>NC_138777.1:64527243-65764743 GCF_965119305.1 Pelophylax lessonae
CAATCCCATAGACATACATTATGTCCGTATATCATCCGCAAACGGATGGGATTATATACGGACCGGATGACCCAAAAAAAAAGCTGGAGCGGATCGCAATACGGATCGCTCCGTGTGAAAGAGGCCTAAGGCTCCATTCACACCTGAGCGTATCGTTTCCAGGCGTTTTGTTAGGGCCTTTTTCAAGGTGTTTTTTAGACGTTTTTTTACAGGTGTTTGGAGGCAGGCATTGACATCTAACAAAAAACGCTTGTAATCTGCCAAAAAAGAAGGTATTGTATTGTTTTGCTACAGGCGACCAAAACATTCATATGTGAACAGTGGCCATTGAAATGAATGGGATTTTGCTTGTTGGGAGTTTTGAAACTTCAGGGATGAGTGTTTTACGAGCTGAAAAATGCTCATTTGTAAACCGGGCCTTAGTATGACCCTGGATTTAGGGATACATTTACCTTTGGGAACATATTACATGTTTCACCCATTTTCAGGGTAGAACATGAAATATGTTCTCAATGCTGCAGTCACTGCCCGATTTTGCAAACCTGGAAGCAAGATGGGTGAAGATGGAGGCGCCTATAGCGCTGACTTGTCGGTGCAGAAGGGCTCATTTTAAGGTAATATTAACATAATGTACTAGTATGTGATTCATACTAGCACAATATGGCTTTACCCCACAGACTCTAATGACTTCATTCAATTATGTACAAGCATAATTGCTTTTTTTTTTTTTTTCTTATTTTCCTTGCACGTGTTGAGTATTCTTTACAAGAATGAATCTTCACCACAATTGCTAAATTCTGGGGAAAATTCACTTGCAAAGGGCAATCTCGCTTGCAACGTGGGATCCTTTAGTAAATCAACCCAAGTGACTTGGAAGTATCAAAGCCAGTGGGTCAGAATACAAGATAACTAATATTTTCAGCAATGGCATACATAGTGACCAGCTTAAAGCAAAGCAGATCAACAGACACAAAATGAATTCCTGCAGTTCCAGCCATAATCTACTAATCTCAGTAGTTCAGTTACTGTTTATAAAGCATGTTTGTAGAGTGTCTTGTAAGGAGTGGTGCCTGAGGACAGTCGGATCATGTCTACACCACATCTAAATGACCTCCTATGCACCTTGAATTGACTCTAAACTTTGGTTTAGAAAAAAAAAAAAAAAAAAATTTGATTCAAGTATGTGTTCTTAACTGAAAATTACCTTTTTACTGCTCTCAGCTCTCTCCAAATCTCTAGATTAATTTTTTTTTGCTGCTGTCATCCAACTTCTTGCTAAAGGGTAGCTATGTTCCTTCTCCATGGTCCCATTGTATGTAGGAGCATGGCCACCCTCTTTTGCTTTCTCCCAATATGGACAATGGATCACGGGATTAGTAGTGTTCAGAGCAGTGCACATGAATGCAACTAATGTACACCCATTATTACAAACAGAAGTGGGGGGGAGGAGAGGATCATAGAAGACAATACAAGAAGGAAGAAGGCCTCAGTAAGAAACCATTTTATGAAAAATAGATCACATGGTCATTAAGTAGAGGATTAATATGATTATTTTTTGCAGAATTAAGCCTTGTTCACTTGGGCCATGATGTTTCTATAGCCTGCAGCCTCTCAAATCCACTTCTACATGCTGCATTCAAGCAGCCCATTAAAGTCTATAGCCTCGTACACACCTACCGATCGTCGGCCAAACGATCGGCCGTCTTTTGTGCAGGGCTGTCGTGTCTGTTGAAAACTGCAAAAGAATGCACACGAATTTTGTCAGCATTCGGCCAACAACAGCCGACTGCAGAAGTGATGGCATGTGATGGTTAACTTTCCTTGTCTTTTTTTCTTTTCTGAGCATGCCCAGTCTTGCAAATCTGCTGTCTGTCGGCCGAAATCTGTACTGACTGGCGAACAATGGGCCGTTCTGGTGTTGGCCAACAAAAGTTTTAATGCCTGCACGACAGATTCTGTTTGGCCTAAAATGCGCTGTCGGAAGCATCATACTAACAAGCCTACAATCGGCCGATCGGTCGTCGGCCGAATATTTACGGCCGACAATCGGTACGTGTGTACGGGGCTTATTAGGTTGCAGAAGCTTACCGTGCAGCCGCTGTGTCCTAATAGACTTCAACTGGCTGCCTGAATGAAGCACATGGAAGTTAAGGTGCTGCAATAAATAGCCCATTCACACTATACTGTACAGGCAACATCTCCAGTATGAACGAAGACTAAGTACAGTAAAACCTTGGATTCTGAGCATAATTTGTTCCGGAAACATGCTTGTAATCCAAAGCACTCTTATATCAAAGCAAATTTCCCCATAAGAAATAATTGAAACCCAGATGATTTGTTTCACAACCATTTATTCAAAAGTCCTTCAGTTTATGGTCCCTATAAAAAGATTATAGCAATGTGATAGGTTGTTTAACCATAAAATGTCCATCCTCAAATGGCAGCCTCCACAAGGGGATTAGAAGTAAAATCCAGCAGGAGCTCCAGAGTATAAAAGAGAAGAGAGGCACCAGAGTAGCAATATGGTTACATTTAATGAAGGTTCAACATTTAGCAACTCACATGGTTGATTATTAGAACAGGCACAGGAGTGTGCAGGCATCCGGGGTAAAGCTGTCTACAGATCATCCTCCATCCTCCTACTGTTGGCTCTCACCGCCATCAGTCTGCAGTCGTGACCGGGAAGACTACCCTGCAGTAGAGCGATCTGAAAGCGAGGCTTGGAGCGCATTGTTGAAGGGATGACATTGATGGTGGTTCGGAGGCAGGGCCGGCGCTACCTGTAAGGTGACCTAGGTAGCCACCTAGGGCGCAACTTAGCAGGGGGTGCCGGCATCCTGCACCCGAAAACAGGATGAGGACCTCCAGCGTTGCCAAAATCCCCATAGCAAAGCATTGAATAATGCTATCCTATGGGGAGGTCTAATGCGTGGGAGTGGCCACGGAGAGTAGGTGGAGTCTGACCCAGTGCCAAGGTAAGTCACTGAAGGGGTTTTAACCCCTTCAGCAACTTGGAGAGGGGCACTACAGGGTCCTGCAGTGCCAGGAAAACTGTTTTCCAGGGGGTGGCAATTTTTTATTTTGCGTAAGTCGGCAAAAATTCTTGCACCGGCCCTGTGTGGAGTACAGTCTGTGACAGCTTTACCCTGGATGCCTGCATAGTTAGGTGTGTCTGTTTTATTCATCAACAATGTGAGTTGCTAAATGTTGTAGCTTCATTAAATGTAACCAAATTCATACAGTTAGAGGCGCCTCTCTTCTCTTTTATACTCAGTTGTGACGTGACACTACTTGTATATCAAGACATCGCTTGTTTATCAAGTCAAAATCTATAAAAAAAATGTTGCTTGTCTTGCAAAACGCTCTCAAACCAAGTTACTCCCAATCCAAGGTATATCATTTAGTGGCACTTTACATCCCAAGTGCTAAGTGCCAATAGGAAATATACAGAATGTGTCCAGCATTGGCCTTGCCTGCTCCTTCTGTGTCATGCAGCCAGAAAATGCATCCAATATTTTAGTTCATGCCTAGCCAAAACCAAATCAGCAGGACTTCACTTGAGTGAACCTAGACTTGAAGTGTGTAGCGCTACCCCCCAGAGGAGCCGTTGGATTGTTTTGTGACTTTTCTGTACCCCTGAAAATGGCACCCCTCGCTCACCCAGTGCTTACTGACACCTTGAGGTATTTCAAGGAATTTTTTAGGCAAGGAATAACACTTTAGCGTTAATCCTCCAAATACAACACAGGTCTGATCTTGTGTGTTTCCTTCTCCCGTTGCATTCAACATTATCAAATATAAATTGAAAACGCATCAGGGAGAGTTGACATTGTCCCCGAATGATGGGTCGCTTGCAGTTGGGGGTGGTAAAAACACGCTGTTAAGCCCCACCCTGTCTGATGAATGTGACCTATTTATCTAAATGGGTTCACACTCTAACTGCATGTAATGGGGCTCAGTGGTGCAGGTTTTTAGCCATAAAACAGGTGGTGAGAAGGCAAAATAGCGTCAAACACCTTCTGAGGAGCAATCCACCGCAAATCACTCTTCAGATCGCACAGCAATTGTAAAAAAGCTCTTGGTGAGGGGAGCGCTCTCTTCAGTGCACACAGTGACATAAAACATACGTCAGCTGTTGAGCTCAGCATTGCTGACATAGTATACTGTGCACGAGAGGCTTTTTATCAAAAGTTTGCTTGCTCTTGTAAATCTGCGGCAAGAATCCAACATTTGCCATCTTCAGGAGACTTGTCATGATGCAGGAATGCTAACAGCATGTGAGAATTTAAACCAGGCCTCAGGTGAGGTAGAAGAAGCAGTACAGGCCTTTAGATACGGCAATTACATTGAACAATATCTTGAAAAACATCATTTTAACCTACTGAGGCCCCATGCCTGCGGGAGCCACTTTATGCAAAAGGCCAACTAAAGCCTCGAACACACGCAATGAATTTCCGCCGACCGGACGTCCATCTTTTGTTCAGAGTGGTGTCTGTTGGTTGGAATATGCTCTAGACTGCACACGAATTTTCCCGTACGACAGAATTCTACTTCAGAAGTGATGTCATGTGTTGGTTTGCTTTCTTTGTGTTCTTTCATCTCTGAGCATGCCCAGTCTTGCTCATAAGATTTTTTCCCCATCGAAATCTGTACTAATGAGACAAAAATCGGACGTGTTTTGATGGTCGACAAAAATTATATAGCCTGCACACCAGGATTTTTTCGGCCGAAAAGTCGGAGTCGGTTGTCGGAAGCACCATACTAACAAGCTGAAAATCGGCAGATCGGTCGTCGAACGAAATTTCCCGGCCGAATTTCTACTCGTGTGTACGAGGCTTTAGTCTTTAATGGTGCAGTATATGGAGAAATTCTGTAGTGCAAAGCACAGCCGAGGACCCATTCAGCCAATAAAAATGCACTGTTCATCAATTTAGAACCATCGAAGGAAAGCAAGATTAATGCAAATTGTTTGGCCTGAGTTAGCTTTGCATTGCTCTTTGAATTATTAAGCAATTCTGATAGTGTGAAACTTTCTATAATAAGAGTTATTTTTGTACTTTTTTTATCCTTTGTGAGTGCGTCATTATAAATCAATTTACTGGCATTTTCTACGTAGGTTCTCTCCTCCCAAAATACACATAAGAGCTGAAAACAAATACAACTTGACATATAGTCAATCTAAGGTTTTTATTACTCCTATCCCTATCTTGACAGATCGATCCACCTTTACTTTTAAATGTGTAATGATCGCCGCCGCAAGGAAACCACATGCAAAGAACTATGCCCTTCCATAAAAAAAATAAATAAAATGACATCTGTATTTTTAGCTGGTTACACACGTGCCAAATATTGTCCAGTATTGGTCGGTTCAACAGGAACCGGCTGACACTCCGTGTGTACAGTTGTCCTTCCGATAGAAGCTGGCCTAAGAACCGGGGGAGATTGCCACACGAACATTGCTTGTGTTAGTCTGGTGATTCTTCTGGGTTTTTTTTTTTCCCCCCCATTTAGTCCACTGGGTTTAACAAAAAAAAAAAGGAAAAAACTTTTAGTGTGTATCCAGCTTTAGATTTCTGATAATCCTACAAATGTGTTGATGCTGCCCATGAAATCCACCTAATGCAGCTTCATGTGATGTGGTGGCAACGATGCTTCACTGCTCCTGAATACAGAGCAGAGTTGTCAAATGAAAAATGTTTCTTTTTTTTACTATAAGCTTTATCCGCTGTCAGTTGTATGCATTGTATAAAGCAATCTGCTACATACAGTGTGTAGTGCTGTGTTCCAACAGCGGCAGGGGGACTTCACAGTCAAATCTAAACAAACGACACTATTACTACTATTTATTTACTCCTCTTCTCCTTTATTATTTATTTTTACTACTGCTGTACTAAGTGCAGACAGCCCATGTTAGTGAATTGGTATGAATCAGATGTAGGGACTCGCCTACCTAGAAGAGTTTTGCCTTGCTACGCAGGGGCAGGTGCACATATGAGATGCACAGACTCCGCAAACATGAGCTTTGCTGACTGCAGACTTAGGCTGGCCATACACTATACAATTTTCTTATTCAATTTCCTTTAGATTTACCTTTAACTATGTAGTGCAAGGGCCTGCCTGATTGCATACAAATTGAAAGTGTTTAGGTTTGACCCTATATTACATGGTTTTGGTAAATCTAAAGGAAAGTTGAACAAGAAAATTGTATAATGTATGGCCAGCCTTAGGGTCCTTTCACACGGCCGCTCCGTGTGTCCGCAAATCATCCCATCCGTTTGCGGATGATTTGCGGACATAATGTAAGTGAATGGCATTGCGGATGTCAGTGGAATACCATCCGCTGACATCCGATTTTCCTCCTTTCAGTTCTGTTCCGTTTTTTCGAATGGAACAGAACCCTATTTTTTCATCCGTGTAAAAAACGGAAAGGAAGGAAAATTGGATGTCAGCAATGTCATCCGCTGACATCCGCAATGCCATATACTTACATTATGTCCGTATATCATCCGCAAACGGATGGGATGATATGCGGGCACACGGAGCGGATGACACAAATGTCATCCGCTCCGTGAAAAAAAAAAAAAGTCCCGCAGTGGACTTAAGCAGCGGAGCGGCCGTGTGAAAGGACCCTTAGGCTGGCCATAGACTTTCCTTTTTTGTTTTAACCACTTCTGGACCAGAAGGATTTATCTCCCTCCTCCCCCAATGACCAGGCCATGTTTTGCGATACAGCACTGCATTACTTTAACTCACAAATGCCTGGTCGCGTGACGCTGTACCCACAAATAGAGCTTTTCTTGGGCGGTATTTGATCACCTGTGTGAATTAAAAATTTTTTTTTGCGCTATAAACAAAAAAGAGCGGCAATTCTGGGGGAAAAAAAATGTACTTTGTGCTACATTCCCAATATCTAAAAAAATAAACCTCAAATGTTTTCATCATTTTAGATCAATTTGTATTCTGCTACAAATTTTTGGTAAAAAAAAAAAATCCCAATAAGGCTGCATTCACATGTCAGCGTATGGTTCGCGGGCAGAATCGCTGCGATTCCGCCCGCGATCCGGAGATCATTGCAAATCTCGGGACGCCTGTGCGTTGCCCGTGATTTGCAATAGCACCCCAAACGCTGAGCGATGTTGCCGCGATTTCCGCCTGCCGAATCGCAGTAATATCGCGCAAAAAAAATTGCGGGACGCAATACGCTCCAAAGAAGCTCTTGTACTTTTTTGGGCGTAATGCGTCCCGCAATTATTTTTTGCGCGATGTTACCGCGATTCAGCAGGCGGAAATCACGGCAACATCGCTCAGCGTTTGGGGGGCTATTGCAAATCACGGGCAACGCACAGGCGTCCCGCGATTTGAATTGATCTCCGGATCGCGGGCGGAATCGCTGCGATTCTGCCCGCGATCCATACGCTGACATGTGAATGCAGCCTAAGTGATTGATTGGTTTGCGCAAATGTTATCGTGTAGGAGGAACGCAGAATCCCTGTGTTCATCACTGACAGAACAGCAGTCTGCCATGTTTACAACAAACCAAACGTTCAGTGCAAAGCACCTATCTTCTGTGCTCAGAGTAGTGTAATCCTCTATCCACCTCAGCCACAATTATGCAGCTACTAAGAACTTCTGACTCGGCATCACTGGAAAACTTCGGCCTTGCAGCCCTTTACAAGACCAGGGTAGTCTAAGACCACTGAAAACGAAAAACAAACAAGGGCGCGCCGGCCTAGTGCATTATCCTCTAAAAAAGGTTTATTCAATTAAAAGGTATAAAAATACTCCCAAACAAGTTCTTGGTAAAAGCATATCAAATGGGTACGTAGTCATCGGCATAAAGATCAAAGGCTGTACCGTCCCCTGAAGCTGGAAAGGCTTACGCGTTTCAAGGCTTAACCTCGTCCTCAGAGCCTTAATGGCATGTCTAAGCCTTTGCCTTAAATGCTAGACAATGACCTCTTGAACATGGTACAATTGGATGTAGACCCTCCCCCCACAGAGGTGCCCGCCCACAACAGCCTGTCCGACTTGATGAATAAATCCGAGGGGCACCGCCCCAACTAGGAGAAAGGGGGGAGGGAGAAAAAACAAAACACACTAGTCCTGATCAAAGGGATATGAGTGTTTAGACATGAAAAAAGGAGAAAGGACCCCTTTATTTCACAATAGGTGTACTAATTTATGTACTCCCAATAGTGATCAACAAACATAGGCGTGTACGTGCCGTGAACACCAAAGGCATAACAGACCAAGGGCATAAAAAATCAAATAGGCTAGGCTTCTTTCACACGGTCCGCTGCGTGCTGCAGTCCGTTCTCTGCTCAGCAGGGATCGATCCGCCAATCCCCGCTGAGCCGGCGGATGACAGCTCCGTCTCCGCTCTGTGTGGGAGATCGGATGAGAGTGGACCGCCTGTCCGCTCCCATCTGATCCCATCCGATCCAATCTCCACTGAGCAGGCGGATGACAGCTCCGTCTCCGCTCTATGTGCGGAGAGGGAGGTGTCAGAGCCCCGCTGCTCTCTATGGGGAATTGGATGAGAGCGGACCACCTGTCCGCTCTCATCCGATCCCCTGGACGGATGGAAAATAGGGTTTCCATCCGTCCCGATTTCATGGACAGGATCGGGATGGCAGCGGGTGTCAGCTGACATGTCTCTGCTGAAATCTGCTGCCCCATAGGGATGCATGGAGGATCCGATCAGATCCGCCTAAAAAACTGACAGGCGGATCTGATCGGATCGTTCGTGTGAACGGAGCCTTATACAAAAAAAAAAAAAAAAACGCAACAGCAGACTGCTGTTCTGTTTCCACGGGAAGCAATCGCGGGTACCAAGCGGCAATCGTGGCTGCCGGACCCGCTGATCTGCTTCCCCTGTGGCGAATGGGCATGCGCTAGCGGCCCCGCAAAGCAACGTACAGTTACATCGTTTCGTGGGACAGAACCGACCTGCTGCAGTAAAACTGCGACAGGGGGTCGTTAAGCGGTTAACCATCTATAGCCTGCCCTACTCAGCAAGTGTCAGAGACCAGAGAGTGACTGACTGATTTTTTGTTTTTGAATAAACAAGTGAGATGCTGAGAAGTGTGCATCCTATAAGGTGTGGAAATTCCGATGGTTCAGCAGTTCGATCGACTTGTGTATACCCAGCCTATTGGAATTTTTTTCTCTCAATCAGTCTCACTGACTATAGCCGGCAGTGCTGATCAGTGTATTGAAAGTCTCCCGCTGTCAGAATCCAATAGCTTAGCAGGAGGGGTTCCCCCATCCATAAAGTGTGTAGATGGGGAAATCGTGTCACTTTCTTTCGTTCGATCTCCTGGAGCCTTTATACACAAATCAGCAAAAGCAATGCTCACATTTTTATCCTGACCAGTACACTCTCATAAATTCTTTACATCCACTTTTGTTATGCAAATTAATTTCCACCAGCAAAAGTATTACAAGAACACGCATTTCCTTATGGACGATGATTCAATTTAATGCAATCATTTCTTCCTAAGCTCCCAGTATAATTATCAGGGAAAATATATTGTGCATTAGGCATAATGTCAATCCACTTTAAATTATGTTTCATTAAGCTCCTTAGGTGCTATTAAACTGCATTGAAAGCAGACCAATTATAGAAGTGCTTGCTATTTATACAAAATATACCTATTATTTACAATTAGATCATTATAAAGCATGTTAATGTGGTAACACTACATTCCTGCTACATTTTATGTAAATATTTTCAGAGTTGCTGATCGCAATGTTCTTGATGACAGAGGTGCACAGGAGATGAAACACTGGGAAAGAATGAAAGCCGCAATTAAGTTCTCAAGATATGGTTATGGCATCCATTCTTTCACATAAAGCATCAAGGCCTGATTATGACTGCATGGTCATCAAGCTATCAAATGGCAATAACCATTTACTCTATAGGGATATTCTAGCGATGCATTAATGCATGGATCTCCAAACTACGGCCCTCCAGCTGTTTCAGGACTACACGTCCCATGAGGCATTGTAAAACTCTGACATTCACAGAAATGACTAGGCATGATGGGAATTGTAGTTCCTGAACATCTGGAGGGCCATAGTTTGGAGACCTCTGCATTAATGTATAGCAGCCATGGGATCTCTACAACTGCTCAGCTTCTGGAAAAGCTGCATGGCTGGAGCCCCCCTGGGTCCAGCAATACTTTGTAATTCTTCCTAAGGCCTTTTTTACACAGGCTTTAGCTTGTATAGGAGTAGTGCATACAGCAAGCTTTTGTAAATGTAGCATCCTCCTAGGTAGGTGCTAGTGAGAGAGTAAAGTTTTGAGCTCTGTCTGCTTACCAGAAGGGCTGCATGTAAATCTTTATTGCTTTCTGCTTACCAAAGAGCAGGATCGGTTAATGAGGTCTGCTCGTTGTGCTTAGTATGCAATTCATTTGGTCTAGAGAGTGTTTCACGCTGGTCCAATAGGGAGGCATGTTGGACAGTGGGAGGAAAGCTGACGGAATGGGTGCATAGGCTTTTGATACAGTCCTGGTGATTGTCAGAGGGCAGGTCGCCTCAATGCATTCTGGGATACTGTATAAAAGCCAGGAGCACATGTGCTGCGGGGTCATTGGCTGGAGAGCAGAGTCCTGGAGAGAGGGGATGGCTGCCTCCTCCTCTGAAGAGGTGCCATGTGGTTGCAGGAGGTCAGTCTGAGGAGTTACAAAGTTAGTGAGGTTGAAAAAAGACACCAGTCCATCCAGTTTAACCTATGATGTGACTGCTGCTAACCGTACATTGTATACCCCTGTATGTTGTGGTCTTTAAGGTGCCCATCTAATAGTTTTTTGAAACTATCAATGCTCCCTGCTGATACCACTGCTTGTAGAAGCGAATTCCACACCCTTACTGCTCTTACAGTGAAGAACCCCCTGCGTATTTTAAGGTTAAACCGCCTTTCCTCTAGTTTTAGTGAGTGGCCACGTGTCTTATTGTATTTCCTTTCTCTGAATAGGTTTTTCCATATGCTAGCATGGATGAGAGGATCTGAACCCAGAGGTCCAGGAGAGCTGGCTCCGAGGGGATACACTGGGACCACAGTTGTGTGAGATCAGGGACTTGTGTCAAGGGGCCTGACCTGAGGGGGGCCACCCCCTAAGTGTAGGATAGTCAGTGGACAGGTGTCAGCAGTGAAGAAAAAAGAGGATGCTAGTGAGAGTGTCCTGAAGATAATTGTCAGTTCACCCAAGTCTTAAGGAAAAATAATCAATCCAAGTTCATCCATAGTGGCAGGGTGAATCAACAGCCTGGCTGTATCGTAAGATAGGAGTCCTCAAGCATTGTCTATAGTTCATCTTGGAGTATCCCACTATTCCCTTCTCCTATCCCCATTTAAAATAAAACAAAAATGACAACCAAATACCCCATGGACTTATTAGGAGTGAGCCAAGGAAGGAGAAAGTAAGAACTTGAAACTGTCATTATTGTATGCTGGTAACTCGGGGGGGACCCGTAAAGTGAAATCTGGCAGTCCTTATGGATGCAGTGCTACATAAAGCTTTCTGAAAATTTCGAGCAGCTTTTTTTGAAGCCTTTAGCCACAGACTATAGCAGCCGGGCATTTGTACAGTTTGTCAAGCTGATTGTTGGGCTTTAGAAAGCCGACCAATCGCTTTCACAAATACCAGAAGTGGTACGGCCCCTTGCCATGTATTTCGGGCTCTGTTGTCTTCACTGTGGGCACAGGATGGGTGTCTGCAGGTAGAGAGAAGCTCAGCAAACATTTATTTGGTGATCCACCTTCTAGTAAATGAACCTCGAAGCGACAATTTTTTTAACTTCCGGGTTCATGACTGCTGAGAAGCATAGGCTAATTTATGACCAACTAATAAACCAATACCGTGCCCCCAAAAAGACACAGAAGCTACTTAAGTTGGAAATAGGGCATGGCCACAGCTTTATTGAACTTTGCAAAAGTAACAACTTTCCAAATGTACCAAACAACAATGCCAGTCACGGTTATACTGTGAGCACCCATAAACATAAACTCACATAGTCTAAGAGGCCTGTCCTTACCATCAGTGCCAGACAGACATTAGACTGACCCTAGAACTTGAGGGCATAGCCCATAAAGCAACATCAATTGCTGGCAAGGTCAAAACCGCCAATAAAGCTTTGACAAAACCTCACAACGGGCAGGGATGGTGGGCAACTCTTGTGACAGCTGAATCTCCTCAGAGCAGTTGGATGTGCCCCAGAGTAGCCTTTTCCTAGAGTTCAGGCTCCACCCAGTAACCCCAGGTCTTTGTAGCCAATCCTAAGGGAGCTACTTGACTTCTTCTCTTAGGTTTCTAACCCACAGTGATGCCATGCTTCCAGCAGTCAAGGCTCCATTTCCCTAAAGGAGGTTCAAGGGGCCTTCAAAGTTGTCATTGCCTGGTTGTTGCGGCCTGGGAAGCAGCTAATTAAGCTTGATCTGAGCTTGAACAGTTGCAGTAGAATGCAGATGTCACATTAAGGGTTAAATCTGAGCATAAACGGGAGCGTCAGGTAAGCTTGCCTACAAAAACTACAGTTGTGCAACACATTTATTATTGCCTCACACTCTGAAGTGAGAACATTAATTCTTGGACCATAACTCTGACGTGATACACTATACTACCAAAAGTATTAGGACGGCTGCCTTTACACAAACATGAACTTTCCCCACTTGCCGACCAGCCGCAGCAGTGTCGGCAGGTTCCCGTGAATCGCCGTACCTGTACGGTGGTCTGCGGGAGCGATCCTGGGCGTGCGTGTGCCGCCGGAGGCCCGTGCCCACTCACCAGCGGGAAAGCCGAGGCGCGGGGCCGGCAGCCACGATTGCCCCCGGGCACCCGCGATCACTCCCTGTGAAGAGAGAATGGCGGTCTGCTGTTGTAAACACAGCAGACCGTTGTTCTCTCTATCAATCCTACTATTTAGGAACACAGGTCTCTGTGTTGACATTACAAGCCCATCCCCCCACAGTTAGAAAACATCTTCTAGGCTCACACTTAAACCTTTGATTGCTCCTGGGTTAACCCCTTCCCTGTCAGTCATTATTACAGTAACAGTGCATATTTTTAGCACTGATTACTGTAGTAATGTCACTGGTCCCCCCAAAAGTGTCAAATGTTAGGGGTTCAATCTGTCTGCCGCAATGTCGCAGTCTCGCTAAAAAATGCTGATCGCCGCAATTACTATTAAAAAAAATAAATAAATAAATAAAAATGACATAAATCTTTTCCCTAGTTTGTAGACGCAATAACTTTTTTGTGCAAACCAATCAAAATACGCTTATTGAGATTTTTTTTTTACCAAAAATATCTAGCAGAATACAAATTGGCCTAAAATGATTAAAACACTTGATTCTTAATTTTATTTTTTTTTTTTTTGGGGGGGGGGGAATGTTATATAGCAGAAAGTGAAAAAAAAAATATATATATATATATATATTTTTTTTTTTTTTGTTTATAGCACATAAAATCACAATCGCACAGGTGATCAAATACGACCAAAAGAAAGCTCTATTTGTTGGAAAAAGACATCAATTTTATTTTGGTACAGAGTCGCACGACCACGCAATTGTCCGTTAAAGTAGCACCGTACCGAATCACAAAAAGTGGCCTGGTCATTAAGGGGGAAAATCTTCCGGTCCAAAAGTGGTTAATGGCATCCCAGTCTTAGTCCTTAGAGTTTAATATTGGGTTGGTCCACCCTTTGCAGCTATACCAGCTTCAGCTCTTCTGGGAAAGCTGTCCACAAAATGAATGTCTACGGGAATGTTTGACCATTCTTCCAGAAGCGCATTTGGGAGATCAGGCACTGATGTTGGATGAGAAGGCCTGGCTCGCAGTCTCCACTCTAATTCATCCCAAAGGTGTTTTGTCAGGTTGATGTCAGGACTCTGTGCAGGCCAGTCAAGTTCATCCACCCCCAAACTCGCTCATCCATGTCTTTATGGACCTTGTGGGCCCAGCAACATTTTCAGAAGGAGGTCTGCAATGCCTGTTGGTTTGCATGTGCAAAGGAGAATGCACCCATGTTGTAGCAGGAGTGGGGCTCCAGGGACCTCACAAGTCTCCATCTGTAATTGAACTTTTAGGTGGCCTGATACATTCTTATAACTCTAAGTATATCATAAAGATGGCAGCACTAAAGCAATTAAAAAAAAATAAAAATAAATCGTTGGTTGGATACATTTTGTAGAATAATAATTGTTGCACAAGCAGGAAGGACAGAAACAATTAAGATCTTTTTGAAACCAGATGAGATATTTGTGTAACAGCAACTGAAACCGCCAATGAGTCACCATGGCAATGAAGTGACCAAATAAAGCACAGAATGTTTTCTTTGGAGGTTAGGAAATCCGGCAAGGTGAAGCACTGAAGGTGGGTGAAGTATGTATACCTAAGATGTCACATGGCCAAGATGAAAGAAGAGAGCAATATGGAGCCCTGAAGCAATCCCGTGAACACTGGAGACCTGCCAAAGAATGTGGCTGTGCCAGTATTTGTTTTACGGGTTTTACAGTCAAATAACAAAGCATTAAAATATAAGGTAATTACTTTACAAGCCACAAAGTCACCTCTCCTTTTCAAAAACGATACATGTGTAGCAGGATTCCCAGCCATTTTGTTGGATGTGGGTCCGCCAGGGTTACCGCTAGTAACAGCACATTTAAGCATGTTCTCCAAGTGTGAGCACTTAGACAAGAAACAATCCAGCATCTTTGGGTTTTGTATTTATTTTAGAAACTTGGATGGGTGAAGGGAATGAGTGGGATACTCCTCTGGCTCAACTATACACAATGTCATGGGACAACTGAGAAAAATGCCTCTTGACGCTGACTTGATGCCAGCCGAATGCCGATCAACGCCAGTTGGTGCTTGTTAAACGCTGACTTGCTGTCTTGTTAACACTGAACTGACTTTGACACTTCCCCGGTGACACAAAGTCCTTTGCACTGCTCCCTTTAGCCCTCCTGGCTGGGTAGCTACTTGTAACACTGCTGCAACTCTTAACACTTCAGGGCCCGCACCGGCACCCTCTCTCACTGAATTCTCTTCAGGGCTTAGACTCTGGCACCTCCTTTCTAAGCTTCCTCCTGGTTAGCTGGCTCCTGGATCCCTCTGATCTCCTGGAGTGGTGTCCTATCCCAGGCAGACCCCGGGGCAGTTCACAGTACTGACGACTCTGCTTTCCTGGAAACTCCAACACGGTCCTCAGCACACTGGATCCCTCTCTGCAGCTCAGCTCAACCTTCTGTCCTCTAGGCCGACCACCAAGGACAGCTTTCCTCATTCTGACAGGAGGAGAGACAGACGTCACCCTCCTCCTGGAACTCTGCTTCCTGCCAAAGACATCCTGTCATGTGCTCCCCTCAGACTTATACCCCCATCCCAAGATGCATTGCGGCATATTCTGCCCTATGGGATAGATACAAGCCCTGGCGTGCTATTGGTCAGGTTTCCTCCACTGTCCAATGAGAGCCCTCATTGAACACAGTGGGGAGACTCCCCAAACTCAACAAACACCTAGGAACACATGACAGCCTATCTGAACAATTAAGGCCCCCCTGATAAGCAGGCAGGGTCACCCATATAATTTTCCTAGCACCCACCTAGGAGGGTGCTACACATGTATGAAATGCCAGAAACATGCAGATTAGAGGCACATATTCTGTGAATGGGGTTCTGGAATCAGGCTTTGAGTTTACCAGTTGGATACTTCAAGAGGATGCGTAGTGAATTTTGTATATATTTTCCGCTGTGTATTGGTTAGGGCTTTTTCATTTTTTTTTTTTTTTAAAGCGGAGTTCCGGGCACAGAAATGATTTTTTGCTGAACATACCCCCGGGACAGTCAGGGCTAGCACATTCCACAATGGCTAGCCTCTGATCTGTCCCGGTTCGCACTTACCTTTTAGAAGAAATACTTACTTTGAAAATTTCTTCCACAGCGTTTCCATCTCTGTTGTGGGCAGCTGAAGCCGGCGCGGTCCTCTTCTCTGTCTTCTTCCGCGTCTTTGTGTCCCAGAATGCACTGCACCGGCCCCTCTCGTCACTTCCGGTGCGGCGCCGCATTCCTAAACAGCTTCTGGGCATGCCCAGAAGCTGTTTAGCAGGGGAATGCGGCGTCGCCCGGAAATGACGAGCGGGGCCGGTGCCGTCGCATTGATTCCTGGGAGCTATGACGTTTAGCTCCCAGGAATCATCGCGAGGCAGGAAGTGACGGGGTGAGCCTCGGCGCTGGAGGAGAAAGCAGTCATAGGTGAGTATTTACGATCTTCAATAAAAAGGTGAGTAAACAAAAAAAAAATAAAAATAACTATCCAATTCCTTTTCAGGTGAGCTCTACCTAGTGGAGGGGCACAAAAAAAAAAAAAAATAGTTTTTGTGCCCGGAACTCCGCTTTAAAGGTTTTATTGTCCGTTTAAATATTTTTTATAAAAAATATTTTTAACCAGCAGGTGGAGCTTTAGACTTCTTCCCAGATGGTTTAATCTAGCTCTATATAGCCAGCTGGAAAAAAAAACTGTTTACTAGGATCAAAAAAAAAAAAACAGTTGTGCTATATTCAAATGGGCGGCTGCTGGCAAGAAGCGGTATATTCTTTTCAGCAGTCCTAAACACTGTATGCAAACAGAGAAAGCTGTCAGTTTTATACTCTGTATGAATCAATGGCCGCCATTGCTGCTGGTTGCATGTGAATAGAGGCCCTAACTGACCCTGCAGACAGTTTGCATCCAGGGTCATTGTTTTTGTGGAGTTTCTATTGACCAGTTAGTATGTGGCCATAACAGTGTTGCTGCATCCTCTGAACACATCAAACTTTCTGCACACGGCTTTAAATGCAAAATCAAGGCAGTGACAGTTCATACTGAGCTGTCCGAAGTTTATGGTCAGACAAAGGGAGGTTTATAGCAGGCACTGTCTTCTGTGCTGGATCTTTAGCTAAGCCTCTGGGATTCTTTGCATAAAATCAGGGGCGTAACTACAGGGGTTGCAGAGGTTGCAATTGCAACCAGGCCCCATGCTCCAGGGGCCTGTGCGGCTCCCCTGTACACCTGGATAGGAGGGGTGGCAGCATGTAGAGAAATCACTGTACTCCTTTTTCCTCCTGTAGATGCAGGAGGAAAATGGAGGAGATTGGTTCCTCTGTATGCTGCCCCTGCCCCTCCTATCCAGTTCACTTGTGTTCTGCTGTCTCTGGGCCCCTGTGTGCCTCCCTGGTCCTCCCCCCCCTCACTGTGCTCCCTCCACTCTCCTGGTATGTGTCACAATAGAGAACCAAGAAGGGGTCGGTAAATTTGTAATTTACCAGCTTTTTCCTTTTCTGAATGGACAGAGTCATAGTTAGTGACATTGTAAAAAAAAAATAAATAAATAAAATGATAAAAAAATAATACAATTAAAATACCAAAAAATAAAAACTACTGACACCAGTGGGTGAACTTCCAGGATCGCAAAAGTCACACTTGCAACGGGGCCCTTGCATTCCACCACCATGGGGAGGCCCCAAGATGGCAGGAAGGATGCCCACTGCAGAACTTGTGAAAGGGTCCCACTGTGGGACCGTAAAAAAGGGCCCCGCAGTGAGAGTAAAGGGCCCAAGAATCAGTGGGAAGAGCCCCAGGCTTGAAGAGAAGGGCCCTGGTCAGGGGTCCGGGGGGCCCTTCATGGTTTCTTGCACCAGGGCACTGAAGGTTCTAGTTACGCCTCTGAATAAAATGTTTACTTGTAAAAAACATGTGTACATAAAAATAAGAGAAATTAAAACAATTTTAAATGCTTATAAGTAGAAAAACATTTTTAACCACAACACTTAGTTTCCCTTTTTTAATAAAACGTTTCTAATTTTTCCACAGTTTGATGGCCATGATCAGGAAATACATTTGGGTGGGTAAAAAGCCCTGAGTAGCTATCTCTTCCTTAACTGCACCCAAACATTTAGGTGGACTGGGTCTCCCCAGTATTTTGGCATATTTGTCAAGCTGCTCTATTAGATCAAATGAAATGTTGGTTCTGCTACAGGAGATAAACTATGGGTCTCTAATGAGCGTAAAATGACCCCAGGTGAAGACCTCTCAGCCCTTGTTATGGCATCCATGCTCTCACATAAAGCATCAAGGCCTGATTATACTAGCATAGTAGCCTCACTAACTGCATGGTCATCTGTAGGGTCTTTACAGTACATTCGGAATCAGATCAAACCTACAGAGCTAGTGTGCCCTTTAAAACATGATTTCCTAATTCCATACTTCTCAGCCCAACGCTGGGCAGAACTGTGTCTGAACTTTCTAACTGACATGGGCCTGATATTTGTGCGCTAAACCAGATAAAGCATTTTCACCAAAAGTATGTTGGATTTTCCCTTACCGGTTTGACAATACCTGCCTAACAAAACTGAAAAGTCGGTTAAGGGAATCTTTCTTCTAGAAGTACTGTCATTTTAATCCTTTGCATAGGAAACTACCAGCAATGTTAACGTGGGAATCCATTTTATCAAAGACCTTCCCGATTGAACAATGGCGCAAAGCCCTTAACCTTCACAGTAAATACGTAGCAAGTGTGGATCACTGGGACAACTCACAAAATATATTACATAGGTGGTTTTTAATCCCTTACAGAGTACAAAAAATGTAACCTTCCACCAGTCCTCTTTGTTGGCGGCACTGTAACCACATAGGCAATTTTTGTATCACACCTTTATAGGGGTGTAAGGTTATACAAAGTTTTTTTAGAACTCTGTTACATCTCTCCTTTTCTCCCTGACAGACAAACCAGTATCTTTCACCCCTGGGTTGGCCTTACTGGGTATTGGCCTAGATGCCTACCCTTTGTCCCAAAGAACAGTAGTAGAACACACTCTTTACGCTGCAAGACTCTCCCTCTCCAAAAGTGGAAATGGATAGAGGCACCTAGTATAGATATGGTAATATCTAGACTCAACATAGTGTCAATTTAAAAAAAATAATTGCTTACAAGGATCACAAAGCGGGTAGATTCCATCACACTTGGAAATTATGGCTGGAACACCCACAGACCTCTATAGCCCCTAAATTAGTATTTGGTGACTGAGTTTTCTATGATCAAATAACCCTTTTCTTTTGTGGTGGATTATCCTGGCCTTGCATTGCATTATTCTGGTATAACACCTAGAACTAATTGAGGATCTAATATCTTAGGTTAGTAGTAGTTACATGGGTTTATTTTCCTTAAAAACCTTCACCTTTTTGTTCTGTTCTCTTTGATATGGTATGCACCTGTCCACAGTCTGATCCTGAACGGGGTGGCAGGCGGCGACCCAGGAAAGGGAACCTGAATTTTCATGATGAAAATTGTTGATCATTCTTCATGTAATGGCTACGTAAAACAATTTGTATGTGTTTTACACTGACTGTTGCATCTAACAAATGTTTGTATAACTTGATACTAAAACTCCAATAAAGAATTACAATTAAAAAAAAAAGACGTTTATTATATGGCATTTGCTTATTGGCTGCCAATGGTAATACCAAATGTTGCTGAAAGCCAGCCGTAGCCATGCTTAAAGCCAAATTTTGGACATTTACTGATATAGACTGTTTGGATAGACTATTCTGGTATTATTAAATTACCTGGGTTTTAGGAAAAATCATGACCCTCCCGAAGCCAGCCAAACACACTTAGAAGCTGATTGGGGATTGTCATCATCCAAGAGACCATCAAAGTAATACCATAGTTGCCAAAATTTCAAAAAAAGTTTTTAGGGAAACCTTTTTTTTTTTCTGTGGGTGGAGCATGTACTTGGGGGTAGGGCATTCATTTAATATGGATGTGGTTCTGCAAGAAGGTTAATTATGTGCTTCCATCAGGGATCTGCTAGCAGTAAAAGGGGTAATCCTGTCTCTAGCCACCAGCGATCTTAGATAACTAAGATCCCTAGTGGCTAGAGACAATATTAACCCTTTTATTCCTAGAAGATCCTTTCTGGACGTTGTTTATTCTTGGTAACTATGCAGACTAGTAAGATCCCTGTGGCTAGAGACAATTGAAAGTGGGAATCACCCTTGTTGCACACCCAGACCTTACTATTGCGCTCTGTCTGCAACTTCAGTGAACCATGTGAGTCCCCACCGCCCACTTGATCACTGCTAGGAGGGGAGCGGTAGATGGAGGGATCTGTGCCCAGCAGCATGGTCCTGTTCAATGTGATGACCCCGTCCGACATCAGCACTGAGTTTTAAATGTCTGTTATGTCTTTGACTGTCTATGATCGGCCTTCAAGGACAAAGCCCAGGTCAAGGTAGGGTTGGGACACATTTTAAAAATCTGTGAGTGTCCTCGACAAATCAGGACAGTTGGCAACTATATAATACCTCTGCATGGAGAGCATTAGCATGCTTACTGCATACAAAGAGAGGCACAGTGACCATGCAAACTCCTCTTTAAAAATTGCACATTAAATATTCCTGCAGATATCATTTAGATAGGGAAATCTACTTCACCCATACTTTTGCCAATTGGATTTATGTTTGATTTGTCCTTTTGGGCTTGCAAGTCTTATCCAGTTAAATGAAAGATGTTGGCGCTCATGAATTAATAATATCCAATCAGGTTTCTATAATACATGTGTCTTTTTTTTCCAGGTTTAATTGTGTACTCAAGGAACAATGCTGTCAAGGTTAGGAAATCTTGTGGTGTTAACGGCCATTTCCATTTTCTGGACCAGTTGCCAGGTAAAAGGGACTACCACCTTGCAGACTATTGATAGTTCCTTAAGTGGAAGTGTGACATCTTCTGCACCTGCTACCAGCACTGAAATAACCCCAACTACAACTGCTTCCACCACTGTAAATTCTTCATCTAGTGGTGTCCCTTCTCTAAGTACATTAACTTTAACTACAAACATCACCACCTCTACAAATGTGTCCGAGTTATCTACCCAATCAAGTTCAACATCACAGAGCTCTAGTGTGCCTGACTTCTCTTCAACCACACACAGACCGAACACCACAGCCTTCTCAAATGAATCCAGTACAACATCTTCAGAAAATTCTACAACAGTCACCACTATCTCAACAAATTTCTCCAGTACAACTGGTTCATCAGAAAACACAGTCATCAATGGGGCTCCTGCAAATGTCTCTACCACAGCTACATCAAGTTTAACCACAGTTGACTCCACCTTTATGAATGTTTCCAGTGATTTCACAACACCTACTTCTAGCACTCCATTTAATAGCAGTAGTACTTCGGTAGCTCCAGGTTCAACAGTTACTCCATCGAACAATATCACACTGACCAGCAGTATTACAACAACAAATCAAAGTGAATGGTCAGGAGGCGCTAAAGGTATGAAAGTGATTTTACAGTGATTTTTGTATGTAAAATTTTTGTTGTGGTGGGGAAAAAAAAAAAGTTTTTAATAGACCGGCCGGTAAGAAAAACATAAAATGTTGCATATAAATAATATTGCACATTTTTAATTTCAAAGCCGCAAGCAGATGGAACCCTAGTAGTCTTTTGACATGTTGTTATCTAGACCATTGTTTATCAACCTTTTTTAGATAAAGCGGAGTTCCAGCCTTTTCTGTGTTTATTAAAAGTCAGCAGCTACAAAAAGTGTAGCTGCTGACTTTTTTAATAAACACACACTCACCTGCCCCACGGTCCAGCGATGCGGCCGCCAGAAGCCTTGATCCTCTCCCTCTGGTCTAGGCGGTGCCGGCATCACTAGTGTGGGCACCCGGCTGTGACAGCTTGCGGCTGTACAGCTGGGTACGCACTGCGCATGCTCGATTTGCGCTGCGCGTCTTGATTGGCCAGCAATCTTCTGTGACCTCTTGACATGTCCCAGAAGATTGCAGGGAGGGAGGGGGAGAGAAGAACTTCTGCTCAGGGCGTCGCGGCGCTCCGAGAGGAAAGTAGGAGCGGGTACCTGTCAAAACTATGTACCCGCTCCCCCCCCCCCCAAAAAAAATGACATGCCAAATGTGGCATGTCAGGGGGTTAGGACTACCTAAAGCAGAAATTCCACTTTTGGGTAGAACTCAACTTTAAGGCACCCTCACACAATCTTGAGTAGTAATGGACGAACATCGGCCGGGGCGGTTCGCGAAGGTCAGCCGCAAATTTTCTCAAAAGTCCACGAACCGCAAGTTCGCGGCGGGCCCCATTGACTTGGGAGGCGAACTTTAAAAACCTTTAGGTCATATTTGCAGCTACAAAAGACTTACTAGCTGTGCACAAATAGTCCCAGCACATGCACAATGTCATAACAGAGGTATTGCAATTGAAAAGTTGCCCTAAAAATTTTTTTTTTTTTTACAGCAAAAAATATATATATTTTTTTTCATAAATCAGCCAGAACTGACAGCAGCCAGTAAATACATGTCAAATACACATAGGGTCCATTCACACATCTGTAAAATGGGTCCACAATTCCACAATTTGGCGGAACCTTTACAGACCCATTGATTTTCAATTCCAGTCTGAAAAATTAGGCATTCACAGGATAAAGAAGTAAGTGTCGGCCATTTCAGGCCCCAAAAATTAGCCCACATATGTTTACCTGACAGCTAAGAACGTAGTATTTGATGGCTGGAGGTACATTAGGCATTCACAGGATACAGAAGTAAGTGTTGGCCAGTATAGGCCCCAAAAATTAGCCCACATGGGTTTACCTGACCGCAAAGAAAGTAGTATTTGGTGGCTGGAGGTACATTAGGCATTCACAGAAAAAATAATTGTCGGCCATGAAAGGCCCCAAAAATTTGCCATTCAATGGACATGAAATGCCTTTTATGCCGCTGTATTTAGCGAAGCCAAGGACCAGGAATTGTTGTGGGTGGATGGCGGTCTGGCGGATATTTGTGGCCTGTCATGAGGAATTTCAATGAAACATGGTCTACTGGTCACGTGTTGAATTCCTCAGAGATCCATGCCTCATTCATTTTAGAAATGTGAAGTAGTCTACACTGTCATGAGCTAGGCGAGTGCGCTTATCGGGCACGATCCCCCCTGCTGTGCTGAACGTCCTTTCTGACAGGACACTGGATAGGGGGCAAGCCAACAGTTCCATTGCAAATTGTGCAAGGTCTGGCCAGAGGTCAAGCCTGCCCACCAGGTAGTCCAGGGGTTCATCACTCCTCAGAGCGTCCACATCGGCCATTAACCCAATGTAGTCGGACACCTGTCGGTCTAGGCGTTCCCTGATGTTGGATCCGGAGTACAGCTGTCGATGGTTCCGCTGAAAGAAGGATCTCATATCTCAAGTGACCAAGACATCTTCAAACCGCCCTCTTCTTGCAGGCGCTGTTGGATTGCTACCCGCAACTGTCTCTATGACTGGAAATTCCTCTGCCAGCGCAAGCAAAAGCAGAATGCAGCTTTTCCGTAGCAAGGCCTGAAAGTGCTGCATTCTGACCGCCCTCTGTGATTGTGGTAACATTTCCGCCATTTTTTGTTTGTACCGGGGGTCTAAGTATGTTGCCACCCAGTACTGGTCTTTGGCCTTTATACTTTTTATAGGGGGTCCCCCTTAAAACACTGGAGCATGAAGGCCCCCATTCGCACTAAACTGGAAGCGGTGTAGTGGCCTGCTTGCAGCTCATCATCCAGGATAATGTCGTCCTCGTTCTCCTCCCCCCCATCCACTGATAACACCAGGGATCCCAGAAAGGTTTAAAGCGTGCTCTTCTTGCTCCTCCTCATCCCCCCCAGCACCATCCTCCTCTGACTCCTCTTCAGACGCCTGTTGTTGACTTGTCTCCGAAGGAGTAGCACCCACTGGGAATTCATCCAACATTGTGACTTCCTCATCTTCCTGCTCCTGCTCCTCGACGGCTTGATCAATGAAACAACGCAATGCACGCTCCAGAAAGAAGGCGTAAGGTACGATGTCACTGATGGCGCCCTGGCCATGACTGACCAGTTTGGTGATCTCATCGAATGGCCGCAGAAGTCTGCATGCATCACGCATGAGCAGCCACTGGCGAGGTGAAAAAAAACCCAAGCTCCCCAGAACCTGTACTGCCGCAGAGTTCGTACAGGTAGTCGTTAGGCTGCTCCAGCAGAAACGTGCAGTTATCGAGCATATGAAATGTTGAGTTCCATCGCGTTGGGCAGTCACAAATAAGATGCCTGATGGGCAGGTTGTGTCGCCGCTGAATGTCAGCAAGACGAGCCATGGCTGTATAAGATCTTCTGAAATGGCCCGAGATTTTCCTGGCCTGCCGCAAGACGTCCTGGACACCAGGGTATTTGGCAATGAATCGCTGTAGACCAAGTTCAGGACGTGTGCCATGCATGGCACGTGTGTTATTTTGCCCTGTTTCAGCGCGCTCAGCAGATTGGCACCGTTGTCGCACACCACTTTACCAACTGTCAAATTCAGCGGTGTCAGCCACTGATCTGCCTGTGAACGCAAAGCTGAAAGGAGTGCAGGACCAGTGTGGCTCTTGGCTTCCAGGCACAACAGACGCAGCACAGCATGGCAACGTCTCACCTGGCATGTGGAATAGGTTCTGGGGATTTTGGGCAGCGCAGCGGAAGAGACGGTAGCAGCGGAAAAGGAGGAGTCAGCCAAGGAGGAGATGGGAGGAGGAGGAGAAGAGGTAGGCCTGCATGCAATCTGTGGTAGTACAACCAAATCTACACGGGTGCCACGGGTTACATGCTTGACGGCCATCAGAAGGTTCACCCAGTGGGCAGTAAAAGTGATATACCTTCCCTGCCCGTGTTTGCTAGACCATGTGTCTGTGGTCAGATGTATCTTGGCCCCAACACTGTGTTCCAGAGATATATTCACTTGCCACTTAACATGGCCATACAGCTCTAGAATGCCCTTCTGCGAGAAATATTTCCTGCCTGGGACCTTCCATTGTGGTGTTCCAATGGCCACAAATATACGAAAGGCCTCAGAGTCCATCACCAGTTGATATGGCAGTAGCTGGCGGGCTATCAGTTCCAACAAGCCAGAAGTCAAACGTTGGGCAAGAGGGTTATCCGGCGTCATCATTTTTTTCCGCTCCAACATTTGGGCCACAGAAGCCTGCCTTTTTCAAGACCAACATGACGACGGCATCATGGAAGGTGGAGTGGAGGACAATTGTGAGGAGAGAAGAGAAGGAGAAGAGGCTGGACGGTGAGAGCCTGGAGTGTGGCATTGTTGGTTCTGATGGTGTTGCTCCCACTGGGCTCGGTGATGGGAGTTTAGGTGTCTTCTTAAGGCGGTCATCCCTAGGTGAGTGTAGGGCTTACCGCGACTTATGCGTTGACTGCAAAGGCTGCAGATGGCAACACTGTTGTCAGCAACGGACACATTAAAAAAAGCCCACACTGCGGAGCTATGTGCCGGCGTCCTGGGAGGGCCAGATGTGACAGTACATGGTTGATGGCTCGCTCCTGATACATTTGCAGTCTGCTTTGTACCTCTTGTGCAATGCAAGTTCTGCCTGCCTCTCCTCCCTATCTGCCGGTCCATCTCTCCCTCTGAACTCCCCTCCTCTTCCTCTCTTGTGGCCATATCCATAGACACATCATCATCCACGTCACCTTCCCCACCACTAACATTCGAGATCTCGGAGTAGGCAGCAACAGCGGGGACCAACCTCCTTGGGCTGATGTGGGTACTGTCATCAGACTGTTGAGTGGCGGCTGTTGCTACCTCCTCTTCCTGATCCGATGCCAACAATGGCTGCGCATCGCAAATGTCTTGTGATGGATCGGAAAATAATTCCAGTGACTCAAGCGGAGGGTATGTGGTGGTGTTTATGGTGGTGTCTTGGGGGTGCACACAGCAGAGAGTGAAGAGGGTGCAGATAGAGAGGATGAGGAGGGTGCGGAAGAGGAAGTCTGAGTGAGCCACTCAACCAAGTATGGTGCGTCCTTTCTGAAACTTCACACTTTGGCTCTGGCCTACTGCTCCTGCCCTACCCCTACCACCCCTGCGTAAGTGTTTGCCTCTTCCTCTGCCTGTTATGTTTTTTTAAATTACCCTGTGACAAAAGTCTCTAGAGAATCGCAGTATATCTGGAAAAAGGTATATAACACACCACTTCAATATGTGGTATTGGGGGGCCACAGTTTTATCACATCAGTTCTACAAATAATACGCCAGTAACTGTTGTCACAGTATTTAGCACAGTTAACACAGCAAAAGAGGTAAAATACAATCTTAGAAAAGTATACTGTTAAATAACACCCCACTTCAATATGCGGTATTGGGAGGGGGGCACTGGTTTATCACACCAGTTGTTTCAAAAATTGGCCAGTGAGTTTGGCACTGTGTGTAGCAGAGTTAACACAGCAAAAGAGGCAATATTATTGCAGGACAAAAATACACTTGTAAAAGTATACTCAGATAACACCCCACTTCAATATGTGGTATTGGGGGCCACTGGTCTATCACACCAGTTATAATACATTAAAAGTGCTTTTGTCACTGTTTGTAGTATTGCTGCAGCAACGCTCAGTCACCACACCAGTCACAATGCTACACAGTGCACAATACAAATCCACTATAATATGCTTTCCATATTACAAAGTATATTATACCTTGGATTACACCCCAATATAGTGCACTGCACACCTATACCAAATAAGTAGCAGCCCTTAAAACGACTTTTGTGGACATTAACAGAGCGATTTGTGTCACTGCCGATCTCGATCTGTCCCTGATGAACACTGCATACCTGTCCCTAAACTGAACAGAAACTGTACACCTATACCATAAACCTGCCCTGAAAAGGACTTTTGTGGATCTTAACAGAGCTATTGGTGTCTTGCAATCTCTCCCTGATGCGCACAGCCAACCTTTCCCTATGCTGACAAAAAGCGAATGTGAAATGGCCGCCAGCTCTGGTCTATTTATAAGGTAGGGGGCATGTCCATGTGCTGAAATGTTTCAATTGGCTGTCCCGTTCCACCTGACGGCTGTGTCATGGGTCAAAGTTCTCCCCAATGTAAACTAATATGGCCGCCGCGAACATCGGAAAAAGTCTGCCTTTTCACAAATTTGCGAACAAGCAAAATTTGCCGCGAACCGACCGCCGGGCGAACCGCAAGGCCATCCCTAATCTTGAGTCGAATAGCTATACATAATGCAGCAACATCCATACATGGACACCCAACATTAGATTTAATTTTATTCTTACAAGGCAAATACTCCTTTGCACACTGGTACTGACTAGTATTTCAGTATTTTATTTTTAATTTTAAATTTTAATTTTTGTTTTTTATTTGTATTTTAAGTATTTTAAACATTTTGGAAAAAAAAAAGTATTTCAGTGTTTTTCTTCTCCCTCAGTTTATCTCCATCAGCTGATGTGACCCCAGTGCTGATGGAGAGAAGCAGGGGAGTGGCAAACAAAGGATGTAGGCACCAGACATTCTCCTTATAAACCAATTGCATTATTGGATATTAATATGCCAGCGACTGGCCCACATGGTGCCCAAGGTTGTAACAATGCACAAAAAAACATGTGCTTTGTGTAACATAAAGACAGTCTTGATTCACCCAGTGGCTTATTAACAATTTCTGGGCAATTTTTAGGCATTTTGCCAAGGCACCCATGAAGAACCCAGAAGACCCTCTGCGGTGTTTTGGCACCCTGGTTGAAGACTGACCTAGGCTATCCTTTTACTCAATACTTTTTGCTTCGGGTCTGGTAGGGATTTTGAGGGGACTCCAATCCAAAATGGGGGGGGGGGGGGACCTGGTTTGCACTTGATGCTTGGCACCCACCGACTGATAGCTCCGCTGCCTACCCATTACTAAACTATAGGACAGAGTCACCCTAGCATGCCCCAGTTGATGGCATCACCAGGTAACTACTCCATGTGACCTCATTTGTTTATTTAGCGGCAAGTAGGCAGCAAATCTGTCAGTCAGTGGAAGCAAGCGTTGAGTGTAAACCATTATTTATTTTTCCTTTTTTTTTTTTCTTTGTGCGGGTCAGTAGCTGGAGTTCATTGTGATTGATACTTTGTTGCAGTCTGGACCTTCATTAAGAATATTTATCTCACTTCCTAACCTGGTGAAAAATAAAAGAAATTTGTTTTTCCTATGAGTTTTCTAGGACTGTTGTAGATAGTCATTACGTATAAAGCCCAGATTCAGGTTTTATTTCAATTTTATCAAGTGAATACAATGTTTTTTTTTGGTTTTTTTTTAAATCACCCCTCTTTAGGACTGAATAAGAGCAGAGGAATCAAATCTGAGCTGGGCTGAAGGTGGATGATTTTAATTAATTCTGCAAAACTTTTTTGATCTAGTTTGCAGAAGTTCCACATGAGTAAAGTGATACAAGAATGCCCTGAAGAAGGGGGACCCTTAATCTGGGCATTATAAGGGAGGTGTAGCTGCTATTCTCTACCTCATTTGCATAATTTAAAACCTGACAGCGATGAAATTGCATCAATATTATCTAAAGTTTTTGAAGTTCTGCTTTGCTTTCTCTTATAAATTTTACTGAGCCTAAACATTCCTTATACATTTTACTTTCCTAGATGCAGTGAGTGACACTGGAGTTGTTCTTGGTGCAATCTTCGGATCACTCCTTGGAATTGTATTAGTCTGCATAGCTGCTTATTTCTTATGTGGATCGAAGAAAAGCAGAAACTTTTCCCACAGACGTCTATATGAAGAAAGTAGGAATGACCCAGGTATGGAAGAATTGTAATTTTTATTTTTCACATAAAAGCTTATTGCTATCTCCCACCAAAAAGTTTTGGGTGGGGAGGAAACCAATTTTTGCAAATTACCACTGTGAAACTATTGCAGAAATCAAAACATTTAAAAATCCCACTTCTCCTAGCCTTACATGGTTGACTTCTGATGAGTTAAAAGAGAAGTATGGTCAAAGCTTTTTTTTGGTCACTCTTCTCTTCTGGGTCACAGGAGTGCACTCACTTTTGCACTCTTTTTTTTCCCAGAGTCAGCTAACAGCAGGCTTGTGTCACAGAAATGCTCTGGAAGGATCCTGATCATATTGTTGGGATCCACCCAGGGCCTGTGCTAGACTTTTCTGCACCATAGGCAAGACCAGCTACTTGCACCCCCCCCCCCCCCCCAACAAAAAAAACTGTACACATTTTTCCCTTCCTGTACACAACCACCCCTTTTAACCATACACTCCCATTCCTCTATACACTTCCCCCCTTTAATCCTACACCCCCCTTCATATACACACTGCTCCCCTTTAACCCTACACCCCTCTTCATATACACACTGCCCCCCTTTAACCCTACACCCCCCTTCATATACACACTGCCCCCCTTTAAACCTACACTCCCCATCATATACACACTGCCCCCTTTTAACCGCACACACCACTTCATATGCAAAGTGCTCCCCTCTCCAAAGGTGACATCTACTGGGGATGAGGAGGTGACAGGAGAGGAATGTGGCACTGGCCATGGCTGCGCCCTAAGTGGCAGTGCGCCCTAGGCGGCCGCCTAGTTTGCCTAGTGGTAGCACCGGCCCTGGATCCACCAGATGCCTGAGTGGCAGCTGGCCCTGTCTCTCATGCATGAAGCTGAGAACCAGAGCCAGTTGCTCCCACCCCTTCTTTAGTCCTAGCCCATCACTCTAGTTAGTGTTGAAGGGGCAGAGCAGAGAGTGGTAAATGACCGTCACCACTCTATGCTCCTGGAAGACAGAAAACTAAGTGATTATCTGTCATGTTATTGCTCAGCTCTCTGGCTTAGAGCCTGCTGGTGACAGCTACAGGACCAGGCAGATGCTGTGGCAGGGAGGTGAGTATAGATGTCTGTTTTACGTTTTCTCAATTACCATATGTCATTTTGTTTTTTTTGTTTTTTTTACATTCACAACTAGTTCACTTGTACTCAGTGTATTAGCCCCTGTCAGTGCTTTCTTGACTGCTCACTGGGGTTATTTGCTAAAGGCAAATAGACTGCTCATCTGCAATAGAATTTTTACTTTCCAATAGAATTTCCCTTTGCTTAGTGAGAGAGTCGAAGCTCTGTTAATTTCCATCATCCAATCACGTAAAAGCAAAATATAGGGTTTTTTCTTTTTTTCCTTGCGCACAATTTTTTGCCAGTTGAACTGTCCCCTCATTAACTATGCTAAGGGGAAAATTCCCTTGCAAAGTAAAAATCTTGCAAAATGAATAGCCTATTTGATTTTCGTAAATCAGCCCCATTATGTAATCATTATCACAGTTGCAGATGTCAAGAGTTCAGTAGTAGCTGTCCACGATTCTTCCCACCTTTTGGTTTTTGTTATCCTACTTTAACACACAGGCAAGCGGCAGAAGTCAGGTTAGTAAGAAGTTTGAGTGAGTAAATCCAGCCATACAGGATTCCTGCTGAACCGTCAGATTTGATCAATGTATGGGCAGATTGAGTGTATCCAAGTCGATCTATCAATCAACTTGGATACAACCAGCCTGTCTGATTTTTATTTATTTTTTTACATTAATTATAGCCGCTAGCTGTAATAAACGTATTCTGAACACCATAGCACTGCGGGAGGCATTCCCTAATCAACACAGATTGTGGTGATGGGGGAATTGAGCAACTTTTTATCCTTCCACCTATAGTGAATATTGATCAAAAGAAAATTGAGTAATTTATGGGCTGCTTATGGGTCATGGTTAGGGAATGAAACTGTAAGGTAAAGGAGATTCAGTGCTAGCTTGCTATTAAATAAAATGAAAACAAAAACTACCTTTTTTGCTTTTCATCTTTTGCTTTTGTAGATTAGAACTGCATTTTACATGATTTTGTGATCTACTGTATATGAATTGTTTTACTTCTTTAATAATTCCCTTTCAATCATTTTCCTCTAATCTACACCTTTTCTATTTCAGTATTACGGTTGGAGAATCCTGTAAGTCCGTATGATGTCAGCTATGGGGAGTCATCTTTTTACAACCCCACAGTCGTAGAAGAGGTTCCCCACAATGGTGGTAAACCACATGAAGCAATTGTAATGGATGATTTTAAACCCCATTAATCAATGGGATTCAATTTCTAGAGATTTTCAGAACTGACATTCTTCATGGAAGCCATTTTGGAATATTTTGGGAAACTGTTCTACTTTTATGATGCAGATGAAAAGACGATTGCAAAGCACAACCAGTTTCCAAATATTTCTAATTTTGTGACTATTTTCAGCAGTAAAAGAAGAAAATAGCTCTCTTTTAAATTTGCCCTGTTATTCCAGTTCTTCATTTGATTAAGATATTACTTGCATCTGTATCTAAATCAAATTTTCATCAAAAGTGTTGGTGTTTTTCAAAGTTTTTTTTTTTTTTTTTTCTTTTGGGGGGAATGGGAAGTAGACTTTCCTTCTAGAAGTGTTTTGTAAGCACGACTAGTAACTGATATTAAATGATTGTAGTTCCATACTTGCATCTCTTTTGAAAAGTACATTCAATAGCAAGACATGGGAAAATGTCATTTTAAAATTTCAGATCTTTGCAAAAGAATAAAAGAGCCACTAAAAACTGGAAGCTGCATCCAAAAATGGCAAGCCGTGGACAAAGTACTAGTCATCAGTATTGCCAGTAGGCTTTCCACAGCTGATCTTTTGCTTATTACCAAATCGCCTTGCCCCAATCCACGGTCTGTATGGAGCTGGCCATCTTGGCAGATGCAGGGATTTGCCCCCACCACTGCTCCCCCAATGACTGGTGAGAAGTGGTGGGATAATATTCAAGAAGCAGAAGGAAAGGTGGAAGAAGTACAGGATCTACTGAAGAAGGAAATGCATACAGTTTAGGCTCCCAAATACAAACTCTTCTCCAGCAAGCATTAAAAATGTAATGTCAAATCGCATGAGTCTGCAAAGGCGGCAGAGAGTGTAGGCAAAGGAATGCCTAGACTTACTCATATACGGCTCACTTTCTGAGTTTAGGACAACTTTAACAAAATAAAAATTAAAAGAAACCACTTAGTGACGATATCAAAAGTCTTGGATCAAATTGATAAGTATCCAACAAAGTAGTTCACTAACCTGTTACTGCTGTTTAGTAAAAATGCATACAGCTATTGGAATCCAGGTTTCCTGATATGATTACTTATTTCAGGTAATGGCCAAGTTATGCAGCCAAAGGGTGTAGCTGACAGCCTACAAACCTACAGCTTCGAAGACATTTGCCAAAGCAGGAGTCATATACTATCTTAACATATTTACTTTAAGGAAGAAGAGTATGTGTGCATATTGGCATGTCCAAGATAAATTGATGAACCATCTTGGATTTAGCACAAAGCTGAAAAGAATGTGTATTTGTAAACCATAAGAAGATTAGTTTATTTTTTTTTTAACAATTATATTTGCTTTGCTGTACATTAAAGTGGTTGTAAACCATTACATATACCCAGTGAAGTGCCTAGCCTCAGGTAATACACAGAGATTAAACAAATCTTCCTATAGAAGTTGTACCAGTTTATCTGCACCATATTTTCCTCAAGATACATTCAAACTACACAGATCAAAGGCTATTTCTCAGCAGCAGAACAGGGATCTGTTGTCACATACACTGCAGGGCTTAGAGCACAGAGCTTCAGTGTAATCTAAGAGCCAGTTGGAGTGAATGGACACCCCTCTTCAGACTAGTGGGAAACCTAAACAGCTGAGGACATTGGTCACCTGCTGTGTGTGGGAATGGGGGGCGGGTCTTCCTCCAGGATTCTGTTGTGTCGGCATTGTCTATTAGAAGTTACTCCTACAGATAGCAGAGGGAAAAGAGATCAGAGAGAAATGACACTCAGTGCTTGAGATCGGAGAGAAATGACACTCACTGCTTGGGATTGAGGCAAGTGCATGCTATAGAAGGATGTGTCATGTTCAATTTTCACATTAGTGGTTACAACCACTCTAAATCCACTTGGCTGAAAGAGCTAAAAGGCATGTAGTCTGTTTTATTATGCATACATAAAAAATGTGTATAAATGAAGGTTGGCACCTATAGAGATTGCTTTTAAGATATTGGCTCTACTATCTTTGCTATTCTACTACTGCCTGTAAAAAAGACTATCACATAGGTGGCCAATAATAAATTGCAATTGTTTTCATATAGCACCCAGGAATGTTATTCTACTGGGATGCCCTGCAAAGCAAGTGGAAAAGCTAACAGGCCTCTGGATGCCAGCTTAACATTGGTAAACCACCAATATATTTGCTTGTTTTTATATTCTTCAGTGTTACCGCATTTGTGAATTGTTATGCTTTATAGTAACTGCTTTAATAAAAAGCCAAGGTAACCGATAATCAAAATATTGCATTTTCAAAATGAGTGTTGGCAATGGCAGCCCTAAAATTTCTACAATTTTACCTAGGTAACTCCATTAAGGGGAAAAAAAACTGGGTTTCTAAAACCTAAATATAACCAAAGTTACAGCCAACAACATGGACTCAACGTAGGTAGTTTAGTATTGTATGGCTTTGAATCATCTCATTTTCAATTCATTTCTGAAACATAGAAAGTTTGTGGACTTTGTATGGAAGTCACACCATATTTCAACACCAGCCAAATATCACATAGGAATGTAAACTTGTTAAATGATGCAATAAAGCATGTCTGTTTGTGTTTGTACAGAAAGATCTTTGTACATGTGTACATTGATGTCATCTTCATAAAAAAAACACTTTGTACATGAGAAAATGTTACTTTGTTGAAAAGATGATTCTGTTAAAGTATTTATTAAACATGAATTTCCATATTGCCTTGATGTCTTGGTTTTTATTTATTTTTTTTGAGCCATCTAGCAGACACTGCAAAAAGTGCTCAAAATACTTTACATATATAGTGATAGTGTGTGTGCATATGTATATATGTATATACCGTGTTTCCCCGAAAGTAAGACCTACCCTGAAAGTAAGACCTAGTGTTATTTTCGGGGAGGGCTGCAATATAAGCCCTACCCCGAAAATAAGCCCTAGTTTAGTGTGTGAAAAATCCTAGGATGCACTTTATTAGCGTTTTAAATAATTTCCAGAGTGTTTTTGTAATATAATACTGTAAAATACCTTCCTTACATCGCCGCTCTGCTCTCAGCTTATTCCCTGCTGTCTTTCTCCTCTCATATGGTAGCTGTCAGAGGGGGATCTCAGCCCCTCCCCTCTACAGTATACATGGAAGCGCCGGTGGTTCGATTAGAATTGTGGGAAATACCTTCGGTACATCGGCGCTTCTGTAACCCCCCAGCTGTCGGCCAGGGAAAAGAGGGCGGCAGATCAGCAAACCTATTCTAATCTATTCTACCACGGAAAACACCGGCTTTTCTGTGTGCACTGCAGAGGGGAGGGGCTGAGATCCCCCTCTGACAGCTACGGTATGAGAGGAGAAAGACAGGAGAGAGCAGGAGATTAGCTTAACACAGAGCAGCGATGTACAGTAATGAAGGTATTTCACACAACTGTATTACAAAAACACTCACTGGACAGTATATAAAACACTAATAAAGTGCATCCTAGGATTTTATATACACTAAACTAGATTAACACTGGATTTCTGGCAGGCAGGGAGGGCAGAGAGGGACAGAAAATTATAAGACCTACCCCGAAAATAAGCCCTACTGTGACTTTTGGTGCAAAAATTAATATAAGACCCGGGCTTATTTTCGGGGAAACATGGTATGTGTGTATGTATATATGTGTGTGTATATATATATATATATATATATATATATATATATATAATGTGTGTATGTATATATATTTATACAAAATTGTACTTTAATAGACCGATTATCGGGGGCCGATATGCATTTTCCCTGATATATTGGTATGGGCCCCGGAACTGGCTGATATTGCCAATTGGCCGCCTCCCTCGCCTTGGACAGCCACGTCAGGAGCCGGGACTAGTCTTGCGGGAGTGTATCACAGTCATACACCCACCCACAGCAGCCCGGTGCTAGCCAGTCACCCACATCCACAGGCCGTGTACTAGCCAGCCGCAGGCACTGTACCAGCGAGCCAGCCAGCCACCCACCCACAGGCCCCGTACCACCCTACCAGCCAACCACAGGCCCTGTACCAGCCAACCACAGGCCCTGTACCAGCCAGCCACCCACAGGCCCTGTACCAGCCAGGCACCCACAGCCCCTGTGCCACCATTCCACCCACCACAGGGTGCCAGCCACCCACCCACCCACCATAGGGTGCCAGCCAGCCACCCACCACAGGGTGCCAGGCAGCCAGCCAGCCACAGGCCCTGTACCAGCCAGCCACTCACAGCCCCTGTGCCAGGCACCCACCACAGGGTGCCAGCAAGCAAGCCACCCACCATAGGGTGCCAGCAAGCCAGCCATTAAGCATTAAACAAAAATGAACATGTTCAGTACCAGATTTGTGTCAAAAATTGTCTTTATTTTTCAAAATGTTAGATATTTTTACAAAATATCGGCCCATATCTGCTGATACCGATGTGTTGTGACCATTATATCAGTATCGTATCAGCCCTGAAAAAAACATATTGGTCTATCCCTAATTTTCTATTCTAAAAACAAAACTATAGATAGTTTGACTTCCTTCCCTAACTTGGCAAGCGGTACCCTACACCATGACTGATAGGTGGAAAAAGCAGTAGTCTTGTGCACCTCATTTCTGGAGAGATTTGTTTTTGTAGGGTTGAATTGCTTTTTTTTTATAATGGCAGTAGCCATAGGGATCTGCACGCCCCATATAAATACAGTATACTAAATGTAACCTGAATTTAAAACCATAAGTCAAGGGGTCAAACAGGAAATTCAAGCTAGAATCCAAAAATCAAGGCTAGAAAGATATTCTAAGTCAAAATAAGTCAAGTCTAGAATAATTTTAGCACAAGGGTTTTAGATGTACTACTGTTCAAACTGAATGTAATGCAGGGGAACTATTCTCAGATAAACCCACTGTAAAAAAAAATATCAGTACTAAGCAGGGCTTTTTGTTTTAGAAATTAGGTGCAGGAACTCAACTACGATGCCCCAACCTCCCCCCCCCCCTTTCAAACTGTATTAAATAGTGGGTGTGGTCAAATTTCACTAACAGTAGGAGGGCATTAATTACGGGCATTAAATACCGGGAGTGCGAGGGAGGGGGGTTTACACACAGAGTGCAGAGTTCTGAGTGTCTTATGTACAGAGTTCAGGGGTGAGCTGCATACACAGTGCAGAGTTCAGCCTTCTTCCACAGCTGCTTATCACTGAACTCCCCGTCCACATCTCACTTCCACCCCTCTTCAGCTCTGACCTTTGCAAGCAACTCCCCTCCACTGCCCAATCCCCCACCTCTAAAAGCTCCACCATCTTTTACATGTCTTACTTTTGTTGCTGTAATAAACTGAAGCACCTGGTCAGCTCTAGTACCTCACTGCACACTGTAGGTGGCTCCACCTCTTTCGTTTGCAGTGAGATTATTCAGTGGCTGCACCCCAGGCACCTGCATCTCCTTTGTTCCCATCCTGCACTCAGTGAGAGACGCTCAGGGGATCAGATCTGCCGGAGCCATTGGGAGACAAGCTGTCACTTGCAAACACAAAAGCTGGACTTTGAGTTTACAAGTGATCGTGGTGAGCAGGCAGCAGAGGGCCTGAGCCAGAGGCGGTGGAACTTGAGTTCCACCAAGTTCCAGCTGAAAAAAAGCCCCGGTATTTACCACTTTACCACTAGAGCATTTTGCTGTCTTACGTCTGGGCCACTTTTTGCGATTCAACGCTGTGCGACTTTAACTGACAATTGCGCGGTCATGCAACGCCATACCCAAACAAAATTTATGTCCTTTTTTTCCCACAAACAGAGCTTTCTTTTGGTGGTATTTGATCACCTGTGCGATTTTTACTTTTTGCGCTATAAACAAAAAAATAGCGTTTTTTTTTTAAAATAACAATATTTTTAACTTTTTTATATGAAATTCCCCCCAAAAAAGATGTAAAAAACAATTTTTTTTTTAATTTTTGGCCAATTTGTTTTCTGCTACCCATGTTTGGTAAAAAAAATCACAATAAGCGTATTTTGATTGGTTTGCGCAAAAGTTATTGCGTTTACTAACTATGGGAAAGATTTCTGTCATTTTTGGTGTTTTTTTTTTTTAACGCGTAATGGCGGCGATCTGCAATTTTTTTTTTGCGGGACTGCGACATTGCGGCGGACAGATCGGACCTTTGACTGACATTTTTGACACTTTTGGGGGTACCAGTGACATTACTGCAGTAATCAGTGCTATAAATATGCACTGTTACTGTAAAAATGACACTGGCAGGGAAGGGGTTAATTTTATTGGAGAGGGAGGGGTTAATGTATGCCTGGTGCTTACTAACGTGTGGGGGGGGAGGTGACTGAGTGAGCCAGGGACAGATCGGATGTTCAGCTATGCTGAACACTCCGATCTGTCACTCCCTGTCACTTAGGAGATCCGCCCGCTCTGTTTACACAAGCGGGCGGACCTCCAAACTGGATTCCCCGACAATCGGGGCAGAGCAGCGGCAATCGCCGCTGCTCCTCCCCTGGCCCGACTCCCGCTGTGAATGAAAACAGCGGGAGCGCGCCTCCTACAGGGGGAGGAGTCTGGCGACGTAGGTCTACGTCGTCAGACGATAACAAGCCACTTTGCCGCAGTAGTACTACGGTACTCAGCGGTAAAGTAGTTAAGTAATTTCACATAAAAACCTAAGAGATTCAGTTCTACCTTTGGAAGCATGAAAGTTACTGAGTTGCAGGAAGCAGAGAAATTTAAGCCTTCAGGATGTATTCCAACTTAATTTCCAATATGTCGTATGGATTTAACCACAGTTACAGAGAACTCAAGATAAAGTCAGTTGCACAGACTTTCCGATTTTATTATTTTTTTTGTGCATTCAATATTTATTAAAGGGGTTGCATGGTGTGTGTGTGGTTTCTTTTTTTAATCAAAAGTTAGCATCAGAATTAGAAAAATACAATTTGTACAAAGTACAACCAGTAAAATAAAATAGTCAAAGGATTTTCAAGGCTACCGGGTAGGTTAAATGGTGTCAAACATGAATGAAAAAAGTGTTAAGTGGAGACCCGGACCATAAATATATGAAAGTTGCATGCCTTGAAGAAAACAAAAGGGGGAACAAAAAAAAGATGGGGGGGGGGGGGATGGAGTTGCTACTCATAGGAGGAAAAATTAGAGAGCAACGAGAATGTCGCCCAGAGAAAAAAAAAAAACCTTAAGGGGAAAAGCGAGGGAAGCCCACCTTGTCTGACACCGAACACAGACTTTCAGATTTTATAATATATACTGTATGTTACTGAAGTGTATTTCATTACTATGTGCTTTTGGTTTCCTGGAATTTATCTTCAAATGTGGGTTTCAACCAATGAAATGCACCTACAGTGGTGTAAGAGTAATCGTATAGATATACACACTTGTCAGTAAATGACACAGGTATATACATAACCTCGTGCATACTACAAAAGCACCTATGCACATACAATATGGGACACATCACTCTTTACAGGGTGCCTTAAGATAAGTACAAAAAGAATGTGTGTGTGTGTGTGTGTGTGTGTATATATATATATATATATATATATATATATATATGTATTTGTGTATATATATATATGTATATGTGTATGTATGTATATGTGTATATATATAATAAATAATGAGAGAGAGAAATGTGCAGAAAGATAGTACAGAAATGTATACTTTCTCCTTGTATAGTCCCTTAAGCAGTATTAAAAGTAGGCAGAAATAGAATCTATTATTAACATGTCTTGTGTAACTATGATAGGAGAGGTGACCTTTATTTTTCTTACTGTGATAACATTGTATTTCTTTATATTGCTGCAACATTCACAGAGGTCAATGAAAAAGAACAATTCAGTAACAAAGAAAACCTGTTAATACATTTTATATTGCAGTCATTTTAACTCTAGAACACGGGTCTCCAGACTTTATAAGCAATTGGATTGATTACTGTTCCTCAGGCTTTAGGGGGCCAGACTGTGACCAGTGGGAGTAGAAAACACCCCAACATCAGTGCACAATCATTTATTTTACTAGGAGAAATATTGCCCCATTGTTGGTATCAATAGGAAGAATAGTGCCCCATTGGTGGTGTCAGGAGGGGGAATCGTGCCCCATCATTGTCAGCCCCAAGAGCCAGATAAAGGCAAGCAAAGGACCACATCTGGCTCCCGAGCTGCAGTTTAGAGACCACTTTTTCAGAAGGTACAATCTCAGAAATTAAATAAAACAAAAAAAAAAAAAATCCTTTACAATCAGAGTATATTTAGTACAGAATTATTGTTGTTTTTATTATTAATATTCCCTTCATTTTAAAAGTACCAGTCTATTATGCAGCAAGGTACTTGTGTAAAATATACACTTGAATGAGCTTACAATTTGAGTTTTCTGAGACAAATGTAAGTAGTAGGACTTCAAGATGTTCTGGACGTACGGTGGGTAGGAGAGAGCTGAGTTAAGGGTGACAATAATTTATGAGATAGACAGAGTGGCAGATATTATTTATGACTACAGAAACATCAGGGGGGATTTGGAAATGAAGATCATTAGTTCAACTTTGTCTAAGGTATGCTTAAGTTACTGTACCTATGAGATATTCAAAATTAGGTAGGGATGGGTTGAAAATGATGCTTAGGACAGAGTAAAGACAACTCAAGTGTAGGTAGCTAGATCTCAACACCAACTACATTCAGTTGGCTTTGGAAGCCAAGTTTGACAGATCTGTGGTATAAATAGAACATGAGGAAACCCAAAAAGGTGGCCATATCCCAAATACCATGATAATACCGAGTGGTAAACAGTTTTAAATACAGCAGAGAGTTTGAAAAGAAAAATTTAGTTTCCCCGAAAATAAGACCGGGTCTTATATTCATTTTGGCTACAAAAAACACACTAGGGCTTAATTTCAGGGGATGGCTTATTTATTTACAGCATGTACAATAATTTACATTTATTCAAAAACAGTCATGTCACCATGATGATCTTAAAGTGGTTGTAACCCTAACAAAAAAAACAAAAAACCCTGATTCTTTAAGGCATGATAGACAGCAGAGTGAGGGGCCACTGACGTAAACCGCGAGGAGAGGAGATCTACCTCAGGTCATATGAGCGCCCAGCGCGCTGTAAATAATCTATTTTCCACAATAAAGTTACAAAAGGAGACACACTGCACATTATATAATATTTTTACAAAATGAATTAAATGTTTTTAGAATGACTTTAACTAGGGCTTATTTTTTGGGTAGGGCTTATATTGCAGCCATCACCAAAATTAACGCTAGGTCTTATTTTCAGGGTAGGGCTTATTTTCAGGGAAACAGGGTATCAAGAGAGAGGAGGGGTTCCTCAGTAAAGAAATATAAAATATATTAGAAATTGGAAATGGACAGCAAGAATTTTAGTACACCTATTCAAATGTTCTATACTACAAATATGCCATTGTTGACCTAAATCAAAGCTCCAGTCAAACATTAATATTTCATATTTAAACTTTGCAGATACCGCCTTTAAACTTTTATCCTGGCATGTATCTTCTGTACTTGATAGCTCTGTCAGATAAGGGCCTATAAATTAAAATATTCCCATAAATGACTTAATTGTCAAGGAAAATCAGGCTAATGTTTTCAGAGATGTATGCTCTTATGTCTCTGATGTTAATCTTCATCTTCAAATATTGATAATTTGTATTGTAAGTTCCGTTTCAAATTCCCAGGTTTATGACATGTATACTTGGAGTTGAAAGTTTATCAAACAATTTCGGTGCAATAGAATGATCACATTAAATTAGAAAATTTCATCTACCTGACTTTGATGTCTGCATCTACAGTAAACAGGCTTTGCTGTATTGCTTTTTCATTATTATAAATAAACCATTGCCCTAAATTCATGCTATATATAGAATTATTTATTGCGATGCTTGGATGCATATAATATTAAATCTATTATTAGAATTCATAAATATTCAATTTATTTTAAACAAAGCAAACAGGCAGGTTACATTATGCTAATAAATGCATAAATGATTGAAATGATTCATAGGCTTGTGCTTTTTTTTAAACATTCAGAACAAAAAAGTACAGAGAAGATACAAAATATGCTTTTTGTATCTTAGCCAATGTAGCTGCTAAAGAGAGCAAAGATCCGAGGCATGGGCAGGTAAGTAATAATGTAGGTTTTTTTTACAGTTTTTTCCTTCATTAAGATGATTAAATGTTATATATTGTTTTTAAACTAAAATAATAAACATGTTTTACTTGCCTGATCTGGGAAATGGTTTTGCAAGAGCAGTCCCGATCCTACCCTTCTCAGGTCCCCCCCGCTGACGCTCTTTGCTCCTACTCTTCTCCAAGAGCCCCCATAGCAAGCAACTCCTGAGTCGCGCTCTGAGTGTCCCTAGACACACAGAGTGGGGCTCGGCCCCGCCCCCTCTCACTCCTCACTGGCTGTGATTGAAAGCAACAGGAGCCAATGAGGAGCAAGAGAGCCGAGGGTGTCCTGGCTCTTGTGCACATCGCTGGATTGAGATCGGGCTAAGGTATTTAGGGGGGCTGAGGAGGGAGCTGCATGTAGAAGGTTTTTTACTTTTAGGCATAGAATGCAGTAAGGTAGAAAGCCTTCTGACTTTAGAACCATTTTAGGCTCTAATAGAATAAGTCTGCAAAATCTGGTAAGTATTGATCATTCAGCACCTATAAGGAGCTAGCTTTGGAGTTATAAAAATAAGCCCATTGGGGTTGATTTACTAAATGCAAATAGGTTGTTAATTTTGCAAGGGAATATGCACTTTGCAAGATAATTTTCCTCAGACCTTAGTTAATAAAATTGAATTTCACCAAGCAAAAAATACCCAATCATAAGCAAGGAAAGCTAAAACAAATGGCATTTGCCTTCACCTGATCCAGGAAATATCCGATTGCCTCTCGGGGGATCAAGAAGGATCAACTGTGGGATTGTGTATATAGGATTGTATGATCTTTTATTTTCCCCTTTTATTGGTTGAGTAATGCCCCATACACACGTGCAGATTATCTGCAGACTTTTGTCTGCAGACTTACCAAAACCATATAATATGAGGTCAAACCTAAACACTTTCAATTTGTATGCAATCCGGCAGGCCCTTGCACTACATAGAAAAGGTAAGTCTGCAGACAAAAGTCTGCACATAATCTGCACGTGTGTATGGGGCATTAGATGGACTTTTGTCTTTTCTCAACCAGACTATGTGATTGGATGATGGAAGTCAGGAGAGCTTCACCTTATTCATTAAGCTCTTGGAAAGTGCAAAGTGAACAGCCAACTTATCTTTAGTAAATTAACCCCATTGGATTTATAAGTATTATATCCTTTTCTGTGTTCATCAATAAAGGAAATCTGTCATAAGAGAAACAGAGGCTGCCATTGCTGAACTCTTCATTTGAAAATACAGTACTAGTTTCCTGGCTATCGTGCAGACCCTCTTGCTTCAACACTTTGCACCATGGACCTGGAAGTAAGTAAGTGGATGAAGCTTTTTGACTTCACTTTGATCTTATTCGCTGCCTGCTTGTTCAGGGTTAGTAATTTAGGAAGTACTGAAGCAAGAGCTAGCCAGGAATCAAGCATTTTCAGAAGGAAGACAGATTTTCTATAGACTGACAACTACTCATACTTTGTTGATTTTCTTACTTGATCTGGGTCAGTAACTCAGAAAGTATTAAGGCCAGAATAACAGCCAGGCAACTTCCATTTAGAAGCATGACAGCCATCTGTATTTATCTTGTGACAAGTTATGTACAGAAAGTAACCAAACCAGCTTTTAATTTGTCACAGTAACAGTCACGTCAATGAGGGATAAGGGCTAATTAATCAAAAAATAATGTTAAACTTTGCATGTTGCTTTTTTCTAAAGGAAACCTTAAAGGTTTACTTTATTGCATCCTGTTAGGCCTCATTTACAGTTGCCGTTCTTAAAGTGGTTGTAAAGGCAGAAAGTTTTTTTATATCTAATTGCACTATAAGCATTAAGATAAAAAACCTTCAGTGTGCAGCAGTCTCCCTAAAACTTACCTGAGCCCCATCTCGATCTAGCAATGTGCACGAGTGCCTCGGCTGTCCGGCACTCTCTCTCCTGATTGGCTAAGACAAAGCAGCAGCGCCATTGGCTCCCACTGCTGTCAATCAAAGTCAGTTAGCCAATCTGGAGAGAGTCAAACCATGGCTCCATGTCTCAATGAACACACAGAGCTGCGGCTCAGCTCGGGTGCCCTCAAAGAAAGCTGCTAGCTGTGGGGGCACTCAACAGGAGGGAGGGGCCAGGAGTGCCAGTGAGGGACCCGAGAAGAGGAGGATCTGGGCTGCCCTGTGCAAAACCAACTGCACAGAGCAGGTAAGTATCAAATGTTTATTTTTAAAGAAAAAAAAACAAGACTTTAGTATCACTTTAAGCTGTAAAAGTAGCGGAAGAGGATTACCACGTGTTGTGGCCATAATGATTTGCACCACGGTGCAAAAATAAATTACCGCTGCCATGCTTAATGTGCAGTATCGCTCACCAAATGTATCCCATCCAACTGAATAGGGCTGCACCATAGCCACCTTATATGCGGCTGTGGCATGGTTTTTTAGGGGTTACAACAGACAATGAGGAGGCAACATGCTGCCTCCTTACCACCTGCCAAACACCCTCTGAAGAGAGATGTGCTCTTCAGAGGGTGACACAAGTATAAACAAGTCTAAAGGCTGGTTCAGAGGGTGACACAAGTATAAACAAGTCTAAAGGCTGGTTCACTCTAGCAGTTGAGGAGCGGTAAAATCCAATGGGTAAACCACATTTTTACTGCCCCCCAATCACTCCTCCTTTAGCTGCAGAGGCAGCAGCTGGGGGTGTACACATGCCACAGCCATGATGCATTGCTTTGCGGTCACAACAGGAATTATTCCCCCGTTGCTTTTGCCAGGCATAGCACCCACCAAGCATAAACCATTTAATTGAGTTCCAATGCACTATTTCCAATGCACACATTCCTGTAGAGATGGCTGTAACTGGGTGCTGAAGCGACCACCGGGTGGAACCGTGAATAGTGAATAGAGAGTGATGTCACCAGCACACCAAGATCTCCAAAATGGGTCTAAAGCTTTAATCGATGATCACATTGTTACAGCAGATAGCAACAGTTCAGAGCCACGTAGGACCCTTTTATCAGGCATGTGACAAAATTAATGGGACCCTTCTTCAAGCACCCCACATCTGTGTGCAATGTACACAGTTGCAGCACACCTATTTGGGATTCAAGGGGTTAGAGCAGGTGGTGGGCTAGTGATACAATGCCTCCTCACCGCCGGTCAAATGCTCTCTGAAGAGTGATCCGAACACCAAGTGCTCTTCAGAGACCAAGACAAGTGTGAACAAGCCCTTAGTGATGAAAATCTAAAACAGATAACAGAGCAAAAAGTGCCGTATTCTACAGACTGGAATGAACAGTAGAGGGCGCAGCTGTCTTATGCAATCACAAATATTCCATTTAAAAATTAAGAGCGTTTGATATTTGCAGCACAGAATATTTACTTACCCCATATGGCCATAAATATAGCAAAGAACACTGTGCCCCCATTGTCAAATAAGTGAGTGACCTGGAAATAAAGAAAAAGATGAATGTCATCACTTAGTAGCAATCCCTGCGCTTTTAGTTTCCAAATATACTGTAAATTTCTTTGTTGAAAGCTGTGACAAAGTGCCTCACATCTATAATTTAATTTCACAGTAGTAATCTGTTCTAGTAGATATAGCACATTTTCACACATTGTACTTTTCTCCTTTGTAATACAGTTTAGTTCAAGGTAGACTTGGCAAAAAAAGATTAAAATTCAATAAGGATCCAGCATTTTATCCCAGGGTTTAGCATAGAACTCCAGCAATTATCTTTCTTGCCAACTTACATTGGTCCAGCTTGGCACAATGTTATAATACACAGTGCCGGGACAAGAACATCTGGTTCCCAAGGCAGATGGCAAATTGCATCCACCTCCTTCATTATGTGTGAGCTTATGAGGAAGAGAGGGAAAGAGCACAGCCTGCACCTCCTCCCGGCTCTCTCCTCTTCTTCTTGCTGCTTCCAGCGCTGGGCTGTCACTACTTCTGTCAGGCTTATAGTAGAAGGAACTTGTGGCACCCCCATCCCTACAATACACTCCGAGCCCAGGGCAGCCGTCCCTTGTTCCCACCCCTTCTCCCGGCCCTGATTATTCATATCTTATATTTGGAGGAAAGCTGACAATCACTGTAATCAATCTTTGCAGTAGCCCATGCTACATACCGTGATAGCTGCAATCTTCTCGGTCCTGCTTGAGCAGCTTTCCCCCTGCACACTGACCACAGGGAGGTGCTCGCTTGGCACCCCACCATTCACAGATTGCCTTGTATTTTTTCAATAAATGGAGAGAAAGGGCAGATGATGTCACAATCTATCCTTGTCCAATCAAAGAACGCCTTGTGCTCATTGAAAAAAATACAAAGTGCTCCATGAATCGCGGAAGTGCCAAGCAAGCAACCCCCTGTGTTCAGCGTACAGGACGGAAGCTGCTGAAGAGTAAACCCAGAAGACTGGCTATCACTGTATGTAGTGCTGGTTTTTAACATCCCCAGTGGCCCTCCAGATATAAGATATTGATAATCACATTGTGCCAAGCTGGACCAATGGAAGTTCACAATAAGGCCTCATGTAGCTTAAAAATCATCACACATGTTGTAACATTAAAGGCTTTTTTTTTCAAATTCTGGCTGAAAAAAAATGCTGCTTATTTTCATAAGCCCGTGTGTGCGAGGCGTAAAGATAATTACTGGAGTTTCATTTTAAAAGATTACTGGGAGATGACACTGGAAACCATTAGGTTTTATAAATTGCTAATAGGGCTTTTGCAGACGGGCAGACAGATAGGGCTGTACATATGTCATTGCTGCAATGCTTTGCTTTGTGGCCATTGCATTTTTAACTTGGGGTGCCGAGTTTGAAAGGCGGCACTCGCCCATTGAGTTTAATGGGGCTGCACCACAACCATTCACTAAATGCTTAATTTACAGTGCTGTCCCATAATGTGAAATTTATTTTCGGCAATTTAAAAGTAAAGAAAAGAAAACAGGCGTTTTGAAGGCAGCAGTAGCTACAGTATTTGTATAACATATCCTATATCTCCCTTTTCTTCCTTTTTTCTTTATTTGATGTTTCGGTGGTTCCTTTAGATCTCACTTCTTCCTACACCGTTGTTCTATTTCTTCATTTCTCCCTATTTAAAGCACACACTGAACTCCAAAAATGTGCTCAACCATGAATAAAAAAATCAAGCAGCCTTGTCGTAAATGGGAACTACTGATAAATTTAGCTGTGCTAAGATGGTAACTAACCTGGCTGATTTGCAGTCTGAGATCATTTAGATTTTCTCCTAAGCCTGGTTTAACTGTGGTTCCTTCTTTCCCTGTCAATAGGTGGCACTGTTGCCTTTGGCATTATGATGATAAGCTTCAGTGAGACTAAGTTATGAATATGCATATCTCTTTCAGCTAATCAGTAGGAGTTTCAGGGCACTGAATATGCTGGGACAGTATATATTTGGAGGAAGTCAGGTGATTGGGGTCCTCCCACCCAGACCTTGGTCTGGCTTGGATGTGTGAGGAAAAGCTGCGTTGAGTGAGGCCTGGAGTCTAAGGGCTGGCCATGTGCTCGGGGGCTTTGCCAGATAGAGCATGTTTGCTACCTGGGGGCATGGTAGAGGCTCTGCCAGAGAAAGAGAGCCTTTTGTTGCCTGGAGACATGGGGAAAAGGATGGAATTCTGAAATGATGTACCAGAGGGTACTCTTCCATTAGTTGGGGACTGGGGAAGAGTCAAAAGGGATTAATCCAAGGAATCTGGCAGGGAAGATGCATGGTTCCTGTTAGCCCTGTTCGTGGCCATTTAGCGGGTGCGCATGAATGATCACATACACAGGTTCGAGAGCATTGGCGCCAAGTAGGTTAAATAAACTGCACTAGTGCCTTGTGTCAGTGCAGTTTGCTCTATTAGGTTTCTGAAGCATATGTGCATCTGATCCTGTATCGTTCACCTCACCCGATCTGCTCCTGACTTTGCCTGAACTCTGCCAGCACTGACCCCTGGCTCTCCCCTGGACTACACTTCTGCCTTATCCTTCTGCTTATCTGCCCTGTTGTTACTGAACCCAGCCTGACCTCTGACTATTCTTCTGCCTGCCGACTGTGTCTGCTCTACCTGCCAGTTGCCGACCTGGACTGTCTGACTTTGCTTTGGATCTTCTATTTGCACCCGATCCAGCTGTAGCTGTGCCTGACATCAGCTCCTGCTCTTCTGCCTGCGTGTTACCAGCCAGCTGCTCCAGCACATCCAGACGCAAATCAGCATTTTCCAGCAGAAGTTTTACTAGGCACTTGTGACCCTCTGTGCTCTGGTGTTCCCTGTTACATTACCAGGGCTTCTGAGCCAGAGCTGTAAGAGAGGCCTTCCTCTACCCTTCGGGCTCCTGAGCCAGGTACATTACAGAAATCCTGCACGGCGTTGAAAGTTTTTGGTTGCTTTAGGAAACAAATGTTGCTACGTAGGTACAGAACATTGGGTGCAGGCCTAAGACCCTTGTTCTCAGGGCCATCTTTAACATCAATGGACCCTGGACAAACATTTTCTTTGACCCTTTCAAATACACTTATCAACTATTTGTAGGCAGTGTGGGCTCAAGGGGGAAGCTGCTTTGGGCCCTACAACAATGACTGGGCTCGGGGCAGCTGCTTCTTTTGCCCTGTGTTAAAGATGGCCCTACTTTTTCTGTATTGCTGTCTACCTGGCTGTTTTGTTTTTGTCTTCTGTTATTAAATACTTTTTATTAATTTTCTTTCAATACATGAAAGGCCTCTTTCACACGGGTGTTCCATATGTCCGTATATAACCCCATGCGTTTGCGGGTGATATACGGACATAATGCATGTCAATGGGATTGCGGATGTCAGCGGATGACCATCCGCTGACATCCGATTTGCGTCCTTTCAGTTCTGTTCCATTTTTTGGAACAGAACCCTATTTTTCTTACGTTTTAAAAAACGAAAGGACGCAAAATTGAATGTCAGCGGTGTCATCCGCTGACATCCGCAATCCGATAGACATACATTATGCCCGTATATCATCCGCAAATGGATGGGATGATATGCTGACATACGGACCGGATGACACAAGTGTCATCCGTGTCCTTAAAAAAAAAAAAAAGTGCCGGAGCGGATCGCAATATGGTCCGCTCCGTGTGAAAGAGGCCTTACAAAACACCATCAAACAGAAAAAAATAAAATATATTACCTTTTACATCCGTAAAATATGGCAATTCTGAATATAGTGAACATTGATTATTCCCCATTGAGAAAAAAAAAAAAATTCACATCAAAAGGGGTTCCCCCTCCCCCCCCCCGTGTTCCACACTCCAAAAATGTAAAAACGAAAAAAATAAAACCCAGCAGGAATTCCCATTTATGGGATTCTTGTCTCAGTGACCACTTCTATTAATATACAAAAAAGGATCCATAAAAAATGGAATATACTAAAAAAAGGGAAAAAAAGGGGAGAGAAAAAAAAAAGGAGGGGGGTGAGGATTTTTTGTTTTTGTCTTCTGATCCGTCTGTCTACTGTCCTCGTGCCCTAACCCTCTCTCCCCTCGTTTTTGCCATTGTAAGCAATAAATTCGCATTTTTTCATTCAAAAAGTGACTGTCCTCCATCTTTTCTACAACCCTCCACACCCACCATTCCTAAGAACCAGCACCCTGAGGTGTAATGTCAGTCCTCCTTAAAGCCAGGGGTCAGGGGAGGGCTACAAAAAAATGGTTACATTTTATTGTCCAGTGGAGAAGATGTATAGGTGTCAATAAAGTGGGTCACCATTGCCAACTTCAATTGTTCTATTTCCATTATGGCATAAAACACGTTATAGCTTAGTGACATGAGAATAAAGTCTGATTCAAATGTGTTCAACTGCTTTTGATAGGACAAAATACCCAGAAAGAGATTTTTGGGGGTTTTAAATATCAGCACAGTCAACAATCACAGCACTTTCTCATACTGTACCTGTCTGTAGATTTTATTAATTCATTAAAAAAAAAGATTTAAAAGGTCAAATACGGTACATCCAAGTCAACTTAAAGCGGAGTTCCAGCCATTCACTCACCTGTCCAACGGTCCAGCGATGCGGCCGCCCGAAGCCTCGATCCTCTCCCTCGGCGCCGGTGTTCCGTGAGAATTACCTACCCGTGAGAAAAACCTACCCTCGTCACTTCCGGTTGCACGGCACTGTATGTAATGCAGCGGTTACATTAAAACAGCTTTGCTGCAATACGAGTGATCTCCACTCCTATCACTGTCACTTCCCTGATCTCGGCTAGTAAATATTAAAGCGGCGGCGGCTGTATGAGAACATAAATCACGGAGCCGAGACCCGCTTTTATATTTACTAGCCAAGATCAGGGGAGTGACAGGGACAGGAGCGGAGATGACTTATATTGTAGCACAGCTGTTTTAATGTAAGCGTGGCGTGGGTAGGTTTTTTTCACGGACACCGTGATAATTTCCTACTAGTGCGCATGCGCACTAGTCAGGTCCTCAGCTTTTCTATTAGGTATCCGGGGGTGGGAGCATGCGCACTGCTGCGCTGCTCAGCTGTTCCTGGCCGGAAGTGACGAGGGTAGGTTTTTCTCACGGGGTAGGTAATTCTCACGTTACACCGGCATCACTGCTGTGGGCACCCGGCTGTGACAGTTTGCGGCTTCACAGCCGGGTACCCACTGCGCATGCGCGAGTCGCGTTGCGCGTCTTGATTGGCCGGCAATCTTCTGGGACCTCTGACATGTCCCAGAAGATTGCAGGGAGGGAGGGGGAGAGGAGAACTTCCGTTCAGGGCGCCGCGGCACTCTGAGCGGAAGTGGGAGCGGGTACCTGTCAAAACTAGGTACCCGCTCCCCCCCAAAAAAATGACATGCCAAATGTGGCATGTCAGGGGGTCAGGACTCCCTAAAGCGGAAGTTCCAATTTTGGGTGGAACTCCGCTTTAAATATTTAAAATCCAGCACAATTCTAAAATGTTTTATCATTCATTTATCTATGAGTTATGGATTTATCACTAGTGTTACAGAGATGGCAGACGACATGTTAAACGTCTACTCGTTTTTCCAATGTCTACCCAATTCTCATCTACCATTTGATTAACACTTGTTATATAAAACAATAGCAAAAAAAAGATAAATGATGGCTATGGAACATTATGGATTTATGATTTATGTCCTTGGATTTTAAATATGTATGTTGAATTTTGCATTTTAAATTGTTGTATTGTTCATGTATTAATAAAAATCTTCAAATATGTATGTGATGTTGTGTTGTGTCGATTGTTGGATTTGTTTGTGCTGACATTTAAATCCCAACAGATTATCTATTTGTATATTTTGTAACAGGTACTGTGAGGTCAACCCTACTACATTTTATTAATATGGTTTCCACCTTTCACTTTCCTTTGGAGATGTTCCTGCTATTTTTTTGGAGCTGGTGGAGATGTCATGGGTAGGGTTGAGCGGACACCTAGATGTCCGTGTTCGACGGGTTCGGCCGAACTTTAAAAAAAAGTCCGGGTCCGTGTCCCGGACTTTTACCGAACTTTTCCCGGACACCGAACCCCATTGAAGTCAATGGGGACCCGAACTTTAAGGCACTAAAATGGCTCTAAAACACCAAAGGAAAGGGCTAGAGTGCTGCAAATGGCAGCAAAACGTAATTAAGAGCATGGCAAGTGCTCTGCAAACAAATGTGGATAGGGAAATAACTTAAAACAACAAAAAAAAACAGAAAAATAAAACAATGTTCTTCTTCATCTCTGAAGGACGAGGCCCATATGGAGTAGGAGGGAGGTTGAGGTGGTGGTGGATGTGGCGGTGACATAGGCGTGCGCACAGGGTGTGCTGGGTGTGCCTGGGCACACCCTAATCACCTAGGGCACATAGCATTGCCAGTGAGGAGATGGGAAAGATCTCCCTGGGACCTGCTCTGCTCTATTTCTCCTTGCCTACAGGTACATGGCCCCGATACATTACTCTCCCTGCTGGCAAACACATGCATGTGTATTTCAACTTTGGGGTGCACACCTTAATGCAATAGGCTGCGCACACCTATGGGCGGTGTAGGTGGAAGCGGCGGTGGAGGAGGACCAGGGCCGGATTAACAGCATCATGGGCTTGGTGCTGAGGATTTTGAAGGGCCTTAAGGGCCGTGCCTTGCCATGCACCCAGAGGAGGAAGGGTGCAGCCATGCATGCCTAATTCAACATGGGATGCTGTCTCTGAAGCCCATAAACACATCCATGCATCGCCAACTGTCCCTCCTTGTCCGGCCTTCACGCTGTGTGGGGAGGTTCTGAGGGTGCTGCCTGGGGAAGCGAGCATAGAAGCCAGACTTCTGTGTTTACAAGTGACAGAAGAGCGGTAACAGTGAATATGGCCAACCCGGGGCCTATATAAAAGGTAGGGGCCTGGAGCTGCAGCTCCAATAGCCCCTACATTAATCTGGCCCTGAGGAGGAGGACGAGGTAGCCAACACTGCTTCTTTTCAAAAATTTTAAATGAGGGTACACCCCAAAAGAGTGAGAAAGAGCAAAAATGGAACAATGGGTGGGTAAGGTCGGTATCCATTGCTATTCTGCATAAGGTACGGAAAAGTCCCGTGGGATCCATGCCTGGTTCATTTTAATGAACGTGAGCTTGTCCACATTGTCTCTGGACAGGCGGCTGCGCTTGTCTGTTATAACGCCCCCAGCCGTGCTAAATACCCGTTCAGATAATACACTGGCTGCAGGGCACGCCAGCACCTCCAAGGCGTAAAGGGCAAGCTCAGGCCATGTGCCCAATTTGGAGACCCAGAAGTTGAAGGGGGCAGACCCGTCATTCACTACATGTAGGCGTGTGCACACATACTGCTCCACCATGTTGGTAAAATGCTGCCTCCTGCTAAGACGTTCCATCTGAGCTGCTGGTGCTGCTGTTTGTTGTGGCGTGCTGACAAAGCTTTTCCACATTTCGGCCATGCTAACCCTGCCTTCTGAGGTGCTGGCGGTGCCCTGGTTGCGTTGGCGACCTCCTCCTCCTCCTCCTCTGCCTTGTGCTTCCACTGTGGCCCCGCTGTCAGATGGGAATGCCAGCAGCATGGCGTCTACCAGCGTGCGCTTGTACTCGCGCATCTTGCGATCGCGCTCCAGTGAGTGAATTAAGGACGGTACGTTGTCCTTGTAACGGGGATCCAGCAGCGTGGCCACCCAGTAATCAGCACAAGTTAGAATGTGGGCAACTCGGCGGTCGTTGTGGAGACACTGCAGCATGTAATCGCTCATGTGTGCCAGGCTGCCCAGAGGCAACGAAAGGCTGTCCTCTGTGGGAGGTGTATCGTCCGTGTCCTCTGTATCCCCCCAGCCACGCACCAGTGATGGCCATGAGCTGGCCTGGGTGCCACCCTGCTGTGAACATGGTTCCATCTCCTCCTCCAGCTCCTCCTCCTCCTCATCCTCCAGAACTGTGCCCCTGCTGGACAATTGCGTCCCTGGCGTTTGCGTGTGCAGGAACCCACCCTCGGAGCCCCTTGCGAATGACTGCCCTGAAAGCCTTGGAAATGTTACCTCTTCATCCTCCTCCTCCTCCTCATCCTGTGCCACATCCTCTTCCATCATCGCCCGAATTGTTTTTTCAAGGAGGCATAGAAGTGGGATAGTTAAGCTGAGAACGGCGTCATTGCCACTGGCCATGTTGGTGGAGTACTCAAAACAGCGCAACAAGGCACACAGGTCTCGCATGGAGGCCCAGTTATTGGTGGTGAAGTGGTGCTGTTCCGCAGAGCGACTCACGCGTGCGTGCTGCAGCTGAAACTCCACTATGGCCTGCTGCTGCTCGCACAGTCTTTCCAGCATGTGCAAGGTGGAGTTCCACCTTGTGGGCACGTCACATATGAGGCGGTGAGCGGGAAGGCCGAAGTTACGCTGCAGCGCTGCCAGGCGAGCAGCAGCAGGGTGAGAACGCCGAAAGTGCGCACAAACGGCCCGCACTTTCTGCAGCAGCTCTGACATATCGGGGTAGTTTTTAAGGAACCTCTGCACCACCAAATTCAGCACATGCGCCAGGCAAGGGATGTGCGTCAAACCGGCTAGGCCCAGAGCTGCTATGAGATTTCGCCCGTTATCGCACACCACCAGGCCGGGCTTGAGGCTCGCTGGCAGCAACCACTCATTTGTCTGCTGTTCCATGCTCCTCCACAACTCCTGCGCGGTGTGTGGTTTGTCCCCCAAACAGGCAAGTTGTAAAACTGCCTGCTGTCGTTTACCCCTGGCCGTGCTGAAGTTGGTGGTGAAGGTGTTACGCTGTCCGGATGAGGAGGCGGTAGAGGATGAGGAAGCGGAGTAGGAGGAGTTAGGAACAGGAGGCAAACTGAAGCGCCCTGCAATCCTCGGTGGTGGAAGGACATGCGCCAAATTGCTATCCGCCTCAGGCCCATCCGCCACTGCATTTACCCAGTGTGCCGTTAGGGAGATATAACGCCCCTGACCGTGCTTACTGGTCCACGTATCCGTAGTTAGGTGGACCTTGGCACAGATGGCGTTGCGCAGTGCACACCTGATATTTTCCCCCACTTGGTTGTGCAGGGAAGGGATGGCTTGCCTGGAAAAGTAGTGGCGGCTGGGCACGACGTACTGTGGGACAGCCACCGACATAAGGTTTTTAAAACTGTGCGTCTCCACCAGACGGAATGACAGCATTTCAAAGGCCAATAATTTTGAAATGCTGGCATTCAGGGCCAGGGATCGCGGGTGGGTAGGGGGGTACTTCCTCTTCCTCTCAAGTGTTTGGGAGATGGAAAGCTGAACGCTTCCACGGGACATTGTGGAGATGGTTGTTGGTGACCCAGGTGGTGGTGTTGCTGACAGATCGTCTGTTTGCGGGGTGGCAGGTGCCGGTATCACTACAGATGTGGCTGGAGCGGCCGAGACTGCAGCAGAAGAGGAAGCAGGATGAGCCAGAGACGTTTCTTGGTTTTGAAGGTGTGTACTCCACTGCAGCTCGTGCTTTGCACTTAGATGCCTGATCATGCAGGTTGTGCTCAGGTTGAGAAGGTTTATGCCTCGCTTCAAGCTCTGATTGCACAGGGTGCAAACCACTCGTGTCCTGTCATCAGCACATTTTCTAAAGAACTTCCACGCTAGAGAACTCCTTTGAGCTGACTTTGGTGCGCTCGTTCCCTTGCTGCGTTGGGCAGTAGCGGGCGTAGTGTCTAGGGCACGGCCGCTCCGCTTCTGCACCCTGCTCCCTCTTCTGCTGTGCTGGTGGCTCTGTGCGACCACCGCCTCTTCCTCCAAACTACTCAGGTCACCTGCATGACGTTCATTCCATGTGGGGTCGAGGACCTCATCGTCCTCCACATCATCTTCCACCCAGTCTTCACCCCTGCCCTCCTTGTCGGTCTCCACAATGCTGAACGCCGCAGCAGTTGGCACCTACGTTTCGTCATCATCGGAGACGTGCTGCGATGATCCTTGCATGTACTCATCTTGAGAAATAAGTGGTTGGGCATCGCTGCACTCAATCTCTTCCACTTCTGGGGCAGGGCTAGGTGGATGGCCCTGGGAAACCCTGCTGACAGAGTCCTCAAAAAGAATAAGAGACTGCTGTATGGCTTGGGGCTCAGACTGCTGGCCTGATTTGCAAGGGGGTGAGGTGAAAGACGGTTGGACATTGGCTGCAGGTGCCAACTCTGACCTTTCTGCAGTAGACTGGGTGGGAGACAATGTGAAGGAACTGGAGGCACTGTCAGCAGCAAACCAATCTACTATCGCCTCAACTTGTTCTGGCCTCATCACTTCTAGGGGCGTTTGATGCCCTACCAAATACTGATGCAGGTTCTGTCGCCTACTCACACTTGAGGAAGGTGTTTCACTTGTGCGTGTAGCTGGCACAGATCGACCACGTCCTCTCCTTGCAACAGGAGCTCTACCAGCAGCACCACGACCCAGGCCACGGCCCTTATTTGACGGTCTCCTCATATTTCTGTAATTTAAGATCTTGCCCTAGAAAGGTTTTTATTGAATAGCGGAATAGGAAATATGATCCAAAAAAGTGTATGTATCTCGCACGTACAAAACCACACTAGGCCCCAATTACTATTGTTTCTACCCCTAAAAGGATGGATGAGGAGTAGGAGGAGTATGGAACAGACAGCACCCTCAAATCTTCAGAAGTATGAGATGAACCCCAAAAACTTGGAAAGGTGGATCTCACACGTACCGACACAGACTATCCCGCAATTCAATTGATCCTCAAAGGTTTTTATTGAATAGCGGAATAGGAAATATGATCAAAAAAAGTGTATGTATCTCGCACGTACACAACCACACTAGGCCCCAATTACTATTGTTTGTACCCCTAAAAGGATGGATGAGGAGTAGGAGGAGGAGTATGGAACAGGCAGCACCCTCAAATCTTCAGAAGTATGAGATGAACCCCAAAAACTTGGAAAGGTGGATCTCACACGTACCGACACAGACTATCCCGCAATTCAATTGATCCTCAAAGGTTTTTATTGAATAGCGGAATAGGAAATATGATCAAAAAAAGTGTATGTATCTCGCACGTACACAACCACACTAGGCCCCAATTACTATTGTTTGTACCCCTAAAAGGATGGATGAGGAGTAGGAGGAGGAGTATGGAACAGGCAGCACCCTCAAATCTTCAGAAGTATGAGATGAACCCCAAAAACTTGGAAAGGTGGATCTCACACGTACCGACACAGACTATCCCGCAATTCAATTGATCCTCAAAGGTTTTTATTGAATAGCGGAATAGGAAATATGATCAAAAAAAGTGTATGTATCTCGCACGTACACAACCACACTAGGCCCCAATTACTATTGTTTGTACCCCTAAAAGGCTAGATGAGGAGTAGGGGGAGTATGGAACAGGCAGCACCCTCAAATCTTCAGAAGTATGAGATGAACCCCAACAACTTGGAAAGGTGGATCTCACACGTACCGACACAGACTATCTCGCAATTGAATTGATCCCCAAAGGTTTTAATTGAATAGCGGAATAGAAAATATGATCAAAAAGAAAGTGTATGTATCTCGCACGTACACCACCACACTAGGCCCCAACTACTATTGTTTGTACCCCTAAAAGGATGGTTGAGCAGTAGGAGGAGGAGTATGGAACAGGCAGCACCCTCAAATCTTCAGTAGTATGAGATGAACCCCAAAAACTTGGAAAGGTGGATCTCTCTCACACGTACCAACACAGACTATCCCCCAATTTAACTGATCCCCAAAGGTTTTTGATTAAATAGCGGAATAGAAAATATGATCCAAAAAAAGTGTATGTATATCACACGTACACAACCACACTAGGCCCCAATTACTATTGTTTGTACCCCTAAAAGGCTAGATGAGGAGTAGGGGGAGTATGGAACAGGCAGCACCCTCAAACCTTCAGAAGTATGAGATGAACCCCAACAACTTGGAAAGGTGGATCTCTCTCACACGTACCAACACAGACTATCCCCCAATTTAACTGATCCCCAAAGGTTTTTGATTAAATAGCGGAATAGAAAATATGATCCAAAAAAAGTGTATGTATATCACACGTACACAACCACACTAGGCCCCAATTACTATTGTTTGTACCCCTAAAAGGCTAGATGAGGAGTAGGGGGGGTATGGAACAGGCAGCACCCTCAAACCTTCAGAAGTATGAGATGAACCCCAACAACTTGGAAAGGTGGATCTCTCTCACACGTACCAACACAGACTATCCCCCAATTTAACTGATCCCCAAAGGTTTTTGATTAAATAGCGGAATAGAAAATATGATCCAAAAAAAGTGTATGTATATCACACGTACACAACCACACTAGGCCCCAATTACTATTGTTTGTACCCCTAAAAGGCTAGATGAGGAGTAGGGGGAGTATGGAACAGGCAGCACCCTCAAACCTTCAGAAGTATGAGATGAACCCCAACAACTTGGAAAGGTGGATCTCTCTCACACGTACCAACACAGACTATCCCCCAATTTAACTGATCCCCAAAGGTTTTTGATTAAATAGCGGAATAGAAAATATGATCCAAAAAAAGTGTATGTATATCACACGTACACAACCACACTGGGCCCCAATTACTATTGTTTGTACCCCTAAAAGGCTAGATGAGGAGTAGGGGGAGTATGGAACAGGCAGCACCCTCAAACCTTCAGAAGTATGAGATGAACCCCAACAACTTGGAAAGGTGGATCTCTCTCACACGTACCAACACAGACTATCCCCCAATTTAACTGATCCCCAAAGGTTTTTGATTAAATAGCGGAATAGAAAATATGATCCAAAAAAAGTGTATGTATATCACACGTACACAACCACACTAGGCCCCAATTACTATTGTTTGTACCCCTAAAAGGCTAGATGAGGAGTAGGGGGGGTATGGAACAGGCAGCACCCTCAAACCTTCAGAAGTATGAGATGAACCCCAACAACTTGGAAAGGTGGATCTCTCTCACACGTACCAACACAGACTATCCCCCAATTTAACTGATCCCCAAAGGTTTTTGATTAAATAGCGGAATAGAAAATATGATCCAAAAAAAGTGTATGTATATCACACGTACACAACCACACTAGGCCCCAATTACTATTGTTTGTACCCCTAAAAGGCTAGGAGTAGGGGGAGTATGGAACAGGCAGCACCCTCAAACCTTCAGAAGTATGAGATGAACCCCAACAACTTGGAAAGGTGGATCTCTCTCACACGTACCAACACAGACTATCCCCCAATTTAACTGATCCCCAAAGGTTTTTGATTAAATAGCGGAATAGAAAATATGATCCAAAAAAAGTGTATGTATATCACACGTACACAACCACACTAGGCCCCAATTACTATTGTTTGTACCCCTAAAAGGCTAGATGAGGAGTAGGGGGAGTATGGAACAGGCAGCACCCTCAAATCTTCAGAAGTATGAGATTGTGTTCACTGTACCCAACAAAGATTGAGTTCACTGCACCCCACAATGATTGTGTTCACTGCACCCCACAAAGATTGTGTTCACTGCACCTCACAAAGATTGTGTTCACTGTACCCCCCAAAGATTGTGTTCACTGCACCCCACAAAGATTCTGTTCACTGTACCCCACAAAGATTGTGTTCACTGCACCCTAAAAGGATGTTGTTCACTGCACCCCACAAAGATTGTGTTCACTGCACCCTAAAAGGATGTTGTTCACTGCACCCCAAAAAGATTGTGTTCACTGTACCCCCCCAAAGATTGTGTTCACTGCACCCCACAAAGATTGTGTTCACTGCACCCCAAAAAGATTGTGTTCACTGTACCCCCCAAAGATTGTGTTCACTGCACCCCAAAAAGATTGTGTTCACTGTACCCCCCAAAGATTGTGTTCACTGCACCCCACAAAGATTCTGTTCACTGTACCCCACAAAGATTGTGTTCACTGCACCCCAAAAAGATTGTGTTCACTGTACCCCCCCAAAGATTGTGTTCACTGCACCCCACAAAGATTCTGTTCACTGCACCCCACAAAGGATTTTGTTCACTGCACCCCAAAAAGATTGTGTTCACTGCACCCCAAAAAGGATTTTGATCACTGCACCCCAAAAAGGATGTTGTTCACTGCACCCCAAAAATGATTTTGTTCACTCCACCCCAAAAAGATTGTGTTCACTGCACCCCACAAAGATTGTGTTCACTGCACCCCAAAAAGATTGTGTTCACTGTACCCCCCAAAGATTGTGTTCACTGCACCCCACAAAGATTCTGTTCACTGTACCCCACAAAGATTGTGTTCACTGCACCCCAAAAAGATTGTGTTCACTGCACCCCAAAAAGGATGTTGTTCACTGCACCCCAAAAAGGATGTTGTTCACTCCACCCCAAAAAGATTGTGTTCACTGCACCCCACAAAGATTGTGTTCACTGCACCCCAAAAAGATTGTGTTCACTGCACCCCAAAAATGATTTTGTTCACTGCACCCCAAAAAGGATTTTGTTCACTGCACCCCAAAAAGGATGTTGTTCACTCCACCCCAAAAAGATTGTGTTCACTGCACCCCAAAAAGATTGTGTTCACTGCACCCCACAAAGGATTTTGTTCACTGCACCCCAAAAAGATTGTGTTCACTGCACCCCAAAAAGGATGTTGTTCACTGCACCCCAAAAAGGATTTTGTTCACTGCACCCCAAAAAGATTGTGTTCACTGCACCCCACAAAGGATTTTGTTCACTGCACCCCACAAAGATTGTGTTCACTGCACACCAAAAAGGATTGTGTTCACTGCACCCCAAAAAGATTTTGTTCACTGCACCCCAAAAAGATTGTGTTCACTGCAGCCCAAAAAGATTGTGTTCACTGCAGCCCAAAAAGATTGTGTTCACTGCAGCCCAAAAAGATTGTGTTCACTGCAGCTCACACACAGAAAAATGGATGTGGATCACTGACACCTGCCTATCTCCAATCCCACACCACACAGCAATATCGATTGTAGTTTGTAGAACACAGTTTCCCTAAAATTCAGCAGACTCTGTCCCTAACAGGATTGAGAAGAGATCGTAGATCAGGATTGAGTGCAGATTCACCCCACCCCCCACACAGCAATATCGATTGTAGTTTGTAGAAGACACTGACCCTATAATTCAGCAGACTCTATCCCTAAAATGCCTACAACTCGCCCTGCCTAAACACTCCGACCTGTCCCTCAATTCTATCCGGACACAAATGTTTTTTTCCTGCCTATCTTTCCCTAATCAGCAGCCAGCACATTGATGTGTGCTCTGTCCCTTAGCTAAGCAGCAGAATGACGCTGCTGCGGCGGCTGCCTCGAACTTATAAAGACTTGGTCACATGCTTCAGACGGCCAATCACAGCTACTAAGACATTTGCAGGCATGGCTGGGATGGCTTAAGGCACACCAGTTAAACGATTGTTGATTGGCTGTTGAAAGCCCGCCATGAAAAGAGCGCCAAAGCATGCAAAACCCGGAAATAAAACGACCGAACACGGATTTTTACCCGAACATACAGTAAAGTGTCCGTGTCCGTGTTCGGGTAAAAAAAATCCAATTATTCGGTACGAACACGAATAATACAGTCCGTGTTCGCTCAACACTAGTCATGGGTTCTGCAAAAGGTTGTTACAGGTTTTGGGAAATAAACTAGGTTACAGAGGGACCTTATATAAACAAAAATGACATTGTTTTTATTCTACCCATAGTTTCACTTAAAATGTTCCTAAACGACTGCTCTCCAAAACAAAAGTCATTATTTGACCCTCCAACAACAGGACACAGAGGGTTCTATGTAAAAAAATTATGACATGAATGTCTCGTCATTCCCATAAAAGTAACAAATAATACCAGTGATGTTTGTAATATGTGTGTAAGTGTTTCTATTTTTTGCCTTTCCCCAAATAAAAGTAACATTCCTTAACATTTGTTCCTTATGGCCCGTACACACGATCCGAAAATCGGACGAAAATTAACGCTTGTGAAAGGATCGGACGATAATCGGATCGTTAGTACACAGCTTACGAGAGGCGATCACGACAGTTCACCCGATATTATCCGGTCGTGCAAGCATAAAAATTTTGATCGTATTATAACACATCGTACGATAATCGTATTATCAGTATGTTGTTCGTCCGAAAAAAATGGTGAGCAGTAGACAGCGCATGAGCAGTAGACATCATTTTCCCCTCACACACTACAGCGTGGTTACGCATACCGGAAGCTAAGAATTATCGTCCGAGAAAATTCGTATCGTTAGTAACCTCTCCCTTTAAGCGAATATTATTAAGAGCTGCTAGAATACGAAAAATAACGGATGGAACGTCGCCCGATTTTCGGATCGTGTGTACTGGGCATAAGAGAAAATAGCCAAAAAAACATTCACTCATGAGGCTGCATTCACATCTGAGCGCATTTTTATGCATGATTTTGGCACTTTTTTGCTAAATTTTTATACAGTGTTTTTGAGCTTTTGCATTTTTATATTAGCCAATAGAGAAAACTATCATATGTTGCTAAGTTTTTCAGCTTTTTTAGCTTTGCCATCAACTTTCATTTGTATTATTATTATTATTATTCACTTAATATTATTATTTTTTTTTTGTTAGGGTAAGGGGTTAGCGTTAAGGTTAGGTTAGGGTTAGGATTAGGGGTTGGAGTTAGGGTTAGAGATTATTATTTTATTTATTGTCATATTAAAATTTATTTATTTATGTTGTTAGGGTTAGGGTGTTAATAGTACTATTGCTACTACTAATAATAATAATAAATTAATAAATAAATGTAAAATAAATACACAAATACAAATAATCATAAATAATAAATAAATATGATAAATGAATACTAAGTAATAATAAATACATAATTAACTCCTAATTTAACCCTTAACAATTAAAAAAGAATATAATAATAAACACCCTAACCCTAACACAAAAATAATAATAATAATAATAATAATAATAACACATTATGATTACTATTATTATTATTGTTTATTTATTTATTTTGTTCAGGTTGGGTGTTTAATATTATTTTATTTTATTATTAATAAGAAGTAAATCTTTTTTTAAGGTTAGGGGCTAAATATTATTCATTTATTCATGATTACATATTATTCATTTATTTTTATTTATGATTTTCAGTTATTTGTGTATCTATTTTACATTTATTTATTCATATATTACCTTTTTTTTATGTTTATATATTTTTGAATTTAAGGAAGAAAATCATGCAAAAGCTTTGGCCGAGTGAATTTTCAGCTGCAATGTGAATTGAGTGAGTATGAGGGTTTGTTTGTTTTTGAGTTCTCTTTCAACTGAAGTATACAGAGCATGCATCAAATACATAGTACATACTGTTTCACATTATCGGGTAGGGCGAGAAATCATTAAGGGGTATGCAACAAATGACAGCTGGGTAGATGGCAAAAAAAAAAAAGATTACCTTGATGATTCTATTTTTATTTATTACAAAAGGTTAATTTACAAATGGCACAGGAAGCAGAACTTCACTCTCTCAATCAACATTGACTATTTTTAACCATTTTGCTGCTAGCATTAGTTAATAGATAGAAAAATATATCAGACTTACTTATTTTATACCTTTTTTTTTACATTTCTTCAGTTACTTCCTGGTTTTTTAGGCCTAGGCAAAATATGTCATTCATCCCAAAAGTCTTCAGGGGGAGAGGAGAGGTTTTCTGAGCTAAGCACACCCTTCCTGCATGCCTGAGCTAAAGGCAGACGGATTCCAGGAAGTCAATAATACATACTGTAAATCGTTTGCACTTATTGAAGATGGCCATGGCCAATAATGCTAAAGTGAATTCTCAGCTAAATAAAGCATGGAGACATGGATGGATGGGTGAGTGAGTTGGCATTGAATATTAGAAATGAATTAAATAGCATTTGTGGTTTGTGGTGCTCAGATAAAGTGTAGCTTTGCTTTATGGTTTTAGCAAGTCTCCAAGTTGCTGACTGTTTAGCAACAAGACAGCAAGTCTATTAACAAAGCACAATTCCTAATTATTCATTTAATAGCCTTCAAGATTTAATAATCTACAAATTCACGTAGTCATCATAAATTTGTTACAAGGGAAGGAAGATGGGAAAGGTGCTGTAATCAGACGCCTACGCTGCAGCTAATGGGCCCACTAGAATGGCTTTAATTGGGATTTATCCAGCAGTACCAATGTTTTTCTGGTGTAGGTTATAACTGTATGTCAATATGAATCAGTTAGATCAGAGCTTTGTAAACTTTGTAATCCAGGGACCCAAATAATAAAATTGTTACTGCCCTGGGACCCAAGAGAAGATGTATTGCCGAAATGTCAGCAAAGACAAATAAAAATGGTAGTATAACACAGCATGGAAGCCCCTTACCGTTCACCATAAGGCTCCATTCACACTTGGCAATGTGAAGTCACAGAGGGAAATTGTCACAATTCTGCCCGTGATCTAAATGGCACCCGAAATGTGGTGCGATTTTGCCGTGGTTGTCACGCCACAGAATTGCGCAGCAATCATGGTAAAACGCCTTTAAAAATCACGTGAATTTTGTTTCCCAAAAATAAGCAGGAGCTTCCTTTGGGGAACAAATGTGTATAAGGCCCATTGAAGTGAATGAGCTGCCTTATGTGTGACATATCAGAATCACGCAAAAATCATCTACACAAAATTGCGGCCAGGAACGTGAGCACGAAGTGTTGAGGCCAAAATGATGGATTTTTAAATTATTATTTAAAATTATTTTTATTTGTTTTACATGCGTATTATGTGTAGGGAAAAAAAAAAAAAATATATATATATATATATTTTTTTTTTTTTTACATTTTTAAGAAGCACACAAGTCACTTTACCTTACCCTACGAAATTTCCCATCAATCCACTAAGTGAAACCATGACCAGCCAATGGTGTTTGAGCCAAAGTGCAAACTTTTCTTGCTTGTTTACCAATAATCTCGATTGTTCTGTGTTTCAAAATCTTTCTGTACATGTAGCACAATTGCCTTTTTTTGTTCATGTTTAACCACTTAAGCCCCGGAGGATTTTCCTGCTAAAAGACCAGGGGGTATTTTGCGATTCGGCACTGCGTGACTTTAACGGACAATTGCGCGGTCGTGCGACGCTGTACCTAAACGAATTTGACGTCCTTTTTATCCCACAAACAGAGCTTTCTTTTGGTGGTATTTGATCACCTGTGCGACTTTTTGATCACGCGCTATAAACAAAAAAAGAGCGACAATTTTGCAAAAATAACAATATTTTTCACATTTTTTTATATGAAATTCCCCAAAAAAAAAATGTAAAAATCAAAATTTTTTAACATTTTTGGCCAATTTGTTTTATCCTACCTATGTTTGGTAAAAAAAATCGCAAAAAGCGTATTTTGATTGGTTTGCGCAAAAGTTATCGCGTTTACTAACAAAGGGAAAGATTTTTGTCATTTTTGTTGTTTTTTTTTTTTAACGCGTAATGGCGGCGATCTGCGATTTTTTTGCGGTACTGCGACATTGCGGCAGACAGATCGGACCCTTGACTGACATTTTTGACACTTTTGGGGTTACCAGTGACATTACTACAGTAATCAGTGCTATACATATGCACTGTTACTGTAAAAATACACTGGCAGTGAAGGGGTTAACTTTATTTGGGAGGGAGGGGCTGTGTGTGTCCCTAGGGGCGTGATTCTTACTGTGATTGGCTGTGGCTCTAGCTGTAAGGACACTGATCAACGGATCTACATACTAGATCCGTGTAATCAGTGTCTTTACAGCGAGGAGAATGACAGGCAGCTTGTTTACACAAGCTGCCTGACATTCTCCCTCTTCCCCCGACGATCGCCGAGTGGCCGGCGGACATCGGGTCCACTGGTCACACGCGCGGGGGGGTGCGTGACCGCGCGGGAGCGGGAGCGCGCCTCCGCGGGCGCGCGCTCGCTCCCCAGACCCTCCCAGGCTAGTGACGTTAATTAACGTCACTCTGCCTGGCAGGGGCTGACCGCCGCAGTAAATCTACTTGCGGCGGTCGGCAAGCAGTTAAACAAGGCATCCAAAGACTTCCTACTTAACAATAGTATCATGTAGACATGGCCTTATAAAATGGCGGGTGAAAAGTGTGGAATCTTTCTCCAATAGTGCTGCTTTTTTTAGCTAAATTATAATACAACATACAAGCTGACCTGTTATAAGGGAAGGCTGTAACATGTAGTATCTGTTCTTATCAGTGTCCAGTAGAAGTGTTATGCTGCTATTCTGGCCTTTTTGTAGTAATGGCTGGCCGTAAAGAATCTCTGACGGTCGGAATGGAGCTCTGAAGGTTGGACCAGTTGGAACAGAAACCGGGTGCCCACGGGATGTAGGGTACGGGGGTAATTCCCCCGGGACGACTAAAGGGGCCCAGTGTCTCCTGATTTGAGTGGATCTACCTAGTTTGGCCATGGGCTGTGAAGGCAGAGAACCCATGGTATCAGCACCCCCTGGGAGTTTATCGCCCCAGGAGTGCACTTAGTATCACATAGGCCTGTAAACTTACCCTGAGACTGAGCACTATGCCCCCTTATGCTTTTTCTGCACAGTGCATCTTTGAGCTAGGCCAAAAGGCCTAGCCAATGCATCTGCACTGGCACAATTTATTTAATTTGTTTTTTTTTTTCTCATGTTTCATTACTTTGCACTTTTGTCTGTGTTTCTTTTTCTCATATGGATGGAGAGTGTAGGTCCTCGGGCCTACCCTGAAGTCTAGGGGTGTGATGTGTGGTCATCAGGTTCCTTCCTCCCCAAAACCAGGGGGTCTCTCTTTGGGACAGCCCCTCATCTAGTACTCAGCGGTTGACTTCAGTTGACCATGAGGAGAAGGGTTCGCCAAGCTTTTTGGCTAGGTGGACCATGTTGAGCCTTGCCCCTGTCAGAAGCCTTGCACCCCTGGGGATCAGGGTAGAATCTTACTTCTTCGGGAGGTGGACTAGAGACACACCCTTATGTGCACTTTTTTGTGTGTGTTTTTTCACATGCACTTTTTTGGTACACCTAGATATCTAGCTTTTGCACACCACCGTGGTTCAAAAAAAAAAAGTAAAATCATGAGAAGACAGATCTTACCTTGGCATATATGCAGCTCTCATTCAGTCTTTGTAGGGTGCAGTTCTTCTCACACATAGGACACATGATGGTCTCATTTGCCTCGCAGATCTCTTTACTTACAGAGAAACACAAATACATAAGCAGTTTATTTCTCAAAGTAAAATGATTTTTACTGATTTTGAGTTAATTATGAGGCCATGCATGTAAGGTCTCATGCACATGGGGCAAAAAAAAAAAAAAAATGTAGTTGTTAGATGCGTCTGGCTTTTTTTTTTTTATGCCTCTTAACAATTCTATGCTAGCTTATGTGGCCATGCACTTCAGGTGTTTAGATCAGTATTTAAAAAGCAACACTTAGAGGCATAAAACATAAAAATGCACCAAAGGTGCATTCAAAGAGGAGCTTATGAGTATAATTTAGGCATGTATATGCATGCATATGAATGTATTTCAATGGCCAGAATAAATGGATATTCTGGCCAGTAGAATGCATTTATGCCCAATGCCATACAAGTTAACGTACATACATACCTGCCAAGTTCTGCATATCTGGGGCATAAGTTCATACGCTCATGTGCATGAGGCCTAAATGCCAAAATTTGGCATCCAAGTTAAATCAAGACACTGGTTATGGCAATAGCATTAAGGGCAGCCAAATATGCCACTACAGCTACCTGCATATGTTCATAATATGTAGTAATCATTAGGTTTTGAATGCCATTATTAACTGATGTATATTCACTCATAAAATACCAGGGCTATCAACCTGTGTGATAGGGTCCCATGGTAAAATCATTAAAGAAGAATTCAATTCATGGTATATTTTTTACATAGTTAAATTGGTCCACCTTGGACCGATGTAACTATGCATATTCTATACCTGGCTGATCCCTCTAGAAACTTGCAATTCACTGTAAAAGTTACCACTACTCGAGTGATATCCATTTCTGGGTTCCATGCAAAGTGATTGACTTGCTGTCTACTAAACACAGGTTGGCTTCTCCGTATGGGCGCCATCCAGAGAATGCTTTGCATTTTCTCAGTGAAAGCAAAGCATTCTCTGATTGGAGAATGAGGTGGAGATCATGATGTCCCTGCCCCACCTCTCCTCTTCATCTGATCAGATAAGCTTTGCAATTATTAAGAAAATACAAAGAGATCTCAGGATGGCACCTGAAAGCCAGTGGAGATCATTATAATGGCGGTGCCTACTACAGTGATTTCCAGCTTCTAGGAGGATCGGGCAAGTATGGTAAATGCATCGTTACATCGGTCCAAGCTGGATGAATGTAGCTATGTAAAAATATTCATACCTAGAATTCATCTACAAAAATGTGCAACATATCAAAAGACTACTTGATCAAAAAAGGGCAACAAAGATGATATCAGCTAGAACAAAACCCACACAGCCGAAGACGTTGAGACTGTGCACTAGAAATGCACTGCAAGTACAGTTGCTCTAGATCTGAGGGGAAGCCCTGAAGTCAGGTGAAGCACTGCTGATTTCTAACATCCAATCATGTGCAAGCAAAAATGAATTTTTTTTGTCTGCCTTGCATGTTCCCTACAGAATAAGAGCAACTGCACTTACAGTGCACTTGAAGTGCACTTGTGGTTGCACTTGCAGTGCACAGACTATTTACCTTTAGTAAATCAACCCCTTTTTTGGAACTTCCTGTAAACATATCGATATACAACATTTCATAAAAGTTCATATTAAAAAAAAGAAATGCTTTTTTTGTAACAGCGACAACCACCATTGTAGAAAAACACAAAAGCCATTTAGTTTGGCCTGCAGGGCGTCATCTGGACTGTAAAGTTCAGGGACAGATGGATGTCAGTACAATAGATTTGAAGTTTAATCTCATCAAACTGTATGCCACATATCGGTCATGCAATATTTCACTTTTTGTATGATTTCATATACATGGCACGTCTCCATGGTCCAAAAAAGGCCTAAGGACCATCTATACAGAAATGTACTTGTACATACAGATTCACATGCCTCACTTGATAGCTTTGAAATATTCATAGATGAAGGTGCCACTTTATATACATTTATGGATCCATCAAAGAAAGTTCTTTTATTTTTATGGAATTGCAGGCAAATTGCTTTAATGCAGCTTTTCTCACGTAGAGTTCTATGAAACTCTAAGGTTCCTCCAGAGTTTGCTAGAGGTTTCTTGAGCAATTAGCAATTTATGACTCTCGGATACTGTATGTAACCACTAACACTAATGATCTTTTTAGCTATCTGTAACGGGGGATTCTTCTCAATGACCCCAAATGTATGGTGCATTCTTCCCAGTGGCCATCGTACATAGGTACTTATGAGCTGTAGATATAATGATTACTAGCAAGTTCAGTCCTGAGACTGGAAAGTAATTTTAGGGTTCCTCTGTGTTAAAAGGGTTGAGAAAATCTGTCCCAAAGTAATAGCAAAAAGTAGCAAGTACATATATTCCATGTACACACATTCACTTCATTATTGATGTAGCACTCTCCTAGGTAGGTGCTAGGATAATTAGATAAGTGTGTTTTTGATAGAAAAATGTAGTTGCCACGCTGTAGTCAGAGTGACTGTAATTTTGGGTAAGGTAAAAGCATAGTTTGGCTCACTGTACTCAGTGAGCTGTGATTATTTAGTTAGGTCTGCTCTGTGTGCTCTGATGCTGCTGTATTCAGATAACTTGAAGCTTCTGGATGATAGGTGTGGAGTTATGCAGATGGCAGCATGAATATGGATGCAGTCCCAGCCTGTCCCAGAGAGACAGGTGCTGATTGCATGCTGGTAGACTTTATTTATTCTGGAAGCACACAGAGCTCTGGGTTTTTTCTCAGAGGGGATGAGTCCAGCCTGAAGGGCATGCTGCCCTCTCAGGCAGAAGCTGCTGTTGGTGAGGCCTCAAGTGGGTGACCTGAGGGGAGGAATGCTAAGACTCAGGTGCTAAGAAAAAGCTAACTGGCGGGAGCTGTCTGCCAAAGATCAGTCTGGTATCACTGGAAGATTGAAAGGAGGCTCCATCTGTCCTTGAGCCTTGTAAATAAAGACACATAGAGATCGTAGGGACCTTGTGCGCTAGCTACCCCTCTGTGCCTCATAGTCAGCTGTGGGTCTGTTAAAGGGGACACCAGCTAGTGACCTGAAGAGTTCTGTCCAGATAATCTCCTACTTAAAGGGACTTTGCTCTTGTGGCTCTAACTACTACCACTTAAGCTAAAGTATACCATTTGTTTCAAGCCCAGACTTCATTATAGCTTGCTTAGAAGGAAATACCAAATCTTTAAGTTGCACATAGTTCTTATCATTAGAGTGTCCCACCACTTCCCAATAACCGTATCCAAGTTCTCCAAAAATAAAAACACAAAAACAACATCCCCTAGACTGGTCCTTTAAGAAAGAGTGAATGAGCCTTTTGTTTGTCTGAGTGCGGGGCAAAAGTTTGGAAAGACCTGGACAACAATCCTGCAGCTTCTATGGGAGTAGTGCTACATTAACAAGGAGACTCTAGAGTTTTCTAGGGGTTCCTTAAGCAATGAGAAATTTCTGACTCTCAGATAAGTAACCACTAACACCAATGCTCTTTTTAGCGAATTGTAAGGAGGAATTCTTCCCAATGACCACAAATGTAAGACGCAGTCTTCCCAGTGACCATCACACTTATGTACCGTGAACTGTAAATATAATCATTATTGGCAGGGGTTCCCTGCAGACATGGGAGTAAGTCACAAATGTGCAAGCCACAAGCAAGTCTCAAGTCTTAACCTTCAAGTCTCAAGCAAGTCCCAAGTTACTGTGGCCAAAAGCAAGCAAGTCAAGTCGAGTCCCTGCTAGAAGTCAAGCAAGTCAAGTCATTTATTTTGTCAAGTCACAAATCAAGTCAAACTACTGATCTACCCCAATTTTCACCTTTAAATCGATTAAAAGTCAGTGGTCAGGAAAGGTTTAGTTTTATTTTAAACATTAACAAAACTGCTTAGTGCCTTTTTCTCGGCATATTAAGGAAACACTTTGAATGCCCAAACAGCTCAAAATCCTTCGTCCGGTCAGGTTTTAACACCACAGCCACTAAAAGCATGTTAAGTATTTCCATTGCTAAACAGCCAGTGTCCAAAAAATCAGAACACACTGAGGTGTTTTAAGTGCCTGTGGTGTCAGAAACATAACAGGGACATTAATTTTGCTTTAACACATCTTGAGAAAATGCAAATATTTAATAACTTAAAAAAGTTAAGTCATTTCAAGTCATATGTCTCAAGTCAAAGTCAAGTCTCAAGTCATGAATACCAAGTCAAAGTCAAGTTGAGTCTTTCATTCAAGTTTGATTCAAGTCCCCCACCTCTGGTTCCCTGTGACTAGAAGGTCATATCAGGGGTTCCTCAGTATTAAAAAGGTTGAGAAAAGCTACTCCAAGGTAAGGATAATGGCAAGGAAAAGCAAGTACATACAGTATATTCCATATACACCCATAGTAGTATTGATACTTCATTATTAACATGTCTTAAGCTGTAAATAAATATCCTGACATTTCTGTTTCCATCCTTTCCTGGTCTCTTAGCCATTATTGACTTGTACTCTATTGTGTACTCCGAGTTCTCATGGCAGAGAATCCCACAGAGTAGCTAGAAGCTTGCAGTGGGAAGTGCTGGCAGGCCTTACCTTACTTGGCTGGAGTCCATGGTAAATAATCCATAAAGGAAGACAAACAGTCCGACAAGTGCGGCAGGGATCAGCATCCCTGTGTACCAGCCCAGCCATGCAAAGTACAATCCAATCTTTTCACCGAAGTATCTCCTGTACAATAAATCACACTGATCACATCACAAGGGTCAGAGACACTAGAGACATCGAGAGTTCTGAAAGCTCACATGTACTTAATATTCAGTCATGGCTGCCTAAACTCTTTTTTATGATGCGGTTTTGCAGTAGTCTTCTACATTATGGAGAATACAGTGATTTTTATCCTGCCATAGCAGGAAGTGTAAAGCCTGGTACACTCTATGAGGGTACCCGATGTGTTGAACGAAAAAAAAAAAACAACTATTAGCTCTGGTCAGAGCCACTGTATCATAGGTGTGTGCAGCCTATTGCATTAGGGGGTGCACCCCAAAGTTTAAATACACATGCATGTGTTTGCCTACATGTATATGGCCCCGATACATTACTCTCCCTGCTGGCAAAGTGAAATAGAAGTGTGTGGCACTTCTCTTATGGCAGAGCAGGTCCGAGGGAGATCTTTCCCATCTCCTCACTGGCAAACAGAGCGATAATGCTAATGTGCCCTAGGTGATTAGGGTGTGCCCAGGCACACCCGACACACCCTGTGCGCACACCTATGCACTGTATTAACTACCCAAAGTTAGTAAAGCAATCTCCCTTGCTGAGCTGTTGTGCTCCACCAGAGCACTCAGATCAGTGCTCTCTCTGCCATTGGCTGAGAGTGCTGACCGAGAGTCATTCGCCGGGTGGTTTTCAAGCATGCTTTTCTGACAGGAGCCATACACATGGGCAGAATGTCAGACATTTTTTTTTTGAACCGGAAAATGTCTCCCAACAATCGGCCTGTGTGTATGGAGCCTAAGACTTTCTGTTGAGATGGCAAAGCTGATTTATTACTGATGGGGTCACCAAAAGGTTGGCTTTACTCAACTAACTAATCTAACTCAAATATCAGTTGGGTGCATTGCCTTTCCGAGCAAAGTATGCTGTGATATATGGTGCAATTGTCATAATGTGCAATAAAACAAAGCAACTTAAAACAAAAGTTAGTTTACCTTACAACTAAGCTGAAATCTGATTCATACAACTAATAGCCTAAGGGCTTAATCACACTTGCGAATAGGGTTTGATTGCATTTACCTCAGTGGGATCCATGCAAACAGGTGTCAGTGGGAAGCCCTATTGAAAGCAATGGAAGCCAGAACCTATTCACAAGGATCCCTGCTGAGGTCATCGCAAATTGCCCCATTTACAAGTGTGATTGGGGCCTAATACCACATTTGTATTTTGCCATTACAGGAAACCTGTCACAACAGTAAAACAAATGAAATCAACTGAAAGAGCGCCTGATGGTTGTCTCAGGAGTTCGCATTATTTATTGTAGACATTATTGTGACAGCATTAGGGCGAAAACAAAATGTATTATTAATGAGATGACAATATAAAATGTGTCGTATTGTATTCTATAAGAAGGGAAACAAGTTGAAAGCTAGTCCTGAAAAAGTATCTGTTAGGTCTAGTTTACAGGGTTGCTCTCCGAAGAGGGATCCATGTTCTAAAACCTCTTTAGAGAGCATCTGACTGGCAGTGAGGAGGCATTATATCACTTCTTCACTGTCTGCTTTAACACTTTGAACCCTGCATTACTATGCCACAACCACAGGCATGTGGTTGCAGGGTGATTGCAGGGCACCTCCATTCAGTAGAATTGGTTTCTTTCAGCGGGCAGTGCTACCAATGGAATGTGAGGGTGGCGATCAATTTTGCCATGTGTACACCCCCCGGACACCGAATTTACAATATAAGGGAAGCAAATGGTCTTCACATGTGGCTGTGTCTGTACTGCTGCTGCTGCATCCACTTCCATAGGCTGTCTATACGCAGCTCACAGTAGATGCAGATGCCAAAACAAAGGCAGCTTGCACCCTGCCTCTGATTGGGGCCTAACATGGCTACAATCACCTCAAGCACAGAAAACAATCAAAATGTATTTACATTTATACCTTTTATTCGTTTTGGACAGAATAGGAAAGGGTAAAACTCCTGTTAGGGGTTTACTGCTATCTGGACTCTGTTACAGAGATTTTCCCTCACCTTCTGTTCTGGGGACAACCGTTTACCAGACAGGAAGTGAGGAAAACTACAACAGAGAACCATAAAAATCTGACAGAGGTTCTAGCATTATTTAACTTTAAAAAGTATTTTTACTTCTATCTGTGTTAGTTATGGGGCTGTGTTTGTGCAGCTACTGCTTTCCCTCACTTCCTGTGTTTGTGCAGCTACTGCGTTCCCTCACTTCCTGTGTTTGTGCAGCTACTGCTTTCCCTCACTTCCTGTGTCTGGGTAGCTACTGCTTTCCCTCACTTCCTGTTTGCATCTAGCTACTGCTTTCCCTCACTTCCTGTGTTTGTGCAGCTACTGCTTTCCCTCGTTTCCTCTGTACGTCTAGCTACTGCTTTCCCTCACTTCCTGTGTACATCCAGCTACTGCTTTCCCTCACTTCCTGTGTACATCCAGCTACTGCTTTCCCTCACTTCCTGTGTACATCCAGCTACTGCTTTCCCTCACTTCCTCTGTTTGTGCAGCTACTGCTTTCTCTCACTTCCTGTATCCGTGCAGCTACAGCTTTCCCTCGCTTAGTGTGTACGTGCAGCTGCTGCTTTTCTTCGCTTTCTGTGTTCGTGCAGCTGCTGCTTTTTTTGGCTTTCTATGTTCGTGCAGCTACTGCTTTCCTTCACTTTCTGTGTCTGTGCAGCTACTGCCTTCCCTCACTTCCTGTGTTCATGCAGCTACTGCTTTCCCTCACTTCCTGTGTCCATGCAGCTACTGCTTTCCCTTACTTCCTGTCTTTGTGCAGCTACTGTTTTCCCTCACTTCATTTGTCCATGCAGCTACTGCTTTCCCTCACTTCCTGTGTGTGTGCAGCTACTGCTTTCCCGCACTTCCTGTTTTCATGCAGTCCTGCTTTCCCTCACTTTCTGTGTCTTTGCAGCTACTGCTTTCCCTCACCTCCTGTGTTGCTGCAGCTACTGCTTTCCCTCACTTCCTGTCTTTGTGCTGCTATTGTTTTCCCTCACTTTATGTGTCCATGCAGCTACTGCTTTCCCACACTTCCTGTTTTCATGCAGTCCTGCTTTCCCTCACTTCCTGTGTCTTTGCAGCTACTGCTTTCCCTAACTTCCTGTGTCTTTGCAGCTACCGCTTTCCCTCACTTCCTGTGTTCATGCAGCTACTGCTTTCCCTCACTTCCTGTGTTCGTGAAGCTACTGCTTTCCCTCACTTCCTGTGTTCGTGCAGCTACTGCTTTCCCTCACTTCATGTGTTCGTGGGTTATAAATACACTTTAGTAATATATAGATATATATTTATGTACTTTAACAAACAGACCTGATTAAGTCCAATGGCTGATACTTGTACCACATCCCCCAGCGAGCCCAGCGCTCATAGAGTAAATGCCTGTGGTTCTGTGCACCGTGCGTTTTGATTGGATGTCTGCTTTTATGACTCCCCTAAAAATGTAAAAAAAAAATGATTAACAGAGGGCTGAATCTCTCCATTGGGGACACAGAAAACAATACAGACCCTACAATGGTCCCCTCCTTACTTATAAAAAAAAAAAAAAATAGTTAAATATATACTTTAGCCGAGGGCTCCAGGTAAGAATGAACTTTCTGTGCAAACATGAATGACAGCAGTTGTTTTTTTGCTGTAATTCCAAAATATGTTTTCTCAAAGTAGAAGTTTAATTTTCTTACATGTCAGCTTCCCTTGATGCAGTGGTCAGAAGTGTGTAATATATTGAGTGCAGAGGTCAGAGGTATTTATTGTACAAAGTGCAGAGGTCAGGGGTATGTAATGTACAAAGTGCAGAGGTCATGAGTGTGTAAAGCACAGGGGGTGGTCTGGCCACGCTGGAAGATGGCCGCTTGAGTGAGGAGCTCCCACCGCCACAAGCCTTCACCTACATTAGCAGGAGACATCCAGCTTCGCACACCGCCGGTAAGGATGGCATCCACCGCCCACTCCACCTCCGCCACTCGGTCCCGCTCCCCGAGAGACACAGGCACCAAGCTAAGCCGCAGCATACCGGAGCTCTTCCGCACAGAGGCTGCTAACATGGCGCTGACAGGCCGCGGCCCCCCTGCCTGCCACGAATCCTTCAGCATCCACCTGCTCATATGCAGCGGTGACATCTGGCGATCTTCAGCCTGACATTCCGCCCTCATTAACACCCAGGCAGCTTTGTATGGACGACCTGCGAGCCATTGCTACTGACATTAAAGACACGCTGGGGGCGGCCATATCTGAGCTAAAAGTGACTGCTCACCAAGATTCTGCCATCCGTGATCTTTATTACAAAACAGATGCCCACACTGTACAATTGAGGGACATGCAGCGTCACGTTGAGGACTTAGACAACCGTGGCAGACACCATAACCTCCGCATCAGAGGTTTGCCTGAAACAGTGGAAGGAGACCACCTAACTCCAACTGTCATTTCCCTCCTCAATTCCCTCCTAGACAGGCCTCCCCAATCCCCAATAGACATGGAGCATATACACAGGGCTCTATGTCCGAGGGGTAGGGAAGGGGTCCCGCCAAGGGATATGGTGTGTTGTCTTGTAGATTACCACCTGAAGGAAGACATACTGCGCAAGGCTAGAAACAGGCACCAAATTCAATATGAAGGAGCCCCGATTCAGATCTATCAAGACCTCTCAGGTATAACCCTCCAACATCGCAGGGAACTGAGACCACTACTTGATGTTCTTAGGGCTAAGGGAATTACATACAGATGGAAATTCCCATTTTGCCTATCGGCCTCCACACGAGGACGCACTGCCCTCCTTAGAGTTCCCGAGGACCTCCCTCATTTCTGCTCCACCATGGGTATTCCATATATGGACCTCCCTAACTGGTATGCGGAGTTCAGAAATGCTCCTTGTCATGGAGAAGCACCCGAAGTGGAACCCATGGACGCCCAGGATGTTCGGTCTAGACGACAACGTTCGCCTTCTGGTGCCAGGCAAGCTCATATGCCTGCTAGCCTCAATTTCAACAGCCCCACCAAGCCTCCGCAACTCCGTATTGCTAGAAGAGGGGAATGAGCTTGCTTCACTCCTCATTAAAGGATCATAGCCATACAATCTCGTCATGCACACCCGTTTTCCAATTTTCACCCTAACTGCTACTGTTAATCTTGTCACCTTTTTATGTTTTGTTCAGTCTCTCTCCTCCCTACAGCACAGTCTAGAGTTCACAGAATAGATTGCTGATACCGTGCTGTCAACCTGCTGCACTGCATCTTCGGGCATGTTTCCTACCTCAGCTTGCCTACATCCCTGCAGACTGGTAATGTACCACCTGGCCTTTTGATGACTTTCTCCCATGTTGCCTATAATTTTCTTTCTCACTCTGGATTGACGGTTCAATACTCACTGGATACAACTCTCCTGGTCCTGATCATTGCTGCCATCCACTACTCCCCCTAGTTTCTCGCTAGCCTGTGAGTACCTGAATTACAGTCGTTAGTTTACTCTGACCCTCACATGGATGTTATCCTGTTTGTTGCCCCGTGTAATCTGACTTTGCGGCTGCAACAGCCTTTCTGTACCAGCAGTCCCCTCCGGGCTCAACCCCTTCAGCAAAGACATTTCTGTGACGGTGTCCTGTTTCGAGAGTTCATGTGGAACCAACTTGTCTAACAGTTTTCTTCCTTTAATTTGTTTGTTTTCTAAGTCCTATCGGGTTGGGATTGTTTATTGTATTTCTTTGCATTTCATCTCAGTCGATTAGGCCTCCCTGTGCTTCCCGGGAATGCCTTTATGGGCCTTGCCCTATACATAGTCCCCAACATTCCACCTTGGGCAGAACACCTTTCCCCAAAACTCAATCCTTTAATGCCATTATGCTCTAATCCTGACTTCCGCTCGGGTCTCCCCTACCTACCCCCTTTCAGGGCTAACCACTTTTTTACTGGTTCTCACATGCTATCTTACAATGATCTCCTTCTCAAGTACCCAAATGCCAAAATACCCTTCTTTAATTTTCTACAAATTAGACATTTCCTAGCTCACGCACAAGGCCCTTCAGACCCTCAGTCCAGGACCCTTACTCCCTTTGAGACGATTTGTGACACCTCGGGTCCCCATTGCCACATAATATCAGTGTTGTACTCCCTGCTCTTCCCATCATCACACTCGCAACCTAAGGCACTTAGTCTGCAGTGAGAAAAGGATTTGGCTCTGGATCTTTCCAAAGACGACTGGTCCCGGATCTATTATAACATTCACAAGGGATCCCTAAATGTTTTTGCCCCAAAAAACGGAATCAAGATTTATACTAAGTGGTACAGGACCCCTGAAATACTGCATAAGTTCTCTGCGACAGCTTCTCCCACTTGGTGGATCACTACTACACATCTGGTGGGAATGCCCCCTCATCCAACCATTCTGGCAGGAAGTTCATTCCTACGTCTCTCGCATCACCACCTTTACCCCTGATTTTACGCCGGCCCAATACCTACTACATCATACAACTATACCTCAAGCCAAATATAAAAAATCTCTTGCTTTACACCTCATCAATGCGGCCAAAATGTGTATTCCGTGTCATTGGCTATCCACCACCCCCCCACCATTGCAGAATGGTTTTGGAGGGTTTAACGGGTCGCGGATATGGAAAATCTCATCTCCCAAGCTAAGGATTCCTTCCGCAAATATTATATGACTTGGGCTCCTTGGCTACACTTCACTACTTTGCCCAGCTACAGTGCAATGATCGCTTGTTTGCCATAACTTTACATACGACATTATCCTGCTAGCAGCCTTAAATGCTCCGCAACATTGCTCCTCCAATACTCAGTTATGGGCCGGTCCAACCCTTCCCCTCCACCTTTTTTTTGGTCTCTCCCCTCTCTCTTCCTATTCCCCTATCTAATTCCCTTCTCACTTTTCCCTCCCCTCTCTTTCACTTCTCCTTCCTCCGCTCCTCCCCCTCCCCAAGACATCCCTGGAACATTTACAAAGGTCATCACTCCACCCTTTGAATTACCTGCTGGTAACCCTAATAAGGCCCCTTATTACCTGGGCATTCTAACACTAGCTGGTGTCCACTCTCTGATCTCCGACACAGCAAGTTCCCCGTAGGGGGTGTCGGAGCCCAGACTAATTCACCATACTGCTCAACCCACTTCAAAACCCCAGATTTCGATTACAGCCGGGATGTCTCTATTTATGTGACCTTATATATTCTGTATTTCTTCAATTTTTTGTCTCCAAGATGCCTTATTATTCCCCCTTCTTTAGGGGAATTCTGTATAGCCATGTTTGTCATGTTGCACCATTTGTATATGCACTTTTGGCTTACTTTGCATTATACTGGTTTGTTTTGTACTTTCCTAAATATTCAATATATTGTTTTGAAAAAAAAAAAAGAGTGTGTAAAACACAGGATGAAGAGGTCAGGAGTGTGTAATGTACAGAGTACAGAGGTCAGGGGTGTGTAACGTGCAGAGTGCAGAAGTCAGGGGTGTGTAATGTACAGAGTGCAGAGGTCAGGAGTGTGTAATGTACAGAGTGCAGAGGTCAAGAGTGTGGAAAGCACAGGATGCAGAGGTCAGGAGTGTGTAATGTACAGAGTACAGAGGTCAGGAGTGTGCAACGTGCAGAGTGCAGAGGTCAGGAGTGTGTAAAGTACAGAATGCAGGGGTCAGGAGTGTGTAAAGCATAGGATGCAGAGGTCCAGAGTGTGGAAACACAGGATGCAGAGGTCAGGCATGTGTAAAGTACAAAGTGGAGAGGTCAGGAGTGTGTAAACGTACAGAGTGCAGATATCAGGAGTGTGTAATGTACAGAGTGCAGAGATCAAGAGTGGGGAAAGCACAGGGTGAAGATGTCAGAAGTGTGTAATGCACAGGATGCAAAGCTCAGGGGTGTGTAATGTACAGAGTGCAGAGGTCAGGAGTGTGTAACGTGCAGAGTGCAGAGGTCAGAAGTGTGGAAAGCACAGAATGCAGATGTCAGCGGTGTGTAATGCACAGGATGCAAAGGTCAGGAATGTGTAGTGTGCAGAATGCAGAGGTCAAGAGTGTGTAACGTAGAAAATGCAGAGGTCAGGAGTGTGTAATGTACAGAGTGCAGAGGTCAGGAGTGTGGAAAGCACAGAATGCAGAGTTCAGGAGTATGTAACAGACAAAGTGCAGAGGTCAGAAATGTGTAATGTACAGGATGCAGAGGTCAGGAGTGTGGAAAGCACAGGATGCAGAGGTCAGGAGTGTGTGATGTACAGAGTGCAGAGGTCAGGAGTGTGTAATGTACAGAGTGCAGTGGTCAGGAGTGGCGAAAGCACAGGATGAAGAGGTCAGCAGTGTGTAATGCACAGGATGCAGAGGTCAAGAGTGTGTAATATATAGAGTGCAGAGGTCAAGGGTGTGTACCGTACAGAGTGCAGAGGTCAGGAGTGTGGAAAGCACAGAATGAGGAGGTCAGGAGTGTGTAATGCTCAGGATGCAGTGGTCAGGAGTGTGTAATGTACAAAGTGGAGAGGTCAGAAGTGTGTAACATACAGAGTGCAGGGGCCAGGAGTGTGTAACATACAGAGTGCAGAGGTCAGAGTGCAGAGGTCAAGAGTGTAAAAAGCACAGGATGCAGAGGTCAGGAGTGTGTAATGTACAAAAGTGGAGAGGTCAGGAGTGTGTAACGTACAGAGTGCAGTGGTCAGCAGTGGTGTGGAAAGCACAGGATGCAGAGGCCAGGAGTGTGTAATGCAGAGGATGCAAAGGTCAGGAGTATGTAGTGTACAAAATGGAGAGGTCAAGAGTGTGTAACGTAGAGTGCAGACTGCAGAGGCAGGATCGGGGAAAGCACAGAGTGCAGACGTCAGGTGTGTGCAATGCACAGGATGCAAAGTTTAGGAGTGTGCAGTGTACAACTTGGAGAGGTTAGGAGTGTGTTATGTACAGAGTACAAAGGTCAGAAGTGTGGAATACACAGGATGCAGAGGTCAGGACTGTGTAATAGACAGAATGCAGAGGTCAGGACTGTGTAATAGACAGAATGCAGAGGTCAAGTAGTGTACTCCACAGATTGCAGAAGTCAAAAGCAAATATTGAACAGAATGCAGTGGTCAGGAGTGTGTAACGCACAGAGTGCATGGGTCAGGGGTGTGTAACACACGGAGTGCATGGGTCAGGAGTGTGTAAGACACAGTGCATGGGTCAGGAGTGTGTAACACACAGTGTGCATGGGTCAGGAGTGTGTAACAGACTGCAGAGGTCAAAAGCAAGTAATGCACAGAGTGCAGGGTAAAGAGTGCAGCTGCAGCATAGTATAAATATTATTATTGATATTATACAGGATTTATAGTGAAACAATTTACACTGCACTTTACAATATAAAGGGATACAGTACAGTTACAATACAGTTTAACACAAGAGGGTCAGGAGGGCTGTGAAGCAGTTTCTATGGAGCCATATTTAGGGGGCCAGACCCCTCGAAATAGAGATGGTCCTTGGCAAATGGGATAGCATCCTTACTTTAGGGAGGAGTTAGACAAATGTCTTTGAGTGTATCACAGTGTGCAATAGAAGCCACTGCATGTCAGATAAATCCAACTCCATTTCCTGGCTAGAGGGCATCCATCATTATCTAGCGCTTTCCTCCCCAGCATGACTTTCATTCATTGGATTGCCATTGTAAGTGTTACATGTTGCATGCAAGTGCACCCTGCCCAAGGTTACCCACTCTTCCAGACTGACATCCACCCATTGAGGAATTTTGATATTTGCATAATTCCTCTCACTGGCCAGTTCACTGCTTGCATCAGGGCTGAAAGGAGTGCTAAGGCAAGATGTTGGAATGTTTTTAGAAAGTTATGTACACTATCCTGCTGCCCCTCCTACCAGCCACAATCTGCCTGTGTTGCATAGAGAAGCACAGAGACCCAGTGATGATGTCACTGGGTTTAAAATAATGTATGTAATGAAAATAAAAATCATGTATTTTTAAATTTATATTAGCATGTTGATGAGGGGGGAATGAGGAATCAGCAGATCAAACTTCAGCTTAAAGGAGTTGTAAAGTCAGAAAGTTTTTAGTCCTAATGCATTCTATGTATTAAGATAAAAAACCTTCTGTGTGCAGCAGCCCCCCTGATGCTTACCTGAGACCCCTCTTGATCCAACAATGTCCGTGACTGTATCAGCCATCCAGGACTCCCCTCCTCATTGGCTAAGACAGAGCAGCAGCACCATTGGCTCTTGCTGCTGTCAATCAAAGTCAGCTAGCCAATCAGAAAAGAGAGGGGCTGAACCACAGGTCGGTGTCTGAATGGACACACGGAGCTGTGATGTGGCGCAGGTGCCCCATAGCAAGCTGCTTGCTGTGGGGGTACTCAAAGGGTGGGAGGGGCCAGGAGTCCCGAAGAGGAACCCGAGAAGAGGCGGATCGGGGCTGCTCTGTGCAACACCAACTGCACAGATCAGGTAAGTATAATATGTTTATTATTTTTATTGAAAAAACACTAACTTTACACTAACTTTAGGGCTGCTGTACTTATTGAAGGAGCTGTGGCCCCTCATTCTCAGTACTGCCCTTTTTGGACTGGTGGGGACCAGGCTATAGTCCTGCTCCCACTATCTTTAAGCCTTTTCTGCCTACTTTGGTGTCCCTATAACCACTTCAGCTCCGGAAAATTTTGCCCCCTGAATGACCAGGCCATTTTTTGCGATACGGCACTGCGTTACTTTAACTAAAAATTGCACGGTCGTGCGACTCTGTACACAAAGAAAATTGATGTCCCATTTTTCCCAAAAATAGAGCTTTCTTTTGGTGATATTTGATCACCTCTGCGGTTTTTATTTTTTGCGCTATGAACAAAAAAAAGACCAACAATTTTGAAAAAAAAAAAAAACAATATTTTTTACTTTCTGCTATAAAACTTTCCCAATAAAAGATTTTAAAAAATCTAATTTCTATATCAGTTTAGGCCAATATGTATTCTGTTACGTTTTTGGTAAAACAAAAAACCCCAAAAGGCGTATATGGATTGGTTTGCACAAAACTTATAGCATCTACAAACTATGGGAAATTTGTATAGAATTTTTATCTATTTATTTATTTTTAATAGTAATGGCGGCGATCAGCGACTTATAATGGGACTGCGACATTACGATGGACAAATCGGACACTAAGTGACACTTTTTTTGGGGACCAGTGACACCAATACAGTGATCAGTGCTAAACAATATGCACTGTAACTGTACTAATGACACTGCCAGGGAAGGGGTTAACATCAGTGGCGCTCAAAGGGTTAAATGTGTTCCCTGGGAGTGCTTTCTTTCTGTGTGGAGGATGGGCTTTGGCTGGGGGAGGACAGAGATCCGTGTTCTTGCTTAGCAGAAACACAAGATCTCTGTCTTCCCTTGTCACAGAACAGAGATTTGGCCTATTTACGTAGGCAGACCGCTGTTCTGCCTCTCTCAAACAATTGCTGGGTCACGCTGATCGGCTTCCACTGTGTCCAATCACAGCAGGAGCGGGCCATTGGCAGTGCGCGCCCCAGACACGGAAGTGCAGAATCACGTACCTGTACATGATTCTGCTCATAGGAGCCGCCGCCCCATAGTTAATATACATGGGGTGGTCGGCAAGAGGTTAAACATGTCTGAATGCTAGGGGGTGGAAAAGATTGGCTGATAACTTAACCACTTCTGGCCCGGAAGGATTTGCCCCCCTAATGACCAGGCCATTTTATTTTGCGATTCAGCACTGCGTTATTTTAATGGACAATTGTGTGGTCGTGCAACATTTTAACTAAATAAAATTGATGTCCTTTTTTTCTCATAAATAGAGCTTTCTTTTGGTGGTATTTGATAACCTCTGCAATTTTTATTTTTTTGCGCTATAAACAAAAAAAGAGCGACAATTCTGGAAGGAAAAAAAAATATTGTTCACATTCTGCTATATAATATTCCCCCCAAAAAATGTAAAAATCAATAATTTTTTCATCATTTTAGGCCAATTTGTATTCTGCTACATATTTTTGATAAAAAAAAATCCCAGTAAGCGTATTTTGATTGGTTTGCGCAAAAGTTATTGCGTCTACAAACTAGGGGAATGATTTATGTAATTTGTATTTATTTGTTTTACTAATAATGGCAGTGATCTGCAATTTTTAGCGGGACTGCGACATTGCGGCGGACAGATCGGACCCCTAACTGACATTTTTGACACTTTTGGGGGGACCAGTGACATTACTACAGTAATCAGCGCTCTGTCACTGCAATAATGACACTGGCAGTGAAGGGGTTATTCCAGTGGTGATCAAAGGGTTAAGTGTGAGCCTAGGGGGTGTTTTGTAACTGTATGGGGGAGGGACTTTTGAAATAACCATATAGACCTGTAATCCTATATAGAAGGATCACAGGCGCTCTGCGATAATTTCAGAGAGAACAACGGTCTGCTGTGTTTACAACAGCTGACCGGTGTTCTCTCTCAGCGTGGTGCGATCGCTGGGTGCCCGGCGGCAAGTGGTGCCACCAGTCCCATGGGTCGGCATCCCCACTGCCTAGTGAGGACGGGCGCTTGCTGCCAGCCCAGGAGTGCTCCTGTGAACCTCTCTACAGGTACGGCGATCAAAGGGTTAAGTGTGAGCCTAGGGGGTGTTTTCTAAATTTAGGGGGGAGGGACCTGTGAAATAAACATAAAGACCTGTGATCTATATAGAAGGATCGCAGGCGCTCTGTGATCTTTTCAGAGAGAAGAACGGTCAGCTGTGTTTATAACAGCTGACCGTCCTTCTCTCTCAGCGGGGAGCGATCGGTGCCACTGGTCCACCAGTCCCATGGATTGGCATCCCCGCTGCCTAGTGGGGGCGGGCACGCTCTGCCAGCGCCGTGCGTTCACCCCCAGGAGTGCTCCTGCGAACTGCTGTACAGGTACGGTGATTCGTGCAGCCGAGCCAGCCTGCTGCAGAATATATGTGGCGGGCGGTCGGCAAATGGTTAACCACTAGGAATGGCTGTCACAGTGGTCACATGATCAGGAGTCAGTCCCTCTGGCTACCGGTGTTCCGTGAAAAAACCATACCCGTGAGAAAAGCATACCCTCGTCACTTCCGGAGGGTATGGATTTCTCACGGCAGTGTGTTTAACGTTATACTTGCCGCCGTTACATTAAAACAGCTCCTCTGCACTATGAGTGATCTCCGCTCCTCTCCCTGTCACTTCCCTGATCTGGGGTAATAAATATAAAAGCGGATCACGGAGCCGACATTTACATCTCATACACCCGCCGCCGCTTTCATATTTATTAGCCCACATCAGGAAAGTTACAAGGATAGGAGCGGAGGTGTCTCATAGTGCAGCCGCGCTGTTTTATGTAACCGACGCAAGTTTAACATTACTTTCACTACCGTAATTATTTCATACCTTCTGAGCATGCGCACTTGCCATCTTCTCTGCCCTTCCATGATGTTTCCGGCTCTCTGAGCATGCGCACTCCTTCGCTGCTCAGCTGTTTCTCACAGGAAGTGACGAGGGTATGGTTTCTCCACGGGGTATGGTTTTCTAACGTTACACCGGTCTTTAGTAGAGAATGGAGAGCCGTCTTTCACACCTCGGTCTCTGAGCACACACATAAATATTGGCCACCCAGTGACGCATATGTCCGCCGTGTCTGCATTGAAGCCCAGCATTTTGCTGCCACATGTTTGGGTTTGGCGGTCATAAAGGGGTTAAAACAGAAATGCATTCCAGAATTGTTTTTGAAGATTTTTTTTCCCTTTTCATACCACTAATAGCTGAGATTCCAAAGAGCTCAAATACAATTACAGATAAGAAAAAAACACTTTTACCTCATGTGGTGGAAAGGCTGCTTCATATGTTCCATTACCGAGCAGTCTGCTTATGCCTGTGGGGACACAAACACATTAATGGCAGCTTGTGATCCACTTTACAAATGTTTTGCCCTCGAAACAATTTCAAATATTCAGTCACATTTTATATGCTTGAAAAAGTATTAGGGCGTTAACCCAACTAGTCAAGGATCTGAATAAATGTTTCTAAACCTGACTAGTAGAAAGTGATTACCAAAGTGGTTTTTCATCTAGAACAGGGATTCCCAAACTACGGCCCTCCAGTTGTTCAGGAACTACAATTGCCATCATGCCTAGTCATGTCTGTGATTGTCAGAGCTTTACAATGCATCATGGGATGTGTAGTTCTGCAAAAGCTGCAGGGCTGTAGTTTGGGAATCCCTGATCTAGAACATCCACATACACTCACCGGCCACTGTATTAGGTACACCATGCTAGTATCAGGTTGGACCCCCTTTTGCCTTCAGAACTGCCCTAATTTTTCATGGCATAGATTCAACAAGGTGTTGGAAACATTCCTCAAAGATTTTGGTCCATAGTGACATGATAGCATCACAAAGTTGCTGCAGATTTGTCGGCTGCACATCCATGATGTGAATCTCTAGTTTCACCACATCTCAAAGGTGTTCTATTAAATTGAGATCTGGTGACTGTGGAGGCCATTTGAGTACAGTGACCTCGTTGTCATGTTCAAAAAACCAGTGGTGAGATGATCTGAGCTTTGTGACATGGTGAATTATCCTGCTGGAAGGAGCCATCAGAAGATGAGTACACTGCAGTCATAAAGGGATGGACATGGTCAGCAACAATACTCAGGTAGGCCGTGGCATTTAAACTAGGGATCGACCAATTATCGGCAAAGCCAATATATCGAGGGCCGATATGCACTTTCCCCGATATATCAGAATCGGCCCCTGGGGTTACCGATATTACCGATATTTTGGAAAGTGCCTGTACCAAAGTGATGCCTGCAGCTAGAGGCATCACCCCGGTACCGGCGTCCATAGCTGACGGTCGGCTGTCTTGTAATGATGTCCCCCCCCTCCTGCCGTCTTCCGCGGCTCACCGGTGGGAAGGGAGACCCGGGCAACCAGCCTGCACGGCCGCCGAAGACCCGATCAAAGCTGCTTTCGGGTCTCCATGCAAAAACCGAAGTTCCAAGTACTGGCGCCAGATTTTAAAAAAATGACAGCATTCAAAACAGCCAAACTTGGAGGAGGGGTTTGGGGTCTTTTAGACCCCTAGATCCCTCCACAAGAGTACCTGTAAAGTTAAAAAAAAAAAAATGTTTTTAAATGTACGAAAATACCGGCCGATACCGATACGCGATGAACAAAATATCAGTATCGGCAATGAAAAAACAATATCGGTCGATCACTAGTTTAAACGATGCTGAATTGCTACTAAGGGGCCCAAAGTGTGCCAAGAAAATATCCCCCACACCGTTACTCCACCACCATGCCACGAAGAATGAAGGCAGTTCTGAATGCAAAAGGCGGTCCAACCCGGTACTAGCAAGGTGTACCTAATAAATTGTCCGGTGAGTGTATATTTATAGTGTGCATTTGGATTACCATAGCTGTTTACAAGACGTAATATTGCAAATTTTCCCATTCACTCTTTTTCCATTAAATCCTATTTGATCTGCATAGAATATAGCTTGAGAGAGCCTTTTGATTTTGCCCCATTCGCACAGAACAAATTTGCATTCAATTACAATGGATTAACTACTATGCAAACTTGAATAAATAGACCCCTTAGGGCAGTGTTTCTCAACTCGGGTCCTCAGGGCACACTAACAGGCCAGATTTTATGTATTAAAGAGGAGTTCCGGCCTATTTTGCAACTTTAGTGATTCCTGGAGTGCTCGCTATTCTGTTCAACAATTGGGCATTTTCAATTTTTTTTGGGGGTCCCTTACCTTATTTTCAGGGCATTTTTGATTGTGTTAATTTCAAAAAGGTGCGCTAAAACAAATAATGAGATATCCAAAATTATGCAAAAACAACAATTATTTGGATAAAGGTGAGTGGGATGTGCAAAAAGAGTCCAATATATATCTCTTTAAGTGTCCATAAATGATACAACAAAATAGTGCTCAACAGCAAAGAAATATCTTCGACTTCAGTGCAATAACGCCCACCACCAAGTGAAATTCCTCCTTACCAGACGGAAAAATAAGGTGTGCACAATTAACATAAGTTTCACTGCAACCGTGAATGTTGACACACTCCGCGTGAACCACCCAAAATGGTCCCTTACCAGATCAAGTGATAAAAAGCGCAGAAATATGGATTCAAAATCCCCTTCCACTTCCTCCGCGCTTCAGCCAGTTTCTAGCGCTGTATCAAAAAAAAAGCCCAGCGCTAGAAACTGGCTGAAGCGCCTCAATTTCCTTCGACAAGTTTTGGTCAGAGCGCTTTCTTGCCGCCCCCCGCGCCCATTATGTGACGCCTCGCTCCTGCGTGGTTGACTGAAAAGGCACCCCGGTGTAGACCATACACGGAGGAAGTGGAAGGGGATTTTGAATCCATATTTCTGCGCTTTTTATCACTTGATCTGGTAAGGGACCATTTTGGGTGGTTCACGCGGAGTGTGTCAGCATTCACGGTTGCAGTGAAACTTATGTTAATTGTGCACACCTTATTTTTCCGTCTGGTAAGGAGGAATTTCACTTGGTGGTGGGCGTTATTGCACTGAAGTCGAAGATATTTCTTTGCTGTTGAGCACTATTTTGTTGTATCATTTAAGGACACCTAAAGATATATATATTGGACTCTTTTTGCACATCCCACTCACCTTTTTTTTGAACTGTACTTACTCTTACTGCCTACTCCTGACGAAGTGAATTGTGTTCACGAAACGCGTTGAGTTATATACAGGCAATCCATCTATTACAAATGCTAATTATGTATCTTTATTTCTTGACCCTTTTACGTGCTCTACCATATACCAGAATGTATCAAGTGTAATTGTACTATCTGAATACCATTATTATTGTCTTTAGATCATTTATACCCATATGTATTTCATTTATGTAATTCCCACTACCACGGGATACATTTGTATAGTGAATACTTTGGTTCTACCTATATTTGGTCCATAGACTTTTTAATAAATGATTTACTATATCTCTACCTATCTGGTTCTTTCTACCATACATCTATAATTTAATTTTCCAGCTGGACACACCTCATTTAAAGTCCCACATTGCTTTTATCCTGTGTTAATCAAATTAGGGATGGAGACTCTTTTGGTCAAGAGTCTCATTTAAAGTCCCACTTTCCCTCCCCTTGCTTCAAGGAAGAATTTCACTTGGTGGTGGGCGTTATTGCACTGAAGTCGAAGATATTTCTTTGCTGTTGAGCACTATTTTGTTGTATCATTTATGGACACTTAAAGATATATATATTGGACTCTTTTTGCACATCCCACTCACCTTTATCCAAATAATTGTTGTTTTTGCATAATTTTGGATATCTCATTATTTGTTTGAGCGCACCTTTTTGAAATTAACACATTATTTACACATATTCAGGCACTGAATACAGGTAGCGGCTTTAACCCATTGCTATCAGCGCACCCTCACCAATCTATTTCATTTTTGATTGTACTTCCTCCTTCTCCCCCCTCTGTGGCCGCGGCCATGACATCACTTCCGCCTTTGCATTGCATCCTGGGAGCTGTTTGTCATCACTCCCAGGAGGCTGGAATCAGGAAGAACTCCCAGAACACCCCCTGGAATTAGGAAGAAGGACACAGCAGATTACACTGCGGCTTCAGATGCCCACATCCAAGATGGCCATGCCCAGACAGCGTTTTTAAAAGTAAGATTTTGACTAAAATCCAATACTGTACACCTTGTAAGTATGAGAATAGCGGTTCTGTAAAGGGCGATGGATTAGTATTATAGAGGTATTTTTCGTTAAAAAAGGTATTTGAGGCCGAAACTCCGCTTTAAGAACAAAAGTGTAACCGCGCTAGTGAACAAAACACAAAAGCAGCAACTTCCAGTGAGATAACACAAATAGACAAATAAATAATACAAGCTGCGCTAAAAAATGTGGCGCATAAACTCATGGAAAAATGTGCATATAAATATAACTGAATGTCCGTGAATATAATGTGCTAATTAAAACAAACTGAATATCAGTGTCAATAGTAATTAATCCAAAAGTCCCAAAACATGGTGAAGAGGTGATAAAAAATGAAATACACCAGTAATTATATATATTGAATAAGTGCTATGTACTCATCCACCGCTAGTGCATCGATCCACCAACCCATGCAAATCTGCTTACCAGAAAGCACAGGTAATGGAGCCAAAACAACCACTAGGGCTAAGCCGATGTCCACAAAACAGCAGGGCTTTCCGGCAGGTAAATTACAGGAGATATCTTGAAGGAGTACCTACTGCAAGAGGAGGGAAGGCAGTATGTTTCACCAATGTATCCGTACCTATCCCACGCTCACAGATCTAGGGGTCACCATACAGCCATCATGTAGAGAAACAATAGGGGCTCCATAGTGTGAATCAGTTACAATAGTTTATTAAAATAAAGAAATTTACTTACAAATTGGTAGAATAGCGCTAAAAGAACAAGCCGGACGGCTAATTGCTCTGCCCGTCCTTCTGGGTAATGCTGGTGATGTCAGCACGCAGTGACCCAATGCGTTTTGTCATATATGACGTCTTCTACTTCTTTAAGTATTACCTTGGGGAGATGCAGACTAGAATACTGCAATCACTGAGCAGCAAATGAGATCACCTGTAAAGTATTTCAGTTTTCTTACAAACCTGGCCTGTTAGTGTGCCCTGAGGACCGGAGTTGAGAAACACTGCCTTAGGGTATTTGTATGTGACCACACCATGCTGTGATCTCTCCCACCGGCTTCATACTCATTACTCGACCTATAGTATGAGCCAATGGGATCAACCACAGCATGCGACAGGGGGAGCAAGTATTTGATCCACCCAAAATTTTGATGCCTGCAGTTGGCAGTGAGAGCGGATAGCCATTTAATGGAGTTTTCAACACATGGGTCAGCAGAAAGGTAAGGATCTAGTATCTTCTAGTAAGCACACCACATCCAAAAAATGTTTTTGCAATTACAGTTTGGGCTTATATGCCTTTCAACCCTGTAGTGACAATCACTTTAAGATAAATACTGGAATAATACCTTGACAGGTGTGCTCACTGAAAATAAGCAAAATGTTCACTATAAGGAGAAGTGAATTCCGCAGCAGCCGCCATGTCCTACATTTTATTTTGGAACTAAAATGAAAGGACTGAGTATCTTACCCATTTTCGATTTTCCGTCTTCATACTTTGTCCTCTGTAATACATGATGTACTATCCGGCTCCGTGTTGAGTTACTGAAGAATGAGTCTTTATTGTTTATTGTGAAGCTGTTAGAAAGAGAACAATGTTTGTCATAAAAGCCATCACAAGTACCGGGGCTTACAGGAATAGCAGGTCCACTGTTCAAAAACACTCTTTAGTCCAGTTATGTATCCATTCAAAAAATACATCTTATTACCTTAAAGGGTAACTCCACTTTTGTGGTGGAAAAAATAGCAAACAAAAAAAAAAAAAAACAAGAGGGAATGGCTGTCCACAAGGTTTTGGAATGTGTCTATGGGAATGTTAGACCATTCTTCCAGAAGTGCATTTGTGAGGTCAGGCACTGATGTGGATGAGAAGGCCTGGCTCGCAATCTCCCCTCTAATTCTGTCGGGTTGAGGTCAGGACTCTGTGCAGGCCAGTCAAGTTCCCCCCCCCCCCAAACTCACTCATCCATGTCTTTATAGACCTTGCTTTGCGCACTGGTCCAAATCATTTGGTGGAGGGGGGATTATGGTGTGGGATTGTTTTTCAGGGGTTGGGTTCAAGGGTAGCTGCAGTGAAGGGAACTCTTAAGGTTTCAGCATACCAAGACATTTTGAACAATTTCATGGTCCCAACTTGTGGAAACAGTTTGGGGATGTCCCCTTCTGTTCCAACATCATTGCTGACCAGTGCACAAAGCAACGTCCAATATTGAACCCTACGGACTAAGACTTGGATGCCATGGCAATAGTAAACCAAGTCTTACAGGTGAACCGAGGTGGATGGGGATTTTAGTGTGCCCAAGATTATCAATTAGATAAAATAAAAATGATAAAAATATAAATTTTTATTAAAGGCAAGATAGTAAAAACATCATAGGAGAATACAGTATCTAGAAGGTGTATTGCAGCACATCCTGTAATGTGATGGATCGACGCATTTCACCCACACTTTGGGCTTCATCAGGATCCAGATGTGTTGCAGGCTTTCTCAAAGTATATATATATGTATATATATATACACAAACACAATGTTGCTTTATTCACTGAAATGTGTATATATATATATATATATATATATATACACACACTTTGAGAAAGCCGGCGACACATCTGGATCCTGATGAAGCCCAAAGTGTGGGTGAAACGTGTCGATCCATCACATTACAGGATGTGCTGCAATATAACTTCTAGATACTGTATTCTCGTATGATGTTTTACTACTATCTTACCTTTAATAAAATGTATAAATTTCATAATTTGTATTTTATCTAATTGATACTCTTGGGCACACAAAAATCCCCATCCACCTCATCCACAGGGTTCACCTGTAAGACATGGTTTACGTTTGGCTTTTTTTTCTCAGGGGACTGTGCTGGTATTTTTCTTTGATAGATAATTACTCTCCACCCAATTTCCATAAGACTTGGATGTCATTAAAGTTCATGTCTGTGTAAAGCCAGACGTCCCAATACTGTTGACAATATAGTGTATATTTCATATGACAATTCCACCAAATGGGTGTTCTGATATTGTGAGAAATCTATCCATCCGGAGTGGGTGGTTGTGGTAAGTGTATCATGTTTCATAACAAGACAAGTGTAAAATCTGCTTCAATATAAATACCCAGTGGTACCATCACTCCAACAAATGTTTTGCAAGTGAATTACAACAGCTTTATGTGGGTGTTGTGTGATCTGTGTTCATGAGACAGATTGGATTTTATAAATACAAACTCACGGAAGCTTCATCAAATTATATGTTGGAGCAGCAAGTGCTTCATCATTTTTGATGGCTTCTTAAAGAAAACCTGTCGGGGGAGAACCAAGGGGACTGTTGCTGGCAGAAGTTCTTATTTGTATATTTGTCCAATGCCATTGACTTAAAGAGGTGGTCAGGCTCAGCATGAACGCCTGTAAACTAGCATTTTCAGAGAGAAATTCTCCCTTTAAAAACAGGTTTCTTTAAAAAAAAAAAAAAAACACCTGTCAATAATAGTAATCAATTTATTATTTTAGCAAACATGCAAATACCAACACTTCCCAGCAAGAGATCACCCACTTTGACATTTTTATTGGTTTGATCACTATGATGGGTGACCTAATACTGGCTAGTGGGAGTGGGTGGGGCTGCTGTCTGTACGGCATAGAAAACTGACAGGTATATTACATATTGGGATTCACAACCAGGGTTACATGGAAGCCTTAAGTTCCTCCAAAGGTATCTAGTGGCTCCTTGGGCTATGACTGATTGATCTCTATTTTGATGGTGCCTGCAGAGTTCCATTGCCAACACTACTTGGCAGCATCATTGACATGGAACAAAGGATACAGTTGCCATGCTTAACCATGGTTACGTGGAAGTCTTAAGCACCTCCAGAGGTTTCTACTTGCTAGTGGCTCCTTGGCTGTGGCTGATTGACCTCTCATTTGATAGTGCCTGCCAACGTCACTTGGTTGATTTTTTGACCTGACACCAAAGATCTTTCTAGTTATCTGAAGAGTGACATTCTGATCAACATTCTTCCTATTGACCACCAATGTAAGGGACATTTTTCCGACTGACTACTGAGTAATTGGTTGTAGCAGGGGTTTCCTGAGAATAAAAATGATTTTAAGGGTTCTCCTACGATAAAGCAATTAAGAAAGGCTGCTACACTGACTACTTTCTCTGCCATTAATACTGTAAGTCTGAACCACTATTGAGGGTGCATTATTTCTGGCTAAACATAACCAGGTAGATAGGTTCTTTGTAGCCCATAGCTGCCAATTTCCCTTCTACTTTCTTCATGCTCTGCAAAGCCCATTTATATAAAAGTTTTTCCTAGGCCAAAAAAATGTAGAGGTCTGTAGTTACAGAACAGCAAGGTCCACCCATTGCTCTACACCACCGTGCGTCAACCATGAGCATTCCACATGGTTTTGCCATGGTCATGTTCACTTGAATAGGTCGTGTCCAACTGTAGCATTGCCTGCTTAACATGACATGGGGTTATCATTTTTGCCAAGGCATGTGTACAACCCTGTCTGGCTGTCAGGAGGTAATTGACATTCACAGCCAGCTTTCCAAAAAGAAAGATGGCAGTGCTGGCGATCCGATGACTGGCGAAGAACTGGCCCTGGTTAATATACAGCTAGATCCCTGAACAGAAAAGTTTCTGTTTATTAAAAGTCAACAGCTACAGTATTTGTAGCTGCTGACTTTGATATTTCCAGAATCAACTGTAGCTCCTCTTTAACCACTTGCCTACTTTGCACTTAAACCCCCTTCCCATCCAGACCAATTTTTAGCTTTCAGTGCTCTCACACTTTGAATGACAATTGCGCGGTCATGCAACACTCAACCCATATAAATTTTTTGTCCTTTTTTTCATAGAAATAGAGCTTTCTTTTGATGGTATTTATTCACCGCTGGGCTTTTTATTTTGTGCGCTATAAATGAAAAAAGACCGCAAATTTAAAAAAAAAAACGTTTTTTTTTTTAGTTTCTGTTATAAAATTTTGCAAATTAGTAATTTTTCTTCATAAATTTTGGCCAAAATGTATACTTCTACATATCTTTGGTAAAAATAACCCAAATAAGTGTACATTATTTGGTCTGCGTGAAAGTTAGAGAGTCTACAAGTTATGGTGCTAATCATTGAAAATTGATCACACCTAATGTACTGACAGCCTATCTCACTTCTTGAGACCCTAACAAGCCAGGAAAGTACAAATGACCCCCAAATGACCCCTTTTTGGAAAGTAGACATTCCAAGGTATTTAATAAGAGGCATGGTGAGTTTTTTGAAGTTGTCATTTTTTCCCACAATTCTTTGCAAAATAAATTGTTTTTTTTTTTTTTTACAAAATTGTCATATTCAACAGGTTATTTCTCTCACATGGCATATGAATACTTACAACTACACCCCAAAACACATTCTGCTACTCCTCCTGAGTATGGCGATACCACATGTGTGAGACTTTTTTACAGCCAGGCCACATACAGAGGTCCAACATTGAAGTAGCACCTCCAGGCGTTCTCGGAGCATAAAATACACTTTTCATTTCTCAACCACCTATTACACTTTTGAAGGCCCTGGAGCACCAGCACAATGAAAAAGCCCACTAAATGACCCCATTTTGGAAAGCAAACACCCCAACGTATAATCTATGAGGCATAATGAGTCTTTTGAACATGTCATTTTTTTCCAGAATCTTTCGGAAAATGTGGAAAAAAAATGAAAACGCATTTTTTTTACACAAAGTTGTCCATTTATAAGATATTTCCAACACATAGCATGCACATAGCAAAAATGACACCCCAAAATACATTCTGCTACTCCTCCTGAGTATGGCGATACCACATGTGTGAGACTTTTTTACAGCCAGGCCACATACAGAAGTCCAACATTGAAGTAGCACCTCCAGGCGTTCTCGGAGCATAAAATACACTTTTCATTTCTCAACCACCTATTACACTTTTGAAGGCCCTGGAGCACCAGCACAATGAAAAAGCCCACTAAATGACCCCATTTTGGAAAGCAAACACCCCAACGTATATTCTATGAGGCATAATGAGTCTTTTGAACATGTCATTTTTTTCCAGAATCTTTCGGAAAATGTGGAAAAAAAATGAAAACGCATTTTTTTTACACAAAGTTGTCCATTTATAAGATATTTCCAACACATAGCATGTACATAGCAAAAATGACACCCCAAAATACATTCTGCTACTCCTCCTGAGTATGGCGATACCACATGTGTGAGACTTTTTTACAGCCAGGCCACATACAGAGGTCCAACATTGAAGTAGCACCTCCAGGCGTTCTCGGAGCATAAAATACACTTTTCATTTCTCAACCACCTATTACACTTTTGAAGGCCCTGGAGCACCAGCACAATGAAAAAGCCCACTAAATGACCCCATTTTGGAAAGCAAACACCCCAACGTATATTCTATGAGGCATAATGAGTCTTTTGAACATGTCATTTTTTTCCAGAATCTTTCGGAAAATGTGGAAAAAAAATGAAAACGCATTTTTTTTACACAAAGTTGTCCATTTATAAGATATTTCCAACACATAGCATGTACATAGCAAAAATGACACCCCAAAATACATTCTGCTACTCCTCCTGAGCATGGCGATACCACATGTGTGAGACTTTTACGCAGTCAGGTCACATACAGAGGCCCAACATGCAAAGACACATAGCATGCACATACCATGAATTACCATGAATTACACCCCACAATACATTCTGCTGAGCAAAGGGTAAACAAAAGCTTACCTGTAGTTTTAGAAGCGCAGTTGTCCACAGGAGTTGAGTCCAGGCAGCAGGCAGGGACTTGATCAGCAACAGTGCATGCAATTCTCCAGGCAAGGATACCAGTCCAGTGTCAGTGCATGCGGCAGGCAGAGGCATGATGGCAGTAAGTCCTGCAGGCAGAAGTAGGGCCTCTGTCGGGATAGAATGGGGACAGGGGTAGAGGCTTCTCCCACCCAAATCGCTTTGAAGCCTCCGGGATCCAGACCCTAATCTGAGAAGAAGAAAAACAAAAAAAATTGTTTTCTTCATCCAGAAAAACATTTCTGGTCCCCTCACATATGCGAGACCCCTGTGGTATGAATCCCACTACTTCCAGAGGCAGGCAAAAATCGTGGTCAAACAGTCCAGGGTCAGTTCCAGAGCAGGCAGAGGTAGGTACAAAATCGGCAGGCAAAGGCGTGGTCAAATAACAGTCCAGGGTCAGTTCCAGATCAGGCAGAGGTATGAACAGAATCAGCAGGCAGAAGCATGGTCAAAAAACAGGCCAGGGTCAGTTCCGGAGCAGGCAGACATAGGTACAAAATCAGCAGGCAAAGGCGTCGTTGTATAACAGTCCAGGGTCATTTCAGGAGTATACAGTGGCATAAGGGGTGAAAGCGGAGGACTACGTTTACCATACTAATAATTTAGACAAGTATGGTAACGGCGGAAACAGTCGTCTACACAGAGGCCTGGTTGGGAAGGACACTGGGGACAGTAATAGCGGGTGTCTTTTCGAATTCCTGCCTTGGTACACACCCTACATTTTTTCTGCCGTTTTTGGTCTCTTTGTGTGGGAGGGATTTTACTTGGAAAATGGCGTTCAGACAGTCTGCTTATTACGTCAGATCTAATGTTTTCTGGTGGGCCGTTTGGAAATATGAGGGTTGTGAAGATTTCCTCCAGGTAATAAAGGAAGGGTTGGGGGCTTTCGGTGGATTTGCGGTATAAAATGTAGGAATTGTATATGGCCAAATGAAAAATATAAATTGCTACTTTTTTGTACCAATGATAGGTACGTCTTGTGGGTAGATAGGGTTCCATCATTTGGTCGTTGAAATCCACTCCCCCCATGAATAAGTTGTACTCATGTACACATGTTGGCTTTCGGACTGGGCCATTCCTTCGTCGGGATTCCACATAGTTGTCATTGTGGATCGAAGACAACATGTACACGTCTCTTCTGTCCCTCCACTTCACAGCCAGAACTTCCTCATTTCTCAGACTCGCCGTCTCCCCTCTTCTCAGCTTGGTGTTTACTAGCCTTTGAGGAAAGCCTTTCCGGTTTTTTCGGACCGTGCCACATGCAGGAGTCTTCTTTCTGTGAAGGTTTCGGAACAGGGGCAAACTGGTGTAGAAATTGTCTACGTACAGGTGGTAGCCTTTTTCAAGGAGGGGGTAAATGAGGTCCCAAACGACTTTTCCGCTTGATCCCATGTAGTCCGGACATTCAGGGGGATGCAGCTGGGTGTCCTTCCCTTCGTACACCCTGAAGGCATAGGTGTACCCTGTGGCTCGGTCACATAGTTTGTAAAGCTTCACCCCATAGCGGGCCCGTTTGCTGGGAATGAATTGTTTGATGCCCAGCCTGCCAGTAAATTTCACAAGGGACTCATCCACACATATATTTTGGTCTGGGGTAAATAATTGAGGGAATATTTCTGAAAAATAATTTAGAAGTGGCCGAATTTTGAACAGCTTGTCAAATGCTGGGGAATTTCGGGGAGGGCACTGGGTATTGTCGTTGAAATGTAGGAACCTCATGATCATCAGATACCTGGCCCTGGGCATTACTGCAGAGTAGATGGGCATATGGTAGATTGGTTTGGTTGACCAATATGCTTGCAGTTCGTTTTTTTTATTGAGTCCCATGTTGAGGGTGAGGCCTAAAAATATCTTGAACTCCTCCACCGTTAGGTCTCTCCACTCAAAGGGACGGGAATAAAAAGATGTGGGGTTACTCTGGATAAATTGATGTGCATACAGGTTGCACTGGGCCACAATGGACGTCAGCAGGTCCTCCGTAAAAATTAAACGGAAGTAGTCAATTGGGGCAAAGTTCTCAGTGTTGACCTGGACTCCTGGCTGGGCAGTGAAAGGGGGGATGATGGCTTCTCCTGAGTTGGGAGGAAGCCACAGGGGGTTCAGAAGGGCATAGGGAAGGCTGGCGTTGGTCCTAACCCTTTGGGGGCGAGGTGACACCCCACTTGAGCTTGGCCTTTCTTGCCGAGGCACTGTGGTGCTGGTGGATGGCACTGCGGAGCTGGTGGATGGCACTGCGGAGCTGGTGGATGGCACTGCGAAGCTGGTGGATGGCACCGCGGAGCTGGTGGATGGCACTGCCTCCTCCTCACCAGAACGCCTTCGTTTGGCAGGCGGGCAGTATTCCTCCTCGTCGGAGTCGGTCTGCGTCCCGCTGCTAATGACCGGCTCGTAATTTACTTCGGAGTCAGACTCTGACTCCGAAGATTCCGAAGCAGAAAGCTCCCTGTCCATGTCCTCACTGATTATATTGAAGGCCTCCTCGGCTGAGAAAAATTTTTTTGCCATCGTTGGTGACACTGATGGGCACGGTGACACTGATGAGCACTGGGCGGCACTGATGGGCACACTGGTGGGCACTGGGCACACTTATGAGCACTGGGCGGCACTGATGAGCACTGGGCGGCACTGATGAGCACTGGACGGCACTGATGAGCACTGGGCGGCACTGATGAGCACTGGGCGGCACTGATGGGCACACTGGTGGGCACTGGGCACACTTATGAGCACTGGGCGGCACTGATGAGCACTGGGCGGCACTGATGAGCACTGGACGGCACTGATGAGCACTGGGCGGCACTGATGAGCACTGGACGGCACTGATGAGCACTGGGCGGCACTGATGAGCACTGGGCGGGCACTGATGGGCACTGGGCGGCACTGATGAGCACTGGGTGGCACTGATGGGCACACTGGTGGGCACTGGGCACACTTATGAGCACTGGGCGGCACTGATGAGCACTGGGCGGCACTGATGAGCACTGGACGGCACTGATGAGCACTGGGCGGCACTGATGAGCACTGGGCGGCACTGATGGGCACACTGGTGGGCACTAGGCACACTTATGAGCACTGGGCGGCACTGATGAGCACTGGGCGGCACTGATGAGCACTGGGCGGCACTGATGGGCACACTGGTGGGCACTGGGCGGCACTGATGAGCACTGGGTGGCACTGATGAGCACTGGGCGGCACTGATGAGCACTGGACGGCACTGATGAGCACTGGGCGGCACTGATGAGCACTGGGCGGGCACTTATGGGCACACTGGTGGGCACTGGGCGGCACTGATGAGCACTGGGCGGCAGTGATGAGCACTGAGCGGCACTGATGAGCACTGGGCAGGCACTGATGGGCACAGGTGGGCACACTGGTGGGCACTGGTGGGCACACTGGTGGGCACTGGTGGGCACACTGGTGGGCACTGATGAGACTGGGCACACTGATGGCACACTGGTGGGAACACTGGTGGGCACACTGGTGGGCACTGGTGGGCACTGGTGATCACTGGTGGGCAATGGTGGGCACTTTTTACACACTTACGATCTCTCCTCTCCTCACACTGCAGTCTGTGTGTGAGGAGGGAGAGCTGGCAATGAGTGATGATCTCAAATGTTTACATTTGAGATCATCTCTCATTGGATGCCTCGATCGTGACGAATGGCCGCTGTGATTGGCCATTCGTCTCGATCTGTGATTGGCTGTGTCCAAGGGACACGGCCAACACAGCTTCTGCCCGATGCGCGGCGGGCGTGTTTATGGGAGGCCGTTTAAAAACGGCCTCCCGAAAATTCAAGTCCGCGCTGCAGCCGTATATAGGCTGTAGCGCGGATGTGAGCAGGTTAAGTTATCTTGAGTGAACAAAGTCTTAATTTTATGTAGTTGGGTACTCAATGGACTAGACTGGAAAATGTTTGTGCTGCTCCTCCTTTCTCCCCCTCCCTCACCTAGGGCTGCCCGCAGTGACGCAGACTTAACCACTTTGCCACTGCTCACTAGAGCTCTACTGCGGCAAAGTGGTTAGTTATCGTCTGGCGACGTAGACCTACGTCGGCAGACACTCCACTTTCTCGGCGGCGAGCGCGCGCCGCCGGAGGCTCGCTCCCGCTGTATTCAGTCATTAAAATCCTCCGGTGATAAAGTGGTTAATAATGCAGATATGTGGAACCCTTGGAAGTGTAGTCCAGAGGGAATGCTGCATTGTAAAGATGTAAAGATGAATAGGGTTGTGGACTTCAACACTCAGAAATCCCTGCAAATCCATGGTATGTATGTGTCCCGCTCAGGCTGCTAGGAAGTGTAATCCTGTGCCAGCTGCTATGAGTGCTGGCTGGGAAGGAGCCCACCCATGCTCCAAGATAATGACAGATAAGAGCAGAAGATCTTAGGAGCCGCACGTAAGAACAAGACCTTCTGTGTGTAGACAAGTGGCAGTCTCAGCCTGGACCCTGCCAAGCCATTCCCCCAATGCATTTCACTCCAGCTATTGGAGCTCATTAATGAGTAAGTTCCAGTGGGCGGAGTAAACATGTTGGGAGCATGGCCTGGTGAGGGTCCAGGCTGTGACTACACTTTTCCACACACAGCAGGTCTTGTTTTGATGTGCAGCTCCTGGAATCTTCTGCTCTTATCACCCAGAAATCTGTGCTAAAATGGGAGGAGAAAAAAGAGTTTTTCCAGGCTTGGAGATATGGAGCAGGGTCTTGATTGTGTGGGAAATGGAGCAGTACAAAGCTGCGTCTTTGGTGTGCTGAGACCAGAAAGTGAGAGAGCCTGTGGGGACTTGAGTGATGGGACTGAGTCAATGAGGATCACAGTGCCAAGGCTCAGCTTGTGAGGACTGGAATGCTTGGATTGATCTTGAGATCTGAGGACCAGAGACAGACAGGTGTTCAGGGCAAGGTTCTCTGTTTAGTATAGGGGTCTTAAAACTATGGCCCTCCAGTTGTTCAGGAACTACAAGCTCCATCATGCCTAGTCATGTCTGTGAATGTCAGAGTTTTACAATGCCTCATGGGATGTGTAGTTCCGCAACAGCTGGAGGGCCGTAGTTTGAGGATCCCTGGTTAAGGAGTTAATTACAAAAGGAGACTGCCTATTTGCTTAGCAGCAATCAACTACGCCATGCATATTTAACCACGTATCGCAAACTGACGTATATATACGTCGGGTAACTTTGCGGGGGTATACCGGGATGATGCCTCTAGCTAGTGTCAACGGTCGGCGTTCTGTCGGTAATGACCGATGCGGCTCGGGAGCCGCTCGATCGTTACCCGGGTGAGCGGGAGGGGACGCCCCTCCCCCCTCCCGCCGCCTTCCGTGACCTTTACTGGGGCTCCCGTTCCACCGGGAGCCCCGATCACCCAGCCGACACGTCCGCCAACTGGATGGAGTCCCGATCAAAGCCGGAAACGGCTTCGATCGGGTCTCCGATGACGTAACCCGGAGGCGGCGTCCATGACGTCACTTCCGGGTTAGTGTGCTGCAAAAGGCGGCATATTTAAAAAACAGCTGTATGCAAAAACGCAGTTTTCGGCGTTTTTCATACATGGAAGTGTAGTGGAGGGGTCTAGGGTCTTTTAGACCCTTAATCCCTCCATAAAGTGTACCAGTCACTACATATTGGTGTCACAAGGGATGTTTACATTGCTTGTGACAGCAATAAAAGTGATCAGATTTTTTTTTTTTTTTTTAAAAACTGTAATAAAGTTAAAAAAAAAAATAAAATAAATAGGAAAAAAAAATAAAATAAATAGGAAAAAAAATAAAATAAATAGGAAAAAAAAAAATGTAGCCGCCGCCGTCACCGTTAGCTCGTGCACAGAAAAAAAAAACGTATACGGAAGTCGAGCCGCGAATGAAATTGCTGTTCAAACCACACATGTGAGGTATCGCCGCGAGTGGTAATGAGTAAGCGACACATCTAGTCGTGAAACGCGTCTACCATCTTGTCCTGCACTCACAGTTTGTATCTATATTTGCCATTTGATTGATGTGGAATAAAGACACTCCTTTTTTGAATTTCATCGGAAGTGCGGTCATTCCTTTTTGCTTGATGTATCGCCGCGATCGCCAGAGCGTGAGCAATAATTTGAAAAAAGAGCTACACTCTAACTCTAAACTGGTAACCTTTAAAAAAATTTAAAGCGTCCGCTATTAAGATTTCTATTGACCGTAGTTTGTTGCCATCCCACGGGGGGGGGGGGGGGCAATTTTAAACCATAACATATTGGGTATCTATTTACTCGGCATGACATCATCTTTCACAATCTTCAAAAAATGGGCTAACTTTACTGTTTAGTATTTTTTAAATGCAGGGAAATATGATTTTTCAAAAATTTTCCAAAAAAATTGTGTTTTAAAGACCGCTGTGCAAATACCGCGTGACAAAAAATATTGCAATGACCACCATTTGATTCTCCAGAGTCTTTGCTAAAATAATATGTATAATTTTTGGGGGGTTCTAAGTAGTTTTCTAGGGAAAAATACTGTTTTTTTTTTTTTTTTTAAATACTGGTTTTAACTTGTAAACAAAAAGTGTCCGAAATAGGGCTGGGGCTTAAGTGGTTAAAGGAACGGTAATTAGTTGTTCAACCATACAGGCCGGGCTCCACTGTTAGCTGTCTTAAGCACAAATCAGGCACAGCTATTATCTTTTGTACCAATTGTCCCACCCTATTAGATTGTAAGCCCTTTTAAGCAGGGCCCTTCTAAACCTCTTGTATTGTATTGTATTGTAACTGTACTTTCCCTTTATATTGTAAAGTGCTGCCCAAACCGCTGGTGCAATATAAATACTGAATAATAATAATATTAATAACAAGAAAATTCATATAAATATCAGAACTGGATGGATAGAAATATAAATCTTTTTGCATGAAAAACAGCTCCCAAATATGTATTTCATTTGTGTATTTATCTGTTTGCCTGGAGTTCAGCTTTAACAACAATTAAGATAAGATAGCCAGCCACACAGTAGTTGATTTGAGTCGGCTGACACAGAGACTTGCATAGGGAGAAGCAGCAGTAAAGCACAACCATCATGCAGTAATGCAAAGTTCTCATATTCTTCTTCCATCTTTTCATTTTCCTTTATCCTATATTTTATCATTTCTCTCTCTCACACACTCTCCTTTGTTATTTCTGCTTAGTAAATCAGATTTTTATTAATGAAAGTTACTGAATATTAACTTGTATAGTATAAACGCTCTGTGAATTATTTTGATGTGCATTAGGCGGCCTGTACAAACCCTTGTGTTATATAGGACTTCAATAAAAACAATTGAAAATGAAATTGTTCTTTTCTATAAACCTAGCTGTGATTATGATCTACTTAGCAGTAGGTTCGCAGGAAATTTAATGTGATAAACCTAATGCTATAACAAAAAGTTATAAATTCCATTTTAACTTTTACATTTAATAAAAATGAAACAGTCTTTCATTTTACAGAGAGAATATGTTCAATATAGATCATCGTGCTAGTTGGTTCTACAAGTTGAAGTTTTTTTAGTGCTTTTAAAGCCTTGCAATAAAAAGTTATGAAACAATAAAAAAAACAAAAGCCTCAGAAGTGCAATTACATCTTATCTGGCTTGCTCAAACCAAATATAACTTTATAGGGTCTATAAAATTGGGACCGTTTTTTTAGATGGATTTCTTCACTATCCCACTTTTTGTTTTTAAGGGTAAAACATATATGACCTTATTTATTAAAAAATGTCTAATTCTTAAATGCTAGCCGGGCATAGTTTCCCCCCAACTTATCGTTATACCAAAATACCTATCTAAATCTACAGTTATGTGGAGCACTGAGCCTTCATTGTTTTGGTCTTATTCACTGAATGGATGGTGGGCTTTTCTTCAAGGGTAAAACATGTATGACCTTGTTTATTAAAATTTTTTTAATTCTTAAGTGCTAGCCGGGCATAGTTTTCCCCCAACTAATCGTTATACCAAAATACCTATCTAAATCTACAGTTATGTGATGCACTGAGCCTTCATTTTTTTGGTCTTATTCACTGAATGGATGGTGGGCTTTTCTTCAAGGGTAAAGCATGTATGACCTTGTTTATTAAAAATGTTCTAATTCAGTGCTAGCCAGGTGAATATCTCCTAAATGGTGCAAGTTTAGGAGATATTCATTTTACCTACTGGTACGCTTTATTATAGGCATACCTGTAGGTAAAAAAAAAAAAAACAAAGCGGACTTTACTACCGCTTTAAGTGAACTTGTTGCATTGCCCTACATGGCTATATGATTATCACATATGAACACAGAACAGACATTTTATGCTAATATGTTTAATAAAGGAAACCTGGCCTGAAAGAAGTACATGACTTAGCATTGCTGTCTTAACATTTTCTGGGGTTGCTGGAAAGTATGGGGCATTTTTTTCACATTTATAATGTATGTTTCACTATATCTTTTAGCTCATACTTACTTATCTCCCGAAAAATAAACCAATAGAGGATGTCCTGCCAAATTAGCTGCACCACTGGGCCCTTTAAATCTCTAAAACTGCTGACATATAATCCAAGTTCTTTCTTGTGATCCAGCGTAATGAACAATGAACACATCACGTTTACTGTTATTTACTTACTGGTGCATGCGAGCCCGGCTGAAAGGAGCTGTATAACAATCCGTCTCTTCTAGGTCTGGAAGGGCTTCCTTGTCAAGCTTCATTGGGTTTCTAGGCAGCCAGCTTTTAAGTTGTCTCATGTTCCTCTGCAAACTAAAAGGAAGAAATGTTTTATAAAAATCAACTTGATCTGAAATGACCTTGGACAGGGAATTATAAAACAGCTCAATCTTAGGTTCTCTATGCACGGTGCAAGGGGGAATGGGATGTTGAAGGAGAACATTACCCATACAATGGGTGCAGAGCAATGGTCTTTTAGGCCTGACATGTTGTGTGTTCACAAAAAAGCTCCTGTGTGTAGCTTTAGTAAACTTGAAGTTGAAACATGCAGAACAAGCACAGAAATGTATTTTGTAGATGCAGCTTTGCCTCTGAGGTTATGTTTTGAGCATATTACTGGTTTGCTTTTGTCATTGTCATGCAGTACTTCTGTACTTCTTCCTATGACAACAGTTCATACATATAATTCATTCTAACAACTAATGTAATTTTAACAATTACTTATGCCTCGTACACACGCAACGACTGTTGGCCGTGAATTTTCGGCCAACGTCCGATCGGCCGATTTTCGGCTTGTTAGTATGATGCTTCCAACAACCGACTGCGACTTTTCGGCCGAACAAAATCTGGTGTGCAGGCTATAAAATTTTTGTTGGCCGTCAACAGAACGGCCGATTTTCCGTCAGTCAGTACAGATTTCGGCAGTCAAAAATCAGATGAGCAAGACTGGGCATGCTCAGAGAAGAAAAAACACACGGAAAGTAAACCATCACATGACATCACTTCTGAAGTTGGTTGTTGTTGACCGAGAAAATTTGTGTGCAGTCTAGAGCAGTGGTCCTCAACCCTGGTCCTCAGGGCCCACTAACAGGCCAGGTTTGCTGCTCAGTGATTGCAGTACTCTAGTCTGCATCTCCCCAAGGTAATACTTAAAATCTGGCCTGTTAGTGGGCCCCGAGGACTGGAGTTGAGGACCACTGGTCTAGAGCACATTTCAACCAACACAACAACACTGGACAAAAGACGGCCGATCGGTCGGCCGATAATCGTTGCGTGTGTACAAGGCTTAAGCCTTCAAACTCTGCCCCCAACAACCTGTCAATTAACACTCTTTGTCCATCCAACAGCTCTTCAGTTTCCACACAGCAATCCTATCCCTCTTTAGCTCTTTAAATGTCATGTTTTTTGCCCAAAACTAGAGATGCCCAAACCAATTTCCAAACTAAGATTTGGCCTGGATAGTGCTGATTATGAAATTCTTGATAAACAGTTTGCATAATTTTGAATGACTATAGGTGGGCTTCTCTACTCTTTCTTACTTCCCACATGACTCTCTCTCTCTGCCCTTTCCCAAAATAAGGTAATAAGGCAATGATACATCATTAAAAACAACCTGAATATAAGAGCATTGCAGGCTCTGTTTTCTGTGTGTTGGTGCTAAACACTTCCTCGTGGTGATATCAGTGACATCATCAGACACAATCACAAGAACAGTGCATTAGGGTTTGCTGTCGTTTAATGCCAGAATGCAGTAATTGCTGTAATTCAACAATATAAGAGTAATTATTTGTATACAGTAAATATATACAGTATTGTAAGTTTCGGCATAAGTAACTCTGCATCATTCTCTCTTTTGTTTTTTTCTATCTCTAAATAACTACCCAATGCATGGGAATGGGCCAGATCCAATACCATCCTTGTGTGAGACCAAGGAACCATCAGCTACTTTACAACTGGTGGGGATGTGTCACTGGTTGTCTAACAATTAGCCTGATCAGAAAGCTGTCAAATTTAGCAATGGTAGTAGTATTGCAGCCAAAGGTATAACTTCCCTCTGTAGCTAGATATTACACCCCATTTAGTTCTTTAAATGCCAAACATACAAAATTCGGACAGAAGTATACTACAGTCAGAACCTGAGGCTTATCCCTAGGTAACAGAAATAAGATATACCTGTGCTCAAATCCCAATAGCTTGTACATGCATATCATTCCTGTTTTGTATTGCAAAGTTTGCTAAAAGGGGTATACAGCAGAGGGTTTATCCAGAATTTCTTGTCATCCTTAGGCAAGACTTCCATTTTTTTTGTCCTGACTGTCACCAGAGCAGATTTCCACATTGGCAGACTTTGCCTCACCTCCTGTTCCTGTGACAACGCAATAAAATGTGATTTCCCATTGATATATTGTTACTTTCTAAAGTCCTGCCAGCTATACTATACGCACTGGTTTTTAGCACCTGGAGTCTCACACTGAAAACTGCCAGGTCTATTCACTACAAATGAAAAAACGGACCGTTGGAAAGTGAAAGTTTGCATCTATTTTGTTTCCACTGGAAAAAAAAAATTAATATTTCAGATGCTACAATAAAAGAGGGTTAGATTGCATCAAAGATATTAGACTGCTGTATCACATTTTGCTTTGTAATGTAGCCAAATACCCACACATGAATTATGGAACTTGAGTTAATCATCTACAGTTAGATATGCAAGTTTTAAAGCTTACAATTACTTTTTTTTTTTTTTTATCAGCACAGGGGACAGTGTGCTGGTGGCTGCTGTGTTTGGTGAAGTTTAAACGCCTGCACTCTAGCAGCAGTAATCTACATGTTCTATAGGGGGTTATACGAGCCGCTAGACCTATCATAGGCACTAATACATTCATAGAATCTGTACTATAGCTTCCAGCAATGAAAAGTACTCTATGAATAGAGGATTAGCAGATGATAGAATGGTTTGCCTCTTCCATTCATAGAGCATTTTGTATTGTGGGAACTGTGGGTACAGCTTTTATAAAAGAAGGAGGGGGGCAGAAAGGGCAGCCATAGTCTGCACTTTTGATGAGTGCCTGTGCCACGTCCAGTGACATGATTTAAGCCCCCAAGCACCAGAAGATTGCGCTGCAGGGGTATGCAAGAGTGTAGAGGACTGAAGGTTTAAAGCCTCATGCACACTGGACACTTTGCCATCTCTCCTAGACGCCTTTCCTCCTGGCAATAGCACTTTTAGGCACATTTAGGTGTATCAAGGGATTGGGTGTTAGTCATTGTATTGGTCAGAATAACAACATATTCTGACCATTGAAATTATTTAACACCCAAGTGCTAAGCGCGTCTAGAGTTAACTCATGTCTAGAAGCTTTTACACGCATCAAGCATGTCCGCTGCTCCTGGTCATGCTTGTAGCGTGTTTTTTTCTGTCTCTAAACACCTTTGTGTGCATGTGCACATAGGCTAACATGCAGGAAAATTTAGAGGCATAAAAAAAGAAATCCGGATGCCCCTAACAGGTTAACACGTTACAAATGTCCAGTGTGCATGAAGCCTAAGACACCCTGGGGCGACCTGTGAAGTCGCTGTGCACAGCGTGCACCGCTACCTCCGCGCGACATGCACGGACTTCATATCATTGAAGTCAATGCAGGTCGCCTCCAGGTCCCCCCCAAAGTAGTACAGGACCCTTTTTCTAAGTCGGAGCGACTTGTGTCGCTCCTATTAGAACGGGTCCTGTGCTAATCTATGGCAGGCGACCCATCGCGACTTGTCAGGTGTCCAAGTCGCCTGACAAGTCGCGCTAGTGTGAATGGGGACTAAAAGAAGAGAGCAGCCACCAACATAGGAGACATTTCTCATACAATGTAAGTACCTTCCCCTGTGCTGATTTTATTTTAGAAATTAAATAAACATAAGCTTTAAAATCCAAAATGATTAATTTAGCAAACTGGCCACTTGCAGGTCTATGGAGATACCATCTAAAAGTGCCCTCAGGAGGAATCCAGTTTGACTAACTTGGGTAAATTTACCTGGAATTACATTTTTTTTCTTTTAACAAAAACATGTAGACAAAAGGCAGAACTGTGTAGGCTTATTTTTCACACCTTGTTTGCAGTAAATTTAATCTGAATCCCAAGGGTAAAATAAAGGTGACGGGACGGATGCCCAGAACTTTGGCATGTCAAACTACTACAATAGCATTGCCTTGCTTCTATAGTTTGGCTTATAGAAAGAGCTCTTATAAAGGGATAATGGAAGCATTCATGCAGCATGGCCACTTCCTTCTCTTCCTTGCCCTGTCACCCCTGTCCCATACCAATATAACAGAAGTTAGCACAATAAACATAATCACATCATCATTATCAGGTACCCAATAAACCTGTACAAACAGCTGTTATTGTTTTATAAACTTGATTCCAAATAGAAATCAATGAACTACAAACAAAGCTTTAATTAATGCATGGTTGTCATGATTCAGGCTTTTTTGGCAAGTTAGATTTATGCATTTTACAAGCTTGAATTTGCATTCTAAGGATTGCTAAGGTAAGCAGGCACAAGCAGTTCTGGGTAAGGGCTACAAGCAGTTGTGAATCTATGCACTTAGATAAATTTAAATTATTCTTTTACTAGAAATCCTGCTAAAGCATAATTGAGAGGTATGAAAAGCAGATTGTTTAGGAGGAACTAATTCAAATATTTCCATAATGTATGGAAAGAGTAATCTGTAGAAATGAATGCTATACTGTAATACTGTGGGCAAATGTGTGCATTGTCATGCTACTCAGAAGTCTTAAGTGGCTAAAAGATAACCTATATTAAAACCAAACGATGTTCATATATAATTTAAAGGATAGATTAGTGGTGATAAGAATCTTAAAATAACCTGTTGGTGCTACCTATGTGTATATACACTGCTCAAACAAATTAAAGGAACACTTTTTAATCAGAGTATAGCATAAAGTCAATTAAACTCCTGGGATATTGATCTGGCCAGTTAGGTAGCAGAGGAGGTTGTTAATCAGTTTCAGCTACTTTGGTATTAATGAAATTAACAACAGGTGCACAAGATGGTCAACAATAAGACAACTTCCAAAACAGGAATGGTTTTACAGGTGGAGGGCGGGCACTGACATTTTTTTCCCTACTCCTCTTTTCTGACAGTTTTTCACTAGTTTTGCATTTGGCTAGGGTCAGTGTCACTACTGGTACCTTGAGGCAATACCTGGACCCTATAGAGGTTGCACAGGCAGTCCAACTCCTCCAGGAGGGCACGTCAATACGCCAGAAGGTTTGGCGTATTGCATAGCTGGACATCCGATCTGTCCATGACTCACTCAGTCACCTCCCCCCCTACACGTCAGTAAGCACCAGGCATACATTAACCCCTCCCTCTCCAATAAAATTAACCCCTTCACTGCCAGTGTCATTTTTACAGTAACAGTGCATATATATAGCACTGATTAATGCAGTAATGTCACTGGTACCCCAAAAAGTGTCAAAAATGTCAGTCAAGGGTCCGATATGTCCGCCGCAATGTCGCAGTCCCGCAAAAAAAATCGCAGATCGCCGCCATTATGCGTTAAAAAAAACCCCACCAAAAATGACAGAAATCTTTCCCTTTGTTAGTAAACGCAATAACTTTTGCGCAAACCAATCAAAATACGCTTATTGCGATTTTTTTTACCAAACATAGGTAGCAGAAAACAAATTGGCCAAAATTTTTTAAAAAAATTGGTTTTTACATCTTTTTTGGGGGGAATTTCATATAAAAAAATGTTAAAAATATTGTTATTTTTTCAAAATAAACGCTATTTTTTTGTTTATAGCGCAAAAAGTAAAAATCGCACAGGTGATCAAATACCACCAAAAGAAAGCTCTGTTTGTGGGAAAAAAAGGACGTAAATTTCGTTTGGGTACGGTGTCGCACGACCGCGCAATTGTCAGTTGAAGTCGCACAGTGCCGAATCGCAAAAAGTGGCCTGGACGGAAGACAGCAAAATCCTCCGGTAGTAAAGTGGTTAATCCTAACAAACCCCCAAAGATCTTACCCAAATGGTCACACTGAAACACCTCAGACCAAGGAGAATACATTTTAAAATCCAGATAGTGTCAGGGCTCTAAAATGATATCAAAGGTAATAATAAATATGAAAACAGTGCTAAAAAAATACATAAAAAAACAAACATAAAATTATACGTGAAAGTCCCAAACAATCTACATGTAAACATATCTTCTCTTCTGTGAACTTAATCAAACATAAAAGTATAGATACAAACACTTTATAATTAAAAGTCTATATAAAAGCCCTGAGTTCATCCGTTGACTGCAGAGTTGACACCCAAATTTGAAGAGAGTTCCACCACTGTGTAACACAATTAACAGAGGCCTCTCACCAGATGCGATGGACCATGAGATTATAAATGATCAAACTGGCTTTGATTATAACTTTCTCCTTGATCCTATGGCTTATAGATTATAACTTCCGCTTGATCCTATGGCTCCCAGCATAGGATCAAGCACCGCACCTCCACTTGAAAAGATTACCACCAGAGAAAAGAATATACTCCCAAAGTGAAGTATGGTAAAAACTTAACCACTTAAGCCCCGGAAGATTTTACCCCCTTCCTGACCAGGGGGTTTTTTGCGATTTTTTCCTGCGTGACTTTAACGGACAATTGCGTGGTCGTGCAACACTGTACCTAAACTAATTTCACGTCCTTTTTTTCCCACAAACAGAGCTTTCTTTTGGTGGTATTTGATCACCTGTGCAATTTTTCGATCATGCGCTATAAACAAAAAAAGTGCGTCAATTTTGCAAAAATAACAATATTTTTCACTTTTTTTATATGAAATTCCCCCCCCCCCCAAAAAAATGTAAAAATCAACATTTTTTAACATTTTCGGCCAATTTGTTTTATGCTACATATGTTTGGTAAAAAAAATCGCAAAAAGCGTATTTTGATTGGTTTGCGCAAAAGTTATCGCGTTTACTAACAAAGGGAAAGATTTTTGTCATTTTTGGTGTTTTTTTTTTAACGAGAAATGGTGGCGATCTGCGATTTTTTTTGCGGTACTGCGACATTGCGGCGGACAGATCGGACCCTTGACTGACATTTTTGAAACTTTTGGGGGTACCAGTGACATTACTGCAGTAATCAGTGCTATACATATGCACTGTTACTGTAAAAATGACACTGGCAGGGAAGGGGTTAACTGTATTGGAGAGGGAGGGGTTAAATGTGTCCTAGGGGCATTATTCTAACTGTAGTGGGACAGGTCTCCTATTGTAAAAACAGAGATCAACGGTTCTACATAGTAGAACCGTCTGATCTCCATTTTTACACAGGGGAGAATGACAGGCGGTTTGTTTACATAAGCCGCCCGCCTTTCTCCCGCTCTACCGACGATCATAGTGTGACCGGCGGACATCAGGTCCACCAGTCACACGCCCGCACTCCTCTGTGAACGAGCGCTCGCCCGCTATTGGCTCAAAACCCGGTGACAGGCTAGCAACGTAGATCTACGTCACTCTGCCTGACCGGGGCTGACTGCCGCAGTAAATATACTGTGCGCAGTCGGCAAGAGGTTAAATACACAAGGAAATTAACTAACCAAAGAGTGCCATCATCCAGGAAAATTCAAACAAGCATTCCTCCTTTTTTCTCTATGTTAAAAACTTAAGTCTTTTATTACATCCAAAAGGATTTTACAATGGTATATCAAAGATTGCACCTAATAACTTCACGTTGTACAATCACCACTTTAAATGAGAGCAATAGCAGGCTGATAGCTCACCAAATAAATTGCTGGCTTATGATCATGATTGTGCAGGATGACGTGCATGCATTTTATCATAAGCTATCAGCCTGATATTGCTCTCGTTTAAAGCAGGGATTGTATACTGTGAAGTTATTAGCTGCAATCTTTCATATACTATTGTAAAATCCTTTTGGATGTAATAAAAGGCTTACATTTTTAACATACTATACTATAAGAGTATATTCTTTTCTCTGGTGGTAATCTTCGCAAGTGGAGGTGCGGTGCTTGATCCTATGCTGGGAGCCATTGGAGAAATTTATAACGAAAGCAAGTTTGACCATTTATAATTTTATGGTTCATCACATCTGGTAAGAAGTCTCTGTTAATGGTGTTACATGGTGGTGGAACTCTCTTTAAGGTTGGATGTATGCCAATGGATTAACTTGGGCCTTTTATATACACTTTTACCTATAAAGGTGTTTGTATTTGCACATTTATGTATGAATAAGCTCAAAGGAGAGAAGATTTTTTCACATACAATATGGACTGTTATGGATTTTAACACATCATTTTAGGTTTATGTTTATTTTCTATGTAATTATTTAGCACTGTATTCTTGTTATTTTAGTTTTCACAATTGGTATCACAATTGTATAGAAGCTGCTTTATATTTTTTTGGATCTAGCACGGATATACTTTGCTTCTGTTAATAATAAATATGAGCGCATTATAAACCCATGAGATAGAATAAAATAATATAAATACACAGGCTAAAGCATTCTTATACATCCCAGTAAACTGCAGTTTTCTTGCACATGTATAATCCCCCCCTTACAAAATGGTGGATATGCTTTCAACCAAACAATCTGGATTTTATTTTTTTTATTGACTTAACTGTATTTTCGTTTTGAGTTTTACACAATGTTTTAATGCTTTAATTAATGTAATTATTACATTTAATTTAATTAATTAAAATTTAATTATTTAATGCTTGTTGTTTGTCAATATCCTTTGGAAACTTTTCAATATGGAACTTTGCAGCAATAAAATAGTATATGTATTTTAATAAGTTGTTGTGTTTGCTATTGGAGGCATACTTAAAATCCCATTGGTTTTAGTTGAATATATAATTTTTAAGTAATTACAATATATAATTTACTTCAACATTCCACCTACATTCATTTGGGTATGTACGTATATGTGAATTATTAGTTCTTAGATCAATGCAGTCACATCCAACATACATAGGATTTCTACGGGTTTTAGTAGGGCAGTGATATAAAAAAAAAAAAAAGTTCAGGAGAACAGAAAAAAACATTTTGTTTACAGTGGAGTTTCATTTAAGCAATAAAGAGTTATTGTGTAAAGTCTGCTAAATGTAAATGTCCACAGTATTTTCCAACACTTGAATGGCGGTTTTCTTGTCTTAATGTCCCAAACCGTCCTCCCCATATGCTCAAACATATGGTCACCATTTAAGTGCAGTATCTCCCTAAATGTGAAGCAAAGCTATACACAGCATAAATTCACAACTGCTGATGGGAGGGTTTGATTGATTTTGCAGGATGGGTAATTGGCGAAATAAAAAACAGTATCACCCACCAACCTGCCCATGGTTTTGCTCTTCCAGTCAGTGTAATAACATTTTTTCCTGTAAGAACAGCACAAGTCAGCTGAAGCGTCACATGAGTATTTAAACCAAAAATGGATTCCATTTGGGTTGACATTGACAATATAAGTATGTCAAAGACCGTATGGATATTGCAATCTCAACAACTATTGCTGCACAGTTAACTTGAACCCAGGCTTTAACAAGGCATTTTTGATTACCATTCATTGACAACAGTGAAAAAGATTTAAGGAGTAAGGCTGGAACTGTAAACCTTAGATGCATTGGCTACCATCCCCTGCACTATTCTATCCCTCTAGCTGGCCAAGATGAATGGCCTGGAAAGCAAATGAAAGTACAATGACCGTATGCCCCGGTCTTGAATTCCATCCTTTAAAATAAACCTTTCCTAAAGCTGGCCCTACATTGACAAGTTTTTTTTTATTTATCAGCACACAGATTCCCCCATTTACACAAGTGAGGTGGATGGGAGATCAGAATATACTGATCAGCACTGCAGTCAATTCGGCTGCAAGTGCTGATTGAATGAAAAGATGCCAACAGTGCTGCTGACCCAGCCGAATTTCAACCCATCTATGGTCAGCTTTAGAGAAATACACAGGCTACCATTACTGATTTCTCATTCTGAAAATGCCAGTTGGCTGGCTGTCATGCCAAGCTCTTGCTTTGCTATTCTCATTAACCAGGTAAAGTCTTTAGATAAGACCGTCTCGCATTACTCTGGCTCCTTGTTCCAGTTCACTGATTCAAAGTGTTGAAGCCAATGGCCCAGCTTAATGGCCAGGAAATAGCATTGACAATGGCAGTCATGAAATATCTCCCAGGGCAGGTTCTCTTTAATAATAGACACAAGCAAAGGGGCTACATGTTGTGTCAAAATCAGTGAGCTCTGATTAATCTTCCTTTCTGCCATGTCTCATTAGGCCCTTTTACATGGGCAGGCCGATCAGGTTTTCCTTTTGCCAGCTGTTCAGGTGGATCTGATTGGAAGGTTCATTATCCCTATGGATAGGTTTGTGTAAACAGACTTGTGTTTGTTTCTACCTGCCCTCCTCAAATCTGATCCAGTCGGCTAAAAAAAAAGAAAAGGAAAAAGGGGATCCATCCCCTTTCATCTGGGTGGATGAGATCAGAGGGTAGTTGGGTGTAAATGTACAATGGAGTCCATTTACTCCCAGCCCTCCTATAGAGAAGAGTGAACTCATTCCTTGACAGCTCTGCAGAAACTGAGTGGACATGGACCTGTCATCCTCCCACTGATCCCCTGCTGATCCCAATGGAGTCTTTCCCATGTGAAAGGGGCCTTAGGCTACAATGGAATGGAGAGCCATCCCTGTATACTGCTCAGTGCATGCAGAGTGCAAAGGGGTCCATTTAATAAAGACAAAAAGAGAGCGTGCACTTCACAAGGGAAATTGCTCCAGAGCTTAGAAAATGAGGGGACTCTCCACTGACTTCCATCATCCAATCATGTGAAAGCAAAAATGCTGTTTTTTTCTTTTTTTTTTCTTGCATGTGATTGGGTACTCTTTGCAAAGTGAAGCTTCACCTCATTTACCTAGGTCTGTAGCTAATGCCCTTGCAGGGTGCAACTGCACTTCCAAAGTGCACAGCCTATTTGCCTTTTGTAAATCAGCCCCTACTGAACACATACTGTATATATTTTGGGGAGATCTATATGATTGCTGTTAATACACTGGGTATTCTGTGTAACTAGAAGAACTGCCTTGGGAGACTAGAGAGGCAGAGGGGGTCCTTTAATGGGGTCACATCACACACATTTCTAGTTGGGAAAATGTCTTTATCATAACATTTATATAGCAAGGTTTTTTTTAAAAAAGGATGATTGAACTTTTTACAAAGAAAAGATGGCATGAACATACAAAAAGGCAGACATTTGTAAAAAGACAATGATAGTTGACAACTATATAAACAATAAAAACTGGTATGGCATATGAAAAGATCTAGAGAAGCTCTCACTATATATTCCAACCAAGTTGGGATAACTTGTACTTTCCTATACATTCAGCTTTTATAGGGTGCTTGGCTGAGTGCTGCATTCATAATTGTCCAGCAGGGGGCATGTGAACACAATTTTTTCACTCTCTACTGAGTATTATGCACATTTGTATTGTAATTTTATCCTTTGGTGTTGAAGAAAAGTGTCAAAGATGGTCACTATCAGTTCATCAAACCATACGGCACAGACTTTGTGCGTGCCTCTTTATAAGGGTGGGTCCAGGGCTAAATGGTGGTACTGTGCAAAGAAAACCACTGACCAGAAGGAAAATCCTGATAAAAAGTTTACTAAAGTCCCATATCAGAAAAACAAGAATACAGGCATTTCGAGAGCGTGGTGGTCCTCTTCATCAAGGTGACAAGGAGAACGTCTCCACTTGTCATATTGATAAAGAGGGCTGCTGCACCCTGGAAAAGTGGGTGTTCTTGATTTTCTGATATGGGACTTGTTTTCTGACTTTTGGGACTTTAATAAACTTTTATCAGGGTTTTCAGTTTGGCATGCTGACTTTTTAAATGATTTTTAGAAACGATATTCATTCAGAACATAGTTTATTCATTCAACAGAGTTCTTCTAGGGCTTGTTCACTCGGGTGGCCAGGGAGTGGTAAAAGCAGGTGGTTTTACCACCCCCTGACCGCCTACCCAAAGAAAGGGCAGGGCCGTACACATATCCTGGCTGCAATGCTTTATTTTACGGCAGTGGCAAATGATAAACAGTAGGTTGAATTCTCGGGCGGAATTGCTGCCGAGAGTGATCTATTTAAGTGTATGGGGCTGTGCTGCAAACACCCTGCAACTGAGAACAATCCACGTGGTTGCAAAGAACAGCTTAGCGAACCGAATATCGCTATTCAGAGGAGCTGTAAGGGCTTGCTAGGCGTGCGCACAGGGTGTGCCAGGTGTGCCTGGGAACACCCTAATCACCCTGTGTGGCACAAATTCCCCCTATTTAGACCCCTGCTATTTCACCAAAGCTCCTAAAAAAAAAAAAAATAGTAACAAAAATAAAATAAAATAAAAATGTAACAAATATTAAAAAATAAAAACTACTGACACCGTCTACTGCCCTACTGACACTGTCAGTGGATAAATACACATGCACACACCCATATGTGTTTGAGCTTTGGGATGCACACCCTAATGCAATAGGCTGTGCACACCTATGAAGGGCTGCCACATGTATGAAGGAGCCATTAGAAACAATCAGTGGGGTAACAACAGCAAATGTATTTAGATATCAGAAAAAAAATGTTATACTGGCACGGGGGGCTCCATAGGATTAGCATAATTGACCTAACCGGTACAGCTGTCATGTGATTGGCTGTTGCAGACAAAATTTGTATTTTTCTTTCCTCCAGTTCAATGCAGCAAAAACCCTTATTACATTAGAATAATGGAAATAGGTCCAAGGAAAATAAATGGTGATGCTTCTTTAAACTGTGCAAAAAAAGTCTATAATAGAGTATTGTGCTTCCCAAGCCAACATGCAGTGTTATTCCACTCCACAATCTTGTCCTCCAATCACCAGGTGCAATGCAAGCTCACCTCCATCTTAGACCCACAAGGGGTCAGCACAGCGTAACCACAATGATCACTGATAATCAGGCTCCTTAGAATAGCAATAATCCCCTTCTGTGATGGCTCTACACTATGCACATACAGCTCCAAAGCAACACATAGAAAAAGAAAAAACTCCCAATAGTGCAGTACCTGGGTTAAAAGCTGAATGAACCACACACCCCCAGCTTCATGAAATGCACTCACATTTATTTAAAAAGAATTGTACAATGATAAAATCCAACAGCTCTATTGTGTTTCATACATGTGATCCCACTGCCAGGCTCCACCTCTACGCGTTACGCCACTATTACACATGGCTTTCATCTGTGATATGTGAGTGCATTTTATGTAGCTGGGGGTGTGTGGTTCATTCAGCTATTTAACCCAGGTACTGCACTATTGGGAGTTTTTTCTATGTGTTGCTTTGGAGCTGTGTGTGCATAGTGTGGAGCCATCACAGAAGGGGATTATTGCCATTCTAAGGAACCTGATTATCAGTGATCATTGCGGTTATGCCGTGTTGACCCCTTGTGGGTCTAAGATGGAGGTGAGCTTGCATTGCACCTGGTGATTGGAGGACAAGATTGTGGAATGGAATAACACTGTGCGTTGACTTGGGAAGCACAATACTCTATTACAGACTTTTTCTTGCACAGATTCTTGTATAGACTTTTTTCTTGCGCAGCATCACCATTTATTTTCCTTGGACTTATTGCCATCATTCCAAACATTTTTTTTTTTTTGCTACTGTTTGCAAATGTTAGCACTTTACTTACACTTATATCAATTGATGTGGATACCTCATTATCTTTTTCTGCTATTTATATTGTTTTGTTGACCAGCGCTATCACATATCTTTATTTATCTTTATTCATATGTGGGAACAAATTGGGTGATAGCAGCAGCTGTCCACATATTATACTTCATTTATTCTTAATTTATTAAAGCGGAGTTCCACCCAAAAGTGGAACTTCCGCTTTAGGTAGTCCTAACCCCCTGACATGCCACATTTGGCATGTAGTTTTTTTTTTTTGGGGGGGGGGGAGCGGGTACCTAGTTTTGACAGGTATCCGCTCCCACGCCGTGGCACCCTGAGCAGAAGTTCTCCCCCTCCCTCCCTGCAATCTTCTGGGACATGTCAGAGGTCCCAGAAGATTGCCTGCCAATCAAGATGCGCAGTGCAACTTGCGCATGCGCAGTGCGTACTCGGCTGTGAAGCCGCATGCTGTCACGGCCGGGTGCCCACTCCAGTGATGCTGGCACCGCTGAGACCAGAGGGAGAGGATCGAGGCTTTGGGAGGTCGCATCGCTGGACCATGGGACAGGTGAGTGTGTTTTTATTAAAAGTCAGCAGCTACACTTTTTGTAGCTGCTGACTTTTAATAAACACAGAAAAGGCTGAAACTCCGCTTTAAGTGGCAGCACATAATAACTTTTTAGATATTTATTTGACCCTTATTATATTGTCTTACTACATGTCAGTCTGTATTTATTGCATGAAGTGACATTCATACTTAGGCTGCTTTCACACTAAGTCAAGCGCTTTTATGTTAAAAAAAGCATGTGAAAAGCTTAAAAAAAAATGCTTTCCTTTAAAATCAATGAATAAATTAATGTGTTCATACTGGGGCAGTGCGCTTCCATTGCAGTTAAAAAAAATCCTGATTGCAGCTTGTTTGGGGAGTTAAAAAACACACCAAAAATGCACCTTCGCATTGAAAGCAATGTAAAATGCAGTAAAAATGTGGCAAAAATGCACCCGCGATTGGGTTTTTGGTGCGTTTTTTGAGTCACGTGTCCTTTAAAAACTGCACTGCAAACTCTGTTAAATCACAGCAAAGCCACGTTTATGCAGCGGATCAGTGTGAAAGCAGCCTTAGCCCTGGTTCAAACTGATGCGATGCGGGCAACGCACAAGATTCGCTGTGTTTCCCTGCTTCACATCGCACTACTTAGCGATCGTACTGTGTCCAACGCAATCTGCTGCTGGTGTCAATGTTAGATTAAAGCGGAATCAAAAGTGAAAAATTCCGCTTTAAGGCCTCCTCCCCAGCTCAGGTTTATGAAATTGAGCTTTTTTTGGGGGGGGGTACCTAATTTTGATAGGTATCTGCTCCCACATCGGTTCTGGTCGTCTTAGGTGATCAGAAGTAAAATTTCTCCTTCCCAAGGTCTTCTGGAACACATGACAAGTCCTAGAAGACTTCCGGACCAGTCACAGAGTGCAGCGCCGCTCACGCGTGCGCAGTGGCCACCCAGCTGAAAGCTGTCACAGCCGGGTGCCCATAGCAGAGATGCCGGGACTGCCGAGGGAGGATACGGGGAGAACACAGCTGGGGTGAGTACACCGTTGGATTGTGGGACAGGTGAGTGGCTGTTTATTAAAAGTCAGCAGCTGCACTTTTTGTAGCTGCTGACTTTTAATAAACAAAAAAATTACTGGAACTCCACTTTAACAACACACCGAAACAGATTTCAAAATGCAGTGCGTTCCTGTGCCAATCACATGCGGTGTTCTGCACACACCAGTGTGAACCCAGGCTAATAGAGTATCTAAAGCTAAAAAAATTTGTGTTTTCAATAGAAAGGAAACATTTTTAAAAGCTTTGTCTTTTATTTTATTAATATTATTCTTTGTTTTTGCTGTCTGTATCCCATTGGGTAGATTTCCTGTCCCAAAGATATTGAGATTTATGGTGGCAACACAAGCTTCCATTTTATTATCCAATCAATACGTAATTTGATCAAAATGTTAAAACCCATAATTTCCCTTTCAATCGATTTAGACTCAATTTAAATTGGAGTTGATCTGCCAGGGTGGAAAATTATCACTCGTTTTGCATTGATTGGCAGCATTGAGCTACTTTGTTAATTAATAGGATTGTGTTTTGATCAATCAGATTATGAGATTACATGGCGGAAACAGAGATGCGATCTCTAATTTACAATCATAAATTACAAACATATTTTAACCATTGGTTGAAACCACATGCTTGTGTCATATCAATCAAAAAGGTTTTCAACTAAAGTTTGATTATTCTTATTGGAAGTGATTGATCGGAAAATAAATCAACCATTTATTGAAGCGTGTATAACCACCTTAAATCTTTCCAAAATGAAGGACATTAAACTTAGACAGTTGTCACTGGAACATGTGCCCCATGGGAAGATTTCTCTACTATTCCTATTCCGGTGACAACTCAACATTTTGGATTTTCCCTCATTTTGATACTTGGCAACAATGGTCACCAGGATAATAAGAAAGGATGGAGAAAGCAGGGCCACAGACAGCAATAAAAACCTCATTAATTAATACTTAGCCCCTATTCGCACCTGAGCATTTTGCCATGCATTTCCCAAAGTGAGATGAAGAATCCAGCTATTCTCAATGGGCCCATTAACACCTAATCATTGTGCATCTTGTTGTGTGAAGCTCAGCAAAGTATGTGACTTTCTTCTGGGGCAGAATTGTGTGGTTTCAACCCCATAGATTTTAATGGGAGCTCCTGAAAAACACTTGAACAATGCGTGTAAACGTGCTGTATATGTTTTTTTAGGTGCACTCATTAAAGTCTATGGGACCAAAAATATGTAAGTCTGGTCCTGGACTACAGGTCACGTGTGTAAAAGTGTAAAGGGGCTCACTCTAAAGGCTATGCGATTAAAGTGGAACTTCACCCATAAGGGGAATTACGCTCTCTTTCTCCTCCACCTCTCCTGCAGATTTGGCACATTATTTTTTTGGGGGGAAAAGGGACCTGATTTTTTGCCAGGTACCCACTCCTCCACTTCCGGTCAGATCGCCACAGGGATCTGAGCAAAAGTTCGCCCCCCCACAGCCAGCTTCTGGGACATGTCACAGGTCCCAAAAAGCTGCAGGACCAATCAGATGCAGCGTGGTTGTGAAGCCCCAAGCAGTCAAAGTCGACTGCCCATAGTTAGTATGCCAACGCAGGGGACTGAAGTCCATTGAAGAAACAGGTCTGGGGAGGAACAGGCTGGATCCCTGGACAGGTGAGTGTCTAATTATTAAAAGTCAGCAGCTACAGGATTTGTAGCTGCTGACTTAATTTTTTTAATAGATGACTTTAATATGCATTCATAGGACATTTTTAAATGCATATACAGTGAGGGAAATAATTATTTGATCCCCTGCAGATTTTGTACGTTTGCCCACTTACAAAGAAATGAAGGCTCTATCATTTTTATCATAGGTGTATTTTAAATGATAGAGACAGAATATTAACCAAAAATCCAGAAAAAAACACATAAAACAAATGCTATAAAATAAGTTTTTTATCCCAAGCAAAACATAACTTAGTACTTAGTGGAAAAACCCTTGCTTGGAGATCAAATACTTATTTTACTCACTGAACTGCAACTTAATTTATATAATTTGTTTTATGTGGTTTTTTTTTCTTGATTTTTGGTTGATATTCTGTCGCTATCATTTAAAATACACTTATGATGGAGCGACAGTGCACAAGCATTGCCTATTAATTGCAATGGGCTGTCCTATACGTGGAAATCACACAACAGAAGTACGAGCACCTAGCCAAAAACCTGGCCATACTTCCTAGAAAGCATCTCTTCTTTTATCCTATATAAGAAGACACATAAAAAAGTGGAAGATTAAAATAGCTGTCCCCAAGGTCCGCTATAATCCTCGCAAGTGATGTGCTAGATTTGAAAATGACGTTTAAGATTCAGGCCACATGGGATTCCACAGGGAATAATAATGAGCATTGCTGACCATCAGAGGAGCTTGTTATCCCATCAAGAGATTTCCCAGCTTGATGTGATTCCCATGATTCTATACAGAGCTATGATTCCATTACAATTCAGACAAAACCACAGGTATTGAAAATTGAATTAAAAAAGGAACCCAAAGACATATACCTAAAAGGCATTCTGATGTTCATCCTCTCGGCGTATTTGCACAGCGTATCCCACGGACAATGGATTTTGACAAACATGATGTCATTGTTGGTATATGCACTCTAAAACAGGCAAAAATAAAGTCATTTGAAGAAAATATTCACACAGGACATGAGCCAAAAATAATATTAAAAAGAACAATATGTTAAAAGATAAAAAACAAAACCAGCTTTTATTGCAATAATCACCTTCAATCTTTCAATGCAGTACTTATTTCTACCACTAGATGTCCTCAGTCTTGTGGTCAGTATCATTCAACTCATTTCATCTGAGCATAGGCTGCCTGGACCCGCCCCCAGCCTGTGACTGGACAGTGAAAGGAGAAGCAGTACGGTGAGGAGTTCATCTCTCTGTCATTCTGTTTTCTCCTCCTATTAGCATGCTTCTTGTAAGCGCAGGAACTGAGTGATTTTGTGCTGCTTCTTCCTCTCACACTCCAGCCCAGCTATACAGAGTATACAGAGACTGCAAGAGGCCAATACAAGGTCAAACTTAGGTACCATTTGATCAATATATATCTCCATAATCATTGATAGATATGGTATATATATATATATATATATATATATATATATACACATCAATGATTATGGAGATGCAATCATTTGCGTCTATTATATCTGCCTGGAGTTGAGCTTTATGCATAAAATCCAACCCGGTCAGAACTATTTTTTTAGTTCTGGATAAAGTGAGGAAGGATTAGAACTTTTGCCAAGTTTTTAATAACTGCCAGTGTCTCCCTTGGGAATATTTGACTTCACTTCCCGTCCTGGTGACCACAGAGGGACTGAAAGGAACTTCATGAACAGGAAAGCACAAAGAAATAGATACCTAAAAGGGTCCACCACTTCCACAATCTACTAAAGAGAAATGCATTCATTGCCTTCTGTGTTACCGTTAGTAAAAGACACATCACTCCCTGTCCTGGTGAAAGAATGGAAAATGAAGAAAAATGTATTTAACAAAGCCAAAGACTGCAATAAAAACTGGAAGTTGTAGCCCTTTCCAACTCAATTCACAACTATCAAGATGTTTTGGCTGGAGTAGGGTTTTATAGTACGACACCAAATTTATTTATATAGTAAGGATGGGGGGACATCACCACTGCAATTCTCCAGTCTGTGGCTTGGGAATTCTCTTTCAAGTTTAGGGACTCGTTTAGTGACTTGACCTTCTTCACTACAGGGTTCCCAACCTGCAGCCCAAGGGCCGCATGCCGCCCAAGATGGCTATGAATGCGCCCAACACAAAATCATAAACTTACTTGGATGATTTTTTTTTTTTTGGGGGGGGGGCGATTTTTTTGCTACACTTAGTGAACACATGTGGCTAACGAAATATTGACAGTGTCTCTTTACTGAACTTTTATAAGGTTTATCTTCCCAAAGAAAAATCTTCCACTATTTACAATCACGTCTTATTCAGGTCATCAGTTTTCGGCAGTGCCTATATTTGTGAACAACTATTTTCAAGGATTAAGAACACGAAAGGCAAAATTACAACCAAAATATCTGATGAGCACCTTGAGAATTTATTGAGAATTGCTACTACATCCATCTAGCCAGATATTGATGTGTTCGTTTATCAAAAACAGTGTCAAGTATCCCACTAGTTTTATGTTGCCTTCTTTTACATTTATAATAAAAAATATTACAAAAATCAAGTTTTATCTACATCAGTCATTGTTAACTTGTGAGAGGTGGGAGGACGAAACGCATTAGGTGGGAACTTCCGGTGACATTATGATCAGCGTTTGGCAAGCACGATTCTCTGCTGGTTCTGTACCGGCGTTACATGTTAGTTTGCACAGGAAACTTGTGAGTAGGAAATTTGTGTGTTTTATGTCTTTTTAACAATAAAATGGAATTACACTATGGAGATTTCTCTACCTCTTTATGTGACCAATAACCTGCCATCCTATTTAGTGAAGTGGAGGAGCTGGAGAAATGGCATCTGTGCATTCATCTATGATAGGTATGATAAAAAGCGAGGACCAATGCGCTACCTGAAAGGGGTCTGACTCAAGAACCAATGAATGGTGTAAATATGTACAAACGTATCAATGTGCAAATCCTCAGTGATGAAAAATAAAACAACCAAATTCCAATACAATCAGAAAAAGCAGCCAATTCTATTCAGTGGCCCCACTGTAAAGTAATACTATATAGAAAAATATAAAAATTGGCGCTAATTAGCGCCAATTTTTATATTTTTCTACATCTATGATAGGTGTATTTACCTTCATAATCTGTGGAGGAGCTGGAGAAACGACATCTGAGCATTCATCTGTGACAGGCATATTTACACTCATAATTTGGTGAGTGAGGGCACAAAAGGGAGCATGGGACCTTATCACATATAAGAAGATTTGGAGCACTAATTGCACTTTTAAGAAAGCACTATTGTATTTGGTTCTGAGGACTTTGATGATTTTTTTGCACAACTGAATTTTATAAACTGATCATTTTTTATGATTTATGGTGTATATGTATGATTTGTATAATTTAAGGGGACACTCTGGGGAGCGGCATATACACTATATTGTCAAAAGTATTTTGGACGCCTGCCTTTACATGCACATGAATTTTAATGGCATCCCAGTCTTACTCTGTAGGATTCAATATTGAGTTGGCCCACCCTTTGCAGCTATAACAGCTTCAGTTCTTCTGGGAAGGCTGTCCACAAGGTTTAGGAGTGTGTCTATGGGAATGTTTGAGCATTCTTAAAAAAGCGCATTTGTGAGGTCAGGCACTGATGTGGGATGGGGAGGCCTGGCTTGCAGTCTCTGCTCTAATTCATCCCAAAGGTGTTCTGTTGGGTTGAGGTCAGGACTCTGTGCAGGCCAGTCTAGTTCCTCCACCCCAAACTCGCTCATGCATGTCTTTATGGACCTTGCTTTGTGCACTGGTGCTAATCATTTGGTGGAGGGGAGATTATGGTGTGGGGTTGTTTTTCAGGGGTTGGGCTTGGTCCCTTAGTTCCAGTAAAGAGAGTTCCTAAGGTGACAGCATATCAAGACAATTTGGACAATTTCATGCTCCCAACTTTGTGAGAACAGTTTGGGGATGGCCCCTTCCTGTTCCAACAAGAATGCGTAACAGTGCACAAAGAACGTGACTGACCTCAACCCGATAGAATACCTTTGGGATGAATTAGAGTGGAGACTACGAGCCAGGCCTTCTCGTCCAACATGAGTGCCTGACCTCACAAATGTGAGGTCAAACATTACCATAGAAACACGCCTAAACCTTGAGGACAGTCTTCCCAGAAGAGTTGAAGCTGTTAGAGCTTTAAAGGATGGGCCAACTGAATATTAAACCCTATGGACTAAGACTGGGATGCCATTAAAATTCATGTGCGTGTTAAGGCAGGTATCTCAATACTTTTGCCAATATAGTGTGTATTTATTAATGGTTCTTTATTGTTCTTTTTATTTATTAGACACTTTTTTTTTTTACCTTAACGTGGGCATACAAATATGACATTTTAGTTTTTAACCTGTGAGTGTAAAAAAACACTTGCAGGTTAGATAATATACTAACCTTTCCTGCAGCTTCCCCTTGCGGAACCTACATGAGTGTGACATCAACCTCGTTCCAGCAAGATAAGGGAAATGTAGAGCAGGCCAAACCTCGCTATCACCAAATATGGAGTGTTTATCATTCCCTAGGATCTCTTCGACAGGATAATGACGACACCCCCTTGCAGTCTGTAGAAGCTGTGGAAATGGTAAATATAATTTGGGAGGAAACCAGGGTACACTGAGGAAACCCATGCAGGCACAGGGGGAACATGCAAACTCCAGGCAGCCGAAAAAAGTTTGGAAAGCCCTGCAGTAGATTATTGGTCAGCACTTGGGTTCTTGGCTCAAATCCTGGCTAGGACTCTATTTGCGTGGAGTTGCATATTTTTCTTGTGTTTATGTGTATTTTATCCAACACTCCAAAGACATGCTGGTAGGTTAATTGACCTCTTTCTTAACCGGCCCTAGTATGTGTATATGTATGTGAGATAGTTGACTTTAGATTGTAAGATCCTTGAGGGGAGGGACTAATGTGAAGGTACAGTATGTAAAGTGCTGTGTAAATTGACAGTGTTATACAAATACCTGTAATAAATAAAGAATAATACAATTGGTGTCATCTAAGTAAGCAGCTGCTATTCATGTTACTGTAGTTCATTGGCCAGATCCATAAAAAAATTGGGGGAAGTCTCTGACATCCTTAGAAAACAGGAAGTTCCTTATTACCGTATTTTTTCTGCTGCACCAGCATAACAGATATAGTTCTTAGACTGTATCAGAAATAATCATGTAAATCAGTTTGTTGCCTCCTAGCAAAGGATTACATTATAGAACAATTGTTTGCAGTTGCCATTCTGCTTAATAGATTAATTAGAATCCCTCTTGTAGAATTAGCTTTTGCACATGCAGGCCAGCAAAGGGGCTCCTGGCGGGCATTACAAGTGCCTCTTGAGAGCCCCCACTTGGATACAATGGTGGAAAATGTGTATTGAGCTGAATTACTTTGTAAACATATAGATAACATAGAAAGGCAGATGCAGACGTTGACTGTAGCCTCTGAAATGAACAGAAACTGTCATTTCTTCCAAAGGCTTCCCTAAGCAGACCACAGCCTGGTAGACAATGGGATCTGAACTGGAAATGCAAAAAGAAGAATTCCAGATACTTTGTGCATACCGCACTTCTGTATTCAAGCCTTTAATATGCCACAGGGTGATGTCCCTGAGCGAGGAATATCCTACGGAGATATTTAACTTCCTTAATAGAATTGTAAGTACACGAAAGTCGCCTAATGTTCCACTTAAGTTCATCAACTGTCTTGTTGCGGCTTTCTGTAAAGTGCATTGGAGGGATGCTGATCCCTGTCACAGATATCCATTATCTGCTATGAGAACACCTATTACTAAATAACTACTAAAACTAATGGAGCCATCATCTAATCAGGTGACAAGGGGACTGTGACAGCGGAAAATCATGTCATAGCTTTAACCACCCTAATGGAGCATTTGTGTACAGCACATTGATTCTACAAGATCAAACTTCTGCAGTTGAAATCTGAATATTGTACAACATCATGCTACCTTGTACTTGAATGCTAAGAACAGAAGCTGTAGAAGAGCTCAGTGATGGCGGGCATTGATAGGTGGCAATCTGAAGAACTATAAAGGCTGCTTTTTTTAGTGTCAAGTAAAAATGATATAGATAGTTTAAGGTGGCCATATGCAATCAATTTAGATATGAGTGATTGCAAACAAGTTTTTTAACAACGGTTAAAATACTGACCGGTGCAACACACATTGTATTGTTCCACATTTATGCGACCGAATGATAGATCGAAATTTGATTTGATTTGATTGAAATATATGATTGTTACTTTTTCATTTAAACAATCTAAAAGAAACGATCACTTAATCAATCTGAATTACAATCAGGTCATGATGAGATTTGTTTTATGCATCAGAAGAAATTGGCTACATTTTTTCACAGACACTGTTGATCTCCTGCAGCCACTTACTATTTACATGCACTCTATAAACTGCTGCATCATTCCTCAAGGCAGGCCTCCAGATGGTAAAAACAGTAGAACATGCCCATGCAATATGCATTGAGAAGGCTGCTTGTAGTCTTCATTGGGAGAACATGTGACAGGGTGACAACAAGGAAAAACAACTGGGAGACAAAGGTATAAAATGCCTGCACAAGGATCTTGCATGCAGGATCACTAGGTAATATTTTAATCAATGCTGTAGATATAAAGGTATTGAAAATGAATTCTCAAATTACATTTTAAAGAATTATCACCAGATGTTGAAAATCCTTCTTGAACCCACCATGAGAACAAGTGCATTTGGTTCTGTTTAGATCTGTGCAGTGGTTTGCAAAAAAAAAAAAGCAGCTCTACCCCAGGCTGAAGCCCAAATTATGGGCATTTTTATGGGTTAATTAAAGCACAGTACTGAAGCTACCTCCCCTTCTTCATTCTGCAGCTCCCTCTTTTCCGTCTCTTGTGCTCTATTCCTCTGCTACATTCCATCTTCCATTTACTTTACGTCTTTGTACTAAATAGAAAGACTGAGCCCAGACTTGGCCTCCAGCCAGACTAGAGTAGCTTAAGCTGTGAATGAACGTGTGTTGGAGATGAGTGGTGTCATTACCAAAAGCACAAGCCCACAAAAACACATGCCAGCTACTACTCTAGTCTCGCTACCCATGAATAGCTGATGGGTGGTTCTTGGCATAGTTTTTCTTTTGGTGTACAAAGCCAATTTGTAGCACAGAGGAGGCAAAGGGCCATAAGCTGTTTAAGAAGTGAGAATGGTTTATTTGTCATGCTCCCTCCCTTTGCATTCCTAGTAAGGGTGCTTGTTCTGGACAAGCACTTGAAGTTTGAGACAAGCACCATCAATCAAAGATCATTTTTCATCTTATTGATAGTTAAGTGTCTGGGCAGCCTTGGGGTGAGGAATGGGGATACCCTGTCCAACGAAGCAGCAAGCCTTGGACGGTACATAGAAAGACGGTACAAAGTACTACATGCACTTTGACCCCTGGAGGACAGGAGACATTAAAATAAAAGTGAGACTTTTTCTTTAAAGCTTATATGAGATTTCACTGACTGTGTTAACACACACTTAAACTGCAGCTATGAGAATGCTAACAGGAAGTAAGACCAGGCTGATGATCACTGCTCCTTCACTGTCAAATCAGGTTGGGGTGTTATCTTGTGTTGCTATGGCTATTTTAGTGATTTTCTTTGCATAGGTATAGGAGTGATGTATTTTTGGTTGCATGTTTTGTTTTTGGAGGCTGGGCTTCCCCTATACATATGCTAATGAACTCATTGGACTGGTTCATGAACTCAGGACAGGAATTGATGCTACAGGGAGTCAGGAGAGGCATCAAAGGACTTGAACAAGCCACGTGCTGAGGACACAAAGTAACTGGTAGAAGCTTTGCAGGACTCTCAGAAGCAAGAGGCAGTCTGGGGGATCCTTTAAGAAGACCAAAAAAAAGTGCCTTCATGATGGACAGAATGATGGCAAACTGCAAGACCTGTGGAGAGCAAGGCCTTTGACATGTTACAAGCCTGGACTTGTTTCTAATGAACTTTTTCTAAAGACTGAAACACATTCTCAGTGGCAGAAACATGGGAGAGGGTTGCATTTATGGCAAATTAAGGTTTAGAATGAGTGTTGTTAGAAATGAAGCATTTTTAAATGAGGCATCTGAGAAAATCAAGGGCGGATTTGTGTATTCTCCCTGCTGTCAGAATACAATAGCACATGTGAGGGATTCCCCCTTTCACCTTGAATGTGTGGATGGGGGAATCAGTGCAGTGTTCTTTGTTCAGTGTATGTCCAGAATTAGACAGTTAGTCTGTAGAAAAAGGTGTTTCTTCTATTGAAAGATGTCATTTTACCTCTAGTTCTGGGGACAAGTCTGAAATTTTGGACCTCCCCTCACTTTCTGTCTTTGTGACAATGGTCCTCCCAAACAACATCAGGACAAACAGAGGGATGAATTTCCCCAATGAGGATACAGGCGGCAATAAAAACTTGACAGAGGGTATAAACTTTCCCTACAGCATCCAAGACAAAAAAATGTTTTGCCTAGAGATACGCTTTAACAGACCAAAATGGGACAGATAGGTTGATTGTTAGGCTTCACATACACTTAAACACTTTACAATCTTTTAGCGAAAAAGTCATTTAGTCATTTGAATAAAATAGATGAGATTTTCTTGTATGTGTTGGGAGATAAAGTGCTTCTCGTTGCTAAACTCCAGGCACTCTCTGGTGATTATAAAACATCCGCTATAGCAACTAGGAGAATCGCAGTCATCTGAAATTGATTTAATGTTAAGGACTAAAAGCAGGCACACAGCTTCCCATTAATATTTTAATTTAAGGCATGTAGAGGAAAACAAGCAGCGGTATAAAAAATAATGGTGACGAGGGGAGAGGAGATGCAGAAAGTCATTACCAGTGTTTCCAGTTCAGTATATCAGGCTGGAGACGTTTTATGACATAGACTTACTTCCCGCTCCAACATTAACCCCTCGGCTCTCAGGTTCTTCTCGAAGGTGCTTCGCTTTTCAATCTGCGGATTTGATTTCTTGTATACCAGGATGTAGTCAATGCGTTTGATGCCGTCTTTAAAAAACTGTCCTTGGGAGGTCCCTGAATTCATTTCACTCTAAAGGATAAAAGAAACAAAAAGATGTTATAATTCATTTCATTATAATAACTAAATTATTTATGTTATAATATACAATTACAATATACACTGATTAGTCATAACATTATGACCACCCACCTAATATTGAGTATGGCCCCCTTTTTCTAAAACAGCCCTGACCCATTAAGGCATGGACAACAAAGTAACATCCACATGAATGGCCGAACCCAAGGGTTCCTAGCAGAAGAATGGCCAAAGCATCACACCACCTCTGCTGACTTGCCTTGCTGGTGCCATCTCTCCCCCAGGTAAGTAATGCACAAGCACCTGGCCATCCACATGATGTAAAAGAAAATGTGATTCATCAGACCAGACCACCTTCTTCTGCTGCTCCGTAGTCCAGTTCTGATGTTCATGTGACCATTGTAGAAGCTTTTGGCTGTGGACATGGATCACCATGGGCGCTTCACAGCTCAAACAACAAACTGCAATGCCCATTTTCTTTCTGCTTTCACAGCATCAACTTCATTGACAACATGTTCACTTGCTGCCTAATATATTCCACAAATTTTCAGATGTTATTGTAACGAGAGTTTCCCTTTACCTGTAAGTGGTTATAAAGTTATGGCTGATCGGTGTATATAAGGTTGTGCTGTATATTCAGGAAACATGGCTCTCCCCTATTTCATAGTTGCCAACATTTGAAAATAATTTCCAGGGACACTTTGCAGCACAGCTATCAAATACTTACCACACCCACTTCCCAGAAGCTCCGCCCACTCCACATAATTAATCCCCGCCTACTTATCAGATTATAGTGTCTACTCAATAAAGAGAGAATTACAGGAAATTGAAAATAGAATTTCAAACTTAAGGCCAAAGTAGCAGAGTTTGAATAATTCTCCCATTCAGCTGCACTACTTCTGCCTAAAGTTTAAAATTCTCATCACAATTCCCTGAAATTCTAAAGTGTCAAATGTGCTCAGGTGTGACCATACAAAAAATGGAATATGTAAAAATAAATAAAGTGCAAGGTGTAAATAAGTACGATAAATTACCTGGGACAGGCTCCTATTTGCCGGGACTGTCCCGGCAAAAACGGGACAGGTGGCAAGTATGCTATTTATTTTGACTTACATGGCACACTGGAAAAAGAAGCTTTCTGTGCCAAAGGTAGGTGTGAAAAAAAGTGCCCCTAACTATAAAGGATACTCTAAGGGGCTCATTCAAACAGGCAATTTGGGACAGCACAACCCATATGTGTGTAAGGAAGCATAGGCTAACATGAAGGGGGATTAAGAGGCAGGGAAAGAAAAAAAAAAAAAAACACAGATGCCCCTAACAGCCACATTAAAAACATCCAGTGTGCATTAGGCCTTAAAATATATTTCCACTTCTGCAGCTAAACTTGCATAACACCTACTTTATATTTGTTACATCTTCTCATTCACATTTACATAGCATAACTTGATAGCCAAACCAACCGCTAAGACCTGTACCATTAAAACTCCAGTTCAATTCTAGTCCATTTATATTGTTTTCAATCTCAGTCCCAGTCTTCAGCTCCGGACGTTTTTATCCCCTTCCTGACGAGGCCATTTTTTGTGAAACTTCACTGCATTGCTTTAACTGATAATTGCGTAGTCGCAATTAAGATAAGATCTATGTCCGTTTTTTTTCCCCACAAATAGAGCTTTCTTTTGGTGGTATTTGATCCCCTCTGCGGTTTTTATTTTTTGCGCTATAAACAAATAAAAAACCCAACAATTTTGAAAAAAAAACAATATTTTTTACTTTATGTTATAAAACATATCCAATTAAAAAAATATAAAAAATCGAATTTCTTCATCAATTTAAGCCAATAAGTATTGTGCTACATGTTTTTGGTAAAAAAAAAAAAAAATATCCCAATAAGCGTATATAGATTGGTTTGCGCAAAAGTTATAGCATCTACAAACTATTAGATAGATTTATGGACTTTTTATTTTTTTTATTGTTTTTACTAGTAATGCCGGCGATCAGCGATTTTTAACAGGACTGCGACATTGCAGTGGACAAATCTGATACCAAATTACACTTTTTTGGGGACCAGTGACACTAAAACAGTGATCAGTGCTAAAAAAAAAAATGCACAGTCACTGTATAAATGACACTGGCAGGGAAGGGGTTAACATCAGGGGGTGATAAAAGGGTTAAGTGTGCTCCTAGGGAATGCTTTCTAACTGTAGGGGGAATGCTGTGACTCGAAGAAAACAGAAACACAAGATCTTTATTTTCCTCCCTGCCTTGTTTACATAGGCTGACCGCTGTTCTGCCTCTCCTGTGAACGATCAGCGGGTCCCGGTGGCCATCGTGGCCACCAGACCCGCTGATTGTCTCCTGCTGTGTAGCCCCAGAGCCATTTCGAGGAATCACGTACAGGTACATGATTTTGTGCTTAAAGTGGTTGTAAAGTCATGCATTCTATGCAATAAGATAAAAAGCTTTCTGTGTGCGGCAGTCCCCTTCAGCCCTCCTAATACATACTAGAGGGCCCTCTAGCTCCAGCAATGTTGTAGGAATGTCTCTGCTGTCCAGGACTCCCTTCCTCATTGTCTAAGACAGCAGCGGAGTGCCATTGGCTCCTGCTGCTGTCAATAAAAGTCAGAGAGCCAATGAGAACAGAAAGGGGGCAGGGCCAGGCCGCAGCTCCATGTCTGAATGGATACACGGAGCTGTGACTCAGCTTGGGTGCCCCCATTGCAAGCTGCTTGCTGTGGGGGCACCCAACAGGAGGGAGGAGCCAGGAGAGCCAAAAAGCGACCCAAGAAGAGGAGGATCTGGGCTGCTCTGTGCAAACCCACTGCAACAGAGGTGGTGAGTATAACATGTTTGTTATTTTTCATTTAAAAAATAGCTTTAAGGGCCGCCCTGCTGCAGTATATGTAGGTGGGGCAGTCCTTAAGCGGTTAAGGGGGTGGTTTTGGACCCTGAAACGTGTTGGATACTCTTTCAATTGTTCCACTGACATGTATTGGTATTAACTCATATCTGGTCCTTTTAGCAGTGCTGTGGCATTTCAATTTACATTTTTTGTAGCAATAAAAACTTAGAGATGGTCTAACCCTTCCCTACTCTATGCAAAACTAAAAAAAAAAAAAATGATTTTACATATATTTTAACCCTTCCTGTACCCAAGTTCTTAACCCTGTTGTGACTGGAGGCCAATGAAGCCTAGATGGTAAGGCAAAATTTAGCAGTCTCGGTATGCGTTGGTTAACTGGATAATAACTCTATGACTAATCTGCATAGCATTTTACATTGCTTTGTAATGACTTACAAGGCTTTTATTTATTAAAATATTGAAATAGCCGAAGCTGCACACTGCTAGCTATAAAAGGGAACATAGATTAACATTCTCTTGGGAAGAGGCATTGTGCTGAGGAATGTTAATCTACAGAGTGCAGATTGGGAAAGGGTTAAAGAAAACCTTATATGAGGCTGCCATTGCTGCATTGCTTCTTAGGCTACATTCAGACGATTGAATATCAGTAGATTGTTTGATGTTTTCAGAGGCAGCTACACTCCACTTCTGGATGCAGCAACACTCTGTGCAAACAAGCTGATTAGCTGCGGCCAGATTTCCGCAGAAAAAACAATCCTGGACAAACACTGGCTGCATCCAGGGTCGATCAAAGGCTCTTTTCGCATGAGCATCAGATTAGCGAGTACATACAGACACTGGCAGAACCGGCAATATACTAGAACATATATACTAGAACATTAATACTAGAACAAACTACAGTTTTCAAAGTTGCTGCTGACAGCTGGAGCTGATCGCTTATAATGTATGTGTAATGTTCTGGTACCTTTGGATACCCTAATTACTCTTTCATAAGTGTATGCGCCCCACCATTCTCTTTTGGTAAGGTGCGCATACACCTTTAAGACTGATGCTGTCATCACTGAGCGCCGGACTGGATGGCTATTTAGATCACCGGCTCTCACTCACATGTGTTCGTTCAAACTGCTTTGTGCCTTGATGCTAACCTGTCTTGAAGCTCTCATGCTTGCAAGCATACCTCGCTGTCGGAACCACGCTGCGCTGATCCCTGTATCCCGCTACCGGATCATCCGCTCTTGCCGAACCTCTCCTCTGCTACATTGCTATTAGTGATAAGTACCCCACAGGGGAAACCTCTATAACCTTCATACTAAAGCTTACACTATCTTGCTCTGCATACTAAGGACTATTACTACATCTGCATTATCTAAGATTGCTAGCTCTTGAGCCTACTACCACCTGTTCTTGCACTGGGTTGATCTCTCTTGTATGTCCACCTGCTACTCTGTCATCTGCTACCATACATGATTGCTAAACCTATCTTCATCCCATCTGCTACTATCTTACTTTCAAGAACATTTCCTTTCAAGTGTCTGTCATCTACCATCTCTACCCAACCTGTCTCTTCAGCCTATCATCACTGTGTTACTATATACATAAGTCACTCTAGGAAACATCTTATTGAGTGTGTGTATTTACTTGCTGAATTGAGATCATCCACACATGATGAGTCATTGGGAGTTGGGATTGGTGTCTCAGCGTTTCTCTACATGACTACTGAAGTGGAATATTTCTGCAGCTGAAAATCCACATCATACATAAAACGCAGGAGCGTTACAGTATGCTGGCAGCATTTCAACTGCCAGCAAGAATCTACTTATCCTAGGGAGGGGGCGGCCGCCCCTGGCTACCGTTATTCAGCCTTCTGAATGTAGCCATAGTATGCAAATCCTGGCTGTCATGCTGACCCTCTAGTTCAGGTCATACACTGCCACACTTGTCAAACACAAGGCCTGCGGGCCGAATCTGGCCCTCTAGGCCTGTTCATGTGGCCCTCACACCTCCCCTGCAGCTGCGGCATCCTCTGTTTTCTCTGCCCTCACCTTGCCTCAGCAGTCAGCAGCAGAGAGGAGGACAGAACTCTTCTGCCAGATTTTGTGCTTCTCCATGCTGCCACAGAGATACAGTGCTTGTTTCTGCCCCCATCTCAGCAGTCAGCAGCAGAGAGGAACTTTATTGGAGACTGCTCAGACAGAACACCATGGTAGAACCATGTTCTGTAAAGGTATTCTCCAATAAAGTTTATTGTGGATGATACCAGCGATGTGCGACCCTCATTTTCAGACTTGCATCATCTGCTACAGAAGTGTAAATGGGCTCCATGCCAGCTTGCACCTGCTCTTCACAGCTTCAATCTTTAGTTATTACTAAAACCAACTTGAGTGCAGAGGCAATTATTAGTATGATAAAGAGCAGATACATTTATAAAGTCTTACAGATACAACTGGCCCTTTGAGGGCAACCAGAATACTGATGAGACTCACCATAAAATTGAGTTTGACACCCCTGCACTAGCATAAAAATGATTTAAACTTGTACCCAAATACCGAAAATTCAATCGTTACAGCTAACGATACTACCATCATGTAGGAAAAAGCGCAGCACCTTAGTGTAACACAAATAAACATCAAGAAATATAGACAAATGTGAAATAATCAGGCAAAAGAATGTAGCACTGTCCCCGTAGGACTTGCTGTATGATGACTTGTTGGGCCTCCTCTGATTACCAGCAGACAGTCACTTAGGGAAAACTTCACACATCCCTCCTTACTCCCAATGGTTTTTCATACAATAAACAGTCCAGGGGTGTTGGTTTTTTAGTATTTTATAGTGGGAGAAGAGAATAGTGGGATTCTCCAACTGTAATTATTCACAATGGATAAGGACAACTCTCACTTTGCCTCACCAGGTTGCTTGCGGAAGCAGCTGTACTGCTTAATCTATATTGCCTCATGTATGGAAAGGGTTAAGTCTCCTTGCTCTTTTCTCTCCATCACTAGATTTGGTGACTCTACATTATCTTCAGGACACTCACTAGCATCCCCTTTTACTGACACCCGTCCACTGAATCTTCTAGCTGCAGGGGTGGCCCCCCTCAGGTCAGGCCCCTTGACACAGATCTGTACTCACTGAACTGCAGAATCAGATCCTCCAGTGTCTCCCCTTTCAGTCAGCTTCACCGGACCTCTGGGTTCAGTTCCTCACTCACTAGCACTCTCCAGGCACTCAGGTCGACAATCGGAGGACGGAGCAGCCACCCCCTGCCTCCGGGACTCTGCTATCCAGCTGAAAAACCCTGAGCGCATTTGCTCTTGGTATTTATACAGTATCCCAGCACGCACCAAGGTGTTTTCCTCTGCCAAATCACAAGGTCTGTATCAAACGCCTGTGCACTCATTTATTAGGTTTGCTCCCACTGTCCAATATACCTCCCTATTGGACCAGTGTGAAACACTGTGCAGACAGAATGCGTTGCCCCTGAGCACAATGAGCAGACCTTACTAACAGATCCTGCTCTTTGGCAACCAGAGAACAATATAGATTTACCTGTACACCTGCTGGTAAGCAAACAGGACTCAAAACTATACTTTCTCTCTAGCACCTACTTAGGAGGGTGCTACATTAATAAATAAACATAAAACAATCCAATAAGAATCATGACCATCCAAATAATTACACACCACTTGTGACTAAGAGTAATACCGGCCAATGCCAATGCAGCAAATAGCATGTTAAAAATATCCATTCACAACCTTCCTTTATGGTCATCCAGCTCCTCCCATTCACTTGGGATCTTCTAGCGGAAGCAGCATTCCCCTGGGGGAAGTTAGATCGCTCACAAAACCACTATATGGAAGAGAAGCACTCTACAGAACAGATAGGCAGTGCACAGTCCGCATGGGCTTTGTTGCTTAACGGCAGACAGGAACAGTAAACTTATTATACATAGAAAAGACATAGAGTATTACCACAGAGCAGCTACAAACTTAAAAGCACTGCCATCTGCTGGTTGAAGAATATATCTGTAGTTGTTGTACAAAAATACCTGAACAATGTATTCCAACAAGATTATTGGAGGGTTCACCTTCCTCTTATTCTAAGACACAGAATGGAGAGGTGTGACACAGCCTGTGACTGGCAGAACCCACACCATGCTATTGCCAAAAAAATAACAAAAATTTGATTTCAAATATATATTTGTATGACAATTGAAAAAAAAAGTTTATTTATATATTTTTTTATTTTCACTCTGTGTTCCAAAGGCTGTTTTTTTATTTTGAACATGTCAGCAGCAGAAGTGGACTAGAAGCTCCTCCTGGTTTTGTTTCCCTGCAAACAGGCTGGGAAACATCTGGGTCATGTGACAGCTGTATATCAAATAGGAAAAGGTACTTTTAATTAAAAAAATTATAGTGCCATTATCCATATACAGAAATAGAAGGGACAATGTAAATTAAACAGCGTGTTTTTAGTATCACCTAACATTTTCGTTTTTAGGTTTAGATATGTTTAAAGGCTGGATTCATTGACAGTTGCTAAATGCATTCAAGTCGATGTGCGATGACATCTATTTTATGTGTCGCATTCATGTGCATTGTTGTGTCACATTATTGTGTGTTTTTTTTTTTTTTTTCTCAACAGGAGCCAGAATACATTATTTTACTTTCTTTCTTCTGTAGTGTAGTGCCCTCTGAAAGAGCTCTCCGCATTCGGCTCTCTTTTCAGAGAGCATTTGACACGCGGTGAGGAGGGGAGTACTGGTGGTGGGAGGTGGGTGCATAGGAGCATGTTACACCCTAAATATGGGTGTAACATGTAATATGCTTCTAAAGGTGAACTTGCCTTTATTGAGGAGCTCCAGTCGTTTTTGAGTTTATGAAAAGTCAGCAGTTTAAAAAACGTTAGCTGCTGACTTTTATTAAGCACACATTCATCTGTCCCAGGATCTAGCAATGTGCTCACCCGAGCTGTCCCTTCTCTCAACCCAGCGCTGGCATCTCAAGTGTAGGCATCCAGCTGTGACAGCTTGTGGCTTCACAGCCGGGTGCCCATTGGGCATGTGCATGCATGAGTCATGCTGCACCTCCAGCAGTCTTATTGGACCAATGATGTTTCCCAGAAGACTGCATGGAGGGAGGGGGAGAGGAGAACTTCTACTCGGACCTGTCAAAACTAGGTACCTGTTTTCTTCCCCCCACCCCCCACCCAAAAAAAAAAAAAAATGCATACCAAACGTGGTGGGGGAGGGGGGAGGAGTACTTAAATCAGAACTTCCCCTGTTGGTGGAGCTCCACTTTAACTAAGCTTGTTAATTGTAAAGAACAAAATCAGGGTAGGAATGTTTGTAACCATTCTATAACTTCTTTATTGCATATTTCTGCAAAAGATCTGTTTACTGCGCCCTGCAAATGTCAATCAATATTGGCAAGTAGACATTTAGTAGTTCAATTGAAAAATAGAGGGTTATATTAGAAAAGGTCTAAAGCACTCCTTTTCTTGTGGTGGTGCAGAATGAGATCCATTCCAGGCTAAAATTTCTATCTCAGGATATGGTGGGAAGAAAAATAAACAGCATGCCAATCACTTTGTCTTTTTACTTTTTACTGCTGAGCTTAATTTTATAAAAGCAGATTTAGGGGTGCAGGATACCCAAAAATGGAAAAAAATAAATAAAAAATTGGGTTTCCTAAAAGTAGCAATACGTCTCTTGGTAAATCTTAGACCTAGAGAGCAAAAAGACACGTCTATGACCCCTTAAGAGCAGTTACAGTGTTTCTTAAATAGCAGTGGATCTCTCTAATAAATCTCCCTTGACCCTCTGAAAACAAAGATAGCCTAATCAGTGGGCGGTGAATCCTTCTTACGATGTCCAGTAGCTTCTACCCAGTTTCTCTGTGACACACTTTAGCAAGAAAATTCTTTGCAAGCCCAGCTACCTCCAGATCTCAGTGCGAACAGATAGCTAGAGTCCTTGGGCTTCAGTTATTTCTGCACTCCTGTGACCCAGATTCAGCTGACAACCGGCTAAAGTCCACTGTTGGCAGACATCATTCAGTTGCTGCAGACTCTGAAGGGATCCTGACTTTATTGTCAGGATCCACCCAGATTCCCTACATGCAGCTGGCAGCCGCCCCTCCCACAGCCTGGCACTCCAGTGAGTGCTGGAGGTGCAGAACAGAGAGTGGTTACTGATAGTCACCAGCTCTCTGTTCACTGAAAACCGTGAAAACAAGTGATCAGCGGTCTTTGATCGATCAGTTCTCGGTCTTAGATGCAGAGGAGGACAGATGCGGCAACTGACCTAGGTGAGTATGTATGTTTGTTATTTTGAAATCCTACACTTCTCTTTTAAGGTTAGGGAAGACCTGCAGAGCCCAGAAAAAGGAGTGCTCAGGCTGGTTACAGCAAAGGGCAGGGTCTCTACACAGATGTACTAAAAATCGCGTATAGGTTCTCCCAGATCCTTCCTATCTAATGCACTCAAAAACAGACTTAAGATACAACTTTATACACCCCTTTACAATGTCCAGCTCTCTGCTGCAATGGGAAATGTGTATATCCTATTTTTCCTTTACTGCCTGTGTTGTATTGCAGGTGTGGTAATAATCTCTAATTTATTGTGTTCCCACCCACTTATGTGTGTTCAGCAACCCCTGAAACATTATCCATAGGATTAAATTAGTTCAAAACCCGCAGGAAGAGTGGGACCCCTCATATTGACCACAGAAGGAATGCAGACCAAGGAATTGCACATACTGTATCTCCCAAAAATTTCAGGTGGTCTTAAAGAGAACTATGGCCAAAGCTTTTCTATTTTTCTTGTAGGTTACAGAAGTATACATACATTTTGTTCTCCTTTGATCCAGAGTTAGCTGATAGCGGGCTATTGATGGGGCAGTGCGACATCCGGCTTAGGAAGGATCCCAACAATATTGTTGGGATGCACCTCACTGTCTGACTGATAGCTGGCTCTGTTTTCAGTGCATAGCTAAGAGCCAAAGTCAGCTTCACCTGCCCCCTCCACAGCCTGTCACTCCAGTGAGCACTGGAGGGGCAGAGCAGAGAGTGGTAAATGGCAGTGTGGAGTAAACCAACAGCTCAGCTGTTATGTGATCACTCCCGAATGATGTAGGACAGCTGCAGTATCACACTGATGCTGCAGCATGGAGGTGCGTATGTAGTTTTTTTTTTATTTTTTATCTCAAATTTCTTCCTTGACTTTCCAAAAGCTGAAACAGCAGGGCTGGAAATTATATTATAAAAGACCCTGCACTGATAAACATATAGGAGCTAACGATATGAGAATGAATGGATAGTGTATTACCAGAGGTGGCAACCTGAATGCATAAGGTAAAAATTGTGCCACATCCTAATGAGAAAATTGTATCAACAACTCTTGATACAATTGATATTATTTCTTGCTAAACTTCTTTTTTGATGGATCCACATTGCACACAAAGACCATCCTGTTGTACCCAATTTTTTATAACGTCAGTGGTGAGATATGCTCCTGAAGAAGGGTCATCGTGAAACATGTTGAGCTAACATCAGAATTACCACTATCTAGGGCTTTTGGTATTCATCATTATCCCCTAGGTGATTTGGATATATGACCATGGACCTTATTAGAGTTTATGGTTTTATATTATGTTCAAGTAACTATTTATGACCCTTTTTTCTTTTCTTTTTTAAAAATAACTGTCTGTCTTTTTTATATTAATACATTTTGATATTTTATTATACATAGTTACATAGTTAGTGAGGTTGAAAAAAGACATCAGTCCATCCAGTTCAACCTATGATGTGTGTGTGTGTTTGCTGTTAACCGTACATTGTATACCCCTGTATGTTGTGGTCTTTAAGGTGCCCATCTAATAGTTTTTTGAAACTATCAATGCTCCCTGCTGATACTACTGCTTGTGGAAGAGAATTCCACATCCTTACCGCTCTTACAGTGAAGAACCCCTTACGTACTTTAAGGTTAAACCGCCTTTCCTCTAGTTTTAGTGAGTGGCCACGTGTCTTATTGTATTCCCTTTCTCTGAATAGTTTGTTCCTTATGCTAGGGTCGCCAGTACAGTATTTGTACATTGATATCATATCCCCCCTCAAACGTCTCTTCTCCAGAGAGAATAAGTTCAGTGCTTGTAGTCTTTCCTCATAGCTGATGTGCCTATAAAGGCCATATTTTTACACACAGTTCCAATATAGAAGCTAACGTCTTTTGAAATGTTAGCTTCCTAGCTGTAAATCTGATCTCAGGCCTTCAATACTATATGTTGCTGATCTAAATTGACTTCGCTGGTTACATAATCATTCAAGATCTGGGACCCAAAAAGCACTAATTAAAAAAGGATCAGCATATCTGAGGAATAGCTAGCATTTTCAGAAGGATATCAATGGTCGTCCCCCTATGTGTTTCCCTTAATGGATGGACCTCGCTAAACAATGCAGAGAGAAGTGCAATAAGCTTCCATTTAGCAGAGGCCTATGGGAGAAACATTTGTAAACCATAAAAGAGAATGGAGAAGAGTTCATAAAATATAGAAATTACCTTCAAATTGCCAGCTGCTATACAATATATTTTTCAGGAGTCGTCCTGCGCTATGTGCACACAACAAGACTAAATACTTCTACTTCTATGTTCTGTGCTATAAATCCTTTTCCTATTACATACACAGGCTTTTAAAGACTCATTCTACTTTATGTGCGATCTTTGCCGTAATGACAGTGGAATATTGCCTTGCTCAACCAAACTAATTATGGAAGTTGACCTTCTGAGCTATCAGAACACATAGATTCCCTGCCTTGTTTTCTATGCAGTCCTCTTACTTGTTTAAATAATCCATTGGCGGGTCTGTATTCTCTTTCACGGTGAAGAATCTGATTGGTTGTTTCATCACTTGTGGAAACCTCTACTTGTAAAATAAAAAGAGGTGTAAGCTCACTTGGCTATTAGACACCTGTGTGAAAGCCGGTACCACAGCTTAGCACACATAGACTGCTAGATAAAGTTTCAGAGCTAAAAGCTTCCATTAATTATCAAGCCATGGACAGGGATCTGGTGCTATCAGTTTTTTCTCCATGTATGAAGGTAGAAACAAGTAAAGCTAGTGTTTTTTTTTTTTTTTTTTTAATGTAGCACAAACAGCTTGAAATGAACACACATCATTTTTTATTTTATTTTTTGAAAAAAGTGGTTTGCTTATAGAGAGAATGTGTGATAACTGAGTTAAAGCGGTAGTAAAGTGTAAAAAGATAGAAAAAAGTTGGCTATGCCTAGCACATTATGACAGAGATACCTCTAAAACGGAGCCCTCCAGCTTTGCGCCGTTCGACCGGTCTTCCTTTCGGTCGTCCACACGCTCCGGCTATTTCAATGGCCGGGACGCAATGACATCACTCATGCACATGCACATGAGAGTCAGGATTGTGGCGTGATGCTTTGAATTGACGTCACACTCAGTGTGCCCTCAATTCAGAGCACACTGCACATGCACCGGTGACGCTGGCTGCTGCAATGGTGATCATCTTCTAAATGTTGATATTCACTGTGAATATCATCTAAAGAGTGATATTCAATATACCTACAGGTAAGCTGTTACATACCTGGAGATGGAGCCTTACCTTGAGAGGATGGCGATCTCTTATCCCTTCGGCCTGGTACCCCCGATAAGGTAAACAGGAGGCACGGAAGCCATGGAAGCCTGAAGTGGCATGAGTGACTAGAAGTTCAGATGGTGAAGGCTGTAGATGTGAGGTCTGTGCATACATGGATGCAGGCTGGATCGTGACGCAGAGCAGCAGGTACTTGGCAGGCTGGCAGGTGGCAGACAACAGGTACGTGGCAGACTAGCTGGTCACAGGCAGCAGAGGCTTAGCAGGCTGGCAGGTAACAGGCAGCAGGCACTTGGCAGCCTGGCAGGTAGCAGAAAGCAGATATAAGGATGGCTGGACACACAGCAAGGTCAGGCAAGCTTGGTCAGTAACCAGCAGGCACGTCAGGAACAGAGCAGTAGGCAGTAGAGTAGTCAGGTTCAGGCTGGAGTTGGCAACGACAAACAGGCAGACAGAGGGATCAAGAAGAGACATGGTTGAAGAGGAAGTCAGGGGTCGGTCCAGGAAGAGTACAAGCGTGACCAGATGGATCAGAATGGCAACAGAGTTTAAACACCAAGAATAGGTAGCAGAACACTATAGCCCATAAGGCAAGGTCCTAGTGCAGCAGAGGTGTTTATATAGCCCACTTGGCGCCACTTAAGTGGCGATGTTCGCATATGCGTATGCGCGCACGTTCGCGAGTTATGCGAACAGGAATTCTCTGCCCATGGATTTGACTAATAGGTTTTCTCCGTTTGTGGATTTGGCTAACAGAAATTCTCCATCTGCACATAACTATATGCCTGGCCTTATTGCTTCTTCCCTGACATAAGCCTTGGCTTGTAAAAATGTGTCTGGCAACAGCCTGCTGTACATCAATACCCATAAACTAGTATTGGAAAATCAAATCAAATTGTGTTGCGCTATCCCTTGAAAAACTCATTAAATTTGAAGAAGCAGCATATGATCAATTCACGAAAGTGACAAATCTTATTAAATCATATAAATCATACTAATAAATAAATAATAACAGATACTTGTGAACAATAAAACAAAATTGTGTTCAGTGTAAACAAAAAGTTCAATAGTGCAAGAATCCACTTCCAGAAATCCAACCAACAAAGCCACAAACAGCATGACTCTGACCAAATTATAAGACCCGTTGGCTATAGAACGTCTGAAAACACTGTCCCCAAAAAGGTAAAGAACTAATGGCCAATCTCAGCAATACTCCCCATTATTCCATCTCCGCAACTTCAGATCATGTATTGTAATGACATCAAGAAAGAAAACGCCATAAAGCGTAATACTGTAAGGGTCAGAATGTTTATTAAAAAATATATGTATATACAGGCAAGATTAAAAAAAAAAGATGGTGGCATGCTAATCAGCATGCACAATGACGTCAGATCATTCAGCCCAGAGTCTGGACAGGCTGAGTCCGCTGTCTGTTGGAAATGGGTCACAGGAGTGCAGAATGTGACCTACAGGAGAAGTAGTGCCAAAAGAGCTTTGTCCATACTTCTCCTTTAATGCAACACACACACATGCCATAACCTGTATCGGGATGCTTTAGTGTGAATGTTCCCTCATAGCAATAAGCCAAGTAGAATAGGATGTTATAAATGCATAAATGACAAATCAATACAATATATAATTAACCAAATCTACTGATCTCCATCAACTCCTTTAAATATCTTCACATATAAATATAATATACAGTATCTACTGTATGTAAGAAATGTAAAAAAAGTCCATTAAAGCGCCAGCCAAGGTAGACCAACTTAAAGCGGACCTTCACCCCCCAAATCACCTATGGCTCTGTACACTGCTGCTACCCTGAACAATTTAAGTCAGAATTTTTTTTTTGCCTATTTATTTTTATGTTATTTTTTTTTTCACCAGACCTGCCCACCCTCCTCCATTCTCACCTAAGCGAGTGACCCTTCTACCTCAACCTCCAGGGATTCTATGTTGCATGTCTCAGGAGGCTGCCAGAGTAGGGATTCACAGCAGCCGGTGAACATAACTGTGGATCTCATCAGAAGGTGGCTGCCTGAACTCAGAAGAGGCAGCCAGCTTCCGATTACGGAAGAAAACCAAGATGGCAGTGTGGCACCCAGACTGATGCACAATGCTGGTTCCATTAAGCAGTTGAGCATCTGAATCAAGGACAATGCTGCATAACAGGTAAGTAGAGCTAAAAAAAGGAGTGAATGAAGTTCCTCTTTAATAAAGAGAAGATCAAGTCCACTTGGCTTCAAACCAGGACAAACTAATGCTATGAAGGTCCAAATTGCTTTCTCACAAAAATGTAAACTGCTTTATATGTTCAGGCCAAATATAAAGGATGCTGGCAACCACACCACTACTAAGTGTTAGGGGCAGCACCTAAATCTATAGCAAGGGCAGACAGACGTATTTTTGAAAGCAGTGCAAAATTGATTTCCAAAAGCCATATTTCCAGTGAATCTACGTTCTCTTTATCAGGGATATAAATTAATAGCTACACACATGGGTGTGAAATATGTATGTGAAGAAGCAAATGGCCCTTCCTCTCTCCCTGCTTCCTATATCAGCAATGACATTCAAATTTCCAAAGCAGATATCAATTTAACTAGAAGATGTGAGCAACTTCTTTGTACCGTCATTATCAGAGGCAGCAAGGAGTGTGTTCCAACATCACCAGGGGGTGTGTTCCAGGATCACATGATTACAGACAAATGGGAATGAGGTGGATTGGTAGAGCATAGTAATGTCTGGATGAAAAACTGAATTGCTCAGCAGGCAGAAGGTGCAAATACTCAAATTTCATAAATTAAGGGAAGTGCTTGCTTATACAGGACATTTGCCAATCCTACATGGTAGGTATCTTCCAGTGTTGGGGTAGTTACTCAAAAAATGTAACTAGTTACATAGTTACTAGTTACTAGTTACTTCTGTAAATTGTAACGAGATTACTTTACTAGTTACTGCATTTGAAAAGTAACTTCACTACTTATTACTTTACTTTCCTCTTTCTTAATTGACCGTGTAGAAGAAGATAAATGACACTCTTTCTGCATAGAGTTTATTGTATAAACACAGGCTTTGGGAAACATGAGAACAAAACTTGAAAAAACAGAATAAATCATAAACTTCATCCCTCTCTATTCTTCGAAATAACGATTGTATCGCACGGCTTGGGTAACGCAGGAAAGCGCATTCCTATAGCCTAGTAAAGTAGTGTAGTTACCAATATTAGTATTGTAACTAGTTACGTTACTTCGTTACCAAAAAAGTAATGTAGTTACTGTAATCAGTTACTTTGTAACTAGTTACCCCCAACACTGGTATCTTCTATGCTGGAAGTTAAGATTGCAAAGTCAACACAATCATTAATGAGAGATGGCGTGCACAAACTTCAGAAAGATATCACCCTAAGGCTTCTGTGGATCAGTTTTCAGAAGGTGGTACAGCAGCAGTTGGCAGGAATTAGGGTGGCAATCCTCCTGTCTCCTAAACATCTTTTTTTTTTTCAATTCCAAGGGGGATTTTGCATTAGAAAATTCACACTGCAACTGCGAGCTGAGCGATGGCTCATATTTGCGGTGCCATCTGTCAAACTCTGCAGTCCTAGTTAAAATGCAATGGCTGCAACACAAAGTATTGAAGTCACAGCATGTGTACTCCTGTCAGGCTGTAATGTTAGCATTTATCAAAAGGAAGGGGGAATTTGGGACTTTATATGAGACTCCTGACCAGCGAAGTCTCCATCCCTATTGCATATAGCGAAAAAAAGAGGGGCAAATAAGCCAGTTGGGACTTTAAATGAGGTGTGGCCAAGCATGAATATATAGCATTAATAAGTAATAACAAGGACCAGAAGGAAAATAATAAAACCTTTCTTTATTGAACTGTCTATGGGCCAAAAATAGGGTAACCAAATTGCTTACTATAACCACATATCCCATGGTAATGGAGTATACATGAGTAAGACAAAAAGGGGGCTTATTGGTACAAGACAGAAATACATGGTAGTGCGTTGTTCTCTTAGCATTTAGGTGGGCATCCTGGGGGGGGGTGGTAAAGCTCAGGCGCCTGTTTTAAAGCCCCCCTCCCATGTTAAAAAAACTTTACAATGACAGCTAAAATAGTACCATAAAAAAAGTTTCATACATTTCTGTAATACAACACCATTTGGAAAAAAAAAAAAAATCAAATGTATGCTGACTACAACAAAAGGGCAATGAATTGTACATTACATGCTTACATGATGCAAAATAGTTTTTTTTTTTTTTTTTTATTGCTGCGTTTTATTCAAAGAATTTCCTGATCATTGATTGTTCCTCTCCTTTTATCTTCTATGTGTTTTGCATTTATATTACAATATTATTCCCCATTACTATGAACATATTTCAATACGGTCACTCCAGTGTGGCTAATATCCTTGTGCTGCTATAAAATGGTGCTGCAAATCTTGCATACACCAGGTGGATGGTTTGTGGCTGTTGCGAAAAACAATGTAATAAATAAGCCTACATATGCTCAAACCAATCCCATTCAGAATAAAAACAAATACATATTTCTCTTGAGAAACTCTGCTTTACATAATTTGCACATCAGTTGCAAAATGCAGAATCATTTTTATCAGTCATACACAGATTGTTGATGTAGAATTATTTTTTTTTTTTTACTTAGCAAAGTAGAATGATGAAAAAAAGCTGTGAACTCAAGTAATCTATCACAATATATAAAAATATGGTTTTCAAGGGTTTTTATACTCAAATGAACACAGTGTTGATAACTACATAGCATATTAGAGCATAATGTCTCAAAGAAGAACTCTAGCAATTGCAGCAGTTTTACAAATCTGCTGGTTTACAAGTGGCTATAGACAACGAGGGGTATGCCACCATCAGGGCTACTGTTGGAAATCACGGGGGGCCTGCACAGGCTACCTGACAGACCCCCCCATATAAAAAAAATGAAAATTTTTAAAATAATTTTTTCCCCATTTTTAAACATTTTCTTTTGTTTTTTACAATTTAATTTTTTTTTTTTTTTTACAATAAAATTTTTTTAAATTTTTACATGAAGTTTTTTTTTTTTTTTTACAACGCTGTTAGGGGGGGGGGGGGGGTTATGAAATATCGGGGGTCTAAACGGACCCCTGCCATCTCACCTTTGAGACAGAGAAAGGAATTGAGGACACAGATTCTCCAATTGCTATCTCTGTAGCGTCAGTTGCACTGAAGATGAATGAACCGAAGACAGGGGCTCTTGTTCATTCATAACCTGAAGCATAGTACACACAGTTTACTATGCTCAGTTATCAAATAACACAGGAGCAATTGGTAGCGATTGCTCACTGTGTCCAATTCAGAAAAAGAGGGGTTGGTAAATGGCATATTTACTATTCTTTTCCCCTACTCTCCATCCGAGCTGCCTGTGCACTCGCAGCAGCTGGGAGGACAGGAAAGCCTGCAGTGCTGTGGGGGGCCTGGGCTTAAATGTGGGAATCAGATGTGGGCAGCACAGGGAAGGGGAATGGTGTGGTGGGATGGGAGGACAATTACAGAATGATGCACTGTGTCTGTGTCTCTCCCTCCAGCAGCTGAAAGGTGGAGAGGGGAAGAAACCAACTTTCAGCTGCTTGAGGGAGAGCCACAGACACTGCATCATTCTGTAATTGTCCTCCCGTCACACCACACCAATCCCCCTACTGTCTGGGCCCCCCTGTGTGCCCGGGTCCCCTACAGGAGGCCTAGTGGTACCTCTCTATCGATGGCCTTGACCACCATGTGGTCATATCTCTTTAAATTACTATTTACTTTCTTACTGAACACTGGGAGTACAGCTATCACTATATACTCCCAGCTGTCAGGGATATCGAAAGCAGGCATCCCACAGCATACAGGTACAAGGCAAGGGAAGGATCAGGCAGTAATCTGGCTCAGGATAAACCAGCAATCTGGATAGCAGACAAAACACTGAAGCAAGAGGTATTCTCTGGGAACCACAGTGCCTCCAGCAGGTCCTGACACCAGCACTCTGATCACTCTGAAAGATGCAACTCCGGTGGAACTGCCCACCCACCCCACCATTCAATTGTCCATTCACAGAAGGCTTTGTATTTTGTTGATGTGTTCACATAATACAAATCCTTCAATGATCAGGGGTCAAGAGAAGAGAATTTGCAGACATAGCTGCTACACGTGACTCTGAAGCTGCTGTATTCGAGATCTGAAGGTCCATTGTCAGAACACCAGAACTATAGTGATATCTGCACTCCTGGTGCTCAGTGAAAATGTAAAAAGTCAATAAAAGTCAAGCCCTTAAGGAGACATATATCTCACTGGGCTTAAATCCCTTATAAGCCAGACAATTTAAAACTGCTGCAGTTTTTGGAGTTCTTATTTAAAGCTAAACTCCAGTTAGAAGAAAAAAATAAATGCAGCTGTGTATTCATTAATACATCCTTAAAGCTGTTGTGAACTGCTGCACCTTTTTTTTCTTACCTGCAAGGCAAAGGAATAGTACGACATAGGAAGAGAGATCAGAATGACAGAGAGATGAGCCCATCAATCTTCTGTTTTTCCTTTCACTATCAAGCTATGAGAGGGGCAAGACCTGTGAGTGTTAATTAACTGCAGCAAAGAAAAAATTCAGACCTCTTGCCCTGCCCGACAGAGCTGTATTTGTTCTCTCAATTATGGGCTTGGCACTCTCTTTCTCCCCTGTACTCCTCTGACTTCATCTGAAGCCCCAACTCCCAGCAGAATCCCAGATCAAGCTGTACTCCATAACCTAGACCAGTGATGGCGAACCTTGGTACCCCAGATGTTTTGGAACTACATTTCCCATGATGCTCAACTACAATGAAGAGGGAATGAGCATCATGGGAAATGTAGCTCCAAAACGTCTGGGGTGCCAAGGTTCGCCATCACTGATCTAGACTTTTCCCCATACTGTGAGATCTAGCTTGTTTTGGATCCAGCTCCTAATGGCTACACCCTCCACAAGTTTTTAACTGCTGTGTCCAAACTCGGAAAATCTACTGTAGGGATCTGTTGCTCTTTGCTGTCTGTATTTATGAATACCTGTGCTCTTAAAGTGGTAGTAAAATCCTTGCAATGATTTATAACTACAGGTAAGCCTATAACAATGCTTACCTATACAGTAGGTACAGTAAATATCTCCTAAACACAACCATTTAGGAGATGTTTACTTTAGCAACACCGGTGATGTCACTGGCACATGCGCATTGCATCCTCAACGGACAGCGTGCCGTCCATAGAGAGAGCCTCACCAACGCTGTGATGTCATTACGGCTTGGCCAGTCAAATGGCTGCAGCCTGCTAACCCAGAAAGAATACTGGGTGAAGATGGAAGCCCTGACAGTACTACACTGGAGGGCTTTGTTTTCAGGTAATTCTTGCAAAATATGCTTGTATGCGATGCACACTAGCACCATATGCTCTTAACTTGCAGGAGAATATTTTTTTGTTTTATTTTTTTGTGGTTTACTGCAACTTTATATGTAGAGTTAATTATGCGTGTTTTACCTGTCTCTGAGAGGTTGGGTTGAAAACCCCAGAAGGAGGAAGTAGAGGGAGACAGAAAAAGAGGAGCTGAGACCACAAGTCCATGGAAAAGCTGCTGTTAAATCCAGGACAGAATCAGGAGTGATCAGGCAAATATTCCTATGTTTTATTAGTTTAAAGTATTTCTAAAGGCAGAAGGTTTTTTTTATCTTAATGCATTCTATGCATTAAGATAAAAAAAACCTTCAGTGTGCAGAAGCCCCACTTAACCCCCCTAATATATACTGTACCTGAGCCCCATCTCGATCCAGCAATGTTGCACAAGAGCCTCGACTGTCCGGAACTCTCTCTCCAGATTGGCTGAGACATATCAGCAGGTGACATTGGCACCTGCTGCTGTCAATCAAAGTCAGTGAGCTAATGGGGAGAGAAAGAGGACGGGACCGAGCCGCAGCTCCATGTCTGAATGGACACATAGAGCAGCGGCTTGGCTCAGTTGCCCAAATAGCAAACTGTTTGCTGTGGGGGCACTCAGCAGGAGGGAGGAGCCAGGAGAATCAACGAGGGACCTGCTCTGTGCAAAACCAGTGCACATAGCAGGTAAGCATAATATGTTTGTTATTTGTATACAAAAAAAAAAAACAAGACTTTAATATCACTTTAAGGGGCCGGTTCACACTTGTGCGATGCGGGAAGGCTGCGAATTCGCAGCCTGTTCCCGCATCGCAAACGCACATCTGGCAGTTCACACTGCCATATGATACGCAGGGGGTGTCAATTAAATGTTAACGACACCCCCAGTTTGATCGCATATCACAGTGCGATCTGACAGTTCGCACAGAATCGGATTGCACAAGTGTGAACCACCGTGCGATCAGATTCTGATGCGGCTGAAAAAAAGGGTCCTGTGCGTGTTTGCTGCGGATACAGTGCGAATTTAGCCATACAAAGTGTATGGCTGAATTTGCATCCGCACGCACAGGAGATCGCATGTAATGAAGGAGCAGTGCGCTCCGAATTACATGCGATCTCGCAAGCCGCACAAATGTGAACCGGCACTAACTGCAGCTGGCCATAGCTTATTGAGTGTGTATCTGAAATATTGTGACAGAAGTATCTGCCAGCTTCCTAAGTCTGTTCTACATTATGTGTGTAGTGGTCACTTTCCAGGATATTAAGTGAACCTATTTATTGAAATGGAGTTTATTTGCTGCTCCTGTTATTTTAGTTACCTCTGTCCCTTCTGGGCTCAATAACCAGCAAACGCTAGAGCCAGGTTAGTTATCCGACAGCCACTTGATAGTTAGAAGTCCAGTTGCATGACAGATTACAACCAAATAGGGACAAAGACACAGAGTGGATAGGCTGACTCTGAGTTTCAGTGCCGCACCACAGTTTCTGCTGGTGAGAAGCTGCATTCCAGGCTGGTTGTACAATGGTTGGAGGATCTCCTCATCAGCGTGCATGCAACTAAACTTTGCTGCAATGTTCATCTTGAAGTATCTTTAATTAGAAATATATATATACCCAGGCACATAATTCCACTAGGACTCTTGTTGGGTCCTTTGCTAATAATACCTGTTTGTACATTAAATGTATATACTAATAATATTATTTATGTATATATATATATATATATATATATATATATATGTATATATATATATATATATATAAATATATATATATATATATATATATATATATATATATATATATATATATAGCTTGTCTTATGTCTATACTGGTGTGCATCTATCTTATGGTTAATGTTATATGCTAGTTGCAGTAGTTCTTTGTTTAAATTACTGGTTAATTTTTGCTTTTCACAGAAGCCCTGTCCTGGGTGGAGGCACTGTCAACTTTATTATAAAACGTATTAAACCCAACCTTCTTCCTAGCAAAGGTTCTGGTTCTGTTATTTACCTAAAGTTTTATGCCAAAAGCCTGTATGGAAAGGGCCGTTTGTCATACCCCCCCCCCCTCCCTTCCCACTTCCAAGAGAAGGCTACATTAACTTCGCTATTACCCAAAAGAGATGGGCGAAATACGAAATGTTGTCATGGAAACAGAGGAGTTGATATCTTTCAGTAAAGTTATAAATTCAGCTCTGGACATATCAATCACTTTGGCATGCATTCTTTTTTTCACGTTAGGCAACCTCTATTTTCATATTTTTTCATCATAAACTGAGCTTGCATCTCCACGGATTTGTGATGAGTTTACTTTAATTTCATTGATTGTCTCTATGTATCTGGCAAAAAATAACAAGATAAAATGCTCCGAAGGTTGATAGATGAAGAACAAAAAAAACATTATCGTTATGCTGAACAGCGTGTTCATTATCATTATGAACTCTCAGCATTGCAAAATGACCATAAAATACAGCATTCAGCAATCACAATAAAAGTAGCTCTCACTGTATTGATATCATATTATATGATTATAGCTCCTTCTTCTCAATGTAACTTTCTGTCCCACTTTTTCCCTGCCCTGGGATTTCCAATGACCCAGAAATGAGAGGCGAGGTTGAGGATTAGTAATGTGACCAGACCTTATACAGAAGAGGATTCTGTTCCTATAATAATAGTATTTAAAATTATTACAGCAGCTGATAGAGTCAATATAATGTACTACAGCTGGTACACTGGCAGGGGGATCACACACCCTTGTTAGGTTGGAACAAGCAAGGTTTGGCATTTTTTTTTATTATATTTTTATAAAGAATCCACTAAAGGGCCCAAGACACAAAAATGTTACAATGGAGATTCTCCTGTGGATGCTATGCACTACACATGAGATGTCATTTTATTATCAACATGTGTTAAAACATGTTTGTATAGCACATTGATACACAATTTTATGTGTTGCTATTGTCATCAAAAGACCCTTTCTTATGCTTCAGCACATCAATGTATATGACGTTTTTGAGCCAATGCATGGTGCACAGATATGAGCTAGCACTAATTAAAACAACATGTGTATATGTGATATATGTTATAAATACATAGGTTAAATTAAAAAAAAAAAGGTTTAAATGGGACATAAAGCAACACCATTGTTATTAAATATAAACCAAATAGAAACTTTGAAAATGCCACATCCAAATGTTTTTAAAACGAAAATGTGAGATCCGGACAAGGGAGAGATCCCCCCCCCCCCCCCCAGGCCCCTATACGCGGACTTTATTGGCACATTACAAGATCACCATAAATAAATGAAAATTTTTGATTACAATCTGATTAACATGTGAAAAATACATAAAAATCAATGCAAGATATGCCCACTGATAAAATAATTGCATACACCCTCTACTGGGTTCAGACTGTAATAAAACATTTAATTGTATTTGTAGTGGTCTTGTAATGTGCCAATAAAATCAGTGTATAGGGGCCCAGTAGGGGATCCCTTCCTTGTCCATATCTTACGTTTTTCTTCCCAGATAGCAAGGATACCTTGCCACACCTTTGTGGCAGTGTTGAATTGTAAGTCTGTTAACTTGCTGCACATTTTCACTGGCAAGTTGTACACTTGCAGAGCACTTGAAGCACAACTTCTAGTTGACACTTTTACAATTTGTAGCAAAGTCATGGGGCAAGTCTCTAGCAAGAGCAAAGTTTCAGTGTGAGTCTACAGCAAGAGCTCTACAAGTCTACAGCATGACAAATCAGCCACAGTGACCCCTGTGGTGGGATGACTATTGCACAACATAGCTGAACCAGAACTTGCAGCAGACTTGCAGAATGTTTGCAAAGAAAGTTGATCAGGGGTCATGCATGCAATGTTGACTTGCAATTGTGCAACACACTTGTGAAGCCTGGCAAGTCTAGCAATAGCTTAGCAAGTCATTTTTTTAACTTGCAGCTCAGTTGCTTGTTATCTGGGTTATCATTGTCATTAAACAGAAATGCAGCCAAAGACAGCTTGTATAGTATAATACTTACAAATGCCAAATCTGATCTTCAGTTTTTTACAGAACTACAACTGCCACTGGAATCTTCAACATCTGATACTTTTTCATACCCCTCAACTTTTTGCCAAAGTCGAGTTCCAACTGGTGGACATGTCGCAAATCAGGCGGTTTACAGGCAGGTGCAATTCCCGCTGAATTTCAGCCAACCAAGCACTGGCTGTGTATGACAGCCTGAACTGGCTACAGACTCTTCTGGCCTGCTTTGGTAGATCTTCAAACCCTAGGTACCTATTTAGGAAATGCTGCACCACCAAATTGAGGACATGTGCCAGGCAGGGCACATGTGTTAACTTTCCCTGTCTCCAGACAGGAGGTTTGTGCCATTATCGGACACCACCATTCCTGGCTCCAGCTGGCATTGCCTAAACCACTTCTGGGCCTGCCCCTGCAGAGCTGCAAGAATCTCTGCTCTGGTGTGGCTCCTGTCCCCTAGATACACCAACTGAAGCACTGCATGGCACCTTTTAGCCTGCCTCATTGAAAAGCCACTTATGGTCCGTAGGACAATTCAGCAGAGGAGGGCATGGATGAGGAGGAGGAGGGGGTAGAGCTGAGAAATCTCGCATCATCACCACTAGCTGCATGGAGACGTGGCAGCAAAACAAGCTGCAGCACTGAGACCTGTCCTGCATCCTTACAAATTGCAAGCAGAGTTACCCGGTGTGCTATGAACTAAATATAGCATCCCTGACCATGCTTGCTGGACTATGTGTCAGTAGTAACATTGACTTTGGGGCTGACTGCCTTGCCCAACGATACCACAACATTACCTTCCAAGTGATGGTACAGAGCTGGAATGGCCTTACGTAAAAATAAATACTGACTGGGAACCTGCCATTGTGGTATAGCACATTCTGCAAATTCACGGAAGGGGCAGAATCGACTATATGGAAAGGCAGAAGTTGCAAAGCCAGCAGCTTTGTTACTGTAGCAGATGGGGCAGAGAAATTTTCCGTCTATAGTCTACAGCTGGTGGTGTGCTACTGGTAGATGTGCTACAAGGACCTGGGACACCCTGCACTATACCATCATCCCTGTCAGTGGAAGCTGCTGAGAAGTCATGAGGTATAGTGGGGGTAGACTGAGGTGAGTAAGGAGGAGGAACATAATTGTTTCTCTTTACCTTTTTGTGGCTTTCAGGTAATGGCTGTGCATCGTCAAGGAGCAAGTGGCTGACGCTGTATTCAAATAACTCAGCTGACTCCTCCATGCCTAATGCTGGGGCAATGGCAGGAATAGCTGTGGACAAGGCGGCAGATTTAGCCACTCTGGCAGCTGCAGTGGATTGCATATTAGTGTCTGCTTTGGTAACAAAGGATGAGGAGATTAAGGATGGTTTAATAAGTCAATCTAACAACTCCTCTGCATGTTGTGGCTGAATAGCATGGGCATTGGGCAACATCACTAAACTGAGGAAAAATATGCCAGGTCTGAGGACTGACCACTTCCACCTTTGCCTGTGGACACATATGCTGCTGGCCCCCTCACAGTGCCATGGGAACATCTGCCTCTCCTTGTTGGCCTCCCATGGGAAGATGCTTATTAACAAAATGTAATAAAGATGTGGAAATGTGTACATGGGTGCACTTTAATCAATGGAAAGTGGTGTTTAACCTGAGTAATCCCTAAACAAACACACTCTACCGACACACTACAATATACAGCAGCAAAACCGCACTAATGCACAGAAATATACTGCATTTAACATGCACTAACGCACAGAGATATACTGTGTTAAATGTGCAGTAACGCATAGGAATATACTGCACTAAATGGCACGTAATGCACTGAAATTTACTGGATTAAATGTACACTAACGCACAGATATATGCAGAGATGTATAGTAACTAAGTAGAACTACTTCACTACTGTACTTAAGTACCGAAAGGCGGTATCTGTACTTTCCTAGAGTAGAATTTTTTTCTCCTACTTCCACTTTTACTTCACTACATTTTTTCAATGATTTCAATACTTCTACTCCATTATTTTTTTTTTGTGCTGCATAGTTACTAGTTACAATTATAAAAATTACCACTGCAGAACAGTAGATGGCAGGTTTCATGAAGCTCAAAACATGTGTATTATCAGCGCATACGAAAATAAATGCTACTGTATGTATAAATAAAAGCTGCATTTGAAATAATAAAATACAATATGATGTTCAAACTTTTGACTTCTTTCTTTAATAACTACATAACACAGTACTTGTACTTTTACTTTCAGTACTTGAGTAGCAATTTTTTTTTCAAAACTACTGGTACTTTTACTTTCAGTACTTGAGTAGCAAAATTAAAAAAAAACTACTTGCAATACTTAAGTACAAAAAATGTTGAATACTTTAGTACTTAAGTACTCATCATTACTTTCTCCAATCATGTTCTGACAGTGCTCTGAGCCCTGAATGGGCAAAGCTTCCTTTGCTTCAGCCAATCAGGGCTTTCAATGCACTGTGCAGTGGCGCAGCGCATTGTGGTCATGCGGAGGGCTGAACAAACGGTCGAACGCCTCAATAATTCGGGTGTTTGTCGATGGCGGACGAACAGCCAATGTTCAGCCTGAACTCTCACTCGGGCCAAACCGCTCGCCTTGGAAATATTAGGTATGCTCAGGGCTTTTTTTCTCAGAGAATAGGTGCAGGAACGCCTCCCTTCTGAGTCACCCCCTAACTCTGTCCCCTACCCACCCCCAAGCACCATTCCTTGGTTTCACCTTCTACCCACCTCCCAGTACCACCCCTTTTAGAGAATTAATGATAACATGAAAGGCAATATAATAGATCTAGAAACAATGGACATTCCAGCGACAACAGATCCACCCCTGCAACAATGGACTTCCAAGATCCAGCATCAATAGACTCTCCAGCAGCATTAGGCCCCTCCCTCAACAGTAGATCTCTCCCAGCAATAATTGATTCCCTGCAACATGATACCCCACCAGCAACAACAGACTTCCCCAGCAACAATAGACCCTCTGCGCAAATAGATCCCCTCCAGCAACACTAGATTCCCCAGTAGCCAGCATCAATAGACCCTCAAGCAGCCAGCAACAAAGACCCCTCCCTCAACAATAAATCCCCCCCAGCAGCAAAAGACCCACACCAGCAACAATAAATCCCTATGAGCAACAGGAAACCTCCCCAGCATCAATAGACCCCCATCCTCTGCAGCAATAGATTCCCTATTAGCCAGCATCAATAGACCCTCCAGCACACCCCAGCACCCCTTGCCATTACATACATTCAGTTCTGGAGGTGCCGGAACTGTGTTCCCCCGCGTTCCCGCTGAAAAAAAGCCCTGGTTATGCTTGGAAACCTTGCCAAAAAACATTAATGTTATTAAAATTCACAGAAGTATGTTCTTTGTTTACTTTTATCTGTCAAAGACTTTATGCCAACTCTGACTTTACACTCTGTTAAAACCTGTCTATGAAATGGGTAAACAGGAAACTTAATTTTGTGATATCAAACAAGCTAAAGCAGGACTTTCGAAACTGAAAAATAAGATTTAACGAATCCAATGAACACACCTAACTTTCTCAATACTTTCATTTCTCTTCAATGCACCAGTTCACCCAGAGTTAGGTTTACCATTAGGTACAGTAGGCATGGGTCTACAGACAACAGAGACAAAAAGGCACATTTTCCTTTTCAGTATTGGTTGATCATGCATTTTGTTAATGAAAATCCATCCATACTCCTTTTTTTTTTTTTTTTTTTAATAATATGGTGATCTGAGAACCCCTGCTCCTTATGTAGGAGAGATATTCCCAAACAGGGTTCTTGTTGTTTCTCAAAAGCAGAATGCCTGATATTAAGAAAGTGAAGCAGAACTCCAGCCCTCCCCACAGTCTAGCACAGTTGAAAAGGCTCCACTTTTGTACTGAAATTGCTTACTCTGATCTCATTGCACCCTCTGAGCATCCCACAGTGTGCATTAAAAGCTTCAGTGAGTCAGCCAGAGCCTGCCTCATTTCCTGGCTGAAGGATATTCAGCTTCCTTTAGCCTTTTTCTCTTTAGCTTTAATTACCCTGTCCTGCTCATTTTAATTATTGGATTTCAGTTCTATTAATCATGAAGGTCCAATATCACAAGTGAGTGAGTATTAGTTAGGGTGGTATTTCTAGGAATTCCCAACTCTCCAGACTGATATCTACACATCATAGCATTTTGATATTTGCATAACTTCTGTCAATAGTCATCCCACTGCTTGCATCAGGGCTGAGGGCTCTTCAGAGCAGTATTGAGGCAGGGTGTTGTAATGATTTCTGGAGGCTATATACAGCACCCCGCCCACCCCTTCCACCAGCCATGATCATTGACATGGCATAGCCATTCAAGCACAAAAACCAAGAAACAGGGAGAGCTACACGGGACAAGTTTCAGGATGTACACTCCCAGTGACCATGTGAGATTTTCTCTGTATCCTGATTATAAATAATTACATGTTACACAGATTTAGGCAAACTGAGTGAACTTTCTCATATTACACAAGTTTCAGTCTATTCTGAAGAGTATTGGCAGTTTAGCATTTAGTTTTACTTTATAGTGCTCTTGAACCCCTTCTTTCTCAAGTATATCTCAAAACGATGTCAGGAAACAGTCAGTGTTATTAACTATCAGCTGGTGTATGCCAGTTCACATGGCAGCTCATATGGCAGCGATCGGGCTGTCATTGAACAGTTTTGATCAAAGGGAATAGATAAGAAGCCAATTAGTGTTGCACCAAACTTCCTGATTGCAGCAAATGGTAAATCTGTCTGATTTTTTATTTTTTTTAAGGAAGGAACTGGGGCCTGAGGCAAGTTGTAAAGATAACATCCAATAAACCCCTTACATGTTCACCTTCTGATGATTTTAACTAAAATAGCACACTGCATATATGATTATAAAACATAAACATTGCTATAGGTGTTAAATAATTTCGATAGCTCTTATCCTAAAGGGGTCATTTTACAAAAATATCACAGTTTTCTTTTGCGCTTAAAAATGTGTGTACTTTTTCCTGTTATAAAAAAAAAAGGAGATGAACAACTTTATTTTAAAAATAACTTTCTTTATTGTACATCACGGGACACAGAGCAGGCTATAGACATTACTATCTGGGTCATGTGCCACCTATAGGTGAATGGTGGACCAAACAGACAGGAAGTCACCCTCTACATATCCCCTCCAATACAGTAAGTACTTCAGTTTGTTCACCAGTGTCTTCAAGGTGATGGCCACTTTTGTGAAGCTCTCTGTGAGGACTGTAAGTCCTGGAATGGTTTGTTTTAAATCAAAGGACTGAAGGATTGGCTCAATTTGGACAGCTTAAGGCTAAAATAAATGGTACCTGAGCCTTGTTTGAAGAAGATGAAGGTACAATGAGGTCTTAACTGTAATGCAACCTTTTTCTGGCCTTGGACCCTGTGCATAGGAACACTGGGCATTTTAGTACTAAGGCAACTCCTGCAGGGTGCTAAACATGTCCAAAGAAGTGAACCCTGGAAGTAAAGCAGGTACCCAGTCTTTAAGGTTCCCGAGTGATAGACCCGCCGTGATGGGTGAAGGTTGAATCGCTGTATATTGCTGGTCCCTACAGATGGGTAAGTAAACCCCTTTCTATTCAAAATGATTAGGGGGCATTGTGTATTACATACTGTCTGCTCCCTTTTGCAACCCCTTTGAAGTCTGAAAACCACAAGATCCCTGTGCTGCCCTTTTTAGCCACTAGCGGTCAGTAGAGACCTGGTGCTTGCTGAGAAAACTGCTGGTACAGATCACAGCCAGAAGGTATGCTGTTCGCAATACAAGCTGGCATATCTTGCATGTTTCACATTCCCCAGATGCCTCTCTGTATGTATATCGGGCTGGATTTCAGGCTGCCGCTGGGTTGCGAGGAATGCGTGGGAGGCGCACGCAGCTTTAACATTGGGCACGCACGTGAGGCAGTAAAAAGCCTGAAGTTAAGGGCCGCCATCTTACTTAAAGGGTAACTCCACTTTCGTGGGGAGAAAAAAAAACAAATAGAGAAAAAATATAGCATATACAATTGCGTCATATTGTAATTGAATGTTATTAAAAACGACCTTTCCTTTTCAATCTGCACCCGAGGTGATTTTTTTGAAAATGCAATGCAATATGGCTACCTGGAGGCATTCTGTACACAGAATGTGTACTGACCACACCCCAGAAACATTATTTCCTGCTTGTTTGATTGGCTCACTGATTTTCCCAGAAGTCTGCACTAAGATACAAGTCAGATTTCAGGCATCCTCTGCAACAAAAATCAAATTTTTAGCGAGATACTTCCAAAAGGGACATGTCTAAAGGGATGCAGGCCCAGCAGCTTTCCTCATTAGTGCCCTGCAGGTGCCACAGCTGATAGATAATTATGGAACCACTCCCATTAGACTCACTTTGCCACATGAGCACAGAGAAACACAGATGGATTTCTTCAGAATAACAAAAGGTAGGAATCTGCAACAAAGTTTGTTAAAATCCTTGCAATGTACAGATAACACCCAGAGGTCACACACATTGGACACCTTTAGCTTTGGTTATGCCACGCATGCACTGTGGCATTGTTTCGATAAGCTTCTGCAATGTCACAAGATTTATTTCCGTCCAGTGTTGCATTAATTTTTCACCAAGATCTTGTATTGATGATGGGAGAGTCAGACCACTGTGCAAAGCCTTCTCCAGCACATCCCAAAGATTCTCAATGGGGTTAAGTTCTGTACTCTGTGGTTGCCAATCCATGTGTGAAAATTATGTCTCATGCTCCCTGAACCACTCTTTCACAATTTGAGCGCCGATCAATCCTGGCATTGTCATCTTGGAATATGCCCGTGCCATCAGGGAAGAAAAAATCAATTGATGGAATAACCTGGTCATTCAGTATATTCAGGAAGTCAGCTGACATCATTCTTTGGGCACATGCAGTCTCTAATAGGATAGTTACTGCATGCTTAGTTTAGTTAATTGCTTAGTTAATTCAAGGTGGCAAACTTTTTTTTTTTTTGAGCAGTGTATATACTTTACATATAGTGTATGTATATTGCTGTTGGGCTGTGATAGCTACAGTTTGCTGTATCACAGCCCTGCAGGGAAATTGTTGTACTGAGGGAGTTTTTGTGTCATTTATCACAAGCCCAAGTACTTTTATCCATTTGAAGCAAGTTATGTGTCCAGAAAGCAGAGTGGGGGAGGCTCGGCAGGAAAGGGCATATGTGCCCCGCCAGCTGCTCCTGCAGAGCCTAGTTGGAACTCAGCGATAATAGTTTCCCCTGAAAGACCAGAGGCGACAGGTCAATCTGAGCCCTTACACTTGTCTGGCATTGTGGCTACTACAAATGCATCTGCATCAGCATACAGTACAATACAAAAGATGATCTATCTTCAGCTTTGGCTGGATTAGAAAATAAAATCACTGGTATGATTGCCTCAGTCACCCAAGGATAAAAAAAGCGTGAGAGATCCCCCCTGTGCTGGAACAGGAATGGGTAGATGATGTGGATAAGGTAAATGCTGATGGTTTGAAGGATTGACAGGCAGAAGTCTCCACTTATGGGGAGTCAGTGCCTGAAGAGGCTGAAATGTTATTGGCTTTTCAGCCACAAAAATTAGTGATCCACTCTATTATGGAAATGATCCGCTCTGCATTGAAGTTTCCCCTGATAGATGTTTCAGAGGTCCTCTACTTCTCTTTGGGGTCTATGTGGGCTCCGCAGAGCAGTCAAGCTTTTCCGTTTAATCCACTTTTGGAGTGGGTGGTGTATTCTGATTGGGATCACCCAGACAGAGTTTTTGTTCCTCCCAAAAGGTTTTCTTTCCTATATCCCATGGAGGAAAAATGTGTGAAGAAATTGAGCATACCAGTTGTGGATGCTGCAATATCTTCCCTGAGCAAGAATTTAACTTTTCCAGTTGATAATGCTCAAGTATTTAAAGATTCAGCTGATAAAAAGTTGGAATCTTTACTAAGAGCTCCTTTTTCCTTTTCTGGATCGGCTGTGCAGCCTGTGGTAGTAGCAATTGGTGTCTGTCAGTCCCTAAAGAACCATTTCAAATGGTCGTGTAAGCCTGGGCAGGAACATATGTCTGCTGAAGAGATAGTGGACTTCCCTTGGGCCTTGTGTTTTTCAGTAGATACCCTGAAGAGTTCAATTCAACAGATTTCGAGTTTAGCACTCTTATCTGTGCACATGCGCAGAATTTTGTGGTTAAAAAAAATGGTCAGCTGAATTGCCTTGCAAAAAAATTATTAGCTGGGTTTCCTTTCCATGGTGACCGGTATTTGGCATGGATTCGGATAAATATATCCAAAAGATTTCAGAGGAGAAAAGTTCTCTCCGATCGGTCAAAAGAAGAAGCAAGCATCCATCATTTAACGATGCAAGTACTTCTGCTGTCAATTTTTAATCTTCCAGGCAGTTTAGATGCCCACAAGGGTCGGGGCCCAGGGGCAAGCCTCAAAACCAGGGGCAGAATAAGCCTTCTAAGACTGGAGCTAAGCCTCCCTTTTAAAGGGGTGCCCCCACTCACTCGGGTGGGGGGAAGGCTTCAATATATCTCAAAAGCCTTGGAAACACTGATTCAAGACAGGTGGGTCATGTCCACAGTGACTCTGGTGTACAGGTTGGAGTGTTGGGTCCTTCCACCTCATCATTTTCTGAACTCCAACGTACTCTCAGATCAAAAAAATAGAAGCTTGTTGTGTCCAGTGCTTGCTTGGTTGTTCACTCAAGCAGTGATTTTAGAAGTACTGGCATCCAAAAGATTTGCAGAGTTCTAATCCAACCTGTTCACAGTTCCAAAACCGAATGGGGATGTAAGTCCTATTCTGGATCTGAAGGCCTTAAACCAATATCTAACTTTTCGGTATTTTTGAATCGAGTCAGTGAGCTCAATGGTGGCATCACTACAAGTAGGGGACTTTCTTGCATCCATAGACATAAAGGATGCATACCTACATGTATCGATATTTCAACCTCATAAGAGGTTTGTACGCTTCGAGATAGAAGGTCATCACATTAAATTTGTGGCTCTACCCTTTGGTTTAGCTACAGCACTTTGGGTGTTTACAAAAGTTACGGGTTTAGTCTTGGGCCTGCAAAGATCTCAAGGGATCTCAGTGGTAGATTATCTAGATGACCTCTGCTCAGGGAGCAGTCGATACACAGGCTAAAGAAGAATGTGACTCTAGCGGTTCATTTTCTAGAACACCTAGGCTGGCTTCTAAACTACGAAAAGTCAGCTTTGGAACCAGTTCAGAACCTTGAATATCTGGGTGCTAGACACAGTACAAGCAAAGGTGTTCCTAGTGCTAGACACAGTACAAGCAAAGGTGTTCCTACCTGCAAGAAAAATCAGCACCCTGAGGATTCAGGTTTAAGAAGTAAGAGACAAGAGGCACCCTTCCATTCGGCTCTGCACGAGTTTGCAGGGAAGAATGGTGTCTTCATTCGAGGAAATTCCTTATTCACAGTTCCATTTCAGGCCTTTACAGCAGAACATTCTGTCAACCTGGAACAAGAGGGTGCAAGCCTTGGATTACCACATGTATCTCTCCCCCAAGGTTCAGCAAAGTCTCAATTGGTAGTTGCTGGATCAGAATTTGGGGAGAGGGAAGTCCTTTCTTTCTGTAATTCGGAAGATAGTGACTACAGATGCCAGTCTTTCCGGCTGGGGGGCTGTTCTGGACGAGTCCACAGTCCAAGGGGAATGGTTTCAATGGGAACAAAGCCTCCCCATCAATGTTCTGGAGTTGTGGGCAGTATGTCTTGCTCTGAGGTTCTGGTCAGTCAGACTGCTGGGTTGTTCGAAGAGGATCCAGGCAGACAATGCCACAGCAGTGGCTTATATAAACTGTCAGGGCAGCACCAAGAGTCGGTCGGCTCAGGAGGAGGTGAGACAAATTCTGATCTGGGCAGAATGGCATGTGCCTTTTCTGTCAGCAGTCTATATTTCAGGAGTAAAGAATTGGAAGGCAAATTATCTCAATTGCCAGCAGCGGTTTCTGGGGGAATGGTCCCTGCACCCTGAGATTTTTGAGGAAATTTTCCAGCATTTGGGCCCCCCAGATGTAGATCTGTTGGCATCCAGGTTCAACAACAATCTGGACCAGTTTTTTTCCAGAGCAAAGGATTCATGCGCGATCAGAGTAGATGCTCTGGTGGCCCTGTGGGACCAGTTCTCCCTGATTTATGCCTTTCCCCCAATTCAGCTGCTACTACGTGTCTTGCGCAAGATCCAAGAGGAGGTGATTCCTGTTATATTGGTAAACTTGGCTTGGCCCAGAAGGATCTGGTACTCAGACATAGTAAGGTTGGCTGTTACCGGTCCATGGACTCTTCTGGCCCATCCAGACCTATTGTCTCAAGGACCAACATTTCACCCTACTTTACGGTCGCCAAATTTGAAGGCCTGGCTATTGAAGCATTGGGAGTTAAGGGATTTGGGACTCTCAGGACTGGTTTTGTCTACAATGTTGAACACCAGGAAGGCAGTACTAAGAATATCTATTACAGGGTCTGGAAGTCTTACATTTCCTTGTGTAAAATCAGAAAATGGACTCTCCGGAAATACGTGATGGGGAGATATCTCTATTTTATCCAGACAGGGGGGAGATTTTTCTCTTTTCTCCAGTCAGGGGAAGAGATGAAGTTGGCCTTGGGGAACAATTAAAGCTCAAATTTTGGCTTGATCTATATTCTTTCAAAGGCACTTCTTGATTCCGACATTTCTACAAGGGGTGATTCTGATGGTCCCTCCTGTCAAGCCACCCTTGCGTCCTTGGGAATTAAATTTAATATTGGCGTTCTGCAAAGCAACCCTTTGAACCTAATTGCAGGATTCCTTTGATTCTTTTGACATGGAAGTTTGCATTTTTAGTCTTACACCATGACAAGGTGGTGTTGCACCCTCACCCATAATTTTTACCAAAGGTCATTTTGGGTTTTAATTTGAACCAGGACATTGTCTTTACCTGCTTTTTTCCAGAACCTCGTTCAGCAGCGGAAAAACTGCTTTACTCATTGGATGTAGTGCAAACTGTCAGAGTTTATTTGAAGAGAAAGGCTGTCAGGGATACCACATGCAGGCATCCAGCAAGGGTGATCAGATCAGTTGGCTGCACCAAGGAATCAGGACCCAGATGGATAAAGATGTAAATAAGTTTATTAAGCAAAATGACACACTCCAATACCAACACCAGTGACCATAAACAAGTAAACAAAATATAAATGATAACAGTACAAAACCCCAATAGAACCTAACAAACTATATACAAAGGGATGGAGCAAACAATAGCAGGACAGGACAGGGACAGGAGACAAGGAAAGCAGGGAGCCAGGTACAGGAAGCAGGATGCAGGGAACAGGACTCAGGATCAGGATACAGGTTTCAGGATACAGGTTTCAGGATACAGGTTCAGACAGGGACACAGCTAGCAGAGAAAATACTGAAGCACTGAGCCTCAGTGAAGGGCGAGCTTATATTCCCTCAGCAGTCCTCCTCAGGTGCAGCTTAATTAAAAGAACAGTCCAGCTGCTGGGAGACACCCGCTGGTGGGCCCTGGAACTGCGCCCCTCAGTTCCAGGAACAACAGTGCCACCAGCAGGTGACCCATGTAATGACACAGATCCTGACAGTTCCCCCCCTTTAAGGAGTGGCCTCCGGACGCTCCATTGTGCTTCTACCCCAAAAGTCCAAAAAGGTCTCCCCTCCATGTCTGCGGGTCTTCTAGCACTCTCTAGGCCAAAGTCCTTTAACTTGCCGGAAGGCGTGCCACCAGAGTCCAGCAATTGATCATGCGCCCCACCACCAGGGTCTGGAAGCCGTCTTGGCACCCCACAGGTCAAGTTCCTGAAGAGGCGTAACATTAGGGATACACCTGCCCTCATTGCAACACATGTCCCAACACTGGGACTGAAGGCAAGCTGGACATCAAGCAGGGGAGTGCCAGCGGCATGCAGGATATCCGGCAGTGGCACACCAGGCTGGGCAACAGACAGTGGCACATCAAACAGGGCGGCAGACCGTGGCTCAGCAGGCACTGGATCAGCAAACACTGGGTCAGCAGGCACCGGAACAGCAAGCACTGGGTCAGCGGGCACTGGAACAGCAAGCACTGGGTCAGCAGGCAAAGGATCAGCAGGCACAGGATCAGCAGACACATGATCAGCAGGCACAGGATCAGCAGGCACAGTAGTGGTCACCAGAACAGCGGGCACGGGATCAGCTGGCACCGGATCAGCGGGCTGAGTAAGAGACACCGGATCAGCAGGCACCGGAACAGCAGGCACTGGGTCAGCGGGCACTGGAACAGCAAGCACTGGGTCAGCAGACTGGGTAGTGGTCACCAGAACAGCGGGCACCAGAACAGCGGGCACTGGATCAGCAGGCTCAGTAGGAGGCACCGGATCAGCGGGCACTGGACCAGCAGGCTCAGTAGAAGGCACCAGATCAGCGGGCAATGTAACAGCAGGCACTGGATCAGCAGGCTCAGTAGGAGGCACCGGATCAGTGGGCACTGGAACAACAGGCATCAGAACAGCGGGCACTGGATCAGCAGGCTCAGTAGAAGGCACCGGATCAAAGGGCACTGGATCAGCAGGCTCAGTAGGAGGCACTGGATCAGAGGGCACCGGAATAGAAGGCACTGGATCAGCGGGCTCAGTAGGAGGCACCAGATCAGCGGGCACTGGAACAGCAGGCATCAGAACAGTGGGCACTGGATCAGCAGGCTCAGTAGGAGGCACCGGATCAGTGGGCACTGGATCAGCAGGCACTGGAACAACAGGCATCAGAACAGCGAGCACTGGATCAGCAGGCTCAGTAGGAGGCACCGGATCAGTGGGCACTGGATCAACAGGCTCATTAAGAGGCACCAGATCAGCGGGCACTGGATCAGCAGGCATCAGAACAGCAGGCACTGGATCAGCAGGCTCAGTCGGAGGCACCAGACAAGCGGGCACTGTAACAGCAGGCATCAGAACAGTGGGCACTGGATCAGCAGGCTCAGTAGGAGGCACCGGATCAGTGGGCACTGGAACAACAGGCGTCAGAACAGCGGGCACTGGATCAGCAGGCTCAGTAGAAGGTACCGGATCAGTGGGCACTGGGTCAGCAGGCTCAGTAGGAGGCACTGGATCAGCGGGCACCGGAACAGCAGGCACTGGATCAGCGGGCTCAGTAGGAGGCACCAGATCAGCGGGCACTGGAACAGCAGGCATCAGAACAGTGGGCACTGGATCAGCAGGCTCAGTAGGAGGCACCGGATCAGTGGGCACTGGATCAGCAGGCACTGGAACAACAGGCATCAGAACAGCGGGCACTGGATCAGCAGGCTCAGTAGGAGGCACCGGATCAGTGGGCACTGGATCAACAGGCTCAGTAAGAGGCACCAGATCAGCGGGCACTGGATCAGCAGGCATCAGAACAGCAGGCACTGGATCAACAGGCTCAGTAAGAGGCACCAGATCAGCGGGCACTGGATCAGAAGGCATCAGAACAGCAGGCACTGGATCAGCAGGCTCAGTAGGAGGCACCAGATCAGCGGGCACTGTAACAGCAGGCATCAGAACAGTGGGCACTGGATCAGCAGGCTCAGTAGGAGGCACCAGATCAGTGGGCACTGGATCAGCGGGCACTGGAACAACAGGCATCAGAACAGCGGGCACTGGATCAGCAGGCTCAGTAGAAGGCAACGGATCAGTGGGCACTGGATCAGCAGGCTCAGTAGGAGGCACCGGATCAGCGGGCACCGGAACAGCAGGTACTGGATCAGCGGGCTCAGTAGGAGGCACCAGATCAGCGGGCACTGGAACAGCAGGCATCAGAACAGTGGGCACTGGATCAGCAGGCTCAGTAGGAGGCACCGGATCAGTGGGCACTGGATCAGCAGGCACTGGAACAACAGGCATCAGAACAGCGGGCACTGGATCAGCAGGCTCAGTAGGAGGCACCGGATCAGTGGGCACTGGATCAACAGGCTCAGTAGGAGGCACCAGATCAGCGGGCACTGGATCAGCAGGCTGGGTAACAGGTATAATTGTATGTGTTGGGAAAAATCTCCTTTTCTTTTTAGGTTTAGATACAGAGATCTTGCTAGTGGTTGCAGGGCTATGAATAGATTGTGAAGTAGATGGAAGCGAAATGGCAGTATTGGGAGATGGTGGAAAAGGAGAGACAGTTACAGAGGAGAATTTCTGAGAGGTTGCTAGAGGCAACAGAGTAGTAGAGGAAGTTTTCACAGAGTTAAATGCAGGAAAAGTGCAACTCGTTAAGCCAGGATATGAACAAGCAGTGGAAAGCAAACCATACCTAACTGCAGCTGTGGTTGCTACGGGTAACGGAGAGGATAAACTTTGAGAAAACTGGTGTCCAGAGGCAGAAGTGGATTGGTGTGAGTTAGCTGATGCTAAATTGGAAAGATCTGACCAGGTTTGCAATAAGGCCTGAACAAAACTCAATTTACAACCCCCTTGTCTGATTAGAGAATATACAGCATTCATGCAATCCAACAGGGCCTCTGGAGAATACACTGAATAGTGTTTAATAAAATAGGGTTTATCATCTTCCAAGAGCCACACAAGAGATACCACCTGAGAGACACTAAAAGGAGGAGAATAATCATCACCACCCTTAGGGGTATTAGATAAAGCCAACTCTGCACAGAGCTGAATAAGTGGCTGAATCTCTTTGAACAAAACTCTGCCTTTGTCAACAAACGAGTGGGCCAGACGGATGCATTCCAACAACTGCTCGCTAGTGTAAGTTTTCAAAATTTGGCGACAATATTCCCTGTCTTCTGTTACAAGCAAAGAAAAATAAAAGACCTCCTCTGACTGCATCTTGCAACAACCAGAAAATTCCTAATTCCCAGGTGCAACCGATCTGATCGTTAGTGGCTTCAGTATTCTGTCAGGGATACCACATGCAGGCATCCAGCAAGGGTGATCAGATCAGTTGGCTGCACCAAGGAATCAGGACCCAGATGGATAAAGATGTAAATAAGTTTATTAAGCAAAATGACACACTCCAATACCAACACCAGTGACCATAAACAAGTAAACAAAATATAAATGATAACAGTACAAAACCCCAATAGAACCTAACAAACTATATACAAAGGGATGGAGCAAACAATAGCAGGACAGGACAGGGACAGGAGACAAGGAAAGCAGGGAGCCAGGTACAGGAAGCAGGATGCAGGGAACAGGACTCAGGATCAGGATACAGGTTTCAGGATACAGGTTTCAGGATACAGGTTCAGACAGGGACACGGCTAGCAGAGAAAATACTGAAGCACTGAGCCTCAGTGAAGGGCGGGCTTATATTCCCTCAGCAGTCCTCCTCAGGTGCAGCTTAATTAAAAGAACAGTCCAGCTGCTGGGAGACACCCGCTGGTGGGCCCTGGAACTGCGCCCCTCAGTTCCAGGAACAACAGTGCCACCAGCAGGTGACCCATGTAATGACACAGATCCTGACAAAGGCACAATTCAGGACATCAGACTCCTTTGTGTTGCCAGAGGGGGCCAAGAAAGGAAAAGTGGCATCCAAGGCATCAATTTCTTGTTGGATCCGCCAGTTAGTCATTCAAGCACATGTTCTGAAATGTAGAGCTCCTGCCTTCCAGGTAAGAGCTCATTCTACCAGGGGAGGGGGTAGGACACTCTTTTTGCAATACACCATCAAGCTTCAGTGGCTCAGGTCTGCAAGGCTACCTAGTCTGCAGTGCAGATGTTCACAAGGTTCTACCAGGTGGATGTGATACTGCTTTTGGCCATAGTGTACAACAGGCTGCAGTATAAATTCTGGGCAGTTGAAGCTGTGCTTTGAGAGGGTGTCTCCCTCCCCTGATGAATATTGCTCTGGGACATCCCAGATAGTAATGTCTATAGTCTAATTTGTGTTCCATGATGTAGGATAAAGAAAATTGGATTTTTCCTACTTAGTTACCTGTAAAATCAATTTCTTGGAGCACATCACGGGACACATAGATCCTTCCCCTCTTTTGGGATTTCATTGTGTGTTACAAAACTGAAGTACTTCCTGTATGGGAGGGGTTATATAGAGGGAGACTTCCTGTCTGTTGGGTCCGCCAGTGTCCATTCACCTATAGGTGGCACATAACCCAGATTGCAATGTCTATAGCCTGCTCTGTGTCCCATGATGTTCTCCAAGAAATTGATTTTACATGTAAGGTAAGTAGGAAAAAACAAATTCTTGCCTTTTTTAATTCTGTTAAAATAAATAATGTGTATTATTATAGGAATCACAAAGGCCAAATCTTGTTTTTTGCATTCTCAGACTCTTTCAAAACATGACTTTGTTTAATGAAAACATTTGTAATGTTAAATAAATACGTAAATTTAAAAACATTTTTTGTGATCAAAAAATATTTTTTCACAAGATGTATTGTGTGTAATGTATTTAGTTTAGCTGTTGCACAATTAGACCCCTTAAGAGCTAAAGACATGTTTACATTTAGACTATGTATTCAATGACATGACTTTGCCATATTTAACATCGCAAAGTTATACCTACATTGTTTGTGTCTTCAGGACAAACAAGGTTTTTTTTCGTGATATTAACTTATAAACTGATTTTATTTATGTTGTAATTTGAACAATGTTAGTTTAAATAATAATTACCATTACTGTAGATAAAATGAGTAAATTCTATTATATACATAATCTTTGTTCCATTTATAATGACAGTAAAATTATGTTTTTGGTAAAAAGGCATTGCAAAGCTATTTACAAATTAAATAGCCACATTATAAGTGCAACACTAGAAGAAAGAAACATTATAAGTGCAACACTACAAGAAAAAAAACTTGACCAATAAAACATATTTAAACAAAAAATTATAACGATTAAAAAAAATATATATATTAAAAAAAAATAGAACTATAATACCTACTGTGGGTGAAGGGGAAGTAGTTAATTAGGGCTGGCTAGAATTAACTAAAGGTTAATAAGGGGTTAAATAGAAGCACATTTTTTACTTTTTTTGTAAGTTTGTTTACCTGACATCATATGCACATCAACGTCACTATCCTTATAAATAACACAGAATAAATACAAAACAGCTAAAATGTAACAGCCAGCTGCTGTATTACTCAGCATGTCTAATTTCTGTTAAAAATGGTGGGGGTGCAGTAGGAGGGGGTGAGGGTCCGGGCCTGCTTTGTATGCCCTGTGTACATTGATTAAGTTTTTTTGTCCATACATAGCACGTCTAACATCTGCAACTTGTAAATGCTGCTGTACATTTTTTTTTTTTTTCCAGAAAAAAAATCTAGAGTTTAAAAATTTAGAGCAGTGTTTCTCAAAGTTATGAGACATCATTTGATCAAATATTTGCTAAGTGTTGTTTGCTGTTTGCTACTTTGATCAAAGTTTTTAATCAAAAGTACAACAATAAACTCATATAAATATTTCTAGCAATAATAACCTTTAAATGTATCTTTTTAAAATTATAATTAAAAAAAAAAAAAAGTTAAGCCTTTAACTTTGCATTTAAATGAGCAAGCCAACGATCCTCTTAAAATGGATAAGCATACATACTGCTAATTAAGAGGAAAACTGATTAAGAAGTGTCTAAGCCAATAGCAAAGCATGCAAGATAAATAGCAAGAAACACAAGCATGTTAAAAAACTTTTTCCCTACCAGATCATTCATATCCAGGTACTCCATGTTCCCATCCCAAGAAAGTGATATCTGTACAGGTTCCAAGCCCGGTAATCACCTCTGAACTAAATACAGAGCCACTGCTTTTTAGCCACTGCCAATGATACTGCTGCAACATTAACCTGATGGTAGGTTCAGACAATTGACTGCAAAGGGATTCGCAAAGACTCTCTCTGATTCCCACGGGGAAGCACATATTTATCCAGCATATCTTTCTAATGGACACCGAAAACTATCAGCTATTACTATCATGGAAGACCAGGCGCTTGAGCTTTCTCTGTCATATTATAAATTTATTATCGCCTTGTCCAACATTAATACATAAAAAGGTAGCTTTATTTTTAAAAGGTGTTTTAACTCATCTGTGGCTAAGGTAGTTTAGAGGTTAAAGTGTATGTAAACATGAACAATGCACTTCTTTCATTTGCTCCCTTTTGGCTTAATAAATACTAATTTTGTTACGTCTGTTGAATAAACGCCAAACTTGTTGATCCTCTGATAAATCTTTTAAGTTAATAACTTTCTGTGCTCTCCTGCCTGTGCTGCATTCTTATTAGTTAGCATTGTTTCCAGATGTCTCTGTGGACTACAGAGGTGTTTCCCCTATTTTATGGAAAACAGAAAAAGGGGAGGCATAGCCCTATCCTAGGGTGACACCTCTGCTCTTTTATAGATATAGTATGTTCAATCAATGTGATGATTTACTAACTGCTAATGCATTACTACACCATTCTCATACTACTAGACCTCTCTGCGGCCTTTAATACTTTTGACCACCCCCTCCTTCTCAAAAAACTCCACTCTCTTGGCGTTCAAGACTCTGCTCTCTCATGGTTCTCCTATTACCTATCAAAGCACTCCCTCGGTGTTACCTATAACTTTGTCTCCTCTTCTGTACTTCCTCTTTCTGTAGGGGTTTCCCATGTTCCTGTCCTCGGACCCCTCCTCTTCCCAATCTACACCTCCCCCCTGGTCACTTGATAAACTGACATGGCTTCCAGTACCATCTCTATGCTGGTGATACTCAAATCTTTCTCATTACTCCTCACCCCACTCCTTCAGTGTCTTCTCCCATTACTAACTGACATTTCCGCGCGGATGTCCCATTACTTTCTCAAGCTCAGTCTTTCCGAGCTCATAATATTGCTTCCTGCCAATGCCCCTTTTCCTGACTTCTCCGTCAAGATCAATAATACAACTATCAGTCTTTCATGCCAGGGTACTAGGTGCAATCCTGTCCTTTCAGCCCCAAATCCAATCACCGTCCAAATCTTGTAGACTGTATCTCTGTAACATCTCCACAATATGCCCCTTTTTAACCATTAAACCACTAAACACCTTTTTCACTTCCTCTTAATCTCTTGCTTTGACTATTGTAACTCCCTCCCCATAAGCCTACCTCTTTGAAAGCTATCCGCTCTTCAATCTGTCATGATTTCTGCTGCCAGACTCATCCACCCTACCAACCATTCAGTTTCCACCACCCCTCTCTGCCAATTCCTCCACTGGCTACCCATTGCCCACTGAATAAAATTGAAATCATTTACAAAAACATACAAAGCAATTTACATCACCAATCCTGTTTCTAAATATCACCCAATCTGTCCTCTCCACTCCTCCCAAGACCTATTGCTCTTTAGCTCCCTTGTCTCTTCCTCCTATGCTCATCTCCAGGCCTTCTCCAGAGGAGCAGGGCCCTCCCAACCCTCTTGTACTGAATTGTATTGTTGCTGTATTGTCTCCAAATAGGCGCCAAATAAATCCTGTATAATAATAATAATAATAATAATAATAATAATAATAAAGTAGGAGCGCTAAACTTGTGGTCCTAGAGACTCACCAGCAACCTAACTCAGAGGGGTTTACTAAAGTTTAAATATAAAGCTAAAATAAATGTGTTCAAATTAAGGCAGAAAAAAAAAAAAGAAAAGAAAAGAAAAAACTAAGGGCCCAAACACACATAATGGTCATACCCAAGCCAAATAAAGACCCTGCTGTAGTCTCCAACTATCGACCAATTTCCCTACTCAACGTGGATGTCTACGCAAAGATTCTTGCCAACTGTCTGCTCCCATTATTTCCCGATTTATTATCCTTAGATCAGGTAGGTTTTATCCCAGGACTTGAGGCGAGAGATAACACCCTAAGAGCAATAAGCATACATCATTGGTGTAAAGTAACCGCAACCCACACTGTGCTTGTGGACTTCCGTCAGTATACGGCTTCCTCCCAGTTGTGAACATATTTATATACACAATTTATACACACATGAGCACATCCCCCTCCTGATCAGATTACCACACACAGGTCAGGGGTTGCCTGATTATATTTTCATATGCAGATGAAATTGTATACAGAAATAGAATTAACCTGAACTAATTATCCAGCCATCTGGACAGAAACATATGTGAGTTCATGAACATTTAACAATGGAACAGACAGGCTTAACAGAATTCACATCACATCTCAATACAGAAACAATAGGGAGAGCCTGTCTCTGACATTGAAGTTCAATACACATTATCATAAGTAAACACAGACCCCATTTGAAGCAGTCCAAACCATTAAGTAACTGTCTTTCACTCCCAGTGACGGTGAGTACCTTCACAATTGGCTTTCCTCTTCCAACACACCTTGCTTTCTATTATCCCTGGATGTGCAGAAGGCATTTGACAGAGTGGCCTGGGACTACATGATAAAAAATCTTAAAACAATAGGCATTCAAAGCATCATGATGAACTACATTATGGCATTATACTCTAACCCAACCACCAGAGTTAGAGTCAAAGGCCGTCTGTCGGACACCTTCTCCATTTCCAATGAGACTCGCCAGGGTTGCCCCCTTTCTCCCCTCATCTTCGTTTTCACCCTAGAACCCATGCTTCACAGATTACGATAGATTCCAGACATAAAAGGCGTCATGATAAGGGGACATTCCCTCAAACTAGCGGCGTACGCTGACGATATCCTACTATTCCTGACTGATCCTATCATCACGATTCCCAACCTCCTAAAAGACCTGGCCACATTTAAAGAGTTATCAAATTTACAAATTAACTTTTCCAAATCACGTGCCCTTAATGTTTACCTCCAAAGTAACATTTTGTCGCAATGCCACACCAACTTCCCCTTCGGGTGGGAACCAATCGACATCACCTATCTTGGGGTTCGATTTCCGGTAAAACTCTCCAAACTCTATACTAGGAATCACCTCTCACTTTTACAAAATATCCAATCAGACCTCCAGAAGTGGAAAGTCAGACCCTTTTCGTGGTTCGGAAGAACGGCAATTATTAAGATGAACGTTCTCCCTAGAATTCTCTATTTGCTAAAAATTTCCCACCAACGTTCTTTTCATTGCTCAAACAAATCTGCTCATATTTTATCTGGCACTCTAAACACCCCCGACTTAACTGGGCCATACTTTCGACCCCTAAGCAGAAGGGAGGAATGGGTCTTCCAGATCCATACAAATACTACTGGGAATCTCACCTGGTGAGGGTAATTGACTAGCAAATCCATGCCCATACTAAAGCTTGGGTGAAAGTGAAGAACTCTTTTTCCCAGATACTGATATGCAACCTTCTTTGGATCAAACCCAAATTGACCCCCAAAGACAGTATGAAACACCCATTGATAGGCCCAACACTTCAGGTTTTCGTGGCTGCTTGTAGGAAATTTAAGCTTTCATCATCCCAGGGCCCTCTTACCCCCATCAAACAAAACCCAGAATTTCCTCCAGGCATAGATGAAACGTTTTTTGCTCATCAGCACATGGATGCACCTTTAAGAGCAGGACACTTCTTCAAAGAAGGGATATTACTTACACATGACTTATTATTCTCACGCTTTGCTGGTCACCTTCCCTTCTTTACATATCTACAAATTAGACATTTTTATATAGCTGTGGCCCACGGTCTGTATACAGTAGAGAACACACACCTTTCGAAACTATGTGTTTGAAATCCGAACCCCAAAGGTACTTGATATCGAACATATATGCATTGCTGTTCTCAAAGTGTGAGACCAAGACGAACAGAATCAGCCATCAGAATCAGCCAGTTTTTACTGACGGAAAACTACCCCAACCCCCCCCCCCTTCCATAGTAGATTGGATTCAGGGAGTCCTGAAAATTGCTAAAATGGACGAGCTGATCCACCAGGCAAGGGAAACACCTGCTTCATTCTACAAAACTTGGGCATGCTGGATACAATTTGAGAACTTGGCAGAATTCACTGATATAATGAACAACAGCAACTTTTAGGGGAACTAATCTCGTGAACACTCACCTAAAACTACTAATTACCCATTTCACACCTCTGAAGTATCACTTTATACACATAATAACGAACCGTTACCCGAACATACAAAACCAATACTTCAATACACCTCCACCCCAAATACCCACCATACAGCCTCTCCCCCTCTACTCCCCTATCCCCTTTATATTCTTTTTTATCTGCCCTCTTTATTCTTTGCCAAACACCTCTTGACGCGCCACTCGACATCTAGATGGAATAAACTCTTGTATTCTTTCAGCTACAAAATGTTCATGTAGTATATCACCCAGTAACGACAAATTTATTTTGCATAATATGTTTATAGGTATTCAACCTACAATCTCTAATATGGTAAGAATATTACTAAAATATTGCGACAAACTAATGGACTGAACAGACCTGCACCTGGTTAATGGGGACTGGCAGCATCCCCACCTGGACACAGCTAGTACCCAAAGGGGGTGTCCGGATATTTGGGGGATGCTGGCAGGCCCCTCTCTGTTTTGTCGTAAGATGACTAAATCTAACAAAAACTTCCATACTCAGGTCATGTAATTCTCTTGTTTCTTTTCTCACATTGTTTGTATTGGCTGTACAAAGTTATATCCATATGTATCTAATGTAGTACCATTAGAACTTCGACATATCTGTAATAAAATTGCATATCTGTATATCTTTATAAAAACCACCAATAAAAATAATGAAATAAAAAAATAAAAAATAAAACACTAAGGGCCCTTTCACACTAATCAGTTTTTGAGCAGTTGTTCAGTTAAAAAAAGTGGAAGAAAAAAGCATGAAAATTGCATCTCTTTAAATCCTATGGAACTCTTCACACTGGTCTATTGTGTTTCAGTTGCATTTTTAAAAGCCCTGCTTGCTCCATTAAAGTGCATGTTTGTTGCAGTAAAAAAACAGCAGCAAAGATGCAAGTCTCCATTGAAATGCATAGAAAATGCATCCAAAAAGCATAAAAAAGCAACGCGACTGTGGGAAGTGCTGTGTCCAGACACATGTCCAGAGGAAAGACTCAGCGCAAATGCATCAAAAACACGTTATGCGCTGTGTTAAATTTAATGCACCGTGGCAAAACTCATATGTGTTTTGGATGCTTTTTTGCAATGGAGCAGTGTGAAAGAGCCCTAAATGTAAAAGTTAAGGCGACAAAACATTGTTATGGAGAATAGAAGAAGGGGAGGCATAGCCCTGTCTAGAGATGCACCAAAAGTTCGTTTTACCGATAGTGAAAATGGTGGCGATAATGGCCCCGAAAATGCACACAATTTTGCCGCAATTTTATCACGATTTTGCTGTGCTTTTGGCTTGTTTTTAATAGGTCATGTGACTCAAACACAACTTAACATGGATGCACTATTGATGCGTTCTTGCTGAGTTTTCAATGCATTTCAACAGGTAGGTGTGATTTTGGTGCGGTTTTTTAACTGACCAAAAAATACAGCAAGCAAGATTTTTACACCACAACGGAACGTACCAGTGCAAGGACATACATAGAATTAAAAGGGATGCATCTTTCTTGAGCTTTTATTGTGCTAAAGGTGCCGATAATGGCCGACAATAAATTCATATTAATTTTAATTCATGATATTAATTAAAAGTCAAATATAATGCAATTATACTGAAAAAAAGAAAAGAAAAAAAATGAAACTGCCTAAAAATTCAGTTTAATGAAAAATAATAAAATGTATTTTAAAGCTGAACTCTAGGAATTTAAGTTCCTTTGTGAAAAGTGAAGTCACATTATAAGTTAAGTCCAAAGAGGCACCTAACACCTTCTGGGCTTATCTCTATATACATCTGACAGGCTTATAGAATTCTCAAAAGACAGCTTTTGCTATAGTTCTAAGAGCCCAACGCTGCATCTTCTGGCCTCGCCATTGTCAACAGTAGAGTTGCTGCAGCTGCTATATCCTGCCCCTCCCCTTCCCCTGCTCAATCACAGAAGTATTTGTATTATGTGGGCACATCCATAAAATACAAAGGTGTCTGTGAATGGGCAGCATAGGGGAAGGCATTCTTCCCCAGAAGGTACTCTGTGTGCTTTTCTCCTAAGGGTGTAGCCTCGGTAGAGCCATAAACTTGCCATGTAAAAGTGATAAGCCCAGAAGATGTCATGCACCTCCTTGGACTTACCTTTTATTATGCCTTCACTTTATACAAAGGAGCTGAATTCCCGGAATTAAGCTTTAAAATGAAGCTAGTGTAACTGAACGGCAACACTTAGTTTAAATCAGGGAGTGCAGGAATAGTGGTATGAGCCTTTGTGCCCCCTCTTGTTTTGTGCTAGATAGTATTGCTTTCGCTTAACAATCCCAGCCCCTCTTTGCTGGAAGTTAGTTCCAGTTTTACCCTTGTTAGTAAAGCAGCTTTACAGAGTTCGACTTTTTTTATCAGAAAGTTTTTCACCTGCAATAAGCAAACAGAATAAAACATCTTTTGTATATGCCAGTATAGAAAAAATAAAACTGCATGTGGATCATGTTGAGTCAGCAAGTTTTCATACTTTATGCACAAAATGAGTCTTAGGACATATACCATTTGCATATAATGACAATTGAAACAGAACAAACATGTTAACAGGAGGAGTGGACAGAGGGATGTGTTTACCAGTCAAATGCAACTCATTTACTGTCCATTCAAAGGCTGTATATAGGAGATGGCTGTATTTGATTTGCAGTTTTCTAGCAATTTAAACTGTTTCCAACCAGCCTTTGATTGCAAAAAAAAAAAAATACCATCATATGTATCAGGACAACCCACAACCACCCCTGTCGTATAACAAAATATATCTCCTTTGAGATTAAATGCTAGTTGAAATCAGTTTAATCTTCCAGAAAATCACCAATGTAAGGCCAAAATTGATGTTAATTAGATATCAGTGAGCATTAAAAAAAAACACCCCCCCCCCCTTTCAAATCCCAATTTGCAGCTGCGCTAATTAGGCCATCTGGGTGACATCGTGGTCTAATTACTCAAATATGAGCTGGATGGAATCCAAATATGTTTAGTACAGTTAGCTTATCTATGCTGATAAAGAATGGCCAGTGTCACTCCATGGTGATTTACTGCATTACCTGTAACTTCAGCCCTAATCATATAAATAAATGTCTAATAAGAATGCTGATGTGCAGGCTGCTTGCTGTGTTAGTCTTCAAATTAATCCATATGTCCCCTTTGGATCCTGTACAAGTGTTCTTAGCCAAAGTTTGATTTTTCCCAGTCCCGTATAGATAAACTCTTTCCTAATTTATTCAATTGACAAATGGAAGAACTCTGATGAAGCTCTGACAGGTCCTACTCTATGAACCAACCACTGGGAGAGCAGGCAAAGGATAGAGCTTGTCCTGGTCCCGGATGTCAATGTGTGAGAAAGGAAGGATCCTGTAGACCTGTGCGGCTTACAGGATCCTTCATTTCTGACACATTGAAGTCAAGCTTAGTCAAGCTAAGCACCTGGACTTTCACATAGGGTAGAGAGGGGTTGGAATCTCTATCTTGGGGGAGATTTCCTTTCACTTCATGCTGGTTCTCTGGGATAAAAAGTGAAGGTAAATCTCCCCAATTGGACCCAAAGAGCACACTAAAACATGACAGGGTTATAACCCTTCTTTACCCACTTAAGCCCCGGAGGATTTGGCTGCCCAAAGACCAGGCCCTATTTTGCGATTCGGCACTGCGTGACTTTAACGGACAATTGCGCGGTCGTGCGATGCTGTACCTAAATTAAATTGACGTCCTTTTTTTCCCACAAACAGAGCTTTCTTATGGTGGTATTTGATCACCTGTGCGATATTTATGTTTTGCGCTATAAACAAAAAAAGAGTGACAATTTTGAAAAAATAGCAAAATCCCCCCCCCCCCCCAAAAAAAATGTAGAAATCAAATTTTTTTAACATTTTAGGCTAATTTGTTTTCTGCTACATATGTTTGGTAAAAAAAATCGCAATAAGCGTATTTTGATTGGTTTGCGCAAAAGTTATTACGTTTACTAACTAAGGGAAAGATTTTTGTCATTTTTATTGTTGTTTTTTTTTTTTAACGAGTAATCTGTGATTTTTTTGCGTGACTGCAACATTGCGGCGGACATATCAGACCCTTGACTGACATTTTTGACACTTTTGGGGGTACCAATGACATTACTACAGTAATCAGTGCTATACATATGCACTGTTACTGTAAAAATGACACTGGAAGGGAAGGGGTTAACTTTATTGGTGATGCAGGGTTTAAGTGTGTCCCTAGGGACGTGCTTCTAACTGTAAAGGGGTGTGGCTAGTGATGTAACCACAGAGACATACGATCCTACATAGCAGGATCGTATGATCTCTGCTGTTACACCAGGGAGAATGACAGACGGCTTTGTTTACATTAGCCGCCTGCCTTTCTCCCTCTGCACCGGGAGATCGCGAGTGACATCGGGTCCGCCGGTCACACGCGCGGACATGTTAGCCAACGAGCAGGGGGGGGGGGAGTGCGCCCCTGGCGGCGCGCACTCGCCCCCTAGAGGCTCTCAGGCTAGCGACGTAGTACTACGTCACTTTGCCTGTACGGGGCTGACCGCCGCAGTAAATATACTGTGGGTGGTCGGCAAGTGGTTACTCTATCCAAAATTTTAAAAGAAAATATTGTTGTAGATACACTTTGATTTTGAGAGATCCACTATAAGGACTAAGACCACACCTCCAAATTTTCAGGAATTGGAAAGAGGGGAACCTTTCATCAAAAAATGTGTATGCAAAGGATGCACTCCTGTCACACCCCAATGTGGACTGTAAAAAATGAATGTAAACATTTTTGGGGGTTAAACTTACAAGTTCCTTTTTTCACCACTCTCAGCCATTATACTGGCTTTAAAAAAATGCAATCATTTCTATTTTGGATGAAAGGTTTAGTGTAGTATAACACGTTTGCAAATTAAATAGTTCATAGTGTACATAGAGGTCTGCACATTAGACCAAAATGAGGGACAGCTAAAGAGGAAAGAGGGACAGAAGAACTTATTCCATTAGGATGATTGCCCCTCCACTTAAGTATCTGTTGGTTGAGGATCTATTCCAGCCTTTCTCAACCTTTTCAACACAGAGGAACCCTTGAAATAATTTTCAGGTCTCAGGAAACCACTGCTAAAAATGACTATATTTCCAACTCATTATACAATAGTGTGATGGTCAGTGGGATGAATGCTCCTTACACTTGTGGTGTGGACATTGGGAAGAATTACCTTCTTCCAGATAGCTAAAAAGATCAATGGTGTCAGGGGAACTTATCTGAGAGCCAGAAATTGCTCATTGCTCAAGGAACCACTAGCAACTTCTGGAGGAACCCTAGGGTTCCACTGAACCCTGGTTGAGAACCACTGATCTATTCTAACATTTTTGGTGCCCACACATCAGCATTGTTGTTACTTTAGGACATTTTTGGCTAGGTTAGGTTCACTTTATTCACTTCAGCTCCAGAAGGGTTTACCCCCTTTAAAGATCAGGCCATTTTTTGCGATATGGCACTGCGTCGCTTTAACCACTTGTCGACCGATTACTGCATATTTAGTGCGGCAGTGTGGCTGTCCCAGGCAAACCGACGTAGGTCTATGTCGGTCGCTTGGTGGCAGCTAGAGGACGAGCCCCCACTCCTGATCGTCAGCGGGGAAGCCGATGCATGGGTCAGGTGGCTCTGATTGCCGCCTGACACCCGCAATTGTTCCCCGCTGAGAGAGAAGAACGGTCAGCTGTTGTAAACACAGCTGATCGTTCTTCTCCCTGGAATGATCCTAGAGCCCATGTGATCCTTCTATATAGGATTACAGGTCTCTATGGTCATTCCACAAGCCACGCCAACACCCACAGTTAGAAACACACCCCTAGGTACACATTTAACCCCATTGATCACCTATACTGTTAACTCCTGCCAGTGTCATTATTACAGTAACAGTGCATATTTTTAGCACTGATTACTGTAGTAATTTCACTGGTCCCCCCAAAAGTGTAAAAAATGTCAGTCAGAGGTCCGATCTGTCCGCCACAATGTTGCAGTCCCGCAAAAAATCGCAGATCGCCGCCATTACTAGTAAAAAAAAAAAACAACAATAAAAATGACATAAATCTTTCCCGTGGTTAAAAGATGCAATATCTTTTGCGCAAACCAATCAAAATACGATTATTGCGATTTTGTTTTACCAAAAATATGTAGCAGAAAACAAATTGGCCTAAAATGTTAAAAAATTTTGATTTTTAAATTTTTTTGGGAATGTCATATATCAGAATGTGAAAAATATTGTTTTTTTTTTTCAGAATTGTTGCTCTTTTTTTGTTTATAGCGCAAAAAATAAAAATCGCACAGGTGATCAAATACCACCAAAAAGAAAGCTCTATTTGTGTGGAAAAAATAGACATACATTTAATTTGGGTATAGCATTGCATGACCGCGCAACTGTCAGTTAAAGTCACACAGTGCCAAGTTGAAAAAAAGTGGCCTGGTCATTAAGGGGGCAAATCCTTCCGGTCTTAAAGTGGTTAACTGACAATTGCACGGATGTGCAATGTTGTACCCATGTCCTTTTTTTCCTACAAATCTCTCTTTTGGTGGTATTTGATCACCTCTGCGGTTATTATTTTTTGCACTAGAAACAAAAAATACACCATTTTGAAAAAAAATAAATAATATTTTTTACTTTCTGCTATAAAACATTTCCAATAAAACAATTTAAAAAATCAAGTTTTTCATCAATTTCGGTCAATATGTATTCTGTTACATATTTTTGGTAAAAAAAAAATCCAGTAAGTGTATATTGATTGGTTTGCGCAAATGTTATAGTGTCTACAAACTATGGGATACATTTATGGACTTTTCATTTTTTTTTATTATTTTTACTAGTAATGGTGGCGATTTTTAGCAGGACTGCGACATTTTGGAGGACATATCTGACACTAAGTGACACTTATTGGGGACCACTGACACCAATACAGTGATCAGTGCTATAAAAAAAAAAAAAACTGGCAGGGCAGAGGATAACACTAGGGTAATCAAGGGGTTAAGTGTGCTCCTAGGAAGTGCTTTCTAACTGTGGGGGCAGTGGATATACTAGAGGAAAATAGAGATCTGTGATTCAGCTTAGCTGAAACACAAGATCTCTCTTTTCCTCCCTGACAGAATAGCAGTCTGCCTTGTTTACATAGACAGACCGCCGTTCTGTCATTCTGCTGAATGATCGGTGGGTCCCGGCGGCCATTGCAGCCGCTGGACCTGCTGATTGGCTCCTGCTGTTTCCAACCACAGTGGGAGTGGCGCTTTTGGGTGGCGCGTGTGCCTCCAAAATCCCGTACACAAAATCACGCACATGTACTTAATTTTACGCAGCCGGGCCCGCCCTGCTGCAGTATATATGCGGCAGGCAATCCGGAAGTGGTTAAAGCCTAAAATTTTGAATTAATCCTCTGCACACAGTTTTAAACTTTGACATACTTTTAGAAAAGTTTTGCATAACCCAGAGATTCCTAGTTCACGTATATTGCAATACATGTATACCTTGGCCAAATGTGTTAAAGTAATCCCTCTCCCTACTCTTCTTTGCTAAATGGATTTCAGCACAGACAATGTTTCAGTTTTATTGTACAGTAAGACCCGGTTCACACTACTCTGACTTGGGACGCGACTTGTGCGCCCTCAAGTCGCCCCAAGTCTCTTGTCATTACAAATTCAATGTAAATGAATGAGAGCCGTCTTAATATGCACTACTGAAGTTGGTCCGACTTCAGAAAAGGTTCCTGTACTACTTCACGGCGATCTCTATCTGACTTGTGCACATAGACTTCAATGGGAGTCGCCTCTAAGTCGGATCCTTATCTATTTTCAAGCGACTGTGATCAGACTTTCCAGGAAGAAGAAAAATATTAATGCATTCCCCACAGACAAAGTCGCCTATCCTTTAAGTCTCTTACAAGTCTCTTACAAGTCTCTTATAAGTCTCTTCAAAGTCTCTTCAAAGTCGCGCTAAAGTCGGCGCTAAAAAGTCGCTCCTTCATGGGGCGACTTTGAGTCAGAGTAGTGTGAACCGGCTCTAAAGGTCAGAGACCAGATCTGGTTCTGAAGCTCTCCTTCATGTGTGTCAGTTGACTTTATATTGGTATAATAAATCCATTAAAATATGCTGTGCACGTACAGTATAGTTATACATACAGTATAGGTAACTGGCATTTTGCACAGTAAGGACTGACCAGAGAAAAATGCAGCTGGCCAGTTTGAACATGTATAGACATTGTAATAAATCTGTGCTGTGATAACACATGTATCTGCTGGCAAATAAAGTTTGATATACCCAAACCTAAGAACCTATAATATCATGTAATGATGCAGAGCCAGTAAAAATAATAATAAAATATAATAATAAAAAATACGAAAAAAATAAGTAAAGTGTTTAATGTGCCAAACTTAAAGTCTCTCTTAAATCAAAGTCCATATATATTCAGATAAAAATATCTTCCACCGTCCAGCAGATTCTTGTAGTGTAACGAAACCACCCAGTGCCAACACCCTGACCAAGTGCACACTCTCCAAACCATTAGCTGTAACAGGTACAGCAAACACAACATTGATTCTCAGGCACAAACCCTCTTGTTTGCACTTCCACTCCGGAATCACACCCCTTAGGTGGCAGCAAAAGGCAACTTCCCCCTGGAACAGATAGAACTCACCAAGGAGAAACAATGCTGTGTCTGCTGTACCTGTTACAGCTTATGGTTTGGTGAGTGTGCATTTGATTAAGGTGGTGGTAGTTGGTACAGTGCATCCAACAACATCAAAGAAGTTTGTTTGAAATCTTTGCAAATGTATTTAAAAAAAAAATCCTATGTACATAAGTATTCACTGCTTTTGCTCAATACTTTATTGAAGCACCTTTGGCACCAACTGCAGCCTTAAGTCTTTTGAGTATGTTGCTACAAGCTTGGCACATCTATTTTTGGGCAGTTTCTCCCATTCTTCTTTGCAGGACCTCTCAAGCCCCATCACGTTGGATGGGGAGCGTCAGTGCACAGTCATTTTCAGATCTCTCCAGGGATGTTCAATTGGGTTCAAGTCTGGGCTCTGGCTGGGCCACTCAAGGACATTCACAGATTTGTCCCGTAGCCACTCCTTTTTTAACATCCACACAGCATGATGTTGCCACCACCATGCTTCACTGTAGAGATGGTATTGGCCAGGTGATGAGCGGTGTCTGGTTTCCTCTAGACATGACCCTTGCCATTCATACCAAAAATTTCAATCTTTGTTTCATGTTTCATCAGACCAGAGAATTTTGTTTCTCATGGTCTGAGAGTCCTTCAGGTGCTTTTTGGCAAACTTCAGGAGGAATGTTCATGTTCCTTTTACTGAGGAGTAGCTTCTGTCTGGCTAATCTACCATATAGGCCTGATTGGGGGAGTGCTGCAGAGATGGTTGTTTTTCTGGAAGGTTCTCCTCTCTCCACAGAGAAACGCTGGAGCTCTGTCAAAGTGACCATCAGGTTCTTGGTCCCCTCCCTGAATAAGGCCCTTCTCCCCCGATCGCTCAGTTTGGCCGGGCGGCCCGCTCTAAGAAGAGTCTTGGTGTTTCCAAACTTCTTCCATTTACGGATGATGGAGGCCACTGTGCTCATTAGGACCTTCAAAGCTGAAGAATTGTTTCTGCAATGCTGCAACTAAATATCCTGAACACTGGTCTAATAAAATAAAGGGTAATTCCACTTTCATGGGGATAAAAAATAGCAAATAAAGAAAAATAATATAGCGCATACAATTGCGACACATATTGTAATTGAATGTTATTAAAAATGACCTTTCCTTCTCAATCTGCAGTTCTGTATTTTTTTGCAAATACAATGCAATATGGCTACTTAGAGACATTCTGTACACAGAATGTATACTGACCATCCCCCCAGAAACATAATTTCCTGCTTGTGTAATTTGCTCACCGATTTTCCCAGTAGTCTAACAAAGGGCTGCACAATGGTAGTATCACTTTCTTCAGCAAGCTTTATTGTACAAATGGTATTTATTGCACATTTCCACCTCAAGGGCCACCCCTCCAATGCATTTCACCCTTCTGGGCTTAGTCACAAGGGTGAAATGCGTTAAAGGGGCAGTCCTTCAGGTAGAAGTGAGTAAGATGTACTGTTTGGGCAATAAAGCTTGATGAAATAAGTGATTCTACAAGCGTGCAGCCCTATACATCCTTAAATGTATTTTTAAAGGCAATACCTGTAAGTACTTGAATCTGGCCTGGTATCAGCCTTGTGCAGTCCCTGTACAGCAGGGATCCTCAAACTACGGCCCTCCAGCTGTTGCAGAACTACACATCCCATGAGGCATTGTAAAACTCTGACATTCACAGACATGACTAGGCATGATGGGAATTGTAGTTCCTGAACAGCTGGAGGGCCGTAGTTTGAAGACCCCTGCTGTACAGCACAGATCAGACTAGGAGAAGGAGATTCAGCACAAGGAGCCAATCAGATGTGCTACAGTGCTCATGAAAGAAGAGTTTATTAGTGTGCTTCTTTGCTTTTCACTGTCTAGTCCAGGGTCTCTCAACCAGGGTTCTGTGGAACCCTAAGATTCCTCTAGAGGTTGCTAGGGGTTCCTTGAGCAATGGGCATTTTCTGCCTCTCAGACAAGTTTCCAATGACACCATTGTTCCTTTTAGCTATCTGCAAGGGGGCAATTCCTCCCAATGATGATCAGAGTAAGGAGCATTCTTCCCACTGACTGTCACACTAATGTGTCATGAGTTGTAGATTTTAACTATTAGCAGGGGTTCCCCGAGACCAGAAATTTATTTCAAGGGTTCCTCTGTGTTGAAAAGGTTGAGAAAGGTTGGGCCAGTCTAGCTAGGGAGAAGAACAAGAACGGTAAATGTTATTTAACTGCAGCAGCAAAAACTCAGGTCTCCTGTCCTGCCAGAAAAGGTAGAGAGGATTGACAGAGCTCTGTAAATTTCAGGATTTGATGAGCAGAAATACAAATCCTTTGGCAGGTTAAACACCTTATTTATATGTATTTCATCTATGTATTAAGCCAATTGTCAGGGGGTTGATCTTTACTATGTGGTCACACACCTCTAGCATCTACCATTGTTCTATTATGTAAGCTATTTGGATTTGAGCACAGATAATGTTTCAGTTCTATTACTTTCAAGCCTACCGAGGACCATTATAGTTCTCTATCCAGGATCTGCCATAAATATGTCACAAGTCTAAAGCACCTTATTTAAGACCTAATAGTGATCTATGAGTTTCATCTGTTCCCTGAAAGACCTTGAAAACATCATATTTTTTTTCCAAATCATTAATTTCAGTCCTTGCGAGTTTTTTTTTCTATCATTTCCAATTTAGTATTTGTTAAATCTTTCTGACCACTGGACCAGGCATCTCATGCTGTACACCCTTATGCAGTTATATTGCAAGATTAATCTTTAAAAACCCTCCATCCCTTCACCTGCTAAGTGTTTCCAGTGGTATACGGCATGCTTGCTAGGTCAGCAAATCCTGGCACTAGCCGAACGGATGTTTTAGATTGGATTGAGGTCAAAGGCAGCTGTGCTTTTGACACAGCAATGGACTTTTCCATTCCATTTACGCACTTCAGATGCCAAAATTTCAGAGCTGGTCACTGCAAAATGCAATTTTTAACGGCTAATGGATGAATGTAATTTCACAAGAATAAATACTCAATCCTTTTAAGGAAATATTCCTTGAACTCTTCAAAGTTAGTGGGTTCATTTTATTGCTGGCAACTAAAGGATTTTTTGTGCAAAAAAATAAATACACAAACAGACATACAATAGACCACTAAATGAATCAATGAAAGCCTTTACTTTATCCATATAACCAATAAACAGCTATTTGATATGTATTATAAGAATAAAATCCATACCGGCTCTGTATGTGATGGGAAATGGTCGAAGATGCGTTTTTCTCTGCTCAATAAATCTTCTTTGCACTGTAAGAGATTGGGGTGAATAGGGTTATTACATTTTGAAAGGCCTTGTATGTTTTTAAAATAAAAAAGTGCTACGCAAAAGCTTGAATTTCAGTTTTGGGTTAAAATTGATGTGTTGAGATGAGGCATCTTAATTTTATCCTGCCATGCCCACTGGCACAGTTCTTAGGAAGCCAAGCAAGTAAGTCAAATTCCTTCTTCCGAAGGCTTCATAACATATTATAAATGAGGAATCATTAGCGAACATCAAATACTGATGTAGTGACCATGGTAGGCTGGGTGAGCCTGGAAACTGGTTCCCTGTTTATTCCCCATTGTGAGTCCTGAAGAAGCAGATTAGTGAAACACGTTGACGCAAAGGGGCTCACAACAAAAACAACTCACGTTAAGCACAGGGTCCAGAGTGGCCCGTTTTTGTACATATATAAATACATCTATTTAGCTGATATTTTTCCATTTACAGTATATTTTCTTGTTTTTTTATATCTACAAATAAAATTTGAATTTTTTATAAATTTGGTTGTCCAATTTGCGTCTAAAGTCCAACCTAGTGCTCTTTTTTTTTTTCTTTCTGCTTTCAAGTATATTTACGGATTTGGCAAGGGAGTGGTTAAAGTAATTATATTGGGGACTCAAGAACAGGGAGATAAAAGAAACATCAGTCTCTAGCATTCACAATATTTTTTTACTTTCTGCTATTAACCACTTAAGCCCCGGAAGATTTTACCCCCTTCCTGACCAGGGGTTTTTTTGCGATTTTTTACTGCGTGATTTTGACGGACAATTGCGCGGTCGTGCAAAGCTGTACCTAAACGAATTTCACGTCCTTTTTTTCCCACAAACAGAGCTTTCTTTTGGTGGTATTTGATCACCTGTGCGGTTTTTTGATCATGCGCTATAAACAAAAAAAGAGCGTAATTTTTGCAAAAATAACAATATTTTTCACTTTTTTTTATATGAAATTCCCCCCAAAAAAATGTAAAAATCAAAATTTTTTAACATTTTCGGCCAAATTGTTTTCCGCTACATATGTTTGGTAAAAAAAAAAAATCGCAAAAAGCGTATTTTGATTGGTTTGCGCAAAAGTTATCGCGTTTACTAACAAAGGGAAAGATTTTTGTCATTTTTGGTGTTTTTTTTTTAACGAGTAATGGCGGCGATCTGCGATTTTTTTTGCGGTACTGCGACATTGCGGCGGACAGATCGGACCCTTGACTGACATTTTTGACACTTTTGGGGGTACCAGTGACATTACTGCAGTAATCAGTGCTATATATATGCACTGTTACTGCAAAAATGACACTGGCAGGGAAGGGGTTAACTGTATTGGACAGGGAGGGGTTAAGTGTGTCCTAGGGGCGTGATTCTAACTGTAGGGGGACAGGTCTCCTAGTGTAAAAACAAAGATCAATGGTTCTACATAGTAGAACCGTCTGATCTTCATTTTTACACAGGGGAGAATGACAGGCGGCTTGTTTACATAAGCCGCTCTGTCTTTCTCCCGCTGTACCGGCGATCGTAGTGTGACCAGCGGACATCGGGTCCGCCGGTCACACGCCCACACTCCTTTGTGAACGAGCCTCGGCAGGCGCGCGCCCCGGCGGGCGCGCGCCCGCCCGCTATTGACTCTAAAAGGAGTGACAGGCGAGCGACGTAGACCTACGTCACTCTGCCTGGCCGGGGCTGACTGCCACAGTAAATATACTGTGAGCAGTCGGCAACCGGTTAAATACATCCAATAAAAAAATCTTAAAAATCTAATTTCTTTATCAGTTTACTGTAGGCTAATTTGTATTCTGCTACATATTTCTGGTTAAAAAAATCCCAAAATGTGTATATTGATTGGTTTGCGCAAAAGTTATGATGTTTACAAACTATGGGATAGATTTATGGACTTTTAATTTTATTTATTGTTTTTATTAGTAATGGCGGCAATCAGCGATTTTTAGCGTGACTGCGACATTGTGGCAGACAAATCTGACACTAAGTGACACTTTTTGGGACCAATGACACCAATACAGTGATCAGTGCTAAAAATATGCACTGTTACTGTATGAGTGAAACACTGGCAAGGTTAAGATCAGGTTAAGATCAGGGGCGATCAAGGGGTTAAGTGTGCTCCTCGGGAGTGCTTTCTAACTGTGGGGGGAATGGACTGACTGCAGGAAGGAACAGATCTGTGTTCCTGATTAGTAGGAACACAAGATCTCTCTCTCCCTGTCCGATAGAACGGCAGTCTGCCTTGTTTACATAGGCAGACCTCATCTCTGTCATTCTTCTGAATGATCGTGGCTGGCCGGCGGCCATCGCAGCCGCTGGACCTGATGATTGGCTCCCGCTGTGTCCAATCACAGTGGAAGCACGGCTCCGGTGTCACACGCTGGCCCCGCTGGAGTCCATCTATAAAATCACATACAGGTACATGATTTTGCGCTTAAGGTCCACCCTGCCGCAGTAAATGTATGTGGGCCGGTCCTTAAGTAGTTAAAGTGTTACTAAACCCACAACAGTAAAATCAGTCTGTATATGCAGTAAAAGCATGCTTGTTATACTCACTGTGCAACCTAATGGGTCAATCCTCTGCATTGTGTAAAAAGGCTGTTTGATCCTGTATGCACAGATCCTCATTTCTTTCACTGACTCCAGAACATGCTCAGTTTGGTGTGTATTGCCAGAGAATTATTTTTTTTTTTTTTTTTTTTGGGGGAGTGCATGTGACCAGAACAAGGCCAATCAGCACTGTTCAGACAGAGGGTCAGGGGTCCCGAATCCTGATAGGACAGCTCAGTGCAATATGAAAACTCCTCCTACAAGCTTAACCATGAAATGACAGAAGTCACAAGACTGCTATTTACTGCTGATGAGAAAATGCTTTTTACATTTCATATTTACTAAAACTATTGCATTTCTATGTTCTGTGTACTGTGGGAGACCAAATATAGTGAATGCAGAGCCCTGGGTTTTGTAACACTTTAAACACACACACCCACACATATTGAACTGGATGGACTGGTGTCTTAATTAAAGCTTACCAACTATGTATCTATGTATATACACTACTGTTCTGTTGGGTTGAGGTCAGGACTCTGTGCAGGCCAGTCAAGATCCTCCACCCCAGACTCACTCATCCATGTCTTTATGGACCTTGCTTTTTGCACTGGTCCAAATTATTTGGTGGAGGGGGGATTATGGGGTGGGGTTGTTTTTTAGGGGTTGGGCTTGGCCCCTTAGTTCCAATGAAGGGAATTTTCAAGGCGTCAGGATAACAAGACATTTTGAACAATTTCATGCTCCCAACTTTGTGGGAACAGTTTGGGGATGGTCCATTCCTGTTCCAACATGACTGCACACCAGTGTACAAAGCAAGGTACATAAAGACATGGATGAGTGAGTTTGGGGTGGAGGAACTTGACTGGCCTGCACAGAGTCCTGACCTCAACCCGATAGAACACCTTTGGGATAAATTTGAGCGGAGAAAGTGAGCCAGGCCTTCTCTCCAACATCATTGTCTGACCTCACAAATGTGCTTTTGGAAGAATGGTCAAACATTCCCATAAACACACTCCTAAGCCTTTCTAAAAAGAGTTGAAGCTGGTATAGCTGCAAAGGGTGGGCCAACTCAATATGAAACCCTACGAACTAAGACTAGGGATACCATTACAGTTCATGTGTGTGTAAAGGCAGGCGTCCCAATACTTTGGTAATATAGTGTATATAGCTTTGTAACTTTTTTTTTTTTTACCTCCCAGGGCCATATTTATTAGAAAAACCCTCAAATACCTCTCAGGAGAGCATTTCGGTGACTTGGTTTTTAAACATCCTAGAAAATACAAACATGACTGCTTTTAAATAAGATATAAATTACCAGTCTGCAGGCCTTAAAGGAAGAATTCAGCAATCTATTAACTGTGGGAAGTCAGAAGAATAACTTCATGTAATGTATTTTGCTCTCCAACTGCGCTTAAATAAAGTTCTTCCTATTAAGTGAGTTGCCCAGGGCTTATTAGACTCTGTTGGAGCGAGGTGTTCCATAATTGATTGTTGTCTGTGTATACGCAGTGTGTGTACAGAATATAATACTCTCACACAAATATCGACTGGGGACAAGAAATTCAGATTACCTTTTGAGATTTGCGAGAGCCTGGTTTTTGCCTGGTAAGTTTGTGCTGAATGAGCAGGGATTGATCGGTGCGGCAGTCGTACGTTCCATGTTCTGACTCATCTGTGTAAGTATCTTTTGTAGAATCTAAGTAGAGAACAAAGTTTTATAAGATTGCTGCAATACTGATATGCTGGATGCAATCCCTAATATACTGTCTTAAAGAGAACCTGTCACCTGTCACCTACACTATCATACTTGCCAACTGTCCTGTTTTTGCCGGGACAGTCCCGGCAAATAGGAGCCTGTCCCGGGTAATGTACATTGTCCATTGCACTTTATTTATATTTACATATTACATTTTTTCTATAGTCACAACTGAGCACATATGCCACTTTAGAATTGCAGGGAATTGCAGGGAATTGTTATGAGAATTGTAAACTTTAGGCAGAAGCAGGGCAGCTGAATGGGAAAATTATTCCAACTCTGCTACTTTGGCCTTAAATTTGAAATTCCCTTTTCAATTTCCTGTAATTCTCTCCTTATTGAGTAGATCCTGTAATCTGATGATAAGTAGGCAGGGATTAATTATGCGGAGTGGGTGGAGCTTCATGGAGGTGGGTGTGGTAAGTAATTAATAGCTGTGCTGCAAAGTGTCCCTGGAAATTTTTTTCAAATGTTGGCAACCATGCACTATCACATCAGTAACAAAAATGTAATGTGTCTTCACGTTGTTTTTCCTTGTTCTAAAACCCAATATTTTTAGTGTGCATGGAAATAATAGGTGACTTTTCCAAAAGTTTGATTTATTTCTTAATCACTTGACCTCCGGAAGATTTGACCCCCTTAACCACTTCTGGAATGGAAAATTCTCCCCCTTAATAACCATATTTTGCGATTCAGCACTGCGTTATTTTAACGGACAATTGCGCGGTCATGCAACGCTGTACCCAAAGAAAATTATGTGCTGGTATGCAATGCATACTAGATCATTATAACATTAGTTTGAAGCAAGATTTTTATTTATTTTTTTGCACTTTAAGCCCGGTCCACTTAACCACTTCAGCTCCAGAAGGTTTTAGTCCCTCAATGAGCAGACCATTTTTTTGCGATACGGCACTGCGTTGCTTTAACGGACAATTGCACGGTCGTGCAACGCTGTACCCAAAGAAATTTTTTTTTCCCCATAAATAGAGCTTTCTTTTTGGTGGTATTTGATTACCTCTGCAATTTTTATTTTTTGTGCTATAAAAAAAAAAGAGCAACAATTCTGAAAAAAAAAAAAATATATATATATTTTTCACTTTCTGCTATATAACACCCCCCCCCCCCCCAACAAAAAAAAACCCTTAAAAATCAAAATGTTTTAAAATTTTAGGCCAATTGTTTTTCTGCTACATATTTTTGGTAACAAAAAATTGCAATAAGCCTATTTTGATTGGTTTGCTCAAAAGTTATCGTGTCTACTAACTACGGGAAAGATTTATGTAATTTTTATTGTTTTTTTTTTACTAGTAATGACGGCCATCTGCGATTTTTTTTGCGGGACTGCGACATTGCGGCTGACAGATCAGACCCCTAACTGACATTTTAGACACTTTTGGGGGGACCGGTGACATTTCTACATCTGTAATGTCTGTATATAGTTTTCAAAGTGGAGTGCTAGTGACTGGCAATAGGACTTTCGGCATCCACCCTCTCACCAATCCTGATGACACAGCGATTATACTGCAAGCAATACAAGTCGGTTCTCCATCTGATGATCAGGTTGAGACGGCTGCTTGGTCGGCTAGTTCAGTGATCTGTCTGGCACCTCTGCTGTCAGGGATGTCGCTAGTGGACCCCTGGCATGGTGGAGCAACGTTCATCCTAAATGGACTGGAACAGCGGTGGCAGTGGATGGCGTGGTAGGCCGCAATCCTCCAAACTAAGCAGCGGACCGATGCCCACTTGATGGACCCCGGGAAGCAAGACCCCTTGGGCCTGTTTGGCAGATCCTTTTAAAACCTCTCCCATAATTCTCCCCCGGACAACATGGCTGTGCAGGCTTAGCTCAGTGTACATTCCGACACATGTATGCATGTACAGAAGTGACGTCATCCTGTGCCAGCAAATGAAGACATGCGAGACGAGGCGCAGATCCATGGTGCGCTGTCAAATATTTACACTGCATCATGTATGTTCCAGTTTCCAGCTGGCGGTTTCTGCAGCACCCATTTGCTTAGAGCTTATTCCAGGATTTTGCGTGATGGGAATATGGGATGGGTACCAGCAAATGAAGACAGCTGCAGCCTAGCATCCAGAAGAAGTCATGTTTGAGATGTGGTGCCATTGCTTCCTTTAGTTTCTCTTTAATGGGATCAAAGCAGTGCTTTAAGTGGGCCGGTATGCACTGGTACTCAGTACTGCCACTTCCAAATATGGCTCTTGAGCATACCGCCACCTCTTTGTGCACCTTAGCGTACCAGTACGCTCATTTTCGACATCTGCGCCCTCAATTGCCCCCCGCAGAATATTTCCCACTCCAGAGCCAGACCAGTCACCACCAGTGAGTACCCCTGCTCCGGAGTCCCAGCCCAGCCCAGGGGGGGGGGTGCTCTGTGGGGACCCTGATGTGGGGTGGGGGCAAAATTTATAGGCTATAATAGAGTACCGGCACCTCTTTTGGGCCACTTAAAGCACTGGATCAAAGGGACAATCATTTTCAACCTTAGTGAGCAGTAAAATCGAAAGAGAAGGATGGGAAATTTGAATGAACAAAATTCTAACTCTGAATGTGGTTTTTGGTTGGGAAAGTTTGTACTTATTGTAATGCACATGTGCATACTAAAATCAAATGTTGAATTTTAAACACTGGCATCGAAGTATTAATTTTTTTTCATATTTATTTTCATAAATCCCAAAAATTAACAAGTCCATATGGTACTATTGAATGCTCAAATAAAATTCTTCTGGCGTATGACCAGCTTTAGCCATGTGCTGCTTGCTTCCCCCATCCACAGTTTAGATAGAAGAATCTCCACTACTGGATATTGTATTCCGGCCACTGAACACAATAGTGCTGCTGAACCGTGAATACATCTGATAGGTTGCAGTCACTATTTAGCTGATAATTTTGCACCCATCTCCAATTTTTAAATTGACTTTTGTCAATCTGGGTGGTGGTTGCAGGGCTCCCCCTTGTAGAAATTCAGCCAATTCAGCAGGAATCAGCCAAAATATAAGCCATCTACAGCCGGCCTTACAGATTGCTCAGAATACTGCTGCCATATATACAGTACTACACAATAAAAAAACCCCATTTCAGCATTAGATATATCAATGCAGTTGATTTTTAGATAGGAGCTCAGGCTTCAAACACCCTTTCTCTTGCACGAACTGTAAACAAGCTCAGAGCTGTAAATCACCCCTTGGAGAGTAAGCGCAAAGAGATTAAATCTTTCCAGCCCAGGATTACTGCTTATTGGAGCCACTTGCCATTGCATTTCACACATTACTCATCAGCTTAATTGTCCATAAACAACAACAGATGATGTGGTTTAGGTCTTAAAGGTTGTTTTCTTTGACCTTCACGTGTTTTGTTTGTGGTTTACAGATCTCCCTTTTGTAATGAATAATCCTCATACAGGTACATTCATACCCCAGGGATCATATTCCATTAATATCCATACCGTGTGACAGACATTGTGGCAAGCCACAGCCCCTTCGCACAACAGCCAGGGAATCCTGACTAACCAGCAGATGATGCTGCTGGAAATATACCTCCTGCTTCTTGGTTACAGTCCCTAGTGTGCAATCACAGATGAAATTGCTCATTAACACCTTCAGTCCCATGGACATATACCTCTCTCCTGGAAAACCTATTTCTGCTCCAGGACAACAAATACACTAAAAATAGCAGACAGGTGTAAATAAAAATGTTAATGGGAATGGTTATAAATAACCATAAGTAAGTAAATAATTGTTCCAAGAAAATTTTACGTTTCTCAATATAGTATTTGAATTTAAGTTTTTCTTCTTATTTATAATTATTATCACTATGACTGTTGTGACAGGAAGTCAGGTAAATCTGTGAGTGTTGTCACAGATGGGAGATACACTGCTGCTTGGTTTAGACAATTCACCAATTACTATAGGGTGTCGGCTGCAAAGGTAGCCAGGGAGGTTTGAGGAAGTTGAAAAACCTCCAGCTTTTCAGAATGAGGAAATCAAGGCCTCTATAATTTGTCCAGAGAAAGTCTATGGAGGGCTGCCTCCTGAAGCTGTCTCCTGAAGCTGTGTGAGCTGGGGATAGGAGAGCAGTCAGACGTATGCCTCCTGGAGCGATGTGCGCTGAGGAGGGTAAAAAAGACTGAAGACTTCTCAAGGTGAGGACATGGATTGTTTTTCTATGGGAAGAGAAAACAAAGGAATGTTCTCTATGTGGAGAGAAAACAAAGGAATGTTTTCCATATGAAGAGGTCAATGAACATATGTCTATGTGAAAAGAAAATGAATGGACTATTGATGGTCTGCTGTAGGATCAGCAAAGTCTGCCCAACAGTAGGTTGGGGACAGACTCTTAGGTAGGTTCCTGTGTGTGAGAAGGTAGCCGCCCACAGTGGCAAGGATTTATTTTATTTTATGTTTATTTTGAAGTATGCTGTTTTTGATGCTTGCACTTGTGTGAAGAAAAATTGCAAGAATAAAACTCATACACTGTTGTTTGCAACCACTTCTCGGCTATCTCCCTGTGTAACGAACCCCAAAAGGGGTCATCCACACCCACCACCGAGCTAATACCTCACACTGTTCATATCTGCTTGATGCAATTCTATAAAAGCATTATTGCTAAATAGTAAAGATAAGCTTATCCAACCAAACCTAGAAATGACCCCTATCCAGGCATCACACCGGCATGCATTAAATATTTCTCAATCCACTGGTTCAATCAATCACTCCTTTAAGTAAACTAGTAAGAAGGCTCCTGTCTACCACTATACTCCTTCACACAGGCCCGGACATCATCACTCTCTGACCTCCAAACTCCCTCTTTTCTACCATTTCATTCCCATGCCCTAAAAGTTTCCAGTAAGAAAAATAGGAAGCCATTGGGGTACCCTTTTTTATGTGATTAATGGTCATATATAATGTTATTAACCGGTTCATGTAATAATTATTTACTCTAAATTACAATTATACCAGGTGCAACCGTTGACCACCTACATAGGGAATCTCCTATGGTTTCCTCACTCTACTATAGGCAAAATTGTTGTTCACTTTGCAAGAGCTGAACTGCAGCATCTGTGCAAATCACTGGGATGTGTTTCATGGTTAGAAGGTACTGATGGTCGGGATAATCCTGAAGAGGTACTCAGAGCAGTAGAGCTGCCACAAGAGAGTCAGGAGGCTGAATGTTTTGCTTGATTCGTAGTGATGGTGGGAACCTCCTGCATGGGAAGACATGCATGGATGAATTTTGACTTTCTTTTAAATAAAAGTGGGCAGAAAAGCCCTGAAAACGATATCTGCCATGGAGTAAATTCACTGTTAAGGCACTACCACTGAGCTAAGAAACCCCAAAGTGTCACAATAGTTAGTTTTCTAGTTTTTGCATTCTGTTACCTAGCTAGGTTGCCTGTTAGGTATTTCATCATTTGGATATAAGGGTCCTTTCACACGGTCTGCCTCCATCTGCGGACTCCATGCTGCTCAGTGGGGGATTGATCTGCCGATCCCCGCTGAGCAGGCGGATGACAGCTCCCTCTCCACTCTGTGTGCAGAGAGGGAGCTGTCAGATCCTGCTGTCCTCTATAGGGGAATCAGATGAGAACGGACCGCCTGTCCATTCTCATCCGATCCCATCCGATCCGCTGGACGGATGGAAAATAGGGTTTCCATCCGTCCAGATTTCACGGACAGGATCGGAATCGGATAGCAGCGGGTGTCAGCGGAGATGTCTCTGCTGACATCCGCTGCCCCATAGGGATGCATGGAGGATCCAATCAGATCCGCCTAAAAAAATGACAGGCGGATCTGATCGGGTCGTTCATGTGAAAGGACCCTAATTCACTTGTATTTTCATGTTTGTGGGTGTATTTTGGTTTCTGGTGCTGTTTTTTTTCACAGTTAATAAACTTGTTTAAATTATATACAGTCTGGTCTCAGTTTCCTATGCAGATCTGGCCATCCCTGCCATTGGTATTCCCAAAACTTCCCTTTGGATCAACAGCAGAGAAGTTTCCCCATCTACAGTAGTGATTTTATTATACATTTCAAGGTAGTATTTCCTGTATTGTATACAGCATATGTTCTACATAGAGTACAGTTGCAAAGCTAGTTTTTGACCATCCAGTATTTTACTATGTTGTAGGTATTCCATTGTTTACATTTTGGATGGAGTAGAAAAGAGGAGATTCCTGATTGGGGAGATTTCAACGGACTTCTGTCCTAATAAATACAACATAAGGTCATAAGGTGAGGATATATTTCTATAAGGGACATACAGTTACAAAGCCTGACAGAGGTTTAAATAATTTATTATGCTGGCTGTGTGCCCATTGGATATATTCTCATTTCTTCAAGGGCAAATTACCTTGAATTTTACCTTGACCCTACAATTCTCTATCAATAACTAAAAAGAGAACATTTTGTTCTGGCGTTCAAAAGTTTTGTTTGGATTTTTTTTTTTTTGGGGGGAGGGGCATGCTTTTTTTTCCTTGACTTTTGCATGGGGTTCCCCCTTTGGTTCTGGTATAGAATTTGGAGGGGACCCCATGCTGTGTTTCTTTTTTTGCATGGGGTTTCACTTTACATCCATACCAGACTCTCACCAAAGCTAGTGGTCTAGTATGTATTTTAGTGGAAACCCCACACTGCTTTTTTTATTTTTATGTGGGGTCCCCTATTAACATTTATACCAGACTCTCATCTAGGATATCTATTTTCTCCTCTCATCTCCTTCATTTTTTAACCTGGTTTTTGTTGAGCTGGGTGGTGGCGACAGGGCCACCCATAGTTCAAATTTCAGCTAATTCATCAGCAGTTGTGTATTGCCAGTTTAAAAGTTGTAGCTCAGGCTCCTTTCAAATGGACGGTGCACCCGACGGAGTCCGTTTTGCTGAGTGGGGATCGAATCGCCGATCCCTCCTGAGCAGGCGAATGACAGCTCCATCTCCGCTCTGTGTGCAGAGACGGAGATGTCAGAGCCCTGTCTGTTTTCATTCGATTTCATCCGATTCGATCCTCCAACCCTATTTTCCTTCCGTCCGGATTTCATGGACAGGATCAGATCGGATGGCAGCGGGTGTCAGCGGAGATGTCTCCGCTGACATCCGCCGCTCCATAGGGCTGCATGGAGCATCCGATCTGGTCCGCCTGAAAAACTGACAGGTGGACCGGATCATAAAGCCCGTGTGATAGGAGCCTTACAGTTTACAGTTATATTTTATTTAAGAGCTTCCCTAATGCCCCCCCCCCTCTTACCTCCAGGACCCATGGCAGTTACATGAGCTGCTATGGCTATAGTTAAGCGATTGGGTGTATTTGAGAGCCTATGAATATTTTTGAACAGATATGTTTTCTCTGTATAGACTATGCAAGTTTATGACCTATATAATTACTTAATTGTACACATATAAAAAAAGCTGTAAATACATTGAGCCACAAACAGTCTTTTTTATTTAGTATCATGCAAAGTTGCCTTCCTAACCAAAATTAGGCATCACACTACTCTTGAATTCAAAATCGTACATAAATGTAATTGGTTTTTCTAGATGGAGTGCATTAATTGGTTTATTGCACTCATTTTCTGTTTTCTTTTCACAGCTAATTGCTGGTAACTACAATGAGTCAAGTATAATTAGGTAGCTGTATAAAACATTGTAATTAAATGCAACCTGTTGACATGGATTTAACACATGAAAAAAATGTATAATGGATTCTAGGAATATGCCTCTAAAGTGAGCTTTTATTCCAAAATAGTAACCAGTTCCGAACCAAAAAAAAAAAAAAGTTTAATATAGTGCTGTTTTTTTATGTAAGACCATGTGAAAACAAGATTTTAGAACCATACTTTTATTCATTTCTGCTTTTTCGCAATGGTCTATAAAGTGATATGAATCCTGCTAGGAGTGCACCTTCCTACCTACAGGTCTCAGAATTCCTTGAGATCGGGAGATGTGATTACATAGACTATCTGTATCACTGCCTTGTGGTGAAATGTGGTACTGTGGAAGGGCTACTGGATAAAGCCAATAAAGCCACTTTTTCAGTTTCGCCAGAACTGTAAATAACAGGAGAATTAGAGTTCCATTATTGCTATATGTGGGAGGCAAGACACATGGACTGTACTAGATATATTCCAATTGACCGTAAATTTAATTTAAAGGGCTGTTAGTTAATCAATCAGGTTATATGTAAGAGTCACTAATTTAATTGTTTAGAGCTATATTATCCAGCACAGGACTGGCCTCCTGGCATCTCAAAGAATACTGTAGGCTGTTGCAACCAGCTTGCTGGAGCCAAAATGGGGGAAAATGAAGACTTTGCATAATATGTGTAAATACAGTGTCAAATATTTCAAGTGCATTTCAGATAGTGCAACTGCTATGTTCTGTACATATTATCATTGACATTTCAAAGTTCTCTGGTCAAATAAAACCTTACTAGTTTCCAACAATAAAGAAGAGCCATTTTGAACTTATTTTCCCTACCCTACTAAAAAAACATCCTTTTCTACCTGTGTTGCTGTAGCCCAGTTTCTCCTAATTTCTGTCTGGTTAAATGGTGTAAGCTGGTCAGAAAGTTATGGAAAATCTCTAACAGAGACCTGTGGAGCATTAAAAACCCAATAAGATTTTTTAGTTCTCCCCCACTCAATTCAAAATTAAAACATACATTTGGCTGGACATACATTTTAATAGGGATCTTCTGAACTATGTATGAGAAGGAGTGGTCTATGAAGCTATGAAAATATTGACAACAGTAGTGTTTATGACAGAAAGGCAGGGGGTGCTAGGAGGGCTGACAATTGAACCCCATCAAGAAATACCCCAGTACCTTAACAGCTGCCCAAAAAAATAGTAGTAATAGTTGGCAGTAGTTAGTAGTAGTAGTTGGCAGTGGCAGTGGCAGTGGCAGTGGCAGTAGCACAGGGTGCATCTTGGCACTGGAGTGCTCCGGGGCTCTAACTGTGGCCAGCCTTAGGTGGGGGAGCAGAGTTGAAGGATTAGACATAAATAGACCCAGGAGGCCCACTTCTGTAGTTGGTTCCCCTCCTCTAGGGTCCCTTAGGGAGAACAAAGGTAGCACAAAAGTGCATCTTGGGTATTGCCTACTAAAGGGACATACAACAATATAATTGCTGATCTAAAACGCTTCACTTATTAAAGCCCAAGTTCAGCCAAAACATATTTTTCTTAGTTCTAGAGCAATGTGAAGCTATGCAGAGTGTTAGTGCTGTTTGTGTCTCTGTTCAGGAGCTTTCTCCTCACAGTCTAAGTAGCCACCATGCCTTCAGCAGGAGTGACTATTTATATTTAGTTGAAATATAAAAAGGTAGGCCTCTAATAAGTATAACTAAACACAAAAAGGAGAAGGGGTACCATCATCCTAACGTGACAACTAAGAGAAAATGGAGACAACCCCAAAATGCACCCAGAAGGAAAAATAAGGGAATGTTATATCTAGGTATCCAAGGACTACATAAAAAACATAGTATAAGAGTGAATTTTATTAGTACAAAATCTAAAAATTCATACATCCAGATGCATAAATAAAATGTCATTATTCCCATATTCACACAATGTGATTTAAAGCATATAAAAAGGCGTATATCACTGATAATAGAGTACCCTTAGAGATGAAGAAAGCTAAGGGTTTAGTGTGCAGTACATTTCCTTATTTTTCCATCTGGGCACATTTGGGGATTGTCCTTGGTTTCTCTTAGTATTTTTAAATTTAGTGTTGTTTGGCTGTAGTCAGCCTGAACTGAGATTAATAGTTCCATATTCACTTGTTCTCTCCTAAGTCCAGAGTTATCATTTGCCTTTGTCGGCTGCTGGGGAGTCCCCTTGGCATTAGAGCACAAGAACCCAATAAAGCTGGGTTATGAATATGTATGTTCCACATGACCAGTCACTAGGAAGTTTATTGCTAGTGGTGCTGACTAGTAGAAGACATACATATTTGGCTGTAACATTGTAAAGGAGGAGACTAGTCCAGAGTCTGGCACCTAGGCATATACTTACCTGCTGGATGTTGTCTTCCTAGGGGGATTGGAACTGTCTTCAAAAAAGGAATACTATATGGGAACTTTGACAAAGGTATCTGGAATCATGCTGGAAATATAGTTTCTTGCCAGTTACTAATACCCCGCTTACTTTACAGTCAGGAGCTTAAACTCTCCTGGCCCAAAGGTTTTTTTTTTTTTTTTTTTTATCTACAAAGTCCAAGAATATGTTTTTTCCTTTCTTGTCTAATCACCAAAGTCTGCTGTGACCTCAAGGGTGACCTGTGTCATAACGCTCTCTCCCTCAAAATTGCAGCAGTGTGGAAGTCAATCAGTTGGTCACTGTTGGTGGGTCGGTAAGTACTTTGGGGCAACTAAGGAACTGTTTAACACTAGACAGGCTAGGCCAGGTCTAATACAACTAGGGGCTCCTTTATGGTGAGCACTACAGCCATTTTAAAGGATGTTAGACAGAACTGGGAGATTGAAAGTAGCATTAAAAGCCAGTGGTGCTTTTCTTAACCAGTATACTGGATTTGACATGCCTTTATATGTTGATCGGCGGCGGCCCTCTGGTCTCCGACACAGCATGATCCTTGTTGGGGTGTCGGAGTCCAGATTAGGTTGACTCTTTCTTCAATCTTTGTTGACAGTGCCATAAAGCTCATTGCATAATGTTTGTCTCTTTGTATCACTATATACTTAAAATGTACCCTATGGTTTCCTATAGGCATTCCGAACAGCCAGAGGTTATATAATGTGACTCCTGTTTGACTGTATTTGGCTATATTCACAATGTTAACATTTTTCTGTATCTTGTGAAGAAATTTTCAATAAAAAGTTTTATCTAAAAAAAAAAAAAGCCAATGGTGCTTTTAATCTACTAAAGAGCTTGTTGATTGTAGGTAAGAACAGGTTTTACTGCTCATTCACTATCCAATCACAAGCTTGAGCAGTCCTTGACCAGGCGAACATGCTTTGACGGCAGTGGAGAAAAGTAAGGTCAGTGATCTGGCTATACTGTGTGACAGGAGTGAGTAAATACTAAGGGGGACATAAATACAAATCCTTTGACAAGTAAAGTGGTTCCCATATATCTATTTTAAAAATGTATTTAGCTGCTTGCTTTCTAGTTCTACAGGCATTGTCACACTAAAATCTCTGGAGCTGACATTTCAGGAATGGTTGTGTTTTTTCTAAATTAAACTAATGCCTCGTACACATGCAACGATTATCGGCCGACCGATTGTCCGACTTTTGTCCAGAGTGGTGTTTTGTTGGTTGGAATGTGCCTAGACTGCACACGAATTTTCTTGGCCAACAAAAATCTACTTCTGAAGTGATGTCATGTGCTGGTTTACTTTCCGTGTATTTTTTCTTCTCTGAGCATGCCCAGTCTTGCTCATCAGATTTTTGTCTGCCGAAATCTGTACTGACTGACGGAAAATCGGCCGTTGTGTTGACGGCCAACAAAAATTTTATAGCCTGCACACCAGATTTTATTTGGCTGAAAAGTCGGAGTCGGTTGTCGGAAGCATTATACTAACAAGCCGAAAAACGGCCGATCGGACGTTGGCCGAAAATTCCCGGCCAATAAGCGATGCGTGTGTACGGGGCATTACAATATGGAATGTGGTTCGTTTTTTAAGCAAACTCTGCTGGCGGAAGTCTTCTTTATGTTGCTTTTTAGGTTTACTAGTCCTCTAATTGGTTATAGCCCTGATATATCATGAGGTTGGACAGCATACTTCAAACGTTCCACTAAAAATGTGTTTCTTTTTGCAGAAATAATAAATAATATAAAATGCTTTGTCTTTTTGGATATTTTTACACTGAACTTACTGCAACAAATCCTATCCTTCCCTGCTAAGGCTTTCATAAGATATTTTTTTTTAAGTAAAGGCAAAGTCAACATCTCAATCAGCAGCAACATTGCCAGAAATCACTTTTAGTAACGAATACCACGACAAATATCAAACACATCATTTTATTTCAAGAGCAACTCTGGCTAGGATATTGTTTTCAGTGAAAGGACTGCTGAAATCACACATGCCATCAATTTCCACTTGCATCGATTTCCCAGTGGGAGAGGAGGTAATATGCAAACCCATTTCCAAACACTATCAACAGATATAAGGCCCATGTCTAAAAAGTAGACCAAATAACAAGCAGGGAAACTAGAGCTGATGCACATAGCAATCAATTATGTTTCATTGCTGTTCATTGGGAAAACCAAATCGGAATATGATTGGTAGCTGCTGGGTTTATTTAATGTGTCCACTCCTCTATATTATGAAAGCTGAAGGCATAACCTATGCAGGCTCAGAACACCGAAAATCTCAAAGGGAAAACAAGCCTTGGAGATAAAGTTCTGATTTCAAAATATATTCTTTGGGGTTAAAGACGTTAGATCATTTTTACACAAAAAAAGGTTTAATAGTTAATAACTGAGGTCCTTGGTTTGTGTCTTTGCCAGGACAATATCTCCATGGGATTTGCCAAAGGCAAGTGGGTTAATTATTTTCTGTCAAATTGGCAATAGTATATGTCTAATTTGGATTTGCACATACTGTAAGTTATCACATTCTGCATGCTGGTCCCAAGCCCTAGCATTTGGGGAAGGTAAGAAAAGACCCGCCAACCTACCTCATAAAAAAGTCAAGAAAATTATATGAAAAAGGCTCTCAAGCATTTTAGCCAGAGAGTTGGGGTCAGATACAACTGAACAGATAAGTGGTGCTCACCCCTGAAGGGGCTGCTGAGAATATAACCTGGTTTCCCACATTGTACAGAGGCTACCAGACACAAGCATAGTTCCAGGAACGTCAAAAATACAGGTTCAGTCTAAAGATGACTTTTTAAAATTTATTGCTAAAAAACATGAACAGGAGAGGTGTTCAGGGATCAGAATAATCCAAACAATAGTAGAAAATGTATAATGGTGAAAGAAAGGGGTGCGCTGATTGGGTGAAAGGCTGCAACCAGATTAAGTGAAGTGTAAATGTTTAAAAGTGATGGTGCGCTTTTCAAAAAATGTAAAAAATTGTATATTGAACAATATAATATGTGAAATACAATATAAAGGTGTAGTCCCAGTGTGTATCACAGTGCTTGTCTAAATGAAGTAATGAATGAACAAAGTCTTCAAAATCACTTGGATGTGACAATAAAACAAATAATACACGTGAACTAAAGTCCGATTAATAAAGTAATCCGAAAAATTGGAAAAATGGTGAAAAAGTCCAAATAATAAATCTTGTGGTGATTGTGATGTTCCCTCCACCTGGTGAAATGCCTCCTTACCTGGCGGAAAGAAGGTAAGTGCCTGATTGTAATGATTCTTATGAAAGTGAAGCCAGTATCCTATTTCCACCTACACACGTGCACGATCACACTGGTGATAAATCAATGCAAGCCTCTTACCAGATATAAGAGACAATCAAGCCTCTGAAATATCAGATGACACTGAGGGCATGAGGATAATTCCTTAACACTGCGGATGGATGGATGGCTCCCACTTTCTTCCCTCTGCACAAACCACGTTAGCCTCTTACTCTCTTAGGGTATTTAGATGTACTCCCCACGATGTTCCAGTGCACATGAAAGTATAAATGGGACTAATAGTGCATTACCTTAATATACAATTTTATTAGTATACAGACTTGCACTTACAGTTGGGTTGAACAAATGCGAGCAGAAAATCTTTATATGACAGGCTGAGGATCTCTATTTGCATCGGGTCCGGCTGCAGCACGGACCTCCGATGACGCAATGACGGCACGCCTCCCTCACTTAGCCAAAAAGTCCACAAGAAGGTCCTTACTCAAGTCTCAGGAGTTGTCTGCCACCCAGCATCCACAGGTCTTTCCTCAATGAGGGAGACAAATGTTCCCTTTGTCCAAAGCCCCAAACAGCTCTACTAAAAAAAAATATAAAGTAATACTTAAAACAATTGTAAAATAAAATGGTAAAAAATAAAATAATAATAAATAAAAAACACTGACACCTGCCCTACTGACAAAGTCCATTGCCATACTGACACAGTCCGCTGGCCTGCTGACTGACACTGTCCACTGCTCTACTGACTGACACCGTCCACTGCCCTACTGATATGTCCACTAATTTACTGACAATGTCCACTGCCCTACTGGCACCATCCATTGCTTTACTAACACCATCTATTGCCCTACTGACCCCATCCACTGCCCTACTGACCCTATCCACTGCCCTACTGACCCTATCCACTGCCCTACTGACACCCTCCACTGCCCTACTGACACCCTCCACTGCCCTACTGATACCCCTCACTGCCCTACTGACACTATCCAGTGCTGTACTGACTGACACTGTCCATGCTTAAGGTAGTCTAATTTTATATTTGTACAGTGACATTTATTTTATTATAGTTTTTTCTAAAACGAGGTGTTCCTAGTGTAAGTGGTCCTTACTATTTAGTTAGGCCTTGCTAGTTAATAACTAGAAAGAAAAAAGGGTGCCAAAACCCAATAATCTTTGATCTATTTCATGTTAAGGTAGATCTCCACCTCTCAGAGGTGGTCTACCCCTGCTCCAGGGTATTCAAAAGAATTGGAGAGGTATGTCCAAATGTAGAGTTCTCCAAAATCTTTTGAATTACCCTCTCAACAGGCAGTGTTGGGAAGATTACTTTGGAAATATAATAGGTTACAGATTACAAATTACCCTATTTAAAATGTAATAAGTAGTGTAACTTTTCAATTACTTTATAAAAGTAAAGGAACTGATTACATTTGAAATACTTTTAAGTTTCTAATAGATATTTTCAACTAAACTATTTCCAAACAATTATAACAGGTTGGGTTAATGTTATAGTAGTACTCAACTCTGTTTACTGTTAGAATTTCAAAATCTTTCCTCACTTGAATAAGGATCATATTAATTTAATTTTAAAGCACAGCTATCACAAAACCAGAGTTCATAACAAAAAAAATTGTTTAATACTGTTTTAGGAATCAACTCTTTGCATAGCTATAACAGACACACTGGCAAGTAACAATGCCTTAAAAAAAAAAAACTTAACGCATATACATAAACCCAAATAGGCAATAAAACAGCTATTAAAACAGTTAATAAAAGAAAAAAACCTACTTGGTCCAGATGAACCAGATGACCCAGCATTCTTTCTACTACATTGCTCTGGGATGGCTCCGAAGCGCTACAAACGATCTGTGCTCCGACATCTCACAGATGCGGCCAAGTCCTGTATTAGCCTCTGCTGGAAAAGTACAACCCCCCCGACGATCTCCCTCTGGTTGCGTAGAGTGAAATGGATTCATGACCTGAAAGACCTGGTACTCTCCGCGCAGGGTAGACGAGAACAATACTCTAAAACATGGGCATGTTGGAACATGTTTATCCTTTCAGACGAGGGACAGACTCTGAGCGCATCCCCCCCATCGGACACCACCTGACTGGGGACGGGGTCACCCGCACGGGTTACTTTTAACTGCTTTTTTTCACCGCTTCCCATTACCCCCCTTCCCTTTACATTCGCCCTCTCCTGGCCTCTTCTTCTTCCATGCTCCATTCCCACTTCTCTTCCCCTATTTTCTTATCTGTCTCTCCCCCCCCCCCCTTGCCCCATGTCCCCTCTCTACACAAACAGCTACTCCACCTTAAGCGTATAAATCCAATGATTCAGTCTTTCGGTACACGTGCTCCTCTGCCTCTTCTGCTGCTTTTCGCTACCACACTGCAGTGATGCCCTGTACTTGAGACGCCTTAACCTCTACGTCTTGCATTCATGTATATGTTGAATCTCTCAGTTCCCTGACATTTATACTTAATGTATGCACTTAATCGTGGTTTTTGCTGATGTGCGATACCTCTGTTTCTACGCATTTTGTATACTGTGTTTTCTTTGATATTTCAATAAAGTTGAATTTGAAAAAAAAAAATAAATAAATAAATAAAAGAAAAAAACACTGGTGTCTCATAGCCATCAATGCAATTAGGGAAATAAATTATTTAAATCTGGGGGTCTGTGTGTGTGCTCTTTATCCTCCAAAAATCAAACTGGACAATAGAGCGACAGATAAAGTGTCCACAACACACATCAGTCATCTTGGGCTAGGTCAGTGGGACAGTGCTGATTGTTGTAATGGAGCAGTAAGACCTGTTCAATGTGGTGTGGTCATCACTCATTCTGTTTCAAGATGAGGTCAAAAGATTGCCTCCATGACTAAAAAGACGCTCCACTGGAGGCAATGTGGTGTTGTACTTGATAAAAAGTCTCTTAACTATGGGAAATGCCTTAAGAGACGTCAGGTTGTTGTTATCAGAATCTTCTAAGTACTTTATGACTTCCTCGTAAGTTGTGCTGTCAGATGCTGATTTGGCATTATTAAAGACAAAAAAGTTTTCCTCTGACTCATCAGATTTCACAGAGTTGTCATCTCTCACTGCAGCTGGACTGTGCAGTGATTCCAGAGCAATAGCTTCCTGTGTGAGGCCGGCGGTTCATGATGCCGACGAACATCCTTGTGTCAACTGGTAGTAGAAGAGAGCAGTAGAAGGTCTCTCTGATCCCCCAATCTGGCTCTGTGATCATGGTACTGCCCCGTGGTCCCTATCATCTCATCTCTCATCTGACTGTGAGTAGGCTGGGCTTGTCATATGAGGAGCACACAGAGTATGACTTCCTCTCTCTTCTCCTTCTCCCCACATCCTCTGTTATTATTCAACATATCCTAGGTTTTTAAAGAAAATATTCAGGTGTAACCCTATTTGTAATCTTTAACATTTTCACAAGTAACTGTAATTTAATTACACATTTTTTCTCAGTAACTGTAACAAATTACTGTTACATTTATTTTGTAATTAAATTACGTAACTTAGTTACATGTAACTTGTAACTAGTTACTTCCCAACACTGTCAACAGGTAAATAACGATCTAAAATAATACTTTAGTGACTTGGAGTATCTTGGCACATGGTGGGATTATCTTGAGACGCTGTGGGAGCGGCGAGTGGTAGTGGGGGAGCCTAGGTCAACTTTTACTTAGCAGCCCACAAGCTTCAAGCAGCACCTCTGCCCAGCACCTGCTGAGGCCCAGACACCAGTTTCTTATCTCTCTAGCTATCTCCCAGGGGCAGAAGCCCCAGGAGAACTGAAACCCTCCCTGGAGAGGAAGGAACACTCTGGAAAGGCTTTCCAAACATTTAGCACCTTCCCAGTCACCTTCTGGACGCCTGCTTCCAGGGATTGTCTGGGGCATGATATATATTTAGGATACTGAATATATGACTCTTGCCCTATATTCTGGAAGCTTCTTCCAGAAGCAGGTGAGAGAAGTAAAACACCCAGCTAGGAAACCCTAATCAGACAAAACCAATAGATAATTGCTTCACTTATTGCAGTGAATCAAAAACTACATTTAGCCCAGCAGCCTAACTAAAGGAGGGTGCTAAAGATAAATTCATATAAAGTCTCAGGTTCATATTAAATGCAAATTAAACCTACTAAGCTTAACAACATTTTAGCACAGCGTGTTGGAACACTACTCAAACCCTGGTCAAACCTGCAGGAATTGCATTGAAAACCAAACTTAAGTGTAAGGTAAACCAGATTTCCACCACCAAAAGGCCAGTACAGACTTATGCTCATGCTCGTGCACATTGCAAAGTGCTATAAATTATAAGCAAAGAACCAACGTCACTTTTGCATCACCAATTCATCACACACATATTTCTGCGTGATCCGCATGCGCGTGCAGGGTCACTAACGCGTATGCGCACACACCAATTAGCACTTGGCGCCCAGTGGCCTATTTAAACTGCTATATTACTGTGAGCAGTTGCTGAATGGTCTTCAGCTTGTTCCTGTGTTCCTGAGACCTGATCTGTTGTTTCTACTCACCCATGTATGACCCGGCTTGCCTTTGGACTTTGCCTCTGTCCGTGCTCCAGCTCTGTTGCTTACTACCCCGACCTTGGTTTGCTAAATGGACCTGATTTGCCTGCTTACCTTGTACCACACTGCCTGGCTGTTATCGACCTTGGCTTATCTTCTGGACTTACTTGCTTGCTGATTCGGTACCTCACTGCCCGGTTGCCACTGACTGCTGCTTGTCTCCCGGTCCTACTCCTGTCCCATGCTCTGGTGCCAAGCTGCTATTGCATCCAGTTTCCGAGGACTGCAACTACCAGCTGTACCCACCTACAGAGTGAACATCACCAGCTAGCTACTACGGCACTCTTGCCACTCCTTGCCTTAGCACTCTCTGTTCCCACCTTCAGGAGTGTTAGGCGGGAGGAGCAAGGGAGGCCTCCATAACATTCCAGTCTTCACCAGGTACGTGATATTAAGCCAATTGTTTAGTTTTGTAAACAGTTAAAATTTCTGTCAGGTTTTTACTTATGACTGTTACCCAATTTGGAGATTTTCCCTCATTTCCTGTCACTGTGACACTTTACCATGTATGGAATAGAAGTTTGTTACTGGTATGGGAAGGCACAGACAGCAGTATAACACCAGAGTTGTAACTCTTCCTCACTCCTCCAGAAATGTGTTTTTGTCTATGGCCCTAATTGAGACATTTCTAGTCTCTTCCTGTCCTGACAAAAACAGCATTCTTGGCAGAGGCTCAAACCCTTCCTAGCCTACCAAAAAGCAGCCAAAATATTGTGGCTGTAGTTGGACTTTAAAAAAAAAAAAAGTAATAATAATATAGGACTGGCTGGTGTTTTTTACTGATTGAGTTGTTTTTAAGAGGTATTGAATAAAATAAGAAAGCACATAGGTAGATTGCCAAGAGTTATAGTGGTTCTAAAGCCTCAAGTTAATTTTTTTACCTTAATGCATTCTATGCAGATAAAAGGTAAAAAAACCTTCTCTGCCGCAGGATCCCCCAGCCCCTCTTATTCTTACCTGAGCCCGATCCGATCCAGCGATTCGCATGAGAGCAGCGGCTCTCACCCCGGTTTCCCTCCTCATTAGGCAGATTGATAGCAGCGGAAGCCATTGGCCCCCGCTCCTGTCAATCAACTCCAGTGACAAGGAGGCACGAGTGCCCCCATGGGAAGCAGCTTCCCAAGGGGGCACCGGACAGATAGGAGGAGCCAGGAGCACCAGTAGGGGACCCAAGAAGTGGAGGTTTCGGGGCTGCTCTGTGATACAATTCCATTGCATAGAGCAGGTAAGTATAGAGATGTTTGTTATTTAAAAAAAAACATTGCAATCACTAGTGGTTCTAAAGGCAGAAGGTTTTTATTTTAATGCATTCTATGCATTAAGATAAAAAAAAACTTCTGTTTGCAGCAACCCCCCTCAGCCCTTCTAATACATACCTCAGCCCCATCTCGATTCATTGATGTTGCACGAGAGATTCGGCTGAGACACAGTAGGGGTCGCCATTGGCTCCCGCTGCTGTCAGTCAAAGCCAGTGAGCCAATGAGGAGAGAGGGGGCAGGGCTGAGCCGCTGCTCAGTTTCAGAATTGGCACACTGAGCAGCGGCTCGGGTGCCCCCATAGCAACCAGCAGGGGAGGGCTGGCAGCCTTAGGCCTGGGGGGGGGGGCAAGTCTAGTCAAGGGGCTCGTTGAACCACTGTATCAGTTCTCCATTCATGCCCATCTAGTTTTATAATGAGTATCGATGTTATTAAGCAAGACAAATTATGACACGGCATCCCCCAATCTTGTTAAAGAGCCAATGCCAATGCTCATTACACATGTGATTGGCTGTGTCCAATCACAGCCAATCGCGTGTAAATGTGGAGAGCCAGATCAGCGGCATCTAACATCCCAGTCACAGGACACATTGCCGGCTCGCAGCTGTAGCGGGGATGGAGGCATTCTTTCACTGCTCCTCCACTCTGTTAACCCCCCCCCCCCCCCCCGCCAGAGCCACCCAAGCAGTAGCACTCGGCCAGCTCCAGTACTGCACATGGGCATTTCTGAGCTGCCACCACAGCAGCCCATTTACAGGGAATCAGAGCGGCCGGGGAAGAGGGGGGGGGGATTGCCACTCTGCCCCCTGGCCCAGTCTGCCCCTGGCAAGCAGGAGGGAGGGGCCAGGAGAGCCAAAGAGGGAACCAAAACGAGGAGGATCTGGGCTGCCCTGTGCAAAACTACTGCACAGAGCAGGTAAGTATGACAGTTTTTATTTATAAACATGCTATTTTTAGTATCACTTTAATATGTTCACTAGAGATAGTTTTTTTTACTTATTGAAGTCTATATTTGTCAATCACTGGGGTCATATCCTTTACATTTGTAACACAATTTGGGGAGAGAAGGGCGGAGGTGTTTGCAGTGTAAATAATATAGAATTCTGAGTATGTAATATACAATTACACACAAGTCAATGGAGCTACAATATATAAAAAATAGAAAAATATTTTCTAATTTTTTTCTTCTTTTTTCTTATCACAATCAGTTACAGTGACAACGGTCAACAGGTCAGACAGAGACAATTAACCTTTCTATTGGGGACACAGACAGCAATAACAACCTGACAGAGATTCTAAGCCTTCATCAATCTATCCAAAACGAAAAAATAATAAAAATAAGAAAATAAAAATAAAACTCTATGCCTTTAGATATGCTTTAACAAAGAAACAGACACTATTTAAAATATTTAAAACCTGAAAGATCTAACCATTCCCTTCTAAATCCGAAACAAAATATTTTGACAGGAGTTAACTTTTAAAGATTTTATCTTCCTTTGCTCTGCATTCACTCATGGGCCTGTATGTACATTCATAAGATAGAATCACAATCGAAAAACTGTCACAGACTTTATAAGGCAACTCTGTCACTACTTAAAAAAAAAAAAGTCCCCCCTGTGAAGAAAACAGTTAATGCTAACCTTTTCCTTCATCCATGTTGCCGATCTTTGCGCCGTTGTTGAGTTTGAAGGTCTAAAAGACCTTCAGCAGTCCACACTTCTAAAATCAATACCTTTACGAATAATCACTGGCTGGGGTAAAACATGTCAGTGAAGAAGGAGAAGGGTCTGGCAGAAGGCAACTTTGCTTGGACTGGATATTGTGAAGTAATCTATGTTTTAATAAAGTTTTATTAAGGAAAAAAAAAAAACGCAGATGTGCAACATTTTTCTTGATGTCCACACTTCTGGGAAAGTCAATGAAGCCTTTCCCTGTTGTGTACTATGGTTACATTCACCAGCCCCCTACATCTCCACAAAATAAACTAGTGAATTCAGTACTTTTATGAATAAGCCCCAGCTGGGGTGAAACATGTCAGTTGAAAAGGAGCAAGGTCTGGTGGAGGACAATGTGCTTGAATGTAATGTAGTAAACTCATCCATGTTACAATAACATTTTTTAAAGAAACAAAAAAAAAAAAAAAAAAAAAGACATGGTGGATGTCTGAACTCCACACTTCCAATGAAGGCTTTCTCTGCTGTCTGCTGTGGTTACATTTACAAACCCCCAAATCTCTACAGGATAAACTAATGACATAGGGGCCAATGGATAGGACTGTATAGTGCAGTAGATTACCAGGCAACTGGCATTCCCAAATGTGTGTAGCATGGGCTCAATGTGAACCATCTTCTGCAAAATTGACATATGGGAGAATTTATCAGAACTGGGGCAGTCAGAATCTGGAGCAGCTGTGCGTGGCAACCAATCCGCTTCTATCTTCAGCTTGTTCACTTAACCAGGACCCGCCATAAATGATTAGTATTAGTAGAATAGTCTCCCAACTTATTAGTAGAATACTGTTAGATTTTCTCTATTGTTTCACACACTACTTGTATTCCTTTGGAAAAACTGCTCAGAAACGTGATTTTATCCTGTTGTATAAATAGAAATTATATTTTTATCTTTAACCTTTGTGTATTGAGCTTAAGGTACTGAGAAAGTCCAAAATTCTCTACCCCCCACCCCCCTCCCCTCCCATTTCCTTGAAGACTGTTTTGGGGAAACTGTCTCCATTCCCAATTTTGTACTGGTTGATATGTATGGATGCTTTAGATTCTGGCTGCTCCAGTTTTGGTGAATTCATCTTTTTATTCGCTGCACCTTTATAATCCAGTTCAGGGATGTACAAAATTCTTACACCAAACTCAAAACTCTGGGGCTATCCAAAACTATTTTCACTGAGCACTGGACCCCAGAGCTTGGGAACCCAGGCATCCAATTTAGAACTATTCTTTTACTTTTAGACCCTAGGGGGGAGCTCAAACTATGGCCTCCCGAACTCCTGAAAAGATCTACCCATCCCAAACCAGGAATACATTATTCCATATGTTCAGGGCAGTCACAGCGGGCATCAAAATAGTGTCCCACACCATAACCCTATAGGGACAAGAGGAGCCTCTAGCATGACAAAATCAGAATAGTCTACACCAGTGATCGCCAACCTTTCGGACTTTACTACAAAACTCACAATTTTGAATCCCGCTGACCACTAACATGAATTTTACATGACTTATACACACAATGCTCTCTGCCCCTCTCCCCCATGGATCACACTGCTGCCCTATACCCACAATGTTCTAGCTCTCTACCCCCTAACCCCCCGTAATCTGCATCACACTGCTGCCTAACACAATATCGTCATTGGATCTCACCTTCTTATCCAGCCATGTGCTCACAGTCTGTGATCAGCGCTGTCATTGGAAGTCCCCTCCTTCTTCCCCTTCCCCTCTCTGCACTACTCCTGGCTCCTCCCTCTGAGTTCACAGGAGCCAGAACTACAGAGAAGGCATCAGGTATCAATGAGTACTGATAGTTTTGACTATCAGCACGCTTTGAGAACAACACTGGAAACAACATTGTGCGGTATACATCCACCACAATGTTGATTTGCAGCAGAAACCCTGGGGACCACAACCATTTTCTTGTGGACCGCTGGTCTACTCCATCCTATTACTATCAGTCCCGCTATCCTTCTCTTGCAGGTTCTTGTGTCCATTAAATGTTCTCAATATACAGATCACAAGGTGGTTAAACATTGGTGCAAATTCAGCAAAGTGGTCTTATTTTTTAACAATACAAACAGTGTTGCAGCATATCCTTCTTCTACAGCGTAAACAACCTTCACAATGCAAGTTTTAGTTACCAGGACAAGAGTATTAGGCCCCTTTCCCACAGGCGGATCGTTCAGATCCGCCTGTCCATTTTTTTGGCGGATCTGAACAGATGCCCCATGCATCTCTATGGGGCATTGAATGTCAGCGGAGACATGACCGCTGACATCCGATCCGGTCTGTCAAATCTGGACGGATGGAAACCGTCCAGCGCATCGGATGGTATCGGATGAGAACGGACAGACGGTCCGTTCTCATCCGATTCCCCCATAGAGAACAGCGGGGACCTGATAGCTCTGTCTCCGCACACAGCGCAGAGACAGAGCTGCCATCTGCCTGCTCATCGGGGGATCAGTGGATCGATCCCCCGCTGAGAAAAACGGAGTCCGCCAACGAACTCTACAGTGTGAAAGGGCTTGTAGTGCTCACATTTGGCAATCAACAAAAAGTCTAGTGTCCCTCCTTAGCAAACAACATGAGTGTCTCCTTCTGCATCCTATCTCCAGTAGGTAGGAGTCCATTGCTTTTCCCCAAAGGAGAAGATATTAATCTACGTGTAGCTTACATTATGGCAAGGATGGTGTTCACACAAAAAAAACAGGACTTTCTTTCCTCATACGAGATCTACTCTGCTTCCCAACCCATCAAACCCCTCCCACTAGGGTCTTCAATACTACACAGGAAAACCGTAATAATGGGCATACCATGCTTCCTAGCAGCATAATGAGGGAGCCTCCAATAAAAGGGACCTACAACCCATTACAGGTGTGACAGATGCAGAAGACTGTCAGTTCCATACATCCCAACTTTTTGAGATGAGGATAAGGGGCACCTATTAGCAAAAGCATGTAGGCATAGGACACACCCCCTGAAATGCCCCCTAAAGGAGAACTATACAAAACATGATTAGTTAAACCCAAGTTCTTCCTTAATACTGTCTTTTAAATATGACAAATGCAGCAATTTAGAAAATGGATGAAATGTTTAGCACTGAGAAACATTTTTTAAAAAGATTAAAAAGTACATTTTATATAGAACTATATAGATCAGACCAAAATGAGGGACAAATGAGGAGGAAAGAGGGACTTTGTTCTAAATCATGGACAGTCCCTCAAAATTAGGGACAGTTGGGAGCTTTGCAGTTCTGCAAAAGAGAGAAAACTCACAAAGTAGGCGCCAAAACAGGTGAATATTTACTGCTTTGTTTACCAAGAGGACTATTTAAAAAAATGTTTTTCAACTGGCAACAGAGTCTTTAAATAGAGCTTCCCTTTAACCTAAATGTGAATAAAATGTTACCCATCAATGACTTACCCTCTGTTTTCTAATGTAGCATGTGAAGGAAAATTGCTGGTAGTGAACAATGACCCAACACTGATTGTTAGATGTAGATTTATCTATAATTTGCCTTAGCAGAAGTCAGCTTCAGATTAGAATATGTAGACATGACACTACATAAGGCACTTGCATCTTTCTAGGTCCCAGACAATGACATACTCCAGGTGAAGAGCAGAGTCAAAGAACATCTTCACCATTGATGTCAGCTGGGAAGAATTCATACCCAGACGTGTCCATAGCAATCATTCATCACAGCTTAGTGTCATAGCTCTTCTGAGAGATCTCAGCATTATGCTTTTTTTTCCAACTGTGCGTTTAAACTTCACAGTTCCAACAATGCACAGAAGGTGTTGTCACACTTTAAAGTGAGCCATAGTGAAATGTTAATTAGGAGTGTAACTAAATATAAAGTAGCCTCAAATGACCCTTTTTCACTTTAATTTTTTATTGCAGTAATTTTGTTAACCACTTTCATACCAGGCCAATTCTGGCATTCCTCTCCTACATGTAAAAATTATCACCCTTTGTTTTGCTTGAAAATTACTCAGAACCCCCCAAACATTATAATTTTTTTTTGGCAGAGACCCTAGGAAATAAAATAGCAGTTGTTGCAATTTTTTAGGTCACACGGTTTTTGCGCAGCAGTATTTCAAACATGGTTTTTTAGGAAAAAAAAAAACACTTTCATGAATTAAAAACAAAACAAAACACTAAAGTTAGCCCAGATTTGTATAATGTGATAGATGGTATTACACTGAGTAAATAGATACCTAACATGTCACGCTTTAAAACTGTGCACACTCCTGGAATGGGGCCAAATTCAGTACTTAAAAATCTCCATAGGATACGCTTTAAAATGTTTACCAGCTTACCAGTTTAGAGTTACAGAGGAGGTCTTGCACTAGAATTATTGCTCTCGCTCTAACATTCACGGCGATATGTCACATGTGTGGTTTGAATGTCATTTACATATGCATTCGCTTCTGCACGGGAGCTCGAGGGGACTGGGGCGCTTTACATTTTTTTTATTTATTTTTTTATTGTTTTATTAAGAAAAAAAAAATACACTTTCCCTTTCATTTTTTTTGTATCACTTTTATTCCTATTACAAGTGTAGCATCCTCCTAGGTAGGTGCTAGAAGAGAAAGTACAGTATAGTTTTTGATCTTTTCTGCCTACCAGAGAGATTGTCAGGTACATTTTTATTGCTCTCTGCCTACCAAGGAGCAGGATCTGCTAGTGAGGTCTGCTCGTGGTGCTCAGGTGCAGCTCAGCTTGTCTGAAGTGTTTCACACTGGTCCAATAGGAAGGCATATTGGACAGTTGGAGGAAACCTGACAAATGAGTGCACAGGCATATACTACAGTCCTGGTGATTGGCAGAGGAAAGTGCCTTGGTGCATGCTGTGATACTGTATAAAGGCCAAGGGCACATGTGCTCGGGTCTGTCAGCTGAATTGTGGGTCCCTGGGGGGGGGGGCGCTCTTTAGAAGCTGCCATGCGGCCTCAGGTGGGCAACCTGAGGGTCTGAGAGTCAGAGAGAAGCTGAACCCAGAGGTCCTGCAGAACTGACTGGAAGGGAGACACTGGAAAGGATCTGATTCTGCCTACAGTGAGTACAGATCTGCCATCCAAGTTCCACAATAAATATAAAATAAAATCCCCCTCGACTGTTTATTGAGTGACGAACAAAGGGAGTAAGGATAGATGTGTCAAAAATCACCTAGTGACTGTCTGCAGGTAATCAGAGGGAGACCCAAGAAGTTATCACACAGTGAGCCCTATGGGGACAGTGCTACACAAGGAATGTAAACATCCCTTGCAATAGGACAAGTCCTTCTTACGGAGAGATCTGAGGTCTATAAGTCCGCAGACCTCTCCTCTAGGCCGAAGATCCTGAGATAAAAAAAAAAACTAAACAAAAAAACGATCTTAGCTTTCCAGCAAAAAAAAAAAAAAACGACAGTGTTTACATCTGCTGGCACCGGAAGTCGATCACACTGGTGAGCCAATAGAAGCACCGAAGGGTGGCGGGTGATTGCTTTTACATTGTAGGGAATTGCTCTACTCAAAGTCCAGGACGTCATATGACGTCCTACGGTATGAAAGTGGTTAAAGATTAGGTTCACCATTTTTTTTTTCTAAATTCCAGCTTCCCTATATACCAATATACCATTAACCACTTGGTTACCGGGCAAATTTTGACACTCATTCGGTCACACTCATATATGTAAAATCTGTGTTTTTTTTGCTAGAAAATTACTTAGAACCCCCAAACATTATATGTTTTTAGCAGAGGCTCTAGATAATAAAATAGTGGTCATTGCAATGTTTTTATATTACACAGTAAAAAAAAAAAATACACTTTAATGAATTTAAATAAAACAAAACACAATAAACCGTATAACCCATATTTTTTGTAAAATATGAAAGATGATGTTATGCCGAGTAAATAGATACCCAACATGTCCTGCTTTAAAATTGCGCACTCTTGTGGAATGGCGCCAAACTACGGTACTTAAAAATCTCCATTTCCAAGGCGAAAATCTCCATTTAAAATGTTCTACAGGTTACCAGTTTAGAGTCACAGAGGAGATCTAGTGCTAAAATTGTTGCTCTCACTTGTGTGGTTTGAACACTGTTTACATATGTGGGCATGACCTAAGTATGCGTTCACCACTGCGCGAAAGCACAAGCAGGGGCGATTTGAATTTTTTTTTTTTTTTTTACTATTTATTTTATGATTTTTTTTTATTTTTACACTGTCTCTTCAAAATAAAAATTTTGGATCACTTTTATGTAAACATTACTTGTGATAGAAATAAGCAGTGACAGGTCCTCTTTATGGAGAGATCTGGGGTCAATAAGACACCACATCTCTCCTCCACAATGTAAAGCATTAGATAAAAAATGAAAACAAAACATTGAGCTAATGCTTTAAAAAAAATGGCCTTGTTTACATTGAGACGGAACTGGACGTGATAATTATGACGTCGTTTCGGTCCTCCTAGGTCAAAGAAATGAGTGGAGGCCATCTTTCCAACAGTGACCAGCAACCGCAACTGGTCTTACTGACCCCAGATCTGAGAAGTGGCAGGGGAGGGGGACCCCTCCCGCCACTTCTATAAGTGTTCCAGTGACAAACCTGCCCCTTTGACAACTTTTATCAGTTAAAGAATCGCCGGCTTAAAAAAAAACAATACCCTGACATGGCACATTGCTGCAGCCATAACCCTGGTATTCCACCTCCCATGAGGACATCTTTTGACTATGGACAGGTAGGGAAGTCGGTAATATGCCAGTAATGTGTAATTGCAGAAAAGAGAAAGCTTTCTTCATATTCTAGAGCAGGGATTCCCATACGACGGCCCTCCAGTTGTTCAGGAACTAAAATTCCCATGATGCCTAGTCATGTATGTGAATGTCAGAGTTTTACAATGCCTCATGGGATGTGTAGTTCTGCAGCAGCTGCAGGGCCATAGTTTGGGAATCCCTGTTCTAGAGCATGCCCTCAGCCTCCAATCTCCTATAGAAAACTCCTCCATTACTTCCTGGTATTCATCCTGGTATTTATGATGGGAAAATTGTTAATGAACTAAGAAATTACCTCATTAACACACACCTTACACCTGTCCTCCCCCTCCAGGAGATTGCTCCCATCCATTCCTGTAGTTCCATGTGTTTCCACTGCAGGCAATGTCAATGAGCACCATTCTTACTCAATCCAACGCCAGTGTCCTCCTCTACTGATTAAGCGTTTTGTATGTTACCTTCATCTTACGTAGATTTTTTATTTGGAAGAGTGTGCAGGAGCGAGAAATCACATAACAGCCTATAGGGAGCAGAGCTGTAGTATTGAAGACAGAAGAAGTGTTTCGCTGAAAGCAGTGCCATCTTAAGAGCATTAAAGGGCCCCGGCCAATGCAGTGCACTGGGGCCCTGCCTACACAATCACCCATGGGAATAAAAATGCAAATTATCGATAAGGCTATATTTATTGGTACAGCAGTGCCAGGCTAATGACAGCTTCCAAATTTTGGCGGCTGGGTCCGGTGAACACACACACCAACGGGAGTCAGACTCGACTGTCCTGTGTGTGCCTGTTCCGTGGAGGCAGACAGGCATTTCTGCAGTTTTGGGCTCCCCCTCCATGGGCCAAGTGGCCTGACAGCAGCGCAGGGCCAAGTAGCCTGACAGCAGCACAGGGCCGACAGGCTCTTGCCATCTGCTAAGTTCGGCAGCAGGATGCACGCGGGAATTGGGTCTAATGCTTGGATGGGGCTGAGTCACTGGGCAGGTGGGGCCCCCGGCAACTGCCCAGCGTGCCCATTCGGTAAGATGGCCCTGGCTGAAAGTCTGTAAAAAGTCTCACCATACAGTATACAATCTAATTGTATAATCTCCTTTAGATCTACAATCAACTATGTAGTGCAAGGGTCTGCTTGATTTCAGTGTAAGTCCTCTTTTTATGGCATTTTTAAGGCAATTCAAGCATCAATATATATTCAAAATATCTTTTATTTTTTCTTACTTAAAAAGTAGAAGTATGAAAACAATTTTCCAAACTCATGAGATTTTTTGTATACAATGACATTTGACACAATGACATCAATTATAAAAAACATCTGGATTGCATTGAAGTGGTATTCCCCCAGTTACTTGCTGTTAAGTTCCATCATCAATTGTACAACTGGAGATGGTTCCCAATAGGTGGGAATGAATAAGGCATCACAGCAATGACATGGAAGTTTTCTTTGGGCTATGAGAACACTCCAGCTAAGGATAGCACATTATGTAAGCATTTGGTAAAAATTTCCTGAAGAAGAATTTATTTATGTTTTTTTTGAAACGTGTTGGTTATCCCCACCTATTGGGAACCAGTTGTACAATTGATAATGGGACTGAACAGCAAGTTGCTGGGGGAATACCACTTCAATGCAACCTGAATGTTTTTTATGATTGATGACATTGTGTCATATGTCGTATACAAAAAAATCTCACGAGTCTGGAAAATAGTTTTTATACTTCTACTTTTTAAGTGAGAATAAAATAAAATATATTTAAATATATATTGATGCTTAAATTGCATTAAAAATCCCAAAAAAGAGGACTTAACCACTTGCTGACCAGCCACCATAGTTGTACTGCGGCAGGCCGGCTCTGTTACACGAAATGACGTACATGTACGTTGCTTCATGTAGCAATTAGTGTGGGCGGGCATGCGGGCTCACCGATTGGTTAGAGGGGGGCCGCGATTTCCGCCGGGCTCCCGCGGTCGCTCCCCATGGAGAAAGAACAGCGGTCTGCAGATGTAAACAGACCGCCTTTCTGTTAGCAACAACCACAGGGATCCTGAGTTCCTCCTATTTAGGAACAAAGGTCTCTATGTTCAATCAGTGAGTCAATCCCCCACACAGTTAGAAAGCACCCCCTAGGCACACACGTATTTCTTTGATCGCCCCTGGTGGTAACCTCTTCCCTGCCAGGAAGGGGTTACCATCAATGTGTCCGTCAATGATGTTCATTGATGGACACAGCTCTTCATCCTCATGACTGTAGAGGGCAGTAGAACCTTACGGATGGACCTCGCAAAGGGTTGGTCGCTAGGGTTGAGCGAACACGGACTGTATTATTTGTGTTCGTACCGAATAATTGGATTTTTGTTACCCGAACACGGACACAAACACTTTACTGTATATTCAGGTAAAAATCCGTCTTCGGTCGTTTTATTTCCGGGTTTTGCATGCTTTGGCGCGCTTTTCATGGCGGGCTTTCAACAGCCAATCAACAAGCGTTTAACCGGTGTGCCTAAGCCATCCCAGCCATGCCTGCAAATGTATCAGTAGCTGTGATTGGCCGTCTGAAGCATGTGACCAAGTCTTTATAAGTTCGAGGCAGCGCCACAGCGGCGTCATTCTGCTGCTTAGATCAGGGAGAGAGCACACATCAACGTGCTGGCTGCTGATTAGGGACAGACAGGCAGGAAAAAAACATTTGTGTCCGGATAGAATTGAGGGACAGGTCGGAGTGTTTTAGGCAGGGCGAGTTGTAGGCATTTTAGGGAGAGAGTCTGCTGATTTTTAGGGAAAGTGTGTTCTACAAACTACAATCGATATTGCTGTGTGGGGTGGGGTCTGCACTTAGTCCCGATCTACGATCTCTTATCAATCCTGTTAGGGATAGAGTCTGTTGATTTTTAGGGAAAGTGTGTTCTACAAACTGCAATCGATATTGCTGTGTGGGGTGGGGTCTGCACTCAGTCCCAATCTACGATCTCTTATCAATCCTGTTAGGGATAGAGTCTGCTGATTTTTAGGGAAAGTGTGTTCTACAAACTACAATCGATATTTCTGTGTGGTGTGGGATAGGAGATAGGCAGGTGTCAGTGATCCACATCCATTTTGCTGTGTGTGGGCTGCAGTGAACACAATCTTTTTGGGGTTCAGTGAACACAATCTTTTTGGGGTACAGTGAACACAATCTTTTTGGGGTGCAGTGAACACAATCTTTGTGGGGTGCAGTGAACACAATCTTGGTGCAGTGAACACAATCTTTTTGGGGTGCAGTGAACGAAATCCTTTTGGGGTGCAGTGAACACAATCTTTGTGGGGTGCAGTGAACACAATCTTTTTGGGGTGCAGTGAACAAAATCCTTTTGGGGTGCAGTGAACACAATCTTTGTGGGGTGCAGTGAACACAATCTTTTTGGGGTGCAGTGAACAAAATCCTTTTGGGGTGCAGTGAACACAATCTTTGTGGGGTGCAGTGAACAAAATCCTTTTGGGGTGCAGTGAACACAATCTTTGTGGGGTGCAGTGAACACAATCTTTTTGGGGTACAGTGAACACAATCTTTGTGGGGTGCAGTGAACACAATCTTTTTGGGGTGCAGTGAACACAATCTGAGATCAACCTTTCCAAGTTTTTGGGGTTCATCTCATACTTCTGAAGATTTGAGGGTGCTGCCTGTTCCATACTCCTACTCCTCATCCATCCTTTTAGGGGTACAAACAATAGTAATTGGGGCCTAGTGTGGTTGTGTATGTGTGAGATACATACACTTTTTTTGATCCTATTTCCTATTCCGCTATTCAATAAAAACCTTTGGGGATCAATTAAATTGCGGGATAGTCTGTGTCGGTACGTGTGAGATCCACCTTTCCAAGTTTTTGGGGTTCATCTCATACTTCTGAAGATTTGAGGGTGCTGCCTGTTCCATACTCCTCCTACTCCTCATCCATCCTTTTAGGGGTACAAACAATAGTAATTGGGGCCTAGTGTGGTTGTGTACGTGTGAGATACATACACTTTTTTTGATCATATTTCCTATTCCGCTATTCAATAAAAACCTTTGGGCATATGTGTATGTGTATGTGTATGTGTATGTATATGTACGCGAATCTTTTACACCCAAAACTCAAAATCAATGTAGCATTTTCCATCATCATTTGGCACTTTTACCATATATATTTCATTACATTTATTATTTTTCATTTTTTATTTATATTTTATTTTTTATTTATTATTTATTATTTTTTATTTATTTTTTATTTTTTATTTTTTATTTTATATTGAGAGATCAGCTTAGGGTCTATATATACATTGTAGTTTTCTCTGTTTATATATGTACATATTTCCCCCACATTTCGTTATGTTTTATCTCATTTTCACCAATAGTATATGTTTGATCTATTACTTTGTAATCTTGCATGGTTTGTGCCTTTTAACATGGCCGCCATATTACCTCATTGGTCGCTTAACCTTCGTATACTCCCATTCACACATTGCGTGTGTATAAATCCCCTGGCTTACAGTGGTCCCGGCATCTACACCTGAGGAAAGAGCGCGCATGCTCCCCACAAGCTTGGCGCACGCTCTGAAACGCGTCGTGTGCACCCTGACCCTGCCTACGTCACACGGTCGACGCTGAGTCACAGCCTGCCTCGAGAGTCCGGTCCCGGGGAAGCAAGAGCCGGCATCTCCCCGCCATTCCATCCACCGGATAGTACCATCTTGACTTCTTCTCTCTCGGCATTAGCTATTGGACAGCTTGACCCCAGGATGTTGCATTTGAGCCTTCACTTCCTTTCATCTAGTGAGTTACTTCATACTGCATGTTTATTTCTTCATTAAACGTATTGCACTTAGAGGCGCTCCGCTTGTTTTTTGCTTTACCCTGTCTAGAAGTGATGAGGCCAGAACACAGAGAGGCGATAGTAGATTGGTTTGCTGCTGACAGTGCCTCCAGTTCCTTCACATTGTCTCCCACCCAGTCTACTGCAGCCGATGTCCAACCGTCTTTCACCTCACCCCCTTGCAAATCAGGCAAGCAGTCTGAGCCCCAAGCCATACAGCAGTCTCTTCTTCTTTTTGATGACTCTGTCAGCAGGGTTTCCCAGGGCCATCCACCTAGCCCTGCCCCAGAAGTGGAAGAGATTGAGTGCAGCGATGCCCAACCACTTATTTCTCAAGATGAGTACATGCAAGGACCATCGCAGCACGTCTCCGATGATGACGAAACGCAGGTGCCAACTGCTGCGGCGTTCAGCATTGTGGACACCGACAAGGAGGGCAGGGGTGAAGACTGGGTGGAAGATGATGTGGAGGACGATGAGGTCCTCGACCCCACATGGAATGAACGGCATGCAGGTGACCTGAGTAGTTTGGAGGAAAAGGCGGTGGTCGCACAGAGCCACGAGCACAGCAGAAGAGGGAGCAGGGTGCAGAAGCGGAGCAGCCGTGCCCTAGACACTACGCCTGCTACTGCCCAACGCAGCAAGGGAACGAGCGCACCAAAGTCAGCTCAAAGGAGTTCTCTAGCGTGGAAGTTCTTTAGAAAATGTGCTGATGACAGGACACCCTGTGCAATCAGAGCCTGAAGCGAGGCATAAACCTTCTCAACCTGAGCACAACCTGCATGATCAGGCATCTAAGTGCAAAGCACGAGCTGCAGTGGAGTACACACCTTCAAAACCAAGAAACGTCTCTGGCTCATCCTGCTTCCTCTTCTGCTACAGTCTCGGCCGCTCCAGCCACATCTGTAGTGATACCGGCACCTGCCACCCCGCAAACAGACGATCTGTCAGCAACACCACCACCTGGGTCACCAACAACCATCTCCACAATGTCCCGTGGAAGCGTTCAGCTTTCCATCTCCCAAACACTTGAGAGAAACAGGAAGTACCCCCCTACCCACCCGCGATCCCTGGCCCTGAATGCCAGCATTTCAAAATTCTTGGCCTTTGAAATGCTGTCATTCCATCTGGTGGAGACGCAGTTTTAAAAACCTTATGTCGGTGGCTGTCCCAGAGTACGTCGTGCCCAGCCGCCACTACTTTTCCAGGCAAGCCATCCCTTCCCTGCACAACCAAGTGGGGGAAAAAATCAGGTGTGCACTGCGCAACGCCATCTGTGCCAAGGTCCACCTAACTACCGATACGTGGACCAGTAAGCACGGTCAGGGGCGTTATATCTCCCTAACGGCACACTGGGTAAATGCAGTGGCGGATGGGCCTGAGGCGGATAGCAATTTGGCGCATGTCCTTCCACCACCGAGGATTGCAGGGTGCTTCAGTTTGCCTCCTGTTCCTAACTCCTCCTACTCCGCTTCCTCATCCTCTACCGCCTCCTCATCCGGACAGCGTAACACCTTCACCACCAACTTCAGCACGGCCAGGGGTAAACGACAGCAGGCAGTTTTACAACTTGCCTGTTTGGGGGACAAACCACACACCGCGCAGGAGTTGTAGAGGAGCATGGAACAGCAGACAAATGAGTGGTTTCTGCCAGCGAGCCTCAAGCCCGGCCTGGTGGTGTGCGATAACGGGCGAAATCTCATAGCAGCTCTGGGCCTAGCCGGTTTGACGCACATCCCTTGCCTGGCGCATGTGCTGAATTTGGTGGTGCAGAGGTTCCTTAAAAACTACCCCGATATGTCAGAGCTGCTGCAGAAAGTGCGGGCCGTCTGTGCGCACTTTCTGCGTTCTCACCCTGCTGCTGCTCGCCTGTCAGCGCTGCAGCGTAACTTCGGCCTTCCTGCTCACCGCCTCATATGTGACGTGCCCACAAGGTGGAACTCCACCTTGCACATGCTGCAAAGACTGTGCGAGCAGCAGCAGGCAATAGTGGAGTTTCAGCTGCAGCACGCACGCGTGAGTCGCTCTGCGGAACAGCACCACTTCACCACCAATAACTAGGCCTCCATGCGAGACCTGTGTGCCTTGTTGCGCTGTTTTGAGTACTCCACCAACATGGCCAGTGGCGATGACGCCGTTCTCAGCTTAACTATCCCACTTCTATGCCTCCTTGAAAAAACAATTCGGGCGATGATGGAAGAGGATGTGGCACAGGATGAGGAGGAGGAGGAGGAGGAGGATGAAGAGGTAACATTTCCAAGGCTTTCAGGGCAGTCATTCGCAAGGGGCTCTGAGGGTGGGTTCCTGCACACACAAACGCCAGGGACACAATTGTCCAGCAGGGGCACAGTTCTGGAGGATGAGGAGGATGAGGAGGAGGAGGAGCTGGAGGAGGAGATGGAACCATGTTCACAGCAGGGTGGCACCCAGGCCAGCTCATGGCCATCACTGGTGCGTGGCTGGGGGGATACAGAGGACACGGACGATACACCTCCCACAGAGGACAGCCTTTCGTTGCCTCTGGGCAGCCTGGCACACATGAGCGATTACATGCTGCAGTGTCTCCACAACGACCGCCGTGTTGCCCACATTCTAACTTGTGCTGATTACTGGGTGGCCACGCTGCTGGATCCCCGTTACAAGGACAACGTACCGTCCTTAATTCACTCACTGGAGCGCGATCGCAAGATGCGCGAGTACAAGCGCACGCTGGTAGACACGATGCTGCTGGCATTCCCATCTGAAAGCGGGGCCACAGTGGAAGCACAAGGCAGAGGAGGAGGAGGTCGCCAATGCAACCAGGGCACCGCCAGCACCTCAGAAGGCAGGGTTAGCATGGCCAAAATGTGGAAAAGCTTTGTCAGCACGCCACAACAAACAGCAGCACCAGCAGCTCAGATGGAACGTCTTAGCAGGAGGCAGCATTTTACCAACATGGTGGAGCAGTATGTGTGCACACGCCTACATGTAGTGAATGAGGGGTCTGCCCCCTTCAACTTCTGGGTCTCCAAATTGGGCACATGGCCTGAGCTTGCCCTTTACGCCTTGGAGGTGCTGGCGTGCCCTGCAGCCAGTGTATTATCTGAACGGGTATTTAGCACGGCTGGGGACGTTATCACAGACAAGCGCAGCCGCCTGTCCAGAGACAATGTGGACAAGCTCACGTTCATTAAAATGAACCAGGCATGGATCCCACGGGACTTTTCCGTACCTTGTGCAGAATAGCAATGGATACCGACCTTACCCACCCATTGTTCCATTTTTGCTCTTTCTCACTCTTTTGGGGTGTACCCTCATTTAAAATTTGTGAAAAGAAGCAGTGTTGGCTACCTCGTCCTCCTCAGGGCCAGATTAACGTAGGGGCTATTGGAGCTGCAGCTCCAGGCCCCTACCTTTTATATAGGCCCCGGGTTGGCCATATTCACTGTTACCGCTCTTCTGTCACTTGTAAACACAGAAGTCTGGCTTCTATGCTCGCTTCCCCAGGCAGCACCCTCAGAACCTCCCCACACAGCGCGAAGGCCGGACAAGGAGGAACAGTTGCCGATGCATGGATGTGTTTATGGGCTTCAGAGACAGCATCCCATGTTGAATTAGGCATGCATGGCTGCACCCTTCCTCCTCTGGGTGCATGCCAAGGCACGGCCCTTAAGGCCATTCAAAATCCTCAGCACCAAGCCCATGATGCTCTTAATCCGGCCCTGGTCCTCCTCCACCGCCGCTTCCACCTACACCGCCCATAGGTGTGCGCAGCCTATTGCATTAGGGTGTGCACCCCAAAGTTTAAATACACATGCATGTGTTTGCCTACATGTACATGGCCCCGATACATTACTCTCCCTGCTGGCAAAGAGAAATAGAGCAGAGCAGGTCCGAGGGAGATCTTTCCCATCTCCTCACTGGCAAACAGAGTGATAATGCTATGTGCCCTAGGTGATTAGGGTGTGCCCAGGCACACCCGGCACACCCTGTGTGCACGCCTATGACACCGCCACATCCACCACCACCTCAACCTCCCTCCTACTCCATATGGGCCTCGTCCTTCAGAGATGAAGAACATTGTTTTATTTTTCTGTTTTTTTTTTGTTGTTTTAAGTTATTTCCCTATCCACATTTGTTTGCAGAGCACTTGCCATGCTCTTAATTACGTTTTGCTGCCATTTGCAGCACTCTAGCCCTTTCCTTTGGTGTTTTAGAGCCATTTTAGTGCCTGAAAGTTCGGGTCCCCATTGACTTCAATGGGGTACGGTGTCCGGGAAAAGTTCGGCAAAAGTCCGGGACACGGACCCGGACTTTTTTTTAAAGTTCGGCCGAACCCGTCGAACACGGACATCCAGGTGTCCGCTCAACTCTATTGGTCGCATCTACCACAATCATTTCTAGATGGACAAGACAGACGTTGATGCCGGCCTATTTCATCAAGGGTCAGGTTCCTCCGTTCCCTGTTAAGGCTCTTTCTACGCGAGCGCTTAGTGCCTCCTGGGCTTTCCGCCATCAGGCATCAGTGATACAGGTTTGCAAGGTGGCCAACTGGTCGTCTGTGCACACTTTCACAAAATGTTACAAAGTAGATGTGTTGGCATCTGCGGAAGCTCCTTTTGGCCGCAATGTTTTGCAGGCTGCTGTTCATCTTCATGACCGCAGGGTTATACTGCCCCCTACAGTCATGAAGATGAAGAGCTGTGTTCGCCAATGAATGAAAGAGAAAATGGGATTTTTGACTTACCGTAAAATCCATTTCTCTGATGCTCATTGATGGACACAGCTCTTCACCTTCATGACCGTAGGGTCATACTGCCCCCTACAGTCATGAAAATTAAGAGCTGTGTCCCTCAATGAAGGAATGAGAAAGGTTTTTTTTTTCAAAATTGTCACTATTTTTTTTTTTCTGTACATAGCGCAAAAAATAAAAACCGTAGAGGTGATCTAATACCACCAAAAGAAAGCTCTACTTGTGAGAAAAAAAAAACATACATTTTATTTGGGTAAAGTGTCGCACAACCGCGCAATTGTCAGTTAAATTAACGCAGTGCCATATGGCAAAAAAATGGCCTGGTCATGAAGAGGGGGGGAGGGGGTAAACCTTCCGGAACTGAAGTGGTTAAATGTAAGATATGTAAGTGAACTATCTCTGCAGACATTCTAGAAGGAACGAGTGAGCGCACATCACTGTAGTAATTCTCTGCGCTGGCCTTAGGCTGTGAACATGCTTGACCTTGACTCATAGCAGGGAAATCAATAGGACTCGCTCACCTCTCTGTTGCTCCAGATCGATGGCGGAGGATCCCTCACTGACTGGCTGGGGCTGGAGCCGGCTCTGCACAGAAGACTGCTTGTTCAAATGCTGGGGATGGGTTTGACTTTGGGCTAAGCATGGCATGCTCCTTTGTGATGGCTTCAACTGGTGCTCCTTATCTGTTCCACTCTTACTTTTAAACATTCCTGATAAAACAAAAAGCATCTGTTATTTTAACAAGTCTATATATAGAAGCTAAAAATATCATACATCAATTCTAGTAAACATTGGCAGGGCCGGCCTTAGGTGTTAAGGCGCCCTGTGCGAGCTAATTCTGTGGCGCCCCCGCACATTTTCTTGCACTTTTTTGCACTTTATTTGACTTTTCTTTTTTATGATCACTAATAACTTAGCCCCCCTTACATTAGAGACCCCTCACAGAGCCCCCCTTACATCAAATACCACTTTACATTAGAGATCTCCACAGAGCCCCCCCCCTTATATCAAAGACCCCCTTACATTAGAGACCCCCACAGAGCCCGTCCTTACATAAGGAGACTCCCCCTACAGAGCCCCCCTTACATCAGAGACCCCCCTACACAGAGCCCTCCTTACATCAAAGAACCCCACACAGAGCTCCCCTTACATCAGAGACCCCCACACTGAACCTCCAGGCCGCGGTCGCCGCTTACCTCCCGCTGTGCGGCCTGATCATCTGCAAGCTGTAATGGCCGCACAGCGCCCCTGTTGCCCATGGTGCCCTGTGCGGCTGCACAGCTCGCACACCCCAAAGGCCGGCCCTGAACATTGGGCATCTACAGATACCCAGCTGGCAGGAGAGAGCAGTATATCCTCTGCTGTAAATGACAATGACACTTCAGGACATGTGAACGTAAGACTAAACTCGACAAATATTACAAGCAATATCAAAGCCAAAACCAAAAATGTATTATATTACAGCATTCCAATCATTACATAGTTACATAGTTACATAGTTACATAGTTAGTCAGGTTGAAAAAAGACACAAGTCCATCAGGTTCAACCATAAAAAAAAAAAAAAAAAAAAAAAAGAAACAGCATTGAAAACCTAACCATACAATCCCATATACACAATCCTTTACCCGCTGTTGATCCAGAGGAAGGCGAAAATAAACCCCAGCAAAGCATGATCCAATTTGCTACAGCAGGGGGAAAAAATTCCTTCCTGATCCCCCGAGAGGCAATCGGATATTCCATGGATCAACTTTACCTAAATAAAAAATTTTAGTACCCATTTATATTAGATGTGGTGGCTGCATTTGTTTTCTTTCCTTTGGCTTTTCCCCCTCTGTTTTCACCTGGTGATCTGACCAGTAACACGCCTCCTTTATTAATGAGACATAACTCTGGAGGAATGAGAACAGGTGGCACAGCAGCAATACCAGCCTGGGGATGGAGAGTGTTTAGTGTATAAGGAGATTTGGATACATTAAAAAAATTTAAGCCAAACTCCAACTCAAACTTCATAATAAGTTACAACAAAGAGTTTTTTGTTTTCCTTTTGGGATAAATAAATAAATAAAGATAAATAAAAAGCTGACCACTCCTGTCCCCTGTGCCCTGATCACCCCCACCCCTAAGCACCCCTGTCAGTATCAAATGGTATGTCTCATCCCTCTAACCGCTACATCTTTAAGAGCTCCTTTCTATTGAACAACAACAGACTTGCTGGCTGGATCACCAGATGAAAATAGAAGAAAGAAAGTCTAAGGCCCCTTTCACACTGGCTTTCTGATCAGGTCTGCCTGTCAGTTTTTCAGGCGGACCTGATCAGATGCTCCATGCACCTCTATGGAGCAGCGGATGTCAGCGGTGACATGTCCGCTGACACCCGCTGCTATCCGATCCGATCCTGTCCATGAAATCCAGATGGATAGTAATCCTATTTTCCATCTGTATAGAGGATGGGATCGGATGGGATCGGATGAGAATGGACAGGCGGACCATTTTCATACGATCTCCCATAGAGGAGAGCGGGGATCTGACAGCTCCGTCTCAGCACAGTGAGAGGAGACGGAGCTGTCATCTGCCTGCTCAGCGGGGATTGGTGGATCGATCCTCCTCTGAGGAAAGTGGAGTCCGCTGGGTGGAAAGCCTGTGTGAAAGGACCCTAGAAAAGAAAACGAATACAGCCATCACATCTAAGATTTGGTAAGCTGCAATATAATAAACGTTTGCTTTTGGGTTTAATACAGCTTTTTAAATCTACACTAAGGCTCCGTTCACATCTAGGCATTCTGGATGGCGGGCGGAATCGCGCCAATCTGCCTGTGAACCTGAATCACCGCAAATCGCGATACACGCTTGCAATCCCTGTCATTTTAAATGGCACCCCAATTGCGGCACGATTTTGCCACGATTGTCACCCAATGAATCGCTGTAAAATTGCACAAATAGAATTGCAGGATGCCTGTCGTTTAACCGCTTGCCGACCACTGCACGACTATTTACTGCGGCGGTCAGCCCCTCACAGGCAGAGCGACGTGGTACTACGTCGCTAGCCTGTGAGGGTCTAGGGAGCGAGCGGGCGCCCCCGGAGGCGAGCTCCCGCGCGGTCACGGACCCCGCCCCCCGCGCGTGTGACCGGCGGACCCGATGTCCGCTGGTCACTCGGTGATCGTCGGTGCAGAGGGAGAAAGGCAGGCGGCTAATGTAAACAAGCCGCCTGTCATTCTCCCCTGTGTAGAAACAGTGATCATATGGCTCTACTATGTAGGACTGTTGATCACTGTTCCTACACCTCAAGCCACAGCCAATCACAGTTAGAATCACGCCCCTAGGGACACACATAACCTCTCCCTCTAAAAAAAAGTTAACCCCTTCACTGCCAGTGTAATTTTACAGTAACAGTGCATATGTATAGCACTGATTACTGTAGAAATGTCACTGGTAACCCCAAAAGTGTCAAAAATGTCAGTCAAGGGTCCAATCTGTCTGCCGCAATGTCGCAGTACTGCAAAAAAAATCGCAAATCGCCGCCATTACGCGTTAAAAAAAAACAACAAAAATTACAAAAATCTTTCCCTTTGTTAGTAAACGCGATAACTTTTGCGCAAACCAATCAAAATACGCTTTTTGCAATTTTTTTTTACCAAACATATGTAGCAGAAAACAAATTGGCCAAAAATGTTAAAAATTTTGATTTTTACATTTTTTGGGGGGGGAATTTCATATAAAAAAATTTGAAAAATATTGTTATTTTTGCAAAATTTACGCTCTTTTTTTGTTTATAGCGCAAAAAGTAAAAATCGCACAGGTGATCAAATACCACCAAAAGAAAGCTCTGTTTGTGGGAAAAAAAGGACGTCAAACTCGTTTAGGTACAGCGTCGCAAGACCGCACAATTGTCCATTAAAGTCACGCAGTGCCGAATCGCAAAAACCCCCTGGTCGGAATGGGGGTAAAATCTTCCGGGGCTTAAGTGGTTAAAAGAAGTTTCAGAACTTTTCATCAGTTTTTGATCAGCTGCTCATCAGTTTTTACATCCACTACCAATGCAAAAATGGACTGCTTGTCCGTTTACATCCGTTTTTCGTCTGTTCCATTTTTTTAACGGAACATAAATGGGGCTTAGATCCGTTTAAAAAAAATGGATGTTCACGGATGCGGATGTAAACTGATGTAAATGGAAAATTATCTGTTTACATCCGTTTTTCCATAGAGATGCATTGATGTCTGTTTTAAATCCGTCAACGGATGGATGAAAAACAGACAAACGGTCTGCATGTGTGAAAGGGGCCTTAGGAGCTTGTTTAGTCTTATGGTTGGGGGTGAAAACACATGGTTGAGCAGCATTGGTTTGTTCATGTGCCACATCCACGATGCTATGCTTTGCGCCAGTGTAAAAAATTATCCCCCTGTCACGTTCAGTGGCTGTACAATATAAGTGAATAGGGAGGTGCTGCAAGCACCCCACAACTGTGTGCAATGTACATGCTTGCGGAGCGCTTGTGGGGCATTTATGGGATTAAAACGGGGTTATTTCTCCTCTTGACCTGTCAAATTCCCCTAAAAAGTATTCTGAATTTGGATTGCTTTTAAGAGGTATGGCAATTACGCTGCATGCCTAAACCTAGCCTTACAGTTTGTGTCCCCCTGCACTGCAAGGGTTAAATGCTCATTTATGTCTCTGTGACAATAAAAAAAATTACTTTTACTTATCTTATCCATTGCTCTCACAGGCTTCCTTCTTTCTGTGTGACCAATCTTCCTAAGCTGCATCTCTTTGGGGTACGGGAGGCAGCTTATACCCTCCCAGTTACCTACTATCCATGGGCCAGGAGCTACTGACAACCCTTGGCCACCTACTGCAGTGGATCCGTTAGGGCCATGTGAAAGCAGCCTTATACTGCTTAAATACATATGTGTATCTGGACCAGGTTCCACTGCCCAGGAACAAGCATGCAGCAACTAAAGTCAGAACTTGTGATCTGCACCAGGACTCAATAAGCACTTAAAATGATAATAAACCTTCAGTGTTTTAGGCACTTTCAGCAGCTGATTTTATAATTTACTGAGTATGCAGCTTCCTTATCTGTTCATCCTTGCCTATGTTCCAGTTTAAGCTGGTGCCAATAATGGAGCACCATTCCAACTACAGACACCAATGCTAGGGTACTATTCCTCCCACAGACACCAATGATGTGGAACCATTCCATCTACAGACACCAATAATGGGGCACTATTCCATCTATAGACACCAGTAATGGGGCACTATTCCCTCTACAGACACCAATGATTGGGCACCATTCCATCTACAGACACCAATGATGGGGCACTATTCCATCTATAGACACCAGTAATGGGGCACTATTCCCTCTACAGACACCAATGATTGGGCATCATTCCATCTACAGACACCAATGATGGGGCACTATTCCATCTATAGACACCAGTAATGGGGCACTATTCCATCTACAGACACCAATGAGTGGGCACCATTCCATCTACAGACACCAATGATGGGGCACCATTCCATCTACAGACACCAGTAATGAGGCACTATTCCATCTACAGACACCAGTAATGGGGCACCATTTCATCTACAGACACCAATGATGGGGCACTATTTCATCTACAGACACCAGTAATGGGGCACTATTCCATCTACAGACACCAATGAGTGGGCACCATTCCATCTACAGACACCAATGATGGGGCACTATTTCATCTACAGACACCAGTAATGGGGCACAATTCCATCTACAGACACCAATGATGGGGCACTATTCCATCTATAGACACCAATGATGGGGCACTATTCCATCTACAGACACCAATGATTGGGCACCATTCCATCTACAGACACCAATGATGGGGCACTATTTAAACTACAGACACCAGTAATGGGGCACTATTCCATCTACAGACACCAATGACAGAGCACTATTCCATCTACAGACACCAGTGATGGGGTACCATTCCTCTCACAGATATCAATGATGGGGCACACTTTCTCCCACATACACCAATGATGAAGCACCATTCCAACTACAGACACCAATGATAGAGTACTATTCCTCCCACAGACACCAATGACGGGGCTCTATTCCATCTACAGACACCAATGCTAGGGTATTATTCCTCCTACGGATGATTTCTCCCACATACACCACAATTTCTCCCACATACACCAATGATGAAGCACCATTCCAACTACAGACACCAATGATAGAGTACTATTCCTCCCACAGACACCAGTAATGGGGCACCATTCCATCTACAGACACCAATGATGGGGCACTATTTAATCTACAGACACCAGTAATGGGGCACTATTCCATCTACAGACACCAATGATCGGGCACCATTCCATCTATAGACACCAATGATAGGGTACCATTCCTCCCACGGATGCCAATGGTGGGGCACCATTTCTCCCACATACACCAACCATGAGGTACCATTCCTCTCCCAGACCCCAATCATGGGGTACCATTCCTCCCACAGACACCAATGATGGGGCACTATTCCAACTACAGACACAAATGCTAGGGTACCATTCCTTCCACAGACACCAATGATGTGGAACCATTCCATCTACAGACACCAATGATGGGGCACTATTTCATCTACAGACACCAGTAATGGGGCACTATTCCATCTACAGACACCAATGAGTGGGCACCATTCCATCTACAGACACCAATGATGGGGCACTATTTCATCTACAGACACCAGTAATGGGGCACTATTCCATCTACAGACACCAGTAATGGGGCACTATTCCATCTACAGACACCAATGATGGGGCACTATTCCATCTATAGACACCAGTAATGGGGCACTATTCCATCTACAGACACCAATGATTGGGCACCATTCCATCTACAGACACCAATGATGGGGCACTATTTAAACTACAGACACCAGTAATGGGGCACTATTCCATCTACAGACACCAATGATGGGGCACTATTTCATCTACAGACACCAATGATGGGGCACCATTCCATCTACAGACACCAATGATGGGGCACTATTTAAACTACAGACACCAGTAATGGGGCACTATTCCATCTACAGACACCAATGGCAGAGCACTATTCCATCTACAGACACCAGTGATGGGGTACCATTCCTCTCACAGATATCAATGATGGGGCACAATTTCTCCCACATACACCAATGATGAAGCACCATTCCAACTACAGACACCAATGATAGAGTACTATTCCTCCCACATACACCAATGACGGGGCACTATTCCATCTACAGACACCAATGCTAGGGTATTATTTCTCCTACGGACACCAATGATCGGGCACCATTCCATCTATAGACACCAATGATAGGGTACCATTCCTCCCACGGATGCCAATGGTGGGGCACCATTTCTCCCACATACACCAACCATGAGGTACCATTTCTCTCACAGACCCCAATCATGGGGTACCATTCCTCCCACAAACATCAATGATGGGGCACTATTCCAACTACAGACACCAATGACAGGGCACCATTCCATCTACAGACACCAATGATGGGGCACCAGTCCATCTACAGACACCAGTGATGGGGTACCATTCCTCCCACAAATGTCAATGATGGGACACAATTTCTCCCACATACACCAATGATGGGGCACCATTCCTACCTTGAAAACCAACAATGGGACAGCATTCCTTGCTCTGATACCAACAACAGGGCATTATTCTATCCACTAAAACCAATGATGGGCTCTCACCAACACCATGGTGTATTTTAATCCCACTGGCCACAGTATGGCCCCTCTAAAGCCTCAGGGACAGTAAACTGGCCCTTGTTCAGAAAGTTTGGAGAGGCCTGCTCTCCACTGCGTGCATCAATAGAAACACTAAGCCTTGTAATCTAGGATGGCAAAGCAGTCCCCTGTTCCTCGCTCCTCCACTGCTGCCCCCCCCCCCCCTTCCTGAACTGGAAGTTCAGGAAAGCACCACTGAGAGAGCAGAAGCCAGCAGAATTGAATGTTATAAACTGCAAGTGCTGGAGTAAGAATTTTAACAAAACAGTTAAATGATTTAAGCAAAAATGCTCAGGGCTCAATAATACTTTTCTTTTGCAACTGCCAGGAAACTAGCTTTTTTAAAAGAACACGTCCATAGCAACCAACATATTTCTTCCTTTTACATAAAAGAGGAGTAGATGAACAGCATGCATGAGGGCGGATGATATAGTGGAGCACAAAGCGTAGATGACCTCACTGAGAATAACACAGCTGATGGGAGACAGAGAACAGACCTGCTGGGTGACAGTAAGGGATCTATGGCCTCTCAGGAGGTTCTAATGTTCAAAGCCTGTCACACCGAATATAAAGCAGAGTTGTGACTTAGAGAACCTGGATACGGTAAATTGTATTTAAACACATTAAGAAGGGTGTCTAAGTATCATCCTAACACAATTGTACAGTACGTCATCCCTGTAATGTTTTACATATACAGTGATGTGATGAAGTACAGCTGTGGGGTACACAACGTCTGAGTGCTCAGTTCAGTAGGGTAAAGGGGGGTGGAAAATCACAAAACAGATTGGTAAGCCTTGTCTAGCTAAAGAGATCCTGTTACCAGACTATTTATTTCAACCAACATTTTCCCATTAGATTATGTCTTAAGGGGGCTGTAAACCTCTGAAATAAAAAATGAGCATATCCTTCTATAGTCTGTACTTGTCTCAATCCAAAGTACCGAAAAAGTATTTTCTTGTACCCATTCATTACTCTGCTATCTGCATGAGTCACTTCTGACAGATGATGCCAACTCCAAGGGATCCAGGGGATAGTAAGGGAAACTCTAGCACACAGTCTGTGGTTGACAGCCTCAGTTGTTCATGTTTCCCTATGATCTGTGTAGAACACCTCATATATATTCCCTCCACTCAGGTCTCAGATTACACTTTGCTCTACTCTCTATGCTGTGCAGTGTGTGACATCATATCCCCTCCCTCTGCCTTCTGACAATCGGAAATGGTAAGTAAAATGTGTGCTTTAGAAGGCTGTACAAGAGAGATGGATGCAGATTGTCAGTTGTGGGCTCCTACTACTTAACAAGCAGTTATTTTATTTCAGTGCTCAGAAGCTGCTTAGCTGTCCGTTAATTACCAGCCACCCGTTGTTATCACAGTGACTCACCTGGTTATCATTAACCTGCCTCATTAGTCCAGTCTATAGCCAGAACCTTTTTGCTATTTAAGTAGCTTAGCTTATTTCCTCCTTGCCTTTGCATGGTCTATGATGTCTAAGTGCGTTTCTTCCAGTGTATGACTTGGTCTGGCTGACTTCCCTTTCGATTCCTTGTCATGATTTTTGCTCTTTGCTCCTGACTATGCTAAACTCTGGTTTCCTGACCCTGACTCATCTGATTACCCGCTCTGGCATCCAAACCCTGGCTTCTGTTTTTTTACTACGTTCCTGATCTGTGTTTTTTTGCCATTTTATTAAAGGTGTGATTTTAACTGCACTTTCTGTCTCCCTCTGGTTTATGGTTCCTGACACAGATAAACAGGTACAACCTATGTAGCTGGATTTATTTAATCTCTTTGTATAATCTGAGGCTAGTCACGTCACTAGGTAAATCTAAGTGTTTAAAAACATGTTTAAAGCTAATGAAAAGGCTTTTTTTTTTATTTTCTTAAAATAATAAACATGCCATACTTAACCTGCTCTGTACAATGGTTTTTCAAAGAACAGCCCCAATCCTCCTCTTTTTTAGTCCCCTGCTGGCTCTCTGGGCTCCACCCTCCCACCGAGTGCCCCATAGCAAGAAACTTGCTATGGGGGTATTCATGCATGCTTTCTCCTAAGCCCAGCTCTGTTTTCCCATAAGACACACAGAGTGTGGCTTAGCACCGCCCCTGCTACCTCATCACTGGCTCTGATTGACAGCAGCTGGATCCAATGGCTCCCGCCGCTGTATCTAAGCCAATAAGAAATGAGTGAGTCTCGGCCCCCATGCACATAATTGGATCAAGATCAAGCTCAGGCAAAGGCAGAAGTTTTTTTTTATCTTAATGCATTCCATGCATTAAGATAAAAAAAAAAAAAAAAACTTCTGTGTGCAGTAGCCTCCCTCAGCCCCCCCCCCCCAATACTTACCTTAGCTCATCTTTATCCAGAGATGTTGCAGGAGTTTCTCAGCTGGCCAGGACTCCCCTCCTCATTGGCTGAGACAGCAGCGATTGGCTCCTGCTGCTGTCAATCAAAGTCAGTCAGCCAATCAGAAGAGAGAGGAGGTGGGGCAGAGCAGGTCGCGGCTCCATGTCTGAATGGAAACAGGGAGCTGTGACTCGGCTCGGGTGCCCCCATAGCAGGCTGCTTGCTGTGGGGGCACTGAATAGGAGGGAGGGGCCAGGAGAGCTGAAGAGGGACCCGAGAAAAGGAGGACCTGGGCCACTCTGTGCAAAAACCACAGAGTAGGTAAGTATAACATGTTTGTTATTTATTTTTTTTTTTTAAGACTTTACAATTGCTTTAATCATTTGCACAGGCACAACAAATGATCACTGTATTGTATGTAATATTATTACAGTATCTCCTCTGATCGTCAACTCCATCTAGTGATCATATTGCTGTATTTTTATTTTATTTTTATTGAGGCATTTTAAAAACCTACCGCATTATTGCCACTCGATGAAGCTGATGATCATAGGTGATAATCAGATTATGGATTATACTGTGATCCTTCAATGTGCTAAAGACATTTGCTTGGCAAATTGTTTATACATAGACCCCTAAATGTGTTTTTAACATAGTTTATGCATGTTATTTACCTGTATAAGCCTCCTTTGTGTAGACATCCAAAAAGCCCAGAGACTGCTGCTGAGTGCCACCATGTTGGATGTGATGTCAGCTCAGCAGCCCCAGCAGACTCTGTCACGTTAGGCTGATGATGTAAGCAAGTGACAGTGACATGATTGTTCTCTACAGACTTGTCCCTGGCCTTAGTCTTCTATATGTATGTTTGCTATTCATGTATTGTATCATCCATGTATTGTAATCTTATAAATTGCCGCATTGGTGAATTTACAAATTGGATTACATATACATGAGGATTCTGTCAATAAGCAATTGACATTCTGCGCCTGTAGCAAGCTTCATGAAAGGCTAACAATGCATGAAACTAACAATTTCATGCATAGCCTCTTATAGCTAAATAAAAATTCTGCTTGCAATACATTTATTCAGTAACTGAATATATTACAAAAAAGTTTAGAGATGCTAATTGGTTATGTGCAGGAGACCTGACTGATGTTCTCACCAGAGTGTTATCCGCAAGGGCATGTCTTCAATGCATGGGATATTTTAAGTATTCAAATCACACTAAGTCGTGTTATGTTTCTACCTTTTTTTTTGTCAGTCGCTTCTTCATACACTGCAACATATCTAAACTCTGCCATCTGATGGATTGAATTCTGATCAAGACACTTGAAGTATTCCTACATACCCATGGTCCCCAATTTGCATGCACTCCTTCTCAGAAAAGGTTACATGGGCTGCTGAGAGGAGTCACATGCCTCTGTAGCAGGGCTATCTTACTGAATGGGCACGCTGGGCAATTGCTCGGGGGCCCCACTTGCCCGGGGGGCCCAACCTGCCCAGCGACTCAGCCCCAGCCAAGCATTAGTCCCGACTCCCATGTGCATCCTGCCACTGAACTTAGCAGGTGGCAAGCACCTGTCGGCCCTGCGCTGCTGTCAGGCACCTTGGGCCGTGGAGGGGGAGCCCACAACTGCAGGAATGCCTGTCCTCCTCAACGGAAACAGGCACACACAGGACAGTCATCCGTGTATGTGTTCACAGGACCCAGCCGCCCAACTTGGAAGCTGTCATTAGCCTTGCACTGCTCTACCAATAAATATCGCCCTATTGACAATTTGCATTTTTATTCTCGTGTGTGATTGTGTAGGCAGGGCCCCAGAGCACTGCATTGCCCGGGGGCCCTTTAATGCTCTTAAGATGGCACTGCTCTGTAGGTCATATGGTCATGCACCTAGGTATTTACTATTGGGGTATATTCAAAATTAATTCAATGTGCAAGTTGCCCAGAATCTTCAAAATTTCTTTGGTGAACACTTGCCCTTTAAATCAAGCCAAATTGGTGGAAATTTGCCCAAGATTCACCCTCTGAAATCTTAATTCCCTGTCATTCAACATCTGTTCTTCAAAAGGAAAGGGTCATTCTCATTATATAAGAAATTGGGAACAGTAATCTTCCCTGTACATTCACCTGACATTCATACTATTTTCTTTTACTAAATTCACCCAATTTAAGCTGCCAAATCATTGCATTTTCTAGTGCAGCCCTCTGCAATGTTGATACCAGCCCTCATATCCTTCAACATTTGGAAGGGGCTGATTTGAGTGGTGTTCCCTCAAAAAAGGGAGTTCTCCAGCACCAGTTTCCATTGCTGATAGGCACTGTGCTATTTGGCACCCCTTGTACCCAGAATGTTTTGTCCAAGAGGGGTGGCTTATGTTGTTCCTTACACGTAGCTGGTCATCCCATCTCTGTTGAACTGGTTTTAGCGGTTTATTGGAGCCCCAGCCAGTATACTATACTTGTGGGTAAGTTAAGCTAGTCATTTGGTAATAGTCCAAATGTGGGCAATGATGTTGAAGGAACTCCTACCCCAAAGTTCTCTGGGCACAATGACATGACAAGTATAATAATTTACTTATTCTTCAAACAGGGGTTGAGCAGTGAGGAAGGGGAAAGCCTGCTTCTCCTTCTTCTAAACTGCTCTGGATGGACTTTGTAAGGCATTTGCGCATATCACTGTACCCTGGAAGGTAAATACTAACTAAAAATATTTATTATATTACTGATTTAACTTAGCTGCATGCATAGCTATTTAGTTGGGGGTCTGAAAGACCCCTAAAACCAGTTCACTAGGTAGAGTGCAGGTAGATGATACATACATTCTCCACTTATCATCACTATTGGACACCACTACTTTGGGAGGACAAGCCCTTTTATGGGGGGAGGGGGGGGGACTCGTCTCAAAGTACAAGTGGGCTGGTTTTAATATAGCATGGGAGCTGCATGCTCACCATTCCCTTGTTATGGGGATACCAGCCCACAGGCTTGGTCCTACGGACTGGTTTGTTCTGGGGAAGAAAGCATGCAATTGTTGTAAAAATTTGCTGGATATTACTGAATGTTTATTTCTTTTTGGGTGGAGTTACACAAAAATCTTGATGTTACACTTTAAAGACACATAAGCAGTGACAATTTGGGCTTTGCTGTATGATACGTTGTATGTAGTTTGTTTTGTGTGGATTTTTTATTTTCTTCACTTATTCCCATCTTTTAGCTTTATTAGAAATAAAAAGCTGACAGAGGTTCTAACACCACCATCTCTGTACACAGCTTGGCTTTAACAGAAACATATTTACTGTTATAAGACCAATATTAGTTGGTAAAGGCCTGCTTCCCAACCATTTCTCCTACAATGTTATCTGTATTAAATAAAGTGATGTATTGATTTTGTGGCCCAGTTCCCTTATCTTGGATCCACAGAACTGTTCTACTAGACTATATTGGCAATGGAAGTGCCATACTACACACATTTCTGAAGTCTATATGCTGATCTCACTAAACTAAACATGATGTATAGTAAATTACCCACTTCTCTAATTAAAAACCTTGTAAGCTTGTCCAGCTTACTGATGTAATGAAAACACGATTAGGATGGATTTGTGCTTAAAATCCAATTATCTGTTCTTGTTATGTAAGTAATGCTGCAATGACTGTTATTTCTTCATAAATCATATATAACTGGGACATAGAGATGCTGCGTAATACCATCAGATTATGAGATCTAAAGCTGTGGGGTGGGATGGGGCTTACTAAGGTCCTCTGCCCATTCTGGCATTTGGCAGAAGAGCTTACATACTAAGCAGCATTTGTGAGATGGTGTTGACTTCCTTTTTGCTAAGAAAGGTAACACTGACTACATTCTTGACCCATTGTGGATATTCAGACTGGACAGTGGTGCCAAACAGATATGTGCAAGTTGATCTGCCATGCTGATGATTTGTCACAGATTTGGCCATTGTACAGGATATAAAAGACTAGAAGGGTGGAGCTTGGCCAGTCCAGGCTATGGGAAAAACCTAACCCGTAGCCAGGAGATATGTATCAGTACAGATATGTACAGTGATTTATAGAGATTTCTCCCGCTGTGGGAGGTAAGACATAAGGCATCACCTTTGCATAGGGATGCCTGGACTTTTTCCAGTAGGCCAGGGCACAGGTCTCTCTCAGCAAAAACATTGTTAAATAATCACATCTTAATGTGACTTTACCAATTGCCTCGAATGGTCAAGCACCTTATTGCAAAATATAAAAACCTTTATTACAAAAATCATTTTTTATTTCACAATGATTAATCCCATAGGCCAATCGTTTAAAATCTATTTATTATAACTTGCATATCCAGAGGTCATAATATCAAACAGCTTCATCAAATATGCCCAAAACCTAGATATATGGACAATGTGCGCATGTCGGGGGATCACCCGCTTCCCCGGGACCTCTTGACCTCTTTAGTACACATACAATAAAGCTGTGAGAATGTATACAAAATGTAATCAAAGAAACACATTACATTTCATAAATGAAATATCAATATTTATGATGTAATGATGTGTTTAATGTGTATAACATTTGTATACATTCTCACAACTTAATCTTTTATGTACTTGAAAATACCCGAGGATAAGAAGTCCTGGGGAAGCAGGTGATCCCACGAAACACGTCGACCCATGTACATTGACCCTATCTCTAGGTTTTAGGATATATGATGAAGCTAGTTTATGTTAAGACCTCTGAAAAAAATCAATATTTAGTTATGTCATTTAATGTGTTTCATTGATTGATTAAATTGATAATTTTTGTATACTTTGTCACAGCTTGATTTTATGTGTACTTGAAAATACCCAAGGTCAAGAGGTCCTAAGGAAGCGGGGGATCCAATTTAATGCTTCAACCTGCATACATTGTCCGTTTCCCAAGGTTTTGGCAATATTTGATGAAGCTAGTTGATATTATGACCTCTGGATATGCAAGATATGATAAATAGATTTTGAACTATTGTCTTATGGGATTACATTTAATTATTGTGAAAAAAAAATTCTTGCTGTAGTAAAGCTTTTTATATTTTGTAATAATGTGCTGTTCAAGGCATATTGAAGGTCCCATTAGGATGTAGCTTTTTAACAATATCTATATGGAGGGAGGGAAGATGCCTCTTTTGGTGAATTATTATGGATAACTCCACTCCTACATACTGTGTGTATATATATATATATATATATATATATATATATATATATACGTATATATAATCCAAAAGGGTTGCTGCGCAAAAGAGTAATTTTAATCCAGGTATAAAATTACATAATATCGACAGTATTCATAGTAACAGTCTCGGGCTTGTATCAATAGCGCCCTTCTTCAAACCGAATACATAAAACTGTGATTATACAAGACATAGAATATATATATATATATATATATATATATATATATATATATATATATATATATATATATATATATACATACATACCAATCAGAACACATGGAACCAATCTCATTAATTCATCAATTAGTATCAAAATCATTTGAACATATATAATCCACATAGGAGTAAAACATAAACACCAACAGGTATAGTGAGTTCTCCACACATCATAAGAAGTGCTATCGGGGAGGCACCTGTTATCTAAGAGAAATAAAAAAAAATATATTTATATAAAAAATAAAAATAATATTAACAACTGTAAAGCCTTCAACCAATGAAAAAATACATAGACAAAGCTTTTTAAATGGTAACCTATAAATGATCCAATCCTGGACTGCGTATGCATCTATGTGTACCAACAATGTGCACACACACCTACTTACCTCCAGTGAAGGGGCCATTAAACCAATCTAGATTTAGACTTTTTTTTTTTGAAAAAACGTGAAGTAGCATGGATTTATCGTTTAGATACTCTTAGCCCGAAAGGGTTAAATTCCAATTTTGATATATATATATATATATATATATATATATATATATTTATCTAGATTGGTTTAATGGCCCCTTCACTGGAGGTATGTAGGTGTGTGTGTGCACATTGTTGGTACACATAGATGCATTCACAGGATCATTTATCAGTTACCATTTAAAAGGCTTTGTCTATGTATGTAGTTTTTCATTAGTTGAAGGCTTTACAGTTGGTAATATTATTATTTTTATGTAAAAAAAATGTTTTCTCTTAGATAACAGGTGCCTCACTTATAGCACTTCTTATGATGTGTGGAGAACTCACTATACCTGTTGGTGTTTTCGTTTCACTCATATGTGGATGATATATGTTTAAATGATTTTGATACCAATTGAAGAATTAATGAGATTGGTTCCATATGTTCTGATTGGTACATATATGCTATGTCTTACATTATCAGAGTTGTATGTTTTCGGTTTGAAGAAGGGCGCTATTGATACAAGCCCGAAACTGTTACCTATGAATACTGTCGATACTATGTAATTTTATACCTGGATTAAAATTACTCTTTTGTGCAGCAACCCTTTTGTATTTTTCCTATATATGACCTGTGGGAAGGTCTGATTGCTTGCACATACTCCTATACACTGTGTATATATATATATATATATATATATATATATATATATACAGTGCTTTGCGAAAGTATTCGGCCCAATTGAACTTTGTGACCTTTTGCCACATTTCAGGCTTCAAACATAAAGATATAAAACTGTAATTTTTTGTGAAGAATCAACAACAAGTGGGACACAATCATGAAGTGGAACAAAATTTATTGGATATTTCAAACTTTTTAACAAATAAAAATCTGAAAAATTGGGCGTGCAAAATTATTCAGCCCCCTTAAGTTAATACTTTGTAGCGCCACCTTTTGCTGCGATTAAAGCTGTAAGTCGCTTGGGGTATGTCTCTATCAGTTTTGCACATCGAGAGACTGAAATTTTTGCCCATTCCTCCTTGCAAAACAGCTCGAGCTCAGTGAGGTTGGATGGAGAACGTTTGTGAACAACAGTTTTCAGTTCTTTCCACAGATTCTCGATTGGATTCAGGTCTGGACTTTGACTTAGCCATTCTAACACCTGGATATGTTTATTTGTGAACCATTCCATTGTAGATTTTGCTTTATGTTTTGGATCATTGTCTTGTTGAAAGACAAATCTCCGTCCCAGTCTCAGGTCTTTTGCAGACTCCATCAGGTTTTCTTCCAGAATGGTCCTGTATTTGGCTCCATACCTCTTCCCATCAATTTCAACCATCTTCCCTGTCCCTGCTGAAGAAAAGCAGGCCCAAACCATGATGCTGCCACCACCATGTTTGACAGTGGGGATGGTGTGTTCAGGGTGATGAGCTGTGTTGCTTTTACGCCAAACAGAACTTTTTGCATTGTTGCCAAAAAGTTTGATTTTGGTTTAATCTGACCAGAGCATCTTCTTCCACATGTTTGGTGTGTCTTCCAGGTGGCTTGTGGCAAACTTTAAACGACACTTTTTATGGATATCTTTAAGAAATGGCTTTCTTCTTGCCACTCTTCCATAAAGGCCAGATTTGTGCAGTATACGACTGATTGTTGTCCTATGGACAGAGTCTCCCACCTCAGCTGTAGATCTCTGCAGTTCATCCAGAGTGATCATGGGCCTCTTGGCTGCATCTCTGATCAGTCTTCTCCTTGTATGAGCTGAAGGTTTAGAGGGAAGGCCAGGTCTTCGTAGATTTGCAGTGGTCTGATACTCCTTCCATTTCAATATTATCGCTTGCACAGTGCTCATTGGGATTTTTAAAGCTTGGAAAATCTTTTTGTATCCAAATCCAGCTTTAAACTTCTCCACAACAGTATCTCGGACCTGCCTGGTGTGTTCCTTGTTCTTCATAATGCTCTCTGCGCTTTAAACAGACCTCTGAGACTATCACAGTGCAGGTGCATTTATACGGAGACTTGATTACACACAGGTGGATTCTATTTATCATCATTAGTCATTTAGGTCAACATTGGATCATTCAGAGATCCTCACTGAACTTCTGGAGAGAGTTTGCTGCACTGAAAGTAAAGGGGCTGAATAATTTTGCAAGCCCATTTTTTCATTTTTTTTATTTGTTAACAAAGTTTGAAATATCCAATAAATTTTGTTCCACTTCATGATTTTGTCCCACTTGTTGTTGATTCTTCACAAAAAATTACAGTTTTATATCTTTATGTTTGAAGCCTGAAATGTGGCAAAAGGTTGCAAAGTTCAAGGGGGGGAGGGGTGAATACTTTTGCAAGGCACTGTATATATATATATATATATATATATATATATATATATATATATATATATATATATATATATATATATATATATATATATATATATATATATATATAAGGTCTCTCTTAGCAGATTCTCTCTCTCTCTTGTGGACATTAGGGAGAATAACCCCCTAACAGATAGTTAAAAAGTTCAATGGTGTCAATGAAAACTTATCTGAGAGGCATTGCTCAAGGAACCCTAAGCAACCTCTGGAGGAACCTTAGGGTTTCATGAAACCCTGGTTGAGAAACCCTGCTAAGATGGGAATTCCATTTACTTTTGAGAAATTTTCAGGACAGGAAGTGAAGGGAAATCTCCCCAAATGGACACAGCTAAAATCATTTGATAGAGGAGGAAGAGTTGAAACCCCTTAGGCCCCCTTCAAATGAGAGGTCCGATTGGATCTGCTGGTCCATTTTTCAGGCGGACCGGATTAGACCCTCCATTCTCCTCTATGTGCAGTTGTGGCGAATGGACTTGTGCCCGTTTACACACGACTACCTTCGATCCGATCCCGCAAAAACAAATGGAAGAGCATCTATTCTCCTCCATCTAACCAGATTGGATCAGAGGGTAGACAGGTGTAAACAGGGCCATCTTACCAAATGGGCACGCTGGGCAGTTGACCCAGCCCCAGCCAAGCATTATTCCCGATTCCCGTGTGCATCCCGCTGCCGAACTTAGCAGGTGGAAAGCGCCTGTTGGACCTGCACTGCTGTCAGGCCACTTGGACCATGGAGGAGGAGCCTACAACTGCAGTAATGCTTGCTCGCCTCTATGGGAACAGGTGCACACAGGACAGTCGAGTCTAACTCCTGTCTGTGTGTTTGTGTTCACCGGACCCAGCCGCCCATCTTGGAAGCTGTCGTCATTAGCCTTGCACTGCTGTACCAATAAATATAGCCTTATCGATAATTTGCATTTCTATTCTCGTGGGTGATTGTGTAGGCAGAGCCCCAGTGCACTGCATTGCCCGGGGCCCTTTAATGCTGTTAAGATGGGTGTAAATGGACAGCCAGCCCGTTTACATTTGGCTGGCCATAGAGCAGAGCGGGCTGTGTCTGTGTCTGCTCTGTATAAGGGGGGCAGACATGACCTGTCATCCGGGGAAGGACAGAGCCCCTGCTGAGAAAAAACAGATCTTGCCCATGTGAAAGGAGACTAGAACAAAAACAAACAAAATGTTTTGGCTTTACATACGCTTTGACTATTTATTAGCTTTTAAGGCTCGATTCACACTAGCGTGACTTGTCAGGCGACTTGTCAGCCTGGCAAGCCGCGCTCCCTCGCGGTCCATTGACTGCTACAGGACCTGTTCTAATAGGAGCGACACAAGTCGCTCCGACTTAGAAAAAGGGTCCTGTACTACTTTGGGGCGACCTCAGAGCGACTTGCATAGACTTCCATTATGTGAAGTCCATGCAAGTCTCTCCGAAGTCGTGGTGCATGGGAATGCACAAGTCGCCCCCGAAGTAGTACAGAGTCGTGCCGCCCCAGTGTGAACCGACTCTAAAAGTCATTCTTTGGTTATGCCCCCTTTAACACTGTTGTCCTAGGTAGTAGTGTATGAGTGTCTGTCCCAGAGAAAGCTACTTTCACTGCTAAGCAATAAAGCCTTGATGGGGGTTCATATTCAAATTTGGAAGATTTTACTATACGTCGAAATGACTTATTTTTAAAATGCCTTGTGAGTACATTGGTTTGATTTGTAATACGTATTAGCACTATATAAGCAATTCTGAAGAGTTGCACATGCACAGTAGCCTATAAAATCTATCAATATTGTCAACATTAATTTTCTGAGCTGGAACGTTTCAGCACACTTTCACATTTTAATTTATGCTTTATTGCAAAACATTTGTATGGACGCACATGCTGAAAACTTTTAATTGGCCAGATGTTTAGAAAAGCTGGAGAGTCAAGCATGCCTAGCAATTTGTATTGTTATTGAAGGTTTATATTAGTTAAATTATGTTTTTCAGAATAATGCAGTTCGTTATTTATTGTAGTTAAAATTAACAGCTTGGTCAGCCTGAGCGTGTCTGCAATACAGATAAAAATGAATGCATATGGTAAATATTTTTGCTACATCTAAATCCTTCTTCCAAAATGCTTTCCAATTGAAAAAATGGTTTCATTGATGTCTTTCTTCATAAGCTGCTGCAAGGAACATCATGTGGAAGGCTATGGCAGCCTTATAATGCACAGACAGGAATGTGCACACTTATGGGAACAGGCACAAAGAGCATGGACACATGAACACGTCCACCACGAATACTGGTGCCTAGCGGACTATTTAAACCTGGTTACTGCATGAGATCATTGCTGAATTGTCTTTCAGGTTCAGTTGCTGTTATCTCTTAAAAAACCTATATAAACCTTGCCTGTCTATATAGGAAAAAAACCTCAAGCACCCATAAATCATGGAGGAAGAGAATTGGGTTGGGGATTTTTAAGGTGCCAATAAACCAATAAAGATTTTTTAAAAATAAACAACATTTTATTGTTATACTTAACCACTTAAGCCCCGGAGGATTTGGCTGCTAAACGACCAGGGGGTATTTTGCGATTCAGCACTGCGTGACTTTAACGGACAATTGCGCGGTCGTGCGACGCTGTACCTAAACGAATTTGATGTCCTTTTTTTCCCACAAACAGAGCTTTCTTTTGGTGGTATTTGATCACCTGTGCGCTTTTTACTTTTTGCGCTATAAACAAAAAAAGAGCTTAAATTTTGCAAAAATAACAATATTTTTCACATTTTTTTTATATGAAATTCCCCCAAAAAAATGTAAAAATCAAAATTTTTTAACATTTTCGGCCAATTTGTTTTATGCTACATATGTTTGGTAAAAAAAATTGCAAAAAGCGTATTTTTATTGGTTTGCGCAAAAGTTATCGCGTTTACTAACAAAGGGAAAGATTTTTGTCATTTTTGGTGTTTTTTTTTTTAACGCGTAGTGGCGGCGATCTGCGATTTTTTTTTTCGGTACTGCGACATTGCGGCGGATAGATCGGACCCTTGACTGACATTTTTGACACTTTTGGGGTTACCAGTGACATTACTGCAGTAATCAGTGCTACACATATGCACTGTTACTGCAAAAATGACACTGGCAGGGAAGGGGTTAACTGTATTGGAGAGGGAGGGGTTAAGTGTGTCCTAGGGGCGTGATTCTAACTGTATAGGGACATGGCTATTGGTGTAAAAACAAAGATCAACGGTCCTACATAGTAGAACCGTCTGATCTTCATTTTTACACCAGGGAGAATGACGGGCGGCTTGTTTACATAAGCCGCTCCACCTTTCTCCCTTCACCGGAGCGATCGTAGTGTGACCGGCGAACACCGGGTCCGACGGTCACATGCACTGACTTGTCAGTGAACGAGCTGCGGCACTCAAGTCAGTGACAGGCAAGTGACGTACCTATACGTCACTCTGCCTGGCCGGGGCTGACCGCCGCAGTATATAGTCGTGCGGCGGTCGGCAACCGGTTAAGGTGCCAATAAACCAATAAATAAAACAACTATATACCTGCGCTGCTTGTGCCTGAACACCTCAAAATATGTGTCAATAAATAAATAAAGTGCTAGTGCAAAATTATGCTGAGTGCAACCTTAATAATTATGCATGCATATGACATAAATATACACAATATATATTGGTTATAAATATCTAAATGTAAATTCCATGTTAAAAAACTTGTGCAAATATATCATGTGCATCAAAAAAACTCTGTAAATGCATATATAAATTATATTGTATAAAAGTCCATATTATTAAAGTGAAAAAGTCTCTGTAGCTACAGAAAGGAAGGTGCCTCACCCCTCCAGACAGACATCTGCACTACAAACTCTGCAATCTCTTACACCAGCTTGTCTCTTTCTAAGAGTATAACCTGGAGATAGAGTGAGAGGCTTGTGGTTCGATACCCTGCTCCTGCTGACGATCCACCGAGGGGTCAACTTCATAAAAACTACTGATAAGGCGTTTTTACATCCAATTTCTGGTGAGTGGGGAACTGAGAGGGGAGCACCACCTCACCTGGATTGAGCACGGGCACTTTAATATTCATTTATTAACGGAGCACAAAGCACTTGAATGAGCACAGAGACTTTTTCACTTTAATAATATGGACTTTTATACAATATAATTTATATATGCATTTACAGAGTTTTTTTGATGCACATGATATATTTGCACAAGTTTTTTAACATGGAATTTACATTTAGATATTTATAACCGATATATATTGTGTATATTTATGTCATATGCATGCATAATAATTAAGGTTGCACTCAGCATAATTTTGCACTAGCACTTTATTTATTTATTGACACATATTTTGAGGTGTTCAGGCACAAGCAGCGCAGGTATATAGTTGTTTTATTGTTTGAAAGGTATTACCTTTTCTACCTGCAGCAGCTTATTTTGGTTTATACATATATTTTTATTTTTATTTATATTTATTGGAGTAATAACACCTATTAATCCTAAGCGCAAGCCCCTTATATTTGTAATAAACCAATAAAGATTTTTTAAAATTATACAAAATGTTATTGTTATACTTAAAATAACACAGATGTGAAAGACATATAATACACATATAATGCTAAGATCAATTTATGAGCTGCATATACACTCAATTCAGAAGCAAAATGTATCTGTATTGGTATCACGGAGTAGCAATCCCGACATGTTTCACCAAAACGGTTTCCTCAGGGGACAATTTCTGAGCTACTTCAATGATGAGACCAATAGGGATTCACTTTCAATATAGTACCATAAGTTGGTTACAAAATGGATCAAGGGGCACACACATAGGGTTAATAGGTCAACTAATTTATGCCTGAATATCCCTCGATAGAACATCCCAGAAGGAATGCAGGGACAACTGGACAAACGATTTGGGCAGATACAAAGGGGTCTATTCCCCAGGTGTTAGGCACAACTCCATACACCATATAGGTAGTTTCAACATAAGGAACTGCAGCAGGGATGTCAGTGTATGGCGGCGCCCTCGAGTGTTGCCGTTTTGGTGAAACATGTCGGGATTGCTACTCCGTGATACCAATACAGATACATTTTGCTTCTGAATTGAGTGTATATGCAGCTCATACATTGATTTTAATATTATATGTGTATTATATGTCTTTCACATCTGTGTTATTTTAAGTATAACAATAAAATTGTGTAAATTTTTAAAAAATCTTTATTGGTTTATTGGCACCTTAAAAATCCCCAACCCAATTTTCTCTTCCTCCATGATTTATGGGTGGTTGAGCTTTTTTTCCTATTTCTACAATTGGGATGTGGTGCCTTTGGGTTCTTTTTCCAGATGCAATCTCCTATTTTCTTGGCTGTCTATGTTTTCTGCATTCCTTTGGTACCGACTTCAGCCTTGACTCTTGACCAAGTACCTCGCTGCCAGCACATTGTCAAACTCTGCTAGTCCCTGACCTTGATCCTGCTCATAATTTGGTGTCTTCCTGCTCCACTGTTCCCGAACTTGGCTTGTGATCCAGCTATATTCTCTACTAGACCTGGTCCTGTGCTTCTGCTTAGTTGACACCAGTGCTCCCAACTTAGTTCAAGTCCTCAGTTTCAGCTTCCTAACACATCTGCCCTTCCATTGCTCTTGCAATCCCTGGTAAGGGTGGAGGGGGAGTTTAAAGATGTTTTAATGAACGCTTTGCAACATACACTATTGTCATCCTTTATTGGACCTGGGCAGCACTTGCAAATATGATTGTTTTTTATGTTGTTTATAACTTGTTTATATTGAGACTTATGTCCATTATGGGCAGAAAGGAGAACAGTTTCAATAGGGGGGGGGGGGAAGCACATTGGGAAAGAATGTATCCATTATGCCAGGCACACTCACCAACTGCTCCAAGAATGACTGGCTATGGAAATTGTGATAAACTATATTCATATGCAGGTTCTTGGCAAACATGGCTTTGCATGTCATACCATGAAGGAGAAGTTGGTGCATAGTGAGAACATGGTAAAAAAACGGTGCTGGTGGCCCCTTGTACCAAATACAAAGCAACGTTTGCAGGAATAGCTCCATTCCTTGAAGATTAGTTCACTGATAAAACAAAAGTTTTAACAGTACTTACAGTATGTTTTGACTCATTTTTTTTAAATGTTTCAGGAAAAAAATGCTCCATTTGATTTAATGTGCTATTTAATCATGACTTGCTGACACTAAGCAGAATTTTCTTTCTTAGATAAGTCGGTTTATTGTAAATGATGCAACATCTCAGGAACCTTCCATTTTTTAAATAATGAAGCACAACGAGCTGGTGAGGTTCCTGCAACTCTGCTGTGACTCATCTTCCATCACAAGATGAGATCGGTTCTCAAACGTTTTGGAGCTTGGCCACATTTATGTTTACACTCAGTGTTAATTAATATTATTCAGTGTGTGCATAAATAAACAATAATGGCTTAAAATAGATAAATAGATAAATCTCCTCCAACAACAACGTCCTCATTTGTAGACTTGGGTCGTAGTATCGTCTACGGAAAGGAGCCCAGTAAAATAAAAAATGAGGATTTGCCATGTATGATTCATATTTGCAGAAGTGTGCACAACCATTAGCCATTAGTCATACAGTATATGATTTACAGCACACAAAGGGGCCCATTTATAATGGACAGTAGATACTTCTATCTGCTGTCCACCCCCCCCCCCACCCCCAACTTTTACTCAACAACAGGTCTACTTATTACATGTCATTCATAAATTTCAAGGCATAACATGGGACCTAGCTTGGTCATGGGACCGGCCTATCTTTCTACCACCACTTAAAATGATTGGTGCTTTGCTTGAAATTGGAGAGGGCAGTTGTAAATCACACCACTGTGCTTTGTAAACGTCAGTGAAGATTTTTTCTAAGTTTGCTAAAATACCCTTTTCATTCAAGTATTCTTTTATTAGACAAATTTTGATATATAAAATACCTGTGCTATTGGCCACCAAAAAAAAAAAGCTATGCCTCAGCACACTGGCTGCCCCCCCCCCCGAATCCCAAAAGGCCTATAAAAATCTCTTATTCATCTCTATTTGAAAATAGCTAATAATGCACCTGTCCTAACATTACTTAAAGCGGAGTTCCAGGCACGAAAACGTTTTTTCAATAGACATACCCCCGGGACAGTCAGGGCTAGTACATTCCACAATGGCTAGCCTCTGATCTGTCCCGGTTCGCACTTACCTTTTAGAAGAAGAAATACTCACTTATAAAATTTCTTCTCTAGCGTTGCCATCTCTCTTGTGGGCAGCTGAAGCCGGCGCGATCCTCTTCCGCGTCCTCTTCCGTATCTTCTTCTCCCAGAATGCGCCTGCACCGGCCCCTCTCGTCACTTCCGGTGCGGCGCCGCATTCCTCCACAGCTTCTGGGCATGCCCAGAAGCTGTTTAGCAGGGAATGCGGCGTCGCCCCGGAAGTGACGAGCGGGGCCGGTGCCGTCACATTGATTCCTGGGAGCGATGACGTTCAGCTCCCAGGAATCATCGCAAAGGACGAAGTGACGGCGGAGCCGCGGCACAGAGGGAGGAAGTGAAGAAGAGGTGAGTATTTTCTATCTACAATTACAAGGTGAGTAAAAAAAAAATATATACCTAACTATCCAATTCCTTTTCAGGTGAAGAAGATCCAGCGGATGGGCACAAAATCGATTAGGTCGATTTTGTGCCCAGGACTCCGCTTTAACTCAAGATTCCTGTCTGGCTGCTCAAGCAACAATCACTGCAGTATGGGAGGGAGGCAGGAGTGTTTCCTGTGCCCCATAACCAAGGGAGGGGGGTGCAAGGATCAGTTATGATAAGACACCTTTAAATAATTTGTTACAAAGCTATAATGACTTAAAGTGATTCTAAAGGCAGAAAGTTTTTTTTTTTTATCTTAATGCATTATGCATTAAGATAAAAAACCTTCAGTGTGCAGCAGCCCCCCTAATACTTACCTGAGCCCTATCTCAATCCAGCAATAGTCTCGGCTGTCCAGGAGTCTCTACCCCCTCATTGGCTGAGACAGCAGCAGGCACCATTGGCTCTTGCTGGTGTCCATCAAAGTCAGTGAGCCAATGAGGGGAGATAGGGGGCGGGGCTAAGTCACAGCTCTATGTCTGAATGGACACACAGAAGCGGCTCGGCTCGGGTGCCCCCATAGCAAGCTGCTTGCTGCAGGGGGGCACTCAGCAAGAGCTAGGAGCCAGGAGCCCTGGCAAGGGGCCCGAGAAGAGGAGGATCAGGACTGCTCTTTGCAAAACCACTGCTCAGAGCAGGTAAGTATAACATGTTTGATATTTTTAAACAAAAAAAATAAAACAAGACTTTAATATCACTTTAATTTACAGTATAAATTGGATCCATACAGTACAGATTGGAGCAAATGGTGTTGATTTAAAAAAGCCAAATAGACTGTTCACTTTGCAAGGGAAGATGCACTTTGCACGGGAATTGGGTGAATGAGGTGAAGCTGATTTCCATCATCCAACCATGTGCAAGCAAAAATGCTGTTTTTTATTTAACTTGCATGTGATTGGGTACTCTTTGCAAAGTGAAGCTCTGGGTAAAATTTCCTTGTTAATTCCCTTGTAAAGGGAACAGCCTGTTTGTCTTTAGTAAATCATCCCTAATGATTTACCCAAATTGCATTCTGCTTTTGTCCGTTTGAAAAATCATACCCATTTCTGACAATCCTGCTGCTTTCAGGACCCAGGTATAAGGATACATTTAATTAAATCTGTACAGCTGAGAGGTAATGTATGCCCCTAGCAATGGTCAACCCAAATTCACCTCATTGTGATATATTAGCAAGCTATAGCATGTAAGTTGTAAATGATCTTTACTCCAAGTTATAATTTACTGACCTGGTATCCTCTACAACCTTTAAATTGTCATACATAAGTGGCCCCTACAATGCCAATAAACAAGGGCAATTTAAGGCCAATAAAAAAGTTACAATTAAACAATACTTTAGACAAAGCGTTCCCAAAGCATTATGGATGAGCTAAGGCGACAACACAGCAAACAGAGCTTGCTTTGTAGCTACCTTAGGGCTCTTTCCCATGGTTCGCCTCCGTCGGCAGACTCTGTGCTGCTCAATGGGGGATCGATCCGCCGATCCCTGCTGAGCAGGCAGGTGACAGCTCCGTCTCCGCTCTTTGTGCGGAGAGGGAGGTGTCAGAGCCCGCTGCTCTCTATGGGGGAATCGGATGAGAGTGGACAGGCGGTCCATTCCATCTGATCCCCTGGACGGATGGAAAATAGGGTTTCCATCGTCTGGATTTCACGGACAGGATCGGATGCGGATGGCAGCGGGTGTCAGCGGACATGTCTCCACTGACATCCGCTGCCCCATAGGGATGCATGGAGGATCCAATCAGATCCGCCTGTCAGTTTTTTTAGGCGGATCTGATCATTTATGTGAAAGGGGCCTTAGTCTGATTTAGAGCTGTACGATTCTGGATAAAATGAGAATCACAGGGTTTTTTTTGCTTAGAATAAAGAGCGCAATTCTCGGCGTAACATCATCTTTCCCATTCTACAAAAAAAATTGGGCTAACTCTACTATTTATTTATTTATTGTTTAATTTATTGAAGTATATTTTTTCCAAAACAATTACGTTTGAAAGACTGCTGCTCAAATATTGCAATGATCGCCATTTTCTTCTATAGGGTCTCTGCTAAATATATATATAATGTTTAGGAGTTCTAAGTAATTTTCTAGCAAAAAATGCTGATTTTGATTTGTAAGCAACAAGTGTCAGAAAAAGGCTTAGTTTTTAATTTGTTAAACTGATCCCTTTAATCTCTAAAAGAACAGAAGGATAAAATGTTTCTTTTTATCTCTCTTTCAGCACTCAGTAATGTTGTTGATAAACATTTCCAGCTGCTTTTTTTTTTTTATCTTTTGACAGCTGTGAGCAGGAGAACTTCTCTGCACTGTTTACATGAATCATGGAAGTGCTGGATTAAGATCGTGAGAGGGGTTGAATGGAGATTTTTTAATGATTAATCGTGCAGCTCTCTAATCTGATTGAAACCTCCTACATTGCATTTTGATTAGAAATGAGCCACTGATGTAATTACTTATCCCAGGGCTTTATACAACCATATGCTTCCAGCACAGCTAAATATGTGAAAAGAAAGTAGAGCACCATCTGTTGTCTGGGCAGCAGATTTCATAATATTAATATTCAGCATTTATTATTTACCCCACTAACAAAATGATATATTTCATATTTCTTAAGTAAGGACTTTATTAAGTATAGAAAGAATATGTGTACAAATGAGCAGCACCTTTATTTTTCTCCTGACAAATTCACTTTAAGTAATTCTAGCTGCTAAGGCAAATTTTACATAGTTTTGGGTGACAAATTGAAGAGCAGTGGAAATAGAATCTTCAGTATTCTTCTACCATTTATATTTGACATAGAGTCTACAAACATTGACTCAGTGCAATAGCAGATATAATTGAACCAAGCTTGCATTTTAGAAAAGAAAACTGGAAGAACAAAAAAAATAAAAAGATTTACAGCTACTGAGCAGAATTAAAACAAAACTCAGCCATGTTAAACCCAGTTTTAAAAACACCAATTATTGTATTTATAGCTGAATTAAACATAATTTATTGTATTTTAAAATGCAAATGAACTTGACTTGCTATCAGCCTCCTGTTCCCCGACCCAGAACCCAAACTGGGAGAGGGAGGGGCAGCACTAGGAGCCAATCAGGTGTTCTGCAGAGCACATGAGCTAACAAGAAACGTGCCTGATTGGAGTAGCTAGCAGGGGGAGAGAGGGATTAGCTCATTTGTGTGCTGCAGCTCCTTTTTCGTCCAATCGTGGGCTGGGTTCAGGAAGATGACCAAGCTTGTGCAGCTTAACTGCAGTAAAGAAAATTCAGGTCAGCAGCCTAGCTGTATTATCTGGTAGGGCTGTGTAAATCGCAGGACTGGAAGGGCAGGTATACAAATCCTTTGGTAGTAAAACAGCTCCCTGAGATTTAACTATGTATTTAAAATGGTATTTAAACCAATAACAAATATGTAATATATTGCAGCTTACCAATTCTTAGATGTGGTGGCTGCATTCTTTTTTTTTTTTTTTTTTTTTTTAGGCTTTTTCTTCCTTTATTTTCACCTCAGGACCTAGCCAGTAACACTCTTCCTGTCTTGGATGTCCCCACTCTGGATGAAGCAGCAGTGGAGACACCTTTGGACAGCAGGATTGTCAATCTGCGGAGAGGGTAGTGTTAGATACACTAGTGGATCTAAATGGACCTGACAAATAATTTAAAGCTAATACTTTTTAAACTTTATGCTGCTAGAATTAGCAAATTAATAAGTAGGATGGTATCTTATATTTATTTTTTAAACTTTTGTTTTACATCTCTTCAGTTGCTTCTTGGTTTCTGGCCTAGGCCATAATGATGTCATACATTTCAGGAGTCTTTTTTCTTTCATTTATCTGGAAAAGGGAAGGAGAGGTTTTCTCAGATATGCACACCCTCCTGTGTGCATACCTGAGCTAAGGGCAGATGGATTACAGGAAGTAAATGCTACATGAATCATCTGCCCTTACTCAAGATGGCAGCAATTAGAAATGCTGGGGGGGGGGTTAAAAGTTATTTTTCAACAAAATAAAGAATGGAGACATGGATGGGTGGGTGAGTTTGCTTTAAATATCAAAGGTTAATTATATAGCATTTTAAGCTTGTGGTGCTCAGATACAGTTTACTTTTAGACCGTCCACCGTGCATTTACGTCGGTACTTTTATGTTAAATACCAGGGTTATGGTAGCAGCTAGTTTTTATTTTTACACAGCATGGGATCCGGAATCTGATAAAAGTGGTCCCGGCAGCAGATTCACCACAGAATCACTTTTTTGGGCAGCCCCCCTCCCACCACTTCCTAGTCGTTTTCCCAGCATACCTGAGCCATTGGTAGTGGTGAAAATGATCCGATTCTGTGCATTAATGGACAGGAAGTCGAGTGACTCTATGCCCCTGGAGGACCAGAGCAACGTCAAACGTCACTTCCGCCCAAGAGCCTTAAAGAGCCCAAAGTAAAATTACATTTTTTTTTTTGCTTTTAGGTGTAAACGAGAGATCTGGGGCCTTTTTAACACATATCTTGCATTAAAGAGGACCTGCCATATTTATTTCTATTACAAGGGATGCTTACATTTCTTGTAATACAAATACAAGTGATCACAAAACATTTTGTGAAAGAGACAGTGTAAAAAAAAAAAAAATAAACAAATAAGAAAAAATAATTAAAAATGCCCGTACCTCCGAGCTTGCGCTCAGAAGCGAACGCATACGTTAGTCAAGCCCACAGTATTCAAACCACACATGCGACGTATTGCCAAGATCATTAGAGCGACAGCAATATTTATAGCACAAGGCCTCCTCTGTAACTCTTAACAGGTAACCTGTAAATATTTTTAAAACGTCGCCAATGGAGAATTTTAAGTACTATAGTTTTTTGCCATTCCATGAGCATGCAGAATTTTGAGGCATGACATATTAGGTATCAATTTACTCGGCGTAACATCATCTTTCACACTATACAAAAAAATTTGCTACTGTTTTCCTATTTTTAAATTAAAAAAAGTGTATTTATTCCAAAAAAATTGCATTTGTAAGACTGCTGCGCAAATACAGTGTTACATAAAGTATTGCAGTGATCTCCATTTTATTTCTTAGGGTCTCTGCTAAAAAAAAAAAAAAAAAAAATATTTAATGTTTGGGGGCTCTAAGTAATTTTCTGGAAAAAAATACTGATTTTTAACTTGTAAACAACAAATGTTAGAAAAAGGCCCGGTCCTTAAGTGGTTAAGCAGTTACAGCAGACAGGTTTTTTTTTGTAACAGTTTTTTGTTTTCTTTTTGGATAAAGGATTTACATTAACAACTTAAGGACCAAGCCCACTTCTGACACTTGTTGTTTACAAGTTAAAATCAGTATTTTTTGCTAGAAAATTACTTAGAACCCCCAAACATTATATATATTTTTTAGCAAAGATTCTGTAGAATAAAATGGCGGTCAATGCAATAATTTTTGTCATGCGGTATTTGCACAGCGGTCTTTCAAATGCCATTTTGTTTGAAAAATTACATTTCACTGCATTTAAAAAAAACTAAACAGTAAAGTTAGCCGTTTTTTTTTTGTCTATTGTGAAAGATGATGTCACGCTGAGTAAATAGTTACCCAACATGTTACAGTTTAAAATTGCGCACACCTGCAGAATGGCGACAAACTACGGTCAATAAAAATCTCCATAGGTGACGCTTTAAAAATTTTTAACGCTTACCAATTTAGAGTTACAGAAAAGTTATTTTTTTTTTATTTTAATTATTGCTCTCGCTCTGGTGATGGCAGCAATACCTCACATGTGTGGTTTGAACAGCGATTTCATTTGCGGGGCGCGACTTCCATACACATTTTCTTTTGTGCGCGAGCTCACGGCAACAGGGGTGGTTCAAATTTTTTATTTTTTTTTCCTATTGATTTTATTAATTTTTTTAATTTTAGCACAGATTTGTTAAAAAAATAAAAATCTGATCACTTTTATTGCTGTCACAAGCAATGTAAACACCCCTTGTGGCCGCAATAGGCAGTGACAGGTACAAACCCTAGACCCCTCCACTGCACTTCAATGTATTCAAAATGGCAAAAAGCATTTTTGAATACTTTCACTTTTTAAATTCAGCGCCTTTAGCAGCCGAGTAAGCCCCAGACGTGACGTCACGGACGCCACCTCCGGGTTATGTCATCGGAGACCCGATCTAAGTCACATCCGGCTTTGATCGGGACTGTAATCAGCCGGTAGATGGGGCTCATCATTGTACCGGGCACCATCCCGGTACAACCACTTATTGCAGCCGATGTAGGACTACGTTGATTTGCGGTAAGTGGTTAATGAGTAAAGTATGACCGTTGTAAGCACCCCTGTCAATGCTGATTGATCATTTGTCACTGAAAAATAACAGACTTATTGGACTGATCACCAAATGAAAATAAAGGGGGGTGGGGGAAAGCCTAAAAATGTAAACTAATAAAGCCATCACATCTAAGAATTGGTAAGCTGCAATATAATACATCGTTGGTTTTGGATTTAATACCACTTCAGTCCTGGTTCACACTGGTGCGATGGTACCCTGCGAATCACTGCCGGTTCCCACATCGCACCAGAATCGCACAGTGGTTCACATCGAGATCTGCGAATTGCTGGGGGTGTTAATGTAAAGGTAATGACACCCCCAGATTGGTTCGCAGATCGCAGTGTGAACTGTGGATTGGTGCAGGAATTGGATCACATAGGTGTGAACACCCATGCGATCTGATTCCAGTGCGAAACCAAAAAAAGGGTCCTGCACCATTTTGGTGCACATGCAATGCGATTTCAGCCATACATTTTGTATGGCTGAAATCGCATTGCACAGACATCCCATGTCATCTGCAGAGCAATGTGGTGCAAATCACATGCGATGTCTGGCATCGCACTAGTGTGAACCACCACTAACTTCTGTTTGGAGTTCAGTTTTAAATATAGTTAAAGTGTATATTTATAGTGTCATTCTCACAACAGACTTAAAATTCTGCTATTTTTTACACCTGAAAACAACTAAATTTTCATGCAAAAACCTTATAATGAACATATGTGATGCTGGAATATGCAGTATAAAAGCTATAATAATAATAAGTAATAATAAGTATGTTATTGCAGGACGCTACCAATGTCCTATAATCCTTTAACATCCATACATGCAATGCTCTTGTTTAGTCTGAAATAGAACACTGCTTTTCAGAAATTCAAAATCCTGGTGAGTACTGAGCTGTGATTCATCAGTGACTGCACACCGCAACCACAGCAGGTCAAAGGACTTAACAGCCGATAGCACAAAAATGTGATGGGAAACAGTTATAAATCACTTGGGCTCAGTGTCTGCACTGCAGAAACAAGAGCTGCACTGCAGGCAAAATTATCATAACATCTTCCCACCTATAGCAAACCTAAAAAAGGAAGACGTTTAGGGAAAATCAAAGGTTATTAGCAGTATTATCTAAGCTCTTGTCATGCTAATAAAGTATATCTAAAACCAAAACATAATTTTTTATTTTTCATTTTGGATTGAGTAGGAAATATTATTTTTTGACATGTTTATTCTGTTGGAGAGATTCATTTTCACTTCTCGACCTGTGGAATAAATCTCTCCAAAGTCAGGGAAATCCTCTTTTAAGGGCCGTACACACGGCCCGACTATCAGATGGTATAACGGAACCTCAACCCACACTGTACTTGTGAACTTCCGTCAGTATACGCCTTCCTCTCAGCCGTGAACATAGATATCAGATTTTCGAGCCGCCCCCAGACAAAGCTAGCCGACAACTTAGCTTGTACTGGAATCTTATCCTTTATTGAACAGCTTCACACTCAATTTATATACACATGAATACATCCCCCTTCTGATCAGATTACCACACACAGGTCAGGGGTTGCCTGATTACATTATTATATGCAGATGAAATTGTATACAGAAATATAATTAACCTGAACTAACTATCTAGCCATCTGGACAGAACAATATGTGAGTTCATTAACATTTGACAATGGAACAGACAGGCTTAATAGAATACATGTCTCACCTCAATACACAAACAATAGGGAGAGCCTGTCTCTGACATTGAAGTTCAATACACATTATCATAAGTAAACACAGAACCCATTTGAAGCAAACCAAACCATTAAGTATCTGTCTTTCACTCCCAGTGACGGTGAGTACCATCACAGGTGGCATTGGCCACTTCAATAGAAACCGGCTGACAATAGCCTGTGTATATGGCAGCCGGTCTGACAGAACCCGGTCGTTCTACTGGTTTCTGTCGAAGGGGCATGACCGAAAAAGGTCTGCTGATTGGCACCCGTTTAGACAATCAGAGCAAATGGCTGGGAGCGCTGACTGGTGTGTTGTGGCGGGGGCGTACCACTGTCAGAACACAATAGCTTAGCGGAGGCGATTTCTGTACTAACATCGGATTGTTAGTACAACAGCGTCTCCTGAGCGGGTGCGTTTTTGTTTTTTCATTCAGCCTGCTGGGTTGAATGGAAAGACATGGGCAGTGTTTACCAGGCTTTATACAGTTGTCACTAGAACAAGTATCCCCATTGGAAGATTGACCATCTTGCTCTAAACACAACTCAAAATTCTAAAATGTCCTACAATTCCAAGAGAGAGTGAAATTCCTAGCAGAGACACAGACAGCAATATAAAGGTTCTAACCCCTTACCACTGCATCAAAAAAAAAAAAAATGACTTAGAATTTTCTTAAGTCAGGTATGCAACCTACAATTACATGTTAACCCAAATGTGTAATTGTTTAACACCTTTATGAGGATACATAAATAGTGTTGAGCGAACACGGACTGTATTATTCGTGTTCGTACCGAATAATTGGATTTTTTTTACCCGAACACGGACACGGACACTTTACTGTATGTTCGGGTAAAAATCCGTGTTCGGTCGTTTTATTTCCGGGTTTTGCATGCTTTGGCGCTCTTTTCATGGCGGGCTTTCAACAGCCAATCAACAATCGTTTAACTGGTGTGCCTTAAGCCATCCCAGCCATGCCTGCAAATGTCTTAGTAGCTGTGATTGGCCGTCTGAAGCATGTGACCAAGTCTTTATAAGTTCGAGGCAGCCGCCGCAGCAGCGTCATTCTGCTGCTTAGCTAAGGGACAGAGCACACATCAATGTGCTGGCTGCTGATTAGGGAAAGATAGGCAGGAAAAAACCATTTGTGTCCGGATAGAATTGAGGGACAGGTCGGAGTGTTTAGGCAGGGCGAGTTGTAGGCATTTTAGGGATAGAGTCTGCTGAATTATAGGGTCAGTGTCTTCTACAAACTACAATCGATATTGCTGTGTGGGGGGTGGGGTGAATCTGCACTCAATCCTGATCTACGATCTCTTCTCAATCCTGTTAGGGACAGAGTCTGCTGAATTTTAGGGAAACTGTGTTCTACAAACTACAATCGATATTGCTGTGTGGTGTGGGATTGGAGATAGGCAGGTGTCAGTGATCCACATCCATTTTTCTGTGTGTGAGCTGCAGTGAACACAATCTTTTTGGGCTGCAGTGAACACAATCTTTTTGGGCTGCAGTGAACACAATCTTTTTGGGCTGCAGTGAACACAATCTTTTTGGGGTGCAGTGAACAAAATCTTTTTGGGGTGCAGTGAACACAATCCTTTTTGGTGTGCAGTGAACACAATCTTTGTGGGGTGCAGTGAACAAAATCCTTTGTGGGGTGCAGTGAACACAATCTTTTTGGGGTGCAGTGAACAAAATCCTTTTTGGGGTGCAGTGAACAACATCCTTTTTGGGGTGCAGTGAACACAATCTTTTTGGGGTGCAGTGAACAAAATCCTTTGTGGGGTGCAGTGAACACAATCTTTTTGGGGTGCAGTGAACACAATCTTTTTGGGGTGGAGTAAACAACATCCTTTTTGGGGTGCAGTGAACAAAATCCTTTTTGGGGTGCAGTGAACAAAATCATTTTTGGGGTGCAGTGAACACAATCTTTTTGGGGTGCAGTGAACACAATCTTTGTGGGGTGCAGTGAACACAATCTTTTTGGGGTGGAGTGAACAACATCCTTTTTGGGGTGCAGTGAACAACATCCTTTTTGGGGTGCAGTGAACACAATCTTTTTGGGGTGCAGTGAACACAATCTTTGTGGGGTACAGTGAACAGAATCTTTGTGGGGTGCAGTGAACACAATCTTTGGGGGGTACAGTGAACACAATCTTTTTGGGGTGCAGTGAACACAATCTTTGTGGGGTGCAGTGAACACAATCTTTTTGGGGTGGAGTGAACAAAATCATTTTTGGGGTGCAGTGAACAACATCCTTTTTGGGGTGCAGTGATCAAAATCCTTTTTGGGGTGCAGTGAACACAATCTTTTTGGGGTGCAGTGAACAAAATCCTTTGTGGGGTGCAGTGAACACAATCTTTTTGGGGTGCAGTGAACAAAATCCTTTGTGGGGTGCAGTGAACAGAATCTTTGTGGGGTGCAGTGAACACAATCTTTGGGGGGGTACAGTGAACACAATCTTTTTGGGGTGCAGTGAACACAATCTTTGTGGGGTACAGTGAACAGAATCTTTGTGGGGTGCAGTGAACACAATCTTTGGGGGGTACAGTGAACACAATCTTTTTGGGGTGCAGTGAACACAATCTTTGGGGGGTACAGTGAACACAATCTTTTTGGGGTGCAGTGAACACAATCTTTGTGGGGTGCAGTGAACACAATCTTTGGGGGGGTACAGTGAACACAATCTTTTTGGGGTGCAGTGAACAACATCCTTTTAGGGTGCAGTGAACACAATCTTTGTGGGGTGCAGTGAACAACATCCTTTTAGGGTGCAGTGAACACAATCTTTGTGGGGTACAGTGAACAGAATCTTTGTGGGGTGCAGTGAACACAATCTTTGGGGGGTACAGTGAACACAATCTTTGTGAGGTGCAGTGAACACAATCTTTGTGGGGTGCAGTGAACACAATCATTGTGGGGTGCAGTGAACTCAATCTTTGTGGGGTACAGTGAACACAATCTCATACTTCTGAAGATTTGAGGGTGCTGCCTGTTCCATACTCCCCCTACTCCTAGCCTTTTAGGGGTACAAACAATAGTAATTGGGGCCTAGTGTGGTTGTGTACGTGTGATATACATACACTTTTTTTGGATCATATTTTCTATTCCGCTATTTAATCAAAAACCTTTGGGGATCAGTTAAATTGGGGGATAGTCTGTGTTGGTACGTGTGAGAGAGATCCACCTTTCCAAGTTGTTGGGGTTCATCTCATACTTCTGAAGGTTTGAGGGTGCTGCCTGTTCCATACCCCCCCTACTCCTAGCCTTTTAGGGGTACAAACAATAGTAATTGGGGCCTAGTGTGGTTGTGTACGTGTGATATACATACACTTTTTTTGGATCATATTTTCTATTCCGCTATTTAATCAAAAACCTTTGGGGATCAGTTAAATTGGGGGATAGTCTGTGTTGGTACGTGTGAGAGAGATCCACCTTTCCAAGTTGTTGGGGTTCATCTCATACTTCTGAAGGTTTGAGGGTGCTGCCTGTTCCATACCCCCCCTACTCCTCATCTAGCCTTTTAGGGGTACAAACAATAGTAATTGGGGCCTAGTGTGGTTGTGTACGTGTGATATACATACACTTTTTTTGGATCATATTTTCTATTCCGCTATTTAATCAAAAACCTTTGGGGATCAGTTAAATTGGGGGATAGTCTGTGTTGGTACGTGTGAGAGAGATCCACCTTTCCAAGTTGTTGGGGTTCATCTCATACTTCTGAAGGTTTGAGGGTGCTGCCTGTTCCATACTCCCCCTACTCCTCATCTAGCCTTTTAGGGGTACAAACAATAGTAATTGGGGCCCAGTGTGGTTGTGTACGTGTGATATACATACACTTTTTTTGGATCATATTTTCTATTCCGCTATTTAATCAAAAACCTTTGGGGATCAGTTAAATTGGGGGATAGTCTGTGTTGGTACGTGTGAGAGAGATCCACCTTTCCAAGTTGTTGGGGTTCATCTCATACTTCTGAAGGTTTGAGGGTGCTGCCTGTTCCATACTCCCCCTACTCCTAGCCTTTTAGGGGTACAAACAATAGTAATTGGGGCCTAGTGTGGTTGTGTACGTGTGATATACATACACTTTTTTTGGATCATATTTTCTATTCCGCTATTTAATCAAAAACCTTTGGGGATCAGTTAAATTGGGGGATAGTCTGTGTTGGTACGTGTGAGAGAGATCCACCTTTCCAAGTTGTTGGGGTTCATCTCATACTTCTGAAGGTTTGAGGGTGCTGCCTGTTCCATACCCCCCCTACTCCTCATCTAGCCTTTTAGGGGTACAAACAATAGTAATTGGGGCCTAGTGTGGTTGTGTACGTGTGATATACATACACTTTTTTTGGATCATATTTTCTATTCCGCTATTTAATCAAAAACCTTTGGGGATCAGTTAAATTGGGGGATAGTCTGTGTTGGTACGTGTGAGAGAGATCCACCTTTCCAAGTTGTTGGGGTTCATCTCATACTTCTGAAGGTTTGAGGGTGCTGCCTGTTCCATACTCCCCCTACTCCTAGCCTTTTAGGGGTACAAACAATAGTAATTGGGGCCTAGTGTGGTTGTGTACGTGTGATATACATACACTTTTTTTGGATCATATTTTCTATTCCGCTATTTAATCAAAAACCTTTGGGGATCAGTTAAATTGGGGGATAGTCTGTGTTGGTACGTGTGAGAGAGATCCACCTTTCCAAGTTGTTGGGGTTCATCTCATACTTCTGAAGGTTTGAGGGTGCTGCCTGTTCCATACCCCCCCTACTCCTCATCTAGCCTTTTAGGGGTACAAACAATAGTAATTGGGGCCTAGTGTGGTTGTGTACGTGTGATATACATACACTTTTTTTGGATCATATTTTCTATTCCGCTATTTAATCAAAAACCTTTGGGGATCAGTTAAATTGGGGGATAGTCTGTGTTGGTACGTGTGAGAGAGATCCACCTTTCCAAGTTGTTGGGGTTCATCTCATACTTCTGAAGGTTTGAGGGTGCTGCCTGTTCCATACTCCCCCTACTCCTCATCTAGCCTTTTAGGGGTACAAACAATAGTAATTGGGGCCCAGTGTGGTTGTGTACGTGTGATATACATACACTTTTTTTGGATCATATTTTCTATTCCGCTATTTAATCAAAAACCTTTGGGGATCAGTTAAATTGGGGGATAGTCTGTGTTGGTACGTGTGAGAGAGATCCACCTTTCCAAGTTGTTGGGGTTCATCTCATACTTCTGAAGGTTTGAGGGTGCTGCCTGTTCCATACTCCCCCTACTCCTCATCTAGCCTTTTAGGGGTACAAACAATAGTAATTGGGGCCTAGTGTGGTTGTGTACGTGTGATATACATACACTTTTTTTGGATCATATTTTCTATTCCGCTATTTAATCAAAAACCTTTGGGGATCAGTTAAATTGGGGGATAGTCTGTGTTGGTACGTGTGAGAGAGATCCACCTTTCCAAGTTGTTGGGGTTCATCTCATACTTCTGAAGGTTTGAGGGTGCTGCCTGTTCCATACTCCCCCTACTCCTCATCTAGCCTTTTAGGGGTACAAACAATAGTAATTGGGGCCTAGTGTGGTTGTGTACGTGTGATATACATACACTTTTTTTGGATCATATTTTCTATTCCGCTATTTAATCAAAAACCTTTGGGGATCAGTTAAATTGGGGGATAGTCTGTGTTGGTACGTGTGAGAGAGATCCACCTTTCCAAGTTGTTGGGGTTCATCTCATACTTCTGAAGGTTTGAGGGTGCTGCCTGTTCCATACCCCCCCTACTCCTCATCTAGCCTTTTAGGGGTACAAACAATAGTAATTGGGGCCTAGTGTGGTTGTGTACGTGTGATATACATACACTTTTTTTGGATCATATTTTCTATTCCGCTATTTAATCAAAAACCTTTGGGGATCAGTTAAATTGGGGGATAGTCTGTGTTGGTACGTGTGAGAGAGATCCACCTTTCCAAGTTGTTGGGGTTCATCTCATACTTCTGAAGGTTTGAGGGTGCTGCCTGTTCCATACTCCCCCTACTCCTCATCTAGCCTTTTAGGGGTACAAACAATAGTAATTGGGGCCTAGTGTGGTTGTGTACGTGTGATATACATACACTTTTTTTGGATCATATTTTCTATTCCGCTATTTAATCAAAAACCTTTGGGGACCAGTTAAATTGGGGGATAGTCTGTGTTGGTACGTGTGAGAGAGATCCACCTTTCCAAGTTTTTGGGGTTCATCTCATACTTCTGAAGATTTGAGGGTGCTGCATGTTCCATACTCCTCTTCCTCATCCTCCCTTTAGGGTAGGAAAAAATTTAATCGGGCCTAGTCTGTGTTTGTACGTGTGAGATACACAGTTTTTTATCCTATTCCGCTATTCAATACACACCCTTTTGGTGTAAAAAACATTAAATTGCGGCATAGTTTGCATATTTGACATTTGCATATATTGTGCCTTGTTGCGCTGTTTTGGGTACTCCACCAACATGGCCAGTGGCAATGACGCCATTCTCAGCTTAACTATCCCACTTCTATGCCTCCTTGAAAAAACAATTTGGGCGATGATGGAAGAGGATGTGGCACAGGATGAGGAGGAGGAGGAGGAGGAGGATGAAGAGGTAACATTTCAAAGGCTTTCAGGGCAGTCATTCGCAAGGGGCTCCGAGGGTGGGTTCCTGCACACACAAACGCCAGGGACACAATTGTCCAGCAGGGGCACAGTTCTGGAGGATGAGGAGGATGAGGAGGAGGAGGAGCTGGAGGAGGAGATGGAACCATGTTCACAGCAGGGTGGCACCCAGGCCAGCTCATGGCCATCACTGGTGCGTGGCTGGGGGGATACAGAGGACACGGACGATACACCTCCCACAGAGGACAGCCTTTCGTCGCCTCTGGGCAGCCTGGCACACATGAGCGATTACATGCTGCAGTGTCTCCACAACGACCGCCGAGTTGCCCACATTCTAACTTGTGCTGATTACTGGGTGGCCACGCTGCTGGATCCCCGTTACAAGGACAACGTACCGTCCTTAATTCACTCACTGGAGCGCGATCGCAAGATGCGCGAGTACAAGCGCACGCTGGTAGACGCCATGCTGCTGGCATTCCCATCTGACAGCGGGGCCACAGTGGAAGCACAAGGCAGAGGAGGAGGAGGAGGAGGAGGAGGTCGCCAACGCAACCAGGGCACCGCCAGCACCTCAGAAGGCAGGGTTAGCATGGCCGAAATGTGGAAAAGCTTTGTCAGCACGCCACAACAAACAGCAGCACCAGCAGCTCAGATGGAACGTCTTAGCAGGAGGCAGCATTTTACCAACATGGTGGAGCAGTATGTGTGCACACGCCTACATGTAGTGAATGACGGGTCTGCCCCCTTCAACTTCTGGGTCTCCAAATTGGGCACATGGCCTGAGCTTGCCCTTTACGCCTTGGAGGTGCTGGCGTGCCCTGCAGCCAGTGTATTATCTGAACGGGTATTTAGCACGGCTGGGGGCGTTATAACAGACAAGCGCAGCCGCCTGTCCAGAGACAATGTGGACAAGCTCACGTTCATTAAAATGAACCAGGCATGGATCCCACGGGACTTTTCCGTACCTTATGCAGAATAGCAATGGATACCGACCTTACCCACCCATTGTTCCATTTTTGCTCTTTCTCACTCTTTTGGGGTGTACCCTCATTTAAAATTTTTGAAAAGAAGCAGTGTTGGCTACCTCGTCCTCCTCCTCAGGGCCAGATTAATGTAGGGGCTATTGGAGCTGCAGCTCCAGGCCCCTACCTTTTATATAGGCCCCGGGTTGGCCATATTCACTGTTACCGCTCTTCTGTCACTTGTAAACACAGAAGTCTGGCTTCTATGCTCGCTTCCCCAGGCAGCACCCTCAGAACCTCCCCACACAGCGTGAAGGCCGGACAAGGAGGGACAGTTGGCGATGCATGGATGTGTTTATGGGCTTCAGAGACAGCATCCCATGTTGAATTAGGCATGCATGGCTGCACCCTTCCTCCTCTGGGTGCATGGCAAGGCACGGCCCTTAAGGCCCTTCAAAATCCTCAGCACCAAGCCCATGATGCTGTTAATCCGGCCCTGGTCCTCCTCCACCGCCGCTTCCACCTACACCGCCCATAGGTGTGCGCAGCCTATTGCATTAAGGTGTGCACCCCAAAGTTGAAATACACATGCATGTGTTTGCCAGCAGGGAGAGTAATGTATCGGGGCCATGTACCTGTAGGCAAGGAGAAATAGAGCAGAGCAGGTCCCAGGGAGATCTTTCCCATCTCCTCACTGGCAATGCTATGTGCCCTAGGTGATTAGGGTGTGCCCAGGCACACCCAGCACACCCTGTGCGCACGCCTATGTCACCGCCACATCCACCACCACCTCAACCTCCCTCCTACTCCATATGGGCCTCGTCCTTCAGAGATGAAGAAGAACATTGTTTTATTTTTCTGTTTTTTTTTGTTGTTTTAAGTTATTTCCCTATCCACATTTGTTTGCAGAGCACTTGCCATGCTCTTAATTACGTTTTGCTGCCATTTGCAGCACTCTAGCCCTTTCCTTTGGTGTTTTAGAGCCATTTTAGTGCCTTAAAGTTCGGGTCCCCATTGACTTCAATGGGGTTCGGTGTCCGGGAAAAGTTCGGTAAAAGTCCGGGACACGGACCCGGACTTTTTTTTAAAGTTCGGCCGAACCCGTCGAACACGGACATCTAGGTGTCCGCTCAACCCTATACATAAACAGTAGAGACACTACTGTGCTGGTCAACCAAATTCCAGACACCTTGAGAAAGCGGGACTACACCCCAAAGGTTGTTGGTGACTTGGATCTGATTGCTGGTACTGCATGTGATTTTATCTTTGCTGCAATAATATCTTTGCTGCAATAAAGAATATTAACACTATAAGAAGTCCTTGGCAGTATTTGATGACAAATTTGGCAATCAAAAAAATCATCAGTAGCTAGATGGCAACAATAATTGGCTGTACATGATCTTTATGCATTCATGCAATCAAGAAGAATAATTTGATAACTGGTCAAATTTATTGGCCATAATTATGTGAAAAAAGTTCCTCTTTTTTAATAATTTGTATGGTACAGTTGCCATGTCCTATGAGCTACTGATGATCCTGAACAGGTGCGAAGGCTCCCATAGGACCCTTTCTCTAAGAGAAGAAAAGAATGGTGAAACGAAACCCTACTTCAAATCTCTTCAACCACCATTTTTTTATTATACCATATTTCATCTAATTATGGCAACATTTCTATCATAAAAAGTAATCCTCCACCATACCCACCAATATATAAAACCAGACAATGTTGTTCATAAAAGCGATAAAAAAAATCTTCATGTAAGGTTTCTATATGGCTTACACAATGTATGTTTTGTTCAAAAAATAGACTTTAACTCCCTCTGTGCTAAAGAAGCGGTTAACTATCCATGAAACGTGTAGATAAATAAAGAAACCTTTCCCTTCAATGCCCCTGCTTCTTTAGATTTATTTTGATCACTTTGTTAAATAATTTTGAAAAAAAATCTTTATGCAAGGTTTCTGTATGATTTACACAATGTATGTTTTATTCAAAAGATAGACTTTGACTCCCTCTGTCCTGAAGAAGCAGTTAACTATCCACGAAACGTGTAGATAAATAAAGAAACCTTTCCCTTCAATGCCCCCCCTTCTTTAGATTTTTTTGATAAATTTGCTATATACTTACTATGGATGTTTTATATATGAGCTTTATATGATCTTAATGTAGGGGTTGCAAAGGAAAATTGAGTAATATGGGGGAATCAGACAAAAAAGTCTTGCAAAGCCACACAGGAAAGCTGTTTTTAATATGAAATCTGTTTCTATTACGTGTTTTGAATAATACATTTTATTTTTTTTAATGTAGAGTTTTTTGCATACATTCTTGAGCACCATATAAAGTACATTTGTCTTTGAAATTTAGTTATATGAACATTATTTGGAATCCCAATCATGGCACTACTTGTCTGGAGTTTGCATGTTCTCCTTGAGCTTGTGTGGGTTTCCTCTGGGTTCACCGGCTTTCCACCACACTACAAAGACATGCTGGAAGGTTAACTGGCTTCTGTCTAAATTGGCCCTAGCATGTGTATGTATGAATGTGAGTTAGGGACCTTAGATTGTAAGCTCCTTGAGGGCAGAGACTGAAGTGAATGTACAATATATGTCTAGTGCTGCGTAAATTGATGGTGCTACCTGTAATAAATAAATTAATAAATACAGGACGTGGTTTTCTGTTCCATGCACCCACCCCTTCCACTTCTTCTCTTTGTTCATATCTTGGGCTGTTTTATTTGGTTTTGGCCTGGCACTCCTTTCTATTATTTTATGGTTTGAGTCACGTGTTCTCCTGGCCCGAAAAAGCCTCACATGATCTGCAAAGACTGCACCAGTCTTTGTAACTTGTTATTTAAGAAATGCAGTATGACGTCTCACTCTTTTGATTGGTTGCATTTATTCTGCATGTTGGTGGGCATGGAACCACAGCCAACATGGCTTCATTGTTGATTCCCCAGAGTCTAGCAGTAGAAGCACATCAACGATCTAAGAGGTGTTTCTCACACAACAGCTATAAATCAATATTCTTGTTCAGGAAATGGTTTTCTGGCATTTTAATCTTTATCCTGTGGACATCGGGTAAGCAGCTTCTAGGTTGCAGACAACAATAACAAAATAAGTCATCCTTCTTTATCATTTTACAACCCAATCTGCTTTACATCAAACAGTATCAGTTTTTCTACTCTTGTATTGTTTGATAAAAATGTGGTGCAAGTTTGAGTTCCCTTTAGATTTGTCCAGTTCAGGAAATTTGATTTACCGGCTATGATGACTCAGGAGAAAAATGTGTGAAAAAAAAAGGATCTGTTGCCAACCTTGGCAGCCAACATGACAAAACAACTAATAAGGTTAAGAACTTTGTAAGCCGGTCTTTTCAGAATTCAATTATGATGGCATATTAGTTACAAGGTTGTCAATCATCACTAAATGTGAAGACAACGGAAAAAACGAGGTCAGTAAACTATTGAATACAGCCCTGCATTACATGAAAAGATACCAGTCAGAGTAATGATTTCAGATGGACATACACATACATTCAAATATTAGAACCCAATCTTGTGTTTTGACTTGAAAGTAGGAGGTAAGTATTTTTTTTCTCCAGGTACACAAGACAGTCATCAATGATGAAAACCAAACGACGTTTACAAATATTGCTAAAAGGTTGCAATAAAACACAAGAGTCAATATTAAAGCTAATCTCTAGGCAGATATAAAATACGCAAATTATTGAAGATCTATATTTCTTACTTAATCCTTCAAAGAGAAGAATGGGATTCATGAAAAAAAAAAATTATACTAACCTAGGTGGATGCTGCATCTGTCCCCCATCTTTTCCAGACTGAGAACTGAGTGATCAAACACCACTGATTGCTCGATTTTTGGTCTTCAGCCTGCAGAGAGCATTTACCGTCAGTCACTGGCTCTCTGGTCTGCCCCTCCAGTGCTCACTGGAGCGCCAGGCTGTGGAGGGGATGGGAGCAGCTGGCTAAGGTTCTCGCTGGACTTTCTGCCAGTCCAGGCATCTAAGTGGATCCCAACCATATGGAAACTTTTCAGAGCCTGGTCTGGCTCTGTGATGTCAGGTTTAGCCCGCTGTCGGCTCAAAATGGGTCATAGGAGTGCAGAACGAACTGCACTTTGGTGATCCATAGGAGAAATACAACCAAAAAAGCGTTGCCTATATGTCTCCTTTCAATATATTAATGCAAGCAGTATAAGTACCTGAATTTGACCTGGTATCAGTCCTTTCCCCATACAGCAAAGCACAAACTGGATAGGGAGCAGCAAACGGAGCCAATCAGTGAAAGATGCTTGCTTATAGAAGAAAAGAGCAAGGTGACATAGAGATCCATTTATCAGTGTGCTGCTTCTCCTGTGATTATCCAGCCATAGGCTTGGACAGGCAAGACACAATCAGGTTTCCTGCCCTATCAGATATCACTGTGCTATCTATTAGAGCTGTATAAATCTTAAAACTGGATGGACTGAAATGCAAATCCTTCAGCAATGCATTTCATCAGATATGTAGCTGTTTGTCTGTTGTTCAGCTTTAACCACTTGCCGACTGCCGACAGTAATCCTACTGTGGCAATGCGGCTCCCCTGGGTCCAGCGGCGTAGACCTACGTTGCTGGACTCCTAGTGATTTCAGTGGCGCGCGCGCACCACCGGGGGCGCGCTCCTGCTGTGTTTAGACACAGCGGGAGTCGGGCCGGAGGAGGAGAGGGGGCGATTGCCGCCTCTCTTCCCCGATCGTGGGGGAAAGTGTGAGAAGACCCGCCTGCTTATGTAAACAAAGCAGGCAGATCTTCTCAGTGACAGACAGGAGGAGATCACAGGATTCAGCATAGCTGAACCTGCGATCTCTCTCTGTGTCACAGAACCCCCCCCCCCAACACACACACGTCAGTAAGCACACATTTAACTCTTTGATCGCCCATAGGGTTAACCCCTTCCCTGCCAGTGTCATTATTACAGTAACAGTGCATATTTTAGCACTGATTACCAGTGGGTGGCTGGTGCTCAATATTTTTTGGGGGTGCGCAAATAGAAAAATGTAATAGGCATTGCTTCGCTGCAAAAAATGCGGTAAAATTAGCGTGACTTTGAGATCACACAATTGTGAAAGGGGCCTTCAGTAATCAAGGTACAGTGCCTTGAAAAAGTATTCATAGTCACCCCTTGAAATAATCCACATTTTGTCATGTTAACTTACAACCAAAAACGCAAATGTATTTTATGTGATAGACCGGCACATAATTGTGAAGTGGAAGGTAAATGACAAATGGCTGATTCTGGGCAGTGCCCCCCCCCCCCATACTGATCCTGGTCAGTCCCCAGTGTACTCCCCCCCATTGAGGGTACAGTAGTAAGGGAGATAATGCATATGGAGATGAGGGATGTATAGATATGGGGGGGGGGGGGGTTGGGGTTTATATGAAGATAAGGGAGTGCAGTGAGCGGAGTATGGAGATTGGAAGGAAAATAGATATATATCTCCATATCACTTTATCACTAAGAGGTTAAGGAGTTAGTACAAGTAAAGAGGCACATGATGCCAAAGCCCCCACCCCTCCCATAGCCAGCAATGTGTCCGGCGCCCCGCTCCCATTAAAGGTACACTTTTTTTTTTTTTAATGCTTATTTTACACAGCGACTAGCCTCGGGGGGCGTCGCAGGGTGTCGGACGCATGGAGTTCAATGGGGCTTTTTTTTTTTAACCATGTGATTAGAGCCAGAGGCTCTAATAGGCTTTAAAAAAAGGGTGGGTTCAGGGTGCAGAGCACTGCTCCCCGAGCCCACCCAGTTGTGTGACAATAGCGAATGAATATTCGCTATTGTCACACGGATCCTCTTCCTGGCCAATCAGGAAGCTGGTCCTGAGACCAGTTTCCTGATTGGCTGAAAGGAGAAGCCATTCCATTGGGCATGGAGGAGGAGGGAGGAGACGCAGAAGACTGAGGTGGAAGAAGCCGAAGCCGCTGCCCTTTGCTGCTGCTGCACATGTCCAGATGTCCAGGCAAGGTGAGTGAGCTGGGGGGGTGGGGTCCTGCTGTGGTCCTGGGGGGGGGTATGGTGTGCAGGCTGGTGTTGTCGGGGGGTATGGTGCAGCCCATCTGCTGCCCCCCCAAGCCCATGGAGCACCAGCCGCCACTGGGAAGGAGCATTTGTTGGGTCCAGCAATCCCTACTGCCATGGGAGGGAGAGCTGTTCTGTTCCTTCAGGCCACACTTGGACAGTGTGTGCTCTGTCCTGTTGTAGCCGCTGAGCTCATCATAGGTGACAGGAGAGTGCAGAGAGTGCACACATTGCACATGTGTAGCCTGAAGTAACAGGATAGTGCTACCCTCCATGACTCTAGGGGGCACTGGCGCAAAGGCTACTCCATTCCTGCATTAAAGCGTACCTCCACTTTTGTTGAGAAAAAAACTTTCCCCTCTGGGGGATCTCTGTACATTACAAAGATTTTAACAACCTTTGTTGCAGATCCCCACCTTTTGTTATTTGGAAGAAATCACTGTTTGTTCCTCTGTACCTCTCTGCTGAGTGGGTCTAATGGGAGTGGTTTCATAATTATCAATCAGCTGTGCACCTGCAGAGCACTAATGAAGAAATCTGATGGACCTGCATCCCTTTAGATGTGTTCCTATTGGGAGTATCTCACCAAAAACTACATTTTTGTTGCAGGGAACGCCAGCAATCTGACGTATCTTAGACAGATTCTGGGAAAATTGGTGAGCCAATCACACAAGCAGGAAATTACATTTCTTGGGGGCGTTCTGCACACATATTGAATACAGAAAACCTCTAGGTAGCCATATTGAATTGCATTTTCAGAAAATTACAGCGGCTGAAGATTGACAAGGAAAGGTCATCATTTTTAATAACATTCAATCACAACATGATTTGTGTCGTACTAGTATACGTTATATTGTTTTTGTTTTGTTTGCTTTTTTTTTCCCCCACAAAAGTGGAGTTACCCTTTAATTCAGGATTTTAGAAAGGCTTTTTTTTTAAAGTGGTTTTGGCCTACATTTCTTTGAACAGAAACAAAGCCCTGGCTTTAGCACATTCTGCTATACACATGGCACAGCATAGTGTGCCCTTTGGTATAGGTGGACTTACGCATTAAACCACAGATAAGGCTGTGATGGCCATCAGCAGACAAGGGGAATGAAGGCAGGCAACTCTTCACACAGGTTCTCCAAGGTCAATGTTTAAACCTAGCTCTAAAGAGAGTTCAGGATTTTATATGCACGATCAAGACCCACTTTAAAGTGCCATGTTTGCATCAGCCAAGACTACTATGTTTTAATGGGGTCCAACGGATGGAAAAGCCTTACTGGTCAATAATTACAGGAGATGGGATGGCCAGGCCAGCACTTGACACTACTACAAAGGCTTGAAACCTTCTTGTTCTATCAATCTTGAGATTTGGACTACTATGGGAACCTAAGAATGCATGTAGATGTCTGTGAAGCCCTTGTTGGCTGCTTGCATCTCTCTTCTGGAACCTGAGAGCAGCATGAAAACATAATTATCACACGATACCTTTGGTGATATCTTTGCATGACTGGGGGAATCATTCATATGTCAAAGAGTGCAGGCCTCAGTATGAACCTTTAATAAATCAAGTTGCTTTTGCATTCTATGCCCTAAAAATAGGCCTGTATTTAGCCAACTTTATTACACTTGATTTAGTAAGCACTGAATGCAAAAATGCTTACTTGGATATCCTAAAGAACTCCTGCGGCTGGCCCATTTTTATCCTTACTTAGCAATTGACCACAAATTAGGTAAAGAGTAGGGTTGAGCGGACACCTAGATGTCCGTGTTCGACGGGTTCGGCCGAACTTTAAAAAAAAGTCCGGGTCCGTGTCCCGGACTTTTACCGAACTTTTCCCGGACACCGAACCCCATTGAAGTCAATGGGGACCCGAACTTTAAGGCACTAAAATGGCTCTAAAACACCAAAGGAAAGGGCTAGAGTGCTGCAAATGGCAGCAAAACGTAATTAAGAGCATGGCAAGTGCTCTGCAAACAAATGTGGATAGGGAAATAACTTAAAACAACAAAAAAAAACAGAAAAATAAAACAATGTTCTTCTTCATCTCTGAAGGACGAGGCCCATATGGAGTAGGAGGGAGGTTGAGGTGGTGGTGGATGTGGCGGTGACATAGGCGTGCGCACAGGGTGTGCTGGGTGTGCCTGGGCACACCCTAATCACCTAGGGCACATAGCATTGCCAGTGAGGAGATGGGAAAGATCTCCCTGGGACCTGTTCTGCTCTATTTCTCCTTGCCTACAGGTACATGGCCCCGATACATTACTCTCCCTGCTGGCAAACACATGCATGTGTATTTCAACTTTGGGGTGCACACCTTAATGCAATAGGCTGCGCACACCTATGGGCGGTGTAGGTGGAAGCGGCGGTGGAGGAGGACCAGGGCCGGATTAACAGCATCATGGGCTTGGTGCTGAGGATTTTGAAGGGCCTTAAGGGCCGTGCCTTGCCATGCACCCAGAGGAGGAAGGGTGCAGCCATGCATGCCTAATTCAACATGGGATGCTGTCTCTGAAGCCCATAAACACATCCATGCATCGCCAACTGTCCCTCCTTGTCCGGCCTTCACGCTGTGTGGGGAGGTTCTGAGGGTGCTGCCTGGGGAAGCGAGCATAGAAGCCAGACTTCTGTGTTTACAAGTGACAGAAGAGCGGTAACAGTGAATATGGCCAACCCGGGGCCTATATAAAAGGTAGGGGCCTGGAGCTGCAGCTCCAATAGCCCCTACATTAATCTGGCCCTGAGGAGGAGGACGAGGTAGCCAACACTGCTTCTTTTCACAAATTTTAAATGAGGGTACACCCCAAAAGAGTGAGAAAGAGCAAAAATGGAACAATGGGTGGGTAAGGTCGGTATCCATTGCTATTCTGCATAAGGTACGGAAAAGTCCCGTGGGATCCATGCCTGGTTCATTTTAATGAACGTGAGCTTGTCCACATTGTCTCTGGACAGGCGGCTGCGCTTGTCTGTTATAACGCCCCCAGCCGTGCTAAATACCCGTTCAGATAATACACTGGCTGCAGGGCACGCCAGCACCTCCAAGGCGTAAAGGGCAAGCTCAGGCCATGTGCCCAATTTGGAGACCCAGAAGTTGAAGGGGGCAGACCCGTCATTCACTACATGTAGGCGTGTGCACACATACTGCTCCACCATGTTGGTAAAATGCTGCCTCCTGCTAAGACGTTCCATCTGAGCTGCTGGTGCTGCTGTTTGTTGTGGCGTGCTGACAAAGCTTTTCCACATTTCGGCCATGCTAACCCTGCCTTCTGAGGTGCTGGCGGTGCCCTGGTTGCGTTGGCGACCTCCTCCTCCTCCTCCTCTGCCTTGTGCTTCCACTGTGGCCCCGCTGTCAGATGGGAATGCCAGCAGCATGGCGTCTACCAGCGTGCGCTTGTACTCGCGCATCTTGCGATCGCGCTCCAGTGAGTGAATTAAGGACGGTACGTTGTCCTTGTAACGGGGATCCAGCAGCGTGGCCACCCAGTAATCAGCACAAGTTAGAATGTGGGCAACTCGGCGGTCGTTGTGGAGACACTGCAGCATGTAATCGCTCATGTGTGCCAGGCTGCCCAGAGGCAACGAAAGGCTGTCCTCTGTGGGAGGTGTATGGTCCGTGTCCTCTGTATCCCCCCAGCCACGCACCAGTGATGGCCATGAGCTGGCCTGGGTGCCACCCTGCTGTGAACATGGTTCCATCTCCTCCTCCAGCTCCTCCTCCTCCTCATCCTCCTCATCCTCCAGAACTGTGCCCCTGCTGGACAATTGCGTCCCTGGCGTTTGCGTGTGCAGGAACCCACCCTCGGAGCCCCTTGCGAATGACTGCCCTGAAAGCCTTGGAAATGTTACCTCTTCATCCTCCTCCTCCTCCTCATCCTGTGCCACATCCTCTTCCATCATCGCCCGAATTGTTTTTTCAAGGAGGCATAGAAGTGGGATAGTTAAGCTGAGAACGGCGTCATTGCCACTGGCCATGTTGGTGGAGTACTCAAAACAGCGCAACAAGGCACACAGGTCTCGCATGGAGGCCCAGTTATTGGTGGTGAAGTGGTGCTGTTCCGCAGAGCGACTCACGCGTGCGTGCTGCAGCTGAAACTCCACTATGGCCTGCTGCTGCTCGCACAGTCTTTCCAGCATGTGCAAGGTGGAGTTCCACCTTGTGGGCACGTCACATATGAGGCGGTGAGCGGGAAGGCCGAAGTTACGCTGCAGCGCTGCCAGGCGAGCAGCAGCAGGGTGAGAACGCCGAAAGTGCGCACAAACGGCCCGCACTTTCTGCAGCAGCTCTGACATATCGGGGTAGTTTTTAAGGAACCTCTGCACCACCAAATTCAGCACATGCGCCAGGCAAGGGATGTGCGTCAAACCGGCTAGGCCCAGAGCTGCTATGAGATTTCGCCCGTTATCGCACACCACCAGGCCGGGCTTGAGGCTCGCTGGCAGCAACCACTCATTTGTCTGCTGTTCCATGCTCCTCCACAACTCCTGCGCGGTGTGTGGTTTGTCCCCCAAACAGGCAAGTTGTAAAACTGCCTGCTGTCGTTTACCCCTGGCCGTGCTGAAGTTGGTGGTGAAGGTGTTACGCTGTCCGGATGAGGAGGCGGTAGAGGATGAGGAAGCGGAGTAGGAGGAGTTAGGAACAGGAGGCAAACTGAAGCGCCCTGCAATCCTCGGTGGTGGAAGGACATGCGCCAAATTGCTATCCGCCTCAGGCCCATCCGCCACTGCATTTACCCAGTGTGCCGTTAGGGAGATATAACGCCCCTGACCGTGCTTACTGGTCCACGTATCCGTAGTTAGGTGGACCTTGGCACAGATGGCGTTGCGCAGTGCACACCTGATTTTTTCCCCCACTTGGTTGTGCAGGGAAGGGATGGCTTGCCTGGAAAAGTAGTGGCGGCTGGGCACGACGTACTGTGGGACAGCCACCGACATAAGGTTTTTAAAACTGTGCGTCTCCACCAGACGGAATGACAGCATTTCAAAGGCCAATAATTTTGAAATGCTGGCATTCAGGGCCAGGGATCGCGGGTGGGTAGGGGGGTACTTCCTCTTCCTCTCAAGTGTTTGGGAGATGGAAAGCTGAACGCTTCCACGGGACATTGTGGAGATGGTTGTTGGTGACCCAGGTGGTGGTGTTGCTGACAGATCCTCTGTTTGCGGGGTGGCAGGTGCCGGTATCACTACAGATGTGGCTGGAGCGGCCGAGACTGCAGCAGAAGAGGAAGCAGGATGAGCCAGAGACGTTTCTTGGTTTTGAAGGTGTGTACTCCACTGCAGCTCGTGCTTTGCACTTAGATGCCTGATCATGCAGGTTGTGCTCAGGTTGAGAAGGTTCATGCCTCGCTTCAAGCTCTGATTGCACAGGGTGCAAACCACTCGTGTCCTGTCATCAGCACATTTTCTAAAGAACTTCCACGCTAGAGAACTCCTTTGAGCTGACTTTGGTGCGCTCGTTCCCTTGCTGCGTTGGGCAGTAGCGGGCGTAGTGTCTAGGGCACGGCCGCTCCGCTTCTGCACCCTGCTCCCTCTTCTGCTGTGCTGGTGGCTCTGTGCGACCACCGCCTCTTCCTCCAAACTACTCAGTTCACCTGCATGACGTTCATTCCATGTGGGGTCGAGGACCTCATCGTCCTCCACATCATCTTCCACCCAGTCTTCACCCCTGCCCTCCTTGTCGGTCTCCACAATGCTGAACGCCGCAGCAGTTGGCACCTGCGTTTCGTCATCATCGGAGACGTGCTGCGATGATCCTTGCATGTACTCATCTTGAGAAATAAGTGGTTGGGCATCGCTGCACTCAATCTCTTCCACTTCTGGGGCAGGGCTAGGTGGATGGCCCTGGGAAACCCTGCTGACAGAGTCCTCAAAAAGAATAAGAGACTGCTGTATGGCTTGGGGCTCAGACTGCTGGCCTGATTTGCAAGGGGGTGAGGTGAAAGACGGTTGGACATTGGCTGCAGGTGCCAACTCTGACCTTTCTGCAGTAGACTGGGTGGGAGACAATGTGAAGGAACTGGAGGCACTGTCAGCAGCAAACCAATCTACTATCGCCTCAACTTGTTCTGGCCTCATCACTTCTAGGGGCGTTTGATGCCCTACCAAATACTGATGCAGGTTCTGTCGCCTACTCACACTTGAGGAAGGTGTTTCACTTGTGCGTGTAGCTGGCACAGATCGACCATGTCCTCTCCTTGCAACAGGAGCTCTACCAGCAGCACCACGACCCAGGCCACGGCCCTTATTTGACGGTCTCCTCATATTTCTGTAATTTAAGATCTTGCCCTAGAAAGGTTTTTATTGAATAGCGGAATAGAAAATATGATCCAAAAAAAGTGTATGTATATCACACGTACACAACCACACTAGGCCCCAATTACTATTGTTTGTACCCCTAAAAGGCTAGATGAGGAGTAGGGGGAGTATGGAACAGGCAGCACCCTCAAACCTTCAGAAGTATGAGATGAACCCCAACAACTTGGAAAGGTGGATCTCTCTCACACGTACCGACACAGACTATCCCGCAATTCAATTGATCCTCAAAGGTTTTTATTGAATAGCGGAATAGGAAATATGATCAAAAAAAGTGTATGTATCTCGCACGTACACAACCACACTAGGCCCCAATTACTATTGTTTGTACCCCTAAAAGGCTAGATGAGGAGTAGGGGGGGTATGGAACAGGCAGCACCCTCAAACCTTCAGAAGTATGAGATGAACCCCAACAACTTGGAAAGGTGGATCTCTCTCACACGTACCGACACAGACTATCCCGCAATTCAATTGATCCTCAAAGGTTTTTATTGAATAGCGGAATAGGAAATATGATCAAAAAAAGTGTATGTATCTCGCACGTACACAACCACACTAGGCCCCAATTACTATTGTTTGTACCCCTAAAAGGCTAGATGAGGAGTAGGGGGGGTATGGAACAGGCAGCACCCTCAAACCTTCAGAAGTATGAGATGAACCCCAACAACTTGGAAAGGTGGATCTCTCTCACACGTACCGACACAGACTATCCCGCAATTCAATTGATCCTCAAAGGTTTTTATTGAATAGCGGAATAGGAAATATGATCAAAAAAAGTGTATGTATCTCGCACGTACACAACCACACTAGGCCCCAATTACTATTGTTTGTACCCCTAAAAGGCTAGATGAGGAGTAGGGGGGGTATGGAACAGGCAGCACCCTCAAACCTTCAGAAGTATGAGATGAACCCCAACAACTTGGAAAGGTGGATCTCTCTCACACGTACCGACACAGACTATCCCGCAATTCAATTGATCCTCAAAGGTTTTTATTGAATAGCGGAATAGGAAATATGATCAAAAAAAGTGTATGTATCTCGCACGTACACAACCACACTAGGCCCCAATTACTATTGTTTGTACCCCTAAAAGGCTAGATGAGGAGTAGGGGGGGTATGGAACAGGCAGCACCCTCAAACCTTCAGAAGTATGAGATGAACCCCAACAACTTGGAAAGGTGGATCTCTCTCACACGTACCGACACAGACTATCCCCCAATTTAACTGATCCCCAAAGGTTTTTGATTAAATAGCGGAATAGAAAATATGATCCCAAAAAAGTGTATGTATATCACACGTACACAACCACACTAGGCCCCAATTACTATTGTTTGTACCCCTAAAAGGCTAGGAGTAGGGGGAGTATGGAACAGGCAGCACCCTCAAACCTTCAGAAGTATGAGATGAACCCCAACAACTTGGAAAGGTGGATCTCTCTCACACGTACCAACACAGACTATCCCCCAATTTAACTGATCCCCAAAGGTTTTTGATTAAATAGCGGAATAGAAAATATGATCCCAAAAAAGTGTATGTATATCACACGTACACAACCACACTAGGCCCCAATTACTATTGTTTGTACCCCTAAAAGGCTAGGAGTAGGGGGAGTATGGAACAGGCAGCACCCTCAAACCTTCAGAAGTATGAGATGAACCTCAACAACTTGGAAAGGTGGATCTCTCTCACACGTACCAACACAGAATATCCCCCAATTTAACTGATCCCCAAAGGTTTTTGATTAAATAGCGGAATAGAAAATATGATCCCAAAAAAGTGTATGTATATCACACGTACACAACCACACTAGGCCCCAATTACTATTGTTTGTACCCCTAAAAGGCTAGGAGTAGGGGGAGTATGGAACAGGCAGCACCCTCAAACCTTCAGAAGTATGAGATGAACCCCAACAACTTGGAAAGGTGGATCTCTCTCACACGTACCAACACAGACTATCCCCCAATTTAACTGATCCCCAAAGGTTTTTGATTAAATAGCGGAATAGAAAATATGATCCCAAAAAAGTGTATGTATATCACACGTACACAACCACACTAGGCCCCAATTACTATTGTTTGTACCCCTAAAAGGCTAGGAGTAGGGGGAGTATGGAACAGGCAGCACCCTCAAACCTTCAGAAGTATGAGATGAACCCCAACAACTTGGAAAGGTGGATCTCTCTCACACGTACCAACACAGACTATCCCCCAATTTAACTGATCCCCAAAGGTTTTTGATTAAATAGCGGAATAGAAAATATGATCCCAAAAAAGTGTATGTATATCACACGTACACAACCACACTAGGCCCCAATTACTATTGTTTGTACCCCTAAAAGGCTAGATGAGGAGTAGGGGGAGTATGGAACAGGCAGCACCCTCAAACCTTCAGTATGAGATTGTGTTCACTGTACCCCACAAAGATTGAGTTCACTGCACCCCACAATGATTGTGTTCACTGCACCCCACAAAGATTGTGTTCACTGCACCTCACAAAGATTGTGTTCACTGTACCCCCCAAAGATTGTGTTCACTGCACCCCACAAAGATTCTGTTCACTGTACCCCACAAAGATTGTGTTCACTGCACCCCAAAAAGATTGTGTTCACTGCACCCCAAAAAGGATGTTGTTCACTGCACCCCAAAAAGGATGTTGTTCACTCCACCCCAAAAAGATTGTGTTCACTGCACCCCACAAAGATTGTGTTCACTGCACCCCAAAAAGATTGTGTTCACTGCACCCCAAAAATGATTTTGTTCACTGCACCCCAAAAAGGATTTTGTTCACTGCACCCCAAAAAGGATGTTGTTCACTCCACCCCAAAAAGATTGTGTTCACTGCACCCCAAAAAGATTGTGTTCACTGCACCCCACAAAGGATTTTGTTCACTGCACCCCAAAAAGATTGTGTTCACTGCACCCCAAAAAGGATGTTGTTCACTGCACCCCAAAAAGGATTTTGTTCACTGCACCCCAAAAAGATTGTGTTCACTGCACCCCACAAAGGATTTTGTTCACTGCACCCCACAAAGATTGTGTTCACTGCACACCAAAAAGGATTGTGTTCACTGCACCCCAAAAAGATTTTGTTCACTGCACCCCAAAAAGATTGTGTTCACTGCAGCCCAAAAAGATTGTGTTCACTGCAGCCCAAAAAGATTGTGTTCACTGCAGCCCAAAAAGATTGTGTTCACTGCAGCCCAAAAAGATTGTGTTCACTGCAGCCCAAAAAGATTGTGTTCACTGCAGCTCACACACAGAAAAATGGATGTGGATCACTGACACCTGCCTATCTCCAATCCCACACCACACAGCAATATCGATTGTAGTTTGTAGAACACAGTTTCCCTAAAATTCAGCAGACTCTGTCCCTAACAGGATTGAGAAGAGATCGTAGATCAGGATTGAGTGCAGACCCCACCCCCCACACAGCAATATCGATTGTAGTTTGTAGAAGACACTGACCCTATATAATTCAGCAGACTCTATCCCTAAAATGCCTACAACTCGCCCTGCCTAAACACTCCGACCTGTCCCTCAATTCTATCCGGACACAAATGGTTTTTTCCTGCCTATCTTTCCCTAATCAGCAGCCAGCACGTTGATGTGTGCTCTGTCCCTGAATCTAAGCAGCATAATGACGCCGCTGCGGCTGCCTCGAACTTATAAAGACTTGGTCACATGCTTCAGACGGCCAATCACAGCTACTGAGACATTTGCAGGCATGGCTGGGATGGCTTAAGGCACACCAGTTAAACGATTGTTGATTGGCTGTTGAAAGCCCGCCATGAAAAGAGCGCCAAAGCATGCAAAACCCGGAAATAAAACGACCGAACACGGATTTTTACCCGAACATACAGTAAAGTGTCCGTGTCCGTGTTCGGGTACAAAAAATCCAATTATTCGGTACGAACACGAATAATACAGTCCGTGTTCGCTCAACACTAGTAAAGAGCGCTAAAAAAGGAGATTTTAAATGTTGGATAATGAGAATTACCGATGGTGCCTAAAGAACGGTTGCCAAGACAACAAAAAAATCAGATTTCATATGAGTACCCTACAAGTAAACAGCAGCTTCAAGGCATCTATTAAGTTGTCATCTAAGTATTGATCGTGGTGCAGCTGTCATATCATATGAAGAAAACAGTGATGTCTAACCTGAAAAGATTTTGCTCTAATGAAAAGTTGAAATCTCTATGTTACTTTGTTCCAGTTAAGTAGTTTGTCCATAACCCTTTCAGAACTGTTAGATGTGAACCCTAGTTTTCAAAAACCCATGTAATAAAATACTATTGTTTTTTAACCACTTGCCGACTGCCGCAAGTATATATACTGCGGCGGTCAGCCCCGGCCAGGCAAAGTGACGTACCGGTACGTCACTAGCCTGTCACTGGCTTGTGAGCCAATAGCGGGCGAGCGCGCGCCCGCTCTGGCTCGTTCCCTAACAAGTCAGTGCGTGTGACCGGCGGACCCGATGTCCACCGGTCACTCGCGATCGTTCGCCGGGAAGGGAGAAAGGCAGGCGGCTAATGTAAACAAGCTGCCTATCATTCTCCCCTGTGTAAAAATGGAGATCAGACGGTTCTACTATGTAGGACCGTTGATCTCTGTTTTTACACTAGTAGCCATGTCCAATCACAGTTAGAAACACGCCCCTAGGATACACTTAACCCCTCCCTCTCCAATACAGTTAACCCCTTCCCTGACAGTGTCATTTTTACAGTAACAATGCATATGTATAGCACTGATTACTGCAGTAATGTCACTGGTAACCCCAAAAGTGTCAAAAATGTCAGTCAAGGGTCCGATCTGTCCGCCGCAATGTCGCAGTCCCGCAAAAAAAAAATCGCAGATCGCCGCCATTACACGTTAAAAAAAAAACATCAAAGATGAATGAAATCTTTCCCTTTGTTAGTAAACGCGATAACTTTTGCGCAAACCAATCAAAATACGCTTTTTGTGATTTTTTTTACCAAACATATGTAGCATAAAACAAATTGGCCGAAAAATTTAGATTTTTACATTTTTTGGGGGGGAATTTCATATAAAAAATTTGAAAAATATTGTTATTTTTGCAAAATTTACGCTCTTTTTTTGTTTATAGCGCATGATCAAAAAATCGCACAGGTGATCAAATACCACCAAAAGAAAGCTCTGTTTGTGGGAAAAAAAGGACGTCAAATTCGTTTAGATACAGCGTCGCACGACCGCGCAATTGTCCGTTAAAATCACGCAGTAAAGAATCGAAAAAAAAAAACCCTGGTCAGGAAGGGGGTAAAATCTTCCGGGGCTTAAGTGGTTAAAGAACATATTTGTTTTTGAATTGGTGCAGTTCAGTGTTTCTGATCTCCAGCAACCACTTCCTTTCTACATACATGCACTCCAGTGATGACTGCATGGCATAAGACTATGGGCTTCCTAATTGTAATAACAGTAGACCATGGCCATGTAATGTGCGTTGAAATGGCAATTTGTACTCTCCATTGGAAGCCATAGGATGTGACAAGCTGACAACACAGGGGCACAATTAGGAACCAGGGACAGAGCATTGTCACCTACAACAGGAATTGCCTGAACAAGGACTTTCATAGCAGGATCACTAGCGTTTTTTATTTTGGGTTTACATATACATTAAATGCACAGAAAACCTAAAACTGTTTTATGGAAAAGATTCATAAAGTGATAACATTTAGATACCCATGTAGACATAGGTGCATTAGGGTGTGCACCCCAAAGCTCTAACAACCATGCCTTTCTCTGCTGCCTCAGCTGCACTGGACAGTTAATGAATAGGATAGTGCTCTGTGCTGAGTGGCTTCCCGTTTATTCACAAACTGAAGCATGGTAAACTCAGTTTACTATGCTTTAGTTATGAATTAACACAGTGAGTGAGTATGTTCACTGTGTTCGTTTAGAAAAGGAAAGGGCCGGTAAATGACATATTTGCCAGCCCCTTCCACCACTCTCCATTCTGAAACATCCCTGCAAGAGTTAGGGGAGAGAAGAGGAGGGACGCCAGCAGCACTGGGGGGGGGGGGGGGGGGACAACACAGAGGGAAGCCTAAGCAATAGGGGGAATCGGCACCACACGCAGTGATTACTGTATGCTCAGGCACACCTGGCATGCCCCATGTGCACGCCTATGGATGCCCATAATAAAGTGTTGGGCTGCTGTATTTACATAGCTGACTTGCTGTCTAGTAATCCCATTGTGACATGCTACCAAACAGCCTTTCATGAGCCTCTTTTTAAGGTGCTTGTATACAGGTTGTAAATATGGAGACAAAATGGAGTCAGAAATCAACATTTTAAATTAACCAAAGGGGACCTCGTGGTCATGGCATGCCAATTTTCATACTTTCTATTGTAAAAGATACAGTCCAGGTTAAACTGAAAATGTAACTAAAAGATACACAAAGTGAGAACAGTCTACCTTTGGCAGAGTACTGTATTTCATCCAGACATTGCTGAACCAAACCAGTACACCCCTCCCCTCTATTGTCTGAATTCTGGCAATCCTGGAACACACCTGCTGGTAATGCCAGAACACATTCCTTGCTTTCTCTTACATACACAAAGCTTCATGTCCTGTTCCTAGCTTTGACATTTATGTTTTAAATTTAAAACAGCTGACATATTAACTTGAAAAACTTAGCAGGTGATAATATACAATAAAAAAATATAACAACAAAAAATCTTCTGCACTCAAGTGTGGTACCAATGCTGTGGAAAGGTTATCCCTATTTAAGCCATCTCAAGTACAAGAACATGGTCTCAATCATCAAATATCCACTAGGCTATACTGCCCTCCTCAGACTGTGATATCCAAAAGCACTATGTGCAAAAGAACAAAAATGGGCACACCAGCCTCATTCATGAACCAAAAAACATTTATTTCCAAACTAAAAATAGGTAATATTCTCACAAACGGTTATTAACAAAAGGTTTGTCACAAATCTCCAGAAGAAACAACCAGAACCAATGTGTACATCTCCAGATGAACTGGGAAGATGTCATAAAATCCTGAAGATGCTGACATGTTCCATAGATAGCCCTCTTCATCAGAGCTCTGAAGAAGAGGAGGTACCCTCGAAATACGTCAACGTCTGCAAGACTGTGTGACATCTTCCCAGTCCATCTGGAGATGTGCATATTGGTTCTGGTCATTTCTTCTGGATATTTGTGACTCGCCTTAATAACCATTTGGGAGTATATTACCTACCATATATGCTGGCGTATAAGACAACATTTTAACCTTAAAAACATCCCCAAAAAGTCAGGGAGTCATCTTATATGCGGAGTATAAAATGTGTGGACTACTTGACATAGTTAATTTGGGCCAATCTGGCCCGAAACTAACGTCCATAATCTCTCAACCCTCTGGATGCGCTGTAATACTGTATGTACCGTAACTTCGGCTACATACAGTATACTGCGCTGAGCCAATCACATTGAGCGATGTATTCTATTAATCAATACAAAGCCTGCTCGGATTGGCGGAGTTGGAGAGGCGGGCTGATGATGTTACAACCTCTGACTCAGCCAATCCGAGCTGGCTTTTAATTTATTATGTTGAAAAATTAGTAGACTGCGCTCAAAAAATACCAAAAGAACTTGTAAATCACACACATATAAGTGAGATAAGTGTTTCAAAAAAATCCCATATAAAAAGGTTATAAAAACTTCTTCTTTAAAACAGCCACCCGTGTCTGTGTAGTAAATAGATCCTCCACCAATATCCTCATGCACAGAACGCTTACCAGATGCATTTGACCCCCATTACAGGTAATCAAAAATAGGCACCAGATCAAATTGTCTAAATCAGAATTGAACGGTTGTCCTATTAATTCCACTTGGAGGTCCACAGATCGAGGCCGGTGGGTATAGAGTTATTTAGGTATGTATAAAAGGGAGATAAACAGGCTTCTCATGGTGTAGTATGGTTAAAAAGTAATTTATTAAAAAACATAGTAACTTACAGTTTGAGATTACAACTTTCAGCCGAATCGGCTAAGCTGGAGCCTTGTTTCATGCAGGGGATGCCGTTCTGTGTTCCACCTGCGTTCCAAAAGCCGGAAGTGACGTGGTATGTATCACTTCGTAGCATTTTGTCAGCAAACGTCTGACGTCATCATGGGTCATGTCCCCTGATGGCGTCAGACATTTGCTGACAAACGCGTAATCTGCCTACCTCAGAAAGAAGTGAGATATATATTAAAATATATGTGTAGGGAGAGAAACATAGGTGGCACTGCCTCTTTCTAATGTGCAATGCTCATACAAAATGGTAAATAAAAAAAAAATGTGTACTGTCTCTTTAAATGTAAGTACTAAATAATTATATAATTATATAATAATATAATATAATATAATATAATAATTATATAAGTGTCCCTCATGTGTTGAATACACTCAACTAAATAAAAATTGTATATAATACAGGGAATAAAGTGCTGACATGCCTAATGTGCAAAACAACATGTGTATGGTATTGAATAGAAACTACATTTACTGTAAATATGTATCCGTACATCCATATGCATGTAAGCAATCTAAAAAATAATATGAAACTCAAAATAAAGTGCTCAACATGCTAAACGTGCAAAGAAATCAATATACTGGAACCGATTTCATAAATAAAATCAATCAACAAATAATTCCATAAATGACATCATACAATAAATATATGTAAAAAGTTCATAAATTCATATAAGTGATCCCAAATCCAAAATTACTTGTGCATAAACAACAGGGTGCAGTATTGATCACTGGTGAAAGATGGGTGAACTCCACTCGTGCTCCCCCCTCAGGTCCGCACCCACCAGAAAGCTGAACCCCCACAGGAGTCAGAGGCACCACAAATAGGTTGTTTCCAATCCTATATCTTCTCCTCCTCGCCAGGTCTGGTCACTGGGAAAACTCACATAGAGTTGGGTGGACAAAAAAGGCATCTCATATTGTAAGTCCGTAAATAAAAGGTTATTATAATCAAAAAGCTAAAAACCGCACCTGCAATGATACTGGAGAGTCGAAACAATGTAATCAACAATGTGTCCGTAACGCCCTGCATTCCAGGGACCAGAGTAGCCGAAAACCCGAAAGTGACGTGATGACGCTACAAGCTCTGCCCTATGCATTTCGTCAGAGTGAGTTTTAGTTGAGTGTATTCAACACATGGGGGACACGTATGAGGAGATATAATTATCTAGTACTCACATTTAAATAGACAGTACACATTTTTTTGACTTCCGTTTTTTTTTTTATGAGCATTGCACTTTAGAAAGAGGCAGCGCCACCTACATCTCTCCCCATACATTTTATCAGAGCTAATTTTTGATAAATAGAAATTAAAGTACTAGAGAAAGACAGTAACAAAGTACAAGACACCAACGTATTTACTTTTATACTTTATATCAAGATATATGTTCATAGACAAATCATAAAACAACACAGGGGCAGTAAGTTTAATTAATTTACCGAGATGTTAGAATTATTTTTCCTATTAAACTTACCAGAACAAATATTCTATAGACTATTTTGAACCTAATTTAGGAATAAATGATCTATGTATGTGCAGCACAGGTATTATTATAGTGCTCAACTAATGGCCACCCTTCTTCTTCCACTATGACTTTAGGTGCAATCTCACCCCTCAGCTCTTCCTTGCCTATGCCCCCCACACATTTTGTTTAAGTGTCCATTCACACTCCTACTCCAGCTCTTTTTTAGAGTGAAATAGGCAGAAAGAGATGCCTGGGTGGTCATGTAACCAACAAGGTTTTACAGCAAAGCTGCAGCAATGTCAAAGGAAAAGCTCCATAAGCCACACATCATGAAGCAGACCTCTGTGCATGAAGTGAGATGAATGCCAACCTCAGCCAGGCCATGCCCACCAATGTGTTTTGCTCTGCCCCCTGGAGCTTAATCATGGGGAGCAAAGCTGTGGCATTTTTTACTCAGGGTACAGAGTTTGACATGCGGCAATGCCTGTCAAAACTCTTGCATTAAGTTTGATGGTGCCATGCCACAACTGCATGCATGTTGCAGCACGGTAGTGCAGCAGTACGGGATTAAATTAGGTGGGGAGGAGATGACATAACCACCTGTCAAATGCCCTCTGATGAGTGATACGAATTCAGATTGCTCCTCAGAGCCGCAGGACAATGCAAGAGTGAAAGAACCCTAAGACATCCGTGCTGGGGTCCAAATGATGTCTGGCAGACTAATCATTATACAAATGGACTACTTTAGCTTCAGTTGTCTGTAAATGCAGCAGCATAGTTCCCACAGTTTTCCCAGTGGATGCAGTTCTGGTTTTACAAGGAGGCAAAAAGGGAAATTGCCCCAGCCCCCCCCCCCCTGCCAGAGGGGCCCCCAGATTTGTTTTATTATTAAAAAAATAACAAGTGGTGGAAGAAATATTTTAATTTGATGCAAAACTGTGAAGTATGATTTGCCAGTTCCAATTACCTGTGTAATGTGTATTTTTTACAGTCAATAAAATTAAGAAAACAAAGCAAAGTGTCTTCTTTAGAACCCAACATTTTTTTTTAGAATAAATGTCGTTCATCATTCAGTTCACTTTTTTATTTGTCATATCATTTAATTTCTATGTTTAGGGGCCCCCGAATTTAAAGTACCCCGGGCCCACAAAGGTCGAAATCCAGCACTGATAAAGTGCACAGAAATAGCTAAACCATAACTTTTATATCAAATATGACATCTAAAAACAAACGGTAGAGCCTGATAAGCTTTACATAGGTTTTTAATACTGAGTTTAGTCTTGGCATGAATATTATTTCCTATCTGAAGCTGTCTTCCTTATAACCTAACCTTTTATTTGGGACATCACTTTATACAATACAACTAGACTAGTAAAGTAGCTGCTGCAAGAGCTAATGCTCTATTTGTTCCTGAAGATGCTCTGAAGTCAGTTGGGAGGATTGCACTTAACATTAAAACATCATGCCTTCCTGTGACCGATTACCTAACCAGCTCCAGCTTCAGCAGTGCTGCAAGTCTTATAGAATTCCTCAGTTAGTTCAATACAAATCACTTAAAAATAAACTAAAGGGTCTCCATTAACAATTTACCAAAGGGTGAATCAATAGAAACACCGGAGTCGTTTATTCATAGAAAACAAATGTTTCTTTGGACTGCAGCCACTGCAGTAATGCACAACTTATTCTAGAGGATGAACCATAGTAAGTCCAGAAACTGGAGCAAAATCATGAGAACCTGATACAAAAAAAAAAAAAAGATGGCCAAATACACAAAGGTCCATACAGCCTACCCAACTCTGGCTCAATCTTAGGAGTACCAATTTACATTCATATGGTTATATTTGCATGGTGCAATCATTCTGTCAGTCTTACAGATAATGCAGACGATCCATAAAATAACTATTTACACATGCCAATGAATTTATTGTACAATAAGATTTTTTATCGCACAAATTATATTGGATAAATGTGAGTTATCCTTGTTCAGGATTTTTGTAGCATCAGCATCTACTATTATATTACTCCATATCGTGACCTGTCAAGTATTTATTCAGGCAGTTTTTGCTGAGATGTTACTAAAGGTTCCAATATAGAGTATTATGAAATTGTATTTGCACTGGAAAAAAACTACAACCCTCATACTCCCGTGGGAGAATCAGGGGTGAGTGTGGAGGGATTTAGGGGTACCAGGCATAAATAGACATCTAAACATATATAAAAGAATACTACACTTTATTTATATCCAAAAATATAAAAACAGAATACTCATACAAAAACTGAGTACATCGTATCACAATAATAAATCTCACTACACAAAAATCATATCAGATGTGGGTCAATCTGGAACTGGATCAACGTGTTTCGCCCGAGGGTAAGGGCTTCTTCAGGATCCCATCCCATAACAGATAGAATGGACACCACTTGAATGGTTAGTGAAGACAGAAACTACTCCCAACAGCCAGCAATAATCTTGTTGGATGAGGGATCTCAGGATATCTTTCAGTGAATGGTAGACAAATGTGCAAAAAAACTGAAAACGATAGTGATCCATCCGCTGACACAGAAAAATTACTATGTGCTTAGCCAGCAAAAGGGAGGGGAAATAGGACAAACGTGATTTCAGATAGGTGATTCAGGAACCACTGCATAAAGGTTTTAGTAACTAAGAGAGCCACTCGACGCCTCAGAAGATCTCCTCTATCTTAGGACGCAGTGGTAAGAAGAATTCCTCATCTAAATGTATATTGGATCACTATACGATAACACACCAGAACAGAGCCTGAATATTCACTTCCATCCAACCCAAAAAAGCTGTCCAAACCTGCCTGGCCCTGTGTGAAGGAGTCATTGCCACCCCTCCCCCATTGCTAAATCATGAATGAACTGTGATTAACCACATTTTTCTTTTCTTGAATTGCAGCACCAAGTCACTTAACTATAGAAAAATACATACACTGTAGCTGATATAATTTGTTAGTTTATCCTCCATTTTATGTTCTTCTGAATATAGTTGGCCTTGTCATTTTGATGTTTTCTGTAAAGCAGTTATGCAATTCTAGGGTTTCCTCTCGTCATGACCAACCCGATACCACATTTTGGTATAATGGTATGCTATCAAGTGTCTTTGGCCAGTAGATAGCATGTTACATAACACTAGAGCAGCAAATCATCAAAAGTCTATGGGCACCTGTACTTGCATTCCAGATCTTCATTTTTTGCACTTTAATTGACCCTTCCATTCTCTTAGCAATATTGTAAATGGTGCATTTGCAGCAGAATGTCTTTGTTTACTGGAGCCTGGGGACCAATAACCCTAAAAACAAATCTGCCAGCAAAATGTTTCTGTTTTAGTGTTTCCATTTTTTTCCTGCAAAAGCCTGCTGACTATTTGTGAATATAAGCTGCACTCACATTTCAAAAGCGACATAAGCTCTAGGATCAAGTGAGGATCATACATCAAAGGAATACTGGAAAAAAATCTGGCATATATTCATTTTGTATGATGGCTTCATCCATTCAGAGCTCAGGGGGTTCCTATGTTCGTTCTCAAAATCTATTCATAATAAAAATACAATCTTTGTATAAGTGGTTTAGTGCTGCAGGGGGCATAAGATGAAGGGGGAATTTTATTATAACTAGAATATTGTTTACTGTACATTTAGCTTAGTATCTGGATAATAATAGAAAAAAATGATCTAATTAAAGCAAACTGAAATGCTGGTTTAATTAGTTAAGGAGTCAATAATAATTAGTAAGTATCCAAGTAAGTAGATGCTTTAGAACTTTGTTTCCAGATCATATGACCTAATTGTCCATAGTTCTACTTCAGGAATACAAACATATTGCTGTAACTACTGACTGTCTATTACATAAGAAGAAAATGTGTCCTGCATGTTCCCTTTAAGCTAGTGGTCCCCAAACTGTGCCCTTTGCTTGTCTTTGCCTTTCAGCAATGGGGCACTATTCCTCCCAATGATGCCAACAATGGGGCACTATTCCTCCCACTGACGCCAACCATGGGACAATTATCCTTCCACTAACAGCAACAATGGGAAACTATTCCTCCAACTGATACCAATGATGGGGCACTATTCCTCCCACTGATGCCAACAATGGGGCACTATTCCTTCCACTGACACCAACAATGGGGCACTATTCCTCCCACTGATGCCAATTATGGGGCACTATTCCTTTCACTGACACCAACAATAGGGCACTATTTCTCCCATTGACACTAACAATAGGGCACTATTCCTTCCACTGACACCAACAATGGGGCACTATTCCTCCCACTGACGCCAATGATGGGGCACTATTCCTTCCACTGACACCAAAAATAGGGCACCATTCCTCCCATTGACACTAACAATAGGCCACTATTCCTTCCACTGACACCAACAATGGGGCACTATTCCTCCCACTGACGCCAATGATGGGGCACTATTCCTTCCACTGACACCAACAATAGGGCACTATTCCTCACATTGACACTAGCAATAGGGCACTATTCCTTCCACTGACACCAACAATAGGGTACTATTGCTCCCACTGACACCAATGATGGGACACTATTTCTCCAATTGACGCCAACAATGGGGCACTATTCCTCCCACTGACGCCAACGATGGGACACTATTCCTCAAACTGACACCAATAACAGGGCACTATTCCTCCCACTGACACCAACAATGGGACACTATTCTGTCCACTAACACTTATAATGGGGTGCTATTTCTCCCACTGACACCAGTGATGGGGGCGGGGCACTATTCCTCCCACAGACACCAATGATGGAAACTATTCCTCCAACTGACGCCAATAACAGGGCACTATTCTTCTCACTGACACTAACAATGGGACACTATTCCTTCCACTAACACTAATAATGGGGTGCTATTTCTTCCACTGACAATAGTGATGGGCCACTATTCCTCCCACAGACACCAATGATGGAAACTATTCCTTCCACTGAAACCAATGATGGGGAACTATTACTCCCATCGACACCAATGATGAGGCACTGCTTCTCCCCCTATTACCAAAGATGTAAACTGGCCAGTTGTATAGAAAGTTTGGAGACCCCTGCTTTAAGCCACAGCTTTGCGGCTAGACCTGCCCATTAAGGTGCTCCATCCAACAAGGCAGTCTCTCTTTAAAAGTAATATGACTCCCATAGCAATCTCCTTAACCGGTATCTATGTAGTAGAGATATCTCTCACTTGGCAATTTCTTTCTAACTGGCTGCTCAGTTAAAACAGAGACAGAGAAATACCTCATATGGAAATCGCCCTCTAACAGTGCAAACACTCCAAGGGAGCAGTCACTCTTTATAAGGACTGTCCCTTTCTGAAAGAGCAGTCAGTCACGTGGCAATGGTCCAAAAGGTATTTGTAGAGGAATGCTGAACGTGGATTTTCAGTTTTCCACAATGTGGACTAAGTCATTACCTCAACCCAATTAGTAGCCTGTATTCAGCAGCTCATCACAAAGTCAGGAATTGCTGAAAGCGGACATTCATCTGAGTTGAGAAATCCAAATGTAATAGGTTCAAAGAGAGCACCAAATGAAAAATCCTAATGAAATTAAAAGTCAGCAGGCACACTATTTGTAGCTGCTGACTTAATTTTTATTTATTTTTTTACAGGCTGGAACTCCGCTTTAATATGCTTGGATTCACATGGTAGTGGGCACTTTCTTGGTAGTCTTCAACATGTGAGTCACCAATTAGGCAGTCTCTATCTAACATGGACGACTATTAGGGCCATCTCTAACGGGGTAGGCTGTAGACAAGGAGGTCTTCTTCTATTGGCAGGCTAACGGGGCTCTTTCTTACTAAAAGGACAGATTGAGTAAGCAATATTTTTCCTCTTTTTAATGGCACCGATAGGAACTATACATTGCAAAGTTTTACATGGGCTACAATGATAAAAGGGTTTTCAAGGCTGCATGACAGCATTATTAGATCAGACCTACTATTTCACTGAACACAAAGTTTATGATGAACAAAGGAGGAAATTGCCCTTTTCTCCTTCACCTCTCAGATACAAGAACTTCAGATGATTTAAATCAGAATTTGGTGGTTGAATTAAATATGAGACCATCCGCTCTTTACAGCTGTGAATTTTATCTACCAACCTTGTAAGTTCAGCTGGTTCATTTGCTTCAAAACGAATAAAATATACAGAATTCTGCAGAAGATTTCTGCTTTGGAAAAAACATGAATGCCAACATTGTTATTAAAACTTTTATTGACAGGATAATAAATCACTCTACAGTGAAAGCTTACTGTGAAAGCCAAGATTATATACATTATTCATCATGTCATTTTAGTGAACGTTCTATGTGCACAAGGCTTTTCAATGGTGGTCTCTGTATGTTAAAGCTCTGGATTTGGGAGGGTGTAGGGGGGTGTACTATTCTAACATTGCAGATTTGTTAATGTAAGCTCTTCTTTATTGTGTTCCAGGCTGAACATGAAAAGAAACCATTATAATGTTCCAATGCTGAATGCTTAGCCTGAAAATATTTAGCAAAATATTCTGTCACAGTTTACAGTAAAAGACCTTGTCAATGCATTGAAAAATGCAGCAATACAAGAAAGGGCACAATGGATAATGAAGGCAACACGGATGAAAAAATGTTGACTGTGGTAACAAAAGACTTATATCCACTGGTGTTCGGGCCAAAAGTGTAGAGCAGTGTCTGCTCCTGATCTTGTGATAGGGCAGTGCTGGGCTGTGACCAATGCCAGGCATATTGCAATAAACACAAAATAAACTATTTGGGGGGATCCCTTAAAGCAGAATTCTGGACTTTACCTAACTAGTCCTAAAAACACTCCCTCCACCCTCCTAACACCTATTCTGACTAATCTGTGCTGAAATTATCTGTATACTTGCCTATTTTCAGCCCGCTCTGGTACGGTCATGTAACCTCCCCTGTGTCAGCTAGCAACGGCTGCAGGGGAGAGGAGAGAGCATTCAACTACAGCTGGTAATGCCTGAGAGTGATGGCATCACCCATAGGCATGTTTCCGCATGTCACTCTCTATATTGTTCCATTTATTTACTGTAACTCCACAGGTATACTCAAAATTACCCACAAGCTTCCTGAACTTATGTTTATGTAGCACCCTCATTCAGAGTAGGCTGCTAGGCAAATTTAGTTAGCAGAGAAGCAGGGTTTCATTGTTTAGGGCTGTCCAGTGTTTCATAGGCTGCTGTTCTGCTACTTCCCCCTGTCTTCTGGATGGTTCTGGAAGTATAGTGGGAGGGAGAGCAGAACAAGCAGCTTAAATATTATGGGTCTCTGACCAATCCAGTAGGTGGCTAGATAGCCTATAAATATGTTAAGGCCTGGCGGCGGTGTGCAGAGACCCAGGGTCCAGAGAAGACTCCTGTGCTAGGGGCTCTGCCCCTGGGGCAGAGACAGGGAGCAGAGGGCAGAGGAGTTCTGTGAAGACATCAAGTTCCCAGATAGGCGTAGCTGGGGGCCTACTGAAAAGAGAGAGCCTTGGTTAGAATCTGAATAGAGCGTGGAAGGTAAGTGTGAGGAAGCTACACTATTCTGGGACTGAGTGAGTACTAGATCCTACTACACAGTGGAGAAGTGACTGTGGGGTGATTCATCTTACAAACCAGTGCTTGGTGCAGCCAGGAAATGTGCAAGACAACCAGGGGTGAGCCATATTGTTGTAGCCCCCTGGTCTTAAACTGGGGCTACTGTGCAAATTTATTTTTTGCCTGGGCTGTAGACAGCTCAGGCTGATTGTTCGGTTTATATCTGGCCTTTCCCTAAGCTCAAGTGGGTTGTTAATTTCTCACTGTTGCCAGTAACTGTCACTGGTACCACAGGCCATGGTATGAGATTTCACAAATAGGCTGAGTTATGAATATTTATTTTTCTTCCAGCCAGCTCAGTAGGAGGTTCATGGCCAGGCTGGGAGATTATATATATATTCGGAGTGGACCAGGTGCTTGCTCTGTTGCCTCAGGCCTCTGGCCTGAGGAGGTACTAATGAAGTGAGCTCTGTGCTTAGAAGCCTGTCTGGGACCTACTAATGCTTAGGTGGCCCTGAGGCTGTTTTGCCCAGTGTGGAAGGAGCCAAGCCACATTGAGAAGACACAGGGGAGGACCCTTGATGGAGAGAGCCAGGATGAATGCTGGTCTCTCAGAAGGGCCTTTTGACTCACTTGAAGGATGCACCAGCATCTGAAAATATGCTTGCAGTGTTGCTGGATTGACTTAAAGGTGCTGACACTGTAAAGATGGATCTTGTTCTACATCTGGAAATGTGCTTGCTTGCAGTGTCGCCAGGTCAGCTTAAAGGTTGAGGACCTTAACCCTCTGTCCTACTACCTTCTTTCCTACATGAAAGCTTTGAAAAGATCAAAAGTGACCGGTGCCCAATTTCTGTTCATAACTCCCCATTATAGCCATTAACTCAGCCCTGGGGCTCGCTCCCTGCCTCTGGAGATGTTATCCTGCCTCTAGGGTACCAAGGGGGTCCTGCATTGTTAAAGTGCTTAGTGCAGTCAGGAGTCATGCAGGAGTTGTACTAAATAACCAAGAAAAAGTGCAGTCTAAAGTTGTGCAAAACAGCTTGCAATTTGTACAGAGCAGTCAGAAACCTAGCAAGTCCTTAAGTTCTACAGTTCTACAGTTTGGAATATCCCATGCTCCCCATCCCTATCCAAGTTCCTGTTCATAAAAAAACAAAGAAACTCTAGACTGATTCTTGAGCCGGTGGCAGAGTGCCGAAAGTGCTACGTGCCTGGTTGTGTATGCTGTGAGTGGGCAAAATAGGCCCAATTACCAGCGGCTTCTGCAAGGGGTAGCACTACATGTACCTGAGACTCTTTACTACACCCTGTAACATGAATGTCTCTCTCATGGAAAACTCTATACAACAGAGCAGTCTCTTTCTAATAAGTCATTCTCTCGTTAGGTCATGTCACACTAGAAATTTGCTACTGGTGTCAACCTACTAGCAATATAATTACAAAGATGTACCTCACCTCACCTATGGCCTCATTACCATGATGCCCAAACCAGCCAGGTGTCGCTCCTTAGCTGTTTACTCACCAGCAACTGAGATTCTGATATGTCCCAACCAGTGACATCTATTAAGGCAGTTGAATTTTGGTGATGCTGCTGCTGTAGAGATGTCAACAGCAGAGTGACAAGGTTCATATAGCATTGTCTAGCAGACACACTCTATAAAATGGCAGTTTCAAACCATGTAATCACCAACAAGGCCATGTCTATCTAACATGGCCAATAGCAGAAGAACCCAGTTGGTAATTTGGCTCACCAAACTGTCTGTCGACTGAAGTACATAAGACCATTATACCAATTGTTCAAACTATGTGTAGCTGAGTGATATCACCAGTTAACCATTAGGGCATTATGGAATATATGGGGTGATTCAAGTGAAAATCACCAAGGACCTATATACAAACTTTATATAAATTTGCACTGCTGCTCCTTGGAATATGCAGTATTTAAAAATATTGTGTACTTTATTGTGTACTTGGAACTTTTCAAAAGTTCTTACTAATACAGGGTTGATGTCCTGTGCATGAGGACTAGTGTACATGCATTGCCTGCCTTGTGTTTATTGCTGTTTACAAGGATTTTATTACTAGTTCTCTAGACTGGAACTCCTCCAGATCATTAAGAACATCACTGGCCCAGTGAAGGTATGATATGCCTAGTCAGCGATGCAGTATTTATTGCTTCTGCATACATTGCAAGATTAAGTTGTGTCTACTCAAAAGGCCATGTGGCATTAATCGTGCCTCATTTGCCAATAAAATATGTTTTCTATCGCAACCGCATAAACTTTATAGTTAGTTCAGCTTAGAAAGTATATAATATAAAAACATTGCTCATGCTATATCCTGGTATAAAAAGCCTAGCTAAGCCCACTTTTTGCTGCTGTGGTATAGAGAATGCTGAATTAATTAAACAGCTCAATGTTGAAAGAGTTCTTGGCATGGTGTTTATTGGCGCATGAGGTCAGTCATTATCCATCTTCCCAGTCTTGATATAATAATCCACCTGCAGCCGCCCTTTGAATGCAGAATGCAGGTTTCTATTTTCCTGCAGTACATGGAAAATGCACACTTTACCAATCCTACATGTTCACCTCTGCCACCTGCTGGGTATTGCACAGATCTGCAGCTGACTCACATTGCTGCTCCACACCTGGCCTCAATCAGCAGTATTCACTTTTTTTTTTCAATTTTATTAAGGGCCCTTTCACACGGGCGTTCCGCATGTCCGCAAATTATCCTATTTTTTTGCGGATGATATACGGACATAATGAATGTCAATGGCATTGCGGATGTCAGCGGATGACCATCCGCTGACATCCGATTTTCGTCCTTTCAGCTCTGTTCCGTTTTTTGGAACGGAACAGAACCCTATTTTTGTTCCGTTTAAAAAACGGAATGGATGCAAAATCGGATGTCAGCAGTGTCATCCGCTGACATCCGCAATGCCCATAGACATACATTATGTCCGTATATCATCTGCAAACGGATGGGATGATATGCGGACATACGGAGCAGGATGACACAAGTGCCATCCGCTCCGTGAAAAAAAAAAAAAAAGTGCCGGAGCGGATCGCAATGCTGTCCACTCCGTGTGAAAGTGCCCTAAAGGTAACAGATGTACAAGTGAAAAAACAGTACAGTTTGCATGAAATACTGGTATATATCTTAGTAACAGCAATGAACAATAACATTACATATATCAAGTTATGTACATCAAAAGAAAAAAAGAAGGGAGACAGAAAAAGTTACATATGTAACAAAGAAGGGCAAGGATTGGAAGCATCTCAGAACAGGGGAAAATGGTAAAAAGATTGTATTAATATCACTTCACCATAAAGGATTCAGCCAGACGTCAACTGAGTATAGGCATTAGAATACCGGAAAAGGAGCCATGGAGACCACAATTTGTTAAACTTAGCAACAATGTTCCTGGAAACAGCTGCTAATTTCTCCATACCATACACCTCTTCGACAGACGATAACCACTCCCCCTATAGTGGGAGTGTGTGTAGATTTTCAGTATCTGGGGATATGGAGCTTAGCTGAGGTCAAGAGATGCCCAGTGAGAGTATGCTTAGGAGGTTTGGACCTGTGAGCTGGTATGTGGAGCAAGCAAAAGGTCACCGAGAGTGTCTCAGCAGAACCAGTTATATCTTTGATTATTGTACAATGCAAAAAATGCAAACGGTATAGAAAATAATAAACAACCAACCAGCCCCCTGGATGGTATTAAATGGTCGGCCATGTGCAATTCTAGGCAAAAAAAAAAAGGGGGTTCGAAGGAAGATTATAGCATTGTTCGGCCATGTGGAAAAAAAAAAATATATATATATAGATCGGCCAGACCAGTAAAATAGGAGGTTAGGGGTCAGCAGGTAGAGAACCACAAGTCATGTACAGAAAAATAGAATGAAATAGGCCAGTATGAAAGAGTCATATCTCAGGCAGATTCCCTGGATCTTGAGCTCCGGGCTGAATGGAAGGAGTTCCCTTTCTTTGGCTGCTTGTGGAATTTCCCCTTCTTAGGCGGGTGCTTGGTGCGAGTTGAGTGAGGCGACCTAGGTGGGCTGTGTGAAATCGGGTATCCCCGAAATTCCCTGTACCAATCCTGTAAGTCCAGGCGAGGGAGATGAAGTGCCTCACAAAAATTTGGGAGGTCATCCGGGGTTTTCAAAAGCAAGTGGTTACCGCCATGCGTGACAGATAAGGCGAAAGGGAATTTTCACCTGTATGTTGTTTCCCCTCAGTTTCTCCAGCAGGGGGCGCAGAGCTTTGCGATTATTCAGTGTGATTGGAGAAAGATCTTGATACAGGGTAATTGTGCTTTCATTAAAGGTAATCAGCTCATTTTGTCTAGCATGGAATAAAATGTCTTCCTTAAGCTTATTGCTGATGAGGCAGCAGACAATGTCCCATGGAGGGGCTGGTTCAGCTTGCCGGGGTCTGAGGGCTCTGTGGGCCCGGTCAAATTTAATAACAGTACCCGCATTGCGCTCCAAGAGGTTATTAAAAATGGAGGTTAGTGCTGGGATAATATGTTCCGAGTCGACAGCTTCAGGGATGCCATGTACCCTAATGTTATGTCTGCGCCCTCTGTTGTCCAAATCCTCTAAGTGGCGGTTAATGGCGATGAGTTGTGAGGTGTGTGTCTCAGAGGCAGTTTCCAACTGTTGGATAGCCTTATCCCTCCTGTGGCCTGCATGTTCGTTAGTGAAGACTCTCTCATTAAGGGCCGAAAGATCTGCTTTAATCTCCGTGATGGCAGAGGAGAATGTGTTTTCGATATCAGCCATGAATACAGACATGTCTGCGTAGGAGAGCGGGTGATTAGGGGAGATATGCTGTCTCACCATGTCCTCAGAGGCCGATAAGGAATCCTCACTGTCTCCCTCTCTGTCAGCCGGCGCCAACTTGGCCATGCAGCTCTCCTGCGTTAGACGATTCTGAGCCAGAAAGATGTTGGGATGCTGCACACTTTCGGAACGGACGATGAGCGAGGGGTCCGGGTCCCAGAAGATTGGCCACTGTTTTTGCCCATGTTCAGGAGTAAGGTATGTCGGTGTCTGTGCTGGAAGGCCGCGGTGAGGACGGAGCTCTCTCACACTGCTGCCATCCGTGCCACACGTCAAGCCACGCCCCCAGTATTCAAATTTATTTCAGAGGCTCCACCTCCTGATCAAAGGCATCTTGTCCTTTCCATTTGTCTACTTTCTATGCTTGGATTCAATTTTGGTTATACAGTAAATCCCACAGAATTTGTTTCCACCTGCCTGTCAAGTTCTCTGACCTTCTGTTTTTTTTCTGACCGAGTTAAACTGCCCTCTAGTGGGCATAACATTCTCACCTAAGGCAGCTCTAGGGAGGACCTGACTGACCATAGTTGCACTTTCCCCCTTATGCTGGTCCACCACGCTTAGTGATACCTAGTAACAGATTTCTGTCTTTTCTGATACAATAGCACAGAATAAAACCAGAACGTAAACTCTCTTTCGATTCAGTTTGAGAATAATTAAATCTGGCAGTTCCAGAGTACAATCTGCACAGGGAAAACAGACTATGTTTGTGACCATTCAGCAAAAGCAGCCTGCAATGTCAATAAATTAGGCTGAAAATGACTTTTTTATATAAACATAATACATTACAATTAAAGAAACTAAATTATTAGCCTAAGTCCCATTAGAATTTATTCATGCCCATTGCAAAATCTCATGTATTTGTCCCGGTCTTATTATTTTGAAATACTTACCTATTACTAAGATTAAAATGAAACCATGTGCTCTATAAAATAATTAAGTAACACAAATGTAAGAAGAACTCTTCTGACTGGTCATCACGCTAATGTAGCAGACCCCTAAAGAGCCACTGGTGAATTTTGGTCCTATTTTCCCCTTAGAGTACACAGGCTCTCTATGCTGAAGGTGATCTGTACTCTCTGCAGAGTTAAAAGTTACACAAAGTCACTGCTCTTCAGCATAGGGCTATTTACTCACTTAGTCACAGGATTATCGGTTGCCTCCTTCCGTTATCCACAAGGCTCTTCCTAGTGAGGGAGATGTGGACTCACACCACCATAGGACAGCTGAGATCTTTCCCACCAACTCCCTCCTGGCTACCTCCAGTGAGCTTCTTCAGACCCCACCTGATCCCTGGACTTGAATTTGTGAATAAGCCTCCAGCTAAGCTTAGCTGGGACCTTGGTGTCTTCCTAAAAGCTTCTTCTAAGGTCCTGCATCATAGACAGATTCCCTGCGCAAGGTCTCCTCCTGCACAAATAGAACCAGAAGCACTCCTGCCCTGACTCAGGCCTCAGATTATTTATGAGCTCTTCCACCACCTACTGGGCATGCCTCCCCAGGGATTAGCTAGAGTCTCATTGTCAGGGCACCAACGGCTGGACAAGGACTCTAGAACCCAGCATTGCTACCAGCACTTCACATGGGCCCCTATAAGGAAGCCTGTCAGAGACTGCTGTCAGACGCTGCAGTTGCTGGTTGATCTTTGGCTCCTCCAATGCGTTCTTGTGATATTCCTGTTCTTGTGTATCCTGTTACCAACCCTGCTTGTACTTAACCTGTCTCCTGCTTGCTTCCTGTGTTCGACCTTGGCTATTCATCATACATGATTAGACAAAGCTCCTGGCATTCAGCAGTTGTCATTTAAAAATATGTCTCTGTCAATTTCATTCATCAGTGTAATTAGTAAGGTGTGCTGACAAAGTGTGCCTATTACTGACTTATTAACAAATCACAATTAATGTATTGCATATACATATTTCATGCCAGTTTAACCTACTGTACACATCTGTTATTTAGGTTTTACATGATCGAAATTCTGAAAGCAATAGCATATACTGTTAAATCTTCCTTATTCGTACTGTGCATTTGAGACCTCAAGATGACAGGAAAAGCTTTTTCAGCTTGGTTGGTGGTCCTTGGTAAAGCCATACTATTCCAAAGCTTATCAAGAAGTGTGGGTCGTGTTGGTATAATGGGTTTTCTCTACTATAAAGTATCATATGGTGGAAAGAAAGCTGTACAAGACAACAAGGCGGGACACCACTAGTTCAGTAAACCATCCACCATCTGTCCAGGGACCCTGTGTACATTCAGTGTGTACATGCCATTCAACCTTGGCATGTTCATTGACTGGGCTTCCGTCTGCTCTCGTCCAGATATTACTCGTTACTGACCTTTGGTTTGTTTACTGTCTATGCTTCTGCTTGACCCCTACCTGCTACATCTGCTACTGGACCCGGCTTGCCCACCTCCTAGTGGGGCTATTCTGAGGACCGTGACCTGGTACTAGTATGCAGCAAAACCCATTTCACCATCAGCAGCTCTGGAATACCAGCTATTACTTGGATCCTGCACCTTGGCATAACCTATGCCATCTGCCAAAAGAATCTGCTGATAAGTTTGTTTTTGACTACTCACAGCAATTGGCCTCTGAGCCTGATGCTCCCCTGGAGTGCTGCTGAAGTGCTGTACCTGACACTACCTACCCACCCCATCTTCAGTCTCGGACCATGCCGTATACCCATGTTGTTTTAATGTCTACCTTATCCTGAGTGCCCCATAACCCATCTTCTACGCTCCTAATTAACAAAGGGGCGTAAGCCCCCTTTTCAGCTCAGACCAGATGAGAGGAGGAGGGTTGTTAACCTTACTGGCCCTGCTCATGTAGTGTAATCACAACATGGGCACAGAGAGGGAGCTGAACTGTCTGACAAGGTCACACCTGGCATAAATCTTTGGTAGTTTTCTATATGAAAAAATGCTGCATTCCCTCTGTTATTTAGAAGCAGACCCTGTGCTAGCATGGATAGCACAAATAGACCTGAAACAGGCCTATCTATTTATTTAATGTGTTGCGCGCCACTTCTGACAGTTTCCGGAGCATGTTGTTTAGGTAATTCCCCAGTTTATCGCTAATTGATGCTTCATAAGGAGCCCTTATAAAAGGCAGACAGGGAAAGTAATTGCTGAATCATTCAGTTGTATAAACTGGAGCTTTAGGAACTGCGCTCGGTTAACAAAAAAATGAAAGTTTTTAATATAGCAGATAATGAAAGCCTGAATAATGTGAAAAGAAGGTACCAATGGAACCAGAAGCTCCACTTATTGATTAAAAATGAGAACTAAAAAAATATTAATCATTGACAAAACAAAAGAGAACTTAAAAACAATACAGAATTTTGCTGTATTTCAACCATAGTAAATAAAGAATGACAATATATAGAAAACCACAATATATTTTTTCTAAAACCGTGATAAGGAATGTTATAATTGCTCCTTTCATGGCAGGGAGTCTTGTCAATGGTTCCATGTACTCTGTAAAGCCCCATGAAATGTGTTGATACTAAACAACTAGATGTATTCAGTTCATTACTTATTGAAATATACATTTTATTACACACATTTTTAATGTTATTTCACAGTTTGCTTGCAGTATCTTTAGGTATTGCTTGTAGTAAGGAAAGAAGCTAGAGAAGAGTTATGTTACTGCATAACACTAGAGACAATAAGCACAGCTAGTAAATGAAAAGGGCAATGCATTAACATTTAGTTCCCAAAGATTTAGGGTTTTATTAGCACATTAAAGATTTGGTAGGCTTTTTCTGGGTAATGCTGCCCTATAAAAGACTTCTTATTTACAGAAAGCCCTACCTGCAAAATCCTTTACAGCGGATTCACTAAAGAATACTTTATGTATGCAGATATTTATTTACATACATATATACGTACATTTTTATACAGTAAATTCAAGAGAACTCAAGGGCTCGTATGGGCCAGTATGGGCTCCAGTATGCATGGTATACGAAATCCCTCACAAAACCCCATTTCTTGGATCCGAGCAGCCGCCCTATCCAGATATCTACAGATATCTATTTAAGAACGGCAGCATCCTTCATACCATCACCGGTGTCCTCCCTTTTTCCAGCAGCATCACTGACTCTTTTCCCGTCCTGATGCAGCACAAAAGGTAGTGACTACCCCCACATCCGGAACACTCATGCTTGAATCTACAGGAAGGTCAGAATTTGAAGGATCCCTCATTGAACTGCCAACAATAACCTTTTTTTTCTTGTTGGCCAGGGGTCCCAAAGTTGAATAAACAACAACCCCCTCCCCCCCCCCCAAAAAAAAAAGCCTGTCCTTCCCGAAGTCATCAACTGCTTTCAGAGGCTAATCTCCTTATGATCCCACCAGATGAAGGGGTGAATTGCTTTACGCTGATGAAATTGTTCATCATAGCATAACCAGGCCATGCCACCATAAACCCTATGTGCTTCTCCAATAGCGTCTAAATAACAGAAAAGGGCAGAACAATTTTTTGGCTCCTTTTCCCCAATAACGCTTGCTAAAATCACAAATGCCTATAACCAGTTGGAGAAAGTATGTGGTATTAATCGGTAGCGGCGTTTTTTCCTCATCCTCTTTTTTGCTGTCCTCTGCCATAGCCCTGTTAAAATTAAACTTATGGGAGAAGGGAAAAGATTACCATATAGTCCGACTTTAGGTGAGTGCCTAGAGGCCCCTCAAAGCAAACGTATACCTCCCTTCTGGCCAGACGCACTTTTTCTGTCTCCTTGTCCCCCACCGGAGTGCCGCTGGCTGAGCCATTTCCGTGGAGCGTGTCCCCACCCTCAGTCTGTGTATCTGTAACTGCCAACATCTGTCCCACCTGGGAGGTGGAATTCTTACAGGCTTCCTCAGACGGCCTGCGTTGCGAATCCCACGCTTACACCAGCCGAGGGTCCCACGGCGTCCCGGCAGCCAAGCGTTGAAGCTGATCCCTCAAGCCTGTCGCCCCCCAACTCTCTACTGCCCCCCTAACTCTCCACTAGAGGAAGAACATAGAACAGAGTCATTATGAAGGCACCAGGCTGCGCAGGGCCATAAACCCCTCCAGCCGCAGATGTGGATGCCCCCGCTGGCTACTGGAGCTTGCCATCCTCCGAGCTGGTGACCTCCCCCTCAGATCTGAAGTCCTCTGGATGCTGCACAGAAGAACCATACCAGCTGTCTTCATCCTCTTCCCCATGCTGTGTCACCTCTGGTGCTGTCCCTCTGTCACCTCTCCCCTGCACAGTGCGCTGTGCAGCTCACAGGCTGACCTGTCACAGCCTTGCACTGTGAACAGTGGCCATGCCTCCGCTCTACCCCCTTGTGATGTCATCCACGGGTCGTGAAGGTCCCGGTAGAGCAGTACAGAGGCTGCTTCTTCCAATGGCAGCATGCACTGTTAGCAAGCCGGACCGCTCTGCACCCAACAGCCGCTTCCTCTGAGTGGATGTGCCTCCTTGTCACCCTCTCTAACCCGCTCCTAAAGTTAGGCCTGCCGGCTGTGCCTGGTGACAGGCTTGGTGCCCGAAGCTGCTCCTCCCCCGCGCTAAGCTGACACCCCGGCAGGAACCTCTCCACGTGTGCCAGCCGACTGCTTCTGTGTTCCAGTGATGTTGGAGGAGAGAAGTGCAGATGGCTGGTGAGTGTCTCTCCCTTCTGGGCCCCGCCGATGATGGGGATTCCTCCCAGGATCACTCCTCCCAGCAGGTGTCCACTTAGAGGGGGGTCCCAAAGGGTCCCTATTGGGGCAACCATGGCAATGCTGAACCCAAGGGGTAGTCTCCCTGGGCTTAAGCGCTCTGGAGGCCGTGACCCCTGAGCATGTGCCCGTGGGGCAGGTTCTGTCCGTGGCTGTAAAAGACAAACAGGCTAAGCGCCTCTAAGTGCAGTAAGTTTTTATTTCAATTGGCACACAAGATGTAACAACTCACATGTAATGAAAGTAAGTAGGCTCGATCTGAAGGCATAAAGTGATCGTAAAGTCCAGAGTCCTGAGACCAGGAGAAGAGATGTCCAAGGCCTGTAGATGGAAGCGGAGGACAGTAAGCCGGCTGCTGTCTTCCGGGACCGGCTGATCTCCGCGTGTCAGACTGGAACGCAGCATCTGCCGCGTGACGTCACCAAGGTCGAAGGAATTACACAACGCGTTTCAGAGCATGCGCCAAGCTCGCAGAGAGCATGCGCGCTCTTTTTTCAAGTGTTAATGCGGGGACTACTGGGAGCCAAAGTTTATATTACCGTGATCCGTAGGTGGGAGTGTACAGGGGGACGAACCACCAATGGGAAGGAATGGCGGCCATACTGGACAAGAGAACTTAGTATAAACAGCAGTGATGTCTATACTTAGATAAAACAAACATATGCACAGACATAAAATGCTATAAAAATATATAATAATGTGAATGTATATATGTAGACAGTATAACTAGTACATGAATGAAATAGGTGAAAAGAAGAATAAAAGAATGAGGGAATAAAAGGTACTCAGCGTATAAAATCATTCATGAGATAAAGAGTACAATCACAATGGATATCAGAAATGCGTGATAAATGCTAAAAGATCAAAAATGTTTAAATATTCTAAAATATCCTTTAAAAAGTTTTTCCAATGTTTTTCCAAACATTTTTGATCTTACGCTATCTGGTTCCCCTTCCACCCTGTCATGCCAGCCCTTTGCTTCATTCGCTCCTCCTAGCTCCCAAGCCTTCTTTCTTCCACAAGCACATTTGTACTGAAGATGATTGATAGATCAACTTCAGTACAACCAGCCTGTCCAAAGATGGATCGAAATTTGTATGATTCCTGCTGGAACGGCCAAATTTAATTCCATCTAAGGCTGGTTTAAGCCCTGTCTCTGAAAATAACTAACACTGACACTAAGGGAACATGGAAGAAGTGGGGAGGGTCCAGCTAAGAGGATAAAGATTTGTGAGTAGTTATTTTAGATTATTGCAAAATGAGAAAACAATGTGGCCAGGCAGTGGAAAAGGTGAATAGAATGCTATAATGTATTACTAGAAGGGCCACCAGCAGGTCCTAAATCCCCTATATAAACTATATTGTCAAAAGTTTTGGGGCACCTACCTTTATACGCACATGAACTTTAATGGCATCCTAGTCTTAGTCCGTAGGGTTCAATATTGAGTTGGTGATGCGCTTCAGAAGTGAATATAAAGTAAAAATATAATAAATGTATAAACTGGCGTGGTAAAAAGTGTTCTAGTGATAAAAAGTGTTGGTGTTGGTTAAAAAAAGGTGATCCAATACTTCATTTATATCTCATATATATATATCAATACAAGTAAACTATTCCAGTTATCTTCTATACAATAAAGTGCTGAGTGTTTATACTTTCCTAAAAGGTATCAAATAAATAAACCGTAGACAAGATAAAAATAAAGATACTTCAAAAAGAGATACAAAGTGCTGTGTGCTCATTTGCTTAGATCAAAAAATAAATAAATAAATAAAGTGCTGTGTTTATAGTGTCCATATATATAGAGATCCAAAATCAGGTGTCATTCCCTTCGATATCATTAAATAAAACAAGGTGCTCTCATGCAAAGTATGGGTGTTGTGACTTGTTGCCTCCACCAGGTGTCACATCTAGGTGCTCTATCTTCTCACCTCAATAAGGTGTATATTGCGCCTGTATACAAGCTTAGCCTCCGAATATCATATAGGCTTTATTTATTCCGGTATCTTGCTCCACTTCCAAGTATTTCCTGTCCTGTCCTGTTTAGTATTTAGGGGTGCATACACTTTCCGTCCTTAATTCCATATCGTGGCCTCGGGCTCAGTAAAAACATAGGGCAATCATGGTGCAGTATGTCAAACAAGATATTTTATTAAAAACGTAGTTGCACTTACAATTTGTAGATCATTTGAATGCGGGTAAAATCTCAATACAGCGTGGGGAGCGTTATCGCTCCGATCTCTAACGTCACTTCCGGTAGTCTGGCGGCTCCTCCTACGCGTTACGTCACATCACGTGACTTCCTCAGGGAGTGGCCTATACTGGATGTGACGTTTATTTATATATGCCGGACCGGAAGTACCGTCGCGGCCATTTTTAAAAAACCTTGTGAGCGAAATTCCGGCGGATATGCTCGTTCCGCCATATTGCCTTTAGAAACAGGTGTATTGTTATTGTTTTTCTTCAATGTTTACACCGGAAGTGAGGTTGTGGATCGTTTTTTTATCTAGATGAATACATTTGTTGCATATACCCAAACTTATTCACAGTTATTGCATCTAAAAACATACAGAAAAGATAGTCCAAAACCGAGTAAAATCATTAGTTTATAAGAGCATATCTTTTAAAATTATATGTATACCGACGTACAGCTATCTTCATAATACTTTAAGTGTGCCTAAGGGGATGGGGAATATTTCTTATTTCTTATCATCAGATCAGGTGGTGTTTACTTGTCTGAGGGGGGATTTTCAGAATATGTTTAAAATATAAAAATTAATAAAAGAATATATTCTCTATTTAACACTTTAAAAATCACTAATAAAGCAGTTTAAGTCGAAGTCAACGTTCAGGCCATTTGGTGTAAAAGAATCCATTTTAAAAATCCATTGTGATTCAAGTTTACTCAGGGTACGAACTTTATGGCTTCCTCTCCAATGTCTTATGTAGGGAGTAATCCCCCAAAAGAGCATTTTTGAGGGGTCTTTATGATGATATTTGGCAAAATGTCTTGATACGGTATGTTTGTCGCTTCCTTTAATGATGTTTTGTACATGTTCTTTAATGCGAATCCTCAATAGACGTTTCGTTCTCCCTATGTATTGTAGTCCACAACTACATTGTAAAGCATAGACTGCTCCCTCTGTATTGCAGCAGATAAATTCTTCAATTTTGAATTTAGTTCCATTCTTATTCTATATTTATCCTTTGTGCAATTGCGTTTAAGTCTTAATAATTGTCCCTTCGGGATATTCCACAGCCAATTTTTATGGTGGCAACTGGTGATGGGGAGATAACTGTTGCCACCATAAAAATTGGCTGTGGAATATCCCGAAGGGACAATTATTAAGACTTAAACGCAATTGCACAAAGGATAAAGACTTTGAGGAAGAAGCCAAAGCGCTGGCCCAAAGATTTGTGGATAAAGGCTACGAAGAGAAATTCATGGAAAATAAAATAACTGAAGTAAAGAATACACAGAGAAAAGAACTCTTGAAGATAAAGAAAAATAAGAATTCCTATACAGACAAAATTCCAATAATTTTGAATTATAATTTACAATATAAAGCAGTGGAGAAAATATTCAAAAAACACTGGCATGTGTTAAAAATAGATAGACATTTGAAGAATTATATTCCAGAACAACCACACTTTATATATAAAAGGGCACCAACATTAAAAAATAAAATTGTAAAAACCATCATAGAACCCCCGAAAAAACCATTTTCTTTTTTCACTGGAAAGGGATTTTATCCCTGCAAAAGATGCTTTGCATGTACAAAAACAAAACAACCAAAGCAGAAAATAACTGAATTTTCATCTACCAGCAATGGAACTAAATTCAAAATTGAAGAATTTATCTGCTGCAATACAGAGGGAGCAGTCTATGCTTTACAATGTAGTTGTGGACTACAATACATAGGGAGAACGAAACGTCTATTGAGGATTCGCATTAAAGAACATGTACAAAACATCATTAAAGGAAGCGACAAACATACCGTATCAAGACATTTTGCCAAATATCATCATAAAGACCCCTCAAAAATGCTCTTTTGGGGGATTACTCCCTACATAAGACATTGGAGAGGAAGCCATAAAGTTCGTACCCTGAGTAAACTTGAATCACAATGGATTTTTAAAATGGATTCTTTTACACCAAATGGCCTGAACGTTGACTTCGACTTAAACTGCTTTATTAGTGATTTTTAAAGTGTTAAATAGAGAATATATTCTTTTATTAATTTTTATATTTTAAACATATTCTGAAAATCCCCCCTCAGACAAGTAAACACCACCTGATCTGATGATAAGAAATAAGAAATATTCCCCATCCCCTTAGGCACACTTAAAGTATTATGAAGATAGCTGTACGTCGGTATACATATAATTTTAAAAGATATGCTCTTATAAACTAATGATTTTACTCGGTTTTGGACTATCTTTTCTGTATGTTTTTAGATGCAATAACTGTGAATAAGTTTGGGTATATGCAACAAATGTATTCATCTAGATAAAAAAACGATCCACAACCTCACTTCCGGTGTAAACATTGAAGAAAAACAATAACAATACACCTGTTTCTAAAGGCAATATGGCGGAACGAGCATATCCGCCGGAATTTCGCTCACAAGGTTTTTTAAAAATGGCCGCGACGGTACTTCCGGTCCGGCATATATAAATAAACGTCACATCCAGTATAGGCCACTCCCTGAGGAAGTCACGTGATGTGACGTAACGCGTAGGAGGAGCCGCCAGACTACCGGAAGTGACGTTAGAGATCGGAGCGATAACGCTCCCCACGCTGTATTGAGATTTTACCCGCATTCAAATGATCTACAAATTGTAAGTGCAACTACGTTTTTAATAAAATATCTTGTTTGACATACTGCACCATGATTGCCCTATGTTTTTACTGAGCCCGAGGCCACGATATGGAATTAAGGACGGAAAGTGTATGCACCCCTAAATACTAAACAGGACAGGACAGGAAATACTTGGAAGTGGAGCAAGATACCGGAATAAATAAAGCCTATATGATATTCGGAGGCTAAGCTTGTATACAGGCGCAATATACACCTTATTGAGGTGAGAAGATAGAGCACCTAGATGTGACACCTGGTGGAGGCAACAAGTCACAACACCCATACTTTGCATGAGAGCACCTTGTTTTATTTAATGATATCGAAGGGAATGACACCTGATTTTGGATCTCTATATATATGGACACTATAAACACAGCACTTTATTTATTTATTTATTTTTTGATCTAAGCAAATGAGCACACAGCACTTTGTATCTCTTTTTGAAGTATCTTTATTTTTATCTTGTCTACGGTTTATTTATTTGATACCTTTTAGGAAAGTATAAACACTCAGCACTTTATTGTATAGAAGATAACTGGAATAGTTTACTTGTATTGATATATATATATGAGATATAAATGAAGTATTGGATCACCTTTTTTTAACCAACACCAACACTTTTTATCACTAGAACACTTTTTACCACGCCAGTTTGTACATTTATTATATTTTTACTTTATATTCACTTCTGAAGCGCATCACCCACCCAAACTGTATACATTGTATTAACTGCTTCCTGGTACCAGTACTGTGGTGCAGCAGTAAGAAGGGAAAAATACATATCCTCAGATAGCGCAGGAACCACCCATACATATAACAATATTGAGTTGGCCCACTCTTTGCAGCTATAACAGCTTCAACTCCTCTGGGAAGGCTGTACACAAGGTTTTGGAGTGTGTCTATGGAAATATTTGACCATTCTTCCAGAAGCGCATTTGTGAGGTCAGGCACTGATGTTGGCTGAAAAGGCCTGGCTCGCAGTCTCCACTCTAATTCATCCCAAAGGTGTTCTATCGGGTTGAGGTCAGGACTCTGTGCAGGCCAGTCAAGTTCCTCCACCCCAAACTCACTCATTCATGTCTATCTAGACCTTGTTTTGTGCACTGGTATAAATAATTTGGTGGAGTGGGGATTATGGTGTGGTGGTTTTTTCCAGGTGTTGGGCTTGGCCCCTTAGTTCCAGTGAAGGGAACTCTTAAGGTGTCAGCATACCAAGACATTTTGGACAATTTCATGCTCCCAACTTTGTGAGAACAGTTTGGGGATGGCCTCTTCCTGTTCCAACATGACTGCACACCAGTGCACAAAGCAAGGTCCATAAAGACATGAAAGAGCCAGTTTGGAGTGGAGGAACTTGACTGGCCTGCACAGAGTCTTGGCCTAAACCTGATAGAACACCTTTGGGATGAATTAGAGTGAAGACTGCGAGCCAGCCCTTCTCGTCCAACATCAGTGCCTGACCTCACAAATGCGCTTCTGGAAGAATGGTCAAACATTCCCATAGACACATTCCTAAACCTTGTGGACAGCCTTCCCAGAAGAGTTGAAGCTGTTATAGCTGCAAAGGGTGGGCCAACTCAATATTAAACCCTACGGACTAAGACTGGGATGCCATTAAAGTTCATGTGTGTGTGTAAAGGCCGGTGTCCCAATACTTTTGACAATATAGTGTATTTGGACTGTTGGATGAATGCTACACATGGACAACTGTTGGGATTATTATTTATCATTAAGAAGAGTATGTTTGTGGGACTTTTTATGCACTTTTTAAAGTCACATTTTTGTTGGTTATTTTTGTCATAAGTATAATATTTTACACTTTGGTTTTTGATTATAAGATTGTTATATTCATTCTTGTTCACTTGGGCGCTGCACATTTGTTTTCATATAAAGTGACATAAAGTGAACAGAAACCAAGTAAAATTCAGGTACTTTGCTTAAATAAAAAAAAAATAAAAAAATAGTATTTAATGATGTATCATTGATTACAGAGATTTATATTTTTGTGCTTGATATATATCCTACGTTCAGATTTTTTAATACACTTGCCTGGAATTAATGAAAAAATAATGACTTTTAAAATGTGACGCATAAAAGAAAAAAAAATGTTCCAATAAAATGACACACTCAGATCAAGATCAAGAACACTGCATCCATTTCAATATACCTTCATATTTGGCAGAACACTCCCTGGAAAATGATCATTAGTCAAACTCGATGTCGGAAGGACATATCCTTAAAGCTAAGTTAATTAAATGAAGCTTAAGAAGCATTTTTTACACTTTAGCTGTACATTGACAACTTTTACTGTGAAGTTTGCCTTACAATATATAGAAAATTGAGAAAATAATCCAACAATCCACAACATTTATGATTCAAAGTAGTCAATTGATACCGAGCACAATGCTGCAAAAGAGAAATGCTGAGAGGAGTTTGTCTTTTTAGCAGTTATGAGGATATTCTAATTTTAACCCTGCATAAATCCTGTATGCATGTTTCCATGGCAGGATTAGGAGGTTAGGTTTAATTGAGAATTATGAGTGACATGGTTGTTAAAGCCGTGACCATAAGCTAGGAAAACTTCGGATGCCTCTCAGGCGGGGTTCACACATATGCATCTGCGGGTTAGTGCCTGGGGTCCGGTGCGTCTCTGTTCACTGGTTCAGGTGCGAATCAGGTCCGAATTTATGCCTGAATTCACCCAAAGATGCATAGGATCCTTTTTTAATGCAGACCACGACCGCCCCTGACCAGTGGGAACCGGCTTCATTGAGAGGCAGTCACACTCGCCTGTCATGCGAATTGGATGCTGGAAAACAATATTTTCATGCGGTTTCTTTCTGTTTTACCTTTTAACAAAACCTTTATTTAAAAATGCATGCAGCCGGAGCCTAATGTGTACGTAAAACCAAAACATTGTTTTTCAATTTTGGACACACAATGGGAAGCTTAGAATCTCTGTCTGTTTTTTACTACCATTTGGATCCTTTCTGGGGACATATACTATCACTATTGGTCCTGACTGATGAGCCTGAGTTGAAGCTTGGGTTATATCTGAACCCAGATATTAGCTGTCATTGCTGAGCCAATGAGCTACAGGTGGTAGACTATCTGCCACACTGTTGACATACACAAAGGGTTGGGGAAACTTGTGACATTATTGACCCAATATGGGCACATGGCCAAATTGGGTGAAAGATATCATGAGCATCATTGCCCTTTGTATATGGGCAGCTATAGGGCATGCAGCTCATTGGCCCAGCAATGACAGCAAAATTCTGAGTTCAAATCAAACCCAAGCTTATCCCTAGTCCTGGGGACAATTATCCCCAGTACAAGAAGTCATTGCAAATCCCAAATTTTTGAGTTGCCAAAGGAGAGGGGAAATCTTCCAAAGGGTAAACCTGTTCTGATGACAAGTGTCTTTGAAGGCATTTCCCTTTGCTTTGAAAGAATTTCCTCTTGTATACAACTATTGTCTCTGGGACAAGAAGTAAATGAAAAGTTCCCATGATGGGACAAAGACTGAAAAAATACAAATACCCGACAGGGTTCATGACTATAAGAAAACAAAATAGGCTTTATATACACTTTAAATAGAAATCAGGAGTATGAATTTGCTTTACAATCTCAAATACATGTAGCACCCTCATAGGTAGGTGCTAGGTAAAACATAGAGTGGCCCTGTCTGCTTATCAGGAGGGCCTGATTTGTCATTGTAGCCTGTCACATGCTTCCCGGTGTGACTTATTGAGTCTGGGGAGTCTCCCCACTGTATCCAATGAGGGATCTTGTTGGACAGTGGAGGAAACCTAGCCAATAGCACACCAGGGTTTATGACTGTCCCAGTGGGTGGGCATTGCTGCAATGCATCCTGGGATTGGGAATAAATCCTGAGGTGGCATGTGACAGAGTGTCTTTTGGCGGGAGCAAAGTCCCAGGAGGAGGTAGACGGCGGTCTATCCTCCTGCTGAAGTGAGGAATGTGGTTCAGGCAGTCGGGCCAGGGACCAGAGGTTGAGCTGTGCTGCAGACGATCCCGTGTGCTGACCAGTGGAGCTGCTGGGCAGAAGACTTCAGGAAAAACAATGTCGTGAGTACTCAGGGATCTACCCAGGGGTCTGCCTAAGAGAGGGGACCACTCCAGAGAGGTCAAGGGGATCAAGGAGCCAGCTAAACCAGAGTGTTACAGTAAAGGGGGTGCCAAGCCCTGAAGATTAGGGATAAAAGAGGGCGCCAGGAAGGGCCCTGAAGTTGTTTAGCAGTGCAGTCTACCTCAACTTACAGCTTGCCTTAAAGAGGAAGTAAACCCTCCTCTGCAAGTTGTACCTATAGGTATATGATAAGGCTTACCTATAGGTACTGTAAATATCTCCTAAACATGTACCGTTTAGGAGATATTTACCTTACATGCAGCCAGTGACATCACTGGCGCATGCACTCTGAAGGAACGGCCGCTGGTGACGTTGCTTCAGAGCCCCGTGCCGTGACCGTCAGCTCCCACGCGCGTGCGCGGGAGTGACGTCACCGCGGCTCCGGCCAATCAGATGCCGGATGCCGCGATCCCGGGAGACGGGCGACTGAACATGTCACCCGTCATAGAGGTAAGCGGGCGGCATGACGGGCGCTCGTTCTAAGGTAAGTATTTCATAATGAGCTAGTATGCGATGCATACTAGCTCATTATGTGTTTCTCTTTCAGGTTAAAAAAAAAAAAATTGGGGTTTACAACCTCTTTAAGAAAGGATTACCTCAGGAAGCTTAATGACTCTTTTCACAGTCAAGAGCAAAGTGAAGCAGCGGCGTAGCCGTGACTAGCTCAACCTATCGTTAATCAGCGTTAACCAGCATTAACCAGCATTTTTCAAATCATCACTGCCTATTGTGCATAGTTCAGTTCAGTTGGAGTATCCCACTCATCCCTTCTCCTATCCAAGTTCCTAATAAAACCTAAAAACCAAAGAAACTGTACTGATCTTTGTCTGAGGGTAAAACACTTGGAAACATGCCAGATTGTTCTACTGTTGCTAATGGTAACCCAGGGGAACCCATCTTGAGCAGCTCTCAAGGGAGTAGTGCTACATACACTAAAACAAATGTTCAAAACACAGGGCCTGCATGCCAAATCCGGCCCACCAAGCCATTTCATGTGGCCCCCATATCTCTCCTACAGCTGCATTAATGCCCCCACCTTGTCTCAGCAGTCGACAGAAGAGAGGACGACAGAACTTCTCCACCAGATCCTGCACTTCTCCGTGTTGCTGCGGAGAGGCTTGTCTCTGCCCCTTCGTCTCAGGTGCTGGCAGTGGTGTATTTAGGTTTTGTGCTGTCCTAGGCCTGACTAAGTTTGTGCACCCCCTTAATTTAAATATGACCCACCCCTTCCAGCAATGGCCACACCCCTTTATGTTTATGACCTGCCCTGTCATCTGTACACCACAGACCACAACCACAGTCTATCTGTGCCCATCAGCATAGCCTTATCAGTTCTCATAAGTTCCGCCTCATCAGTGCCCATCAGTGCTGCCTCATTACTGTCCATCAGTGCAGCCTCATCAGTGCAGCATATCAGTGTGGCCATCAGTGCAGCCCTATCAGTGGCCACCAGTGTAGCCTATCAGTGCCCATTAGTGCAGCCTATCGTACCAGCGGGTAGAAGTGTGACTGCTTTATGGGGGTGCCAGACTAATTTGCCTCCTGGACCCTGCCCTCTGGCCCAATTCGCCCCATAATACTGTCACTAAACTAAAAGTGTAGCGCAAGCCGACGGGGACCCTTTTCGTGTTGGAGTCCGGAGGAGGCTGTTTTTTTTTTCATGCGGTGTGCAGCTTTTTTGCTGCCCCCCCTGGAAAGTGCCGCCCTAGACCTGGGCCTTGTCGGCCTAGGCCAAGATACAGCACTGGGTGTTGGCAGCAGAGAGGAGGATAGAACTCCTCCACCAGATCATGTGCCTGTCCTTGCAGCCGCAGCATACCCTCATCTCTGCCTCCCCCCAGCTTCTTCATGGCAGCAGCACAAGTTAAGGGGGGTGCACTGTGATGTAAGGGAAGAAGGGGGACTGATGTAAGGGGAATTGGGTGTTCTGGAGATCTAGTCTTACAGATAAAACTGGCCCTAGAGGGTATCCTCAAAGGGTCTTACACCCCTGCACTAAAACCTGCAGAGAAAGATTACAAATAAATACAGGTATATCAGTGTATTTCTTCTCTACCTTACAACATTACACATATTGACTCCTACACAACAGGTTTAAGTTTTATTGAGCTTGAGGTTGTGCTAGCTGCATTGAGATAAATTATGTAATTATGCTTTAGGTAGCAAAAATGATTGCTGTGTAAATGATGCAATTATGCTTTTGTTAGAAAATATGCAATTCCTTCAAAACCCTTGCTTTCTTTATATGCCAGGAGGAATCAGACTTAGAAAAAAAAAAAAAACTCAAAAATGCACCAAATGAATTGAGGACCTCAGGACAAACAAAGCATTGCCTGATTTTATGACAATCATTTACTCACAAATTGATCCATTTGTTATAAACAACAAAATATATTATGTTCTCACAATAGGAAAACACGAAGTGCACCTCCTACAAAATGCAGATTATTTGCTTTAACTGTAACAATTTAGACAAAACTGAAATGAGTTTAAAGAGACCCTGTCTTCAGATCTACAAAAATCTTCCCATAAGAGGATTTATGCATTTATTGTATTGTAGATGCACTAAACTACCGAAAGTACTAGGACGCCTGCTTTTACACGCACATGAATTTTAATGGAATCCCAATCTTAGTCCGTAGGGTTCAATATTGAGTTGGCCCACCCTTTGCAGCTATAACAGCTTCAACTCTTCTGGGAAGGCTGTCCACAAGGTTTAGAAGTGTGTCTATGGGAATATTTAACCATTCTTCCAGAAGTTCATTTGTGAGGTCAGGCACTAATGTGGACGAGAAGGCCTGGCTCACAGTCTCTGCTCTAATTCATCCCAAAGGTGTTCTACTGGGTTGAGATCAGGACTCGCTCATTCATATGTTTATGGACCTTGATTTGTGAACTGGTCCAAATCATTTGGTGGGGGGTGGGATTGTGGTATGGGGTTGTTTTTCAGAGGTGGGGCTAGGCCACTTAGTTCTCAGCATTCCGAGACATTTTGGACAATTTCATGTTCCCAACTTTGCGGGAACAGTTTGGGGATGACCCCTTCCTGTTCCAACATGACTGCGCAGCAGTGCACAAAGCAAGGTCCATAAAGACACGGATGAGCGAGTTTGGGGTGAAGCAACTTGACTGGCCTGCACAGAGTGCTGACCTCAACCCGATAGAACACCTTTGGGATGAATTAGAGTGGACACTGCGTGCCAGGCCTTCCCGTCCACATTAGTGCCTTACCTCACAAATGCGCATCTGGAAGAATGGTCAAACATTCCCATAGACACACTCCTAAACCTTTTGGACAGCCTTCCCAGAAGATTGGAAGCTGTTATAGCTGCAAAGGGTGGGCCAACTCAATATTGAACCCTACGGACTAAGACTGGGATGCCATTAAAGTTCATGTGTGTGTAAAGGCAGTCGTCCCAATACTTTTGCTAATATAGAGTATGTTATTTACCTGTACAAGCCTTCCATGTGTAGACATGAAAAAGTCCTGAGATTTTATGCTATTCCCCTTTGCTTGTCCTCTGGGAATTACATAAAAGGTAATGTAACGTGGTAAAGGGAGCGATGAAAGAGCTGGGCCAGCACAGACAGGGAGAGGGCTGTGGCAGGAAGGAGGGGGCTACACTAGGGCATCTACTCTCTTGAAGTAGTCACATTTTCTAGCTGAATACACATATAGTCTGTAAATGAATGGTCTGGAGACAGGGTCTCCTTAGGATGCTGGCTGCAGAGCAATAAGGTAATAAGTAAGACACAATGATTAAGGGTTAGGATTAGGGTTGAGCGAACACCTAGATGTCCGTGTTCGACGGGTTCGGCCGAACTTTAAAAAAAAGTCCGGGTCCGTGTCCCGGACTTTTACCGAACTTTTCCCGGACACCGAACCCCATTGAAGTCAATGGGGACCCGAACTTTAAGGCACTAAAATGGCTCTAAAACACCAAAGGAAAGGGCTAGAGTGCTGCAAATGGCAGCAAAACGTAATTAAGAGCATGGCAAGTGCTCTGCAAACAAATGTGGATAGGGAAATAACTTAAAACAACAAAAAAAAACAGAAAAATAAAACAATGTTCTTCTTCATCTCTGAAGGACGAGGCCCATATGGAGTAGGAGGGAGGTTAAGGTGGTGGTGGATGTGGCGGTGACATAGGCGTGCGCACAGGGTGTGCTGGGTGTGCCTGGGCACACCCTAATCACCTAGGGCACATAGCATTGCCAGTGAGGAGATGGGAAAGATCTCCCTGGGACCTGCTCTGCTCTATTTCTCCTTGCCTACAGGTACATGGCCCCGATACATTACTCTCCCTGCTGGCAAACACATGCATGTGTATTTCAACTTTGGGGTGCACACCTTAATGCAATAGGCTGCGCACACCTATGGGCGGTGTAGGTGGAAGCGGCGGTGGAGGAGGACCAGGGCCGGATTAACAGCATCATGGGCTTGGTGCTGAGGATTTTGAAGGGCCTTAGGGCCGTGCCTTGCCATGCACCCAGAGGAGGAAGGGTGCAGCCATGCATGCCTAATTCAACATGGGATGCTGTCTCTGAAGCCCATAAACACATCCATGCATCGCCAACTGTCCCTCCTTGTCCGGCCTTCACGCTGTGTGGGGAGGTTCTGAGGGTGCTGCCTGGGGAAGCGAGCATAGAAGCCAGACTTCTGTGTTTACAAGTGACAGAAGAGCGGTAACAGTGAATATGGCCAACCCGGGGCCTATATAAAAGGTAGGGGCCTGGAGCTGCAGCTCCAATAGCCCCTACATTAATCTGGCCCTGAGGAGGAGGACGAGGTAGCCAACACTGCTTCTTTTCACAAATTTTAAATGAGGGTACACCCCAAAAGAGTGAGAAAGAGCAAAAATGGAACAATGGGTGGGTAAGGTCGGTATCCATTGCTATTCTGCATAAGGTACGGAAAAGTCCCGTGGGATCCATGCCTGGTTCATTTTAATGAACGTGAGCTTGTCCACATTGTCTCTGGACAGGCGGCTGCGCTTGTCTGTTATAACGCCCCCAGCCGTGCTAAATACCCGTTCAGATAATACACTGGCTGCAGGGCACGCCAGCACCTCCAAGGCGTAAAGGGCAAGCTCAGGCCATGTGCCCAATTTGGAGACCCAGAAGTTGAAGGGGGCAGACCCGTCATTCACTACATGTAGGCGTGTGCACACATACTGCTCCACCATGTTGGTAAAATGCTGCCTCCTGCTAAGACGTTCCATCTGAGCTGCTGGTGCTGCTGTTTGTTGTGGCGTGCTGACAAAGCTTTTCCACATTTCGGCCATGCTAACCCTGCCTTCTGAGGTGCTGGCGGTGCCCTGGTTGCGTTGGCGACCTCCTCCTCCTCCTCCTCTGCCTTGTGCTTCCACTGTGGCCCCGCTGTCAGATGGGAATGCCAGCAGCATGGCGTCTACCAGCGTGCGCTTGTACTCGCGCATCTTGCGATCGCGCTCCAGTGAGTGAATTAAGGACGGTACGTTGTCCTTGTAACGGGGATCCAGCAGCGTGGCCACCCAGTAATCAGCACAAGTTAGAATGTGGGCAACTCGGCGGTCGTTGTGGAGACACTGCAGCATGTAATCGCTCATGTGTGCCAGGCTGCCCAGAGGTCCGTGTCCTCTGTATCCCCCCAGCCACGCACCAGTGATGGCCATGAGCTGGCCTGGGTGCCACCCTGCTGTGAACATGGTTCCATCTCCTCCTCCAGCTCCTCCTCCTCCTCATCCTCCTCATCCTCCAGAACTGTGCCCCTGCTGGACAATTGCGTCCCTGGCGTTTGCGTGTGCAGGAACCCACCCTCGGAGCCCCTTGCGAATGACTGCCCTGAAAGCCTTGGAAATGTTACCTCTTCATCCTCCTCCTCCTCCTCATCCTGTGCCACATCCTCTTCCATCATCGCCCGAATTGTTTTTTCAAGGAGGCATAGAAGTGGGATAGTTAAGCTGAGAACGGCGTCATTGCCACTGGCCATGTTGGTGGAGTACTCAAAACAGCGCAACAAGGCACACAGGTCTCGCATGGAGGCCCAGTTATTGGTGGTGAAGTGGTGCTGTTCCGCAGAGCGACTCACGCGTGCGTGCTGCAGCTGAAACTCCACTATGGCCTGCTGCTGCTCGCACAGTCTTTCCAGCATGTGCAAGGTGGAGTTCCACCTTGTGGGCACGTCACATATGAGGCGGTGAGCGGGAAGGCCGAAGTTACGCTGCAGCGCTGCCAGGCGAGCAGCAGCAGGGTGAGAACGCCGAAAGTGCGCACAAACGGCCCGCACTTTCTGCAGCAGCTCTGACATATCGGGGTAGTTTTTAAGGAACCTCTGCACCACCAAATTCAGCACATGCGCCAGGCAAGGGATGTGCGTCAAACCGGCTAGGCCCAGAGCTGCTATGAGATTTCGCCCGTTATCGCACACCACCAGGCCGGGCTTGAGGCTCGCTGGCAGCAACCACTCATTTGTCTGCTGTTCCATGCTCCTCCACAACTCCTGCGCGGTGTGTGGTTTGTCCCCCAAACAGGCAAGTTGTAAAACTGCCTGCTGTCGTTTACCCCTGGCCGTGCTGAAGTTGGTGGTGAAGGTGTTACGCTGTCCGGATGAGGAGGCGGTAGAGGATGAGGAAGCGGAGTAGGAGGAGTTAGGAACAGGAGGCAAACTGAAGCGCCCTGCAATCCTCGGTGGTGGAAGGACATGCGCCAAATTGCTATCCGCCTCAGGCCCATCCGCCACTGCATTTACCCAGTGTGCCGTTAGGGAGATATAACGCCCCTGACCGTGCTTACTGGTCCACGTATCCGTAGTTAGGTGGACCTTGGCACAGATGGCGTTGCGCAGTGCACACCTGATTTTTTCCCCCACTTGGTTGTGCAGGGAAGGGATGGCTTGCCTGGAAAAGTAGTGGCGGCTGGGCACGACGTACTGTGGGACAGCCACCGACATAAGGTTTTTAAAACTGTGCGTCTCCACCAGACGGAATGACAGCATTTCAAAGGCCAATAATTTTGAAATGCTGGCATTCAGGGCCAGGGATCGCGGGTGGGTAGGGGGGTACTTCCTCTTCCTCTCAAGTGTTTGGGAGATGGAAAGCTGAACGCTTCCACGGGACATTGTGGAGATGGTTGTTGGTGACCCAGGTGGTGGTGTTGCTGACAGATCGTCTGTTTGCGGGGTGGCAGGTGCCGGTATCACTACAGATGTGGCTGGAGTGGCCGAGACTGCAGCAGAAGAGGAAGCAGGATGAGCCAGAGACGTTTCTTGGTTTTGAAGGTGTGTACTCCACTGCAGCTCGTGCTTTGCACTTAGATGCCTGATCATGCAGGTTGTGCTCAGGTTGAGAAGGTTCATGCCTCGCTTCAAGCTCTGATTGCACAGGGTGCAAACCACTCGTGTCCTGTCATCAGCACATTTTCTAAAGAACTTCCACGCTAGAGAACTCCTTTGAGCTGACTTTGGTGCGCTCGTTCCCTTGCTGCGTTGGGCAGTAGCGGGCGTAGTGTCTAGGGCACGGCCGCTCCGCTTCTGCACCCTGCTCCCTCTTCTGCTGTGCTGGTGGCTCTGTGCGACCACCGCCTCTTCCTCCAAACTACTCAGTTCACCTGCATGACGTTCATTCCATGTGGGGTCGAGGACCTCATCGTCCTCCACATCATCTTCCACCCAGTCTTCACCCCTGCCCTCCTTGTCGGTCTCCACAATGCTGAACGCCGCAGCAGTTGGCACCTGCGTTTCGTCATCATCGGAGACGTGCTGCGATGATCCTTGCATGTACTCATCTTGAGAAATAAGTGGTTGGGCATCGCTGCACTCAATCTCTTCCACTTCTGGGGCAGGGCTAGGTGGATGGCCCTGGGAAACCCTGCTGACAGAGTCCTCAAAAAGAATAAGAGACTGCTGTATGGCTTGGGGCTCAGACTGCTGGCCTGATTTGCAAGGGGGTGAGGTGAAAGACGGTTGGACATTGGCTGCAGGTGCCAACTCTGACCTTTCTGCAGTAGACTGGGTGGGAGACAATGTGAAGGAACTGGAGGCACTGTCAGCAGCAAACCAATCTACTATCGCCTCAACTTGTTCTGGCCTCATCACTTCTAGGGGCGTTTGATGCCCTACCAAATACTGATGCAGGTTCTGTCGCCTACTCACACTTGAGGAAGGTGTTTCACTTGTGCGTGTAGCTGGCACAGATCGACCATGTCCTCTCCTTGCAACAGGAGCTCTACCAGCAGCACCACGACCCAGGCCACGGCCCTTATTTGACGGTCTCCTCATATTTCTGTAATTTAAGATCTTGCCCTAGAAAGGTTTTTATTGAATAGCGGAATAGAAAATATGATCCAAAAAAAGTGTATGTATATCACACGTACACAACCACACTAGGCCCCAATTACTATTGTTTGTACCCCTAAAAGGCTAGATGAGGAGTAGGGGGAGTATGGAACAGGCAGCACCCTCAAACCTTCAGAAGTATGAGATGAACCCCAACAACTTGGAAAGGTGGATCTCTCTCACACGTACCGACACAGACTATCCCGCAATTCAATTGATCCTCAAAGGTTTTTATTGAATAGCGGAATAGGAAATATGATCAAAAAAAGTGTATGTATCTCGCACGTACACAACCACACTAGGCCCCAATTACTATTGTTTGTACCCCTAAAAGGCTAGATGAGGAGTAGGGGGGGTATGGAACAGGCAGCACCCTCAAACCTTCAGAAGTATGAGATGAACCCCAACAACTTGGAAAGGTGGATCTCTCTCACACGTACCGACACAGACTATCCCGCAATTCAATTGATCCTCAAAGGTTTTTATTGAATAGCGGAATAGGAAATATGATCAAAAAAAGTGTATGTATCTCGCACGTACACAACCACACTAGGCCCCAATTACTATTGTTTGTACCCCTAAAAGGCTAGATGAGGAGTAGGGGGGGTATGGAACAGGCAGCACCCTCAAACCTTCAGAAGTATGAGATGAACCCCAACAACTTGGAAAGGTGGATCTCTCTCACACGTACCGACACAGACTATCCCGCAATTCAATTGATCCTCAAAGGTTTTTATTGAATAGCGGAATAGGAAATATGATCAAAAAAAGTGTATGTATCTCGCACGTACACAACCACACTAGGCCCCAATTACTATTGTTTGTACCCCTAAAAGGCTAGATGAGGAGTAGGGGGGGTATGGAACAGGCAGCACCCTCAAACCTTCAGAAGTATGAGATGAACCCCAACAACTTGGAAAGGTGGATCTCTCTCACACGTACCGACACAGACTATCCCACAATTCAATTGATCCTCAAAGGTTTTTATTGAATAGCGGAATAGGAAATATGATCAAAAAAAGTGTATGTATCTCGCACGTACACAACCACACTAGGCCCCAATTACTATTGTTTGTACCCCTAAAAGGCTAGATGAGGAGTAGGGGGGGTATGGAACAGGCAGCACCCTCAAACCTTCAGAAGTATGAGATGAACCCCAACAACTTGGAAAGGTGGATCTCTCTCACACGTACCAACACAGACTATCCCCCAATTTAACTGATCCCCAAAGGTTTTTGATTAAATAGCGGAATAGAAAATATGATCCCAAAAAAGTGTATGTATATCACACGTACACAACCACACTAGGCCCCAATTACTATTGTTTGTACCCCTAAAAGGCTAGGAGTAGGGGGAGTATGGAACAGGCAGCACCCTCAAACCTTCAGAAGTATGAGATGAACCCCAACAACTTGGAAAGGTGGATCTCTCTCACACGTACCAACACAGACTATCCCCCAATTTAACTGATCCCCAAAGGTTTTTGATTAAATAGCGGAATAGAAAATATGATCCCAAAAAAGTGTATGTATATCACACGTACACAACCACACTAGGCCCCAATTACTATTGTTTGTACCCCTAAAAGGCTAGGAGTAGGGGGAGTATGGAACAGGCAGCACCCTCAAACCTTCAGAAGTATGAGATGAACCTCAACAACTTGGAAAGGTGGATCTCTCTCACACGTACCAACACAGACTATCCCCCAATTTAACTGATCCCCAAAGGTTTTTGATTAAATAGCGGAATAGAAAATATGATCCCAAAAAAGTGTATGTATATCACACGTACACAACCACACTAGGCCCCAATTACTATTGTTTGTACCCCTAAAAGGCTAGGAGTAGGGGGAGTATGGAACAGGCAGCACCCTCAAACCTTCAGAAGTATGAGATGAACCCCAACAACTTGGAAAGGTGGATCTCTCTCACACGTACCAACACAGACTATCCCCCAATTTAACTGATCCCCAAAGGTTTTTGATTAAATAGCGGAATAGAAAATATGATCCCAAAAAAGTGTATGTATATCACACGTACACAACCACACTAGGCCCCAATTACTATTGTTTGTACCCCTAAAAGGCTAGGAGTAGGGGGAGTATGGAACAGGCAGCACCCTCAAACCTTCAGAAGTATGAGATGAACCCCAACAACTTGGAAAGGTGGATCTCTCTCACACGTACCAACACAGACTATCCCCCAATTTAACTGATCCCCAAAGGTTTTTGATTAAATAGCGGAATAGAAAATATGATCCCAAAAAAGTGTATGTATATCACACGTACACAACCACACTAGGCCCCAATTACTATTGTTTGTACCCCTAAAAGGCTAGGAGTAGGGGGAGTATGGAACAGGCAGCACCCTCAAACCTTCAGAAGTATGAGATGAACCCCAACAACTTGGAAAGGTGGATCTCTCTCACACGTACCAACACAGACTATCCCCCAATTTAACTGATCCCCAAAGGTTTTTGATTAAATAGCGGAATAGAAAATATGATCCCAAAAAAGTGTATGTATATCACACGTACACAACCACACTAGGCCCCAATTACTATTGTTTGTACCCCTAAAAGGCTAGGAGTAGGGGGAGTATGGAACAGGCAGCACCCTCAAACCTTCAGAAGTATGAGATGAACCCCAACAACTTGGAAAGGTGGATCTCTCTCACACGTACCAACACAGACTATCCCCCAATTTAACTGATCCCCAAAGGTTTTTGATTAAATAGCGGAATAGAAAATATGATCCCAAAAAAGTGTATGTATATCACACGTACACAACCACACTAGGCCCCAATTACTATTGTTTGTACCCCTAAAAGGCTAGGAGTAGGGGGAGTATGGAACAGGCAGCACCCTCAAACCTTCAGAAGTATGAGATGAACCTCAACAACTTGGAAAGGTGGATCTCTCTCACACGTACCAACACAGACTATCCCCCAATTTAACTGATCCCCAAAGGTTTTTGATTAAATAGCGGAATAGAAAATATGATCCCAAAAAAGTGTATGTATATCACACGTACACAACCACACTAGGCCCCAATTACTATTGTTTGTACCCCTAAAAGGCTAGGAGTAGGGGGAGTATGGAACAGGCAGCACCCTCAAACCTTCAGAAGTATGAGATGAACCCCAACAACTTGGAAAGGTGGATCTCTCTCACACGTACCAACACAGACTATCCCCCAATTTAACTGATCCCCAAAGGTTTTTGATTAAATAGCGGAATAGAAAATATGATCCCAAAAAAGTGTATGTATATCACACGTACACAACCACACTAGGCCCCAATTACTATTGTTTGTACCCCTAAAAGGCTAGGAGTAGGGGGAGTATGGAACAGGCAGCACCCTCAAACCTTCAGAAGTATGAGATGAACCCCAACAACTTGGAAAGGTGGATCTCTCTCACACGTACCAACACAGACTATCCCCCAATTTAACTGATCCCCAAAGGTTTTTGATTAAATAGCGGAATAGAAAATATGATCCCAAAAAAGTGTATGTATATCACACGTACACAACCACACTAGGCCCCAATTACTATTGTTTGTACCCCTAAAAGGCTAGGAGTAGGGGGAGTATGGAACAGGCAGCACCCTCAAACCTTCAGAAGTATGAGATGAACCCCAACAACTTGGAAAGGTGGATCTCTCTCACACGTACCAACACAGACTATCCCCCAATTTAACTGATCCCCAAAGGTTTTTGATTAAATAGCGGAATAGAAAATATGATCCCAAAAAAGTGTATGTATATCACACGTACACAACCACACTAGGCCCCAATTACTATTGTTTGTACCCCTAAAAGGCTAGGAGTAGGGGGAGTATGGAACAGGCAGCACCCTCAAACCTTCAGAAGTATGAGATGAACCCCAACAACTTGGAAAGGTGGATCTCTCTCACACGTACCAACACAGACTATCCCCCAATTTAACTGATCCCCAAAGGTTTTTGATTAAATAGCGGAATAGAAAATATGATCCCAAAAAAGTGTATGTATATCACACGTACACAACCACACTAGGCCCCAATTACTATTGTTTGTACCCCTAAAAGGCTAGATGAGGAGTAGGGGGAGTATGGAACAGGCAGCACCCTCAAACCTTCAGTATGAGATTGTGTTCACTGTACCCCACAAAGATTGAGTTCACTGCACCCCACAATGATTGTGTTCACTGCACCCCACAAAGATTGTGTTCACTGCACCTCACAAAGATTGTGTTCACTGTACCCCCCAAAGATTGTGTTCACTGCACCCCACAAAGATTCTGTTCACTGTACCCCACAAAGATTGTGTTCACTGCACCCCAAAAAGATTGTGTTCACTGCACCCCAAAAAGGATGTTGTTCACTGCACCCCAAAAAGGATGTTGTTCACTCCACCCCAAAAAGATTGTGTTCACTGCACCCCACAAAGATTGTGTTCACTGCACCCCAAAAAGATTGTGTTCACTGCACCCCAAAAATGATTTTGTTCACTGCACCCCAAAAAGGATTTTGTTCACTGCACCCCAAAAAGGATGTTGTTCACTCCACCCCAAAAATATTGTGTTCACTGCACCCCAAAAAGATTGTGTTCACTGCACCCCACAAAGGATTTTGTTCACTGCACCCCAAAAAGATTGTGTTCACTGCACCCCAAAAAGGATGTTGTTCACTGCACCCCAAAAAGGATTTTGTTCACTGCACCCCAAAAAGATTGTGTTCACTGCACCCCACAAAGGATTTTGTTCACTGCACCCCACAAAGATTGTGTTCACTGCACACCAAAAAGGATTGTGTTCACTGCACCCCAAAAAGATTTTGTTCACTGCACCCCAAAAAGATTGTGTTCACTGCAGCCCAAAAAGATTGTGTTCACTGCAGCCCAAAAAGATTGTGTTCACTGCAGCCCAAAAAGATTGTGTTCACTGCAGCCCAAAAAGATTGTGTTCACTGCAGCCCAAAAAGATTGTGTTCACTGCAGCTCACACACAGAAAAATGGATGTGGATCACTGACACCTGCCTATCTCCAATCCCACACCACACAGCAATATCGATTGTAGTTTGTAGAACACAGTTTCCCTAAAATTCAGCAGACTCTGTCCCTAACAGGATTGAGAAGAGATCGTAGATCAGGATTGAGTGCAGACCCCACCCCCCACACAGCAATATCGATTGTAGTTTGTAGAAGACACTGACCCTATATAATTCAGCAGACTCTATCCCTAAAATGCCTACAACTCGCCCTGCCTAAACACTCCGACCTGTCCCTCAATTCTATCCGGACACAAATGTTTTTTTCCTGCCTATCTTTCCCTAATCAGCAGCCAGCACGTTGATGTGTGCTCTGTCCCTGAATCTAAGCAGCATAATGACGCCGCTGCGGCTGCCTCGAACTTATAAAGACTTGGTCACATGCTTCAGACGGCCAATCACAGCTACTGAGACATTTGCAGGCATGGCTGGGATGGCTTAAGGCACACCAGTTAAACGATTGTTGATTGGCTGTTGAAAGCCCGCCATGAAAAGAGCGCCAAAGCATGCAAAACCCGGAAATAAAACGACCGAACACGGATTTTTACCCGAACATACAGTAAAGTGTCCGTGTCCGTGTTCGGGTACAAAAAATCCAATTATTCGGTACGAACACGAATAATACAGTCCGTGTTCGCTCAACACTAGTTAGGATTGATAGAGATGGGAAAAAATTTCCTTGACTTCAATCTTTAAAAGAATGGAATTAAACAGGGCACTGTTCACTTTAATGCAAAGGGCGTACTGTATTAAGACGTGAGCTAAATGTTGAGGATTGGAGGCAATTAAAAATACAACAAGCTTACTAGACAGCTAGTAAGGCATTTCAGCATTGAAAAGCAACCTTGCACAATGCAGACAATACTCATAAACTCAAATGTTTGAAACCTCGGGGGATGCAGAGGGAAAATTGCTGCATCTGAATTATTAGTAGTTACTGCAAGAAAAAAAAAGCGCATTTAAAAGCAATTTGTGAATTCTTTCATTGTGAAAGCTGAAGGTATAAAAGCTTTTTACTGGTACAATTAAAGAAACTTTTATTCTGCTTGTCATTCAAATAGAAGCTGAAAAAATCTTTTCTTTTTCTTTCTTTTTTTTTAACCAGACATACATTAAATCTGTTCAAGCTAATTCAACAAGTTATTTAAAGGGGAAATGTACCCCTGTATACTTTGACTATAATAATGCTAAAGTTGGTAGTATTTGGGCTCATTCTCATATGCTGCAACCGTTGGTGTCCCACTGAAAAGAGATCCTCGGTAGATTGCTTTTACAGTGCATTTTCCGGGGGGTGAAGGATGAAGGAGTAGGAACTGAGTCCAAAATTGTTTTGAGTGAATGGAATTTTGTTAGAGAGATGGAGCCGAAAATCGGAAGAGACCCTGAAAATAATCCAAGTACTCTATATTAGCGGTCGCCAACCAGTGGTCTGCGGACCACTGATTGTCCATGAGAAAACTTTGGTGATCCCCAGGGGTTCTGCTGCAAATCAACATTGTGGCGGATGCATTCTGCCCCAATGTTGTTTCCAGTGTTGTCCTCAATGTGCACTGACAGTCAATACTGTCAGCACGCATTGATACCTGATGCCTCCTCTGTAGTGTTGGCTCCTGAGAACTCAGAGGGAGGCACTGGGAGTAGTGCAGAGAGCAGTAGGTGAAGAAGGAGGGGATTTCCAATGGCAGCGCTGATCACAGAAGCACAGAGCTTGAGCACATGACTAGATAAGGAGGTGAAGCAGTGTGATCCAGGGGTAGAGGGGCAGAGAGCTGGAGCAATGTGTGTATAAAGCAGCAGTGTGATCCAGGGGGAGGGTGGCAGAGGGCAAGAGCATTGCCCTGTATAAGGCAGCAGTGTGACGCAGGGGGAGTGGGGCAGAGAGCCGGAGCATTGTGTGTTTAAGGCAATAGTGTGATCCTGGGGGAAGGAGGCAGAGAGCCAGAGCATTGTGTGTATAAGGCAGCAGTGTGACGCAGGGGGAGGGAGGCAGGGGGCAGAGACCCGTAGCATTGTGTGTATAAGGCAGCAGTGTGATCCAGGGGGAAGGGGGCAGAGACCCGTAGCATTGTGTGTATAAGGCAGCAGTGTGATCCAGGGGGAAGGAGGCAGCGAGCCAGAGCATTGTGTCTATAAGGCAGCAGTGTGATCCTGGGGGAGGGAGGCAGAGAGCCAAAGCATTGTGTGTATAAGGCAGCAGTGTGATCCAGGGGAAGGGGGGAAGAAAGCCGGGGTTATGTGTGTATAATGTAGCAGTGTGATCCAGGGGGAGGGGGCAGAGAGATGCAGCATTGTGTGTATAAGGCATTTAAAAATCATGTTAGTGGTCTGCGGGATTCAAATTTGTGAGTTTAGTGGTCGGTGAGGTCAGAAAGGTAGGCGTCCACAGTTCTATATGGCCTAAGGATTCTATTCTATCAAGCAAAATAATTGTATTTAAATTATGCATTGAATTTTTTAAAGATCAAACATTACAGTTTTTCAATATATAAACCATATTTAATGTACTTTCATATTTACTGAAAGAGATGTTTATGCAGGTTTATGCTTTTTATATGAGTGCATATAAGCTGCAAGTAAAATCTGCTAGGATTTTCCCACATTTGCCCTACTGTGCTTACCAGCATGCTGCCAGGAAAATAAAATGTGCTCTATAATACATGTTATTGAAGCTCTCTTTGACCTGCAACGATCCAGTTTAATTCTAGAGAGACTTGAGTACAGCAGTTACACTCGCTGCTGCTGAAAGGAAAAAGCTTAACCCAAAGAAGAAAATATTTGTTAATAAAATTATTAATGGTTCTTTGCTAATATTGGTCGCCATCTAGTAGATATTGACATACCGTATATGCTTATATGCTGACGTATAAGAAGACTTTTTAACCTTAAAAACATGCCCCAAAAATTGGGGGGGGGGGGGTCGTATTATACCAATACAAAAGAAGTGTAGCGCTAGAATCAACTAAAAGAACAAATCACTAATAAAATTCACATATAATCATCCATAAGTGTCCATGCAAAAGAACCCGTGAACTGGAAAGGTGCTTGAATGTAGATCATAAAGTGCTCCACAGTGCAAATCCTATTCGTATTATACTCGGAGTAAAAAATGGAGTAGTGAGGACTACTTTACATAGTTAGTTTGGGCCAATCTGGCCCAAAACAAATGTCCCTAATCTCTCAACCCGCTGGATGTGCTGTAATACTGTATGTACCCTAGCTTCGGCTGCATACAGTATACCGTGCTGAGCCAATCACAGTGAGCGATGTATTCTATTAATGAATACAAAGCATGCTCGGATTGGCCGAGTCAGAAAGGTGGGCTGATGATGTTACAACCTCTGACTCAGCCAATCCGAGCTGGCTTTGAATTCATTATATTAAAAAAGAATAGCGCACACATGCAAAAGAAATGACTATCAAATATGGAGACAATCCATAAATAAAAATGGGGATTTAGTCCCACCATATGGCCATATCGTGCTCAAGCCCACCACTGCGTCAAAGCACCCCATTATCAGTGGGTCCTACACTATCCATAAAAAAAGGATGAATCCAGCCTCTCTAACCCTTGGAGACAACACTCCTTGCTGGGATAGATGTGCTAATGCACTACAAAGGACTCCTCCTGTATCTACTTGATAGTGGACTCTGATAGACTACAGGTGTGTGAATTCATTATACCCAGGTGAAGACCATACATCTGGGCAAGACAGAACTCTTTGCCACCCACATAAGCCAAACAAACCTCTTGCCAAATGTGAGTACTATTTGCCTTTTAGCACCATCCACAGCAGCCTGATACTCTCCTAGGGGAACGAGGGTGGACGCCAGAAGGCCAAAATTTGAAACATTGTTGTATTAGAATACGTCGCTCGCCGTGATTGCCTCAGCTTGGTATATTGTATGTAGCCAAAGCTACAGTACATACAGTATTACTGCATATCCAGCAGGCTGAGAGATTAGGGACGTTCGTTTTGGGCTGACAGATTAGTGGGTGTAAAAGGCCGAAGGGGGGTAGTCTTATACGGTGAGTATAGCCCAAAACCTATATTTTACCTGGAAAATGAGGGGGTCGTCTTATACGCCCAGTCATCTTATATGCCAGCATATACGGTAATAGTAGATTAATATTTAATTTTTATATCAAATTATTAAGCTTGGACTGCAATTAGTATTTAGGTTTAAAGTGGAAGTAAACTCTGTCCCCAGATGCTGTTTTAAAAAAAAAAACAAAAAAAAAAAAAAACCGGTATAATAAAGTATTACAACATATTCTGCATTATATTAACCCCCATTCGCATGTTTCTTATTTTTTCCAGCGGTTTTGAAGTCTGTGCTTCCTGGGATAAACCAGCTCCCTTTTTAAGTATGGTTTTCTGAGTCGGCATTGTAATATAATTACGCCCTTTCTTCTTTTCCTAGCTGTAATCTCGCACATGCACAATGCTTTCTTAGCCAAGCCTCGTTCTAGCTCCAGGATTGCTATGGCAACTGTGTCCCGCCTATCATAGCAGACCTGTTTGACGATTAAGGTCACATGGGTATCAGGAACTTCTGAATGGGACTATAATCTTGCAGTATCTCGGGGCAGTGCCGCAGGGAGAGGGGAAACGATGGACACAGCGTACTTATTAATGGACTTACGGCACAAATAGCATGCCATAAATCAGGGAGAAGATGCGCATGCGCGGGTGATGTCAATAAATAGAATGAGACAGATTACAAGCAAACGGAGGAGGTATAGTGACATCTACACACAGCAATTTGCACTGTATTCACTGATGATTAATATGTTCAAAAGTTATATGGGAAAGTTTACAACCACTTTAAAGAGATATTGCCTAACAGAGAAAACTGCCTGACCGAGAAAACTGTCTAACAGAGAAGCAAAGAAATTGGCAATAGCTGACCACATAGCTCAATGTCAAATGAAGCTTCTGGAATAGACGCTGGAGTCCAGATTAGTAATCACAGTACATTAAATGGCCAATGAAATAAATGTTCAATTCACAACCTGCCTAGTTAAGAGGCATTGTAATCAGAGAAATGCCATCATGACCATCAAAACTTAGCAGATTGCTGTAATGCACAGCCCAATGTCTAGGCCAGGAATTATAGCTGGCTGGTGTTTCTTCTACCTTTAGCAGCTGTTGTCCCCTTAAAGTCCAACCCCAGGCAAAAAAAAGAAAAAAGTTTTCTCATGTAGTTGGGCTGTGCCTGCATTGCAGGGATCAACTGCTCATTTTGTAAAGGGGTGAGGGGAAAGCTTATACTCACCCAATCCTTCCTTCCACCAGAAATTGGCACTCCCCTATATTCCAGCGGTGAACCGTTCCTGGTCTATGGAGCCTGCTCTGGGCTTAATGACGTCGGGAACAGTCCACAACTCAAGATCGCTGGAGCAAGGGGGTGCAGGACTGGTTTTGTGCTGGGAGAATCAGAGGATTATGTAAGTAAATCGCCTTTCTCCTCTCCCCCTAGACAAAAATTAGCAGTTAACCTGTGCAATGCAGAACAGCCCCGCTTTTTTTCCCTGGAGATGGGCTTTAAAGCAAGCATGCCTACCAGTACTTTGTTTCCCCCAGTTCTTAAAACACAATGCTATAGTTTCTGGCAAGACGACGCTGGGACTGTCAGGAAAACCATGCTCACACTCATGCTCAAGCTCATGTTTAAAGGAATACGCATGCACGCAGAACTGTGCATAGAATTACAGCCCTGCCCGCATCTACATGAGCACGTGCGAATACATGTGAGCATTAGTGTGCTGCACGTACTCATATGCGTGAGCGTGCGTGTTTGTTCGACTTTGGCACCCAGAGGCCTATTTAAGGTCTTACAGGACTCTGGATCATTGCTGAGTGGTTGTTGTCAGCTCCTTCTGCCTGTGATCTGATCCTGTGTACTTCTGTATCCAGACCTGGCTTGTTGATTCTGCTTGTTCCTAAACTCCTGTTGCTGACTCTGGCTTTTGACCCCAAGCTTGTCTTCTGCCTGCTGTTCCATTACTCTCTCCCTCTGCTTGATACTGACATCGATCTGGCTCAGACCCTGCTCCTGGTTCCTGATTCTACACTCCTGCCACCGAAGTGTTGCCGCCTCCTGCCTGTCTGACCATGCACCGAGAACCTGCATCTGCTAACCACCAGCTTGCCTGTTGCCCTATCTTCATTTTCACATCTGCTATCAGATCTCCTGGCCTGGATTGGTAAACAATGTTAACAGTCTTTCTACAACTGAAAAATAAAGAGTAAAACTAGCTAACTTGTTTCACTTGTATTAAGCTTAGTCCTAGACTCTACAAATAAACTCAGTGAGAAGGAAATGCAACTGAGGGTAGAGCTCAGCTGGTCTGTATTGCACCTTTTTATTTTTAATTTGAAGTGCAGCTTCCTTCTCTTTTACGAGCACCAAAAAAATTTTAGCTGTGTTGCTATTCTGTTGGCAGGATGTGCCGACACTGGTATAAATATTAACAATAAGAAAAATTACTTTTAGAAAAAGTAAAAGCAATGTTTCCCTTATGTAGACATTTAGATACCCAGCAGTATATGAGCATTTGCTCTGTACCTGACTGCAACCTAAATCTGCAACTACAAAGATGATGTAAGTTGCTCATAAGGAACGTCTAGTTCTGAGAAGTAGAACAATGTAACCCTTTTGCTCTAGCTTGGGCTGGCCTGCCAGAGTGACAGGGAGCTCGCCAGTATGCCCCTTCCTTTTCCCATTGTTGGGCGTAGAAGTGAGCATGACGAAGAAGATGACCCTCTAACTATGGAAGATATCAAAAATTACATGACTAGGGTAGTTCAGATCCCACCTCTTTAACAATAATTACCTGGATCAGTACCCAACACCACACCCTTTTACCGGTAAATGACAACACTAACTCAGCATTGGGATTAAATGGCCGGTTCGGCCTTTTATTAAACAAAACCATAAATAACAGAAAAACATAAAACAGTCAAACCAATCCAGATCAAAGAATGGTTGCAGATCCTTGACAATTCCATCTCCCACAACTTTGGAGTCTGTGGTACCATTAAGTTAGGTTCTGTCACCAGCCACCAAAACACCGCCTCGAGGACTATCCTAACTGACCACAGACCCCTACCACCTTACACTACCCGGTCGGTCTAGATTGAGCCAGACCAACCATAGGACTCCATACCTGAGATGAGTCCCACCATTTTATCATTGGACACCATGTTTTGGACCCTCGTCAAGGACCCCAACATCCAACCTCCTTAGCAGAACAACAGAAAACAGTAACACCAGGGCGGCCCGGGAGGGACGTTTCTCCTATGATCTCCAGTCTGCAAGTGAAGCCCCTTCACTCCTCCCCTCAAACTACTCTCTCTCCTGCTCCTCCCTATCAGCTCATCTGCTCTGCCAATAAGGTAAGAGTCCTGACCTCTCATATAACTACAACTAATTTAACCCCCTACTGCCTGGTTTTCCTTCCACTCTTTCATGTATGCCCTATGCTTATCATTTCCTTCAAGCTACGGGCATGTCTGACATTCCTTAATACAATACAAGTTACCATTGCCTGTAGAATGTGAAACAAAATATCCTTAAAAATGTTTCCAGCATTTGAGAAGCGTCCAGTTACAGTGTTTATATTACATCTAAAATTGGTGCACAGCCGACGTTGTGTTTAGTGGTAGCTTTCTAAACTGTAGGAAATCCTAAAAGTCACACTCCACAGTGTGATGGCAATTTTCCCAGGCATTTTTACACACAATGGTTACATTTTATTTTAGTATTAGTAAAGTACTTAGGACTGCTGCCAAAAGTTTGATTGCAACCTCGCTGTGGGTATTTTAGTTATAACATGATATTTCTGTATCAAAAGTTGGGTAGCCTATACATTTTTGGGAAGGTGTCAGTAAAGCATAAGTACATTTGTGGCTAGAAACCTTGTATTTACTTAAGCCTCATTCACATGGGTGTACCTAAGAGTACGCCAATGCAAGGGTCATGTTTGCCCACACAAGGTTGCATCCCTGAGTAGGCAGTCCCATTCATGTCAATTGGGACACAGTGGCTGCACAGACACAGCTGCAACTCCCAATTTGGCAGCCATGTGGGTTTGGGTGCATGCTGGTGTGGGTCCCCAAATGCAGGCAGTGTGGGTTTGGGGACCTGCACCTGCATGGATGTCAAATTGAGAGCAGCGGCCATTTCCATGCACCCGCTGCATCACAATTGACATTTTGGTATAAAATACAACCATTAAAATACCCTATTATTTTAGCTAATATTAATATTATTATTTTTGTACCAAAACATATGATCAACCTATGATCTTTCTATCTCTTTTTATTCCTGTTTAACCAATGGACCTCCAGAAGATTTACCCACCCCCCCCTTCATTACCAGGCCATTTTTTGCGATACAGCACTGCGTTACAGGCGGTCCCCGGGTTACGAACACAATAGGGACTGTAGGTTTGTTCTTAAGTCGAATTTGTTTGTAAGTCGGAACATGTACTTTTTTAAGTGTAACTCCAGCCCAAAAAATTCATAAGGATACAGACAGCAGTACAAACCTCATTGTGGCTCTAACCCCACACCATACAGTACTGTACTAGCCAAAACTAAAAGGCTAAAAGAGATCCAGAAGGATAGTTACATTCAACATAGCTAGAAGTACAAGTACAATACAGTGGTCCTGCTCCCAATACAGAGTAATGTAATCTCACCAGTTTCCAGACAGTTCCACCAGCTTCTGCCTGTGCAGTGGGATGCTTCTGGGCAGTGTGGGGCAATCAGTACATGTAGTACATGCAGAGTGCATTGTGGGCGGCACTAAGATGGATGCTATCCAGCACAGGAGCGTGAAGAAGCCGGAAGAAGCCAGCAGTGATGTCACGCGGGCGCCGCCACCGTTTGTGAGTAGGAGTCGTTCGTCACTCCCCCGTTCGTAAGTAGGAGTCGTTCGTCACGAGGCCCCGTTCGTAAGTAGGAGTCGTTCGCAACTCGGATGTTCGTAAGTCGGGGACTGCCTGTACTTTAATGGACAATTTTGCCGTCATGCAAAGCTGTACCCAAATGAAATGTATGCCCTTTTTTTCCCACAAACAGAGCTTTTTTTTATGGTATTTGATCACCTCTTTGAAAAAAAAAACAATATTTTTTATTTTCTGCTATAAAACATATCCAATAAAAAATCTAAAACATCTAATTTCTTCATAAATGTAGGCCAAACTGTATTCTGCTACATATTTTTGGTAAACAAAAAATCCCAATAAGTGTATATTGATTGGTTTGTGAAAAAGTTACAGCGTCAAACTATGGGATATATACTGACATTTTTATTTATTTATTTTTTATACTAGTAATGGCGGTGATCAGCAACTTATAGTGAGAGTGCGATATTGCGGCAGACAGTCTGACACTGAATTAAACTTTTGACACTTTGTGGGAATTAGTAACACTAATACAGTGATCAGTACTAAAAATTTGCACTGTCACTGTACTAATGACACTGGCCTTGAAGGGGTTAAACATCTAGGGTGATTAAAATGTTACTAAAGTCAAAACATTTTTTTTTAAATTAAAATAACAAACATGTTATACTTACCTGCTCTGTGTAGTGGTATTGCACAGAGTGGCCCTGATCCTCCTCTTATAGGGTCCATGGCAGCGATCTTGGCTCCTCCGCTGGCTATTGCCTGTGTGTCTATGATCTGCGCTCCATAGACCCGCCCCCCTCCCCTCCTTGTCACTGCAACTGACTGACAGCAGCAAGAGCCAATGGCTTCTGCTGCCGCTCGAATGATGTGTAAAGAGGAAGAAAAGGGAGAATAGATGCAGCCGTGCGCAGTGCTGATCTATTCTCCTCTCTCTTCCCCTTCACACAGGGGAAGGGGGGCACAGAGAAACTGAGAACATTTTTTTATCTTAATGCAAAAAATGCATTAAGGTAAAAAAACATTTTTAGGTTTAGTAACACTTTAAATGTGTGCCTAACCAGTGTTTTTATGTACTATGTGTGCTGTTTTTAATAAGGAATCTGATGAATTTTATTCCTTGCATTGCAGGAAAAGAAAATCCATCACATCTCTGCTGACAGAACAGAGCGCTGCCTTGTTTACACGGCCAGAGCTCTGTTCTGTGTCTCTCCTTGCCAATCAGCAGGTGTCGGGGGACATCCATTGACTGTCACCCGCTAATCAGCTTGTGCTGTGTCCAATCACAGCACAGCCCCTAACCAGAAATGCCAGATCATATACTAGGTATGTGATCTGCCACAGGAGATCCACTCTGCCACTATATAACTAAGTTATGCGGTCAGCAAGCGGTTAATATCTTTCTTTCTACCAATAGATCACTCTTATTTACAAGATAAAACTCTGACCCTCTTTTTATATTGGGTTCTACCAACTAACGCTTTTCGCATAATTTTAGAAAATTATGTGGAAAGTGTCAGTTGGTAGAAACTAATATGTGCAAAGGGCCACTTGATGGAAGTAAGAAAACTAGAGAAAATAGAAATAGAATCTTATTTTGTAAAGTAGGAACGTGATCTAATGTGATGGTCAAATCTAGCCATGGCCCTTCTGGTAGAAGTGCAGTGCCAACACCAACATTAGCTGCTTCTCAACTACTAATATTTAAGGACAGTGTTCTAGGTGTGAAATATACAACATGCTCCACATTCTTCATATATCTACAACTTACTGTTCATGCTAATATCTCAGATACAAAAACTATTAGCATGGGTTCCCTGTGGTCTTAAGATGAAAGGGAAAAAGGAAGGCGCCTCTAAGTACAGTATAAAACCATTTAATGACATACAAATAAGGAACACTTACACGATCATTCGTGAGAAGCAAGCATGTAGGGACATCACTGGGAGAAAGGTCCCGAGCCAAGGTCTCGGTGGAACGCACGCCTTGCTCTTGGACTACAGGAACATGGTGACGTCACGGGGGTGATAATGTGTTTCGGAGCATGCGCAGTAATGCTGCTTTGTCAGACCATTGGTCTGACGAAGGAGCGTTACTGTACATGTGTTGCACAGATGCTGAAAGTATGGTCAATAATTCCAATGTGCGAAGGGGGTGGGCCGGGTGAAACCAGAAGTGTTTTTATTGAAAAAGTTTCTACAATGACATGACATGAGGTATGACATTTAGTCTGGTGGACATAGCACAGCAACTGCTATTCTGTTCATACATACTATTACACATCAATATATATATATATATAATATCAACGTTCTCATATACAAGAATAACGTCCTCATAGAAAATAACCAATTAAACATGTGCTGAAATGTTGTTACTCCTTCTGCATCACAGTGGTCTCATAATACAATCTAATATAAGATATAACAACATAACACTATAATAATCACATTCCTGGTACACTGTAGTCATGTGATGCGACAGTGTGACCCACTAACATTTGTACAGTGTGTTATTTAATCACACAGTAGTGACAGGAGCCTTTACAGATCACAGGGATATAAATGTAATTAATTTCGCCCTGTTTATAGCCCTAAATATACTCCCTCTTACCTGCAATGACATGACATGAGGTATGACCTTTAGTCTGGTGGACACAGCACAGCAACTGCTATTCTGTTCCCCCAGGAACAAAAGGTCTAACTTTTTAGTTCCTCCCATGCCTTGCTTGCAGTTGAACTTTGTGCTGCCATCTACTGGTGATTTAATAGAAATGGCATGAGTTTTTATGGGGTACCTGATTTTGACATCCCTTACACATGCTCCGAAACGCGCTACTGCCCCCATTATGTCACCAAGTTCCTGCGGTCCACGAGCGAGTCGTGCGTTCCACCGAGATCTCAGCTCGGGATCTTCCTTCCAGTGCTCTATGCCTCTCCTCTCCATCCCCCTATGCTGCTGGATGGCTTCAGGGAAGTGGAGCCAACAGGGAGTCTATGTTACAAACCCCCATGATGTCCCTACATGCCTGCTTCTCACGAATGATCGTGTAAGTGTTCCTTACTTGTATGTCATTAAATGGTTTTACACTGCACTTAGAGGCACCTTCCTTTTTCTCTTTCATGTTATCTTTTGGAGCGTGCTTCTGCTCTCTGGAAGAGCGGCCCTAGGGACAGACAAGAAACCATTCACCTACACAGGAGGCCAACATCGTGTGTTTAAAGACTGAATGCTCCCACAGAAGTGCCCTATGCTCCTTAAATCCCTGTGGTCCTACAATTATATCAAGGATTCCTACACGCTAAATAGGGTTGAGAAAAGCTGCTATACTTAGTCATCGGACTTTGAAATAATTATATTATGCAATAATAAACAATTCCCCCTACAGGGATGCCAGAACCAAAAAAATATATTATTTTAATTATAGAGAAAAGAAAAGTAGAAGTAATTTTACAAACTGACAGATTTAATATGGCCTTTGACCTCTAAAAAGTCATTAGGAGCTAAAAGTGACAGAGGCCAAGATAGGAAATCCTGCTGCCTAATAAAGGCCAAACACCTACAGTTTATAGGTACAGCTGATGAGACATTGCTTATACATACAATTGATTTTTTCAGAGCAGCCATAGATTCCTACCATTACCCCAGGGGCCACCAGAAAAAAGCATGTATCAGTGCACTTGCATCCTCTGCTGGATTTTAGCATGCATAGCTAGCACAGGGTCTAATTTTGCAATCATTTGCTTTGCAGTGAGTTAACCTCTTCTGGACTGACACATATACATATACTGCAGCAGGGTGGCCTCTGTGCGTGAAATCATGTGCCTGTAGGTGATTCGCACCTGCAGGCCCGGCAGTGATCGGATTTGTTTCAGAACTGATCAATCTACAGGTCCAGGCCAATTATTTATGGCCTGGACCTGCTCATCAGTTCTGACGAATGGCAGAACCTCCTGTGCCTGTGTAATGTAAACACAGGCACAGGAAATGATGCAATCTTCTCTCCTGGAGCCCTTTTTGGTTTTCCAGCATGAGGGGAGATAGCATGAGACAGTGCAGACACTGAGAAAAAAAACAATACACTGATACCAAAATACACAGTTAGGCACATTTAACCCCTTAATCCTACCAGTTAACCCTTTCACTCCCTGTTACAGTGTTACTAAACACAGTGTACAGATTTTTACTGATCACTGCATTGGTGTCATTGCTGACACTAGATAGCGTTAGCAGCAGTCCCAGATAGGGTCAGGGTTAGGGATGATCGAACTTTTGAAAAGTTCGGTTCGACCAGAACACCCGAATTTCCCAAAAGTTCGGTTCAGATTCCAGAACCCCATTGAAATCAATGGGACCCGAACTTCTGGAATCAAAAAACACAATTTTGAAGCCCTAAAACCCAATAAATGCCCCTAAAAAGTGCCTAGGGTTCTGGGTCATGCCCCAGGGACTATGAATCAGGCAAAAAAAGTTCTTAAAAATTGGCGCTTTTGATATATATATATATATATATATATATATATATATATATATGTATATATGTATACCCCTAACCCAGAATCTGCATAGTGGGGTCACTCTGACATGGCAGAGTTCGGTCACCCTGACATGGCAGAGTCAGTTCACCCTAAACTACACTACGGTCACCCTGACATGGCAGAGTCAGTTCACCCTAAACTACACTACGGTCACCCTGACATGGCAAAGTCAGGTCACCTAAACTACACTACGGTCACCCTGACACTTAAAGCTATCTCTACAAAAACTAGATTTTTGAATCTAACTATAGTGGTATATAGTACCCTAACTACACTGCATATCCCTTTTCTCACACTAATAATTGCAAAATGACACTGGAGCAAGACAAATGCTTCCACTCTCTTCCACAGCCCCTGTATTACGGTGCTAAAGTTTTGGCGGGGCTATTTTATATACTGGGGGGCGTATTCGTTCCTCATTGGGCTCTGGACCCAATCACATTTCAATCACTCCAATCACATTTTACTGATGTTTCTGGGCCAATCATGGTCTTTTAAAGCCTAGTTCCTGTCCCATTGCATTTTGGGCGGTTCTGGTGGCCGAATTTCAAACTTTTACCACAAAAAGTTCGGAATTCGGCCGAATTTTGAACACCCAATGTTTGGGTCGAACCGATGGTCGACCCGAACCGTTCGATCATCCCTAGTCAGGGTACCCGCCATATATTCCCTAATAAAGTTTTAACCCCCTGATCACCCTCAGTTAACCCTTTCACTGCCCTGTCACAGTGTCATTAGTACAGTGTACAGATCTTTTTTCTGATCAATGTATTAGTGTCACGAGTGACGCCAGTTAGCGTCAGCGTCAGTTAGCGTTAATCACAGACAGTGTCAGATTGTTCACCACATTTGCACTAATACATTTTAACCCTTTGATTGCCAGTAACACTAACACACACACTATACACCTCTTTTACTAGTACAGCATAGTCTGAACGAATCAATATCTTTGATAAGATCAGAACTATAGCTGTATAGTGTTTCCAAAAATGCAGCATTAGCAGGATCAGCTCTGACACCTGCCATTACCTGCTTTCAGCCCCCCCCCTCAAACAAGTGCAGTTTCAGTAAATCACTGTCACTTCAGATTCACAGTACACAAAGCCGCAGCGTTAGCAGAGTCAGGCCTGATCTCTGCTAACGCTAGCAGTTACATTTTTATGTAGCAGTATAAACAGTCCTTGACAATCAGATGCTTTTTTACCTGTGAGTCACACTAGGTACCTATAAATGTATTGGCTAAAATGTCAAACAAAAGGTACACTCGTGATGAGGCCTACAGTATACTGAGCATGACAGATGAGAGCGATGGGGGGTCCTCACTATGTGAATCAGGCTCAGTAGCAGCACCCTGACAGATAGCTCTAAAAACAAAGTAGAGACCCTGCTAAGGTCAGGGGTACCCGACACCATTCCCAGGTTGCTGACGTGCTATAATTGCATGATTTTCGTATGCAGCAGCGTGCCAGTACTAGTGCCGCTCTACTTTCTGGTGAACTGGTGAGCACCAGCGGCCTAGTATACCCTGGTCATAGACAAACCAGCACTGCAGTAACACTTGGTGACGTGGCGAGTTCCATTAGTGCAGTTCAAGCTGGATGGTGGCTAGCACAAGTAGTTTCCTGCAGCCACCAAGAATTCAAACACAGGCCCATAGAGCACATAGTGCCCTTCCTGATGCGCTTGCAAATCCTGATTGTCAGCCCACAGATTCCGCAGTGCCCATACACTGGCCAACATGGAATTCAGGTGGAAACAGCAGATTTAATGCCCCTTGGTTTTTTTTTAGCTGTTTTTCACAGAAGAGCTGTACAGATCCATTGTGGACCAAAGCAATTTATATACTAATCAATTTATCGCCACAAACCCAAATTTGATTCTTACCATACATGGAAATGTATCACAGTTCCCGAATTTAAGACTCTTCTAGGCCTATCCCTCAACATGGGCATAACTAAAAAGAATGAGTTGCTGTCATATTGGTCCACTGACCCAATTCATCATATGCCCATGTTCTCTGATGCCATGACCAGGACTAGATACAAGCAAATATTGTGGTTTAAGCACTTCAATGACAATGAACTCTTTCATCCTAGGGGGTGACCCTGGATATGATCGACTCCAAACAATTTGGCCCCTCTTAAATCACTTGAACCAAAAAATTGCAACCTTGTATACCCCAAGCAAGCTGTCTGCATAGATGAGTTCCTGATTAAGTTTTCTGGCCGCCTTGCTTTCAAACAGTTTCTCCCAAGCAAGCATGCCAGATATGGGGTCAAAATATATAAGCTCTGTGATAGGGCAACAGGCTATACATGGAGTTTCCGGATTTACGAGGGAAAAGATAGTCACGTGGAGCCCCCCCCCCCCGACTGCCCAGACTAAATAGGGAGCAGCGGCAAGATTGTTTGGGACTTGGTGTCACCCTTATTCTGAAAGGGGTACCACTTATATGTAGACAATTATTATACAAGTATGTCACTTTTTAGACACCTTTTTGAATTTGGGATTGGCGCATGTGGCACAGCGCAATCTAATCACCAAGGCTTCCCCAAACAGGTTGTAAATAACCAAATTGACATGGGGAGAGAGCCTGCTTGAGAAGTGATGAATTGCTTGCAGTGAGGTGGGTGAACAAATGGAACGTGTTTGTTATGTCTTCCATTCACGTAGATACGACTGTCCAAACTTGATGTACTTCAATGACCAGATGATGGGGCCTTACTAAGTTGTCCGTAAGGCCAGACGCTGGTACAAAAAAGTGTCTGTACATTTATTCCAATTGGCTCTGTTTAATGCTTATGTACTATACAAAGCGTCAGGAAGAAGTGGATCCTTCCAAAAATTCCAGGAAGAGATCATCACAGCCCTTTTGTATTCAGAAGTAAGGATGATTGGACTTTTGAAAAGTTTGGTTTGACCAGAACACCCGAATTTTCCAAAAGTTCGGCCCGGATTTCAGAACCCCATTGAAATCAATGGGACCCGAACTTCGGTAATCAAAAAACACCATTTTGAAGCCCTAAAACCCAATAAATGCCCTTAAAAAGTGCCTAGGGTTCTGGGTCATGCCCCATTAACTATTAATCACACAAAAAAAAGTTCTTAAAAATTGTCATTTTTGATAAAAAAGCCAATTATTGAAAAAATTAAAAAAAAAAGAAAAAGAGAGATTTTTTTGGATTTAGTATCTGGGGGGGTCTAAAAGGTGTGCGTGTGAAGTTTCAGCTCTGTAGCATGTCCAGAACCATAAAAAAAAGATAATTTTTCAGTAGAACAGGGATGTGGGTCGGGACCCTCCTTTAACTTTAACACCTATATGATCTTTTTTTCTGGTTCTGGACATGCTACAGAGCTGAAACTTCACAGGTACACCTTTTAGACCCCCCCAGACACAAAATCACACAAAGAAAAAAGTTCTTAAAAATTGTCATTTTTGATAAAAAAAAGCCAATTATTGAAAAATTAAAAAAAAAAAAGAGATTTATTGATTTTTACTTTGGATTTCAGATCTGGGGGGTCTAAAAAGTGTACATGTGAAGTTTCAGCTCTGTAGCATGTCCAGAACCAGAAAAAAAAGATTGTTTGTATTAGAAAACTTTCTGACAGGGGGTTTGCTTCGCTCCTGTAACACCTTGCCGGTTTAATAGAAGGCATTTTTTTGGGATCTTTGCAGTCAGGAAAAACATCTGAACTTGTGTATAGTGGTACTGTGCACAAGTTCTGATGTTTTGCCTGCCTCCAAAAACCCCCAAAAAATGCCAGCAAAAACACACCTGGGCATTTTTTTTTTTGACGCTAGCGTTTTTTTGGGCATTTTTTGGGGTTCTTTTGAGGCAGGCAAAACATCTGAACTTGTGTATAGGGGGTATATATACACATATATGTCTGAATATATACTATATTATATATAATATATATTCATTAGCGCAAGCATTTATTTCTGCTACTATCACACCTATATATGTCTAGGGGTATATATTCAGACATATATGTCTATATATACCCCCTATACACATGTTCAGATGTCATGTCTGACATCAAACATGTCCTCAAAAAAGCACTGGCAGTGGCAGCCCCTGCAGCATAAAAAATGCTTGGCTGGTGAGAAGCCATATTCCAGTTCCGAAGCTATTCAGAGAAATGATCATTTCTCTATAGCGGTCACCCTGCTATGGAAGGGTTTTGTCACCCTGCCATAGCAGTCACTGCCAGTTAACCCTACACTACACTACGGTCCCTTTACTCTTAACACTTTCCCTACAGAAACTCAATTTTTGAAGCTAACTAAAGTGTAAAGGAGCACTCTAACTACACTAGATATCCCTTTCCTCACACTAAAAATAGCTAAATGACACTTTTAAAGTAAAATTAACAGAACTGCTTCCACTCCCTTCCATGTCCAGTATAACAATGCTAGGAATATGGCGGGGGCGATCTTATATACTGGGGGGCGTATTCACTAATGATTGGTCTAGGGACCCCCTAGTCACTCCAATCACATTCCTAGCATTCTCCTGCCCCCTCAATTGGCTTTTGCTAATGGTTCTGGTCCAATCACGGGCTTTTAAAGCCCATTTCCTGAAGCATTGCATTTTGGGCGGTTCTGGTTGCCGAATTCCGAACTTTTTGGGCAAAAAGTTCTAAATTCGGCCGAACCTCGAACACCCAATGTTCGGGCCGAACCGATGGTGGACCCGAACCATTCAATCATCCCTATCCAGAAGGTGCTGTGGCCCAATTTTCCAATCCAGATATAGTGAGTCGGCTGCAAGAGAGGCATTTTTGGATATCCTCCCTGGTACCCTTATTCAAAGAGCACCCCTAAAATAGATGTTGTGTCTGTAGCAAATTAGCAAATGTGGATATAGGCGTGACACCCGCTATTTTTGTCCCTCCTGTTCTGGCCAACCTGGTCTTTGCATCCAGGACTGTTTCCGTCCCTACCACACTCTAGTTGATTATTAGTATAGGGTACAGCATGGCACAGTCTAGGGCACATATTCACACAGGGTCTCGAAAGATGTTAGATGGCTATTGCATTTTGAGAGACCCTAGCTGGGAACTTTTAAAGTTTTTCATAGTTACAAAACAAGGGTAAAAAAAGGGAAAAAAAAAATAGTTGTCGTTTTATTTTATTGTTCTTACTATTTGACTGTATTTAAATACTATACTGCTATACTGTAATGTTTTATTGTTACTGTGTTTTATTGTTAACCAATGTTTGCTTTGCAGGTACAGTAATCCCCCGCTACATCACGGTTCAGTTTTTGCGGTCCCGGTAATTCGCGTTTTTTTTTTGTAATGTTATTTTACTATATAAATCATTAAAAATGAAAGATTTTTGTGTTTTTCATAGCTCTTGCTCTGTCTCTTAGTATCTTTTATGTGTTTAAATGAGTTTCTATTGTTTTAAAAGTGTGTTTAAAGACCTTAAAATGCTTTTACACGTACAGTGACAGTAAAAAAATCATGCCTACAATGCATTTTAATAGGGTTTTTCTATTTCGCGAAATTTCACTTTTCGCGGCTGGGTCCGGAACGTAACCCCCGCAATGGAGGGGGGTTTACTGTACACCATTCTACTGTTTTACTGTTCTGCATACTATACTGTTATAATGTAAAGTTTTATTGTTATTGTGTTTCATTGTTAACCATTTAACCATTGTTTGCTTTGCAGGTATGCCATTCAGCTGCAGCACTGATCTGTTTATTCTGACAGCAACAGGGTTTGCTCTCACAATAGGTAAATCAGTGGCCCCAGCCACTCAGCTATTCGCTGAGAGGCATGTTGAGTCCATGGAATATTTTATGTCTTGCCATAAGTTTCGGGAAAATTACAAAAAAAAGAAAGGTTATTTTATTTTTTACAGAAAGTTGTCACTTAAATGATATATTGTTCAAAAATGCCATGGGTATATGTCAAATTACACCCAAAATTACATTATGCTGCTTCTCCTGAGTATAAGGATATCAGGTATGTGAAACATTTTGGCAGTGTAGCTGCGTACAGGACCCCGAAAATCAATCACCACCTTTAAGCTTTCAAAGGGCGTAAATTGCTCATTTCACTTCCTCACTACCCATCACAGTTTCCGAGGCCCTGAAATGTCAAGATAACACAAACCTCCCCCAAATGACCACTTTTCGAAAAGTAGACACCCCAAGGCATTTGCTAAGAGACATGTTGAGTATTTTGCAGATCTCATTTGTTGCCACAATTTTTTGGAAAATGAATAAAGAAAATGAAAATGTATTTTTTCTTTTCTTTTTTCAATTTTCAAAACTTTGTGACAAAAAGCAAGATCTGCAAAACACTCAACATGCATAAATGAAAACATACCGAAAATTTTAAAAACAAAAAAAAAAGCCTTTTCTGTTAGGCTCCTTTCACACGGCCGCTCCGTGTGAAAGGTCCGCTGCGGGACTTTTTTTTTTTTTTTTCCACGGAGCGGATGACATTTCTGTCATCCGCTCCGTGTGCCCGCATATCATCCCATCCGTTTGCGGATGATATGCGGACATAATGTATGTCTATGCCACTGCGGATGTCAGCGGATGACACCGCTGACATCCGATTTTCCTTCCTTTCCGTTTTTTACACGGAAGGAAAAATAGGGTTCTGTTCCGTTCATAAAAACGGAACAGAACTGACAGGAGGAAAATCGGGTGTCAGCGGATGGTATTCCGCTGACACCCGCAGTGCCATTCACTTACATTGATGTCCGCAAATCATCCGCAAAAAAATAGGATGATTTGCGGACACACGGAAAGCAGCTGAGCGGCCGTGTGAAAGGACCCTTATACAATTTTGCAAATCTTTTTTCATAAATTTAGGCTAACATGTATACTACTACAATTCTTTGGAGAAATTAACTAAAAACAGTGTAAATTGTTTAATCTGTAGGAAAGTTATAGAGTTCACAAACTATGGTATATATACAGGTGCATCTCAAAATATTTGAATATCATCAAAAAGTTAATTTCAGTAATTCAATTCAAAAAGTGAAACTCATATATTTTATATAGATGTTTTACACACAGAGTGATACCTTTTCAAGCATTTTTTCTTTTAATTTTGATGATTATGGCTTAAAGCTAGTGAAACCTTAATATTCAGTATCTTGGAAAAATAGAATATTACATAAGACCAATAACAAAAAGGATTTTTAAAACAGAAGTGTTGGGATACTAAAAAGTATGTCCATGTACAATATAGCATGCACTCAATACTTGGTCGGGGCTCCTTTTGCATGAATTACTGCATCAATGTGACGTGGCATGGAAGTGATCAGCCTGTGGTACTGCTGAGGTGTCATGGAAGTCCAGGTTGCTTTGATAGTGGCCTCCAGCTCATCTGCATTGTTGGGTCTGGTGTCTCTCATCTTCCTCTTGACAATACCCCACAGCTTCTCTATGGGGTTTAGGTCAGCCAAGTTTGCTGGCCAATCAAGCACAGTGATACCATGATCATTAAGCCTGAGCCTGGGATAAACCTGGAGGGCAAGGTTGGAACAAAAGCCCTGGGGTGGCCATGAACTCTTTAGTATAGCGACAGGGTCACTTTAAAGGATAATCCAAAAATAAGGAATTGCAAAGGGGAATGATTAAACCTACTGCTGATTTTTGGCAAACCTGGAATATTTTCCTTTCTGGCTTGGAGACATAACAGGAAGTGAGGGGGACTCTTTTTGAAGAAAGAAATATGGTTCTTAGACAGCTGTCATGGCAAAAAACTCAAAAATATTGGATTTTCCATTACTTTAAGTCTGAGTGACAGTGGTCACTAAGACAAAAAGAGTAAATCAGCGGACACTGATAGCAATAAAAACCAGACACGTGTTTTACCCCTTCCCTACTCCAGCCAACAAACCTATATTTCCTGCTGGAGAAAATTGTATCATGCTTTGCTGAAGTTTTTTTTTTTGCCTTCCTCTGGATCAACTGTGGGTAAAGGATTGTATATATGGGATTGTATGTTTTTTTGTTTTTCCCCTTTTATTGGTTGAACTGGATGGACTTATGACTTTTTTCAACGAGACTAACTATGTATGTAACTATGTATATTGTGGCATGGACCCTGGAGATGGTCTTACAATCTTTTCCCATTCTTTGGGATTGAATGACTGGCACCCTGTTTAGATAATACATTTACAGGGCCATGACCTTATAAGACAGCTTTATGTGGGTGTGAGAGTTTTGAGTAAATTGGGATGATAGGACTTTTTTTATGTAGGACATGAGTTCTCAGATCTGCAGACTAGTTGGTGGATTATGGAGAGGATGTATATAAACAAGGTTGTCTGTCCTTTGATAGAATCACTCTTAGCCTTTCTGCTGTTAGCATGTGCTCTAGCTGCTTGTCCCCCATCCCTCCTTTCCCTTTTTAAATGCCAAGGGACACGCATACAACATTGGGTCCCTTTGTGATTTATGTGGTACATTATTGTACAGTCATTCATCCTGTTAGTGACAAGAAAGGATATACTGTATATAACTGCTATTTTTTTAAGACCTCGTTATCCTGATTAAGTGAAAAAGCTCTGCAAAAAGTGTTGACATTATAGATCTAAATTATAGTCTAAAAAAGTATATATACTGTAAAAATCTATCCAGAAGTAATTAGGATGTTACAAAGATTCATGGATGTGCGATTTTATGTACAATATATATTGCAATATATGTACTTTTTATGATGAATTGGAATATGTACAAATAAAACATTTTCTAATTTTGTAAGAAATGTACAGTATGGTTTTAAGATATATTTTGGAACTACCTTTTGCATACAGTATGTTGGTACACTTAAAAAATAAAAAGTTATATATGGTTCTTTCTAAAAAATTTTATGTACAATAGGATTTTATGAATGGCAATGAAGTGGATTCGGGCCTCAAGAAATGAGATAGGGCATCAGTACAACAGGATTGATTGATTTTAAGATTTTCAGGTGCATCTCATAAAATTAGAATATCATCAAAAATCTAATTTATTTCAGTAATTAAATTCAAAAAGTAAAACTCATATTTTATATAGATGCGTTACAAACATCCTGTTAAAAAGTTCCTGTTTCGTCTTGCCGACGTTGAATGCACTGCATTCACAGGACATTAGATAGACCACACCCTTTGTTTCACAATTTGCAAAGTGTATAGGTGTAAATGTTTCACCATTAGAAGAATGGTCTTGCCCTTCTTGATGAGAAGGCAGTCGGCGAAGTGCCCACAGGGAAAGAGTCCTGAAATTAGGCAGCGCTCCCCGCTGGCCTCCCCTCAGAATTCACTTTTTACTAGCTTGTCTTTTAAAGAACCAGCTATTTCAAATGTAACTGAGGGAGTGGGACTAACACACTGCCTAACCTTAGGGTCGTCAGTTAGTATAAATTAATGTTTCTTTATAACTCTCCTTATCTGTGCATGTTGTTCTGAATGATAATTCTAGTAGGCCCAGAATTTTGATTGGTCTTGATTTTGTTGGCTAAACAGCAGTTTATGACGCGACTGTTAAATCACCCTGTTAAAGGCTTTTTGTACACAGGAACTACAACTAAGCCTACAAACTACAAGTCGTTGTACTTTGGAAGCAGATATAGATAAGCCCTTGTATTGACTATGTGTGTGTGCATAAATCCCATTATCTATGCCCTCCAACCTAAAGCGCTTCTTGAAAGATTTTTATTTTTGTTTTCTCATTCTCTTCCTGTGAATGTTGCTTTATGTAGGTAGATGTACATCTACTGTGCCTAATGTGGGTTAATGGCCACTCATTTGACATTTGGTTGACATTGGGCAAGTCTCGCTGAAAAGCAACAAGATGTACAGCAGCTCAGTCATTGATGGAAAACTGTCTGTGAGCATGTAGCTTAATAATTTAGATTTGGAAATGTAGAGCGGTAGGGACACCAATGATAAGGAAAGGTTACTTAATTCCACAAGATCAGTATAGGTATTCTGTTTGTCATGTCTGGCAGCTATAGCGGAGTTAACACTTGTCTTTTGGCATAATAATAGACCCTGGCAGGCTATCTCAAGGGGCGTGCACATCATGTACTATGCTGTATGCTTCAGTAGACATCCCGTCACAGAAGAACTTTGCAACATTTATAGGAGTGACCAGTCAGTTGACTACAGGTGACCAAGGGTAACTCATCCGTGCATCACTAGCAGACATGAAGGTTTGTGGATTTAGTGGTTCAGTTACAGAAAGCTATTACCTTTTTCAGAAAGTACAGCTCTCATGGAGAGAAATCATTTAAAAAAGCCCCATCCTAAACAATTCATGTCAGGTGCCTACACGTTGATTCTGTTTAGTACTACCAACAGTTAACGTGCGGTGTTTTAGTTGTTAATGGTGAGCTGTGGTGAGCCTTCCCCTACCTGTGTCACCTCCTGTGTTCTTGGAGGGGATATATGCAGGAGGAGGTGGGGTCTCAAAGTCTTCTGGGAAATGTGAGGGTGATCATACATGTTGAGATGTAGTCGTTACACCAAAAGTAGGTGTTCCCTTGTAGTGGTACTCTGATAAGACACATATGACTGAATCTTTGTTATTCACAAAGTGTACAAAAATGTACACAAAAAGTATGTGCACCATAGCACCACACCACAGCAAAGAGAGTGTGCTCCTACAGCTATTATAATTTATGAAACAAGGTATAAATCTTCACCCTTTGGGTGATGAAGAGTACAAGTAGTAGGAAGGGGGAGCAGCGAGTTTGGGAGAAGGAACGGTGGTGGCCAGTGAAGGATGTTCTGCAGGTAGGCTGGTCTGGCACATAATGCACTCTGCTAAGTGATTTAACCTCCATCTTAGAACCAGCTGCGGAACTGAAGTAGTCCTAGAGACCTGGCCTGGAATCATAGTGCAGGAGGCCTCACAAAGAATGCGCAGGGGTTCTCCTCTTTACCTTTGGGCTGACATTGTGAAGAAGCATGTAGTGAAGGGCTGGCGGAGGGAAATCAGCACTCAACGCTGTTCCCTTCAAAATGGCTCTATAGTCATGTGGGTCCCAGGGAAGTAAATTAGCCTCCGGCCATAAGGGGTGCTGAAACCATATGAGTCAGAACAATACTATCAGCACACAGTTCCCCCATGCAAACATGCACGCTGCACACAAGACCAACAATGTAAATATTCAGTAAATTCTTCTGCCACCTTCCAAGCCCACTCTGAACCTTGTGCCCTTAGCCTACTGTTGCCTTAGGCAACTGAACAGCTTGTCCAAGGCTAGAAATGGCAATGAGTAAAACAGCAGCTGTAATAGTTTTGGCAGAAGACCAGTCAGCTCTGACCAAAGAAGTCATGCTGCTCCTGGTCCCAGTCCAAGAGGCCTGCTATCAGTTAGCCATGGTAAAAAGATGTTAAATATTTGCATTGCACTTGACATTGCATTTTGGAAACTGGCTTTTCCATTCCTATCGGGACTGCAGAGGTTTTAGCTCAGAAGTTTGAGGAATTAATGATTGACTATTGTAGCATTGGATCGATTAAGGGAGGTCTAGTCACCAAGAAAACTATTAAATTCTTTACATTCCCCTTCCTCCCAGCTGACATTCATAAATTAGCAATATAAAATTATGTGTTTTGGGTGACCTGCTCAGATACCCTGGAAATGTATCCGAATTGATGCATAAAATATTGTGTATAAAGGACAAAAGTAAAAGTATTAAGCACAATGGGAAGAACACTCATTTTATGTGCCTGACAGCTTTCAGATGAGCTTATTACTGCTAATATGAACATCATTATTGCTGTCATCAAGGACAATGGACAATGCACAGACACAAATGCATAGACATTATGGAACCCTCACTGAAGGTCACAGTGTCAGACCAATGGTGTAGAAATCTTTTTAATGCAGGCTGCGCTCCTCTGTGTGTTTCCTGGGTTTTTCTAGCATCAACATATAAAGCAATGCTTTCTGTGCTTTTTTCTGAGCTTACAAACAACTTACAGATTGGCACTTTTCTTGCAAATTGTGCTTCTGTTCTGCTTCCTTTTTACCATTTCATGTTTATTAGCTTTGCTCCACAGCTTGCTGTTTTCACTGTGATTATTAGGACTGCTGTTTGCTACACAATTATCATTTGTTATATGTTCACTAAAAAATGATGGCTGGACATCCTTCCTTGATCCATTCACTTTCAAGCAAAATGATCTTTAGACTGCTCAATAAATGAGTACATTTGACTTTGTTGACCACATACATAGAGCTTACTTATTTAAAGGGCGCCTGCGCTCACTATCCATTTTATAAATGGATGAAACACATACGCACGGGTTGATTTACTAAAACTTGAGAGTGAAAAATCTGGTGCAGCTCTGCATAGAAACCAATCAGCTTCCAGGTTTTTCTGTCAGAACTTAATTGAACAAGCTGAAGTTAGAAGCTAATTGGTTACTATGCAAAGCTTTAGAAGATCAACCCCACTAAGTTACTTCCACCATTTTTTTCTGAGCACTCAAGGAGCTCTAATATTTAAATCTGGACTTAGTCTTATGATAATCAAGATAATACCACCCCTATCCTAAAGGTCCATTAATATGATGGGCACAGCTGAAAACCAATAGGAAGCTGTAGAAGATGACATACTAGCTCTAGGCTTTCCTTAAAGTGGAGTTCCAGTAATTTTTAAGAATTACCACATTGTAATGTAAATTGCTAGTGGATTAAGGTTTGGATATTGATGTGGTAAAATTTCTGCAAAAAGTATCTTTTTTTTTAGTAGTGTACCCCTCGACTTCCGGTCACGGCCACCTAGGCGATTACGTCATTAACCAGTTGACTACTGGGATATCTATGTCATCATTCTCAGAAGTCTTCAGCTGTCGAATGCATGTACACAAAGCACATGGCAGTGTCATTACTGTGCAAGCGCAAGAACCAGATGTGCATGCTGGGTAGCCAGCTGCAAAAATCCAGGAAATGAAGCCAGGCCGGCTTCAGCTCCCCAAATCCTGCATGGCCGAGGCCAGAAGCGAGGGGGACAAAAGAAAAACAAGCAGTTTGTAAGTAGATACAATGTGTACATGGGCAAAAATTTCCATTATGCTTATGAGGAATTACAACGATCTCTGCAATGCTTTTAATGCAATGTTAGCTAGGAGACTGGAACTCTGCTTTAAGAAGAGACCTGCTTTTCCTCACCATCAATGCTGTAGTACCATTCTTCCTCTGTTATGAGGTCACTTCTACAAATAGTAATTGATTTACTAAAACTGGAGAGTGCAAAATCGGATGCAGCTCTGCATAGAAACTAATCAGCTTCCAATTTTTTTTTTTTCTTTTTATTCGTTCGTTTGTTAACCTCCCTGGCGGTATGATTCTTTTGGATTTTAGGGGCTGAAAGCGGTACCATTATTTTGCATGTAATTCTTGAGAATGAGCAGCCCAAACCAACTATTTACACATTTTTTTTTTTTACTGTGCGTTTTTCTTTATAACATCTTGGGTATGATAAAGTTTGAAACACAAAATCATAAATTTTAATATAATAAAAAACTATAAATAAGTTAAAGTTTGTATGTATACTCACATATATATATATATATATATATATATATATATATATATATATATATATATATATATATATATATATAAAAAGTACAGTAAAACTGCAGGAAAGGGCACTGGGGGGCAATTTAATGTGAATTTATTTTATTTTGAATGGTATCAGTGTGTTTGGTGTGTTTTACATTTGAATTTGCCGCCGGTTCCACCCCCCCCTGCGAATGTCACGTCGCAGGAGACGGAAGCCGGGGCACGGAGACGATCGTGAGGAGGATCTGCCGCCGCATACCGCTCGCATACATCGCTGGATCCCGGTGACAAACCTCTTTTACAGGATCCAGCGATGCTTCTGGCAGTACCCCGAGTGTGGCTCGGGGTTACCACTTTTGGCTCTGAAATTTAACCCGGAGCCACACTCGGGAATACCGCTAAGAAGGTTAAAGCTTAATTGAACAAGCTGAAGATGGAAATTGATTGGCTGCCATGCACAGCTGCAACAAATTTTGCACTCTCCAGTTTTTGTAATTCAACCCAATAGTAAAAGGTTTCACGTCTACTGGTTATAAGTAATGAGTGTCAATATAGGCTGCAGTGCTGATTTGCCTTCAAAAGTTCATGAAACGTTCAAGTGAAGATACCATAAAATGGTGATGTAGCACCCTCCTATGTAGGTGCTAGACAGAGAGAGTATAGCTTTGAATCCTTTCTGCTTACCAGAGGGATTGCATGTAAATCTATATTGTTCTCTGCCTACCAGAGAGCAGGATCTGCTAGTGAGGTCTGCCCAATGTGCTTAGTGCAACTCAGTTTGTCTTAAGAGTGTTTCACACTGGTCCCATAGGGAGGCATATTGGACAGTGGGAGAAAACTTGACAAGTGAGGGCACAGGCATTGTTACAGCCCTGGGTGTTGGCAGGTGAAAGTGCCTCATCGCATGCTTGGTGACTGTATAAATGACAGGGGCACATGTGCTCGGGGCCTTCAGTCCCGGAGGGAGGGGTGGCTGCCTCCTCCTCTGTAGAAGATGCCAATGCGGCCTCAGGTAGTGGACCTGAGGGCCTTAAGAGCTAAAGAGGAACTGAACCCGGAGGTCCTGTAAAGCTAACTGGAAAGGAGACACTGAAATAATCTGATTCTACATACAGTGGGTACAGATCTGTGTCAAGGGGCCTGACCTGGGGGGGGGGGGGGGCATCTCTGCAGCTAGGAGAGTCAGTGGACGGGTGTCAGGAAAGGGGACACTAGAGAGTGTCCTGAAGATAATGTAGATCACCAAGTCTATTGCTGGAGAAAGAACAAGGAGACCTAATCCCTTCCATACAAGTGGCAGTATGGTTCAAGCAGTGTGATTGCTTCCACAATCAACCTGGTGAGGCCAGGTGCGAGTTGTCCTTATCAAATGTATATAGTTCCAGTTGGAGTATCCCACTATTCCCTTCTCCAATCCAAGCTCCACAATCAATACCAAAAACCAACACCCCTGGACTGTTTATTGAGTAACTAGCCATTGGGAGTAAGGATAAATGTGTGAACTGTACTCTACGTGACTGTCTACTGGTAATCAGAGGAGGCCCAACAAGTCATCCTACAGCAAGACCTACGGGGACAGTGCTACAGTGAAATGGAACATCAGGCCACAAACTGGCAATTTACAGAAGACCAAAGGAAGGTGGAATGCACTCAGAACATTATTTAATTCCTGACTGGTAGAAAAGGAAATCCCTGGGTCCATAGAAATAAGATTAGAGTTTGGCAATAATAGCACAAAATGGAAAGTGGACAAGCATACGCGTTCCATCTGTTATTGTCAAGAGTAAAGAGTCAGTTAGTAGGTAAAGTAATTCTGTAAGTGAAGGGTATAGGAATGGTAGGTAGTGATGTTTGTACTTTTGGCCAAGAGAATCCTAATAATTAGGATTTTTATTAGGATTAAAAAAAAAAAAAAAAAAAAAACATTTTCTTCAATTACAAAAAGGGAACAACTTCTCTTTTAGATAGGAAATCCCAGAATCACCATCATCTTGCTTCTCTAATTGGCTCACTATATCTAACAAAAGCTTGCACAAGAAGATCAAATTCTAAGCAGCATTTGCATGAAGCATCACTGACTGCACTAGGAGTTCTAGGAGTTTTATCTTTGATTAGATAATTACTGCATAGCTAAAGGTATGACCTAGCTTTTGTATTTCTTTTTACATTACTGGTACTGTTTAGGTACATTAAAGACCCTCCACATTCATTTAAAAATTGTCAGAATTTGACTGGAATAGTCTATGCCTATATTAACAGAACAATAGGGGTAAAAGTAGAAACCCACACCTTTGAAAGTCATCAGCAATATCAGCTGCCATCCTTCCATCCTCACATATTCCCTTTATTGGAATAATGCATTATGTACCATTCATTTTTTCATCTTAGGGTGTGACTAAAGGCTAAAGTTGAGGTCCATCCAGGATCACGTGTTAAGACTCTTCCGACAACCCAAAAAAAGCTGTCTATATAGCTGCTTTTTAGATACACCTTAAAGCGGAGTTCCAGCCATTTACTCACCTGTCCAACGGTCCAGCGATGCGGCCGCCGGAAGCCTCGATCCTCTCCCTCGGCGCCGGCATCACTGCTGTGGGCACCCGGCTGTTACAGTTTGCGGCTTCACAGCCGGGTACCCACTGCGCATGCGCGAGTCGCGCTGCGCGCCGTGATTGGCCGGCAATCTTCTGGGACCTCTGACGTGTCCCAGAAGATTGCAGGGAGGGAGGGGGAGAGGAGAACTTCCGCTCAGGGCGCCGCGGCGCTCCGAGCGGAAGTGGGAGCGGGAACCTGTCAAAACTAGGTACCCGCTCCCCCCCCCAAAAAATGACATGCCAAATGTGGCATGTCGGGGGGTCAGGACTCCCTAAAGCGGAAGTTCCACTTTTGGGTGGAACTCCGCTTTAACATTACTCTTTTACTTTCGTTTTTTGTTTTTTTATCAGAGAAGTATGTACATTTTTTCACTATGTGTTGAAAAGATTTGTGTAATTACAAAAACTATTGGAGCAAGAAATTGGATTTTTAGAAATGCTTAAAAGAGAAGTATGGGGTTTGGTTTTCTTTCGCCCATTCATACTTACCTAGGTGGATGCAGTATCGGTCCTCTGCACTGAGACCCGAGCGATTCAACACCGCCGATCGCTCGGTTCTTACAGCTCCCAAAAGCAGAGAGCTGCTGACTGTTAATCAGCAGCCCTCCACTCTGCCCCCTCCTCGCTCATTGGAGCACTGGGCTGTGGAGGGGGCGGAGCGGCTGAGAGGTTGTGTAGGGTGTCAGTCCAGGTACCAGGCGGATCCCGACTCTGTGGTCATGATGACGGGGTTCCTGGACCGACTTCTGTGACGTCAGAAGAGAGCAGACTTCAGGCTGAAAACAGGTCACAGGAGTGCAGAACCAATTACACTCCTGTGATCCAAACGAGCTTTGGCGGTACGTCTTCATTAAGAACTCAGGAATTAATAAGGACAATTTAAATTATTAAAACATCATTTTTATTCCATCTCAAAAAAGTTAAACCAAACCAAAGTTGAAACACTGATAATAGAACACATTCATATTGGCAGAGATGTATAGTAACTAAGTAGAACTACTTCACTACTGTACTTAAGTACAGAAAGGCGGTATCTGTACTTTCCTAGAGTAGAATTTTTTTCTCCTACTTCCACTTTTACTTCACTACATTTTTTCGATGATTTCAATACTTCTACTCCGATATTTTTTTTTTTTTGTGCTGCATAGTTACTCGTTACTATTATAAAAATTACCACTGCCAGAACAGTAGATGGCAGGTTTCATGAAGCTCAAAATATGTGTATTATCAGCGCATACAAAAATAATTGCTACTGTATGTATAAATAAAAGCTGCATTTGAAATAAGAAAAAACAATATGAAGTTCAAACTTTTCACTTCTTTCCTTAATAACTACATAACACAGTACTTGTACTTTTACTTTCAGTACTTGAGTAGCAATTTTTTTTTCAAAACTACTGGTACTTTTCCTTTCAGTACTTGAGTAGCAAAATGTTTAAAAAAACTACTAGCAATACTTAAGTACAAAAAATGTTGAATACTTTAGTACTTCTACTCAAGTCACTTTTTGATCGAGCACTTCCACTTCTACTCAAGTCACTTTTTGATCGAGCACTTGTACTTTTACTCAAGTATGGGTTTCGAGTACTTTATATAACTCTGCATATTGGTATAGCAGACACCTTCAACATCAAGCCTACTCTAAGGGGCATAAAGTGTTACTAAACCCACAACAGTAAAATCAGTCTGTATATGCAGTAAAGCATGTTTGTTAAACTCACTATGGAACCTAAGGGGTTAATCCTCTGCATTGTGTAAAAAGGCTGTTTGATCCTGTCTTCTCTGATCCTTCCCTTCTTCCACTGTCCCCAAACCATCTCCTAATAGAACAGTGCCTTGGGGCACTCTGCACATGCTCAGTTTGGTGTGAATTGCTAGAGTTATTTTTTTCTTCTGGAGGTGTATGTGATCAGCACAGGGCCAATCAGCACTGTCCAGACAGAGGGTCAAGGCTCCTGCATCCTCATAGGACAATTAGGGGAGAATGAAAACTCCTCCTACAAGCTTTACCCGACACTGATAGAAGTCATAAGACTGCTATATACTGCTGATGAGAAAAGGTATTTTGCAGTTTATATTTACTAAAATAATTGCATTTCCATGTTCTGTGTACTGTGGGAGACCAGATATAGTGAATGCAGAGTCCTGGGTTTATTAACACTTTAATGCTGAAGGTGTCTGGTATACCAATATGAATTCATCTTATTATCAATATTTCAACTTTGGCTTGGTTTCAACTTTTTTGATATGGAATAAAAATTATACACTGCCTGGCCAAAAAAAAAACGTTGCCACCAAAAAAATTTGCTGTGGCATTGTTTCAATAAGCTTCTGCAATGTCACAAGATTTATTTCCATCCAGTGTTGCATTAATTTTTCACCAAGATCTTGTGTTGATGAAGGGAGCCTTCTCCAGCACATCCCAAAGATTCTCAATGGGGTTCTGGACTTTGTGGTGGCCAATCCATGTGTGAAAATGATATCTAATGCTCCCTGAACCACTCTTTCACATTTTGAGCCCAATGAATCTTGGCATTGCCCTCTTGGAATATGCCCGTGCCATCAGGGAAGAAAAAATCCATTGATGGAATAACCCGGTCATTCAACATATTCAGGTGGTCAGCTCACCTCATTATTTGGGCACATGCAGTAACTATTCAATAGGATAGTTACTGCATGCTTAGTTTAGTTAGTTGCTTAGTTAATTCCAGGTGGCAACTTTTTTTTTGACCAAGTAGTGTATAATAATTTGTCCTTGTTCATCCCTGAGTTAACAAGCACCTCTAAAAATCTAATTTCTTGCTCTATATAATTGTGTATTGTGGTGCCCACTCTCACTTTGTTTATATCCCAAACAGAGGCGTAGCTAGATTTCTCAGGGCCCCGGTGCAAGAAATCATGAAGGCCCCCCCCCCCGGTTATGGTGGGGAGGGGGCTGGGATCAGTGGTGGCAATGGTAGGGAGGGGGATTGGGATCAGTGGCCGCGGTGGTGGGGAGGGGGGTGTGATCAGAGGTGGTGATGGTGGTGAAGGGGGGGTGAGATTAGTGGCGGCGATGGTGAGGGGGGGTGGATGGTGGGGTAGGATCAATGGCGGTGATGAGGGGGGGTGGATGGTGGGGTGGGATCAATGGCGGTGGTGAGGGGGGGGATGGTTGGGAGGGGGGTGGGATCAATGGCGGTGGTGAGGGGAGGTGATGGTTGGGAGGGGGGTGGGATCAATGGCGGTGGTGAATGGGCAATGGTGGAGAGGGATCAGTGGGGGCGATGGTGGGGAGGGGGGGGTGGAGAAGGGGTGGGATGTGGTGTCATCCTCCCCCACCACCACCACCTCAGTCTTACTGATCCCATCCCCCCACCACCGCAGATCTCATCCCTACACCCCCCAACATCTCTGTTGTAGATAGGGATGAGATCTGTTCTGTGCCAGGCATGGGATCATTAAGAGGCAGAAAGCCAGCAAGGGTGGAGTTTGGGATCAAAATTCTTCAAGGCAAGTTTACCTACATAGCAGTCGAGTCGGTCAGAGTCAGACGATTCCCCTTCACTCAGCAACTCCACTCCAGCCAGGCATGCACGCTTCTAGCAGGCAGTGTGTGGTTTCTTCGCAGAGGGGAGAACTCCTCCTCCCCTGCACTCTATTGGTGTCAGCTGGTCAGCTGACTTTCTTTCTGTGTCCACCCCTGCCTCACTGCATCAGCCTCCTGAGTGTTTATTGGAGGATCGGCAGGGCTGAGGGCGGTGCAGGCAGCAGAAGATTGCTTTACAGAAAACTGCCCAGCCAGCCTCCTCGACCTCTTAGCAACCGGCGGACGCTGTAGACACCCCCCCCCGCACAACGATCGGCCACCCAGTTACAGACTCGTACGTAGTAGCCACTAGCCAGCCCAGAACAGTCAGGCGGATGGATGGGCCCCCTCACGCCGCGGCCGCGGTAAGAGAACGGGGGCTGGTGGGCCCCCCCTCAGGTGGCGGAACTCCAGGGCCCGGTCGCAAGCGCGACCGCTGCGACCCTGATAGTTCCGCTACTGATCCCAAAGATTTTTGTAATTATCTCAGACCACAAAAGTGAAACAAGGGAATCTCTTGGGGTACCACAGGTGACCATTCCTAGTGTCCCTATCAGACGATTTCCCCTCTATTACTTTTCTGGGGATAACCAAAAACTTGGGATTTTCTTTTATTTTTATTTTCAATGACAATGGTAAACAGGACAAATAGAGAGGGTGCATCTCCCTAGCAGGGGCACAGACAGCAATAAATTCCTGATAGGTGTTCTAATCTCTCTCCAACTTATCCAAAACAAAAAGACGTTTTTCCTTTAGTTATACATTAACCTCATGTTTGAGCTGATAACACAGTACCTTTTCTACATTGAAATACCAACTAGCCCAGGGCATACCTAGGTATCATTGGACCCCATTGCAAACTTTTGATGGGGTCCCTCGCACAACTCCCTGTAGCAGCTGGCAGTGTCAACTATGACAATATGTGTCATTAATCATAACCACTTCCCGCCCAGCCTATATCAAGATAAGGTTGGGTCTGCTAGTTTGGGCCTCTCGTCGATCCGGGTGGACGTCACATGGGCTGCACAGTTTTATTCAGTAAAATGCTTGCTTATAGTAAAATGCTTGCTTATAGCAATGTAATGCACTGCTATAAGCAATCATTATGTGTGAAAAAAAAAATCCTGATCACTTCCCCAGGGTAGTACAATGGTACTATGGTAAAATGATATTGCTCTGGTCAAAAATTATAAAAAAGAAACAAAATGTAATTAAAAAAAATATTTATTTTTTTCTTTGTACTTTTACCAGTCAGTGCCTTCGACCAACGCCACACTACTTATACGATAACCCTGTTCTGCACCGGTGACAGTATGTAACAAAATATATTTTTTAATTTCTTAATTTTCCAAAAAAGTATGACAAAAAACTACAACTTCAAAAAACTCGTCATGCCTCTTTCTAAATACCTTGGACTGTCTATTTTCCAAAAAAGTGTGACATTTTGGGGGGTATTTGTACTGTCCTGATATTTCTGGGCCTCAAGAAATGTATCAGGATTGATTCAGATATATACCATATAGTTTGTTGACTCTATACCTTTACTACAAACTAAATAATAAACACTGATTTGGGTTATTTTTACCAAAGAAATGTAGCAGAATACACTTTGACCTAAATTTAGGAAGAACAATTATTTTTTTGCAAAATTGTATAACAGAAACGAAGAAACTCATTTTTATTTTTCCTTAATTTTCAGTCTTTTTTTGTTTATTTAGCAAAAAAGTAAAAAACCCAGGGATGATTAAATACCACCAAAATAACGTTCTAGTTGTGTGAGCAAAATGATAAAAAAGTAGTTTAGGTACAGGTATAATCAAGAAAAAAGGCACCAGGAGAGTGGTCAGCATGGTCAAACCACTAGCGATGGGTGCTTTGCGTAAAAGTCATACAGTGCATCCAGAAAGTATTCACAGCGATTCACTTTTTCCACATTTTGCTATGTTACAACCTTATTCCAAAATGGATTCATTATTTTCTTCAAAATTCTACAAACAATACCCCATAATGACAACGGGAAAGAAGTTTGTTTGAAATCTTTGCAAATTTATTAAAAATAAAAGGAAAAAAATCATACATACATAAGTATTCACAGCCTTTGCCATGACACTCAAAATTGAGCTCAGGTGCATCCTGTTTCCACTAATCATCTTTGAGATGTTTCTGCAACTTGTTTAGAGTCCATCTGTGGTAAATTAGGTTGATTGGACATGATTTGGAAAGGCACGTACCTGTCTATATAAGGTCCCACAGTTAACAGTGTGTGCCAGAGCACAAACCAAGCCATGAAGTCCAAGAAATTGTCTGTAGACCTCCAAGACAGAATTGTAATGAGGCACAGATCTGGGGAAGGGTAAAGAAACATTTCTGCAGCAATGGTCCCAATGAGCACAGTGGCCTTCATCATCCGTAAATTAAGACGTTTGGAACCACCAGGGCTCTTCTTAGAGTTGGCCACTCTTAGAAGCACTGATGCACCTCTAGTTGTGGAATATTCAACACTTTATTTATACATTATTGGATTTATTCATTATTTATATATTGTAGCACTTGTGCACTTTTATATATATATTCAGGCAAGCGCTGTTTTATTCATTATGTATTATTTTCTTAGTGAACAGCAGCTGCCCATGATTATTTTACTCATTAGCACTTGATTGTTGGTTTACACATATTTTTTTCTGTATATGTTTCTTTTATATATGCAAGCACTGTTTTTACCAATATTTAAAAACACTTACAAACAAGTATGGCAAGATTGGCATTTAACAAACTACAATACCGAGAATACTCCTCACATGCATGGTGACATTGCGACTTACGGACTATCCCTACGCGTTTCATCAAAAAGGACGTCATCAGGAGCCCATGGTCCTATTTATTTTATTAGTGATTTTATACATTGATTTATTTTTCCACATTGATGTGTTAATTTGATGCATATTTTATTGTTCCCAATTAGTGCGGCAGAATCTTTATAATTAGAATCTATTGTGCATGATATCTAATACATGTGCTTGTTATTGCTTAATGTAAATTTAAAGGCTTGTTTTTTTTTTTATTTCTTAATAACAAACATGTTAAACTTACCTGCTCTGTGCAGTGGTTCTGCACAGAGTACCCTGGATCCTCCTCTTCTTGGGTCCCTCGCTGGCACTCCAGGCCCCTCCCTCCTGCCGATTGACCCAATAGCAAGCAGCTTGCAGTAAGGGCACCAAAGCAAGCCCGCTCTCGAGCCACTGCTCTGTGTGTCCATTCACACACAGAGCAGCAACCTGGCCCCACCCCCTCTCTCTCCTCATTGGCTCACTGGCTATGATATGATCTCAGCCAATGAGGAGGTAGAATCCCCGAAGAGCTGAAGCTCTTGTGCACATTACTGGAGGAAGATCGGGCTCAGGTAAGTATTAGGGGGGCTGGGGGAGCTGCTGCACACAGAAGGTTAATTTACCTTCATGCTTTAGAATGATGAAGGTAAAAAGCCTTGAGCCTTTAGAACCACTTTCATTTTCAATACTTGCACGTTACCATTTGCACAGTGTCTATCCGCTTTGTAACACTATATCAACCACCTTTCGCATACATTGTTTGCTATGAAATTTTCTGAAGAATCAAGAACAGTACAAAAAACAATATATGATACAAAAAGCTTCATCCTTATTACTTGTTCCTTTACAGGATTGAGGATGATATCAACTTTTAGAAAGCAATCTAGGCCTAAATATAGAACACATCTTTATGAAACTAAGAACAATAAGAATGACAGGAGAACATAGAAAGTGACACAATGACAGCCTGTAAACGGCAACACTATGCAGGTCTCCCACTGCTAGTCAGGCAGGTTTAGCACCTGGTATTCTAGAATTTTACAGCTGTTATCCATATACAATATGGTAGAAAACATAACTAAATGATAAGGATGCTTTGTTTTCACCCGCCAGCAACTACGCATCCTGCATATGGGATGAATTAACAAGAATCTGTTTAATGCCAAATAGATCCATCAAATTTTCAGAGTAGGTTGCAATATATCTAAATATATCAGTAAATTAAAGTGTATCTCTAGCCAAAACATTTTTTAAAGAGACCAAGGAAGGGTTATTGTGTATGTCCCAGCTGGGAAATTTCCTGATGACTTTTGTCAAAAGGAAAGAATGTGATGGGGAATCCAAAATATATATATATTTTTTTTAAGATGCAGCTCTGAGGTGTGGTGCTTGTCGATCAAAAAAATGAACCATGAAAACACAGCACACACAAGGGTTCGGAAAAGGTCCAACCTCAGTAGAGGAGGAGCCTGCATCTCTGAACCTCCCTGGAACGCAATGTTCCTGACAGGGGTAAGGTACTCTGGTCTACCTAGGCCACAGTCCTGTCTAACCTAGTTCTCCAAGTGCTTGGTGAGGGCTCTCCCAAAGAGAGACACCCTGTAGGAAGAGGAAAAAACCTGAAGGCTGTTCAGATCATCTCACGGACATCTGGGCAAGCCCTGAAAAACTTGATAAATACTCATTGCATGATAAATACATGCAATAAATAAATATATATATATATAAAAAAAAATAATAATAATACATTGGGAAGGTGTTTTGGCATATAAAAAAATTGCAAGTACAAGAAAAGCAATCAGTGACGTGCCAGTGAAATTCAGTGAGGTCCCAAACCCATAGTGTTTTTTCAGCACCCCTGGGGCGCTACCCACAGGGGAACACCAGAAGCCAAAATGTTACCATTGTCACCGGACCGGGAGATGAGAATATTTCAATGGGGACCTCTGTTAAGGTAACAGCTGAAATAAAAGGGGATTTCCCCTTAGGTTGGAGAAAGTCCCTTTGGTATCTTGGTATGCCTCCAGGACAGCAAGTGAAGATAAACTTCCCCACAGAACACAGCAAAAAACCTTATAGTATATTCCATCCAAAAAGAAAAAAAATTTGGCTAGAGACTGTTTAGAATACATGCAATATTTAATACTTTATGCCAACAGGTTATGATGACACCATTGGATAGGGTATCATCTCATCTGTTGTCTTCCCAAACAAAGTATTAGTGGAAGGAGGCTAAAATTATATACTGTTTTGTGCAAAAGTTCCACCCAGCTTGAATTGCAAAGAAGCTGCTTCACACTTGTTCTTGTGGAAAGCTTTCTGGTAGCAAGGTGACTCTATAAGTGCCCTTATTTGAACCGCCGCAGACTCATAGGTTCTTCATGTTTAGAACCCCTACCAGGAAAGTCAGCATGATGGCGTGACAGCTAGTGCAGCCTCCACGTTTCTCCGATGACAGGTTTCCTGCCACTTCCTCTAGAAATATGGAATCTGGGCACACAGAAAGGTACCCATTATCCCACAGACACATTACCCTGCCCAACCTGCTGAGCGACCTCCAATGCTTTAATTCGTTATCCAATTTAAAGATTAACTATACGAAGTCCCATGCACTCAACATTACACTACCTCCCGAGGTCCAGGCAGCCTGTAAACAAACTTTCCCCTTGACTGGAAGCCCTAAAGCCATTACCTACCTAGGTATCCAAATTCCCCAACATTTACATAGACTGTTTGATCTTAACTTCAAGCCACTCCTGACTACAACCTAGGCCGACCTGCGGAAGAGGATGGGACTTTCCTTGTCCTGGTTCGGCCGCATCGCGCTCATGAAAATGAACGTGCTACCGAGGGTACTATACCTCCTGCAAACGATCCCGATCTCCCTACCAGGCTCCTTTTTCTCTGAATATAAGAAGGCTTGCTCGGGCTTCGTCTGGAAGCAGTCCCAACCCCGCCTGGGGTTTTCAAAACTCACTCTCCCGAAGCTTAAAGGGGGGACCGGACTACCAGAAGCCTCTCTATCTTCACTACATGGACCCCTGACCCCTGTCCGCAACAATCCTGCTTTTACTCCAGGTTTGTCTAACTCTTTCCTGCAGGAAGAATTTCTGACCGAAAATCTAGAAGTGCGCTCCTTCCTACAGAGGGGGAGGCTACTCTCCTTGCCGCAATTAGCGGCCAGATCTCTCATGCGCTCTTTCCCATCCTGGTCCTATAGACAGATACAACACTTCCTTACCTCCTCACCTATGTCAGGCCAATGGTCTAGAGAACTTTCCCCTTTTGAGGCTTTATGCACCAATCCTCTTGGCGGATTCACAGCACCCCGAGGATATGGCCGCAAGGCCTGGGAATCCGACTTACAGATTTCCCTCACTGATGAGGAATGGGAAACCATCAATGAGTGCATCCACAAGAGCTCCCTTAACACCTCTGTCCAAGAAAACGCATACAAATTGTGTAGCAGATGGTATAGAACCCCTACCCTACTCCACAGGTTTTATCCCAGCTGCTCTAAACTTTGCTGGCGGTGCAACCAAGCGGATGGGTCTATATTGCACATATGGTGGGGCTGTTGCCTCCTCCAGCCCTTCTGTAAAATGGTCCATGAGACCATTTGCCGAGTCACCTCCTACACTTTGGACTTTACGCCTGCTCAATACCTGCTTCACCATACATCCCTGCCCAAACGCCACTACCTCAAATCCTTAGCAATGCATATGGTTAACGCTGCCAGGATGTGCATTCCCGTACATTGGAGATCCACGCATGTTCCAACTCCGGCATGTGAGAGAGTGTCACAAACACTTGGCTTAGACAACCTGGCCCATGTGCACGCCTATGCACTCGACGGTAATGGTGCTCGGTTACTTGGGGAGTCACAGTCCAATCTGATTCTGAATAATGTGTCCGGGTTTCAGGCGGTCTATAACCCAGACACATGATTCAAAATCTGGACTGTCCAAGTAAATCCCAGATAGGTGGCAACTCAACACACCCCGGCCACATCCCCAATTATGCAGACCATTAAAGTGATTCTAAAGGTTGTCATTTATTTTTTCAATAATTAAACATCTTGTACTTAACTGCTCTGTGCAATGATTTTGCACAGAGCAGCCCCATTCCTCTTTTTAGGTCCCCGCTAGTGGTCCTGGCTCCTGCACCCTTCCGAGTGCCCCCAATAGCAAGCCTGGCACTCGACCAGGCTCATTCCCAAGCCACGCTCCTGTGAATGGACATTGTCCATTCACATATGTGTAGCTCGGCCCCGTCCCCATTCTCTCCTCATTGGCTCACCGGCTATGGTTGACTGTGCGAGCCCATGAGGAGAGAAAGATCTGGGAAAGCCGCTTCTCTCATGCACATTGCTGGATCGAGATGGGGCTCAGATAAGTATAGGGGGCTGGGTGGAAGCTGCAGCCAGAATGTTTTTTTTAACTAAAAAGAAATGTATGAGATTTTTTTTTTCCAGAATCATATTTACCTAGGTGGATGCTGAATCTGTCCCCTGCCAACTCTAACATAGACAACCGAGTGATCAAACACCACAAATCACTCAGTTCTCAGGGATCCGTGAGCAGTGAGCTGGTGACTGTCAGTCAGCAACTCTTTGCTCTGCCCCTTCCTGGTTCACTGGAGCGCTGGGCTGTGGAGGTGGCAGGAGTGGCAGGTTTGGGCTCTTAGCAGCTCGCTGAGTGTTTGAGCCAGGTGGCAGTCCTGGCATGTGGGCAGATCCCGACTCCATTGTCATGATCTTGTCTGAGCCTGGACCAGCTCTGTGATGCCAGCAGACATTAGACTTCAGCGGGCTGTCTGCTGAAAACAGGTCACAGGAGTGCAGAACGAACTGCACTCCTGTGATCTACAGGAGAAGTACAGCCAAACAAGCTTTGGCTGTACTTCTCCTTTAACACATAAAATGCATTCAGATAAAAAACCTTCTGTTTTAGAACCACTTTAGGAATGAGAAATATATGACAAAAATAATTGTTTTTTTTCTTGCCGTCATTACTTTTTCTTTGTAATGGCTTTTTAGATAGAAAACACGATGAAGATTCAGTGCCGAATAACCCTTTTTGAAGTTAAATAGTACATTTTCATAAATACCTGTACATGAGATCAAAAAGAGGCACAGCAGAGTAGGAAAGAGGAACAGAAGGCTTTGGTTCCAAAAGAGGGACACTTGGCCGCAGGTATGGCTATGGGTCATTGGATAGTTTGAAATTACTACAAAAAAAATCCTCACCCTGCACCCTACAGTAGCTGTCCCTTTTGCACATAAGGAGCCCCCCTTGTGCACAGGACAGGAACATGCAATGAAGCTCTAATTTACATGTGAAAGGATATCATTGAGTGATGATGGCTCTGTTATTATCTTTTCTGCTTGAGGGCCTGTTTGCAGCAATGTGCAATTCTGATTATTGCATTCCATTGCCCATTGCCTTGTTTAATTTACAGAAGCTTTCATTAGCAGAAATGCCACATCAGCCTTGTTTGGGTAAAATTTTGCCTGAGATAACATTAGTAGTGCATTAATCACTTCCAGCCCCCAGGGTTGTATGCAGATAAATGTGCAATTCTGTGCAGCAATCAATGAGTTGTGCTCATTGAGTTTGACATCTATTGAGCTCTCTTTGACCCACTAATGCAGATCTGATGGATTTGTGCAATGCATTTCACTGACTAACAGCACGCAATAAAAGCTGAACTGTGAAAATGTCGGCAACAAAAAATTAACTTTATTATTCTAATGGTTTAATAAAAGTTCAGTGCACTGAAGACATACATCTGCAAAACCGGCCATGTACTTAACTAGACTGTATCTTTACTACCAATGCAAGCAATGGAAAACCAAATCCATACACATACATACATACTGTATATAGGCATTTACTATATTCAGTCTTGTGCCACTGTTACCACTTTTGCCATGAGTTAATCTCTTAGCTCCGACACCTCCCAGGTTTATGACGGAGGCGGGGCGTAGCTTAAGATCACGTGACTGCTGTGATAGGCTGTCATGTGGCTCACAAACTCCTGATTGCAAGGAACGATCAGAAGCTTTTGGTTAGGGGACAGTAAGTGTGCCAGGAGCAAGCAGCGTGAGTGCTCTTGGGACAGGTGTATTGGGAGTAATTCACGCAAATATGCGGCTCATCGGCGCTATGAACTGGGCGCCCAGAGGCCGCATATTTGTGTGCGGTTGGCGCCAGGGGGCTGAAGCTAAATTCAAGCTTTAACTTTAGCATTGCATAGTTATACAGACTGTTTCTTTACTGAAATTGCTTACTCTGATTTCACTGCACAGTGTGAGCTTCTCATACCATAAATTAGAAGGTGCAGAAAGTCAGATAGAGCCCATCTCGTTTCCCGCCTGGAGGATATCCAGCTTCATCTAGCTCTTTCTTTTTGACCACCAGAAGGTTTTACCCCCTTTATAACCAGGGCATTTTTTTCTATATTTACTTTAACTGGCAATTTCTCGTCATGTATAAAACAAACACAAGAGGGCACTTCCATCTAGGTGTGGAGAGGTATTAAAAACAATAAAAGACAATAAAAATGTACTTACTAATTAAAAAGTGAATTAAGGCTTGTCATAAACCCAAATAGACCTCCATAGGATCACCATGAGGCTGCAGAGCTTGGCAGGGAAGTGGCTGGCTGAAGCAGAGTTTGGCCAGGAAGCTATTGGTCGAAGTATACCTGTCAGGCTTCAGGCTGTAAGATATGGCACAGCGGCTTTTGGGTGTAGCCACACCCCCCCCACTTCCTGTCATCATCACCCAGCTAAGAGAGGTGCTGATTGGAGCCACAGCCATCTTGCTACACCCAGAAACCACTGCAGCCTATCTTCCAGCGTGAAGCCTGACAGCAATACTTCAACAAACAGCTTCCCGGTCGAACTGTGCTTCAGCCAGCTGCTTTCCTGCCAAGCTCTGCAGCCTCAGATACTATAGAGGTCTATATGGGTTTATGACAAGCCTTGATCCACTTTTTAATTAGTGAGTGCCTTTCTTTGTCTTTTATTATTTTTAATAAATCTCTACACCTAGATGGAGGCACCCTCTTGTGTTTGTTTCATACATGTGCATCAGGATCTCAAAACCTAATATGAGAGGAGTTGCATCCACTTCACCTAGTGATCCCTATCACTCTCCTAGCCCTCTTATGTGCCCCATCCCAAGAACACCATCCCCACCGTCAAACATGGAGATGGAAACATAATGCTTTGGGGGTGTTTTTCTGCAAAAGGGACCATCAACTTCACCGTCAATTCTCGGTTAAGAACCTCCTTACCTCAGCCAGGGCATTGAAAATGGGTCGTGGATGGGTATTCCAGCATGACAATGACCCACAAAACACGGCCAAGGCAACACAGGAGTGGCTCAAAAAGAAGCACATTAGGGTCCTGGAGTGGCCTAGCCAGTCTCCAGACATTAATCCCATAGAAAATATGTGGAGGGAGCTAAAGGTTTGAGTTACCAAACATCAGCCTCGAAATCTTAATGACTTGGAGAGGATCTGCAAAGAGGAGTGGGACAAAGTTCCTCCTGAGATGTGTGCAAACCTGGTGGCCAACTACAGGAATCATCTGACCTCTGTGATTGCCAACAAGAGTTTTGCCACCAAGTACTACGTTATGTTTTGCAAAGGGGTCAAATACTTATTTCACTCATTAAAATGCAAATCAATAACTTTTTTGAAATGCGTTTTTCTGGATATTTTTGTTATTATTCTGTCTCTCACTTATAAAATAAACCTACCATTAAAATTATAGACTGATTATTTCTTTGTCAGTGGGCAAATGTACTAAATCAGCAGGGGATCAAATACTTTTTTTTCTCACTGTAAATTATTTTTTTTTTCTTTTAGAAAAATGTGGTCTATGCGATGAAAAAAAAACAAAAAAAAACAAAAAGAAAATAAATCCTATTAAAAACAATGCATGTTCCTGTCAATACTCATCTACTCCCTTTGTAATAGCATTCTCGCTGCCAGATAAAGTCACAAGCTAAAACTGTATATTTAGCCAGTCACATTCCCTAAAAAGCCTGTAGAGGCTGATTATAACATTGTACACTCGTTATGCCAACAACTGCAGTTCAGAGGTGAGCTTCAGAACTGTGTATGCTTCCCCTCGGTGTGGTGTAAGCTCTGCCCTTGCTGAACATATACAAGGAGAGATGCTACTTTTTGAGACCTGCAAATCGTACAACTTCAATGTGATGAATAATAAAAATTCCCTCCATAAGCTGATGACAGCTTCTTTTGAAGTAAGTTGGCTGGGCTGTGATGATTTGCAAACACAATGAGAAATAATTTATGAAGCAATACATAAATATTAATAAAAATGATTCAGCATGTTTTTTGCCTGATCAGGTACTATCATCCAAAGCTTAAATGGATAAAAAGAAAAATCACACACTAGATAAAATCGGTGTGCTCTGATGAAAGCCATTGTGCTAGGCTACATGGGATACATTTGGTAAGCGTGTCAAAGGTTTTTGATCAAGTATCTGTCTTTGCCCGAGACTCAACCAAGACCGACATATAAACAATTTTAGGCAAATATTATATTATTAGGATTATATATATATATATATATATATATATATATATATATATACCCACAAGGTCTAAGAGTGTGAACATGGGAATGTGTGACCATTCTTCCATAATCCCCCCACCCCACCCCAACCAAAGCACCTTGTCCCCATGTTGATGGGGACAAGGGCTTCCTCCCGCCAACCCTGGGCAGTGGTTGTGGGGGTCTTCGGGCAGGGGGCCTATGGGAATCTGAAAGCCCACTTTCACATGACGATGCGTGATGATCCAATTTGTGGTGCGACTTGTGCTCTGAGGAAAACTCCACGCCAAAAATTGAAAAACATTGTGTGGGCTCCCCCCCAAGTTCCAAACCAGGCCCTTTGAGTCTGGTATGGATCTTGAAAGGGAACCCCCACACCAAAATGAAAAAAAATATGGTGTGAGGTCCCCTCCAAAATCCATACCAGACCCTTATCGGAGCATGCAGCCCGGCAGGTCAGGAGACGAGCAAGTGCCCCCCCCTCCTGGACCATGCTTGAGGCGGGGCTCTGCACCCCCCCCCCCAAAGCACCTTGTCCTCATGTTGATGGGGACAAGGGCTTATTCCCGACAACCCTGGGCGATGGTTGTGGGGGTCTGTGGGCAGGGTGCTTATGGGAATCTGGAAGCCCCCTTTCACAAGACGACGTGTGATGACACAAGGGGCGGGGTCTCCAGGTGATGTTACCGGATGGCCACGCCCCATGGCTATATAAGAAGCCACAAAGAGCGGAGATGGCATAATCACAGGGACAGCATCGGAGGAAAACCGGGTTGGCAGCAGACCAGAGACACAGAAGACCAGAGGGTGAACACTGAAGGGAGAAGATCGAAGGAAGAAGACCTGAGGCCAAAGGTTGAAGGGAGAAGACTGAGGGAGAAGACCTGAGGCAGAAGATCAGAGGAAGATTTTTAATAAAGGATTTCTCAAAACTGTCTCTTGTCATTATTTACACTACACTGCCTTTTTTAGGGTGAATGAGTAGGGGTACAATACACCCATACTCATTCACATCGGGGGGGGGGGCAGAATCTGGTCAGATTCCGATAAGCCCCTGCCCGCAGACCCCCACAACCCACCGCCCAGGGTTGTCAGGAAGAGGCCCTTGTCCCCATTAACATAGGGACAAGGTGCTTTGGGGTGGGGGGGGGTGCAGAACCCCCCTGCCCCAAAGCACCCACCCCCCAATGTTGAGGGCATGTGGCCTGGTCCAGGGGGGGGGGGGAACTTGCTCATCCCTCTCCCCTTTCCTGACCTGCCGGGTTGCATGCTCGGATAAGGGTCTCATATGGATTTTAGGGGGGGACACCACATCGTTTTTTTTCCATTTTGGCGTGGAGTTCCCCTTCAAGATCCTCTCATAGACAACCATTGATTTTGAATAGAGGTAGAAAAACGCTGTTAAAAGCTAACGTGGCTAAATGCGCATTAACGCCAATGGAAAAAGCTACTAAAAGCACATTTTTACAGCTGCTTTTTCCTGGTGTTGGTAGTGGATCTAACGCCCTGTGTGCATGAGGCCTTAGACTTGTGCTTGAGACAGAGCATAATGAGTCACTGACTCTAAATGAAGAAGACTCAAGCTACACCTGCAGCCCTAACCAATAACATTTTTATGACAGGAGTGTGCAATGACGTCTCTGTTCAGCCATTGCATGTTCTTGTAATGTTCTTTGCTGTAGGAGAATTATTGGACTCATGCAGAGTTTTATATTGTGCAGGCGTAAGAGGTTTAATGTGTTGTTATTTCATAACACAATCATAGAACTTTTTTTTTTTCTTATTGCCAACGGGCTTCCGAGCTGTTAAGTAACATTGGCAGCTCACTTGCAGGCACAGATCAGTACCTGGCACGACGGAATGATAAATTCAATGCAGTGTTAAATGATTTGGACTGAAGTCTGAAGCCAGCTTGAACGATATTGATAAAACAAAATCCTGACTGACTGATACATTTTAAAGGGGAAATGACAGTATTTTTATGTACTATGGGGAAGATTTATAAAAACTGGAGAGTGCAAAATTTGGTGCAACGCTGCACAGAAACCAACCAGCTTCCAGTTTTATTGTTAAAGTTTAAGGCCCCTTTCACACAGGTGGACTGTTCAGGTTCGCCTGTCCGTTTTTTGGCGGATCTGAACGGTACCCCAATGCATTCCTATGGGGCATTGGATGGCAGCGGAAACATGTCCGCTGACATCCGACCCGATCCGATCCGTCAAATCTGGACGGATGGAAACCCTATTTTCGATCCGTCCAGCGGATCGGATCGGATCAGATGAGAACGGACCGACGGTCCGTTCCCATCTGATTTCCCCCATAGAAATGCATGGGGAACTGAGAGCTGTGTCTCCACACACAGCACGGAGACACAGCTGTCCTCCTGCTGCTCAGCGGGGGATCGGCGGCTCGGTCCCCCGCTGAGAAAAACGGAATCCGTCCGACGGATGGATAGTGTGAAAGGGGCCTTAGTGAACAAGCTGAAGTTAGAAGCTGATTTGCTTCCATGCACAGCTGCACCTGATTCTGAGTGCTCCAGTTTTAGTAAATCTCCCCCGATATATATCTTCTGTTGTAAAGAATTTTGTACATTCTATGTTATGAGATGAGCAAGAGGTAGAAATAATGGCTTTAACCACCTGCTTACTTTTTTATCATTTTTATCATCTTTTTGAGACAAATTGCACATTATTTTGGTGGTATTTATTCACCACTGTTTTTTTTTTTGCTAAAAAAATTAAAAAAACAAGGAACACTTTGAAAAAAAAAAAAAAAGTAATGTATGTGTATCACCCTCCTAGGTGGATTCTAGAAGAGAGTATAGTTTTTGGGTCTATCTGCTTACCAGGAAGATTGTCAGGTAAATTTAGAGTGCTCTCTGCCTACCAGGAAGCAGGATCTATTGATAGGGTCTGCTCATGGTGCTCAGGTGCAGCTCAGCTTGTCTGAATGTTTCACACTGGTCCAATTCGGGGGCATATTGGACAGTGGGAGGAAACTTGACAAGTGAGGGCACAGGCATTGTTACAGCCCTGGCTATTGGCAGGTGAAAGTGCCTCATTGCATGCTTGATGACTGTATAAATGCCAGGGGCACGTGCTTGGGGTCTTCAGCTGGAGAGCGGGATCCTGGAGGGAGGGGGCGACTGCCCCACCTCTGTAGAAGTTGCCATGCGGCCTTGGGTAGTCGACCTGAGTGCCGGAAAGTCAGAGAGAAGCTGAAGCCGGAGGTCCTGCAGAGCTGACTGGAAGAGAGACACCAGGCAGGATCTGACTCTGCCTGCTGTGAGTACAGATCTGGGTCTTGGGGCCTGTCCTGTGAGTGCCATCCCTTTCTTTAGAAGAGTCAGTTGATGGGTATCAATCCAGGAGATGCTAGAGAGTGTCCTGAAGATAAAGTTGTTGCATCAAGTTTGCTGCTAGAGAGAGCAAGAAGACTTTTCTCTTCCATACAAGTGGCAGTATGGTAAAAGCAGTGTGTCTGCTTCCACAAGTAATCTGGTGAGGCCAAGTGAGAATTGTCCTTATCTAGTGTGAATAGTTCTGTTGGAGTATCCCACTATTCCCTTCTCCCATCCAAGGTCTACAATAAATATAAAAAAAAACCCCAAAAAACCCTGGACTGTTTATTGAGTATCGAGCAAACGGGAGTAAGGAGGAATATGTGAAAAAACCTCCAGCAACTGTCTGCAGGTAATCAGAGGGAGGTCTAAGAAGTCAACACACAGCAAGCCCTACTTGGACAGTGCTACATACGCAATCTACCACCCACATCTTCAATCACCCATCAGAAATGTCCTTTGTAAAGACAAAACTAAGCAATACATAGCCAGTTTCAAGTACTGGAAACGGGAAAAAAGGACGGTAATTCCGTTGTAAGCATTCTGATTTTTCTGCTGTGTTTGATCAAGGCAATATTATCCAATCCGAAACCACCATTTAATGTTTTTTATTGCTTTTCAATTTCGGCAAAAAAAGGAAATGAAAGTTAACTCACTCTATCAACTTGCCATATGTATGACTAGCTTTAGTGAATGAATAATTTTCACTGATTGCATCCAGAACAGAAGGAAGAACCCTTCAACGAAAACACCAGTAAGAACCTGGCATTATACTGATCCAGTGGCCTCAATACTTTCTCAGTCACTGACCAAGATCTATGGAGATCAGGAAAACGAAAGCAAACTAAACTATGAAAATCAACCATGGTAATAATTAAGCATCTGTGACGTGAAATGCATCAACCATGTTCCCCGTGTTTTATGCTATGTGCTGCTGTTAAGATTTTAACCCAATGAAATAAAGAACTGTGACTTTTATCATCTGTTTTGCGGTCATCCACCCCTATTTTCTCCAATGAAAGTCAAGGACTAGTGTTATTAGAGGGCGGTCAGGAAAGGCAACCTCTACACATTCTCAGTAAAGGCTTCCTGTAAAGATTTTTAGGTTCCTCTACAGAATGTTTCACAAAAATGTTAACCTTGTTTTCCTACAGACATTGGGTGGATGCCTTAAAGTGAAGCTATACCTACAGTGCTTTGCGAAAGTATTTGGCCCCCTTGAACTTTTCGACCTTTTGCCACATTTCAGGCTTCAAACATAAAGATATAAAACTGTAATTTTTTGTGAAGAATCAACAACAAGTGGGACACAATCATGAAGTGGAACGAAATTTATTGGATATTTCAAACTTTTTTAACACATAAAAAACAGAAAAATTGGGCGTGCAAAATTATTCAGCCCCCTTAAGTTAATACTTTGTAGTGCCACCTTTTGCTGTGATTACAGCTGTAAGTCGCTTGGGGTATGTCTCTATCAGTTTTGAACATCGAGAGACTGAAATTTTTGCCCATTCCTCCTTGCAAAATAGCTCAAGCTCAGTGAGGTTGGATGGAGAGCGTTTGTGAACAGCAGTTTTCAGTTCTTTCCACAGATTCTCGATTGGATTCAGGTCTGGACTTTGACTTGGCCATTCTAACACCTGGATATGTTTATTTGTGAACCATTCCATTGTAGATTTTGCTTTATGTTTTGGATCATCGTCTTGTGGAAGACAAATCTCCGTCCCAGTCTCAGGTATTTTGCAGACTCCATCAGGTTTTCTTCCAGAATGGCCCTGTATTTGGCTCCATCAATCTTCCCATCAAATTTAACCATCTTCCCTGTCCCTGCTGAAGAAAATCAGGCCCAAACCATGATGCTGCCACCACCATGTTTGACAGTGGGGATGGTGTGTTCAGGGTGATGAGCGGTGTTGCTTTTACGCCAAACATAACATTTTGCATTGTTGCCAAAAAGTTCGATTTTGGTTTTATCTGACAAGAGCACCTTCTTCCACATGTTTGCTGTGTCTCCCAGGTGACTTGTGGCAAACTTTAAACTACACTTTTTATGGATATCTTTAAGAAATGGCTTTCTTCTTGCCACTCTTCAATAAAGGCCAGATTTGTGCAGTATACGACTGATTGTTGTCCTAAGGACAGAGTCTCTCACCTCAGCTGTAGATCTCTGAAGTTCATCCAGAGTGATCATGGGCCTCTTGGCTGCATCTCTGATCAGTCTTCTGCTTGTATGAGCTGAAAGTTAAAGGGGCGGCCAGGTCTTCGTAGATTTGCAGTGGTCTGATACTCCTTCCATTTCAATATTATTGCTTGCACAGTGCTCCTTGGGATGTTTAAAGCTTGGGAAATCTTTTTGTATCTAAATCCGGCTTTAAACTTCTTCACAACAGTATCTCGAACCTGCCTGGTGTGTTCCTTGTTCTTCATGATGCTCTCTGCGCTTTAAACGGACCTCTGAGACTATCACAGTGCAGGTGCATTTATACGGAGACTTGATTACACACAGGTGGATTCTATTTATCATCATTAGTCATTTAGGTCAACATTGGATCATTCAGAGATCCTCACTGAACTTCTGGAGAGAGTTTGCTGCACTGAAAGTAAAGGGGCTGAATAATTTTGCACACCCAATTTTTCAGTTTTTTATTTGTTAACAAAGTTTGAAATATCCAATAAATTTTGTTCCACTTCATGATTGTGTCCCACTTGCTGTTGATTCTTCACAAAAAATTACATTTTTATATCTTTATGTTTGAAGCCTGAAATGTGGCAAAAGGTCGCAAAGTTCAAGGGGACCGAATACTTTCGCAAGGCACTGTAAATCTAGGCTTACAGATCTTAGTATAAGTTTTCTCTTTGGTACTTTCAAGCAGAAAATAGTTTTGTCACCATGGAGAGTGACAGTATGATTGATGAGCCTGTAACTACATCTGATTTGCTTTCACAGTGAAAAGTGATTGTATGTTTCATTTTACAAATTTCCTTCAATATGAAATGTTTCCCTGCCAGTGTAGCCTTTTACTGCAAGTGCAGAGCAGTTGTCCCTTTTCTTGAATCAAGAGAGCTTTATTGTCACAAAAAAAATTGCATACAATACAAATACAAAAGGAGAATGACAAATTAACAGTGCAGCCCGAAACAATGAAAATATTACTACTCAATCTTCCCCCCCAAACCTGTGTCAGTTGGATCAGCATGTGAAAAGACTGCTGTGACTCAGACAGGTTGGCAAAATGGTGGCCGTCTGCCTCTATAATTAAGCCCCAAAAAGGGAGAAACGCGTCTGAGAAGTTCTCTACAGGTGGAGCTGAAATCTTTTACCCATGTTTGTTTGCAGGCATTTTATTGAAATCAACAGTGCAGATATCAAAGAGCAAATGCAAAGAGTCCTCACTGGGGTGATAGGGCTTGCTCAAAGGTCACTCAATGGTTTCCTCAGCATCTTTCCCTTTTCAATATCGTAGTCATCAATTCGTTGGTGTAAACCAGGGGTTTTCAAACTATGGCCCTCCAGTTGTTAAGGAACTACAATTCCCATCATGCCTAGTCATGTCTGTGAATGTCAGAGTTTCACAATGACTCATGGGATGTGTAGTTCTGCAACAGCTGGAGGGCCATAGTTTTAGGACCCCTGGTGTAAACAATGAAATGATTAATATTTTTTTTATTTTTTAACACATTATGAAAGATTTACCTTAGAATAAAGCCCTCCAGCGATGCGTTGTCACTGCTGACAGGGCTTCCATCTTCAACTGGTCTTTCTTCCGGGTTCGCAGGCTACCGTTGTTTTAATGGCTAAGCTGTGATTTCCTCACTCTCAGAGTAATGGCTGCAGAATGGCTCTCTCAATGGATGGCATGCCAACCATTGAGAGCACAGTGCGCATGCACCGGTGATTTTAAGTAAATATCTCTTAAGGAGATGTTTACTGTACCTACAGGTAAGCCTTATTATAGTACACAAGGGGAACTTTAATATCACCTTAAGGGTCTGGTCTATGGTTTCCATGCCATTTTAGGACATCCCTTCTCATTAATATATCTGTTCTATGCTGAGTAAGAGGCACAAGTGACTGTGTGCCTACTGAATGGTGGGAGAGGGGGGCATTTAACAAAAAAGAAGGTTGCATTGGACTTGCTTTGTTTGCAGTTCAAATACACCAAAAGAGGAAACTGTACCCAAAGTAAAGCAAACACAACGCAAAGCAAGGTCAAGCACACCCTATGAATGTTTGTGTACTGCCCCATTAAAGGAGTTGTAAAGGCAGAAGGTTTTCTATGCATTAAGATAAAAACCCTTCTCTGTGCAACAGTCCCCCTTCAACCCCCCTAATACCTGAGCCCCATCTCTGCCCAGCGATCTCCAAGAGTCCCTCGACCGTTTGGGACTCTCCTTGCTGATTGGCTGAGACACAGCCATGGTGCCATTGGCTCATACGGTTGCCATCAAAGACAGTTAGCCAATCAGGAGAGAAAGGGGGCAGGTCCGAGCAACAGCTCTGAGTCTGAATGGACACACAAAGCTAAAGCTTGGCTCAGGTGCCCCCATAGCAAGCTGCTTGCTGTGGGAGCACTCAACAGGAGGAAGGGGCTAGGAGCAGCTAAAAGGGACCTGAGAAGAGGAGGATCCAGGCTGCCTGTGCAAAATTAACTGCACAGAGGAGGTAAGTATAACATGTTTGAGACCTTACAATCACTTTACAACTTAATTCCTGGAATTTAGCAACTTTGCAAAAAAATGCAGGCACACTATGAGTTAAAGTGGGGCTCCACCCAAAAGGGGAAGCTTGTTTGCACCCCCCCCCCCCACTATTACATTTGGCACTTTTTAGTGGGGTAGCAGCAGGTACCTGATTTTGACGTTCGGCCCCCTCCTCCAGAAGACTACGGGACCATTCACAAAGCGCAGTGTGACTAACGCTAGTGCAGTAGGAAAAAGGCTGTGAAGCTGCAAGGATTGAAGAATTGGCTCGTGTGAGGACATCCCGGGATCCCTGGACAGGTAAATGTCCTTATAATAAAAGTCAGCAGCTACTGCATTTGTAGCTGCTGACTTTTATTTTCTTTTGAAGGAGCCTTGAGCTCCTCTTTAAGTCCAATTAGGTACAGGTCACCTCCAGGACTTATCTCTATTACTTATGTGTGATAGGTTTATTGCACTCCCAGAGGACACATTCTGGCTGTAAGCGGAGAGAAGCACAGAGAACAGCAATGCCTGCCCCTCTCCTCTGCTGCCTATTCACAAAAGCCTTTGTTATTTGTGAATGATACAAAAACATGATACAAAGGCTTCTGTGAATAGGCACAAGGAGGGGAGGGTTGGGCATAGCAGTTCCAGAGACTTTCTGCTCTTGATGGAATTGAGACCACAGTGAGCAGCATTGGAGCTCCAGAAATTATCTTCCTAGAGCACAATAAATCTGTCAAGTGTGAATATTAGAGATAAGTCTACAACCTTGTTAGAAATGAACTCATGGCATGCCTGCAATTTTTTGAATTCAGCTTTAAAGTCAATGGTAACTTGCATTTGACTTGCATTTTACACACAGGAAAACATAGCTCTGTACTTGAGCTTTTAGCGATAAGCATGTGGAATCAGTCTGGGGGGTAAAGGTTGAGGTGGCAATGGATAGAGGAAGGAGGGTTTTTTGGAGAGTTGAAGAAGGCTGAGGGCAAAAGAATGGACATTTAAAAATTAAGAATATATAATGGAATAGATTTTTTTTTTAAACCAGAGTTAAGTGTTGCTTTAAAGCTTTGCAGGGTACATTCTTATTGTGGAGACAGCAGTGAGCTATCAATGGATGGGCTTCCAACAGTTAAGAAGAATATGTCTCACACAACCTGATCTGTGTACGGACCATTTCATTAATAGGTTGCCAATACAAATCTCTAAAAATAAATCCAGAGATGCTTTGAAAATGTACCCGTCTGCTTCTGCTTTTAGCCTGTAACAAAATCTTCTTCCTGAAAATGCTTTTTAGTCTGCAAAGGCATTGAAAACAACATACTTCAGTTCAACAATGGACCTCACTGCCCCTTCCAACCCACACATCTGATGGTAACGGTATGAGCTCTTCCTTATGAGTATGTTATATAATCTTAGAAGTGTTTTCAAAGGGTTTTGTATTGACGACAAAGGTATTACAAAGCCATGACAATGTATGCACCTAAATCGGTATTAAACCCAAATACAATTATTCATTATATTGCAATTTTTAGATGATATTATTAATTCTTAGATTTGATGGCTGCATTTGTTTTCTTTTTTTTTTTTAAGCTTTTTTTCTTTTATTTTCATCTGGTGACCCAGCCAGAAAGTCTGTTTTCCAAAAGCTCAAGCTTTCTAGCAGAATGTATCAGTTTACATGGATGAAACAAACCATTCACCATTAATGGGATGCTTACAATGATCAGCTTTAATTTATTTATGTAAAACCTTTATCCCAAAAAAAACTGTTTACTGTAATGGATCATAAAGTGTGAGCTGGAGTTTGGCTTCAATTAGTGTATTTAAAACGGCTAATACATTTAACACTCCCCCCCCCCCCAATGGACAATGCTGCTGCCTGCTGTGCCTCCTGTGCTTCTTCATCCAGAGTTTGCCTCACTAATACAGAAGGTGTGTTACTGGCCAGATCCCCAGGTTAAAACAGGGGGGAAAAAAGCCTATAAAAGAAAACTTATGCAGCCACAACATCTACAGTAAGGATTGGTAAACTGCAATATATGAAATTTCTGGTTTTAGTTTTAATAACACTGTGACTTTAAGCCAGGCATGTCCAACCTGCCCCAGAACCACAGGCAATGCGGCCCACTGCCCCCTGACAATTCTTTTTTTTTTTTGCTGGGGAGGAAGGAAGTTGAGTCGGGGGCACGGCCACAGCGGCTTCCAACTAACTGTAGGCATAGGCTGCCTTGGAGCCTCTGTCAATGATAGACAGCACATTGGTGACGTCTATGATAGGAGCCGATCCAGGAGACAGGACTTCGTATGACAGCGGTCGCCAGATAAGCGGGAGATCCCTGCTCTGTGTAATCCAGTGGCTCTCCTCTCTCTTCATTGCAGACTGCATTGGATGGGCACGCACTGGTGAGGCTGCATTGGATGGGCACTGATCAGGCTGCATTGGATGGGCATGCACTTGTGAGGCTGCATTGGATGGGCACTGATCAGGCTGCATTGGATGGGCACTGATCAGGCTGCATTGGATGGGCATGCACTTGTGAGGCTGCATTGGATGGGCACTGATCAGGCTGCATTGGATGGGCATGCACTTGTGAGGCTGCGCTGGATGGGCACTGATCAGGCTGCATTGGATGGGCACGCACTGGTGAAGCTGCATTGGATGGGCATGCACTAGTGAGGCTACATTGGATAGGCATGCACTGGTGGGGCTGCATTGGATGGGTACTGATCAGGCTGCATTGGATGGGCACGTACTGGCGAAGCGGCGCGGGAAGGGCACGACGGTGTATTATTACTTATATATCTTAACTGTAGTATATATTTTATATGCGACCCGAGAAAATTTCTCTACACTCAATGTGGCCCAGAGAAGCCAAAAGGTTGGACACTCATGCTTTAAGCAGATCTCTCTCACTTTATTTATCCTCTCTGCTTCTATAGCCGATGCATCATTTATATACCCTCACATATTTTTACTTTTTGAAACCATGCTAATTCTAATCTTTAATCAGATTATAGTAAACTTCGAATTGAGAACTACTATATGGATGTAAAGCTGACCTTCCATGCATGGGAGTTCTTTAACCTGCCAAAGATTTATCTCTGTCCAGCCAATCATCAGACTTGCACAGCCTTGCTACATAGCCAGCTGGCTGACCTAGGCCCCTTTCACACATACGTTCAGTTCATCAGTTCAGTCACGTCAAAATGGATCTGCTTTTCATCTGTTTTTCGTCCGTTTTTCATCCGTTTTTCATCCTTTTTTTCATCAGTTTTTTTTACATCCACTACCAATGCAAAAACGGATGAAAAATGGCCCGTTCGTCCATTTACATCTGTTTTTCGTCCGATCCGCTTTTTTTGACGGATAAACAATAGGGTATTCATCCGTTCCAAAAAACGGACATTGACAGAAATGGATGAAAACAGATGTTAACGGATGATCATCCGTTGTCATCCGTTTTTACATAGAGATGCATTGATGTCCATTTTTCATCCGTCAACAGATGGATGAAAAATGGACAAAAGGACCGTATGTGTGAAAGGGGCCTTACTTTACTTTACTTCAGTTAGAGCAAAGGAGCTAGGTCACTTACCTGTCACATGCTGCAATTGTTCAGTGAAGAATCAGCAACAGACTGGTGTCTGCTCTCTCCTCATCTTAGGTTCCTTATCAGCCTAAATGGTCCCTAGTGGACCTACTGAGGAAGCCCAATCACAGGGCACTACGAGTCTAGGAGGGAGAAGCCGAGCGCGTGACGTCACGCTGCCACCGTTCTTGCAGAATAGTGGTGACCTGGCCAAAGTGATTTTGGAAGTGCTTTTTTTGTTATTCTTGTAAGGGAATTGTATTGGGGTCATTTAATAAAGATCCTCTCCTCATCTTAGGTTCCTTATCAACCTAAATGGTCCCTAGTGGACCTACTGAGGAAGCCCAATCACAGGGTGCTACGCGTCTAGGAGGGAGAAGCCGAGCCCGTGACGTCACGCTGCCACCATTGTTGCAGAGTAGTGGTGACCTGGCCAAAGTGATTTTAGACGTGCTTTTTTTTTTTTATTCTTGTAAGGGAATTTTATTGGGGTCATTTAATAAAGATCCTCTCCTCATCTTAGGTTCCTTATCACTCTAAATGGTCTTTAGTGGACCTACCGAGGAAGCCCAATCACAGGGCGCTATGCGTCTAGGAGGGAGAAGCCGAGCGCGTGACGTCACGCCACCACCGTTGTTGCAGAGTAGTGGTGACCTGCCCAAAGTGATTTTAGAAGTGCTTTTCTTTTTTTATTCTTGTAAGGGAATTTTATTGGGGTCATTTAATAAAGATCCTCTCCTCATCTTAGGTTCCTTATCACACTAAATGGTCTTTAGTGGACCTACTGAGGAAGCCCAATCACAGGGTGCTACGCGTCTAGGAGGGAGAAGCCGAGCGTGTGACGTCCTGCCGCCACCGTTGTTGCAGAGTAGTGGTGACCTGGCCAAAGTGATTTTAGAAGTGCTTTTTTTTTTTTTTTATTCTTGTAAGGGAATTTTATTGGGGTCATTTAATAAAGATCCTCTCCTCATCTTAGGTTCCTTATCACCCTAAATGGTCTTTAGTGGACCTACTGAGGAAGCCCAATCACAGGGCGCTACGCGTCTAGGAGGGAGAAGCCGAGCGCGTGACGTCATGCCACCACCGTTGTTGCAGAGTAGTGGTGACCTGGCCAATGTGATTTTTAGAAGTGCTTTTTTTTTTTAATCTTGTAAGGGAATTTTATTGGGGTCATTTAATAAAGATCCTCTCCTCGTCTTAGGTTCCTTATCAACCTAAAAGGTCTTTAGTGGACCTACTGAGGAGGGAATCCCAATCACAGGGCTCTACGCGTCTAGGAGGGAGAAGCCAAGCCTGTGATGTCACGCTGCCACTCTTGTGGCAGAGTAGTGATGACCTGGCCAAAGTGATTTTAGAAGTGCTTTTTTAAAAAAAAATTATTCTTTTTATTTTCTTGAAAGGGAATTTTATTGGGGTAATTTTAATAAAGGTTAAAAAACTGGAAGCACTATGTATCCACCTTTCTATTTCATGTAATCCATATGTGGGATATGACTATATTGGTAGTTGGAGGAGGAATGAAGAGGGGTCACTATCTGACATCCAAATAAATAACACAGAGGAGCATGTTTTCATGTGCTTATGGTGAGCAGGTTTTTCACCTGGTGTGTGGAGGTGTATGAATCACTGGAAGAAAGAAAGAAAAAGAAGATCACTGTTTTTGGTGGGGAGCACTGGAATTTTATTTGCTCTGATTTATACTTATTTCATTTTTGCACTTAATGTATAGATAAAGTGTCACATTACAGTCCCAAATAGTGATTATTGGACTTTCACAGAAATGATACAGTGCCTTGAAAAAGTATTTATACCCCTTAACATTTCACACATTTTGTCATGTTACAACCAAAAACGTAAATGTATTTTATTGGGATTTTATGTGATAGACAAACACAAAGTGGCACATAATTGTGAAGTGGGAGGAAAATGATAAATGTTTTTCAAAATTTTTTACAAATAAATATCTGAAAAGTGTGGCGTGCATTTGTATTCAGCCCCTCTTTCTCTGATACCCCTAACTAAAATCTAGTAGAACCAAGTGCCTTCAGAAGTCACCAAATATAGTAAATTGGTAAATTGTGTGTAGTTTATTCTCGGTATAAATACAGGTGTTCAGTGAAGTCCTCAGAGTTTTTTTTTAGAGAACCTTAATAGACAAACAGCATCCTGAAGGCCAAGGAACACACCAGACAGGTCCGAGATAAAGTTGTGGAGAAGTTAAGGGACCCGGTTTACACTATAGCAATGAGAGACATTGCATGTTATTCGGAGCGCACTGCTTTGCAATTCACATGCGATGTCTGTGCAATGTGAATTCAGCCATACAGATTGTATGGCTGAATTTGCATCTGATTCGGACACAACATACACAGAACCCTTTTTTGGGTCTGCAGCAGAATCAGATCGTATGCACCAATCACACCAATGCAATCCGATTCATGTCCGAACTGACAGTTTGCACTGCGATATGCAAACTGATCTGGGGGTGTCAGTAACTTTGTATTGACACCCCCAGCAATTTGCATATGGCAGTGTGAACTGCCTGCGATTTGAATGCGATGTGGGAACCCGCAGTGGGTTTGCAGGGTTCCCGCATCGCATATATGTGAACCGGCACTAAAGCAGGGTTAGATAATAAAAAAATTCCCAAGCTTTGAATGGAGCACTGTTCAATCCATCATCAGAAAATGGAAAGAGTATGGCACAACTGCAAACCTACCAAGACATGGCCGTCCACCTAAACTGACAGGCCTGGCAATGAGAGCATTAATCAGAGAAGCAGCCAAGAGGCCCATGGTAACTCTGGAGGAGCTGCAGAGATCCACAGCTCGGGTGGAAGAATCTGTCCACAGGACAACTATTAGTCATGCACTCCACAAATCTGGCCCATATGGAAGAGTGTCAAGAAGAAAGCCATTGTTGAAATAAAGCCATATGGGATACAGAAAACATGTGGAAGAAGGTGCTCTGGTCAGATCAAAATTTAACTTTTTGGCCTAAAAGCAAACACTATGTGTGGCGAAAAACCAACATTGCACATCACTCTGAACACGCCAACCCCACCACGAAACATGGTGGTGGCAGCATCATGTTGTGGGGATGCCTTTATTTAGCAGGGACAGGGAAGCTGGTCAGATTTAATGGAAAGATAGATGGAGCCAAATACAGGGCATTCTTAAAAGAAAACCTGTTAGAGTCTGCAAAAGACTTGAGACTGGGGCGGAGGTTCACTTTCCAGCAAGACAATGACCCTAAACATACAGCCAGAGCTACAATGGAATGGTATAGAACAAAGCATATTCATGTGTTAGAAAGGCCCAGCCAAAGTCCAGACCTAAATCAAATTGAGAATCTGTGGCAAGACTTGAAAATTGCTGTTCACAGATGCTCTCCATCCAAGCTCCCCTTGAGCTATTTTGCAAAGCAGAATGGGCAAAAATTTCACTCTTTAGATGTGCAAAGCTGGTAGAGACATCTCCAAAAAGACTTGCAGCTGTATTTGGAGCAAAAGGTGGGTCTACAAAGTATTGACTCAGAGGGGCTGAATACAAATGCACGCCACACTTTTCACATATTTATTTGTAAAAAAATTGTGAAAACCATTTCCTTACACTTTACAATTATGTGCCACTTTGTGTTGGTCTATCACATAATATTCCGATAAAATACATTTACGTTTTTGATTGTAACATGACAAAATGTGGAACATTTCAAGGGGTATGAATACTCTTTCAAGGCGATGTAGATTTATAGGTATGTATATAGATTGTTTGTGCTGCACTCCTTTATTTTGTATGTTTCAGTAATGTAGCTTTAAACTACACAATCTATTGTTGACCTGCTACTGAAAATGCTTGTTGCCCCCTTGCTGCCTGTAGTTTCAGCATTCCCGAGTTACGCACTTAGCATAGAAAAAGAGAGTCAGAAATCCTTTTGTCTATACTTGTTCTAGGTTAATTACTGAGAAAGTTAAAAAGCCAGTGCAACAGCATGACACCAAGGCATCAAGTATTTTCAGAAGGGGGAGAGAGTAACAATTGCAACTGATATATTTCTACCATAACGAGTCTTCCTTAGAGATCCAAAATGAAAAGTCGTTCTATGACTAGTGGGGACAGGTACAGCAATTTTACTTACCTGATCCTTCTCACCCAAAGGCTGTAAGACCAGTCCCTGCAGCCTCTTTTCCCTTATCCTTTGGCAGTCTAAGGTTCTCTGACATCATTAAGGACCAATGCAGGGCCCATAGCCCTACATTGCATGTAGGAAACAGAGGGATAGCTAGAGCAAAGGGGAGTGCTGTCTGCCTGAGAAGCAAAGAATAAGGAAGTAGAACTGATTTTCTTGTTCCCTAGACAGAAATGATCACCTAGTTTTTTCAGGGTTGGGTGTAGCCCTATTACAAGGGAGGACTTTTCGTTTTCCCACAGTTGGGCTTTAGCCCATTTTCACCCACAGTCTATAGATTCCGTAGTAGTTTCCTACATTATATGCTGTGCTGAGGGTACAATAACCTCCATCTCCTACTGGTAGTAGGCAATACTGACAGCTTCAGTCCCTACTAATGAACATAAACTCATTGGAGTTGTTCCCAATTTTGTGATCACTATGTCAGCTATGACATCATGATCATATGAAGGCTGGAGGCTTCACTGACAAAATAAGTCTTCAGCCTGCAGATGGCAAAAAACAGCAGAGCCTAAAATTGACACTGCTCCTCTATTTAATACACTAATTGTTAGTTAAAACTACAGTATTAAAAAAATAAATCAACATATGTAAAACAGCAGCTTAGTGTTGGCAGCCCCAAACCAGAAAGTAGAGCTTAAAAATGGCAGTGTTCCTCTATTTACCCACTTCTGGACCGGAAGGATTTGTCCCCTTAATGACCAGGCCATTTTGTGCGATTCGGCATTGCGTTAATTTACCGGAAAATTGTGTGGTCATTTGACACTGCACCGAAATAAAATTGGTGTCCTTTTTTTTCCAACAAATAGAGCTTTCTTTTGGTGGTATTTGATCACCTGTGTGGTTTTTATTTTTTGCGCTATAAACAAAAAAAGAGCGACAATTCTGAAAAAAAAAAGAAAAAAACTATATTTTTCACATTCTGCTATATAAAATTCTCCAAAAAAAATTAAAAATCAAAATTTTTCATCCTTTTAGGCCAATTTGTATTCTTCTACATATTTTTGGTAAAAAAAAAAAAAATCGCAATTAGCGAGTATTGATTGGTTTGCACAAAAGTTATCGCGTCCACAAACTAGGGGGAAAGATTTACGTCATTTTTAATTTATTTATTTATTTATTTTACTAGTAATGGCGGCGATCTACAATTTTAGCGGGACTGCGATATTGCGGCAGACAGATCGGACCCCTAACTGACATTTTTGACACTTTTGGGGGGACCAGTGACAATACTACAGTAATCAGTGCTAAAAATATGCACTGTTACTGTATTAATGACACTGGCAGGGAAGGGGTTAACCTAGTGGGTGATTAAAGGGTTAAATGTGAGCCTAGGGGAGTGTTTACTAACTGTGAGGGGAGGGGCTTGTGGAATGACCATAGAGACCTGTGATCCTATATAGCAGGATCTTAGGCACTCTGTGATCATTTCAGAGAGAAGAAGGGTCAGCTGTGTTTACAACAGCTGACCGTCCGTCTCTCTCAGTGGGGAGCGATTGCGGTTGGTCAGCGGCAATCGCGGTTGCCAGCCCTGTGCATCGGCATCTCCACTGCCTAGTGGGGGCTGGAGCGTGCCACGCCGGCGGCGTGCGCTCTCCCCCAGCACCAAGCGTGCAACCGACGTAGGGCTACGTCGGTTCGCGCAGGAGGGCCAGCCTGCCGCAGTAAATGGGTTAATACTGTAATTGTCAGATAAAACTACAATATTAAAAAAATATAAAAAAAATCAGAAGCTTAGTTTTGTCAGCCCAAACAGGAAGTGTTGTTACCAGCAGGAGCTCCAGGTAAATAACTTTGCAACAGCTTCAACAAAAAAATGATTTGCTGTGTATAGTTTTTATGCCAAAGCTACTAAAAAATGGATTTTGGATTTACATGTATATACTTTTAAAATGTATAAAAAAATATTTAGGTATTTAAATTGTTTAAAGCGTTATAGTCAAGTTATCACCTCTTGATGACATGGTACGTTTAGTCTGAGCATCCAGAGGCTTTAGTGAGTTTTGATCATCAGTGGGAGCTGACAGCTTTTTTTAAGGGCCTGTTCCCATGTGATTTCTATGCATTCCCATGCAGTGCAATTAATTTGGATGGTCTGCAAATTGCACCAGAATGCACAAAAATTAGGGCATGCATTACTTTTGAAAAACATGGCACACCAAACTGCATGGTACTGCGGTACCATGCGATCTGGGGCATTTGAGATCCGCCATTGGGGTGCTATGTAAAATGTACTGGCACCTGCAACAGATTGCAAACCAGTGTGTTTTAAATGCTTGTCTAAATTTCCTGCACCAGGTTCTGGTGTGAACCGGTCCATGTACAAGCGCTTTACATGTATGGAACGCATTAAGAAAAAAAAAAAACAAATTACACTAGAAAGGAGTAATTTGTTGGATTTAGAGAGGAAAAATCCTGCACGTCTTTTTGATATCAAATATCCATCAGCAGAAAGCATCACATCTGTCCACTTCCATTGGCCATTCTCTGCAAATGATTTAATGACCTCTCAAGCTCTAATGATCTCAGTGTACAGTAATTTACATTGGCTGCTCATTTTATATAGACATACCCCTCCTGGGATTTCACACTTAACCCAAGAAGAATAAAAATTTTGTGTAAATATTAAAAAGTCTACAAAAGCTAAAATGCACAATAAAATGAATTGGAATTTAAAATCCTGCCACATTACCAGACGTATCAAACTGCAAGCTGTTATCAAACACATCACATACCTTTATTACTCCAGATAAAAATATTGTACAACATAGGTGACATTCTGTTCACTGATACATTAAAGAAAACCTGGTACAGAGAGTAATAAGGTTGTCATTGCTGATCTCTTTCTGAAAATGCTGCTTACCTGGCTGTCTGGACAGTGATTGTAACAACGTATTAAGGACTGAACCATACCAAGCATGGAGGGGCCAGTTCACTCCATAGAAATGCAGTCTGAATGCATTCCAGATGCTTTTTTGCAGGCGCGTTTTTGACGCATTTTTAGCATGTTTTCGGTGCATTTTTTCCATCTTAGAAAGGACATTCATGTTACAGTGCGTTTTTCATGCGTTTTATTGCGTTCCAGTACAGTTCAGTGCAGAAAAAATGCAGCCTGTTCTACTTATTTTTTCTGCAACTTGAACGCACTGAAACTTACCACACTGGTGTGAACTATGCCATTGAAAACCGTATAATCTACTATTCATGCGTTTTTGATGCAGAAAAAAAAAGCACTGGACTGCATGTGGTGTAAACTGGCCCAAAAATTAGAGGGGAGTCATATCTCCTAATGTAAGTAATTGTTACAAGGCAAGGGCTCATAAAGCAGTGAAGTCATTGCAGCTAGCATTTTCAGAAGGAAAGGTCAGCACTGGTTTTGCATAGAGCAGCGCCAATCCTCCTCTTGTCAGGTTACCTGCTGACTCTTCTGCCCCCCCCCATCCCACTGCTTGCTCCAGGGGTACTCGTGTGTGCATGCTCACTCCCAAGTCGGCTCTGCGTGTCCATTGACACACACACAGAGTGCGGCTCAGCTACATACCCCACTCCCTCCTAACTGGACGTGATTGACAGCAGCAGGAGCCAATGGTTCCCACTGCTGCCTGTCTGTCCATTGAGGAGAGAGAGAGCCAGGAGAGACGCTACTCCCGTGTATATCTCGGCATTGAGAGTGGGGGCTGCAGGGGGAGTGGGGGTGATGGCTCTGCATTCAGAGGGTTTTCTACCCTAATAGATAGAATACATTAAAGTGGAGTTCTGGCCTCAAAATTTTTTTTTTGCGATATAAATACCCCCGGGACAGTCAGGGCTAGAGCATTTCAGCAATGATAGCCTCTGAACTGGTCCTGGGTTCACTTACCTTTTAGAAGAAATACTTACTTCGAAAATGTCTTGTCCAGCGCTGCCATCTCAGGTGTGGGCAGTTGAAGCCAGAGCATCCTCTTCGGTGTCCTCTTCGGTGACGTCTGAGTCCCAGAATGCCCTGCTTGTCATTTCCGGTACAGGCCCGTCATCCCTGCATGCCCAGAAGCTGTTTAGCAGGGAATGACGCGCCTGCCCCGGAAGTGATAAACAGGGCCTGTGCAGGCGCATTGACTCCTGGGAGCGATGACGTTCGGCTCCCAGGAGTCAATGCAAGCAGGAAGATACGGCACGGGCTGCGGCGCAGAGGGAGGAAGTGGAAGGAAGGTGAGTATATTTTCTTCAAAAACAAGGTAAGTAAAGCAAAAAAAAATAAAAATCGTGATTATCCAATTCTTTTTCAGGTTACTTAGAGCAAGCGGATGTCAAATTTTAATTTTGAGGCTGGAACTCCACTTTAAGATACGAAGCCTTAAACCTTTAAAATCACCTTAAAACTGAACTTTGGGCTGCTACTGCAATAATCCAATGAAAAGAAAACCACTGTAATTGTAAAGTGTATATCTAGCCAAAACTGTTTTTTTTTATTATTACAAACATTTTTTATTGAAGTTATAAAGAGAAAAATACTTACAAGAAGTGAGGCAGAAAATACAAAGGCACTAGGAGACTAAACATCTATTGTCTCAGATCGGTATACAGTATACAAGGCCTCATACAATTTTGTAAAATAACAAACCAAAGAGAAAGCAAACCAAATACATAAAAAAGAAGGAAAAGGTGAAACAAACATTAGAAAGGATACATATTTAGTGTACAATAGCCTCATAATCATGATAAACCAAAACTTCAGCATCATAGAGGTATGTAGGTTCAAAGGACATAACCACCATTGACTTGTACAGTATAGTCCCTGTAATACGAAAAAGACCATCATAAGGTAGACCAGGTCATCCATTTACAGTGGAATATATGCTTGGTATCCATAACCGTATGGTGTAATCTCTCCATAAGTTTTATCGCCTCCATAGGCTGCATTACTTGTGACCAGGGAACTTAGGGGGATCCCCAATTTAGGGCTATAGCCCAATGGATTGCGCTGAAGAAGGTATAAGTCGCTTTTGCCAGGCGGGCAAAACCTCCAGTATATCAGCAAAGAATAAACACATGGGAATGTGAAAGTAATAAGTGACCCCGTAATACGGGCTACCCGTTTTTTTTAAGTTGTAGATATATTTAGAAGGGTTAGAGCCCAATCAGTAATTTGTGTCTATGTCACATTGGGGAGATTTCATTCCACTTCCTCTCCCAAGCACATAACAGGAAGTAAAAAAATATTTCCTCAGATTCTGGCCTGAGTGACGGACCTTTCTTCCATTTCCCCCTCATTGATTTTTTATCTCCCGTATTGTCTTCAGGAGCAGGGCCGCAGGAACCTCCTTCCCTTCTTTTCTCCCCTATCTCCTTTTTCTCTTATCTTTTTCCCGCCTGTCTGCTTCTTTTTCCATATCTCTACCTTCTCCTTCTTCGCTCTGTTCTCTATTGTTGGTTATAACGTGATCATAGCACTCTGCTAATGAACCCGAACGAGAGGGCTCCTAGGACACGGTCCGGAGTCCTTCTTTACTGATTCAGTTGGGTTTGGTTCGGAGTATTTTAATCTTCTGTTGTTCAGGTTTATTTCTAGACACACCTGGGGCCGGTTGATAGGCAACCTTCATGCTGTACACCTTTGGGGTTTAGATTATTTGGGTTACTATAAGATTGCATAGTTGACATGTGGAGCGCCTCCCCTGAGAAACAGTGTGTTCCCTTTTGGGGTGATTTTAGAGTGGTGCTCTACTGTTACGGGGGCGACACCCCAAAAAATACTAGATGGTGACCTTCTTCTGAGTCAGATTCTTTGCAATGTCTGTTTTTTTCTCTTTTTTAACTCTTATTATGATTGCTGCCTTGACTGCCACATGCCCACTTAGCAATGATGTTCTATGTTTTCCAGCCATTGTTTCTTATGGGGTTGTTCTCATTGCTGTATAATTTCTGTTGTTACATGTATTTGTTACTTTCTAATAAAAATTATTGAAAGAAAAAAAAAAAAATTTCACCAAAGTGAGGGGAAATCCTTTCTTAGCCATCACTGGAACAGATGCCCCCCACTGGAAACGTACTCTTCACTCCCTGTTCAGGTGACAGCTCTAAAATGATTGATTTCCTATCAATTTCTAGTTACCTAGTCATTAAAAAGGACAAATTACCCCAATAGAGGCACATACACCAATAATACCTCCATACTCTAAACCCCATTGACACTTATGCTTTTCTTGCACATTTTCCAAAACACAATGGCGCTCAACATGAAGAATCCCATTCTTCCCAAAAGGCCTGTTCACAACAGAGCATTTTGGTGATTCTTGCCTGTTGCACAAAGACTGAAAAAGTACACAGGCTTCTTTGGGGCAGCGGCACATGCTTTTGGCCCAAAACCTTTATCAGGAGCACTTGAAAAATTACTTGAAAAATACATTTCTGCTCCTGTACCACAAGTTGCATGTACAAACAACCAAAAAAAGCCTCGTAAATCGCCTGGCTAATGCTCTCAAGTGTGAATATGGGCTATAAAAAAAAAGTTTTGGTCAGGGATAGACTTCAAATTAAAAATGAAAGTGCTCCGTGGACCTTTATGTTGCTTAAGAACCTGGCTTTTTGTGGTTCTATCTGGCCCCATCTATGTTCAAATAATGCCATTCCAAGTGTGTGTAGCAATGGTGGTGGTACATTAGATTGGTGATGTAGTCAACCACTTGGGAGGTAAACCTTAATACAGATTTACATTTGTATATAAATGTTTCATTTTTCTTTCATTCTTTAACCACTTCACCACCAAAAGGTTTTAGCCGCTTCATGACCAGACCATTAACTGGCAATTGTGCAGTCATGCAACACTGTACGAAAATAAATTTATATAATTATTGTCACACAAATAGAGCTCTCCTTTGGTGGTATTTGATCACCACTGTTTTTTTTTTTTTTTTTTTTTTATTATTATATGAATGAAAAAAAAAAAAGAAAAACATATATATTTTTTCTACGTTCTGTTATAAAACAATTCAAATTAAAAAAAAAAAATCAAATTTCTTCATAGATTTAGGCAAAAATTAATCCTGATACATGTCTTTAGAAAAAATAAAAAATCCAAATAAGTGTATTATAATAGGTTTGTGTGAAAGTTGAAGTGTCTACAAACTATGGTATATACACTGGAGTTTACGCAGCTATCGACACTATACTGGTAATGGCAGTGATCAGCGACCTATAGTGGGACTGTGATAGTGTGGCGGTAAATTTGGTACTAACAGACACTGGCTGGGAGGGACACTGACTAACTGAAATTGACATTGCTAGTGACATTATTACAATGATCTGTGATAATACTGTACACTGTACTAATGATACTGGCTAAAAGGGGTTAACATTAAGGGGCAACCAAGGGGCTAATTGTGTGCCTAACAAGCGTAATGTGTGTAATACGTGCTGCTTTTACTTACTGATCTGGCTGTTTTTCTCCCTGCTGCTCAGGGAGAACAGCCAGATCCCTGTTCCCTGTACACAGAGTCCTGTGTATTTGTAAACACAGAACTCTGTGCTGTGATTGAACACAACCAATCAGCAGGTTTTAGCCAAAATCATTGGCTGAAATCTGCTGCCAAACACGTGCTGTGTCCAATTACAAAATGGATCAGCAGGCGTTTGTGCACATGCACGTTAACAAACCAGTAATCCGTGCCCCCTGCTCACAGTACATCTACTGTGAGCAGGCCAACAAGAGGTTAAAAAGAGTCGCAAAAAATATTGCATGTTACTTTGATGACATATCCAATAACCACAAACCATCACTAATGTCCATTCAAATTGGTCCTTACAAAAGACCTGAATTCTACAATCCTTTCTACATAAACCAGCTGCCGTTGGCTATTAATTATATACTGGTTAAATAGTACAGACTTATTCAGGAAGGTGGTACAAAAGGCAGCCAATCACAAGTCATGCAGAATAACCGCAGTATTTTGACATCTCATTGGCTACAATAAAATATAGTACTTTGTAATTTTTTTTATTATTCTTTGTAGCTGCTTGACTTAACACAACCTCATTAAAAGGATTAAGTAAAGCAAAGAAAAATGTGGAAGATGTAATAACCCATAGCAAACAATCAGCAATTCATTTTCCTCATTTTGTCAATACTACACTTACACAAGGTACAGGATAATGTGATTGCGAAGTGTTATTATCACATCATTGTCCTTACAGTAACTTGTTCATTATCTCACATTTGCAAACAGAAATGAAGTGAACTTTAGCACTGTATAGCAATATATATAATTCCTAACAATGTAATAATTATTACAAACTTATTATAAATGATACGGATTGCAAATATTCTTTATATGCAAGCCCAATGTAAATTAGCAAATAAGTCATTAAACAAAATGTATAATAATTAAATTCTACTGTGCTATCAAACATAAACAGCTGCTAGCACAACAACTGACATAAAGTTGTCTATATGTAACATAAATATAAAAGTGACAAATGTAATCCAATAATAGTGCATTCAAATTAGTATAAACAGGTGAAAGTCTGTATACAATAGTGAGTCCCAAATACTGGAGATTGGAAACATAAAATTGTGCTTTCAAACTTCCAAGGTAATGACTAGGGAAGAACCCAACAATAAATAAATGAATGCGCGCACCAGAAGTTATGGACCCAAGTACCATAAAGCAAATGGATCAACCAAACTTGATGTTATCCATAGGACTCAAGGGGTGGTTGTTTTAAAAGGTGGCAATAAACTCCTGGATAGAGTTGACTTTATCTCCAATAACGTATCCATATGTGGAAGTAAGCCAGATAACACATACATAGTGTAATACTGCTTACGAAAATTTTTATTTAAAAAAATCAAGAAAACCTACAAACATCCATGTAAAACCAGCATGTAGATATTGGAATGATAACAGATAACATATAACAGGGATCTGACGCGTTTCATCACATCTGACTTATTTATAGGTTATTGCCCTTTTGCTATATGGTACTTGGGTCCATAACTTCTGGTGAGCGCATTCATTAATTTATTCACGTTGGTGTTGGGTTCTTCCCTAGTCATCACCTTGGAAGTTTGATGGCACAATTTTATGTTTCCAATCTCTAGGATTTGGGACTCACTATTGTATACAGACTTTCACTTGTTTATACAAATTTTAATGCACTATAATTGGATTGCATTTGTCAGTTTAGCGCTGCACTTTTATATTTAAGTCATTAACCACTTGCCGACCAGTCACGCTGACCGTAATGCGGCAAAGTGGCTCGTTCCCGTCCAGCGACGTAGACCTACGTCGCTGGACTCCTCCCCTCGTGGGCGGCGCATGCGCGCTGCCAGAGGCTCGCTCCCGCTGTATTCAGTCACAGTGGGAGTCGGGCCAGGGGAGGAGCGGCGGCGATCGCCGCTGCTCTTCCCGATCGTCGGGGAATCGAGTCTGGAGATCCGCCCGCTTGTGTAAACAAAGTGGGCGGATCTCCTAAGTGACAGACAGGGTCAGATTGCAGGGTTCAGCATAGCTGAACCTGTGATCTGTCCCTGTGTCACTCAGTCGACTCCCTCCACACACGTCAGTAAGCACCAGGCATACATTAACCCCTCCCTCTCCAATACAATTAACCCCTTCCCTGCCAGTGTCATTTTACAGTAACAGTGCATATGTATAGCACTGATTACTGTAGTAATGTCACTGGTACCCCCAAAGGTGTCAAAAATGTCAGTCAAGGGTCCGATCTGTCCGCCGTAATGTCGCAGGCCCGCAAAAAAAATTGCAGATCGCCGCCATTACTCGTTAAAAAAATGACAGAAATCTTTCCCTTAGTTAGTAAACACAATAACTTTTGCGCAAACCAAACAAAATACGCTTATTGTGATTTTTTTTACCAAACATAGGTAGCAGAAAACAAATTGGCCAAAATTTTTTTAAAAAATTGATTTTTACATTTTGGGGGAGGGGGGGGGGGACTTCACATAAAAACATGTGAAAAATATTGTTATTTTTTCAAACTCTACGCTCTTTTTTTGTTTATAGCGCAAAAAGTAAAAATCACACAGGTGATCAAATACCAGCAAAAGAAAGCTCTGTTTGTGGAAAAAAAAGGACTTTCGTTTGGGTACGGCATCGCACGACCGCGCAATTGTCAGTTAAAGTCACACAGTGCCGAATCACAAAAAGTGGCCCAGACGTAAGACAGCGAAATCCTCCAGTGGTAAAGTGGTTAAACAAGCAATCCTGGAAGTTCAGAAAAAAAACTAAAAAGCTCATGCTAATTTTGGAGGAAATGGCACCACATCCTATATAGTGTAGTACATTCTTAGAATTTTGGATGGGATTTTATAGGCACCAAAAACAACAAATTAATAAAAAAAATCCTTTCATTTTATTTGACTCAAAGCAGTTAAAAGCAAAAACATGTCAACAGAACAACATCTAGTTAAAATCAGACCACTAATTTTGTATTCATGTAACAAACATCATGGCATCGACAACTGCTGTTTGTGTAGCGCATGAAGGTCTGACGCGTTTCAACTCAAAATAGTCTTCATCATGGCGACACAAACATGTTGGACTATTAGAAATCAAGAAATGCCAAATAAACTGCCGATCATCACTGATGAATCCAGACTGGTAATAAAGATTATTGTAAATCCTAAAAGTGATGGAGCCAAGCAAGATGCTGGGACTTCACAGCATCCAACACTGTGTAAGCCAGAAGTGATCAAAAAGTGTTAAGGACAGGCAACAAAAAACTTAAAAAAAGCTCAAAAAGTGTTCATAACCAAAGAAGCAGATAAATAAATATGGACAGCTAACATGAGGGACAATTGGTTTTAATCCTGGAAGTTGCACTGGTTCCTTAAATAATAATAAAGTCAATTCCACGAGCAATGTGCTCTGAAGCCGTATTCTTAATCTAATGCTTGGATGTCTGCAGTGTTCTGCAATTCCATCACGACACTTTTATTACGATACATTATCTAAGTCTTCTCTTACATTTTAAAGACACCACTTTAACAACCTGAATTTTATTTTATTATAAGAGACAAGAAAAAGTTCCAAGAATGGGTTTTAAACAAGATGATCTACACCAGGACAGTTCCAGAGGTGATACATTTTAAGGGACAATTCTGCAAAAGCTTTTGTTATCTTCAGAAACCAAGGACTGTTGGCAACTATGGGATTGGATCTAGTCTAGGTACGGTACCCATAGACCAACCTTTCTTCATTAGGGTTTTGTAGGACCTTAGTGTTTTTCCCAGAGCTTGCTAGGAGTTCCTTGAGCTATAAGCAATTTCTGCCTCTTGGATAAGTAAACACTGATACCAGTGATCATTTTAGCTATCTGTAAGGGGAGGGAGGTTCTTCGTATTGACCACAAATGTAAGGAGCATTCTTCCTACTGACTAATTATCACACTAATGTACCATTTACTGCAGTTATAGTAATTATAAGCTGGATTCCTTGAAAAACAGTGAATTATTTCAAGGATTACTCTGTGTTAAAAAGAATGAGAAAGGCGACAAAGATCAAATGGTCCATCAAGTTTGCTCCTATTTTTTTTTTTAACCTTTTCGTACTGTAGGGTGACCTCACTGAACACACAAGTGTCTACATAATGTGTGTAAGTAGCATTGCAACGTCCAGAGGAAGTACTGTGCTGCAGAACTTTCAATGCAGCAAGTTTCAATGGCAGGAACATTCCATCGCACAAGTTTCACTGCTAAGCCTACTGCGGATGCTCATCAGTACATTCCTATACACTCCATAGGACAGTGCTGGCTGCCGGATGGTAGACGACACATCTGCATCACACTAGCATCCCCTGCAATTAACAGCCTAGCACATGCTGCACAAGGACATGCAGAGCCCACACTACAGCAAAAGATAAAAACCCACTGACCTTTATGCTGTTTAAAGCACTGTATAGAGCCAGAGTGGTGAACCATCTTCTCTTTAGGGGGGTTGCACAGGGCTCAGGAATGGAAATAAGGCAGATAAAGCATGGAGAATTAAAAAAAAAGGAATGAGCAGCTACTTCTAGAATCCCGAGAGCTGCGTGGAATACGACACCTGCCTTTAGCCTGGAAAGACTGTGCTCCCTCCGGTTGTCATAGTAACCATGAAGGGAGGTCCAGCCTCAGACTCCCCTTAGTGGTTGCTTGAAGGATAATTCACAGCAATGCTGGTTTAATGCTTTCCCCACAGCATGCTGCAGGATGTCACACCACAACATTAAAGCAGAACACAACACTATGAGGCAGCCTCTGCTGTGCGTGTCTGGAAACAGACATTGCTAACATACATTAAAAGACCGCCTTGGGTAATATTCCCAACATATAGAACGCCTATGCGCTTTCTAAACAGCTACGTAAGGCTTCCAAAGCAAAGTTGTGATTTTGCTGGTGCTTCAGAGAAAAGCAACCACAACCTTTTGACTTTCAAAACTTTTTTGTAGCAAAATGGAATGCAAGCTGAGCAAAAGTATGCGCAAAATAATTTTTTTGGAAGATGCATCTTGACTGAACTAAACTATTCTTTACAAAATTAACTCTCATGAGAAAAGGCCTCTGACCCTCCTGTCTCTCCCTTAAGTGATTGTAAAATCTTGTTTTAACCACTTTACCACCGGAGGATTTTGTTGTCTTACGTCCAGGCCACTTTTTGCGTTTCTGCACTGTGCGAATCTAACTGACAATTGCGCGGTCGTGCGATGCCGTACCCAAACGAAATGTATGTCCTTTTTTTCCCCACAAACAGAGCTTTCTTTTGGTGGTATTTGATCACCTGTGCGATTTTTACTTTTTGCGCTATAAACAAAAAAAAAGAGCATACATTTTGAAAAAATAACAATATTTTTCACATATTTTTATATGAAATTCCCCCCCCAAAAAAATGTAAAAATTGAATTTTTTTTTAATTTTTGGCCAATTTGTTTTCTGCTACCTATGTTTGGTAAAAAAAAAAAATCACAATAAGCATATTTTGATTGGTTTGTGCAAAAGTTATTGCGTTTACTAACTAAGGGAAAGATTTATGTAATTTTGGTGTTTTTTTTTAACGAATAATGGCGGCAATCTGCGATTTTTTTTGCGGTGGACAGATCGGACCCTTGACTGACATTTTTTACACTTTTGGGGGTACCAGTGACATTACTACAGTAATCAGTGCTATAAATATGCACTGTTACTGTAAAAATTACACTGGCAGGGAAGGGGTTAATTTTATTGGAGAGGGAGGGGTTAATGTATGCCTGGTGCTTACTAACGTGTGTGGGGGGAGGTGACTGAGTGACACAGGGACAGATCGCATGTTCAGCTATGCTGAACCCTGCAATCTGTCACTGTCTGTCACTTAGGAAATCCGCCCGCTTTGTTTACACAAGCGGGCGGATCTCCACACTCGATTCCCCGACGATCGGGGAAGAGCAGCGGCGAGCGAGCCGCTCCTCCCCTGGCCCGACTCCTGCTGTGAATGAATACAGAGGGAGTGAGCCTCCGGCGGCGCGCGTGCGCCACCCACAAGGGGAGGAGTCCAGCGACGTAGGTCTACGTCGCTGGACGGGAACTAACCACTTTGCCACAGTAGAGCTCCAGTGAGCGGTCGGCAAGTGGTTAAAAAAAACAAATAACGAACATGTGATACTTAACTGCTCTGTGCAGTTGGTTTTGCACAGAGCAGCCCAGATCCTCCTCTTCTCAGGTCCCTCTTCGGCTCTCTTGGCTCCTCCCTCCTGTTGAGTGACCCCACCTGGTTTCTATGGGGGCACCCGAGCCGAGTCACAGCTTTGTGTGTTTATTCAGACACAGAGCCATGGCCCGGCCCCGCCCCTCTCTCTCCTGATGGGCTGAATTTTTTTTTTTGACAGCAGCAGGAGCCAATCGCGCCACGCTGCTGTCTCAGCCAATGAGGGGGGAAGTCCCAGGCAGCTTAGACACTCCCGCAACATCACTGGATAAAGATGGGCTCAGGTAAGTATTAGGGGGGGAGGGGCTGATGGGGGATGCTGCTCACAGTAGGTTTTTTATCTTAATGCATAGAATGCATTAAGATTGAAAAAAAACCTTCTGGCTTTACAATCCCTTTATTATTATTATTGTTATTATCCCTTTATAAGTGCTGCACAAACTATCAGCTCTGTATGAATCCTGTGAAAAATGATTTAAACGGTAATAAATCCAATACCATAAATGTACTATATTACAACTTACCAATCATTAGATGTGGTGGTTGCATTAGTTTTACTTTTCTAGACTTCTTTTACTTATGTTTTCACCTGGAAATCTGGTAACACACCTTGTGCCTCTGCTCTGGATGAAGGGGCACAGGGGGCACTGCCAATCTGCGTGGGGGGGGGGGTGTTAAATGTACTAGCGGATTTTAACAAATTGAAGCCAAATTCCAGCTAATTGAAATGAAAAAGGAGGGAGGACTCCTGAAGACGTCAATCGACGAAACATACGTAGAGCGTCATCGCGCCACATCCGCCCAAGTGGAACGCATATCCGGACCGTGGCGCGCACGGCGTCCCGGAAGTGCGCCACCATCATTGTTTTTACCTGCCGATTCATTCTTTACGTTTGTAAGTACCCATTTTTTTGATTTAATAAAGCCTTAAAAACGGTACTACTCTATGTGAGCCTTCTTCCCCCGCATATACACCCGTGGACCCTAATTTCAAGGACCCCGACACGGAGGACTCGGGCAGGATATTGGACCACACTCGTGACACAGTAACCAGACAAGGGGACCCCCAGGATTATATATCCAAGGCCTGATACCCCTGCAGGGGTGATCCAATCTGGTGAGTGCGGTCCAAGGGGTGCGGGGAGCACTGAATGGTCACCGGCACTCGAGCACCACCATAACTTCTGCTAGAGCACCTGCACCAGTCACTTTTGTACCCCTAATTTAGGGAGTGGTTTACCATAGTGGGACTCACCTTTCCTTTAGGACTATAGCCATTACGGACTAACCAGTACCTGGAATTCTGATGTTATATCTTTGAGTGGTTTTACAATTTATATACCTGCGTTTTTTACAGTTTTATGTCAACATTTGATGCTTCTTATTGCAGAGTTTGCACCTTTTAAGAATTTCACAGTTCACATATGTATTAATATATGATTTTAGGTTGATCCACCAGAGTTTTGTGAATCTTTATAGGTTTGACTTCACTCATTTTTATGGTTTTACTCACTTAGGAATTTTATTCATCTATTTATATTTGTAGTTGGTACCAGCACCATTGTGCACTTTTCACAGAGCTGGATCACCTATCATTTTTTGCACTTACCATAGATTTTTCACAAGTTATGAAGCACATGACACTTTATTAATTTTATATTCAACATCTATTTAGCATCATTATAAAATACACGGATTAGCAGGTATACACTGGCAGCGCCATCAACCTTTTCTTGCATTTTCAAATTCCAGCTAATACTTTGTAATCAGTTACAGAAACAGTTTTTATTTCCTTTTTCCTTTTGGGATAAAGGTTTTTCATTAATAAATACCAGGCTGATCATTAAATGAACCCCTACAAGTGGTAAATGGTTTGCCTAGCTTCTATAACTGATACATTAGGTTGGAGAGCTTGTTCTTTTCAAAATCAATAAACTCACTAGTCAGATCACCAGATGAAAATAGAAGAAAGAAAGCCTAAAAACTCCCAATGCAGCCACCACATCTAAGGATTGGTAGATGCAATATAATAAACATTTGCTTTTGGGTTTAAAACCACTTTAATAATGCCATGACCAGAAATAATAATAATAATAATCATCATAATAATAACAACAGGCAAAACCTCTTTTTTTAGCTTTGGTTGAGTGACAAAGGAGGATCTTGAGGGGTCTGTGGCACTTCAGGTTTGGTGTGCCCCTCATACACAGAAAGTAAAATACATGACAAATCACCAAACATTCACATCAAAGTCCATTAATTGCATGGCACTGGAACTTACAACTCATACATACATAGAGAGGTTAAATGGGTTAGGTTGGGTTTACATTGGCCCACAAGGTAAAAAGCAGCATTGACCATACCCACATAACATGTGTTGCAACAACCACTTGTAGTCTCCGCCAGAAACCTGTGTAATAGAGTAACAACACAAGCGCACGATTTGGAGACAAGGACAGAACGTTGTCACCATATAACAGGAAGGTCCTGATCAAGGACCTTCCTGGCAGAATTTCCAGGTATTATTACAATGATGCCTGCAGATTTGAGAATATCAAAAAATAATTTTAAAATTACATTAACAAGTTGAAGCTTGCATGGGATTTTAGTGATTGGGTTTACATACACTTTAACCACTTTACCACCGGAGGATTTTGCTGTCTTACGTCCAGGCCACTTTTTGCGATTCAGCACTGTGCGACTTTAACTGACAATTGCGCGGTCGTGCGATGCCCTACCCAAATGAAATTGACGTCCTTTTCTTCCCAAAAACAGAGCTTTCTTTTGGTGGTATTTGATCACCTGTGCGATTTTTACTTTTTGCGCTATAAACAAAAAAAGAGCGTCAATTTTGAAAAAATAACAATATTTTTCAAATTTTTTTATATGAAATTCCCCCCAAAAAATGTAAAAATCAAAATTTTTTTAAATTTTTGGCCAATTTGTTCTCTGCTACCTATGTTTGGTAAAAAAAAATCACAATAAGCGTATTTTGATTGGTTTGCGCAAAAGTTATTGCGTTTACTAACTAAGGGAAAGATTTTTGTCATTTTTGGTGGGTTTTTTTTAACGAGTAATGGCGGCGATCTGTGATTTTTTTTGCGGGACTGTGACATTGTGGCGGACAGATCGGACCCTTGACTGACATTTTTGACACTTTTGGGGGTACCAGTGACATTACTACAGTAATCAGTGCTATAAATATGCACTGTTACTGTAAAAATTACACTGGCAGGGAAGGGGTTAATTTTATTGGAGAGGGAGGGGTTAATGTATGCCTGGTGCTTACTAATGTGTGTGGGGGGAGGTGACTGAGTGACACAGGGACAGATCGCAGGTTCAGCTATGCTGAACCCTGCAATCTGACCCTGCCTGTCACTTAGGAGATCCGCCCGCTTTGTTTACACAAGCGGGCGGATCTCCAAACTCGATTCCCCGACGATCGGGGAAGAGCGGCGGTGATCACTGCCACTCCTCCCCTGGCCCGACTCCCGCTGTGACTGAATACAGCGGGAGCAAGCCTCCGGCGGCGCGAGTGCGCTGCCCACAAGGGGAGGAGTCCAGCGGCGTAGGTCTACGTCGCTGGACGGGAACTAACCACTTTGCCACAGTAGAGCTCCAGTGAGCGGTCGGCAAGTGGTTAAAAATACATTGCAGGAGCCCCCCAGACCCCCCTTATACTTACCTGAGCCCCCTCCAATCCAGTGATGTCCACGAGAGCCTTGCCTCTCCAGGGACTCACACTCCTGATTTACTTTTGGCAGCCATGGGAGCAATTGGCTCCCACTGCTGTCAATCACAGCTAGTGAGCCAATCAGGGGACAGAAGGGGTGGGGTCAAACCACGGCTCCATGTGTGAAGGGACACACAGAGCCTGCTTGGTTGCCGCCAGAGCAAGCTGCTTGCTATGGGGGCACCTGGCAGAAGGAAGGAGCCAGGAACACCAGTGGGGACCCGAGAAGAGAAGGATCTGGGCTTCTCTGTGCAAAACCAAACCAGGGCTTTAAGCCCCGTACACACGTACCGATTGTTGGCCGTAAAGATTCGGCTGACGACCGATCGGCCGATTGTAGTCTTGTTAGTATGATGCTTCCGACAGCCGACAGCGCATTTTTGGCCGAACAGAATCTGTCGTGCAAGCATTAAAATTTTTGTTGGCCAACACCAGAACGGCCGATTGTTCGCCAGTCAGTACAGATTTCGGCCGACAGACAGCAGATTAGCAAGACTGGGCATGCTCAGAAAAGAAAAAAAGAATAGGAAAGACAAGACAGCCCTCGGACAAAAGATGGCCGACGATCAGTACGTGTGTACGGGGCTTAAGTATCACTTTAAGGTTTTTATAGAGACATAGCTGTAGTACATTAGTTCAAGCCAGGCACTAGAGGTTGTAATCTGCTGATCCAGGAACCCCTAATTGTGATTCAGGAATGACATTTCCAAACACACCCACTGCAGGCTTCTCACTGTCTCCCACCTGCAGGAAGCCTGATATAAAATAAGGAATCGTTAGTAACAGGCAACACCTATTATGACATGTCTGTAGAGTGCTGGAGCTTCTTTTACTTCCACAATAGCAGCCACAAAGCCCTCCTATTGGCCTCTGGCTCCAGGTGTTCAGCAGTCAGCGCTAAGCACATTTTTCTTCTTGATACCTTCAAGGCATCTCTTTGAACTTTGCATGCATATCTTGCTGCCTGTTAGTTGAAATCTGTTCATTTTTATTTTATACCTTGAATTTCTGTTCCAAAAATTTGAATGCATGTTAAAAATTAAGGAATATGTCTAATAGGACTGGTACCTGATAAGTGCAATGTCTCAGTTCTGCTAAAAATCGCTGATCGTTGCCATTACTAACGAAAACAATAAAAAAATAAATAAATAAAAAGTCTGTAAATCTCTCCCATAACTTTTGTGCAAACCAATCAATATACGCTTTTTGGGATTTTTTTACCAAAAATATGTAGCAGAATACAAATTGGCCTAAACTGATGATTTTGTACATTTTTATTGGATATGTTTCATAGCAGAAAGTAAAAAATATTGTTTTTTTTTTTCAAAATTGACGGGGTTTTTTTTGTTTATAGCGCAAAAAATAAAAATCGCAGAGGTAACCAAATACAGTAAACCCCCGCTCCATTGCGGTTCAGTTTTAATGATATAAATCATTAAAAATGAAATATTTTTGTGTTTTCCATAGCTCTTGCTATGTCTCTCAGTATCTTTTATGTGTTTAAATGAGTTTCTATTGTTTTAAAAGTGTGTTTATAGACCTTAAAATGCTTTTACACGTACAGTGACAGTAAAAAAAACATGCCTACAATGCATTTTAATAGGGTTTTTCTATTTCGCGGATTTTCACTTTTCGCGGCTGGGTCCGGAACGTAACCCCCGCAATGGAGGGGGGTTTACTGTACCACCAAAAGAAAGCTCTACTTGTGGGAAAAAAAAGGACATCAATTTTATTTGGGTAAAACGTCGCATGATCATGCAATTGTCAATTAAAGCAACGCAGTGCCACATTGCAAAATATTGCCTGGTCAGGAAGGGGGTAAAACATTCCGGGGCTGAAGTAGGTTAAATGTAACCATATTGCTACACTTAGAGGCGCCTCTCTTCTCTTTTATACTCTTTAGCTCTTGCTGGATTCTGCTTTATGCATTCTATATTGACATTTTTTTTTTTTTTTAACCACAGAGGTATTCCTACCTACCTACATTTTTATATGAATAAATGGTTGTGGAACAAATCATTTGAGTTTCCATTACTTCTTATGGGGAAATTTGCTTTGATATACAAGTGCTTTGGATTACAAGCATGTTTCCAAAATGAATTATGCTCACAATCTAAGGTTTTACTGTAATGATCTTGGCCCATTTTGCCTAATAGAGCTCCCTGGGTTCAGGAGCTCAATTAGCTGAACACATATACTTCCCAATTATCTGAGTAAATAGGCCCAGCACTAAAAAGGAAGCAAAATAAGCACAGGTTATACATGACGGAGTGAAGTTAAATGCTTTGAAAGGTGTAAACCAGTGCTAGCAGATTGGAAAGAAGAAATTAACTCATAGGGGGGTACGCCTAAGGGGGGACCGTGGGGTGGAGTAATGCAAGTTCCATGGAGATCTGTAGTTCTCAAGTCAGCCTTCATCCCACCTACACTAATTTACCAAAAATGGACAGTTTTAATAGAAGTTGTAGGAAATGGTTGGCAGTTATTAAGGGTGATTTAGTTTTGGTTGTTTTGGAAAATGGTTTGAGACCCATCTTTGGTGTAGTGTCTTGTGTTTCATGTGGTAAAATCATAGTGATCCCGTAGTTATGGACCTGTGCATGCCTAAAGCCAACTAATATTGCCCTCAAATCGATCTATTGTGGCTGGTGGCCTAACATAGGTAACTAGTGTGTGTGTGTGTGTGTGTGTGTGTGTGTGTGTGGTAAACATTTTGAGACCAGATGCATCAGAGAACACGCAGAGAACAGAACTGTATTGTAATAAAGTCCAAGCAAATACAACTCATCGGTGGGGAGATAACCTGACTGGGTGCACTCACAGGATGTTGCAGAGAACAGAGTAGCAGCAAAGCTCAGATCCTCTGACAGTGTCTATCTTGAGAGATAGAGTGTGTCCTGGCCAGTCTGCGCCCAAACTGGGGAAGGCTTCCAGGAAGTATAGTGTGTCCCTGCTCTTTCCCTACTCAGAAACCTCTCCCTACTGCTTTTACTGTCCCTATCAGATGGGTGATCTGTCCCTACCCTACCCACATGCGGAATGTGCACCAATACTGGGAGCCAGGGCCTTAAATAAGCTCTGCCTGATCTAACATGGCTGCAAGAGACACATGGGGAAGCAGTATCCAATCAGATAGCTTCCCCAGTGACCCAGGAAACCATGTTCCTCTTGACTTCCCCTCCAACTGCAATGCTGCTGTGGTTGAGTGCCACCTACAGTGGAGAAAATAGACTGCACCTGTCTACAAGTGCTGCAGACATGGCATGTGATTACTGTTATATGGTGCTTTCAAGGACTTGCATCGTTATCTGATTTCTTATTCAGACATTGTTATTCAGACATGTTATGACTTGATATTTTGTGTGTTATTTTTAATGAAAGGAGTCGGGGTGAGGGCCAGATGTGAGTTGGTGGACTGGTTACATCTGACCTACCCTGGTCGTGAGAAACATGGATAACTTTTGGAACAGATTACTGTATCTAGGCAGATGATATGTCCTAATCACCATCAAGAATTCATGCACAGAATAAGATCTGTTAATACTCCACTACCTTTCCATTATACTACAGTTTGAAAATGACAAATCCAAGTAATTACAGGCTAAATCAAAGTTAAGCATCATAGTTAAAGTCCTTACAGTATGTTATGAAATCTACAAATTAAAACAGAAATGTTACTTGGAAAGATGGTACTTGAGCTTGCATCCAGCACAGCTCTTAAAGACTTCTCCTGCTGATCACCATACCACTACTTTGTCCTGTAGTAAACCAATCAGTATTTAACTTATTTGCACTTATCAGGTGCCAATCCTATTAGAAGGACCATTAAAGTGACCCGTAGGGGCAGGGCCAAGCACAAGGTTTAGTCAAGATTTACGTTTTAATGGTTTTTATTGAAAATCCAATAAAGAGTCATACACACAGAAGTATTTGCGGTCTTTTCTCAACGGAACTCAACAATGTATTAAAAATGCAATCTGAATGTATGCAATCAGAGTGAGAGGAGAAACAGATATCAGGATTCTAGAAGGCTGTTCTTGAGTCCAAAACTAACATGCATTTATAAGAAAAGAGTAATTTGAGTAGAAAATGTTTCCGGAACTGGTAATGGTTGCACTATAGACCCTGAGCCCATTAGGCTCAAGGTTTATCCTGAGGTCTTGAAGGATGTTTACCATTTTTTTGTTATGATCCAAGAAACTTTATTTTTCTTTGTGCCAATATTGACCACAAATGACTTCCAAGCCTTAGAAAGATCTTTTTGAGGCTAAAAAGTTGTAAAAGATGAATGTTTGAAAGTGTTTTGGAAATTAGTTCATTTAGGATTACATTCTTGGGAATATTAACCCTAGGTACAGAGTATATCAGAGCATGTATTCTTGCCCAGTAGCATATGATTTTTGGGCAAGTCCATCAAATGTGGACTTCCCTTTAAAACAGTTAGGAGAAGTCCAGAGAAAAAGCTTTTGCCAGTCTTGTGGGTACCATATACCAACAAAAGAGGACTTTATTGTTAGCCTCTACTTGTGTTATATTAAGCCCCTCTTTGTGTAGTCTAGAAGTCCATAAATTCCAGTCCTCCTCATTGATCCCTGAACCTAAGTCTTCTTTCCAAACAAGTCTATGAGGAACCTTGGGGGGATGAATCAGATAATACAGTAGCTGATAAAATGCTGAGATGCTACCATTCTGCTACCCTCTTGTTCCCACATGCAACTGTTTTTAAAAACATGCCTTTGTAGTGAAGTCATCCTTTTCCTTTTTGCCAGTGTTCAAAAACTGTAAACTTTGATGTAAGCAGAAGAATTCAGAGGGAGGCATCCTAAGTTGCCGGAGGAAATGGGCAGGGCTTAGAATACCTCTACGATAAATGCAAAAACCCACAAGGGGGAAAAGAGGGGAAAATTGGGACTTTGAAATACCCAGAATGGTCCAAATTCCCCCTCCTTTTCCTCTTGTGAGTTTTTGCATTTCACTTTAGGGATATATACCCTCAATATTAAGCTTAGGAACACTATATACCACTTTATACCTCTATGATAAAGGTAGTGACCAATATGGTATAGGCTTTGTCAATCTACCGTTGAAACCTTTGAGGTTGCAGTCTTTTTGAAAATGCTGAGTTGTTGAATAATGGGCTGCATGGGTGTGCATGGATTTAAGAACCCATAGTTTGCATGTGGTATCCAAAAGTGCAGTAACATGGGGTATAAGATTTATCTACGGTTTTTAGGAGGCAACCACATTAAGAGATCTATGGGATCAGAGGCATCCACCTGAGCTTCAAAGTTTGTCCAGTCTGTGTTATTTGGATTGCCCTGAAGTATTTCAGAAGGTTTGGAACCCCCAAATTATTTGGGGCATACAGGGTCTTACAGGCGATCCCTTATCCCCTAGAGCCCCAAATCAATTTTAGTATGCAAGATTGAAAATTATTTAGGTTAGAGGTTGGAACATTGCTATGTAGAGTTCTAAAATTGTATGATTTTTGGCAATATAGTCATCTTGATTGAATCAATTCTGCCCATCCATAATAGTCAAGTTTAGCATATAAATCTAGTTGTCTACTCTTTTCTTGCAAGCAGTTTTCAACAAAGGTATCCACTGATTGTACTTTAATTCAGACAATGTAAGATAATTTAATTAGTTGCTGTGAGCTAAGTAGAGATAAGAAGAGAATTCATTTTGTAATAGTCTTGTTTTTCAATCAATAACTGCACATTAGGATGTGATGTTACTTAATTACTCTGTACTATATGGCATGAATTATCATATCAGGTCACGTTCTAGGTCACGTTCTAGGTCAATTATTAAATATTTTAATGTTGATTGATTTGCAGTCATGAATATGCTTAAAATACATATTATATAGGGAAAACCTCTGATGATCTTCATTTTAGTAAAAATGCTGTTCATTATTATTTTGGTCCTTGATATATGTCTTTCCAATATGACAAACTAAGCAGTACAAGGGGTAATTGCCTGATGCTTTAGTACTGTAAATGGAATATGTCAAATTAGCATATTCTGCAATGTCAGTAGAATACAGGCTGCACTAATACATGTCCTGCAACACAATGAAAATTTAAGAGGTCTTCCACTTTCAACTGAAAGGAAGACTCCCACCCTTCGCTCCCTGCCACAAAGAGATACTGTCACATTAGCAGAATTTTATGACACAGGTTCAAGATTTCTGGAGGAACCTGAACTACTGTGGCTTTCCAAAGTGACACTTAACAGACAGACAAAGGATACAAGAGTTTTGTGTACCCCATTAACCTAATGTTTATAATATTGCAAATGGTTAATTGGTGAGGTTCTGACACTGATGGTCCAACCTGGAGGTCCTGAGTCAGATTTCCATCAATGGAGGCTGTAGGCACACAACCTTCTACTAGGTGTAATATGTAAATAAGCGTACTGTATGTAAGATAACTGTATTTTTCTAATGATAAAAAAAAAAGAGTAGTTATTCACACTATAAGGAAAAGCTACCTTCACATACTAACACATACTGTTATCAGGATACTAGATTCACGCTATTTTGGTTACTAGTTATCACTGCATAAGAATGTGGATGTAATTACAAATACATTGTTCCCTTGACTACTGTCCTTGTTACCATTGTCTATTGCATAAAATAGGACTTTGTATTACAGTACCCTAAGTGTCCATTCACACTAGTCTGACTTGTCAGGCGACTTGGTCAGCCTGACAAATCACGCACTGTCGCGGTCCATTGACTGGTACAGGAGCCGTTCTAATAGGAGCGACACAAGTCGCTCCGACTTAGAAAAAGGGTCCTGTACTACTTAGGGGCGACCTGGAGCGACTTGCATAGACATTCATTTTATGAAGTCCGTGCAAGTCGCGCCGAAGTCGCGCTGCACGCGACTTCACAGGTCGCCCCCTAAGTCGGAGCGACGTAGTGTGAACCGAGCCTTAGATGCCTTACCAAAAAAGCATAAAAATATTTTTTACAAAAGTACATAAACTTTATTTACACATACTGTACAACGTTACCAATATTTAATGTAATTTTCCTTTCCTGGCTCTGCGTCATGCCATCAAGACAATGGTTCAACCCCGCTCTCTTGACATCCCTGAATATAGCATAAAAGGCAGGCAGTACCTGATGCAGGAGTTCTCCTAAAGAGAACCCACTCTAAACGAATGGTAAATCTCCTTTTTGAAGGAAAGGGCGAATAGGTGGGGAGCGAATCTTGATTGTTGCTCGGAAGAATCAGACTACCAGAGGCGTCAGCTGGGACCAGAGCATGCTCCGGTCCCAGCTGACGCTTCGTAGGGAGAAACATGCCGGGGGGAGCTGCCACGCCGTTACATCACGTGGTCCGCACTGCAGGCGGCCGCATTCTACAGCAGGAACCAATCGTTACGTGCATCATCTGTCAATATGTAAGTGCATGTCTTGTTCTTAATAAAATTGTGTGTCAAGGTTAATGCACTATTGGCGGTCTTTCTTCTTTGGGGGAGTTACATATTTCATAGGCACCACTGGTTGTACATGTGAACCCCATAATCTGTTGTGGAAGGAAGGGCATCATTTACTTTCAAGTTGGAGCCGACTCTGTGTACCGTCCCTATCAAGGACGTTATACACCCATTCTCTGGTCCCATGCCTGCCCTCCAACACTATCTGGTAAGAATCCTACCTACCACCGGATGACAACGTTATCACCGAGAGTGAGAATTCTGATCACTACACTCTATTATCTAAGGTGAATTTGGTAAGGGGTTAACCTATTCCCCTAGCATTTTGTATCACGTGGTGTTGGTTTGCAGTTACAAGATTGTAAGATTGGAAGATATCACTATTTTACTTATATCAGAGACTTTGTTGTGGGCACAGTCATATTGTTTATTAACCAAAAGACTTTTTGCTCACTATTTTATTTTGCACTGTTTATTTCACAGTTATTTATTTGATGGTGTTATACCATCACTAAGTCACCATTGTCACCTTGCATCACGTTGGTCACTTTGTTGCACTGTGTATATATATATTTTTATATATTTATTTGTATTGGTCTAAATATCCTATTTCATTTTTAGTAACTATTTTTTTATTTTATATACAGTCATGGCCAAAATTATTGGCACCCCTGCATTTCTGTCAGACTATGCACCACTTCACCCAGAAAATTGTTGCAATTACAAATGTTTAAGCAATCTTGTGTTTATTTCTTTTGTTTGTATTGGTACTAGAGTTGAGCGGACACCTGGATATCCGTGTTCGGCGGGTTTGGCCGAACTTTAAAAAAAAGTCCGGGTCCGTGTCCCAGACTTTTGCTGAACTTTTCCCGGACACCGAACCCCATTGAAGTCAATGGGGACCCGAACTTTCAGGCACTAAAATGGCTCTAAAACACCAATGGAAAGGGCTAGAGTGCTGCAAATGGCAGCAAAACGTTGTTAAGAGCATGTCAAGTGCTCTGCAAACAAATGTGGATAGGGAAATAACTTAAAACAACAAAAAAAACTGAAAAATAAAACAATGTTCTTCATCTCTGAAGGACAAGGCCCATATGGAGTAGGAGGGAGGTTGAGGTGGTGGTGGATGTGGCGGTGTCATAGGCGTGCGCACAGGGTGTGACGGGTGTACCTGGGCACACCCTAATCACCTAGGGCACATTAGCATTATCGCTCTGTTTGTGTCACGGAACCACGAACCAGACGTACAACAACAGATAAGTGAAAATAAGAAAGCTTTATTGAAAAACAAGCTATAAAGCAAAAGTCCAAACGGATGGCGAAACCGATGCAGAGTCTTTGCGAAGCCAGGGGTCAGGAACCAGCAGGGTAGTCAGACGAAGCCAGGATCAGGAACCAGCAGGGTAGTCAGACGAAGCCAGGATCAGGAACCAGCAGGGTAGTCAGACGAAGCCAGGAACAGGAACCAGAAGTAGCAGCAGTCTTAGTAGCATGTGAACACAGGGGGACCAAGCAGGGAACTGAAGCCACAGACCTCCTATATATATGAGCTAGGTATCCAGCTCCTCCCAGTGGGAAGGAGGAGCCGCAGGGTGGGAGGCTACAAGAAACCCAGAAACCAAGATGGCCGCCAGCACATGTCAAACAAAGGAGAACAGCAAGAAGGTAAGACCATGACAGTACCTCCCCCTCAAGGACCCCTCCTCCGCGGAGTAAAGAACGGTTTCTGAGGGAAGCGTGCGTGGAAGGCTCGGAGCAAGGCAGGAGCATGGACATCTGCGGAGGGAACCCAGGAACGCTCCTCTGGACCATAACCACGCCAATGAACCAAAAACTGCACCCGACCGCGGACCAGGCGTGAGTCCAGGATATTGCTCACCTCATACTCCTCACGATTGCCCACTCGGACCGGACGAGGCCGAGGAACCGAGGAAGTGAAACGATTACACACCAGAGGCTTCAACAGGGAGACATGAAACACGTTGGAGATCCGCATGCCAGGAGGAAGCGCAAGGGCATAGGCTACCGGGTTTACCCTGCGAAGCACTCGGAAGGGACCAACAAAGCGAGGCGCCAGCTTGGGAGTGGGCACTCGAAGGTTGAGGTTGCGGGTGGACAACCATACACGGTCTCCGGCCTGGTAGGAAGGAGCAGGCGCTCGTCTGCGATCAGCCTGGAGTCTCTGGCGCTGCGCAGAGACCTCAAGGGACTTCTGGATCTGTACCCAAGAAGCACGTAGGACGGAAAGGTGATCCTCCACAGCCGGAATATCCTGGGGAGAGAATACCTCCGGTAACACGGCAGGTTGGAACCCATAGTTGGCCATGAAGGGAGACGTCCCAGAGGAAGAGTTCACCGCCGTGTTCCTGGCAAACTCAGCCCAAGGCAGGAGGTCAACCCAATTGTCTTGGTGATCGGAGACATAGCAACGAAGGAATTGCTCCAAGGCCTGATTGGATCGTTCTGCGGCCCCATTGGACTGAGGGTGGTAGGCCGAGGAGAAGGAGAGATGAATCCCCAACTGGGAGCAAAAGGCGCGCCAGAACCTGGACACAAACTGACTCCCCCGATCCGACACAATCTCCTTGGGCAAACCGTGCAACCGGAAGACCTCCCTGGCAAAAATCGTGGCCAACTCCTGTGCAGAGGGTAACTTCTTGAGAGGAACACAGTGACACATTTTGGAAAACCGATCCACAATCATGAGAATGACCGTATGGCCTCGGGATGCAGGGAGGTCCACAATGAAATCCATCCCCAGGTGTGACCATGGGCGCTCCCCGGTGGCTAAGGGTTGCAGAAGGCCCAACGGAAGGTGCCGAGGGGACTTACTCTGGGCACAAACGGAGCATGCCGCTACATATGCGGTGATGTCGGAACGTAGGGAAGGCCACCAGAACAGACGTGAAACAGCCCAGGACAGCTGATTCTTTCCAGGATGCCCCGCGGTCTTGGAGTTATGGTAGGTTCGCAACAACCGAGTGCGCAACTCCTCAGGCACAAAACATCTGCCGTTGGGTCTCCCAGAGGGAGCACCAGATTGAGCCGCCAAAATCTGCTCACCCAGGGGAGAGGTCAGGCTGGTGCGAATGGCAGCCAGGATCTGATTCGGAGGTATGACCGAAGTCGGAATCGACTCCTCCCTGGACAGGTTGGAGTACTGCCGTGATAAGGCCTCAGCCCTGATGTTCTTGGAACCGGTTAGGTAGGAGACCACGTAATTAAAACGTGACAAGAACAGAGCCCATCTGGCCTGACGTGGTGTCAATCTCTTGGCCTCAGAGAGGTAGGTCAGATTCTTGTGGTCCGTCAGGATGAGGACCGGAACCACCGAACCCTCGAGCAAGTGCCTCCATTCTTTAAGAGCCTGCACGATGGCCAATAACTCCCTGTCACCAATCTGGTAGTTGCACTTCGCGGAAGACAGTTTCCGGGAGTAAAACCCACAAGGAAGCAGAGGACCCTCTGGTGTTCTACGCTGAGACAGAAGGGCGCCTACTCCCGTCTCAGACGCGTCCACCTCGAGGACAAAGGGCAACCCAGGGTTGGGATGCGACAGAATCGGAGCCGACACAAAGGCGGACTTTAGAGCCTCAAAAGCTCGGATGGCCTCGGGCGGCCAGACCTGGGAATTACTGCCCTTCCTGGTCAGATCCGTGAGAGGCTTGGCTAGCATGGAAAAGTCCCTGATGAACTTCCGATAATAATTGGCGAAGCCCAAAAAGCGCTGCAGGGAGCGAAGACCACTGGGCTGGGGCCACTGTAAGACAGCCGAAACCTTCTCAGGATCCATGGAGAACCCCTCAGCGGAAATGATGTAACCTAAGAAGGTTACCTGGGATCGGTGAAATTCGCATTTCTCAAGTTTACCGAACAGCTTGTTCTCTCGTAACCGTTGCAACACTCGTTTGACATCCAGAATGTGGGTCTCCATGGACTCAGAATATACCAAGATGTCATCCAGGTAGACCACCACACACTGCTGCAACAGGTCACGGAAAACATCGTTGATGAATTCCTGAAAGACTGCGGGCGCATTGCACAGCCCAAAGGGCATAACCAAGGATTCATAATGACCGGTCCTGGTGTTAAACGCGGTCTTCCACTCATCGCCCGCCTTGATCCTTACGAGGTTATATGCCGCCCTCAGGTCGAGTTTGGTAAAGACCTTGGCCCCTTTAAGGCGATCGAACAGCTCGGAAATCAAGGGTATCGGGTAAGCGTTCTTGATCGTGATGCGATTGAGACCCCTGTAATCAATGCAAGGCCTCAACTCACCGCCCTTCTTTTTCACAAAGAAAAATCCAGCCCCTGCCGGGGACGAGGATTTGCGAATGTGTCCACGTGAAAGCGCCTCCCTCACGTACTCCTCCATGGCCTCATTCTCCGCTACCGACAGTGGATAGACTTTGCCACGAGGAGGAACGGCACCAGATTGTAACTCGATGGCACAATCGTATGGGCGGTGCGGAGGTAGGGCAACCGCGCGCACCTTATCGAATACATCCCGGTACTCCTCATATTCAGGGGGCAACAGAGAGTCCGAGGAAGTACACAGCAACTTGACAGGCCCATGGATGCAACTAGCCCCACACTGCGGTGACCACGAGAGGATCTCGGCCGATCTCCAATCGAAAATCGGATTATGCTTCTGGAGCCAGGGGTACCCCAAGACCACCGAGTAGTGTGGAGACGAAATAACCTGGAAGCAGACCGACTCTCTGTGGACGGCACCAATGGCTAACCCCACTGGAAGGGTCTCATGAGTCACGTGTGGCGGCAGAAGGGGTCTGCCGTCTATCGCCTCAAGAGCCAGAGGAGAACCTCGAGCCTGCAGAGGAATGGAATTGGCGGCAGCGAACACACTATCAATGAACAAACCACCAGCACCAGAGTCCACCAACGCCTGGGTCGTCACCGAGCCCCCGACCCAGGAAAGGACAACAGTGATCAGTGGTTTGTCAACACGGGAAACCGGGGACGAGGAGACTCCACCCAAGATCTGCCCCCGACAGGATCTCAGGTGCGAGCGTTTCCCTGGACGGTTCGGACATGCCAACCGAAAATGCCCACCGAGACCACAGTACATGCATCGGCCCTCGCGTCTCCGGAGTACCCTCTCCCCCTCGGACAGGCGAGCAAACCCCAGCTGCATGGGTTCACCCCCAGACAAGTCATCCCCAGGAGGCGTGGGAGGAGAGGGAGGCACGGGTGGGACAACAAAGGTAGGCGCCAATCTGTTAGGAGGCCTCCGCAGACTCTCCTTAAAGGAAGGTCTCTCTCTGAGTCTGGTGTCAATCAAAATCAGGAAAGAAATAAGAGACTCGAGCTCCACTGGTAGGTCCTTAGCTGCAACCTCATCCTTCAAGGCATCCGAGAGACCATGAGAGAAAGCAGCGACCAGAGCCTCATTATTCCAGCCCACCTCTGCTGCCAGGGTACGAAACTCAATGGCGTATTCAGCTACGGATCGTGAACCCTGTCTGATGGACATAAGGAGCTTCGCAGCAGAGGCAGCACGAGCCGGCACATCGAATACCTTCCGAAGAGAAGCAACAAAACCGGAAAACTCGGCAACCACCGGATTGTTGTTCTCCCATAAAGGGCTGGCCCAGGCCAAGGCCTTGTCCGAGAGCAGCGAGATTAAGAAGCCCACCTTTGATCTCTCAGTAGGAAAGGCATGTGGCAGCAACTCGAAATAAATGCCCACCTGGTTAAGGAAACCTCGGCACTGAGTTGGCTCTCCCCCAAAGCGCTGTGGAAGGGGGGCAGAACCGGACATACCCCGAAACACCGCAGGCGCAACAACAGGTGTTGGGGTAGACTCTGGCGCAACAACTGGAGCGGCAGTAGGAGCGGACCCAGGAGCGACAACCGACCCATCGGCAACGGGAGCGAAATGAACCGTGCGTTCAAGCAGGGTTTGCAACGCCACGGCGAACTGACCCAACAGGTGATCCTGCTGATCAAGTCTGGCAACCAGCGTGGGTAGTGAGGATGGCCCTGCACCGTCAGAATTCGTGGCCTGTGGTACCGTGCGTTCAAGCAGGGTTTGCAACGCCACGGCGAACCGACCCAACAGGTGATCCCGCTGATCAAGTCTGGCAACCAGCGTGGGTAGCGAGGATGGCCCTGTACCGTCAGAATTCATGGCTTGGTCCTAATGTCACGGAACCATGAACCAGACGTACAACAACAGATAAGTGAAAATAAGAAAGCTTTATTGAAAAACAAGCTATAAAGCAAAAGTCCAAACGGATGGCGAAACCGATGCAGAGTCTTTGCGAAGCCAGGGGTCAGGAACCAGCAGGGTAGTCAGACGAAGCCAGGATCAGGAACCAGCAGGGTAGTCAGACGAAGCCAGGATCAGGAACCAGCAGGGTAGTCAGACGAAGCCAGGATCAGGAACCAGCAGGGTAGTCAGACGAAGCCAGGAACAGGAACCAGAAGTAGCAGCAGTCTTAGTAGCATGTGAACACAGGGGGACCAAGCAGGGAACTGAAGCCACAGACCTCCTATATATATGAGCTAGGTATCCAGCTCCTCCCAGTGGGAAGGAGGAGCCGCAGGGTGGGAGGCTACAAGAAACCCAGAAACCAAGATGGCCGCCAGCACATGTCAAACGAAGGAGAACAGCAAGAAGGTAAGACCATGACAGTTTGCCAGTGAGGAGATGGGAAAGATCTCCCTCGGACCTGCTCTGCTCTATTTAACTTTGCCAGCAGGGAGAGTAATGTATCGGGGCCATGTAAATGTAGGCAAACACATGCATGTGTATTTAAACTTTGGGGTGCACACCCTAATGCAATAGGCTGCGCACACCTATGGGGGGTGTAGGTGGAAGCGGCGGTGGAGGAGGACCAGGGCCGGATTAAGAGCATCATGGGCTTGGTGCTGAGGATTTTGAAGGGCCTTAAGGGCCGTGCCTTGGCATGCACCCAGAGGAGGAAGGGTGCAGCCATGCATGCCTAATTCCACATGGGATGCTGTCTCTGAAGCCCATAAACACATCCATGCATCGGCAACTGTCCCTCCTTGTCCAGCCTTCATGCTGTGTGGGGAGGTTCTGAGAGAGCTGCCTGGGGAAGCGAGCATAGAAGCCAGACTTCTGTGTTTACAAGTGACAGAAGAGCGGTAACAGTGAATATGGCCAACCCGGGGCCTATATAAAGGTAGGGGCCTGGAGCTGCAGCTCCAATAGCCCCTACGTTAATCTGGCCCTGAGGAGGATGAGGTAGCCAACACTGCTTCTTTTCACAAATTTTAAATGAGGGTACACCCCAAAAGAGTGAGAAAGAGCAAAAATGGAACAATGGCTGGGTAAGGTCGGTATCCATCGCTATTCTGCACAAGGTACGGAAAAGTCCTGTGGGATCCATGCCTGGTTCATTTTAATGAACATGAGCTTGTCCACATTGTCTCTGGACAGGCGGCTGCGCTTGTCTGTGATAACACCCCCAGCCGTGCTAAATACCCATTCAGATAATACACTGGCTGCAGGGCACGCCAGCACCTCCAAGGCGTAAAGGGCAAGCTCAGGCAATGTGCCCAACTTGGAGACCCAGAAGTTGAAGGGGGCAGACCTCCCATTCAGTACGTCTAGGCGTGTGCACACATACTGCTCCACCATGTTGGTGAAATGCTGTCTCCTGCTAAGACGTTCCATATGAGCTGCTGGTGCTGCTGTTTGTTGTGGCGTGCTGACAAAGCTTTTCCACATTTCGGCCATGCTAACCTTGCCTTCTGAGGTGCTGGCGGTGCCCTGGTTGCGTTGGCGACCTCTTCCTCCTCCTCCTCCTCTGCCTTGTGCTTCCACTGTGGCCCCGCTGGTGGGAATGCCAGCAGCATGGCGTCTACCAGCTTGCGCTTGTACTCGCGCATCTTGCGATCGCGCTCCAGTGAGTGAATTAAGGACGGTACGTTGTCCTTGTAACGAGGATCCAGCAGCGTGGCCACCCAGTAATCAGCACAAGTTAGAATGTGGGCAACTCGGCGGTCGTTGTGGAGACACTGCAGCATGTAATCGCTCATGTGTGCCAGGCTGCCCAGAGGCAACGAAAGGCTGTCTTCTGTGGGAGGTGTATCGTCGGTGTCCTCTGTATCCCCCCAGCCACGCACCAGTGATGGCCATGAGCTGACCTGGGTGCCACCCTGCTGTGAACATGCTTCCATCTCCTCCTCCAGCTCCTCCTCCTCATCCTCCAGAACTGTGCCCCTGCTGGACAATTGTGTCCCTGGCGTTTGTGTGTGCAGGAACCCACCCTCGGAGCCCCTTGCGAATGACTGCCCTGAAAGCCTTGGAAATGTTACCTCTTCATCCTCCTCTACCTCCTCCTCCTCCTCATCCTGTGCCACATCCTCTTCCATCATCGCCCAAATTGTTTTTTCAAGGAGGCATAGAAGTGGGATAGTTAAGCTGAGAACGGCGTCATCGGCACTGGCCATGTTGGTGGAGTACTCAAAACAGCGCAACAAGGCACACAGGTCTCGCATGGAGGCCCAGTTATTGGTGGTGAAGTGGTGCTGTTCCGCAGAGCGACTCACGCGTGCGTGCTGCAGCTGAAACTCCACTATGGCCTGCTGTTGCTCGCACAGTCTTTCCAGCATGTGCAAGGTGGAGTTCCACCTTGTGGGCACGTCACATATGAGGCGGTGAGCGGGAAGGCCGAAGTTACGCTGCAGCGCTGACAGGCGAGCAGCAGCAGGGTGAGAACGCCGAAAGTGCGCACAGACGGCCCGCACTTTCTGCAGCAGCTCTGACATATCGGGGTAGTTTTTAAGGAACCTCTGCACCACCAAATTCAGCACATGAGCCAGGCAAGGGATGTGTGTCAAACCGGCTAGGCCCAGAGCTGCTATGAGATTTCGTCCGTTATCGCACACCACCAGGCCGGGCTTGAGGCTCGCTGGCAGCAACCACTCATTTGTCTGCTGTTCCATGCTCCTCCACAACTCCTGCGCGGTGTGTGGTTTGTCCCCCAAACAGGCAAGTTTTAAAACTGCCTGCTGTCGTTTACCCCTGGCCGTGCTGAAGTTGGTGGTGAAGGTGTTACGCTGTCCGGAAGAGGAGGCGGTAGAGGAAGAGGAAGCGGAGTAGGAGGAGTTAGGAACAGGAGGCAAACTGAAGCGCCCTGCAATCCTCGGCGGTAGAAGGAGATGCGCCAAACAAATTTAAAAAGGTGTATCTCACATGTACCGATACAGACTATCCCGCAATTTAATTTTTTACACTCAAACAGGGTGTATATTGAATAGCGGAATAGGACAAATTTTACAAAACGGTGTATCTCACACGTACAAACACAATCTAGGCCCCGATTACAATTTTTTGTACCCTAAAAGGCAGGATGAGGAGTAGGAGGAGTTCGGAACAGGCAGGAGGCAGACTGAAGCACCCTCAAATCCTCGGCAGTATGAGATGCGCCCCAAAAATTGGAAAGGTGTATCTCACACGTACCGACACAGACTATCCCGCAATTTAATTGATCCCCAAAGGTTTTTACTGAATAGCGGAATAGGAAATATGATCAAAAAAAGTGTATGTATCTCACACGTACAAAACCAAACTGGGCCCCAATTACTATTGTTTGCACCCCTAAAAGGCTGAATGAGGAGTAGGAGGAGTATGGAACAGGCAGCACCCTCAAATCTTCAGAAGTATGAGATGAACCCCAAAAACTTGGAAAGGTGGATCTCACACGTACCAACACAAACTATCCCGCAATTTAATTGATCCCCAAAGGTTTTTATTGAATAGCGGAATAGGAAAAATGATCAAAAAAAGTGTATGTATCTCACAGGTACAGAAGCACACTAGGCCCCAATTACTATTGTTTGTACCCCTAAAAGGCTGAATGAGGAGTAGGAGGAGTATGGAACAGGCAGCACCCTCAAATCTTTAGAAGTATGAGATGAACCCCAAAAACTTAGAAAGGTGGATCTCACACGTACCAACACAAACTATCCCGCAATTTAATTGATCCCCAAAGGTTTTTATTGAATAGCGGAATAGGAAATATGATCAAAAAAAGTGTATGTATCTCACACGTACAAAACCACACTAGGCCCCAATTACTATTGTTTGTACCCCTAAAAGGCTGAATGAGGAGTAGGAGGAGTATGGAACAGGCAGCACCCTCAAATCTTCAGAAGTATGAGATGAACCCCAAAAACTTGGAAAGGTGGATCTCACACGTACCAACACAAACTATCCCGCAATTTAATTGATCACCAAAGGTTTTTATTGAATAGCGGAATAGGAAATATGATCAAAAAAAGTGTATGTATCTCACACGTACAGAAGCACACTAGGCCCCAATTACTATTGTTTGTACCCCTAAAAGGCTGAATGAGGAGTAGGAGGAGCATGGAACAGGCAGCACCCTCAAATCTTCAGAAGTATGAGATGAACCCCAAAAACTTGGAAAGGTGGATCTCACACGTACCAACACAAACTATCCCGCAATTTAATTGATCCCCAAAGGTTTTTATTGAATAGCGGAATAGGAAATATGATCAAAAAAAGTGTATGTATCTCACACGTACAAAACCACACTAGGCCCCAATTACTTTTGTTTGTACCCCTAAAAAGCTGAATGAGGAGTAGGAGGAGTATGGAACAGGCAGCACCCTCAAATCTTCAGAAGTATGAGATGAACCCCAAAAACTTGGAAAGGTGGATCTCACACGTACCAACACAAACTATCCCGCAATTTAATTGATCCCCAAAGGTTTTTATTGAATAGGGGAATAGGAAATATGATCAAAAAAAGTGTATGTATCTCACACGTACAGAACCACACTAGGCCCCAATTACTATTGTTTGTACCCCTAAAAGGCTGAATGAGGAGTAGGAGGAGTATGGAACAGGCAGCACCCTCAAATCTTCAGAAGTATGAGATGAACCCCAAAAACCCCAAATATCATTCAGCTCTGCTGCAGGCCACAATTTAATTTTTTTAACCCAAGGCTGTATATTGAATAGTGGAATAGAAAAAAAGTGTATGTTTTCTGAAACCACTCAATATTAGCACATGTGAACTGAACACAGCAGTGTATGATCAGTCACTCTGAGGCACAGCTGAAGGAAAAATGCTGCACACAATGCCTGATAGAAAAATACTTTTCTCCCTCCTCCTCAGTGGGCAAAAAAGATTGTGTTCACTGCACCCCAAAAAGATTGTGTTCACTGCACTCCAAAAAGATTGTGTTCACTGCAGCCCACACACAGCAAAATGGATGTGGACCACTGACACCTGCCTATCTCCTATCCCACACCACACAGCAATATCGATTGTAGTTTGTAGAACACACTGACCCTAAAAATCAGCAGACTCTCTCCCTAAAAGGATTGATAAGATCGTAGATCGGTCACTGCAAACCCCACCCCACACAGCAATATCGATTGTAGTTTGTAGAACACACTGTCTGACCCTAAAAATCTGCAGACTCTGTCCCTAAAAGGATTGCTAAGATCGTAGATCGGTCACTGCAAACCCCACCCCACACAGCAATATCGATTGTAGTTTGTAGAACACACTGACCCTAAAAATCAGCAGACTCTCTCCCTAAAATGCCTACAACTCGCCCTGCCTAACACACTCCGACCTGTCCCTCAATTCTATCCGGACACAAATGTTTTTTTTTCCTGTCTGTCCCTAATCAGCAGCCAGCACCCCAAAAAGATTGTGTTCACTGGACCCCAAAAAGATTGTGTTTACTGCAGCCCAAAAAGATTGTGTTCACTGTACCCCAAAAAGATTGTGTTCACTGCACCCCAAAAAGATTGTGTTTACTGCAGCCCAAAAAGATTGTGTTCACTGCAGCCCACACACAGCAAAATGGATGTGGACCACTGACACCTGCCTATCTCCTATCCCACACCACACAGCAATATTGATTGTAGTTTGTAGAACACACTGACCCTAAAAATCAGCAGACTCTCTCCCTAAAAGGATTGATAAGATCGTAGATCGGTCACTGCAAACCCCACCCCACACAGCAATATCGATTGTAGTTTGTAGAACACACTGACCCTAAAAATCAGCAGACTCTCTCCCTAAAAGGATTGCTAAGATCATAGATCGGTCACTGCAAACCCCACCCCACACAGCAATATCGATTGTAGTTTGTAGAACACACTGACCCTAAAAATCAGCAGACTCTCTCCCTAAAATGCCTATAACTCACCCTGCCTAACACACTCGACCTGTCCCTCAATTCTATCCGGACACAAATGTTTTTTTTTCCTGTCTGTCCCTAATCAGCAGGCAGCACGTTGATGTGTGCTCTCTCCCTGAACTAAACAGCAGAATGACGCCGCAGCGGCGCTGCCTCGAACTTGGTCACATGCTTCAGACGGCCAATCACAGCTACTGATACATTTGTAGGCATGGCTGGGATGGCTTAGGCACACCAGTTAAAACGCTTGTTTATTGGCTGTTGAAAGCCCGCCATGAAAAGCGCGCCAAAGCATGCAAAACCCAGAAATAAAACGACCGAACACGGATTTTTACCCGAATATACAGTAAAGTTTTCGGGTCCGGGTAACAAAAATCCAATTATTCAGTATGAACACGAATAATACAGTCCGTGTTCGCTCAACCCTGATTGGTACGACACAAAAAAGTGGATGAACAAAAAGCCACATTGGACACATTCCACGCAAAACTCAAATATTGGCCTGGACACAATTATTGGCTCCCTCAATTTAATGTTTGGTAGCACACCCCTTGGAAAAAATAACTGAAATCAATTGCATCCTGTAACCATCAATGAGTATCTTAAACCTCTCTACTGGAATTTTGAATCACTCTTCTTTCGCCAACAGCTCCAGGTCTTCTAGCTTGGAAGGGTTCCTTTTCCTAACTGCTGTTTTGAGATCTCTCCACAGGTGCTCTATGGGATTTAGATCTAGACTCATTGATGGCCAGTTCAGTACTCTCCAGCGCTTTGTCTTAAACCATTTCTAGGTGCTTTCTGACATGTGCTTTAGGTCATTGTACTGCTGTAAGACCCATGACCTCTGACAGAGACGCAACCTTCTGACACTGGGCCCTACTTTGCACCCTAGAATTCTTTGGTAGTCTTCAGATTTTATAATGTCACGCACAAAGTCAAGACATCCAGTGCCTGAAGCAGTAAAGCAACCCCATAACATCAGTGAGCCTCCACCATGTTTGATGGTAGGGACTGTACTCTTTTCTTTAAAGGCCTCATTTCTTTTTCTGAAAACAGTAGAATGATGGGTTTTACCAAAAAGCTGTAATTTTGTTTTGTCTGTCCTCGGCACATTCTCCCAAAAGGATTTTGGCTTTCTCAGGTACATTTTGGCAAACTCTTTGATCAATTTTCCTCTTTCGTTCATGTCCAGGGAGATTAGCTACAGTGCCAAGGGCTGTAAACTTCTTGACCTTTTTGCACACAGTGGACACAAGAACATTAAGATCTCTGGAGATGGGCTTGTTACCTTGAGATTGTCTATGCTTTTCCACAAATTTTGTTCTCAAATGCTCAGACAATTCTGTGCTTCTCTTTCTCTTCTCCATGCTCCATGTGGCACATAGAGACACACAACAGAAAGGTTGAGTCAATTGTTCACCATTTTAACTGGTTGCTGGTGTGATTTCTATATTGTCAACAGATTTTACCACTTCCTGCAAACCGACGTACCTGTACATTGGCTTGCAGAAGCGGTTGCAGTGGCAGGCATCAACCCGGTATAGTTTTTAGAGCTGCTGGTCAGCTTTCAGGAGATAACAGCTAATGCGGCTCAGCAGCTGCTCAGCCATTATCCCAGCAAGTGGCACCCCCCCCATCCCGCCACCTTTTGCGGCTCAGTAAGGGTCACCCATAACAATGGGAAACCCGAGCAACCAGCCGGCATGTCCCCTGGCTGGTTGGAATCCCAAACAAAGCCGGATTTGGCTTTGATCAGGTCTCTGATGTAGTAACCCGGTAGCGATGTCACGACGTCAATTCCGGTTTACTCGTCTGCTAACGGCGCCGATTTAAAAAAAATACTGTCAGTATTCAAAACTGCAGATTTCAGCATTTTAAATGCTTTGAAGTGCAGTGGAGGGGTCTGGGGTCTTTTAGATCCCCAATCCCTCCATAACGAGTACCTGTCACTGCCTATTACTGATACAAGGGATGTTTACATTACTTGTAATAGGAATAAAAGTGATCGGATTTTTTATTTTTTTAAAACAGTGCTATAAATTAAATAAACGATATAGAAAAAAAAATTGAAAAGCTCCCCCGATCGTTGTGAGCTCGTGTATGGAAGAAAACGCACATGTAAGTCGCACCCGCAAATGAAAACGATGTTCCAACCAAACATGTGAGGTATCCCCGTGATCGCCAGAGTGAGAGCAATAATCTTAGAAAAAGACCTCCTTATTGGGAAAAAAAAAAAAAAAAACTTAAAACTAGTAACCGTTATAAATGTTTAAAGTGTCGGTTTAAAAATTTTTAAGGAGATTTGGAGATTTCTAAGTTCCATAGTTTGTCGTCATTCCACAAGTGTGCGCAATTTTAAACTGTATGTAGCAGAATTTCCAGGCATTGTGCCAGATGTGGGTCTGCCAGGGTTACCGCTAGTAACAACAGCACATTTAAGCATGTTCTCCAAGTGTGAGCACTGAGACAAGAAACAGTCCAGCATCTTTGGGTTTTGTATTTATTTTAGGAACTTGGATGGGAGAATGAGTGGGATACTCCACTGGCTCGACTATGACTTGAATGCCGTTCAACCCCGGTTGGCGCTTGTTAACGCTGACTTGCTCTCCTGTTAACTCTGTACTGACTTTGACACTTCCCCGGTGACACAAAGTCCTTTGCACTGCTCCCTTTAGCCCTCCTGGCTAAGGGAGCTACTTGAAATACTGCTGCAGCTCTTAACACTTCAGGGCCCGCACCGGCACCCTCTTTACTCTTATATTCTCTTCAGGGCTTAGACTCAGGCATCCCCTTTTCTAAGCTTCCTCCTGGTTAGCTGGCTCCTGAATCCCTCTGACCTTCCTGAAGTGGTCTCCTATCCTAGGCAGACCCTGGGGCAGTTTAGAGTACTCACAACTGCTTTCCTGGAAACTCTGGCTCCAACAGCTCCACACGGTTTTCAGCACACTGGATCCCTCTCTGCAGCTCAGCTCAACCTTCTGTCCTCTAGGCCGACCACCCAGGACACCTTAAATCACACTGACAGGAGGAGAGATAGCCATCACCCCCCCTCCTGGGAATCTGCCTTCCGCCAAAGACACCCTGTCATGTGCTCCCCTCAAACTTATATCCCATCCCAGTATGCATTGAGGCATAATCTGCCCTCTCTGGGATAGATACAAGCCTTGGTGTGCTATTGGTCAGGTTTCCTCCACTGCCCAATGAGAGCCCTCATTGAGTACAGTGGGGAGACTACCCAAGCTGAACAGGCACACCTGACAGCACATGAACGCCTAACTGGACAATCAAGGCCACCCCTGATAAGCAGGCAGGGTCACCCATATACTTTTTCTAGCACCCACTAGGAGGGTGCTACATGTAACATGTTAGGTATCTATTTACTCGGCTTGACATCATCTTTCACAATATTTGAAAAAAATTGGGCTAACTTTACTGTTTTATTTTTTTTAAATGCAGTGATATATATTTCTTCCAAAAATATTGCGTTTGAAAGACCGTTATGTAAATACTGCTCACTTAGAACCCTCAAACATTATATATATATATATATATATATATATATATATATATATATATATAATTAACGTAATGGTTTTTACCACAGGTTCACACCAGAGGACCAGCTGTGTGAGGGCTAAAAAGAAGGGGTCTTTGTTGGTATCGTACTCCAGAGATATACTACTAAATTTATATAAAATTTCAAATTTTATTACAAATTTCATATAATAAAATATCCATCCACATACATAAACAAAAAGAAAATTATTCTAAAATGAGGTGATGAGTAAATACAGGATTATATCAATGTGCTTATTAATCATTTCCTTTTAGGTGAGCCGATGGGCTTACACCTTAATCCATGCTCGACATGTTTCGCTATGAGCTTCTTCAGGGGCGGAGGTTGATTGGAAATGTTCCTGTTTTATCTATAATAAAGTACAGCATATGTTATTGATCATTATACACTAACAGGTATTAAGGCGGACAGTTCCACATATTGGACCACCCATATCACATGGGGCAGTGACTCCCATTGTGCAGTGAAATAGCCTCAGTGCTTGCCTTGGTGGAGAGGGCATGCATGCATAGATGTCCCCTGGGGGACATCTATGTATATATATATATATATATATATATATATATATATATATATATATATATATATAATGTTTGGGGGTTCTAAGCAATTTTCTAGCAAAAAATACTGATTTAAACTTGTGAACAACGGGTCAGAAATAGGCTTGGTCCTTAAGTGGTTAATTGATACAGGTGAGTTTAATTACAAATTACAGGAGCATCACAAACTTGGAATGCATTTATTTCTTACAATTTTGAAAAGGTGCCAATCATTTTGTCCAGCCAATTTTTGGAGTTTTGCATAGAATGTGTCCGATTTGGCATTTTGCATCTCCACTTTTTTGTGTCAATCCAAAATAAACAAAATAAATAAACATGAGAATGCCTATACTTTTTTAATTGCAACAATTATTTTTGGCAAAGTGATGCATTATCTGACAGAAATGCAAGGGTGCAAATATTTTTGGCCATGACTGTATGAGCCCCCTGTCACCACTCAATTACCTAATCCAGCCACACTGTCAACTAGTTGGAGTGGCCCTTGCCTTCTAGAGTGTGCCTCACACTGGGTGTCAAAACATCACTGCGTTGGGCGTCATGACGTCAATACATCCATCAGTGCACCCGTGTCTCAGTTTGTTAACGCATGCATGTTATTTTGTGTGTTGAAGTGTGTTTGTTTAGTGCACAGGTGTCAAACACAAGGCCCGCGGGCAGAATGCGGCCCCCCAGGCCATTTAATGTGGCCCTCGCACCTCTCATGCAGCTGTGGCAGCCCCCTTGTCTCTGCCCCCACCATTTCTCTGTAGTCGGCAGCAGAGAGGACATAACTCCTTTACTAGATCCTGCAGTACTCTGTGCAGCTGCAGAAAGGCTTGTCTTTGCCCCCCCCTCCTCTTCAGCAGTCTGCATCAAAGAGGAGGGCAGAACTCCTCCTGCAGATCCTGCACCTCTCTGTGCAGCCGCAACACCACCTTGTCTCTGCCTCCCCTGGTCTCCGCATTCAGCAGACTCTGGAAGCTGACTCCAGCCCTTCTCTGGTTCTCCTCCAGACCCTGCACTTCTTCCCAGATCCACCTTCTGGTAAAGGGGTGCATTGTGATGTAAGGGTGGAAGGGGGCGTTGGGTGCTCTGGACATCTAATCTTACAGATATAACCGGCCCTTTGAGGGAAACCATAATGCTGATGTGGCCCGCGATGAAAATGGAGTTTGACACCCCTGGTTTAGGGCATACCATTTGTGATGGTAGTCACTGGGAATGAAAGACAGACACTATATGTGGGGCCTTTGGAGTAATGTTACTTTGGATTCAAGTTCATGTCTCCCCAAGACAGGCAGACTCATAGCAAGTGCTAATACCATCAGCTCAACCACCTGTCTTCCACACATTGGTAATTGCCCTGGAGTGAGATCCTGATTAATCAAAGCATTGTCTGGGTGTGGATTCCCATTCCCCTATTGTTTCCATCTGGTGGCTAATTTGATTAACTTTTGGAGGATCCTTTATGATGGGATTAGCTTGTGTCAGCTGTACCTCGTTATCTAACCATTGTGTGATGTTTTGGGTAAATATTTGGGTCATTCATTCATTCATGTTCTTGTAGTGACTGAAATACTTCTCAAGTGTATAAAATGCCTATATTCTTGTTCAATAAAGAGTTCACACCCAGAATTCAGTCTTGACTAATGTTTGTGGGGGAAGCTATACCTGCTTTGGATTACTGCTATTGGGAAAGTCTACTTGTTGTTGCTACTGAGACCAGAGTTACTACAGCATAAACTCGCTACTAGGAGGAAAAGGACATCTCTGGCAGCGAGGCCTGTGTTCCTACCCGGGTGGCCGCCACAGCATTAGTTTGATGTCTGCTGCCTAACACACCAAAAGTCAGCAAAATAGTGCACACACTATTTTTTGTAGAGCAGCACAACACAATGCACAGTAGGGTCTTACAGAGGCGTAACTAGAGCCTTCAGGGCCCCGATGTAAGAAAACATGAAGGGCCCCCCCCAGATCCCTGGCCGGGGCCCTTCCCTTCAAGCCCAGGGCTCTTCCCACTAATCCTGTGGCTCTTTACTCTCGTTGCATGGCCTTTTATTACGGTCCCGCAGCAGGATCCTTTCACAAGTTCTGCAGTGGGCTCCCTTCCTGCAATCTTGAGGCCTCCCCACAGTGGTGCAATGCCAGGGCCCGGTCGCAAGTGTGACTTTTGCAATCCTGGAAGTTCACCCACTGGTTTGCTACTGGGCCCCCTGGAGCATGGGGCCCGGTAGCAATCGCAACCCCTGCAACCCCTGTAGTTACGCCCCTGGGGTCTTACCATGTGTTGTGATGCGCTTCAACACATGCACATTGACTAGGTGCTTTAGGATTCCATTACAAATGAAAAGCACTGAGCACCTGCAAATAATAGGTGTGGTGGGTGGGTGGTCCAGGGATCCCAAGTGAAGACATTTTTGGATAAGCTCGAAACATATTATTACTTATTTCAAATTGTATTGCTGTCTTTGATCACCTGACTTCCTGTTCTTTTGACAACCTTTGACAAGAAATGAGGGGTGTGGTCATCTCTAGGACAGGAAGTTTTACCAACCGCAGAAAACTTCTGACCCTATTATTAAAAAAAATAGTTTCTTTTCAGTCCCCACTTGAGAGTTTTCCATCAATTTCTGCCCCTGCGTCATCAATTCCCATAAATGAGCTTCAAAAATGCATTTAGCTGAACACTTCCTAATGCCACACATCATATTGTTGTAAATAAATGGCTACAATATGCTGCTTTGCATTTCCCTAGAAATATGGAAAGCACAAAAATGACAGCTTAAGCAGCTTATATATTTTATCAGCTTAAACAAGACCTATTTTTATGCATTAGAGTCTAGGATAATAGGTATAAAAACCATAACCCTTAATAAAAGAAAATATATCACAATCCTGATCCATAGAAAATGAGAAACTCACGGTCTATAACTGTCAACGAACAATCTGCAGTAAATATCCAAATATATTACAAACAATAATGCACATTTTAACTACTTGCCTACTGGGAACTTAAATCCCCTTCCTGCCCAGGCCAATTCTCAGCTTTCAGCGCTGTCGCACTTTGAATGACTTGTGCGGTCATGCAACACTGTACTTACATTTTTATAATTTTTTCAAAAAAATAGAGCTTTATTTTGGTGGTATTTAATCACTACTGGGGTTTTTATTTTTTGAACAAACAAAAAAAGACTGAGAATTTTGAAAAAAAAAAAAACGAAACAGTTTTTATAGTTTGTTATAACATTTTGCAAACAGGTAATTTTTCTCCTTCACTGATGTGTGCTGATGAAGCAGCACTGATGGGCCTTCATAGGCACTGATAGGCTGCACTGATAGGCTGCACTAATGAGCACTGATAGGCTGCACTGATGGGCACTGATAAGGTGGCATTGATGGGCACTGATAAGGCGGCACTGATAAGGCGGCACTAATGGGCACTGATAGGTGGTACTGCTGGGTGGCACTGATAGGTGGCACTGAAGGACACTGTTAGGTGGCACTCATGGGCACTGATAAGTGGCACTGATAGGCAATGATAGGAAGTAGGTGACACTGAGGCAGCACTGATAATGGGGCACTGATTGGCACTGATAGGGGGCACTGGTGGGCACTGATAGGTGACACTGGTGGACACTGGTAGGTGGCACTGGTGGGCACAAATGCTCCTCTCCTCTTTGGGACCGATGTCCCTCTGACAGCAGCGGCAATCAGCTTTTTTTCTCCTCGCGCTAATAGCGTGAGGAGAAAGAAAAGCTGATTGCCGGCTGCTGTTTACATCAGGTGATCAGCTGTCATTGGCTGACAGCTGATCATGTGGTATGGGGCCGGGACATGGACTTGCTGGCAGCTCATGCATGGGAGGACGTACATGGATGCCCTCCCGGCAAATAAGGTCCGCGCTGTAGCCATCTTTTGGTTATAGCGCGAAAGGGAAGAGGTTAAAAGAGTTTGTGTCAGGTGGCCCTAGAGCAGGGGTAGGCAACCTTAAAGAGGTGGAGATGTACCATAACCTGAACAACATGGGAGAAATCAAAGATCAACGGCACAGTGTCGCCTCCTCACAGCTGATTTAAACCTCTAATTGCCATAGTGCTGTGTCGCAATTGCGTTCATTGCACGACAATCATGCGTTTAAGAGTGGATTTACACTGATACGATGCAGGAACCACAGTGATTCCTGTGCGGGCTGCAGGCTCTTGCATCACATTAGACTCGCAGGCAGTTCACACATGCACTCTGCAAACTGCTTCGGGTGTCAATGTAAAGGTAATTACACCCCCAAATCAGTTCGCAGAGCGCAGTGTGAACTGTGAAATCGGACAGGAATCAGATCGCATGGGTCTGGACATTCATGCGATCCTATTCAAGTTCGGACCAAAAAAAGGGTCCTGCACCATTTTGGCCCAAATGCAACGCAATTTCAGCCATACAAACTGTTTGCAACTGACCAAAATATCGGTATCGGTACTAAAAAAAATGATATTGGTCGATCACTAATGTAAACATTTGCGATTCTGGATTAAAGATAAAATGCATACCATCGGCTTATTTGCTGACGACATCATATTGATGCTAACTGAGGTGGACACTTCCCTGGCTTCTGTATACAACGCACTTAGACGAGTATTGTATTACAAAGTAAATTACACCAAGTCTTACATTTTGGACCTGGGAGTCCCTCCATGCACCAAAATGAAACCATCATCTACTTTCCCCTATGTGTGGAAACAAACAGGCATTGGCTACCTATGTATTACACGATCAGATTATCGAAAGATCTGTCGTCCGTTTTTTGTGGCATGCTAGTCTGATGTGGAAAGTGAAGAGGTTTTTTTCAATAAAATTTTCCCGTACAACAGAATTCTACTTCAGAAGTGATGTCATGTGTTGGATTGCTTTGTATGTGTTCTTTCATCTCTGAGCATGCCTAGTCTTGTTCTTAAGATTTTTTTCAGTCGAAATCTGTACTAATGAGACGAAAATTGGACGTTGTATTACGGACAACAAACATTTTATAGCCTGCATATCAGGATTTTGTCAGCCGAAAAGTCAGAGTCGGCTGTCGAAATCACCATACTAACAATCCGAAAATCGGCAGATCGGTCATTGGACGAAATTTCCCTTCAGATTTTCTTATCGTGTGTACGGGCCTTTACTCCCAGCCCTGACGAGACCTGTTCAAGGCTAACTATCACCCCTTTATAAACACCCTTAAACTAAAACTCCAAAATCTAGCCAAGGTAGAGTCAACTTGGACAGGCAGGCTTGCCTCTTTTAAAATGATGATACTCCCTCTCCTCCTGTACCTATTTAGGACACTCCTGATACCGGCCCCCAACTCCTTTTTTACGAATATCCAGTTCAGGCTAAACCGCTTCCTATGGCAAGGTAAAAAAGCTAGATGCGCTTTGGCAAACTTCTCCGCTCCAGGGCGGCTGGAGGGGTGGGCCACATTCTCATCAGAGACTACTACACAGCAGTCATACTTGCTCAATTGAAACCGTGGTTCACTCCAGATGCTAGTCCTTTATGGACTGAATTAGAAAGCGTGCAGCTGAAAGGAGGGAGCCTATTGGACCACCTGATGGCTTGCCGATTTAGGGTCCCCACTTTAGCAGCTTTTTCTCCGAGGATCAGAGCAGCATTAGCAAATTGGAGTCAATTTCAGGATACCCCATTTGCCAGTGGCCCTTTCACTACACTACCCCTCCCCATTACTAGCTTAAATAGCATCATTCCTAACCTCAACATCACTTCCTGGTCCAATAACGACCTGAAAACAGTCGATGACATGCTGGTTGGCTCTGCCATCAAAACCTTCAGAACATTACAAATAGAATTCAATATTCCCGACCGAGACCATTTCAAATACGTACAAATCCCGCATCTCCTACACCATAACCATGCTTCGGCTTTGTCCTTACCCTGGCATGTTGCCCAATAATTCCAAAACTATATCCCCAAGACTAAAAGAATATCTCGGTTTTATACCTGATTGAGCTATAAGGGTACTTTCATTAAAACCACCCTTACTCCCAATGGGAAAGAGACTTTGCTACCGAATACAAGAAATCCTCCTGGCAAAAGGCTTTAACATGCACCTTTGCTGCAACTAAAAGCGCCAATCTTTGGGAATTGACACATAAATTGAATCTCAGATGGTACCTAACTCCACACCGCATTGCCAAATTCTCGCCCAACTCATCCTCTGCGTGTTGGAGAGGCCGTGGGTTAGAGGGTACGTTATTGCACGTGTTATAGCACTGCCTGCTCCTCCTTCCCTATTGGACAAAAATATCCCAACTTTTCCCACAAATACAGTGCATTGCAAAAGTATTCGGCTCCCTTGAACTTTTCAACCTTTTGCCACATTGCAGGCTTCAAACAAAGATATAAAACTGTAATTTTTTGTGAAGAATCAACAACAAGTGGGACACAATCATGAAGTGGAACGAAATTTATTGGATATTTCAAACTTTTTTAACAAATAAAAAACTGAAAAATTGGGCGTGCAAAATTATTCAGCCCCCTTAAGTTAATACTTTGTAGCGCCACCATTTGCTGCAATTACAGCTGTAAGTCGCTTGGGGTATGTCTCTATCAGTTTTGCACATCGAGAGACTGAACTTTTTGCCCATTCCTCCTTGCAAAACAGCTCGAGCTCAGTGAGGTTGGATGAAGAGCGTTTGTGAACAGCAGTTTTCAGTTCTTTCCACAGATTCTCGATTGGATTCAGGTCTGGACTTTGATTTGGCCATTCTAACACCTGGTTATGTTTATTTGTGAACCATTCCATTGTAGATTTTGCTTTATGTTTTGGATCATTGTCTTGTTGGAAGAAAAATCTCCGTCCCAGTCTCAGGTCTTTTGCAGACTCCATCAGGTTTTCTTCCAGAATGGTCCTGTATTTGGCTCCATCCAACTTCCCATCAATTATAACCATCTTCCCTGTCCCTTCTGAAGAAAAGCAGGCCCAAACCATGATGCTGCCACCACCATGTTTGACAGTGGGGATGGTGTGTTCAGGGTGATGAGCTGTGTTGCTTTTATGCCAAACATAACGTTTTGCATTGTTGCCAAAAAGTTTGATTTTGGTTTCATCTGACCAGAGCACCTTCTTCCACATGTTTGGTGTGTCTCCCAGGTGGCTTGTGGCAAACTTTAAACAATACTTTTTATGAATATCTTTTTCCTTAAAGATTTGTGCAGTATACGACTGATTGTTGTCCTATGGACAGAGTCTCCCACCTCAGCTGTAGATCTCTGCAGTTCATCCAGAGTGATCATGGGCCTCTTGTCTGCATCTTTGATCAGTCTTCTCCTTGTATGAGCTGAAAGTTTAGAGGGATGGCCAGGTCTTCGTAGATTTGCAGTGGTCTGATACTCCTTCCATTTCAATATTATCGTTTGCACAGTGCTCCTTGGGATGTTTAAAGCTTGGGAAATCTTTTTGTATCCAAATCCGGCTTTAAACTTCTCCACAACAGTATCTCGGACCTGCCTGGTGTGTTCCTTGTTCTTCATGATGCTCTCTGCGCTTTAAACGGACCTCTGAGACTATCACAGTGCAGGTGCATTTATACGGAGACTTGATTACACACAGGTGGATTCTATTTATCATCATTAGTCATTAAGGTCAACATTGGATCATTCAGAGATCCTCACTGAACTTCTGGAGAGAGTTTGCTGCACTGAAAGTAAAGGGGCTGAATAATTTTGCACGCCCAATTTTTCAGTTTTTTATTTATTAACAAAGTTTGAAATATCCAATAAATTTCATTCCACTTCATGATTGTGTCCCACTTGTTGATTCTTCACAAAAAATTACAGTTTTATATCTTTATGTTTGAAGCCTGAAATGTGGCAAAAGGTCGAAAAGTTTAAGGGGGCCGAATACTTTCGCAAGGCACTGTATATATATATATATCTATATATATATATATATATATATCTATATATATATATATAGATATATATATATATATACAGTATCTCAAAAAAGTGAGCACATCCCTCAAATTTTTGTAAATATTTTATTTTATCTTTTCATGTGACAACACTGAAGAAATAACACTTTGCTGCAATGTAAATTAGTGAGTGTATAGATTGTATAACAGTGTAAATTTGCTGTCCCCTAAAAATTACTCAATACACAGCCATTAATTTCTAAACCTCTGGCAACAAAAGTGAGTACACCCCTAAGTGAAAATGTTCAAATTGGGTCCATTTAGCCATTTTCCCTTGTGACTCGTTAGTGTTACAAGGTCTCAGGTGTGAGTGGGGAGCAGGTGTGTTAAGTTAACTGTTATTGCTCTCACTCTCTCATACTGGTCACTGGAAGTTCAACATGGCACCTCATGGCAAAGAACTCCCTGAGGATCTGAAAAAAAGAATTGTTGCTCTACATGAAGATGGCCTAGGCTATAAGAAGATTGCCAAGACCCTGAAACTGAGCTGCAGCACGGTGGTCAAGACCATACAGAGGTTTAACAGGACAGGTTCCATTAGAACAGGCCTCACCATGGTCAACCAAAGAAGTTGAGTACACGTGCTCAGCGTCACATCCAGAGGTTGTCTTTGGGAAATAGACTAATGAGTGTGGCTAGCTTTGCTGCAAAGGTTTAAGGGATGGGGTCAGCCTGTCAGTGCTCAGACCATACACCGCACACTGCATAAAATTGGTCTGCATGGCTGTTGTCCCAGAAGGAAGCCTCTTCTAAAGATGATGCACAAGAAAACCCGCAAACAGTTTGCTGAAGACAAGCAGACTGAGGACATGGATTACTGGAACCATGTCCTGTGGTCTGATGAGACCAAGATAAACTTATTTGGTTCAGATGGTATCAAGCTTGTGTGGCGGCAACCAGGTGAGGAGTACAAAGACAAGTGTGTGTTGCCTACAGTCAAGCATGGTGGTGGGAGCGTCATGGTCTGGGACTGCATGAGTGCTGCCGGCACTGGGGAACTACAGTTCATTGAGGGAACCATGAATGCCAACATGTATTGTGACATATTGAAGCAGAGCATAAACCCCTCCCTTTGGAGACTGGGCCACAAGGCAGTATTCCAACATGATAACGACCCCAAACACAACTCCAAGATGACCACTGCCTTGCTAAAGAAGCTGCGGGTGAAAGTGATGGACTGGCCAAGCAAGTCCCCAGACCTAAACCCTAATGAGTATCTGTGGGGCATCCTCAAATGGAAGGTGGAGGAGTGCAAGGTCTCTAACATCCACCAGCTCTGTGATGTCGTCATGGAGAAGTGAAGGAGGATATCAGTGGCAACCTGTGAAGCTCTGGTGAACTCCATGCTTAAGGGGGTTAAGGCAGTGCTGGAAAATATTGGTGGCCACACAAAATATTGACACATTTAGGCCCATGTTCACTTAGGGGTTTACTCACTTTTGTTGCCAGCAGTTTAAACATTATTGGCTGTGTGTTGAGTTATTTTGAGGGGACAGCAAATTTACACTGTTATACAAGCTGCACACTCACTACTTTACATTGTAGCAAAGTGTCATTTCTTCAGTGTTGTCACATGAAAAGATATAATAAAACATTTGCAAAAATGTTAGAGGTGTGCTCACTTTTGTGAGAGATACTGTGTATATATATATATATGTGTGTGTGTGTGTGTTTTCAGCACTCTAACCAGCATTAAAGGAGTTACAAAGAAATATGCCTTGGCCCTTAGATGTAATAAAGAATATACAGTGTGCAGAGTCTTTTTCCTAGTAGCTGGGAACCAATATAAGCTGTCAATGTTACTGTCAGGATAATCCCAGGGGATGTGGTGGTCTTTTTCCAGCAAAGAATTGTTCATAATTCTCTGTGGTATAAATCTTTTTCAGTGAAGTCTGGTGCTGCAGTTTGGCTTCTGCAAACATGTAAATCATATGCAGGTTCTTTCACTGGAGTTGTGAATTCTGATACTGTTCTGTGACAGCGGAATATTTGTTGCTAACTCTTGGGGTTAAAGGCAATGGCATAGGCAGCAGATCTGGAAACCTGGGCTGATCTTTTGTTTTTCTCTCCCCGCACAAATCAAAATTATTTTTAACATTCATAGCAAAATGAAATATCATGCACATTAGGGGTGGGAGCAGAATTGGCCAGTAGAGGGTTGACAGCAGCAGCTATAAGTATGGTGGTAACCTTATGTAGAAATTCTGAGCTTACAATATCAATCTGCTCGATGTGCAGAATCTCAGAGACATTATCCTGTGCATAAATGCCAACATTTGAAAGTAAAGATATAGTTAATGCCATACTCAAATGCCTATAAACCAAGGGGACTTTCACCACATCCCTGATATGTATAGAGATTAAAAGAAAAATGGGTGTTTCCAGAACACCGGACTCTGTATTGGCCCCAGAAGGCCCGTGTGTGTGTTTGGAATACACCAAATTGTGGGACTTTGAAGGTGAAGTTCACTTGGCATAAATAGATAAATAATCGTACAAAGCAATAGATAAAATGCAAAAAGTTTTATTGACACAGAATAATAATAAAATTAGATCACAAAGTGATACTAAGCATCAGTGCAATTATACAAAATAGTACAATTAAAGAACCATCTCTTGTAATAACGGGTCACAAGGGTCCGACATGTTTCGTCGCCATTATGTGGGCTTCCTCAGGGACCATAAGGATAGGTGACCTCCAAATAGGTTCAATTATTGCATCCGGGGCATAGTAAAAAAATCTGTACTCAAAGGCATACACTGTGCATCCATCCGGGGAGTGTGTTACTCCTGGACAAGATCCAGCTGGACATGTCCTCCCTAAATGACAATCGATATCGGTACAGCAGGTAACGCCACCGTAGTCGTGACCCCTATTGCTTTGTACGATTATTTATCTATTTATGCCAAGTGAACTTCACCTTCAAAGTCCCACAATTTGGTGTATTCCAAACACACACACGGGCCTTCTGGGGCCAACATTTGAAAGTAGTTAAGATGGACACATTAATCACTTGACCTCTGAAAAGTTTTTCCCCCTTCATGACCAGGCCAATTTTTGCTATTCAGCACTGTGTTAATTTAACTGGCAATTGCAAAATGCAACACTGTACTTAAATTCAATTTATATAATTTTTTCCACACACATAGAGAATTCTTTTGGAGGTATTTGATCACCACTGGGTTTTTTGTCCACAGGCCAAAGACGAGTGCCCCCCTAAATAGTTCTCAATGCCTAAACCTTCAAAAACATGATCAATAGATGCTAATCTGCCTCCTGGTAGCCCACAGGCAAATACTCAAACACTGGATCTCCTTTACCACTCCTACAATCCCAGAAATCAAGAATGACCTTAAGACTCTTCTTTTTAGAGAGAAATTAGATATACTCTACAAAATGGTCAGACCTCCACTAGGCATGAACTCAGATGGCTCTCCTTCACCAACAAGTGCATCTTAGCCTCTGAAAAAAAACGCACTACAAACACCCTCCCCATCAACACACCTGATCGTACCCCCAATCCTACAAAGAATTCCCCCCAACTGGCAAGATACCCCCCCTTTCTTCTCTCGGTGACAGGGACTCCTCATTGTTGTTGTAAAGCACCAACCTTCAGCTCTTCACAGGAATGGTCCTTCGAGTTTCCAGTCTACCTGGTACATATTGAGAGCCTTCTCTGACCCATGGGAATGTATTCATACCCTTTTTCCCACACTCTCTCTTTCTTTTTTCCTTGCTCCCTACCCTCCTCCTCATCAACATTACCCCTCTCTAGCTCATAAATCTCTCTTCTCCAGCCATGTATATACCATTAGGCAAAGGTAAATTAAAAGTGCCAGGGAGGAGGAGAGTGGTCACGTTGTAACCTCACTGTGCACTATTCGTTTTGATTCTTCTTTGTTATACTTCAGCTCGTATCCTTGTAATCATAGGTCAATGGGAAATTTAAACGAGTAATTGCTATTAACTCTGACCTTACACGATTTTCAAATTGTTCTTGTGTAATGCCTAAAATGTCTATTTTATACCTTCTGTTATTTTAAAAAATCCAATAAAAATGATTTAAAAAAAAAAAACATATCCATAAAAAATGAGAAGATCTAATTTCTTCAAAAAATTAGCCCAAAATGTATTATGCTGCATGTCTTTTGTAAAAAGAAAAATCGCAATACGTTTATAATAATTCATTTTTTTGAAAGTTATAGCATCTACAAACTATGGCATATATACTGGAATTTATGCAGCTGTAGGTACTATACTGTAATGGCAGTGATCAGTCACTTGTAGTGTGACTGTGATAGGGTGGCGGCCAATCTAGCGCTAACAGACACTGGCTGGGAGGGTCACTAACTGACACTGTGAAAGAATAAAGGTGCGCTGATAAACGTGCGTAAAGCTGCTACCAAGATATATATGTGATGTAAATGTAAAAAAGGTTGGTGCGCTAAACTTATATTCCACAAATATATAAACAATGCATACAATTGTAAATAAAGTGAAAAAAAAAATTAAAAGTCCATTCTCTTGTGACAACGTGCAAATGAATAAACTTTGAAGTGACTTGAAACGAATTGTGATTCCTGTAACTCGATAAATTGTGTATGACCACCACGTGAAACGATCCCCACCACCGACAAGCTGTTCTTCTTACCAGATAGACAGATATATACGTGAGTGGATGGATGATACAGCTACTCACTCCCCATGCAGCTTCACCCAAGGTGTGTGTGTAAGCCGCTTACCAGATATCAATGTGGTTGAACATGGGAATAAACATCTCATCTTATCTCATCATCTATCTTTTTAAATAAATCGGGGGTAATGCACTATTTGGTCCTCTTGCATTCCTTACATATTCGTTGCGGAGTCACAAGGAGACACTATACTTTGTATTGGGATCGCCACACCAACAGACAGCCTCGATTCTGAAGAGATGAGATGTTTATTCCCATGTTCAACCACATTGATATCTGGTAAGCGGCTTACACACACACCTTGGGTGAAGCTGCATGGGGAGTGAGTAGCTGTATCATCCATCCACTCACGTATATATCTGTCTATCTGGTAAGAAGAACAGCTTGTCGGTGGTGGGGATCGTTTCACGTGGTGGTCATACACAATTTATCGAGTTACAGGAATCACAATTCGTTTCAAGTCACTTCAAAGTTTATTCATTTGCACGTTGTCACAAGAGAATGGACTTTTAATTTTTTTTTTTCACTTTATTTACAATTGTATGCATTGTTTATATATTTGTGGAATATAAGTTTAGCGCACCAACCTTTTTTACATATACACTAACTGACACTGACATCACTAGTGACACTAATACAGTGATCAGTGAGAATACTGTACACTGACACTGTACTAATGACATTGGATGGGAAGGGTTAGCATCTTAGGCCAGTGATGGCGAACCTTGGCACCCCAGATGTTTTGGAACTACATTTCCCATGATGCTCATGCACCCAGCAATGTAGTTGAGGATCATGGGAAATGTAGTTCCTAAATATCTGGGGTGCCAAGGTTCGCCATCACTGTCTTAGGCAATCAAGGGGTTAACAGTGTGCCTAACAATGTGTAATGTGTGCTACTTTTACTTACTAATCGGGCTGTTTTTTCTCCCTTCTTTTGAAGGAGAAGAAGCAGCCAGATCACTGTTCTCTGTACAAAGAGTTCTGTGTGATTGTAAACACAGAACTCTATGTATGACTAGACACAGCCGATCAACAGGTTTAATTCAAAATCACTGGCTGAAATCTGCTACCAAACTCATGCATGGGTGTGTCCCAAGCCTGAAAGCAAGCCAGAAACATCCATTCAGCCCGCTCACAGTATATTTACTGTGAGCGGTCAGCAGGAGGTTAAAGGGACCGAAAAAAAAAAAACGTGCATGCGTGACACACCATCAAGACTTTGTCTTCAAGAGCCGCCCCAATGGGTCACCTCCAAAGTCAAAGGGTTGGTATGTAAGGGGCTGCTGTGCATGGACTTCATGTGCCTAGAACTCATATTAGGCGGACAGGGAAATGTCCTGTGGTGACAGACTATTTCACCTGATATGCTGAGGCATGTCTAAGTAAGCGTCCACGGTGGTAAAGGTCTTGATGACGTTTTTTTTGTTCATATTAGGTTGCCCCAAAAAGATAATTTTGATAGGGGAAGAAACCTTTAGAGCCATATCACCCAGGAAACCGCTAGATATGTTGGTAGTCCAGAATGAACCGCTATCATCCACAAGAGAATCCACAGACTGAGACCCTTGTTGACATGCTTGGGACTTTGACAAGCAACACTGGAGTATGCACATTCCTGCAGCTATGCATACATACAACAATACGGAGAACGTTTCCACAGGTTATCCTCCATATATGCTTATGTTTAGAAAAGAAGCCTGATTGCCAGTTGATTTAGCATTTGTCATGTCTCTGTATCAGACATGTATTGCATCCTACAGAGGGTATGTGGATATGTGGAAAGAACTTATGAGAAAGCCAAACCACATCAGATGTCTGAGGTCAACAGAATAGAAGGAACTTTGACATGAGAGTTAAAGTCCAAAATGTACAGCTGGGTGATCGAGTGCTTCTAAGAAGTTTGGGTGTCCCCAGAAACTACAAGCTAGCTGACCGATGGAATTCCCAACCTTACATCGTCTGCAAGCAACTGTCTGGTTTGCTGGTGTACCAGATAGACAGGGACTGGAAAGCAGGTCCTCTAAAAGTCTGACATGTAACTATCTTCTCCATCTGGGAGAAGCTTTTCGAATGCCTCAAAAGACTGATCGATCTTCTACCCAAGTGTCCTTTTCAAGCAAGAGACCAGCAATGCAATCACAGTCTTCTCCAGCAATCTTGGTGAAGGAGGAAGACAGCAAAGAAGAAAATGTCTGCATGGACTGATTTAAAAACTAATCATGGTTGTAGTCCCTAGATCTCTCCAAAAAATGTATATATTACTGCCTATTGTCATTACAGGGGATATTTATATTCCCTGTAATAACAATAAAAGTGATGAAAAAAAAAGCGACAGTGTAAAAAAAAAAAAAAAAAAAATAATTCATCAAGTATCGTGCAGGAGGAATATAATGTCCCACAATGCCGGTAATGATAGAGGAGAGCATAGAGTTACTTCCTGTTTGTGCTGCTTGAAGATGGCTGACATCAAAGTGTCTCCAGCAGGTAGAAAACCGGCCACAATTATCCGATCCCAGGAATCCAAAGCTACTGTGATGCATAAAGAAAGCCCGAGGAATGGATTGAAATATGTGAACTGGTCTGTGCAAACATTTGGGAATAATTTTCTTCACAGGAGAGGGAGAATAAATGAAGCATCCACCAAGAAGCCACATCTCAAATTGTTTACTTCCTGTAATGTCACTTCCCTTTTAAAAATAGGCATTTGTGGAGTAGTTTTAATGTGCCTTAATGCGCATCAAACCCAATAAAATGACACATAGGGCGTTTAGGTAGCGTTTTCAACTCATCATTAATGCTTGTAAAATGCCAGTCTAACGTCCATACTAAAGCTCATTAAAGATACAGGCATGTTTGTTAAGAGTTAGAAATGTATTCAAGTGTGAACAAGCCCTAACTTTTATCTCTAACGCCCCATCTCGCCTCTCACTCTTTTTTTTACTGTAGCTGACAAACCCTGCTTACCTCTAGAACCAAAGCACTGCCTCTTGAACATAATATGGATGGAGATTCTGCCTTGCTGCTTTCTGATTCACTAAAAGTTCTTTGGGGTGGTGCTCCAGTTCTAAAGGTGGTGTGTTGTCAGCTACAGTGAGAGAAGTAGGGTGGGGTGCTGGAGGAAGAACTTAAGAGCTAATGGGGTGCAGAACGGGCAAAAGTTAGGTGCAGATGGAGCGCAAGTTAGGCGCTAAAGAGGTGCAAACTGGGAGAAAGTCAGGCGTTAATGGGGAGCTTGTGGGGAAGTTGGACGCTAATGGCCCTAGGGTGGGCGAAAGTCAGGCACTGATGGGGTGCAGGGTGGGCGGAGGATAGACACTGATGGGGTGCAGAGCAGGCTAAAGTTAGCCGCTGATGGGGCACAGCGCAATTACAGGTTACATTTCTTTAACACTGAGTTTTTCAAGCGCAAAAGGCTTAAGAAAAATGCTTCCCTTTAAAATCTATGAATGTGTTCACACTGGGGTGGTGGGCTTCCGTTGCAGTGTAAAAAATCCTGCTTGCAACATTTTTGGAGCATGTTTGGTGAGTTAAAAAAAAAACACACCAAAAATGGTGCTCCCCATTGAAATGAATGGGAACCGCCTCAAAAAGGCACCCGCTAGGCATTTTTGGTGCAGTTTTTGAGTAACATCCTTTAAAAAAAATGCAAATGCTGCAAAAGCGCAGCAAAAAACGCATCATTAACGTATAGATGTTTTACAGGCAGTTTTGATGCGAGTCAGTGTGAAAGCAGCCTTAGGTGCTAATGGGGCACAGGGTGGATGCAAGTTGGGTGCTCAGTGAGCGCCGGACATATGTCCTATTTTCCCAGTCAGGCCATGCTTCTCCCCTCAACCCCCCACCCAGCCTCTCCCACTTTCAGTGTAGCTGGAGATGGGGAAGGGATTGACAGCCTCAGCTCTGTTCCTGTGTGCTGTGTGAAAGGGGTTGTGTCCCTTACCTCCAATCAGCTCTCAGAGCTCTCATCTCTGGGCTTTATAGAGTGTAATTTCAGCTCTCTATCCCCCGCTTTCCAGAGCTGGGGTATCCTGTATAAATATAAAGGATATAAAGGATGTAGAGAAGAGAGGGTTGCAGATAAACACGCACAACTTATGTAGGGGGATTTTTTTACTCTCTTTGTATCACCTGAGGTCAGTCACTTCACTGCATAAATATAAGGGTTTACAACCACATTAAGGCATAGATTGCTATTGTCAGTGGTCATTAGCTCTGCTAGAAAAGTACATTTCTGCATTAACAGCAACCACAACACTAGTGCCTCTGTTTTAGACATCAGAGGGATGCAGAACCTCACCTATTAACCCTATCCCACAGACTATACGCATATATGCAGCCTCACAGAAGTGGGTCTTTGTGCGTGGGGCAGAATATATAAATATATATGCATACATGTGTTTGTGTGGAGTTCACGCTGCACAGCACACTCCCAGCACAGAGGCTGGGCTCTCATCAAGAGCCCCAAGTCTTGTACTAATAACCAGGAACTGGGAGGCTCGGTTCCTGATCACCTGACCGCCGTAGTGGCATCTGATTGGCTATCACAGTTATCAGTCACTGCACAGTCCGCCCCTGTGTTTTTTTTTCCCTCCTCTTCAATATAGAAAAATGTACACTGTATCTTTTTCTCCGTGCTAGAGGAAAAAAAGTAAATGAAGAAGTGTGCATAAATATTAATAATAAAGAGAAAATGGCAAGATCAAAATTTGGTCTAGATCAGGGTTGGGGTTAGATTAAGGTAAAAAATCATGGTCAGGAGCAAGAGAATTTATTTTGAGTGGTTCTTTAGTGGTAGGTTAAGGTAATAGCAAGAAACATACAGCTAAATACTATATTGTGCAAGTTTTCTTTTAATTAAAAAAAAAAAAAAAACAGGAGATATCCATTACAAGTTGTTACCACCAAAGGAAATCTCAATTTGTTCTGAATAACAAAACAAAAAATCATGAAGGAAAAGATAAACTAAGGCCTCTTTCACACGGGCGTTCCGTATGTCCGTATATCACCCCATCCATTTGCGGATGATTTACAGACATAATGCATGTCAATGGGATTGCGGATGTCAGCGGATGACCATCCACTGACATCCGATTTGCGTCCTTTCAGTTCTGTTCCGTTTTTTGGAACGGAACAGAACCCTATTTTTCTTCCATTTAAAAAACGGAAAGGAAGCAAAATCGGATGTCAGCGGTGTCATCCGCTGACATCCGCAATCCCATTGACTTACATTATGTCTGTATATCATCCGCAAACGGATGGGATGATATGCGGACATACGGACCGGATGACACAAGTGTCATCCGTGTCCGTAAAAAAAAAAAAAGTGCTGGAGCAGATTGCAATACGGTCCGCTCCGTGTGAAAGAGGCCTTTATGTGTTTTTTTTTGTATGTTTGTTTTTTATAGTATTTATGTTGCATCGTGTAGGTATTGTAAATTATGGACAAAGATTAGGTGAGGTCAGAAGACATGTGCTATGCATTAAAGAGGTCCACAGAAACACTGTTGCCTATCTTACTATTTGAGTTTAAAACACGTTTATTGGAAGCCATGGAAGAACTACTGTATGTATGGTGCTGGAAGGAGAAAATTGTTTTTGTATTATTTATTTATAAACAGTAGATAAATGTGTTCAAAGGTATCACTAGAATGTTTTAACATATTGTACAGTATGTACAGGAATGAGGGTCAGGCTTGCAGCTAAGAGGTATGTAAGCTTCAAGCACTGCCCATCTTCAAGAAGTCACCCTTTACCAGTGATGGCGAACCTTGGCTCCCCAGATGTTTTGGAACTACATTTTCCATGATGCTTAACTACGCTGCAAAGTGCATGAGCATCATGGGAAATGTAGTTCCAAAACATCTGGGGTTCCAAGGTTCACCATCACTGCCCTATACCATGGCTCTGCTAAGCTGATGTGTGCAGTGATGAAGAGTGTGCATGGCTAACTTGAGCTCAGTTTTGGTCATGGGCTAAAGGGCTATTTGAATAGACTCAGCACCTTCTTGTTGTATACACGGCACATGTATGCCGCTGCCCTAGTACCCCTAGTGGTTAGTTTTTTTTCTCCCCTCCTTTTCAAAGCATCAGTAGCTGGGGGGTTGTCCTCCTTCCCCCAATTAGCATTAATGTCAATGTATTGTCCCACTTTCCCAAAGCATTAGTGCCCCCCATACTCTTCAAATCGCTGGTGCCAGTGCCATGTCCCCCATTCCCCACTTCCACAAATCATTTGTGTTAATGCCTTGTCCGCCATTCGCCCTCCAAAGTTTGACTAGTGGGGACCGGAATAAGATGGACAATTACTGGAAAAATAAAAGCAGAAGTATATGTGTCCTAAAGGGTGACAGTTACAGAGACAGACACAGGGAGAGAGGAACAAAGGGATAGGGTTTTGAGGAGGGGGAGTTACAGGGGAATGCAGGAAAGAAGAATAAGGGTCTATAGACACAGTTTCAGAAGACAGAAGGATATTGGTGCTGAAAAGGACCAGTTTGGAGCCATGCATGTTATTTAAAAAAAAACTTAAAGTATCCAGCAGGTAAAGCAGAATGTTCCATGTTTCCCGTGGCCAGGAGATTTTGCTACCAAGTAAGTTATAACTCATGAGAATGTAGTTTAAAGCGGAACTAAACCTATCAATTTAAACGTTTAAAAAAAAACTGTTAAATTCAAGACATGCTGGGAATGTAATTTCAACCAAACTGTTAAACCATCAAAAGGCCGAAGTCGAAACTGATCATATGTGCAGCATCATGGCAGTTTAAGATCAGACAGAGGCCAAGATGGCAGCTTCCTTGGCTGAAAATGATAGGAGGGTTTAGTTCCCGTTTAAAGCCTGGAGGCATAAAATCCCTTCCTCCCTATGTTTCCAGCTGGGCTTGTCCTAGCAGAGCAAGCAGTGCTGATGTGGGGTGCCTGGAGTCCCTCACCAGTAACTGTTTGGCATGGTGACAGCTGGGTGAGATCAGAAAACCACAGACCCAAGGTGAGATTACTTACCTGAGCCAGACATTTTTGTCCCACACTGCTGTAAAGTCATTGCAGGGACTATATAGCTTCTTCCAGGCAGGAGATCACTCTGTCCAGCAGTGCTACTGTTGAACAAAACAAGTGTTCCAGTGGTCAGCTGTGGGACATGGCCCTGACCTACGGGACCCGGGATTATGTTTCAATCCTGGGACAGTCTCACACGACCTGAATCGGTTGGGGAATATTCAATGCACATGCCGTGCATTATAGAGCGCTGCCAAAAAAATAGGTCAAGTCCAATTTTAGCTGTGTTGGTCTGCATAGTTGCATATAGCTGCCTTGGTGTAAAAAATGTATCAGAGATGAGATGTATCAGAATGCAACTCTACCGTTTTAATAGCCCCGTAGTTTCCCTTAGTTTAGATTCACCTTTTTGATGAAGAGGCTCAAGGCAGATTGACTAAATCTAGAGTAGTACAAAAAAGGCAGAAAATCCTTTGTCAGCAGGGTGTACATATTATTGTCCACAAGCAGACATTTCTGTCATTGCTTCATATGTGATATAAGGTACACTTTAAAGCAATCCTCCATGGCATTGTAAGTGTTCGTGTGATTAAGGCATGTGTTCTGCACCACTACTCCTCTTCTCTCAGTTCTCTCCAAATAAGAATAGATCATATATTCCATTAACCTTTAACTAAGGCAAGAGATGTGCTTGTATAATTGACCTGCAATATTTATAACATTTTTCCAGCTGACAAATCATCCATATGTACAAGATTTCTCACGAAAGGGCTGCTTGAAAGATTTAAGTATATAAAGCATTGCTTATATTTACATTTTTAATATAGTTATGGGGTGTCCCACCTTTATGTGAATTTGCTTAGTCAGCATGCACAAACATGGAGCAATGTACTAATGGGTCTATTTATTTATTTACGTCTAAATTGTAGACCTTTTCGACCATGTTTATACGAATAAAAATCTCTTTTTAATATATTATGTGTATGTGCTCATCTCAGGGACGACACCACTTCTCATAAAGTCCTCTTGTGTGTTAGGGGTATGGTTTAACCCCTTCATATCTGTTTTCCTTACAATACTTACCTGGGATGTTGATGTGGTTAGTTGTCCCTGAAACTGGTATAATTTATTGTAAATGCTATCTGGGTGAATGTTTGTCGTATTTGTTCAACATTTTTTTTTTTATATATATGTAGACCCCATATGTGTTTCTAAGTCCTTAAATTTCTTTTCTCTTTGCTGCCAGACAGGGCATACCAAGGCACTGGAAGTCAACATATACACCATCAGCTGTCAAAATTGATAGAGATATTAAACAAATCCATGCATATGCCAAATCTTATAGCCATAGATGGAGAAAAACAAAATAAATAGGTTTCCTAATATGTGCTCCACTTTTATAAGAAATAACATTTCAGAAGCCTTATTATTGCCTACACTCCTGGCACCCAAGTAGACCTTGAATTCCCATTCAGTAAGTAGACTAATATTACCACGAGGGGCACAATCTCCCTCATCCTGTATTACCCTCTTCTTCTCTTCCCCTCTTTCCACACTTTTCTCCATGTGGTTATGTGTTTGGAGGCCATGGCTCTTTTTCATGCCAGACTTGGCTTGAAAAAGAGGCAGCAGCCTCAAAACTCATAGCCACGCCCCCATTGGCATTGCTTCCATTTTCGTCATTTCCTGTCCCCATCTGCACTCCACAGACCCCACGTGCTGCTTCCTGCTTGCTCAAGAGGCTACCTGGTTACCCTGACTACCCAACTCCACCCCTACAGTGGCAGGGCTCCCCTGGGATCCTAGAATTCTGATACCAGCTGCAGGAGTGCCCATGACTGACACCTTAGCATACCATTCATGTGCATGCCTAAACAATTTGAGTGAGTTGCCATTTTATGTGATGTTTTCATTTTTCTATCTTACTGCACTTAGCCTGGTGATCCCTTGCTGTTTTTCTAAATACTGCAGGAAACATCAGGACCACTACCCGGGTATTCATATTGACAGCCCTCCATGCATCTCTGCCAGTTGTTAAAGCCATCTGAGAACTTTGATAAGCTCTTTTGATTTTACTAAATATAAGTTGTTAATTGTCTTTTTCCAACAAATGTCCCACTGCCTGCTATACTTGTATGGTTTAATAAACTGTGCTAATTCTTGCATTATCACAGTTAACACTCTCCAGCACAGCCGAGTTTCACTCCTGCTTTGAGGCTGTTTATTGAACGGTGTAGTTTAACTCCAGGTATCACTGTGATAGAGAGGGAAAGGAATGTCTGTGTACTCTGCTCTGTTTGCTTGTCTACCTAGAGACCTCTTCAGTCTCCCAGAAGGACTACATCAAGGGCACTTGTTTTGGATATATTACCAAATCAAAGGGCCCTTCCTGTCGAATTTCCACCCAAACTGTCTTCCCAGTTCACTTAAGGCGCTTTTCCACTGCATGGAACCGTAACGGTTCAGCACGCTTTTGTGCTTTTCCACTGCTGGTACCGCATGGTATAGGGTCGGAACGGTTCGGTACGGTACGGTATATGTTTGCTTTTCCACTGCATGGAACCGAACGGTACGGTACGGCTCTGAAAAAACAGTACCTACTCGATTGTGGTTCCAACAGGTACCAAACTGGTACCATATCCCACAATCCTTTGCATGCAGTCACTACTAGCCACTGATTGGTCAGAGAATCCCACGCACCCCGTTGTTATCCCACCCACTTAACTTTAGTACTACTTTAGTGGAAAAGCAAACCTATACCGTACCGTACCGAACCGTTCCGACACTATACTATGCGGTACCAGGAGTGGAAAAGCAAACCGGGCCAAGCAGGGCCAAGTAGAGCCGAGCCGGTACTTGCAGTGGAAAAGTGCCATTAGTTTGATCCAGCACAGTGTACACCTATTTAGCGCCATATTGACTATCCTTTCACCAGGGCTCAAAATTTCAAGTCCTATGCTACTTGCCAGACCTCAAGAGTACCTCACCACAAGTTGCCCCTCCCAACCCCTACCCTGTCATGCCCCTTTTCGGCCCCTAAACACCTGCAGGGTTGAGAGGTGCACTATGTACAGAGTGCAAGGTTGAGAGGTGCGCTACATACAGAGTACAGGGTTGAGGGGTGCACTACGTACTGACTGGTCATTGCCGTGGTCAATGCCAGTCCTGTTAAACCCCCCACCCACCCACACACATTGTGTGATTTGTGGAGGTTTATGAAAAAAGAGCTTTACTCATTTTTAACCAGGCTGGTTCAGGTTAGTTTGGGGGCAGTCATTACAGAGTGGCTGCCACGGCTGCTGCTTCATAAAGAATGCAAATCTGTGGAATCTGCTAGCTGTGGCATTCTGGTGTAGATGGATGCACTGGGAAGGGAGTGGTTTAACATCAAATCCTCCCATTTATGCCTCTGCTATCCCAGTGAGGGAGGCTCAATAAGACATTTTTTGATACTTCAGTGGAACAGTTTCATGGTTCAAGTCCTTCAGAAGTAGAAGTAATTATTTAGGAAACGGCCAATCAGGTATACCAGTTTTTGGTGGGTTGACCCTTAAGGTTTCATTCTTTCTCGGAAGAGAATAATGTTACCATTTTAAAAGCCCTCTGAACTGGTAACTTCTTCTACAAAGCAAAAACAGCTCCAGGTAGCCATATTGCATTGCATTTTCAGAAAATTACAACATCTGCAGATTGAAAAGGAATGGTATTTTTTTAATAACATTCAATTACAATATGATTTTTGTCACAATTGTATACGCTATATTGTTTTTCTTTGTTTGCTAATTTTTTTCCCCACAAAGGTGGAGTTATCCTTTAATGCACTGCAAGGGTGTGAACGGGCCGAACTGTGACTTTCTTTGAGCAATAATAAATTAAGCCAACCCCATTCAGCACAAGAATTCTGCTACTAGATTTAAGAAATAAATTGTAAGAGCTGTATTGTGGCCCATCTAAACGAAAGGATTCGTTTACAGAGCTGAGGGATTTCCACTAGGATGCATTACAGGCCATAGACTGCCAGTTATTGACTCCATCACTCAGAGATCCTGTTACTTTCTACTAGTAAAAATAGTCTTGCTGTCTGCGTATGGTCATCTAATGAATTATTCATTATATGTAGTATTCCTGCCTTCTTATACAATATTAGGACCAAATCAAATGTTCATTGAGCAATTCTTTTTCCTAAAGAATCATTGAACATTAAACACAAACTAATGAATACAAAAAAGTATTAGTAATTTACAGAAAAATACATACAAGTGGACTGGACTGACCTAAGCTAGGAAGAATCATAATGCAAATGACTCTTCAGCTCTGGAAGATTTACCCCGCTTCATGAGCAGGCTATTTTTTGCGATACAGCACTGCATTTTTTTAACTCACAATGGCGCGGTCGTGCGACGCTGTACCCAAAAAAAAATGTTTGTCCTTTTTTCCCCATAAATAGAGATTTCTTTTGGTGGTATTTGATCAGCTCTGATGTTGTTGAATGACAAAAAAATGTTGAATAAAAACAATATTTTTTACTTTCTTCTATAAAAAATATCCAATAAAGAAATGTAAAACATTTCTTCATCAATTTAGGCCAATATGTATTCTGCTACATATTTTTAGTAAAAAAAAATCTCAGTAAGCATATATTGATTGGTTTGCGCAAAAGGTATAGCATCTACAAACTATGGGATATATTCATAGACTTTTTTTTACATTTTCTGGAGACCAGTGAGACTAAAACAGAGATCAGTGCTAAAAATATGCACTGTCACTGTACTAAGGACTGGGAAGGGGCAATCAAAGTGTTAACTGTGTACCTAGCCAGTGTTTTTGTACAGTGTGGGAGGTGCTTTTACTAGGGGAAGACATGGATCCTTGTCCCTGCTTTGCAGGAACACAGGATCCATGACTTCCTTACTGACAGTACAGCAATGTGCCTTGTTTACATAAGACTCGTTCTATCTCTGTACTGAATGATTGGCAGGTGCTGGCGGACATGAAGTCTACTGTACCCGCTGATCAGCTCCTGCTGTGCAACTACAGCGGGAGTGAGCCAACGGCACCGTGCATTCACACCCTGTACCCGTAGGTGCAGGTTCATGTGTGTATATATATATATATATATATATATATATATATATATATATATATATATATATATAATATATATATATATATATATATATATGTGATCCTACGTACAGTAGAAGTAAAGCAGTAAAGCTGAAATGGTTAAAGCAGAACTCCAGTCTTATATTCAGTCTTGCACAGTTATACAGCCTCCCTTACTTTACTGAAATAATTTACACTGATTTCACTGAACACTGTGTGCTTCTTACAATGTGCACTAAAACTGAAGCAAACCAAAAAGAGACTGCCTCATTTCTTAGCATCTAGCATCTTCTAGCCCTTTCCTCCAAGCCTTCCTGTCCCCTGGCCCACTCTTTTTATTTATTGAATTTCAGCTCTTTCAATTGTAGCACCCCTCTGACACCGCAATGGCAGGATAGCACATCCAGAGGCAAGAGCAGGCTAGAAATTTACTCAGAGCTAAAATGGGGGGACCCCCAGAGCACATGTTAAGCTCCAAAACAAGCCTAATAGCAGAGCTCCGTTCAGCAGCACCTCCCTAGGCCTTACCTGAGATAAAGAGAGAACATGGCCTGTCCCAAATGTTTATATCCTCCCCCAGCTAGCACATGACCTGTCCTAGATGTTTATATCCCCCCCCCCCCCCAGCATGCACTAGTGGTATACACCTCCTACTGGATTGGCTAAAGAAAATATAGATATTCATACCTTAGTTGTGTTTGTCAAATCACATACTATGACCAGTGATACCAGTGACATCTACTGGTGATAGTGAGAAATTACAAGCCAACTTAAGTTTAGGGAAAAACCAGGTGAAAAACTACACAGTCTGAGCTAACTACAACCCTGCCAAAAACTGCATTGACATGGTAGCCCCTGTTTAGGACAAGGGGGCTAAACAATCATGGAGGCTCAGCAACACACATGAGTGTTACCTAGTTCAATTTACATGCAAATGAAGACTGCCTAGGAACACACACTCATCCAGGCTGACATACGCTCATCAAGGCAATTTGATGATCGCATAACTCCCCCTAAGAGAAAGCCAACTTCTTGCATCTGAGGGTCTCAAGAGGAGTACTGAATCAGGAGGATTATATGATGTTTTCAGGAAGTTATATATAGCACCTTACCAGCCTGCCCACCTGACATGATATGCCTGCATTGCATAGAGAAGCACAGAGACCCACTGATTATTTTAGAACTGCAAGCAATGTATCTACTTTTAGGCTAGGTTCATATATGTGTGAATTGGATGTGGGTTTCCACACATTAAATTCGCATGGCATGTGATTGTGACCGGTTCTCAATGAAGCCAGTTCACACAGGCCTGGGGCAGCAGCGGAGCAGATTGTATAAGGATCCTGTGCATGTTTGGGTTTGGTCCATGTGTCAAATCAGGCTAAAATTTGGACCTTAATTGCATCTGAACCGGTAAGCAAAGAGGCAGCCGACCTGCAGCCGCACATATGTAAACCCGGGCTTAAATAATTGTGCTTTTACATTTTTAATGTTTAATGCTAAACTGCAGGCAGACAGCTTAGTACATTGATGAAATACTGATATTGGAGCTGTTTTGCCAGTTACAGAATCTGTATTTCTGTCCATCCATTCCTAAGATTTACACAACTCGCCACAGCCCTGTCTGGCAGGGCAGAAGATCTGATTTTTCTTTGCTGAATATAAATAACATTTACAGGTCTTATCCTTCCGGCAACCTGTGACTGGGAAGTGAAATTGGAAGCAGCAAATTGATGGCTTTAGCCCTGTCCATCTGCTCTCTCCTGGTATGATCATGTCCCTTGTTAGCACATAATAAAGCACAACTGACCTGCTCCTTGTGCTGCTTCTCCCTTTCCCAGTGTGGCAGAATACAATAGCCCTGCGGGAGGGATTTCCCCATCAACATTGACTGTGTTGATGGGGGAATTGAACAATATTCTTTCCTGCAACCCGTGCTGGATGGAAAGAAAATCAAGTCATCTATGGTCTGCCTTAGAAGTGGGTTTTTGTGTCTTAAGCTGGCCATAGATGGCTGAAATTTGAAAATTCTTAGGAAAAGAATGTTCTAAGAAAGTTTGTCAAATCGACATTCATTTTCAACTGCAGCGACGAGACAATTCAAAGGATCAGGATGAAAAACTTTCCTTGAACAAACAAATTTCTAACAGTGTATGTGGTTTGTTCTCAAATTAAATGTTAAAAACAAACAAAATCTTTGGAATGACATTCCAATGTTCTGAGAATTTTTGCATGAATTTTCCTAAAGCCAGCCATAGATGGATCGAATCTTGGCCAGTTCAGCAGAGACTGACCAAGATTCGATCCATGTATGGGCAGTCCGTCCATTGTTCAACTTCAGTACAACCAGCCTGTTGGATTTTTGGCATACGATTACTGGCACCATTATCCACTAGCAGTAATCATTATCTTCTGCCGACAGGGAATGCTTCCCGCGTCCCAACCGCCGGCAAAACATAATAGCGCTGTGGGAGGTATACACAGTCAGTATTGATGGGGGAATCAAACAAAACAAGTAGTTATTTATGGCTTGCCTAAGACTTTTCATTCAAAATTCTATCCATCTATGACCAACTTAACCACTTAAGCCCCTGAAGATTTTACCCCCTTCCTGACCAGGCCCTATTTTGCGATTTGGCACTGCGTGACTTTAACGGACAATTGCGCGGTCGTGCGACGCTGTACCTAAACTAATTTGACATCCTTTTTTCCCACAAACAGAGCTTTCTTTTGGTGGTATTTGATCACCTGTGCGATTTTTTGATCATGCGCTATAAACAAAAAAAGCGTAAATTTTGAAAAAATAACAATATTTTTCACATTTTTTTATATGAAATTCCATAAAAAAAAAAAGGTAAAAATCTAATTTTTTTAACATTGTTGGCCAATTTGTTTTCTGCTACATATGTTTGGTAAAAAAATCACAATAAGCGTATTTTGATTGGTTTGCGCAAAAGTTATTGCGTTTACTAACTACGGGAAAGATTTTTGTCATTTTTGTTGTTTTTTTTTTTTTTAACGAGTAATGGCGGCAATCTGCGATTTTTTTTGCGGGACTGCAACATTGCGGCGGACAGATCGGACCCTTGACTGACATTTTTGACACTTTTGGGGTTACCAGTGACATTACTGCAGTAATCAGTGCTATACATATGCACTGTTACTGTAAAAATGACACTGGCAGGGAAGGGGTTAACTTTATTGGAGCAGGAGGGGTTAAGTGTGTCCCTAGGGGCGTGTTTCTAACTGTGCAGGGATGTGGCTGTGTGTGTAACAGCAGAGATCAACGGTCCTACATAGGAGGACCGTATGATCTCTGCTGTTACACAAGGGAGAATGACAGGCGGCTGTGTTTACATTAGCCGCCTGCCTTTCTCCCTCTGTAACTGACGATCGCGAGTGACCGGTGGACATTGGGTCCTCTGGTCACTCGCACGGAGGTGTCCGTGAACGAGCGGGGGCCCCCTATTGGCTCACAGGCTAGTGACGTACCGGTACGTCACTTTGCCTGCACGGGGCTGACCGCCGCAGTATATGTACTTGCGGCTGTCGGCAAGTGGTTAAAGCGCAACTCCACCTTTGTTGAGAAAAGAAAAACATTCCCCTCTGGGTGATCTATGTACATTGCAAGGGTCTTAGCAACCTTTCTTGCAGATTCCTACCTACTGTCTCTTTCTCTGTGCCCCTGTGCTAAGTGAGTCTAATGTGAGGGGTTTCATGATTATCAATCAGCTCTGCACCTGCAGGGCACTAATGAGCAACGCTGCTGATCCTGCATCACTTTAGACATGTTCCTATTGGGAGTATCTCACCAAAAATTACACTTTTGTTGCAGGGGATGCCAGAAATCTGACTTGTGTCTTAGTGCAGACTTCTGGGAAAAATCAGTGAGCCAATCACAAAAGCAGGAAATTATGTTTCTGGGGGGGGGGGGGGGGGTTCTCTACACATGCTGTGTACAGAGCACCACCAGGTAGCCATATTGCATTGCATTTTACAGAAAATTACAGTTCTGCAGATTGAAAGGAAAGTTAATTTTAATAACATTAAATTTCAATATGAATTGTGCCACAATTGTATATGCTATATTATTTTTTCTTTATTTGGTATTGTCTTGACTATGGTAAGACAGATGCAAACCCCACATTAACACTACTGTTCCCCTTACTTACAACCAACAAGATAATAAATAAATCAAAGACACCCTTTTGTAATAAAATGGGCCGTACCGGCCATTTATTAACAAGTAACTATAAAACACGTTTGTTTAACAAAAAATAATCAGAGATAAATACTAAACCAAGTTACCAATCTTTGAAGGCACTGAAGAACCCCAAATCGTTTTTGCATCTGTGTGATCACATAAGGTCCCCAGCTGCAACACACCGACTCGGGACGATCACAATTCTTCCACCTTCAGTGCAGATACCCACATGCCCAATGCCCAGTTAAACCTCAGTTAACTGCCATCTTCCAGAGGACCCCATACCATAGAGGGTTCCCCACTATGCCATATCGCTGTTATTTTAGAAGGCCTCCATGGATTCCAACCACCAAGCCAGTCCTACAGCCATTGCAAAACATCCATTCCAAAGGGTGGGGGGGTGAGAAGTTTCTTATTTCTCTGCTGACCTACAATCGACCCAAAAACCTCTGCCCGATCAATAGTAACTAAAAAAAAACCCTCCTGTTCTGCACCACCCATCCCTCCTGATAATTAATCCAAAATAAAACTGGTTTTAACCCTCTGTGTCCTATTGCCCTGCTACCTAGTCATGCCAGCCCTAAACCTATTTTTTTTTTTTTTTTGCTTCGGGCTTATCTTTCCCACGAAAGTGGTGGTACCCTTTAAAGCTGGGTATACACTGCAAGTTTTTTTTTTTTTTTTCCAACTAGCGGGATGAACAAAAAAAGAACTCGATTCCTGCATATCGTCCATCAGAATACACTGGTCAGTGCTGCAATGGCTGATCAAATGCTGGTTTTCCAGCTGGACCATTTAACCGAAGCTGGTCCAGCGGTCAATGTCTGTTGAACAGCCAGCTGAATCTCAATCCTTGTGTACCCAATTTTAGCGTACTGGTCCTTTATAACAAGATGCTGCCAACAGGCATAGAGATGTTGGCTGTGTATCATAGGACATTTCGTTCGCAATAAAAGGACACTGTCAATTATCAGTTTAGAAATTGCTAACAGGATTATGTCAGCCATTTAGAAGGCCAAGTCTGAGTTTTTTACACGGTTCCTATCAGTTCTACACTGACCGTCTAATATAGAGCGACAGGTGAAAATATTGGGAAAAGAAAGACTTCAGCTACTAACCCTAACTTTCATTCAGGTGTTTGAATTAATTTTCCAACCTCAAAAAGAAGCATGATGAAATTGGTTGAGAAGGCAAACCTATTAACCAATGATCCAATGTTTCTAAAGATAATTTTCAAGCCAACCTGTATTTGGGTGGAGCCCTTTTGGACTCATCCAGGGGCATATCTACAAACAAGGCATTTGCCTGGGGCATAATTTTCCAGGGGGGGTGTATCTGTACCGGCAGCTGCAGGCATCCAGGCATTGTTTTTTTAGAGCCAACGGTTGTCTCTCTTGTAATAGCAATCGGAGCTGCTTACTTGCAGCTCGATTGCTAATACAAGCAGTGGGAGGGGACGTCACCCCCCTCCTGCCGCCTACCGCAACTCTGCCGTCCCACCAGGTACATCCGCCTGCTGGCCAGACAGCCAAGCAAAGCCAGAATTGGCTCTGCTCGGCTGTTCATAACAGTAAACCAGAAGACATGACATCACGTCCGGTTTACTCAGGAACCATCTGTGCCAGTTTTAAAAAATTGAAAGCATTCAAAAACCAACAATCTTGGTGTTTTGAATGCTTTTAAGTGCAGAGGAGGGATCTGAGGTCTTCTAGACCTCCGATCTCTCCATAGGGAACACCTGTCACTGCTTATTGCTGTCACAGGGATGTTTACTTTCCTTGTGACAGCAATAAGCAACAGTGTAAAAAAAAATAAAAATAAAAAAAAATGAAAAATATTTAATTAATATTAATTTTAGCAGGTTTTCCAGGCCTTTGGCCTGATGTGGATCTGCCATCGGTACCGGTTACCCCTCCAGCCCTTGTGAGCTGCGGCCCTGGGTGTGAGCACTGAGGCATTGACAACTCCGGCATCTTTGTTTTGTGGTTTTATTGTATTTAAGGGGATGGGAGAAGGGAATGAGTGGGATACTCCTTTAGGCTCAACTAGATACAATTGTGGGACTTTTCTGGCAAAAATGCCTATTAGCGCTGTCTTAACGCCAGCTGACGCTAGCCAACGCTTCCTGACGCTTGAACACTGTGTAATTACTGAAACTGTGCTGGGTCCTCGACTTTAGTCCAGAAGATCCAGGACTGTAGAACTGCTTGACTTGTAACACTACAATAGCTCAGAGTCACTGAATGGCTCCCTCCAGCACTGCACTGACTGAGAAACTCCTTGTAAGTTCCTGTACTGCTGCAACTCTCAACTGGCACCCTTCACATTGTGCACTATCACTTCAGGGCCCAAGCCACAGGCGCCCCCTTTACACTTTAAGCTCTTCAGGGTCCACTGACTATGTACCCCCTCTGTCACTTCAGGGTCCTCAACCTAGGTACCCCCTTTCACCACTAGCTGGCACTGGATCCCCGAACCTCTTCCGGAGTGGTAACCTCTAACTTCAGGCAGACCCCCAGGGACAATCCTCAGTATTCCCCACCTGTGTAGGCTTTCCTGGGACTGGACACCCTCTAACTCTCCGCAGGTTCTCAGCACACCGGATCCCCTCTGCTAAGCTTAGCACTCTCTGGATCTTTAGATGATCTTTAGATGGGGAGGCACCCATTTTTATTCTTGCCTTGAGCAGCAAAAAATCAAAAATACACCACTGGACTCATCCCATAATTCCCTTGTAAACAGAGCAGCTGAATTCTTGTCCCCCAGTCACTGACATTCCCTAGTGGACTGGACACTACCCATTGAAACACAATAGTTTTTTGAAAGTCCAACTCTGGACTTTATTTTCATGATATGGTCCCTGAGCCAGGTTAACAAAAGAAAAGCATCTCTTGCTGCAATTTTTCCCAGTAGGATGTATTCAATCTTATGGGTTGAATGATGCCCAGAGATAAAGTTGTAAATGCAGGGGGTCATGTCCAGCCCCCCTGGGGGAGCATCACCATTAATTTGCAGTATATTGATGCAGAGAATAGTGCTAGGACTACCCACAGCCAGAAGGTGACGGAAGAGGTCCCTGCTCATCATATGACTAGCTTGAAGATGGACCACCAAGATGGACCACCAGAACTATGCAACAAACCTTATCTGGGATTCAGCTTTAAAGTGACAGTGGTGGTAACTCAAAATAATCTCATTGGCAGTTCCCACCAATAGAAGTTGTATTATATTAACGTGTGTGAAGGCCATGTGATGTCTTCTACCTTTTCTCACTTCCGGTGCTGCAGAATCTTCAGCACTTGACACTTCTTCTTGACATGTTAAATGTGTCCTGTGTCATGTAGGGATGTAGGAGTCAGAGGGTGGAACCGGGAAGATACAGACAGTTTATTCCTGTAGGTGTGGGATCAGTGCGGTGTGGGGAATGAACAAAGGTAGGACACACAGGTCAATGGACAGGTGAGGCTGCAGCACTGGAGCAGCAGGGAGATAGGATACATAGACCAAAGTAGTGGTAAGCATAATATGGGGTTCATTTACTGAAAGCAAATAGACTATGAACTCAGCTAGTGCGGTTGCACTAATTTTCCCCAAGGCTTAGTAAATGTGGTGAAGCTCTGAAGATTTCCATCAACCAATCATGTGCAAGCAAAAATACTTTTTTTTTTTAAATTTTCCTTGCATCTGATTGGGTATTCTTTACAAAGGGAAGCTTTACCACATTTACATTTCCTAAGAAAAAAAGAGAGCAACTGCCCTTGCAAAGGGCACGGTCTATTTGCCTTTAGTAAATGAACCCCTATGTCTTCTATTGCAGAGAACTACCATTAAGATTTCTTTTTAAAGGTGAATTCTTGGTATCTTTATTTATTTTTTTTTTTTTGCATAGTTACATTGATCCAGTTTGGCTTTTTTCCCTTATTTTAAGTAGGAATCAAACACTGTAAGTTAGCTTTGACAGTTGGATTTTTAGTAAAAGAGCACCATCTTCTGGATGTGAATGATAATGATGAACTAAGCGAAAAAGGCTTTAGGTTTACACGTAAAGGGTTTTTCTACTTTTGCATATAAATTTAAGAAAATTCCACTATACTGTATGTTTGCTAGGTGTTCCTATCTGTAAAACATTCCTAAAAAAAATAGTATAAAGTGATGGATGTAACCAAAGAGAAATAAGTTAGTGTTCCAATATCCCTATAGAGATATATAGGAAAAATATGTGGAATGTGGGACTTTAGCGGTAATCAAAGAAACTTTTTTCAAAAAACATTACCAATACCAAAAATATTTTTCTTTAATCACTTGAGCTGCCAAATCCTCCAGGGCTAAATAACCAAGCCCTATTTTGCGATTCGGCACTGTGTCATTTTAACGGACAATTGCGCGGTCGTGCAACACTGTATCCAAATGAAATTGACGTCCTATTTTCCCCACAAATAGAGCTTTATTTTGGTGGTATTTAAGCACCTGTGCAATTGTTATTTTTTTCACTATAAACAAAAATGCGACAATTTTGAAAAAATAACAATATTTTTCACATTCTTTTATATGAAATTCTCAAAAAAAAAAAAAAAAAACTTAAAAATCAAAAATGTTTAACATTTTAGGCCAATTTGTTTTCTGCTACATATTTTTGGTAAAAAAAAAAATCGCAATAAGCGTATTTTTATTGATTTTTGCGTTTACTAACTACGGACAAGATTTATGTAATTTTTTTTTTTTTTTGTTTTTTTACTAGTAATGGCGGCGATCTGCGATTTTTTGCGGGACTGCGACAGATTGGACCCCTAACTGACATTTTTTACACTTTTGGGGGTACCAGTGACATTACTACAGTAATCAGTGCTAAAAATATAAGCTCTGGAGCTACTGCACTTTGCCTCAGTCTATTTGCCTTTAGTAGATAAACCCTCTAAGCCCTTGTTCACATTGAACGTGGGTTTGTTATCATGCGAATTCAGCTGAACTCGGGCGATTTCAAAGCCCGCATTTTTACAGTTACATAGTTACATAGTAGTTGAGGTTGAATAAAGACAATAGTCCATCCAGTTCAACCTGTGTAGGTGTGTGTGGACTTATTCATTTCTCATACTCCTGAATGTTTCGATCCTTGAGATGTACGTCAAAGAGTCTTTTAAAAGTAGCCATACTCCCCCCAGTTACTACCATTTGTAGAAGGGAATTCCACAGTCTTGTAGCCCTTACAGTAAATAACCCACTGCGTAGCCTGAGGTTAAATCTCTTCTCCTCTAATCGCATTGTATGGCCTCGTGTCCTCATGCATTCCTTGCGACTGAATAGTTTTTTTCTATGCTCTGATTACCGTTGAGGTATTTGTAAATCGCTATCATGTCCCCTCCCACGCGTCTCTTCTCCAGGGAGAATAAATCTAGTGCTTCTAAACGCTCTTCGTAAGTAAGGTCCTCTAATCCCCTAATAAGTTTTGTTGCCCTTCTCTGTACTCTCTCAAGCTCCAATTTTAGTGCGAGTTCGGGGGCGATTTGAATGACATCGGTACGGGTTCATGCACAGATGTTTATTGAAGTTGCTCCCGTAATCCCTAAATGTAGTGCAAAAATTACTTTTGGAAATCGGTGTGGCGCCACAAAGTCGGTGTCACACAGATTGGGACAGTGCCATTGCCAGCGATAGGCTGCGATTTGCCATGCACATGTCAATTAGGGCTCTTTCACATTAGAGCTTGAAGGGCGCAAAAAACACATTTTAAAATGTACAGGCAGTCTGTTTCCATGTGATTGCCCCATAGAGGAGAATGGGACTTTGTCCATGTCCATTCTGCATAGCGGAGCAGACACGGACCTGTCATTTTTCCTGCTCAGTGGGGATCGGCGGAGAGATCCCCCCGCTGAGCAAGTGGATTCTGCATCATGGAGGCGCCCATAAGAAAGGGGCCTTAGCCAAATTCATACATAAAAAATGTGAATAAAAGGTGAGATGAATGGCTATGCAATTTTGTTTTATAAATACTTTACATCTACTTTAACCTCTTGCCCACAGAATGCATGTGTGCAGCAGCAAAGAGGGTGGGCTTTACATTTATATGCCCGCACATATGAGTCCATGAATGCTTGAGGTTTCTTTGTTAATTTTGAGGTTGTTTTTCTTTTGTCATCAAACAACCTTTAGTATGTGAGATTATTGTCATATCTGTACTAGGGCATGTACTGACCTGCGCTGACGGTGTAGGCAGTCACCCGGTGGGACTCGACTTCCATCTTTACAGCAAATGATCATATCCATGTGCTATAGTCCGCACCCTTGTGTTGCCTTCTGTCTATTACATATTTGGGTGTTGTACTTTTGGCAAGCATCCATTTACATTACTGTCCATCATGGGCACCTGCAGAACTTTTTCCAGGGGAGGGTGCATCATTTTAAGGTCAGCCATGGTCCATCCCTTTTCAAAAATGTCATGAAGGGGAGGGGCTTAGTCATTACCACATAAAGTGCAGAAATTCAAAGGTTTGAGAAACCTGATGCAAAAGCAAAGCTGACTCTCTCTGTTTTGGGTCCGTGCAGGAGGCGCATGCATGCACGTCACGTCAGTACGCGCTGTGACATCATGTGCCATGCCTCTGTGCACAGGGCCACAAATCTCCTCAATTTCCTTGCCCCAGGATCCACCCTCTCCTGGAATGATAGCACCGGGGGCATGGGGCTGAGGACAGTGGTCCACGGGGCTGCTGGTGTCAGTCACCACATAAGCTGCGACTCGCGAGTATTAATTTTTAAAGCGGAAAAATAAGCCACTCTTTACCAGTTTTAAGAGCACTGATTGCCGCTTACGTGACCCACCGCCTCTCTCCTTCTCTCGGCCTCTCCTCCTCCTCCATTGCCAGCTAACATCAGTGGGGAATCCTCGGCCCCACCCACTGCAGGCATCTGTCAGACAGGGAGAGGAGAGAGCTTGCAGGTCACGAGAGCGGCGATCGACGTTCTGAAAACTAGTAAAGAACAGCTTATTTTTGTTAAAACACCTACACAGGGCCACGGGCATACAGGATTATTAAACAGACCAGAAGGGATAGTATAAAGTGGCTTAAGAACCACTTTAAAAGGGAAGTTTAGATTGCGGGACGCCCATGCTGTCCATAGCGACTTTTTGACTTTGGCATTATTGCTGTGGGGGAGTACAATTTGTAGGTGGTGGGTCACATTATGTGTTTTTTTAATTGGTTGGGAAGGGATTGTTGGGGGACGGTCATTTGTGGGATGATGCATGCTCAGATGGGATCTTCCTTCGAGCATGGGTATGTTTTTAAATTTTTTTGTATTTTTGTATTTTTGTATTTACTGTCCTCAATAAATTTGTATAAGGTAGCCCTAATAAGTCTTGATTTTACCATGGCTTTGTTTTTTCCTTCTTTTTTTTTTAAATAAGTTTCCCAATAGTTTTCCAACATAATGATTGAGCTGTCATAGACAACTCTCTGTCTCTAGTCATGATTGGCAGTCAGTGGCTCCAGATCATGTGACCACTGTGGCAATCAATCACAGTGGTCATGTGATCAGGAAGTTGTACACAGGCGTAAAGACCCATTTAACCACTTTAGCTCCGGAAGGTTTTATCCCCTTAATGACCAGGCCATTTTTTATGAAACGTCACTGCGTTGTTTTAAATGACAATTGGGAGGTTGTGTGACAAGGTACCCAAATAAAATTGATGTTCTTTTTTTTCCGACAAATAGAGCTTTCTTTTGGTGGTATTTGATCACCTCTGTGTTTTTTATTTTTTGTGCTATAAACAAAAAAAGAGTGACAATTTTGAAAAACAAAAAAACAATATTTTTTACATTCTACTATAAAACACATCCAATAAAAAAAATTGAAAACATCACATTTCTTTATCAGTTTAGACCAATTTGTATTCTGCTAAAAAAAATCCCAAAAAGCGTGTATTGATTGGTTTGTGCAAAAGTTATCGTGTTTACAAACTATGTGATAGATTTATGGACTTTATTTAACTTTTGTGCAAACCAATCAATACACATTTATTGGGATTTTTTTTTACCAAAAATATGTAGCAGAATATAAATTGGCCTAAAATGCTGAAAAAAATAGATTTTAGTTTTTTTTTTTAATTCGGAATGTTATATAGCAGAAAGTATAAGTTGTATAAGTATATATACATATAGAGGTATATATAGTATAGTAGTATAAGTATAAGTAATATTGTGGTTTTTCAGAATTGTCGCAATTTTTTGTTTATAGTGCAAAAAATAAAAATCTCCCAGGTGATCAAATACCACCAAAAGAAAGCTCTATTTGTGGGGAAAAAAAAGTCATCAATTTTATTTGGGTACAGCTTGGCATCACAAAAAATGGCCTGGTCATTAACCACTTAAGCCCCGGAAGATTTTACCCCCTTCCTGACCAGGGCCTATTTTGCGATTCGGCACTGCGTGACTTTAACGGACAATTGCGTGGTCGTGCGATGCTGTACCCAATTGACGTCCTTTTTTTCCCACAAACAGAGCTTTCTTTTGGTGGTATTTGATCATCTGATTTTTTGATCATGCGCTATAAACAAAAAAATAGCATCAATTTTGCAAAAATAACAATATTCTTCAAATTTTATTATATGAAATTCCCCCCCAAAAAAATGAAAAAATGAAAAAATCAAAATTTTTTAAAATTTTTGGCCAATTTGTTTACTGCTACATATGTTTGGTAAAAAAAATCGCAAAAAGCGTATTTTGATTGGTTTGCGCAAAAGTTATTGCGTTTACTAACTAAGGGAAAGATTTTTGTCATTTTTATTGGTTTTTTTTTAACGAGTAATGGCAGCGATCTGCGATTTTTTTTTTGCAGTACTGCGACATTGCGGCGGACAGATCGGACCCTTGACTGACATTTTTGGGGGTACCAGTGACATTACTACAGTAATCAGTGCTATACATATGCACTGTTACTGTAAAAATGACACTGGGAGGGAAGGGGTTAACTTTATTGGAGAGGGAGGGTTTAAGTATGTCCCTAGGGGCGTGTTTCTAACTGTGATTGGATGTGGCTATGTGTGTAACAGCAGAGATCAACGGTCCTACATAGCAGGACCGTATGATCTGTGCTTTTATGCAGGGAAGAATGACAGGCGGCTTTGTTTACATTTGCCGCCTGCCTTTCTCCCTCTCCACCCGACGATCGCGAGTGACCGGCGAACATCGGGTCCGCCAGTCACGCGCGCGGGCTGCTTAGGGAACGAGCGGGGGCGGGAGCGCGCCTCCGGAAGCGCGCGCTCTCCCCCTATTGCCTCCCAGGCTAGTGACGTACCGGTACAAGCGGGTAAGAGGGAAAACCTTTCTGGTCCAGAACTGGTTAAGTGGTTAAAAGGATGCTGGAGCTGGGCAGGAAGGGGTTAAATGCTATATATATAATTGTGAGCTGTGGCAGAAAAGAACTGCATTGGCAGATTTCTAGGTAAATGTTTATGCCTCCAAATATAACTTGTATTTAACAGTTATGACTATGACTCAGTGGCTTTTGTTTACATATTATTCTTTGAGAGATTTTTTGATACATTCTATTTCTATTTTTGAATCTGTGACCTGGATGTTATTTTTACAGGAATGCCCCGATGAATTCTGTCCAGCGTTCTAAACTTTTTATAATGACAAACTGTCTTCACACTCCAATAACAGATGGGGGTAATGAAGTGGATTTCACTTTACACCTCTCGTGTGTTTATGTTTCTGCTTCCTCGGTGTCACCGACTTCCTAAATGCCAATATGCTTCCTCTGTATGTGATAAGTTTACATTGCCGGAATCGTCGCTTGCTTCTTTATAATGTGTTCTGTCAACTGCTTCTATGTTATGTATAGGGCTTTCTATTGTTGTTGGGGAATGTTTGCTTCCTGGATAAAGGCTTTAAAAATACTGTAAACATCAGCAATATATACCATGGCTGAGCTATTAAGTACTATGGTACTTTTGTTGATGAGTTAAAAATGTAAAATAGCACAAACTGCAAAAAATTAGGGTTTATTCCTTGTCCCCCCATCTGTTCCTCCTAACTTCTCTCTCCTGCAATGCAAAGTGCTTCTCCCATTTGCATACTTTCAGGTATATCAGAAGCCTGGTCCTCTGCTACTCTCTGTTCCTCCCCTCAACCCCTATGTCTCTACAAAGCACAGAGATACTTTATGGGTCGATCAGTTAGATACCAAGAATGCCTATACTACTGCGTCCGGCAGGCTAATAATAATAATAAGTGAAATATTCTGTGTGGGCTTGAAAATATTTCATAAAAACATCTGCTGCACTATTCTAAGTAAACACCTATTACTAGAAATGTACACAAAAATGTGAGGGAGCTGCTGGTGACGGGTTAGCAACGGTAGAACATGCTGACATGTTTCCAAGTGTTTTTACCTCAGACAAGGTCCAGTCCAGTTTCTTTGGTTTTTATGTTTTATTAGGAACTTGGATAGGAGAAGGGATGAGCGGGATACTCCAACCGAACTAAACTATACACAATAGGCTGGGACGACTTGAATAAATGCTGGTTAACGCTGGTTAACGCTGATTAACGCTGAGTAGCGCTGAATACACTGAAATTGAACTAGCCAAGCTAGGCCGTTGCTTCACTTTGCCCTTGGCTGTGAAAGGTTCTCTTTAGGCTTCCTGAGGTAATTCTGTCCTAAGGCAAGCTTTTCCTTGAGGTAGACTGTATTGCTGAACAACTTCAGGGCCCTTTATCCCTAATCTTCAGGGCTCAACTACTTGGCACCCCCTTTACTATAACACTCTGGGTTAGCTGGCTCCTTGATCCCCTTGACCTCTCTGGAGTGGTCCCCTCTCTTAGGCAGACCCCTATGCAGATCCTTGAGTACTCACAATACTGTTTTTCCTGAAGTCTTCTGCCCAGCAGCTCCACTTGGTCAACACACTGGATCTTCTGCAGCACAGCTCATCCCCTGGTCCCTGGGCCAACTGCCTGGACCACCTTCCTCACTTCAGCAGGAGGAGAGACAGCCGTCCACTTCCTCCTGAGACTTTGCTCCCGTCAAAAGACACGCTGTCACATGCCCCCTCTGGATTTATTTCCAATCCCAGGATGCATCGCAGCAATGCCCACCCACTGGGACAGTCATAAACCCTGGTGTGCTATTGGCTAGGTTTTCTCCACTGTCCAACAAGGTCCCTCATTGGATACAGTGTGGGAGACTGCCCAGACTCAACCGGTCACACCTGGTAGCATGTGACAGACTAACTAACAGATCAGGCCCTCCTGATAAGCAGACAGGGCCACACATATATTTTTCCTAGCACCTACCTAGGAGGGTCCTACAGTAACTCCACTTTCATGGGGGGAAAAGATAGCAAATAAAGAAAAAACAATATAGCACATACAATTGCGACATTCAAGCAAATTGGGATGTGTCGCAGGTACTCTACAATCACCATGGTTGCGGTGCGTTGGTGCTCAAATTATAGGCTATATCACCTTCTCTTCACCTGCCAAATACTATGCCCACAAATAATTTAGAATTACAGGACTGATAACCCCTTCCTGATGGAAGGTAAAACAAATCTTAAAGGGTAACTCCACTTTTGTGGGGAAAAGAAAAATAGCAAATAAAGAAAAAAACAATATAGCGTATACAACTGCGACACAAATAATATTGTAATTGAATGTTATTACAAAATACCTTTCCTTTTCAACCTGCAGCTGTTGTAATTTTCTGAACTTGCAATGCAATATGGCTACCTGGAGCTGTTCTGTACACAGAATATATACTGACCACACCCCAGAAACATAATTTCCTGCTTGCGTGATTGGCTCACCAATTTTCCCAGAAGTCTGCTTAAGATACAAGTCAGATTTCTGGCATCCCCTGCAACAAAAATGTCATTTTTTGTGAGATACTCCCAATAGGAACATGTCTAAAGGTATGCAGGCCCAGCAGCTTCCCTCATTAGAGCTCTGCAGCTGCCACAGCTGATCCCATTTGACCCACTCAGCACAGAGGAACAAACAGGGATTGCTTCAGAATAACAAAAAGGTAGGAATCTGCAACAAAGTTTGTTAAAATCCTTGTAATATACATAGATCTCAACAAAAGTGGAGTTACACTTTAAGTAAATCATTTTGTTTTATCATAATTTTTATGTTGAAATTATTTATTTTTGGAAGTTTTTGTTATTTCGGCTCGGTTCACATATATGTGAATCAGATGTGTTTTTTTTTTAACTACACAGGTGATGTTTATGCTTACTATGACAACTCCTGGACATTGAATTCGGAATGTCCTTATTAATAATATTTAGGTTATTTGTTGTTTTTTCCAGGTCGGTTATTTATTTACATATTCCTTTGTGCATGAGGTGGGCCACATTATTGGGTGGGTGTGGAAAGTGGGGTCCCCCAAGGTTCTGTCCTGGGGCCAATCCTGTTTAATTTATTCATAAATGATCTAGAGGAGGGGATATCCAGCATAATCTCAGTATTTGTGGATGATACTAAACTAAGCATGCCAATATCTTCTGGGCAGGATGTGGAAACCTTGCATGCGGACCTGAACAAAATAATGTAGTGGGCAACTACATGGCAGATGAGGTTTAATGTTGAAAAATGTAAAGTAATGCACCTGGGTGCCAGAAACCAGAAAGCAAATTACTCACTAGGGGGGGGGGGGGCTCTGGGTGAGTCTAGGATGGAAAAGGACCTGGGGGTACTAGTGGACAACAGGCTTGGCAGTGGCATGCAATGCCAAGCCGCTGCAAGCAAAGCCAACAGAAAACTGGGATGTATAAAAAAGGGGATTCACTCCAGAAATAAAGAGATTATTCTCCCTCTCTACAAGACTCTGGTCCGGCCACATCTGGAGTATGCTGTCCAGTTCTGGGCCCCCGGTCCTCAGGAAGGATGTGCTGGAACTGGAGAGAGTCCAGAGAAGGGCAACAAAAATAATTAGGGTAATGGAGGACATCAGCTATGAGGAAAGACTACAAGCACTGAACCTATTCTCTCTGGAGAAGAGACGATTGAGGGGGGATATGATATCAATGTACAAATACTGTACTGGCGACCCTAGCATAAGGAACAAACTATTCAGAGAAAGGGAATACAATAAGACACGTGGCCACTCACTAAAACTAGAGGAAAGGCGGTTTAACCTTAAAATACGTAGGGGGTTCTTCACTGTAAGAGCAGTAAGGATGTGGAATTCTCTTCCATAAGCAGTGGTATCAGCGGGGAGCATCGATAGTTTAAAAAAACTATTAGATGGGCACCTTAAAGACCACAACATACAGGGGTATACAATGTATGGTTAACAGCAAACACACACACATCATAGGTTGAACTGGATAGACTGATGTCTTTTTTCAACCTCACTAACTATGTAATTATGTAATTTTATACACTATATACCACACATCTAGAATGAGAAATATATTGTGTTCCATGTGTATTTTGTGTATCATAAACTTTTTTTGTATGTTTTCGTGTATATTTGTGTTTGTTTTCTGATATGCAATTACATTGCAGATAGCTCATATTTTTGTCATTTCAGGGTTTTTATTTTATTTTTCTTGATTTTCTTTTTATTTTATTTGTATGGAATGGTCATGCATTAGCCGGCAATCAAACACAGGTGATTTGAGGTGCGGTCTCTTTTTGAACTTACTCTTTAAATATCATGTGTCTTTGCCATATCGATGATGTGAACAAGCATATATGCTTGTGTGAAATGCGTCAACGTGTCCCTTGTCTGCCTGACCTGGCAATGAATAAAGAAATTTAAAGCAGAGTTCCACCCAAAAGTGGAACTTTCGCTCATTTGCTTCCTCCCCCATTTGGTGCCACATATGGCACCTTTGAGGGGGGAGGGGGAACGGGTACCTGCTTTTGACAGGTACCCCTCCCCACTTCCAGGAGACATCGCAGCAGCGCTGTCCCTCAGAAGTTCCGTCCAGTTTCTCCTTCCCCCACCGCCAAAGGCTTCATTGCTGGTTTCCCTTACAGTTAGTGCCAGTGGCAGCACTTGGCAGCCGATCCGAAAATAGGCTGCGGTGCTGGCATCGCGGGCTCCCTATACAGGTATGGAAGGAACGGATAGAAATTAATTTTGGATTCATTCATTATGTTATGATTTGAAGATTCTGATGGATCCACCTCCATCCAACCCAAAGACAATAAGTAGGAATCTATATTACTATATTTGCTGCAATATGTTTCCATTTCATATGTAGTGTGTTTTTTTATAATAATGGAAAATGTTAATGCAAAAAGAATTGGCTGATTATCCAAGAGTCAAAGACTACCGCACCTCTCAAATCTATACGTATTTATTCCTTATATTATTAAGTTGAATAAATTTCCCCATTCCCAACTGTCTTTGTTTGTTGGGCCGCGCACATACAAATAAATGAATGATCTCTCAATTTCAACCCCAATACAAAAAGAATCTTATTAAAATATTCATACATTGCCCACTAGAATAAAAACAAATTGATCCTAATCAATTCAAACCATTCTCAGAGGAGCACCGCTCACTGACCCAGGCATGAATATGACAATGCCTGCTGACATGTCTCAACCCAAACACTGGGGCTTGGTGACAACCTCTGCGTGGGGCCAAACATGTCAGGGGGTGTGGCTGGAGCGGCACTGGCTGAGGCCACACTCATTCTCGTATTCATGCACTGGGTCAGTGAGTGGTGTTCCTTGGATAATGCTTATACACCCCTAAATGGTGCATAGGCACCTGCTCCCTTCACTGCAAATGACAGGGAGATATTTATCTCAGCTCAGAGCAGCATGGCAAGTTATACCTGGAACAATTTTAATCATTTGTTGTGTCGTTACATTATTTCAGATGCTTCAAACATTAACAAAAGGTCCAAACTATCACATTATGTCGTACAAATGAAACAAATTACAAGTCACACTAGTGGAAACTGAGCTTTAGTCTACATTTCCACTATTGCTATTTAGAGTGTGACTTTGATGCAACTTTGATCCAACTCTACACTCTCTGGATCAAAGTTGCATCAAAAGTTGCATCAAATTAGTGCAGGTACCTTTTCAAAGTCGCATAGGTGGGAATGGGTGCCACTGAAATCAATGGGCTGTGACTTGTCATGCGACTCCCTCCCTGGAAGTGATGTCACTAGCTTTCAGTAACCACACCCACTTGCTGCTCTTGGACTCAGCAGGAAGAGGAATGGAAGTCATGTGACAGCACTGAATACTGTGAAATAAAGGTAGAAAAACTGTTTTTTTATTTTTTTTTTATTTTGACTCAGCTCACATTGATTTCAGGGGAGAATTTAAGGTATTAGGCTGTACTTCCGCTTAAAGTGTACTCCAACATCTCAAAGAAAGCTTCAAAGGAATATTAACTTTGAGGTCCTGACATATCATTCTCCTTAGTAGTTTCTGGTTATGTTAGGGTATGCCATAACCTGAAGCTACTAAGAAGAGTTATAGGTTAAGACATTGTTGTCGATATTATGTGCCAGGATCTTAATGTTAATTTCGTTTTCTTGCTTTGTAGCCCTGATGAAGGAGACCCTTGGGACCCCTAAAATGTGTTAGTGTCACATTTTAGCCTGTAGTTTCTTCAAAACAATCCCATCTACCCTAAAGATAACAGCACTACCGATACTCTATACTCAAACTACAAATAAACATTAATATCATGTGCAATCATATCATTGATTGTATGTTTACCGGGCGATTGGGTTCGGCATATCATGGATCGGTGGACAGATTATTGGGTGGGGCTGGGGAGGACCTAGCTGTCATGGTACACATGGGTACTAATGACAAAGTTAAGAGGAAGATGGAGAGTCCTAAAAAACGATTTCAGGGACTTAGGGACTAAATTGAGGAGTAGGACCTCCAAGGTAGTGTTGTGAGAAATACTACCGGTACCTCGAGTCACACCAGAAAGGCATCGGGAGATTAAGGAAGTTAACAAGTGGCTGAGAAGCTGTTGTAGAAAGGGGGGGTTGGGTTCCTGGAGAACTGGGCCGACTTCTCATTCGGTTACCAGCTTTTTAGCAGGGACGGACTGCACCTAAATGGGGAGGTTGCAGCTCTGCTGGGAGAGAAGATGGCCGAAAAGTTAGAGGGGCTTTTAAACTAGGTGATGGGGGGGGAGGGTCCAGATGTATGGCTAGCCAGCAGGGAGTAAGATTCAGTTGGTAATATTGGGGACATTAGTGGTAGGGTGACCAGAATTTAAAAACCCAAGGTAAGTAAGCTGGCAAATCCAAATTGCAGCCTCATAACATCTAACAAGGATGTAGTATGCGACCAGACAAAATTAAGAAGTTTGTGTACCAATGCTTGAAGTCTGGCTAACAAGATGGGAAAACTGAAACTGCTAATATACGAGGAGGATTTCGATTTTGTGGGAATTTCAGAGACTTGGCTTGACAGCTCCCATGATTGGCTGGCAACCATTCAGGGGTATTCTCTTTATCACAGAGATGGGGGGGTAAAAGAGGGGGAGGGGTATGCCTATATATCAAGAATGATGTGCAAGAGAATATGAGGGACGGCATCACTAATGGAGCTAGGGAGGAGGTGGAATCCTTATGGGTAGAGCTTCAAAGGGAGGAAACTAAGGGGAAAGTATTACTGGGCGTATGCTATAGGCCATCTAACCAGAGGGAGGAGGGGGAAGCGGACCTCCTATCACAGCTTGGAATAGTGGCAAGGATGGGAAATGTCATTATAATGGGGGATTTTAATTATCCAGATATCAACTGGGCAGAAGGAACTGAACATTCGTCTATGGCTTGCCATTTCCTAAATGTCTTGCAGGACAATTTCATGGGTCAGATGGTGAACGCCATCAAGAAACAATGAGTTACTAGGCCTACTGATTATGAATATTACAGACCTGATCCAGGACGTAGAAATATAGTGCAACTTAGGAAAGAGTGACCACAGGTCAATTGGATTCAGTATAAATCACAGTAATAGGAAACACAAGGCTAATACAAGGACATTGAATTTCAAAAGAGAGAACTTTCCTGAACTGCGCTCTTTGCTAGACAATAATAAATGGGATAAAATCCTAGGAACAAAGAACATGGAGGAAAAATGGGAGTGCTTTAACCTCCCTGGCGTTATGATTCTTTCCGATTTTAGGTGCTGAAAGCAGTACCATTATTTTGCATGTAATTCTTAAGACCAAACCAACTATTTACTTATGATTTTTTTTTTTTTACTGTGCGTTCTTCTTTATAACATCTCAGGTATGATAAAGTTTGAAACACAAAATCATAAATTATAATATAATAAATAACTATAAATAAGTTAAAGTATATATGTATATATATATATATATATATATATATATATATATATATATATATATACACACACAATACACATACTGCATATATACATACAGTATATATATATATATATATATATATTACAGTAATACTGCAGGAAAGAGCACTGGGGGGCAAACTAACTTTTTTTCAATACATTTTTGTAATGTATCAGTGTGTTTGGTGTGTTTTACTGTTTGAATTTGCCGCCGGTTCCACCCCCCTGCGAGCGTCACTTCGCAGGAGACGGAAGCCGGGGCACAGAGCATTGGGAGGAAGATCCGGCCGCCGCACACCGCCGGGATACATAGCTGGATCCCGGGGACAAGGTGAGTACCCTCTCTTACAGGATCCAGCGATCTTCCTAGCGGTACCCCGAGTGTGGCTCGGGGTTACCGCTTTTGGCACTGAAATTTAACCCCAAGCCTCACTCGGGAATACCGCTAGGAAAGTTAAGGGCATACTAAATAAAACTATTGGTCAGTGCATTCCAACAGGGAAAACATTTAAAAGAGCTAAAAGAAACCCTGGGTGGGTAGATAAACTCCAATGTAAAAATGCATATAAAAACAAAAGAAATAGCCTTACAAAAAATAAAAAAATAAAAAATACAAAGCTGAGGGGTCACTGTCAGCAGTCAAACATTACAAAGAATGCAATAAGAAATGTAAGAGCGCAAGAAAGGCGGCTAAGATAAAACACAAAAGGCATATAGCGGAAGAGAGTAAAAAAAAAAAAAACAAGAAATTCTTTAAGTATATAAATAGTAAGAAAGTGAGGCTGGAACACATTGGACCCATAAAGGATGATGAAGTTAATTTGGCTACAAAGGACAGAGAGAAGGCAAAGGTTCTGAATAAATTCTTCTCCTCGGTCTACTCTGCACAAAAGAAACGGGGGATACAGTAACCTAGACTGTAATGTTAATATACATAACACATCACAGGAACTACTCTCACGATTACCAGAAGTCAGACTCAGAAATAGCCTTTAAAAACATAAAATAAGTCACCGGGACCAGATGGCTTACACCCGAGGGTCCGTAAGGAACTCAGAAAGGTGATAGCCAGACCATTGTTCTTTATTTTTATGGACAATTTACTGACGGGAATGGTACTAGCTGATTGGAGAAAAGCCAATGTGGCACCAATATTTAAAAAAGGCCTTAGATATATCCCTGGAAACATAGTCTGCCAGCTATTGGAAGGGATGATAAGGAACTATATACAAGATTTTAGTAATGAAAACTATATCATCACTAGTAGTAATCAGCATGGATTCATGAAGAATTGTTCTTGCTAGATCAATCTTTTAACCTTCTATGAAGAAGTGAGCTGCCATCTAGATAAGGGTTGGCCTGTAGATGTGGCATATCTGGATTTTGCAAAGGCATTTGATACAGTTCCCCACAAACATTTACTGTACAAACTAAGGTACATAGGTATGGACCATAGGGTGAGTACCTGGATTGAAAACTAGTTACAGGGATGGGTCCAAAGGGTGGTGATAAATGCGAGTACTCGGTATTGTCTGGTGTGGAAAGTGGGGTCCCCCAAGTATCTGTCCTGGGACCAATCCTGTTTAATTTATTCATAAACAATCTAGACAGCTTAATCAGCTCAATCTCAGTATTTGTGGATGATACTAAGCTAAGGAGGGCAATAACTTTTAGGCAGGATGTGGAAACCTTACAAGAAGACCTGAACAAAATAATGGGGTGGGCAACTACATAACAAATGAGGTTTAATGTTGGAAAATGTAAGGTAATGTATTTGGGTGCCAAAAATATGAGCGCAAGTTACTCACTAGGGGAGAACTTCTGGGGGAATTTAGAATGTAAAAGGACCTGAGGGTCCTAGTAGATGACATGCTCAGCAATGGCATGCAATGCCAAGCTGCTGCAAGAAAAGCCAACAGAATATTGGCATGTATTAAAAAGGGGATTCACTCCAGAGATAAAATGATAGTTCTCCCACAATACAAGACTCTGGTCTGGCCGCATCTCCAGTATGCCATCTAGTTCTGGGCACCGGTCCTCAGGAAGGATGTGCTGGAACTGGAGAGAGTCCAGAGAAGGGCAACGGAGCTAATAATGGGAATGGAGGACTTCAGCTATGAGGAAAGACTACAAGCATTGAACTAATGCTCTCTGGAGTAAAAACACTTGAAAGGGGATATGATATAGATGTAAAAATACCGTACTGGCGACCCTAGAATAGGGAACAAACTTTTCAGCAAAATGGAATTTAAAAAGACATGCGGCCATTCACTAAAATAGAAGAGAAGCGGTTTAACCTTAAACTGCGTAAAGGGTTCCTTACTGTCAGAGCGGTAAGGATGTGGCATTCTCTTCCAGAAGCAATGGTATCAGCAGAGAGCATTGATCATTTCATAAAACGATTAGATGGCCACCTTAACGACCACAACATACAGGGATACACAATGTAATATTGAAATAAACACTTATACACACACTCATCATAGGTTGAACTGGATGGACTGGTGTCTTTGGCTCCAGCTGCTGTCAATCAAATCCAGTGACATGGGAGCAGGTGGCGGCGGGGCCGTGTAACACTGTCTGTGTCAATGGACGCAGCAGCAGGACTCGGGAGCGAGACCACACGGGTGCTCCCATGGAAAGCCAGTCGGGAACCCCAGAAGAAGAGGATCAGGGTTGCTCTGTGCAAAACCATTACACAGAGCAGGGAAGTATAGGCATGTTTGTTATTTAAATACAAGGGGAAAAAAAAGTCCATTTATATCTCACATGACAGGTTTCCTTTAAGATGTCAGGAACATAAATTTATATGCCCTGCGAGCCTAACTGTGCCGTTCCTTTAAAATAAATTGTTGTAATTTATGATGTCACCCTGAAACATTTTTAGGAAATGTGCTGTCTACGAAAGTTCCACAATGAATAAAATCCTTACTGTCACATCCCTAGTACAAATACATAAACTGTCAAATATAAGCGTGTCTGGATGAAGCTTATATCAGCAAGTTGACCTACGGATATACACATTTTACAATACGTAGCGTAAATATTTAAACCAGCTGCCAGTTTTGGAATTCACACTTGAAATATCTTAGAAAAGTGCGGAACAATACTTTGTGCAATTAGTATGTAAGCTTGAAAGTATGTGTTCCTTGTTACACTGAAAGGTAAGAGCCTTATATATATATATATATATATATAAAATCAAGTTGTATTGTTTAACAAAAAAACATTGCAAACAAGCGTCAAGATGTCCATCATCACTACAAAATATATGTGGTATACAGATCATTGCAAACTCTTGGCACTGGCTCACAGCATGGAGTTTGGTGCGTCCCTGTTCACCAATTCAGGTGCGAATCAAGCCCAGATTGTTGCCTGAATTCGCACCTGAATCAGAATAAAAGACACACAGGACCCTTTCAAAATGCTGACTGCGGCCGCCTCGGAGCTGTGTGAACCTGCTCCATTGAAAGCCGGTCACACTCTCCTGTCAGGCGAATTGGATTCGGGAAATTCGCATCCAATTCGCATATATGGGAACCAGGCCTAAAACACTATACAATATAAGCTCTACATTGTAATTGCAATAAACTTTTATATGGGGCACTCAGGGCAAAGTGATATGTCCACTTAGCCCAGGTTCACACTGCTCCGGCATGAAAGTCGCGCAACTTCTGATCCAACTTTGCCCTGCAACTTCAGTCCCGCTTTGATCCGACTGGCAATGGAACCGTTCAAATTGGTGCCACTCCGACTTTGCATTGCCGCACCAATTAAAAGAAAAGTTTTCTGTTCTATTTTTTGCGATTTCAGGTGCTACTTGCATAGACATCTGTGCATGAATGGGCACAGATGTCAGCCAAGAAGCACCTGAAATCACACTGACCTGCTACTTTGAAATCGGGCTACTTCAAGTGAAGTAGCACGATTTCAATGTAGCATCAATGTGAACCAGAGCTAAATGTGACTTTTTACGCTCTGGCATTGAGTTTGTATCAAAGTCAGACCAAAGTGGTGCAGGAACCTTTTCTAAAATCGGAGTGACTTGCGTCGGATCAGTTAAGACGGCTCTCATAGGGAAACATTAAATTTGACATGTCATGCGACTTGTGCTCTCATAAGTCAGATCCCATGTCGCACCAGTGTGAACCGGGCCTAAAAGTATAATTCCACCTTTTGTTTAATTTTACACCTATATTTATGGTATACCATAAAACATGGTGCAATCCCACAGCCCCCACCCTCAAACCGCCTGCTCGCTTACCTGAGGTGTGGGGTGCTTCTCTCTCCACAGGCTTCTGTAGATTTTTCAATTTGGAGGGGCAGTGCGTGGCATCGCCCGCAACTGCATCATCCATTCACAGATTGCCTTCTGCCGGATCTGAAGTTATTGAAAGGAGTGTAATGCAAGTAACTGGTACACAGTCTCCAGCTTTGGGTCACTAGGCACTTTGGGGTATGAAGACAGCAAACATTCTATTGCAGGGCTACATGTGGTTGCCATGGGCAAGGGACATTTACAGTCAGTTAAAGCAGCCTGTCAGTAGCGTGTACCTGTTACAGGTGTAACTAACTAATGAAGTATGGTTGGCTGTGTCCCATGAAACGCCTCCATCCCCATCGATATACAAAGAAACATGAATTGCCCGTGGGACTTTAGATGAGGCACAACACACTCATTATTAAAATCAATGAAGTAAATATTTATTGGTAAATACAATTTCCAACAGATCAGTGACATATTTGCCATATAGTCAAGCAGATTGGTCAATATATACATATTAATTCCGTAGCCAGGTGTTTCAAAGATCAATCCATAATAGGGGTGAACTTGCATCTATGTAACCGGATGCATTTCATGACACAGGGTCACTTCTTCAGGGGTTGATGAACACACGATTGTATATCTGCAAGACATCACGTGCTCATGATCTAATGGTAGTTGTCTGGAAATGTTTGACCCGGGAACTGTGGGTATGGGATTCAAAGGGTCTAGCAGTGCAAACAGGATAAGATGGAATGGCGGGCATGGAGAGCAATCCAACAAGTCCTCCACCATGATGGCATTGTAAGACATGCTGACAAGGAGTGAGGAGTAACAAGACTGACCACCGTGGAGAGTGTGCAGGGCCCTGACGAACCCCTGAGGCAGTGACGCTTTGGCATGAAACGCATCGGGTTTCATAGATGCAAGTTCACACCTATTATGGGTTAATATTTGAAACACTGTACCTGGCTATGTAATTAATATGTATATATTGACCAATCTGCATGACTATTTGGCAATTATGTTACTGTTGATCTGTTGGAAATTGTATTTACCAATAAATCTTTACTTTATTGATTTTATTATTGAGTGTGTTGCACCTCATATAAAGTCCCAGGGGCAATTCATGTTTCTATGTTACAGGTGGGATGACCTCTTGCAGAGACGGAAATGTTGGGGAGCAGATCAGCATCGCTGAGGTCCCCATTGTGTACATGTGTACAGAAGTTCAATAGTTAATTGAAGAAGTGCATGTATTCAGCACACACTAGGTGCACGTCGGTGCCTATTCTGCTACTGGGGAGAGGTAGTGGAAAACACTGGATGGGTGAATGTGGACATAAGCTCAGCGTGTACCTCTTAAATGCAAGCTACAGTGAGAGGTGTACGCCCATCTCTGAAAAGTGGAGGCCCACCTTAAGGTCGAGTATTCCCCCATGGCAGCCTTATCCCAGGGCATTGATGGAAATGGCACAGAGTAAAGATACAAGTAAACGTGCTGATGCTTAGTACATCAAGAGAGTGGAGGCCCACCTTAAGGTCAAGTATTCTCCCATGGCGACCTTAGCCTTGTCCCAGGGCATTGATGGAAAAGGCACAGAGTAAAGGTACAAATAAATGTGCTGATACTTAGTACATCAAGAGAGTGGAGGCCCACCTTAAGGTCGATTATTCCCCAACAGCGGCCTCAGCCTTGTCCCAAGGTATTGATAGAAACGGCACAGAGTAAAGGTACAAGTGATAATGCTGATGCTTAGTACATAAAGAGACTTTGTTCATGTTTGTCATCTACCAGGTCATGAGGGTAGCTCAAGTAAAGGTACCCCATGTGTAAAGGAGAGTGACCCTGTTACAGGTGCCTAGCGTAGCCCAGAAGAACTCACCCCAGGGGCAGTCCTCTTATGTGACCCAGAACTTGGCGCCCAATGAGTTAACAGGAAGCTTTGGAGAAATAAGGGCAGCACGGTGGTGTAGAGGTTAGTACTTTCGCCAACCAGCAAAAGGGGCGCTGGTTCAAATCCTGACCATGACACTACCTGCCCTAAGTTTGCATGTTCCCTGTGCCTGCGTGGGTTTCCTCCCAAAGACATGCTGATATGTTAAATGGTTCCTCTCTAAAAAAATTAACCCTTATATGTGTATGTATGAATATGAGTTAGGGATCTTAGATTGTAAGCTACTTGAGAGCAGGGAATGATGTGAATGTACAATGTATATGTAAAAGCGTTGCGTAAATTCATGGTCCTTTAAAAGTACCTGAAATAAATAAAGTGTTGCCTGCCTACCCCAGCCCTACACCCTGAAAAAGTATATAAGAAAAAAAAAATGTTTAAGTTCCTGATTGTGTAACAGGAAGAGGGAGAAAGAACGAGATGAAGTACCTAAAGTGAATGAAGGTCCACATTAAACTGGTATACACCATTGGTCTGTGTGTTAAGATATGCCCAATGACCTCCTGTGTGATTGCTAATATTATTATATATTTTACAGCACAGGAGTACAGACTGCACAATATAATTTGAAGCATTTAGATTAATCAGTGAATATCCTTACAAATCTTGAAAATCATTGCCCTTTGATTAGCTATACTTTACTGCGTCAGTTAATCAGCATACATAAAACTAAGGATCTTATACCTAGTATGAAATTATATATTGCAACACTCTAACATGTTTAATATGCATAATAAGCTATACTTATATTAGAATACTATGCTGCCTAGCCCCTGACATAAATATGTAGCCGAAATGTATTTAAATGGTCATATATAGCAAAAGAAGAACTTGATTATTATGAAAGCTGGATGTGATAATAATTACATAATATGCTTAAATCTTTACATTGACATGACATTAAAGCAAATCTATCATTATTTAATGAGCGGTATAAACAGATGTCGCCTGACACCATTACTGATATCTCTGTGCAACAGGGTTTTAAATAACATTTCCGGAATAGTAATGTGCAGAGCTCACCCTCCAAAATATGTACATTCAAAACAAGTAGCATAGATATACACAATAGGAAAAGGTTAAACACTGGATATCCTTATAAAATATTTTTCATTAATGAGATAATACAGGGGTTCCCAACCCACAGGCCGAGGACCGGTCTGTGGCTTGTTGTGGGCCAGGCCACATGGCATTGGGTGGGCAGCAGGCAAGCAAGCAAGCATAACCTGCACTTCAACCCTCCCACCACCGAAGGGCACCCTCTCCCTTTCCCACAGTACACTGTGGTCACCTTACTGGCACCGGCCCGGAGATGACAGGCTGCACATGCCCCCAGAGGTGTCAGGTTTCAGCAACACCCCTCCCAAGGTGACAAGGGCAGTGCACACACAAAAGAGTTGACAAGCTGCACACCATCATAAGGGGACAGGCTGCACCAACATCCCCCCAGGTGGCACTCAAACAAGGGAGGTGACAGGCAGCACATACACATACCACCCCAGTCACCCCCCCCCCCCAGAAGTGACAGGCAAGACACACACCACCCCAGCCCCCTAAACCCCTAGCCTCTCCCTGAGGTAACAGGCGGCACTCACACAAGGGAGGTGACAGGCAGCACACACAACCCCAGCCCCCTATACCCCCCTCCCAGAGGTGCGGGGCAGCACAACAACACCCCAGTCCCCCCCCCCAACCCAACCTATCGCCGCGACCAACAACCCACCCCCCCAGGTCCATGGAGGGGTATTGGTCACTAAGGCCAATCACTGGTGCTGGGAAGGTTGGGAACCGCTGTGATAATAGAAACATTTAATGAAATGTGCACGCTTTTTCCCCCCATATGATTAACAAAACCTGCACTTTTTAGGGTCCAACATGGACCCAGCCTCAAACTGACTCTACTGTGATCCCATGACAGTAAAGCTTACACCTATGGCATGGTATTTTAATTACCTTAGCTAGTATACTTTGATGGTTGGGGTGACCAGACTACCCAGTTTCTGGGGACAGTACCTGATTTTTGGGGGCTGTCCCCGGGAAAAAAAATGTCTACTATTTTGTCCCCGGTTAAAAGACTGTGTTCCTGATTTCTTTAATAATGGCATCTCCATCCCAGGGCTGCTACAGGGTAATCAATTTTAGAAACATTTCTGTTACTGGCTGGCGGTTATTGATGATGTCACATGCCAATAATATGTGGTCTTCCCAATTACTCCCCTCTCAGTGTCAGGAATCAGCAGCAGAGATGGCCAGATATTCATAGCTATACTTAGAAACTGAGACCAGACTATACAGTAAAATACGTTTATTAATAGTAAAACAAAAAACATCCACACACCAGCAAACAACAAGCAAACGTGAAGATACAAGTGAACTACAACCAAATAAACAAAGCGCCTAAGTAACAGTAAGCCTAACTATAATACAATATATACAAGATGAGAAACACAGGTCACAAGGAATACCGGAGATGCAAGGAAGGGGGAACCAGGACAGCAACAAGGGGAGCAGATATAAGGCAGCATGGTACAGGATGCAGCACAGAATGCAGCACAGCAAAGCAAAACAATACACTAGCGCAAGGTGTATCAACAGAAGAGGGACTTAAGTACCCTCCTAGCAGCCAGCATCACTGATTACTGGGATCTGCTAAGTACTAGGAGACATCTGCTGGTGGACACTGAAACTACAGCTTTCCACATTTGGAAGCACAGTGCCACCAGCAGGTGACACATAGCTTAGCTTGTGCAGCCTTTAATGCGGGAGGAAAGAATATGGATTATATGCCACCATGCTCTTCCTTGTGATATTGACCTGCCATGCATACCTGGCCTGCTTTCTTGACCGACAGAAAATTATGCTCAGATGTTGTTAAACCATACTCCTTTAAGCCCCTCTCTACTGTTAGCACAATTTGGCCGAACCAAAAATTTGGTGTGGCATGCAAAGCACATCACTATTATCCCTACCCCCTGCTCCACCTCTTCCTTGCCCCAATAAAAGTGGACGCAGTCCATAGTGTGCCCCCGGATTTCATTTTGTAAATCTGGTCATCGTATTTTAGATGCACTGATTTCATACAGATTGCTTAGATAGTTTAGCTGGATCCTCATATTACATTACATATTATGTTTTGGTTAATCTAAAATTGATTGTAATCAATTTTGTGCAAAAGAATCACTTTTATACACATAGGCTTATTGTTATACTGTATAATAGTGCAGTGCACAGAACAATGGTGTATATCAGTTTAGAAACCAACAGCCACCAGGTGTCACCTCACACCAATTTATAGCAGTTCAAATCTTAAAGCTGTAAATTGTTGTGTGTAGAATACATTCACATTAATTATTAGACTATTTTTGCATCACTTCTGCAATGTGTTTACATTGTAGTGGTGATTAAAATGATCAGCTTTTATTTATTCATGTAAACCCTTTATCCCAAAAGGGAAAAACTATTTGCTGCAATTAATTATAACATGTGAGCTAGAGTTTGGCTTCAATTAGTTAGTTATTTAAATCTACTAATACATTTAACATTGACAATGCTGCGGTCTGCTGTGTCTCCTGTGCTCATTCATCCAGCGTTGTCTCTCACTAATACAGGAGATATGTTACTGGACAGATGACCAGGTAAAAACAAAGAGGAAAAAGCCAAAGAAAAGAAAACTGATGCAGCCACCCCATCTTATGTGTGGTAAGCTGAAATATAATACATTTTTGGTTTTGAGTTTAATACCACTCTAAGGTAAAAAAAAAACTCTTAGACTTTAGAACCACTTTAATATGCTTTGTGGATGGAGGTGCTTTACACACTTCCGATTCTATGTATTCTAGCAATGAATACAAAGCTTCCTCTGATTGGCTGAGTCAGCCAATCAGAGGAAGCTTTGTATTCATTGATAGAATATATTGCTTTCTCTGAGCGGCTGGGCGCCGATCAGATAGACTCTACTGTGTTCCAGGTATGAGACAGGAAGTCTCAGTTCAAACTCGAAACACAGTGCGGTATGCTGTGTGTAGCCTCAACTACATACAGTTTATACCGCACATCCAGCGGCCTCTCATGTTAATGAGGAACGTAGTTCCTTTGGGCCAGCTTGGTATACTATGTAAAGTGTATCAAAAGCTGGAGTTCAGCTTTAGGTTTTGACAATAAAACATGGAAGCTGATTGGTTTCTATGCAGAGCTGCATCAGATTTTGCACACTCCAGTTTTTGTAAATCCCCACTCCAGGTCCCGCATCACTTTCTTTCCTTCCTATGTCACCGGGAGCCAGCTGTCTCTTCTAGATTCCTGTAGCCAGCCCCTGATAATACGCGGCCAGGTAGCATTACAGCCTCTGTGAACCTGCTCCTGCAGCCTCCTGCGATATGTGACGAGGACATCCCAGGAGGCTTCAAGAGCAAGACATGCCATTCTTGCCTAGAGAAGGAAAAGGGTGATCGGAGTAAAACAATTCAAGCAGGGAAAACTTAATTTTTGACATGAAGGTCCACCTAAAATTTGGACCTATTGTTTTTGACAAGAAAACCTGGATGCTGATTGGTTTCTTTGCAGAACTATATCAGAGCTTCCTCTGAGTCAGCCAATCAGAGGAAGCTTTGTATTCATTGATAGAATATATTGCTTTCTCTGAGCGGCTGGGCTCCGATCAGATAGACTCTACTGTGTTCCAGGTAAGAGACAGGAAGTCTCAGCTCAAACTTGAAACACAGTGCGGGAAGCTGTATGTAGCCTCAACTACATACAGTTTATACCGCACCTCCAGCGGCCTCTCATGCTAATGAGGGACATAGTTCCTTTGGGCCAGCTTGGTATACATTGTAAAGTGTATCAAAAGCTTAAAGCTGGAGTTCAGCTTTAAGTTTTGACAATAAAACCCAGAAGCGGATTGGTTTCTATGCAGAGCTGCACCAGATTTTGCAGGCTCCAGTTTTAGTAAATCCCCTGCTCCGGGTCCCGCATCACTATCTTTCTTTCTTATGTCACCAGGAGTCGGCTGTCTAGTCTGGATTCCCTGTAGCCAGAATCCAAGACAGACAAACCGCTCAGGTGAGATTAAAAATCAGGTGCGAGTCAGATCCGCAATCCAGGCAGCACTCCAAACAAGAGATAGTGACCGCACTCCAATGTAGATGAAAGCATTGAAGTATTTATTCATCACCACGAACATCAAACATGACTAGCACATCACAGGACAGGTACATAGGTTGACGCGTTTCACAACACTGATGATCGCTTACTCTTAACCATGCGTACATAACCATATGGTTATGAGTAAGCGATCATCAGTGTTGTGAAACGTGTCAACCTATATACCTGTCCTGTGATGTGCTAGTCATGTTTGATGTTCGTGGTGATGAATGCATACTTCAATGCTTTCATTCCAATATCCAGCCCCTGATGATACAGGCTTGCATTCCAGACTCTGTGAACCTGCTCCTGCAGCCTCCTGCAAAATATGGTGGGGACATCCCAAGAGGCTGCAGGAGCTATACATGCCATTCTTACCTAGAGAATGGGCTGGAGTAAAAAATTCAAGAGGTGAAAACTTAATATTTAGCATAAAGATCCACTTAAATTTTTTGTTAGATATTGGAAAACCCCAGCAGATGAACATTTCTTATAACGCTTGGGAACTCAATTGAGTCTGCACACCTGTTGTAACCATTATGATGTTCTTCCATTCTATGATGGAATCATTATTTAAAATCATGGAGAATGTAACAGGAGATGCTGGAACATGCAGAGAAAAGAATGAAAACCCAAAGCTACCAGATTGACAGAAATTCTGAAATTAGATAGATCTTTCTATTGTTGGGGTCTTCAAACTATGGCCCTCCAGTGGAATGTCCAAGACATATACCGTAAAAAGGTAGGTGCTAACTCTCCTTTTGAGTTGACCGACCCTTTAAGAAAGGCCTATGCCTCCTTGATGAACAACGTGGATATTAAATTATTATTTTCCTCTCTATCTTACCTTCATTGTGATTTCAGTACAACACACTCACTGACCATCTCATATTATGACAAGTTGGGCGCCAGGCTCATTTTCTGGAGAGTGCTGAAGATGAATGGAGAGTCTCACTGTCATTCTATTTATATAAAATCTTCCAGCTCACTACATCATATTTTAAAGCTCTTTGAAGTAGCTTCTCAGCCCGGCAATGAGTAAAGACCTTTGTAACTTGATTTCACATCCTGGCAGCTATTGTGGCAGTCCGGCAACGTCAATCTTCCCGGTATTTTATATTTCAGTAATTACGTGAATAGGATATTTTTTGCATCCTGGCTGTTTGCTGTTGAAAACACTCATCTTAGAGATGAATTAATTTCCTTCCAGACAGCTATGAGAACTCTTCATTTTATACACTTTTCAATACTCATGTAAGTGGTTAGAAAATGTAAAAGGAAGTGCTGGGGAACTATTGTCTGGCATTAGTTGGCTTTCTATAAACATTTAAGCTCTATGCTATTTGTGTAAGAATTCAGTGTGACTCCAGTTTCATTAATCGCTTGCCGACCGCCCTATTGCATTTTTCCTGCTACGGGAAGGCAGCTGTGCGTAGGATCATATATATATATATATATACATACATACATACACACACACACTTATTTATTTATTTCAGGTTCTTATATAGCGCTGTCAGTTTACGCAGCGCTTTACATATACATTGCACATTCACATCAGTCCCTGCCATCAAGGAGCTTACAACCTAAGGTCCCTAACTAACATTCATACATAGGTAGGGACAATTGTTTTTTTTTTATACAGGATCCAATTAACCTACCAGCATGTCTTTGGGGAGTGGGAGGAAACCGGAGTACCTGGGCGCAAACCCACTCATGCACAGGGAGAACATGCAAACTCCAGGCAGGTAGTGTCGTGGTTGAGATTCGAACCAGCGACCCTCTTGCTGCTAGGTGAAAGTGCTAACCACTACACCACTGTGCTGCCCAATATACACTGTATATACATATACACCAGTGGCAGCCGGTCTATAGGGGGCGCAGGGGCGCTGCCCCCCCCAATCTGTGTAAAAAAATAAATAAATAAAAAAAATTACAATTTTCAGCCCACTAGGGGCGCCGGACCTACTATGGTCTATGGGGGAGGGGGGGGTTTGCACCCCACGTGCGCCAGGCAGAGGCGCTGATTGGCAGCCTTCTGGGGGTCATCGGGGCACAGAGCAATGCGCCCCGACACAATATAATAATAGACTTTGAGATTTGGAGTTGCTGCTCCTAATACAGGGAGCTTTAGAAATTCTTCAATTTAGTGTTAGGTATACATTTAGGAACAGGGTCCTCACATTTTTTAAACAAAGGGCCAGTTCACTTCCATCCTTCTTGGGGGCCAGATTGAATTCTCTGGCTCAGGTGGGAGTAAAAATTCCTTGGTGCCACTGGGAGAAACAAATGCCCCCCACGTCACTGGTCAGTGGGGCTAAATAAATTCCCTGACATCAGTGGCTAGTAAGAGTAATACTTACATTGGTGTCAGTGGGAGTAATTAATGGCCTGACATCATTGTTAAGACTGGTGCCTCATCATTGGTGCCAATAGCAGGAACTTAGTGCCCATCATTGTTGTTCAGTGGGAGGAATGGTGCCCCATTATTGAGAGTTTAAACCACCTGCCGGCTGCCTGCAGTACATATACTGTGGCAAGTTGGCTCTGTCTCGCAAAACAACGTAACTTTATGTAGTTTTGAGGGACCGTTAGTGGGGACGCACGCATGTGCCAATTAGCTACAGGGGGAGCCAATCAGGGGGTCCGTTTGCGGGACCGTTGGTGGGGAAGCACGCACGGGCCAATTGTCTACAGGGGGAGCCAATCAGGGATCCGGCGGCCATGATTGCTGCCAGGCACCCGCCAGTGCCATCTTAAGGGCATTAAAGAGCCCCGGGCAATGCAGTGCACTGGGGCCCTGCCTACACAATCATCCACGAGCATAAAAATACAAATTATCGATAAGGTGATATTTATTGGTGCAGCAGTGCCAGGCTAATGACAGCTTCCAAGTTGGGCGGCTGGGTCTGGTGACCACACACACGGACGGGAGTCAGACTCAACTGTCCTGTGTGTGCCTGTTCCTGTTGAGGTGGACAAGCATTCCTGCAGTTGTGGGCTCCCCCTCCACGGCCCAAGTGGCCTGACAGCAATGCAGGGCCGACAGGTGCTTGCCACCTGCTAAGTTCGGCAGCAGGATGCACACCGGAGTCGGGACTAATGCTTGACTGGGGCTGAGCCAGGCAAGTTGGGCCCCCAGGCAACTGCCCAGCTTGCCCATTCGGTAAGATGGCCCTAGCACCTGCGATCGCTCCCTGTAGAGACAGAACGGCGGTCTGCCGTTGTAAACACGGCAGACCGCTGTTCTGTCAGAAATGAACACAGAGCTCCTGTGTTCCTCCTATTTAGGTCTCTGTTCATTCAGCAAGCCCATACCCCAAACAGTTAGAAAGCACCCCCTAGGGACACATTTAACCCTTTGATTTCTCCTGGTGTTAACCCCTTCCCTGTCAGTGTCATTAGTACAGTAACAGTGGATATTTTTAGCACTGATTACTGTAGCAATGTCACTGGTTCCCCCAAAAGTGTCAAAAATGTCAGTAAGGTGTCCGATCTGTCCGCCGCAATGTCGCAGTCTCACTAAAAATTGCTAATTGCCGCCATTACTAGTAAAAAAAAAAAGACTTATTTCCTCTAGTTTGTAGATGCAATAACTTTTGTGAAAACCAATCAATATAGACTTATTCTGATTTTTTTTTTACCAAAAATATGTAGCAGAATACATATTGGCCTAAAATGATGAAAAAAATGTAATTCTTAATTTTTTTTCTATTGGGAATGTTATAAAGCAGAAAGTAAAAAATATTGTTTTTTTTTTTTCTCTTCAGAATTGTCGCTCTTATTTTGTTTATAGCACAAGAAATACAAATCACAGAGGTGATCAAATACCACCAAAAGAAAGCTCTATTTGTGGGGAAAAAGGACATCAATGTATTTAGGTACAGCATCTCATGACTGCACAATTGTCCGTTGAAGCAATGCAAAATGGCCTGGTCATTAAGGGGGAAAATCTTCTGGTCCAGAAGTGGTTAAAAAGTAAGTAAACTTCCATACATGCCTTTTACCTACACGTAAGCCTATAATAAGACTTACCTATGGGTGGTGTAAGTATCTCCTAAACATGCATGGTTTAGGAGATGTATACATTACAGGGGGAAAAAAGAATGTCCAGCAGCATAAAACCACTTTAACTGTACCAAATGCATGAAGGAGCAGCATTGTCACAGTGCTGGGATAGGAAGTATTTTAGGACTACAATAAACTTCATCCTCTACTCTTCTCTTTAACATAAGGGAAGTGTTCTGATAATATTGTTTTAGATAAGTGTGAAGGGTTGACAAGACATCGCTGAATTTCTGGCATAAACAGCAGGTCTTTGCACTTATCCAACAGATTATACAAAATGCTTTTGATGGTATATTTTACACTTCCTAGTGGCAGATGTCTGTGTTCCCTGCATGTGCTGTTGCTCCTTCCTCTCCCCTTCCACCCCTTCACCTCTCAGTAGTGATGAAGGGGTCAGAAGGTGGAATCACAGTGACCGCAGATGTAGCATCCTCCTAGGTAGGTGCTAGTGAGAGAGTAAAGTTTTGAGCTCTGTCTGCTTACCAGAGAGCTGCAGGTAAATCTATATTGCTTTCTGCCTACCAGAGAGTAGGATCTGTTAGTGAGGTCTGCTCGTTGTGCTTAGTATGCGATTCATTCACTCTAGAAAGTGTTTCACACTGGTCCAATAGGGAGGCATGTTGGACAGTGGGAGGAAACCTGACAAATGGGTGCAAAGGGTTTTGATCCAGTCCTGGAGATTGGCAGAGGGCAGGTCACCTTGGTGCATTCTAGGATACTGTATAAAAGCCAGGAGCACATGTGCTGCAGGGTTTTTGGCTGGAAAGCAGAGTCCCAGAGGACGGGAATGGCTGCCTCCTCCTCTGAATAGGTGCCATGCGGTCGCAGGAGGTCATCCTGAAGGCCTGAGAAAAGGATGAGAGGAGCTGAATCCAGAGGTCCAGGAGAGCTGATTGAGAGGGGGAGACACTAGAGACCCTGGGTCCCCAGTATCGTGAGAACAGGGACCCGTTTCAAGGGGCCTGACCTGAGGGGGGCCACCCCTAAGTGTAGGATAGTCAGCGGACGAGTGTCAGCAGTGGAGAAGAAAATGGATGCTAGTGAGAGTGTCCTGAAGATAATTGCCTGTGCCCTGATATGCTTCCTGCCTACCTGTGTTTGAGCCGGTTTGACCTTGACTCTCCTCTGGATTCCCACCTGCCTACCTGTGACCTCGACCTGTGCTTTGACCTTGCTCCTGTCTGCCCAACTGTGCAGAGCTGCTGTTAGAAATCATGGGGCCCCGTACAGCCTACCTGGCAAGCCCCCCCCCCCAAATTTATCAAGACAATATTTTCACTAAAAATACACTAAAATCAATGTGAATTAGCCCTTTTTTTAATTTTTTTTTTTTACAATTTTTTTTTAATGTATAACTTTTTTTTTTTAATGCTAAAAATGTGTACAATTATTTTATTTTACAATTTTTAACAATTATTTATTACAAGAGCTGCGAGGGGGGGGGGGCTTCACAGTGAAAGGGAGGCACACGGGAAGGGGGGGGGGGTTTTGAAGCAGGCAGAAAAGCAGGGGGATCTGTGAGCAATTACAGGAATGATGCCCTATGTCTGGGTCTCTCCCTGTAGCAGGTGAAAGCTGGCAGGAGGGGGAGGAAATGGCTTTTAGCTGCTGCACAGGGCTTCCTTCTGTAAGTTCCCTCCCAACTGTACCGATTCCCATTGCTTTTGGGGCCCCCCTATGTGCCCGGGCCCCCTACAGGAGGACTGGTGGTCCCCCCCTATCAAGGGCCCTGCGCTTATGTACTAACTCCGGCTTGTATCCTGACCCTGCTCTTGTCTCACATTCCTGTGCCCACATTGCCTAGATGTTGACAACCCCTTGGCTTGTGTTCCGGCTACACTACTGCCTACTGATCCAGCATCACGGAGTTCCAGTTTCAGATGCCTGTCTGGCGATCCACAGCCATCAGCTTTCTGTTAAGCCCTCGTGTTCCACACTACCTGTCATATCTACCAGGGGTGTTGGACAGGAGGTGCAAGAGAAGCCCCCTTTACAGCTTGATCTTCACCAGGTACGTGATAGTCCCTCTGTCCCTCTTTCCCCCTCATTTGTCCCTCATTTTGGTCTGATCTATATAGTTGTATATAAAATGCACTTTTTATCTTTCAAAAAGTATTTTCCAGTGCTAAACCTTTCATCCAATTTCTAAATTGCTATATTTGTAAATTTCAAAAGCCGGTATAAAGGAATAATAGTGGTAAAAAAAAGCTCTTGTGGGTTTAACTAATCATATTTGTATAACTCTCATTGAAGGGGGCGTGGTAGGGGGTGTGTCCTATGCCTACATACTTTTGCTAATAGGTGACCTTTGTTCCCATCTCAAAACATTGGGAGGTATGTGTAAACTTACCACAGTATCAGGGGCCCATCAGCAAAGATAAACGTGGTCAGTTTACAGAGGGGAGGACAGCACCAGGCATGATTAACCAGGTATTTTAGAAAATACAAAGGGCCAAATGTCACATCACAAGCACTATGCTGTTATTCATGCTTTAAAGTGAGGTGATCAGATTTTTAAAAATGAAATCCGGGGATTTATATATTTTATTTTACTAGTAAGGGCAGCAATCAGCGACTTATATCGGGATTGCGAAATTGCAGCAGACAAATCGGACACGGAGTGACACTTTTGATACTTTGTGGGAACCAGTGACACTAATGCCGTGATCAGTGCTAAAAAAATGCACTGATAATGACACTGGCTGGGAAGAGGGTAACATCTAGGGCAGTGATGGCAAACCTTGGCACCCCAGATGTTTTGGAACTACATTTCCCATGATGCTCAACTACACTGCAGGGTAAAGGAGCATCATGGGAAATGTAGTTCTAAAACATCTGGGTGCCAAGGTTTGCCATCACTGATCTAGGGTAATCAAGATAATGGAAAAAATACCCCCCCCCCCCCCTAATGTAGTAGGAGCGGGGGGGGGGGGGGTAATAAGAATTTTCAATTTTTTTTTTCAATTCCGCACTGACTGTCTTTGACATTGCCCCGACCCCTGTTCAAATCCAATCCAGGGACAAAACCGGGGACAGATTTGGTCCGGGGGTAGTGTCCTCAGTCCAGGGACTGTCCCTGGAAACGTCTGGTCACCCTACTTTAAAAGAACAAGATCAATAACTTTTTATTTTATTTTTTTAGAATAACAACAACTTTAACTGTATATTGTATATGGAATTCATAGTCACTAACAATTTATTATATTTGCCTTTTAAACCTTGGTCACCCTGGCACGTATGGTGCACTTTAAATGGCAGCTCTTTTGTTGGCGTCATCTCACTTAGCGAATGCAACATTCACTGTAGTAGCTGTAAATCAAATGCTATTTTTGATCCAAAAACACAATCTTACAGTGCTGGTCATAGAGATCTGCCCTGGTTATGGGCTGAAGCCAGCATAATATGTTAACAGCTAATGCCAGTTTAACAAATATGCCTTATGAATTCTACCTTTGTAGATCGATCGATAGGTCACCACTGGAACACTTTAAGCAAAGCAGGCAAAGATCTGTCCCAGAAAATGCTGGCCTAATTGCAATGAAAACTCAAGGCAGACTGATTTCTTCACAGTGGCAGGCTGTGACAGCATCTGACCCTGAGCGCTACTAAGAAATGTTTTCCTCTTTATCTTATTCTATCATGATGTGTGCCTGATTATCGTGTGTGCTGAACCCTGTCATTTCCGGAATATCCATGTCTGAAGATCATCAGTTTAGAAGCTAATTAGAATACAAATCAAGTCACTCAATCTCGCTAGTAAAGACTACTTCATGCGTAGGTTATTATCCATTGTCAGAGTGACGGAGTCGTCTGAAAAAACTTTTTAAAATGTAAGTGCCAGTGAACAATAGCACACTATACATCTCAAATCAGCCCCAATTTCTGCACCTTCAAACATCACATCAGCCTTCATTTCTGCAGATACAGATATAGGATCAGCCACACTTTCTGCATCTTCAAACTTCAGATCAATCATAATTCCTAAACTTGCCGTCTTCAGATCAACCTCAAATCCAGCACACTGCCTACTAAAATCAGTTCCAATTCCTGCACCCTCACACCTCAGATCACCCCAATTCCTGCACCATCACACCTCAGATCACCCCAATTCCTGCACCATCACACCTCAGATCACCCCAATTCCTGCACCTTCACACCTCAGATCAGCCCCATTTCCTGCACCCTCACACCTCAGATCACCCCATTTCCTGCACTATCACACCTCAGATCACCCCAATTCCTGCACCTTCACACCTCAGATCACCCCAATTCCTGCACCTTCACACCTCAGATCACCCCAATTCCTGCACCATCACACCTCAGATCACCCCAATTCCTGCACTATCACACCTCAGATCACCCCAATTCCTGCACCTTCACACCTCAGATCAGCCCCATTTCCTGCACCCTCACACCTCAGATCACCCCATTTCCTGCACTATCACACCTCAGATCACCCCAATTCCTGCACCTTCACACCTCAGATCAGCCCCATTTCCTGCACCCTCACACCTCAGATCACCCCATTTCCTGCACTATCACACCTCAGATCACCCCAATTCCTGCACCTTCACACCTCAGATCACCCCAATTCCTGCACCTTCACACCTCAGATCACCCCAATTCCTGCACCTTCACACCTCAGATCACCCCAATTCCTGCACCATCACACCTCAGATCACCCCAATTCCTGCACCATCACACCTCAGATCACCCCATTTCCTGCACTATCACACCTCAGATCACCCCAATTCCTGCACCTTCACACCTCAGATCAGCCCCATTTCCTGCACCCTCACACCTCAGATCACCCCATTTCCTGCACTATCACACCTCAGATCACCCCAATTCCTGCACCTTCACACCTCAGATCACCCCAATTCCTGCACCTTCACACCTCAGATCACCCCAATTCCTGCACCTTCACACCTCAGATCACCCCAATTCCTGCACCTTCACACCTCAGATCACCCCAATTCCTGCACCATCACACCTCAGATCACCCCATTTCCTGCACTATCACACCTCAGATCACCCCAATTCCTGCACCTTCACACCTCAGATCAGCCCCATTTCCTGCACCCTCACACCTCAGATCACCCCATTTCCTGCACTATCACACCTCAGATCACCCCAATTCCTGTACCTTCACACCTCAGATCACCCCAATTCCTGCACTATCACACCTCAGATCAGCCCCATTTCCTGCACCCTCACACCTCAGATCACCCCAATTCCTGCACCTTCACACCTCAGATCACCCCAATTCTTGCACCTTCACACCTCAGATCACCCCAATTCCTGCACTATCACACCTCAGATCACCCCAATTCCTGCACTATCACACCTCAGATCACCCCAATTCCTGCACCTTCACACCTCAGATCATCCCAATTCCTGCACTATCACACCTCAGATCAGCCCCATTTCCTGCACCCTCACACCTCAGATCACCCCAATTCCTGCACCTTCACACCTCAGATCACCCCAATTCTTGCACCTTCACACCTCAGATCACCCCAATTCCTGCACTATCACACCTCAGATCAGCCCCATTTCCTGCACCCTCACACCTCAGATCACCCCAATTCCTGCACCTTCACACCTCAGATCACCCCAATTCCTGCACCTTCACACCTCAGATCACCCCAATTCTTGCACCTTCACACCTCAGATCACCCCAATTCCTGCACTATCACACCTCAGATCAGCCCCATTTCCTGCACCCTCACACCTCAGATCACCCCAATTCCTGCACCTTCACACCTCAGATCACCCCAATTCTTGCACCTTCACACCTCAGATCACCCCAATTCCTGCACCTTCACACCTCAGATCAGCCCCAATTCCTGAACCCTTCCACCTCAGATCAGCTCCAATTCCTGAACCCTCCCACCTCAGATCAGCCCCAATTCCTGCACCCTTCCTCCTCAGATCAGCCCCAATTCCTGCACCCTCCCACCTCAGATGAGCCCCAATTCCTGCACCCTCACACCTCAGATCACCCCAATTCCTGCACCTTCACACCTCAGCTCAGCCCCATTTCCTGCACCCTCACACCTCAGATCAGCCCCAATTCCTGCACCCTTCCACCTCAGATCAGCTCCAATTCCTGAACCCTCCCACCTCAGATGAGCCCCAATTCTTGCACCTTCACACCTCAGATCACCCCAATTCTTGCACCTTCACACCTCAGATCACCCCAATTCCTGCACCTTCACACCTCAGCTCAGCCCCATTTCCTGCACCCTTCCACCTCAGATCAGCTCCAATTCCTGAACCCTCCCACCTCAGATGAGCCCCAATTCCTGCACCCTTCCTCCTCAGATCAGCCCCAATTCCTGCACCTTCACACCTCAGATCACCCCAATTCTTGCACCCTCACACCTCAGATCACCCCAATTCCTGCACCTTCACACCTCAGATCAGCCCCAATTCCTGAACCCTTCCACCTCAGATCAGCTCCAATTCCTGAACCCTCCCACCTCAGATCAGCCCCAATTCCTGCACCCTTCCTCCTCAGATCAGCCCCAATTCCTGCACCCTCCCACCTCAGATCAGCCCCAATTCCTGAACCCTCCCACCTCAGATGAGCCCCAATTCCTGCACCCTTCCTCCTCAGATCAGCCCCAATTCCTGCACCTTCACACCTCAGATCACCCCAATTCTTGCACCTTCACACCTCAGATCACCCCAATTCCTGCACCTTCACACCTCAGCTCAGCCCCATTTCCTGCACCTTCACACCTCAGATCAGCCCCAATTCCTGCACCCTTCCACCTCAGATCAGCCGCAATTCCTCAGAGTTGTATAAAGTACTCGAAACCCATACTTGAGTAAAAGTACAAGTGCTCGATAAAAAAGTGACTTGAATAGAAGTACTAAATTATTCAACATTTTTTGTACTTAAGTATTGGAAGTAGTTTTTTTTAAATTTTGCTACTCAAGTACTGAAAGTAAAAGTACAAGTACTGTGTTATGTAGTTATGTAGTTATTAAAGAAAGAAGTCAAAAGTTTGAACATCATATTGTTTTTTATTATTTCAAATGCAGCTTTTATTTATACATACAGTAGCATTTATTTTCGTAGGCGCTGATTATACACATGTTTTGAGCTTCATGAAACCTGCCATCTACTGTTCTGGCAGTGGTAATTTTTATAATTGTAATGAGTAACTATGCAGCACAAAAAAAAAAATATCGGAGTAGAAGTATTGAAATCATTGAAAAAATGTAGTGAAGTAAAAGTGGAAGTAGAAGAAAAAAAAATCTACTCCAGGAAAGTACAGATACCGCCTTTCGGTACTTAAAGCGGAGTTCCAGCCATTTACTCACCTGTCCAACGGTCCAGCGATGCGGCCGCCGGAAGCCTCGATCCTCTCCCTCGGCGCCGGCATCACTGCTGTGGGCACCCGGCTGTTACAGTTTGCGGCTTCACAGCCGGGTACCCACTGCGCATGCGCGAGTCGCGCTGCGCGCCGTGATTGGCCGGCAATCTTCTGGGACCTCTGACGTGTCCCAGAAGATTGCAGGGAGGGAGGGGGAGAGGAGAACTTCCGCTCAGGGCGCCACGGCGCTCCGAGCGGAAGTGGGAGCGGGTACCTGTCAAAACTAGGTACCCGCTCCCCCCCCCCAAAAAATGACATGCCAAATGTGGCATGTCGGGGGGTCAGGACTCCCTAAAGCGGAAGTTCCACTTTTGGGTGGAACTCCGCTTTAAGTACAGTAGTGAAGTAGTTCTACTTAGTTACTATACATCTCTGCAATTCCTGCACCCTCCCACCTCAGATCAGCCCCAATATCTGAACCCTCACACCTCAGAACAGCCCAATTTCCTGAACCCTCACACCCCAGATTAGCCCCAATTCCTGCACTCTCACACCTCAGATCAGCCCCAATATCTGAACCCTCACACCTCAGATCAGCCCAATTTCATGAACCCTCACACCTCAGATCAGCCCCAATTCCTGAACTCTCACACCTCAGATCAGCCCCAATTCCTGAACCCTCACACCTCAGATCAGCCCCAATTCCTGAACTCTCACACCTCAGATCAGCCCCATTTCCTGAACCCTCACACCTCAGATCAGCCCCATTTCCTGAACCCTCACACCTCAGATCAGCCCCAATTCCTGCACCTTCACACCTCAGATCACCCCAATTCTTGCACCTTCACACCTCAGATCACCCCAATTCCTGCACTATCACACCTCAGATCACCCCAATTCCTGAACCCTCACACCTCAGATCAGCCCCATTTCCTGCACCCTCACACCTCAGATCACCCCAATTCCTGCACCTTTACACCTCAGATCACCCCAATTCCTGCACCTTCACACCTCAGATCAGCCCCAATTCCTGAACCCTTCCACCTCAGATCAGCTCCAATTCCTGAACCCTCACACCTCAGATCAGCCCCATTTCCTGAACCCTCACACCTCAGATCAGCCCCAATTCCTGAAACCTCACACCTCAGATCAGCCCCAATTCCTGCAACCTCACACCTCAGATCAGCCCCAATTCCTGAACCCTCACACCTCCGATCAGCCCCATTTCCTGAACCCTCACACCTCAGATCAGCCCCAATTCTTGCACCCTCACATCTCAGATCAGCCCCATTTCCTGAACCCTCACACCTCAGATCAGCCCCATTTCCTGAACCCTCACACCTCAGATCAGCCCCATTTCCTGAACCCTCACACCTCAAATCAGCCCCATTTCCTGAACCCTCACACCTCAGATCAGCCCCATTTCCTGAACCCTCACACCTCAGATCAGCCCCAATTCCTGCACTCTCACACCTCAGATCAGCCCCAATATCTGAACCCTCACACCTCAGAACAGCCCAATTTCCTGAACCCTCACACCCCAGATTAGCCCCAACTCCTGCACTCTCACACCTCAGATCAGCCCCATTTCCTGAACCCTCACACCTCAGATTAGCCCCAATTCCTGAACTCTGACAGCTCAGATCAGCCCCATTTCATGAACCCTCACACCTCAAATCAGCCCCATTTCCTGAACCCTCACACCTCAGATCAGCCCCATTTCCTGAACCCTCACACCTCAGATCAGCCCCATTTCCTGAACCCTCACACCTCAGATCAGCCCCAATTCCTGCACTCTCACACCTCAGATCAGCCCCAATATCTGAACCCTCACACCTCAGAACAGCCCAATTTCCTGAACCCTCACACCCCAGATTAGCCCCAATTCCTGCACTCTCACACCTCAGAGCAGCCCCATTTCCTGAACCCTCACACCTCAGATTAGCCCCAATTCCTGAACCCTCACACCTCAGATCAGCCCCAATTCCTGAACTCTCACAGCTCAGATCAGCCCCATTTCATGAACCCTCACACCTCAGATCAGCCCCATTTCCTGAACCCTCATACCTCAGATCAGCCCCAATTCTTGCACCCTCACACCTCAGATCGGCCCCATTTCCTGCATTTTCAGAACTCAGGTCAGCCCCAATTTTGTACCTTTAAACATCAGCTTAGCCCCAGTTCATGCACCTTTCCATCCCAGATCAGCCCAAACTCCTGCACCTTCTAACATTAGATCATCCCCAATTTCTGCACCTTGAGGCTGGGTTCACACCTAATTTGGATGCCGCTCACAGCAGAGGTCTGGTGTGTCCCTGTTCTCTGTTTCACTGACAAATCAGGCCCAAACTGTTGCCTGAATTTGCACTTGAAACAGAGCCAAAGACACACAGGACCCCTGTGCAGTCCCCTCCACAGCCACCACAGATATGTGTTCCCGGCTCCATTGAGAGCCAGGCACACTCTCCTGTCATGCGAATCGCATGCGGGGAAACTCATATCCAATTCATACTAGTGTGAACCCAGCCTCAAACTTAAGATAAGCCCCAATTCATGCACCATCAGACCTCAGACCAGCCCCATGACCTCCTTATCTCTAGCTTCATTGACATCTCCACCCATACTCAATTCTCCAGAACTTCTCCAAAGCCTTTCCCATCCTCTGGAACTCTCTACACCAAACTATACAGCTTTTAGCTATTTCCTGCTCTGTGTGCTTTTAAGCCATTCCTGAAAACTCATCTATTCAGGAAGGCCTTGCCTGTCTATACCAGTAATGTATGCAGTCCTGTAGCCTAGAATGGCAAGGTACCCTCCTCCTCTCTCCTCATCCCCTCCTTCCTTCTCTAAGCTAACAGACTGCCTGGAGACTGCACTGTCTACTGTTAACTTGTTCCTGGTAAGACTGGAAGTTCAGGGAAGCAGCACTGAAAGAGCAGGAGCCGGCTGCATAAACGTTGTAAACTGCAAGTACAGGGGTATGAATTTTGACAAATAAGTTATTGGCAAATATTTATTTTAATGTGCTAAATGCATTCAATTAAAATAACGCTAAGGATTTAATATTACTTTAAATTGGAACTCTATTTATCACCTCACCTTGCCTCATAAAGCAGTATTAAACCCAAAAGCAATCTTTCATTATATTGCAGCCTACCAATTTATAGATGTGATGCCTGCATTTGTTTTCTTTTTTTTGGCTTTCTTTTCTTTATTTTTATCTGGCGATCCAGCCAGTATGTCTGTTATTTTTCAAAAGAACATCCTCCCCTGCAAGTGTTGCAGTAAGAGTGTTGAGACAGATTATTTAACACTGACAGGGATGCTTACAATGATCAGCTTTTATTTATTTATGTAAAAACCTTTTCCCCCAAAAGATTCGTGTATCTAAATCTGCTAGTCCATCTAACACTCCACTCCCCTAGACTGAAAATGCTGCTGTCCAAAGGTGCCCCCTGTGCTCATTCATCCAGAGGGGGGGGGGGGGGGGCGCTCTGATACAGGAGGTGTTTCACTGGCCAGATCACCAGGTGAAAACAAAGGGGAAAAAGACTAAAAAAACAAAATGAATGTAGCCACCACATCTAATGATTGGTAAGTGGCAATATATTACATTTTGGGTTTTGGATTTAATGCTGCTTTAAAGTGGTTGTAAACCCTTACATATACCCAGTAAAGTGACTGGCCTCAGGTGATACACAGAGATAAAACAAATCTTCCTATATAAAACTTGTACATGTTTATCTGCAGCCCACTCTCCTCTACATCTATTCAAAGTACATCATTTATAAAGCTTGTCTGAGCTTTTAGAAAGCAGGCGGCTAAAGGTACACATTGCAGAGCTCAGAGCCGATTAGAGGAAGAGAGGCAGCACCCTTCACACAGCACACAGGTACAGAGCTGAGGTTTTCAATCACACACTGTGTGCTGGAGCTCCTTCCCCTGTCACCTTTTTATCTCCTGGTGTCAGGAAAACTTGTCAGAAGTGACACAATCAGATAGCAGAGGAACGAGGCAGCAGACAGAAATTACACTTAGTGGTCTAGACTGAGACAAGTACACACTCTAGAGGGATATTCTTTATGATGTATGCCTGCCAAAAGCAAAAAAAAAAATATTCCTGTAAGTAGACTTCCAAATAGAAATATTCTGTAATCTACTTTAACCACTTCTGGACCGGAAGATTTTCCCCCTTAATGACCAGGCCATATTTTGTGATTCGGCACTGCGTTACTTTAGCAGACAATTGCGCAGTCGTGTAATGCTGTACCCAAATAAAATTGATGTTCTTTTTTCCTCCACAAATAGAGATTTCTTTTGGTGGTATTTGAACACCTGGGCGATTTTTATGTTTTACGCTATAAACAATAAAAGAGCGACAATTCTGAAAAAAAAAAAGAAACAATATTTTTCACTTTCTGCTATATAACATTCCCCCAAAAAAATAAAAAAATAAAACATGTTTTACATTTTAGGCCAATTTGTTTCTGCTACATATTTTTGGTAAAAAAAATTTGCAATAAGCGTATTTTGATTGGTTTGCGCAAACGTTATCGCATCTACTAACTACGGTAACGATTTATGTCATTTTTATCGTTTTTTTTTTTTATACTTACTGGTAATGGTGGCGATCTGTGATTTTTTGCAGGACTGCGACATTGCAGTGGACAGATAGGACCCCTAACTGACATTTTTGACACTTTTGGGGGGACCAGTGACATTACTACAGTAATCAGTGCTAAAAATATGCTCTGTTACTGTAATAATGACACTGGCAGGGAAGGGGTTAACATTGTGGGTGATCAAGGGGTTAAATGTGAGCCTAGGGGCATGTATCTAACTGTGGGGGGGGGGGGGGGACGTGGCTTGTGAAATGACCATAGAGATATGTGATCCTATATAGAAGGATCACATGAGCTCTGTGATCATTTCAGGTAGAAGAACGGTCAGCTGTGTTTACAACAGCTGACCGTTCTTCTCTCTCAGCGGGGAGCGATCGCGGGTGTCAGGCGGCAATCGGAGCCGCCTGCTCCATGCATTGGCTTCCCTGCTGCCGAGTGGGGGCGGGAGCGCTCTGCCGGTGGCGAGCGCTCGCCCCCTGGGTTCCCACGCACGACCAACGTAGGTCTATGTCAGTTTGCGCAGAAGAGCCAGCCTGCCGCAGTAAAAAGGTGGCGGACGGTCCGGAAGCAGTTAAAAAATACCTTTATGGTTAATTTTGGGGGAGCAAAGATTGTTCCCATCAATAGGTCAGCAGCTTGGTGATTAGAGAGAAGGACCCTGGGTCCTCTTCCCATGCCAATTTGGCCATAAGTGGTATGTAAAGTCCCATAGATTTGAGAATATTCAGGGGACGTTTCAGGGGACGTCTATACCTGAAGGCTGCACAATGAATATGCCTAGAAGGAAGGCTGAGTCTACAAATATAGTCACTTCCTTAAATTCCATCCTCGTTTTAGCAGACCTTCTTAAGAATAATAAATAATAGAGAACATCCAGTAAAAGAGAGAAAAAAAAAACATTTATAACAGTTGTAAAAGCCACTATAAAACATTTTTATATATCCGATCCTCCAAGCACTACGACATTCACATTGAAAACCAGACTACATTATAAGAGGCATTAGATTTCCTGTTGTTGAAGTGGTGTTAACCACTTGCCAACCAGCTGGCGCAGATATACGGTGGCAGATCTGCAGATTCCCGCAAAACGATATATACCTGTATGACCATTCGGCAGAGGAGAAGCTGATCTGCGGGGCTGGCAGCCGCGATTCCCGCCGAACATCCGCGATCGCTCCCCATGGAGACAGAACGGCGCTCTGCCGTTATAAACATGGCAGACTGCTGTTCTGTCAGTAATGAACACAGGGATCCTGTGTTCCTTCTATTTAAGAACATAGGTCTCTGTGTTCATTCCATAAGTCCATCCCCCACACAGTTAGAAAACACCCCCTAAGGACACTTTTTACCCTTTTGCTCGCCCCTGGGTTACCCCTTCCCTGCCAGTGTCATTTGTACAGGATTACACCAAAGACAGCCTGATGTGCTTGCTTATTTGACATGCTTGTACCTCTGGATGTCTGTTAGTGTACCCCCTTTTTATAAATGAATTTAGCGGATTTACACTACGTTTGCTTCCTCTGGCTTATCTCCTATGTCATCGGCTGGTTGAGAATTTCCTTCTCCCTCATTTTCACCTCATGACCATCCATTGGAGGATCTGAGGTTACTACAATTATTGGGGTTATTCAAGAGCTATTCTATGAGCATTATCTGACCCGTTTACCGTATGGTACTTTGGGTCCACAGTCTCTGGTGAGCGCATAACTATCTATCCTCTGATGGTGTTGGGATCTGGCGACCACTGCAACCACGCATATCAGTTTGGATTGTTTGCTGCACTATTCACATGGGACTTTCTTTCAATGAATTTATTCACTATTTTTAGACCCCGTTCACACTGGGGCGACCTGTCAGGCGACCTGGTTGCCTGACAGGTCGCCGTAGGTCGCCTGCCATAGAGTAGCTGTGGACAGTTCTAATAGGAGCGACACAAGTCGCTCCGACTTAGAAAAAGGGTCCGGAGCTTCTTTGGGGCGACCTGGAGCGACCTGCATTGACTTCAATGATATGAAGTCCGCGCCGTCCCCTCCGAGGTCGCTGTGCGAGCTTCGCACCGCGACCTGTGAGGTCGCCCCGGCAAGTAGCGTTGCCCCAGTGTGAACGGGGTCTAAGTGAACTCTGTTGAATATGGACTTATTTATTTATTTACCATTCTAGCGCTGCACTTATCTTTTTTCATTTTTACAGTAACAGTGCAGATTTTTAGCACTGATTACTGTAGTAATGTCACTGGTCCCCCCAAAAGTGTAAAAAATGTCAGTTAGGGGTTCGATCTGTCTGCCGCAATGTCGCAGTCCCGCTAAAAATCGCCGCCATTACTAGTAAAAATAAATAAATGAACAAAAATGACATAAATATTTCCGCTAGTTTGTAGACGCGATAACTTTTGCGCAAACCAATCGATATACTCTTATTGAGATTTTTTTTGAACAAAAATATATGGCAGAATGCAAATTGGCCTAAAATGTTGAAAAAATTCGATTTTTTAATTTTTTAATTGGGAATGTTATATAGCAGAAAGTAATATAAATAGAAGAAAAATTTCCGCGCTAGATGTGACAGAAAACCAAATGATTGAGAACAATAGTGAGCAGCTGGCACAAAATCAACTAACAGTGATTCAAAAAATACAATAAAAACCAAAAAGTGCAGCGCTGAAATCAGTATACAATTATATAGCTGAAAAGCTCATATAAAGAAAACAAAAAAGGAGAGGGGATAATGTCCAAATGAATAGTCCCAATATTAAGTGCAGAGATGTGAATCCACGTGCAAAATAACTTTCTTCCAGTGACACCAGGGAAAAGTGTAGGAAGGGGACACCCTTGTGCTCAGGTATAACAAGCAGCTTACCGAAATTCCGTGGCTGCTCAATTTAATGAGACAGCCTCTCCCAGCTAGTAGTAAACCAGTAGGTCAACCGATATCAAGCTCAGGTGCTTCGAAAGACTCCAAAAGCCGAAAGCCGTTTCCGGTGTGTTGTTAAACCGATCACATTAATATGTGGCACACTTGGAACTTCTCATATACTCCATTGAACGTAAAGCCATATGTAGAAAGAAACAGAGGCCCATAGCGTAATCCCGTAAACCAATAGGTAAATTTATTAAAAAAACTACTTACAATTTAAAAGACAAAAACAGGCATGTAGTATGTGCCGGTAATGGATCTAACCGCGGCGTCCCGCAAGTCTCACGCCCAGAAGAAGTCTTTCTTATGACGAAACGTTGGCGATCCCAGACATAAACGTCCACACGCCCCCCAACGAAGCCGGCCGTTTATCCATATGCTGATCTGGAGACTTGCGGGACGCCGCGGTTAGATCCATTACCGGCACATACTACATGCCTGTTTTTGTCTTTTAAATTGTAAGTAGTTTTTTTAATAAATTTACCTATTGGTTTACGGGATTACGCTATGGGCCTCTGTTTCTTTCTACATATGGCTTTACGTTCAATGGAGTATATGAGAAGTTCCAAGTGTGCCACATATTAATGTGATCGGTTTAACAACACACCGGAAACGGCTTTCGGCTTTTGGAGTCTTTCGAAGCACCTGAGCTTGATATCGGTTGACCTACTGGTTTACTACTAGCTGGGAGAGGCTGTCTCATTAAATTGAGCAGCCACGGAATTTCGGTAAGCTGCTTGTTATACCTGAGCACAAGGGTGTCCCCTTCCTACACTTTTCCCTGGTGTCACTGGAAGAAAGTTATTTTGCACGTGGATTCACATCTCTGCACTTAATATTGGGACTATTCATTTGGACATTATCCCCTCTCCTTTTTTGTTTTCTTTATATGAGCTTTTCAGCTATATAATTGTATACTGATTTCAGCGCTGCACTTTTTGGTTTTTATTATATAGCAGAAAGGGAAAATATTGTTTTTTTCCCAGAATTTTTTTGTTTATTGCGCAAAAAAAAAAAAAAAAATCGCAGAGGTGATCAAATACCACCCAAAGAAAGCTCTATTTGTGGGGAAAAAAAGGACATCAATTTTATTTGGGTACAACGTTGTCAGTTAAAGTAACCAAGTGCCGAATCGCAAAAAATGGCCTGGTCATTAAGGGGGCAAAACCTTCCGGTCCAGAAGTGGTTAAACCCAGAGCCAAAACATTATTATATTACAGCTTGCCAATTCTTAGATGTGATGGCTACATTCATGGTCTTTCTTTCTTTCTTTCTTTCTTTTTCTCTTTCTTTCTTTCTTTCTTTCTTTCTTTCTTTCTTTCTTTCTTTCTTTCTTTCTTTCTTTCTTTCTTTCTTTCTTTCTTTCTTTCTTTCTTTCTTTCTTTCTTTCTGCTTGGTTAAAATGACCAGCTTTAATCACTTCCCGCCGCCATATAGTAGAATGACGTCCGCAAAGTGGTTAAGTTATCCTGACTGGGCATCATATGAGTGGCGATTGGTGGTAAGGTGTGTCAGAGTGACATAGGCCCTTTACCATGTGATCAGCAGTGACCAATCATCACTTATCACTTTATTATCCTATATGGACTTATGACTTTTTTGGATTATTATATTCATTTATACATCTATGTGATAATCTGTGTATTGTATTATTTTTTTTGCACTGAGGGCACTTTTTGCATCATTTCATATTACACAGTGTGTTGGAGTTGGTTATATTTGAGTATTATTGCATTACGTATGTAATATATCACTTATGCATTTATATATGCATTGTTTTAAGGAAATAGCACCGTTATTATTTTATTGATTTATATATTGACACATTTTTCATACACATGTTTTAGGCAGCGCCGCCTATCCCTCTTTCTTATATTTAACGCCATATCCCATATGTTGGGATATGTGAGGTAGGCTGCAGTCTTGTTGCGCATCCTAGCGCAGAATTAATTTACCTTCTAAAGGCCAAACATTCCAGGGGATGGAAACTTTTTATTGGGGCCATTGGGGTGATTTCTGTTTTCATTATGATTTACCAACTTCAGCCCCGGAAGCTTTTACTTCCTTAATGACCAGGCCATTTTTTGCGATACGGCACTGCGTTATTTAACCACTTGCCAACCGCTGACATTGAGCCTACTGCGGCAAAGTGGTTCGTTATCGTCCAGCGACATAGCTCTACGTCGCTGGACTCCTCCCCTTGTGGGCGGTGCGCGCGCCGCCGGAGGCTCGCTCCCGCTGTATTCAGTCACAGCGGGAGCCGGGCAAGGGGAGGAGCGGCGTTGATCACCGCCGCTCTTCCCCGATCGTCGGGGATCGAGTGTGGAGATCCGCCCGCTTGTGTAAACAAAGCGGGCGGATCTCCTAAGTGACAGGCAGGGACAGACTGCAGGATTCAGCATAGCTGAACCTGCGATCTGTCCCTGTGTCACATAGTCCCCTCCCCCCACACACGTCAGTAAGCACCAGGAATACATTAACCCCTTGATCACTAATAAAAGTTAACCCCTTCCCTGCCAGTGTCATTTTTTACAGTAACAGTGCATATTTATAGCACTGATTACTGTAGTAATGTCACTGGTACCCCCAAAAGTGTCAAAAATGTCAGCAAGGGTCTGATCTGTCCGCCGCAATGTCGCAGTCCCGCAAAAAAATTGCAGATCGCCGTCAGATCGCCGCCATTACTAGTTAAAAAAAAAAAACAATAAAAATGACATAAATTTCCCGTAGTTAGTAGCTGTGATAACTTTTGCGCAAACCAATCAAAATACGCCTATTGCGATTTTTTTTACCAAAAATATGTAGCAGAAAACAAATTGGCCTAAAATGTTAAAAAATTTAGATTTTTACATTTTTTTTTTGGGGGGGGGGGGTTTCATATAAAAAAATGTGAAAATTTTGTTATTTTTTCAAAATTGTCGCTCTTTTTTTGTTTATAGCACAAAGGTGATCAAATACTACCAAAAGAAAGCTCTATTTGTGGGGAAAAAAAGGACATCAATTTATTTTGGGTACAGCATCGCACGATCGCGCAATTGTCCGTTAAATTAACGCAGTGCCGAATCGCAAAATATGGCCTGGTTAGGAATGGGGTAAAATCTTCCGGTCTTAAAGCGGTTAAAAATACGCTCATTGAGAATTTTTTTGTCAAAGACATGTAGCTAAATACATTTTGGCCTAAATATATGACAAAAATTGAATATATTGGATATTTTTTAACTGTCAAAGTAGAAAAATATTGTTATTTTTTCAAAATTGTCGCTTTTTTTATTAATATCGCAAAAAATGAAAAGTGCAGAGATTATAAAATACCACCAAAAGAAAGCTCTGTTTGTGGGGAAAAAAAGGACGTAAATTTAGTTTGGGTACGGTGTCGCATGACAGCGCAATCGTCAGTTAAATTCGCACAGTGCCGAATCGAAAAAAGTGGCTTGGACGTAAAGCAGGAAAATCCTCCGGTGGTAAAGTGGTTAACCTGACAATTGCGTGGACGTGCGACACTGTACCTAAATAAAACGTATGCCCGTTTTTTTGCCACAAATGGAGCTGTTTTTTGGTGGTATTTGATCCCGTCTGTGTTTTTTATTTTTTGCGCTATAAACAAAAAAGTCTAACAGTTTTGAAAAACATTTTTTTTTTACTTTATGCTATTAAACATACCCAATAGAAAAATTTCAAAATAAAATGTATTCATCAATTTAGGCCACAATGTATTCTGCTTCAAATTTTTAGTAAAAAAAAAAAGATCCCAATAAGCGTAATAAGCGTTTATTGACTTGTGCAAAAGTTAAAGTGTCTACAAACTTTGGGATAGATTTATGGAATTTGTATTTATTTATTTTTTGTACTAGTAATGGCGGCAATCAGCAATTTTTAATGGCACTGTGACATTGTGGCAAACCAATCTGATACCTAAGACCCCGTTCACACTGGGGCGACACACTGTATATGACAGGTTGCTGTAGGTCGCCTGCCATAGAGAAGCTGTGGACCCGTTCTAATAGGAGCGACACAAGTCGCTCCGACGTAGAAAAAGGGTCCGGAGCTTCTTTGGGGCGACCTGGAGCGACCTGCATTGACTTCAATGTTATGAAATCCGTGCCGGCCACTCCGAGGTCGCGGTGCGAGCTGCGCGCCGCGACCTGTGAGGTCGCCCTGGCAAATCGGATCGCCCCAGTGTGAACGGGGTCTAACTGACACTTTTTAGGGACCAGTGACACAAATACAGTGATCAGTGCTAAAAAAGAATGCATTGGCACTGTACTAATGACAATGGTAGGGAAGGGGTTAACATTAGTGGCGATCAAAGGGCTAGGTGTACTCCTAGGGAGTGCTTGCTAACTGTGTAGGGGTGGCCTAACTCGAGGAAGACAGAGATCCGTGTTTCTGCTTAACACAAGATCTCCATCTTCTACTCTGACAGAACGGCGGTCTACCTTGTTTTTCATTGCCATTCTGCCTCTCTTCCAAAAGATCGGAGGGTTCCGGCGGACATTGCGTCCCTCTGACCCGCTGAATGGCTCCCGCTGTGTCTAATCACAGCAGGAGCAGGTCGCCGGCAGAGCGAGCATGCCCCAGACCCAGAGTATGAGCTGACCTACAGGTACATCTGTTTACGCAGGAGGGCCACCCTGCCACATTATATCTGCGCGGGGGGTCCTCAAGTGGTTAATAGGGAGCCAATGTGATAATAAATGGCTTGATATGATCACTATCCTTAAGTAAGAGACAGTTTATTGGTATGATCAGTCATATTTTCAATATCGATGACAAAACATCACGATTTATGTAAGGGTATGCAAACTTTTGAGCACAACTATATGTGTCACTCTCTGTATTGTTAAGATTTGGCAAGGTTGCAAAACATCAAAATTGCATCAAAGTTGCACTGAAGACGCATTGAAGTGGCAAGCAAGTCACAAATCAAAGTTTCAATAGAAGTTGCACAGATTTTTTGATTGTAGATTGTAAGCTCTAACAAGCAGGGCCCTCTAGTTCCTCCTGTTTTGAATTGTATTGTAACTATATTGTCTTCCCTCACATTGTAAAGCGCTGCGCAAACTGTTGGCGCTATATAAATCCTGTATAATAATAATAATAATAATAATAATAATAATAATAATAATACATTTGGGGGTTGCAGCAGTGTGAACTGAGCCTAAGAATTCTCTTGTATTGCATTAATGCTCAGGTGATAACATGCTTTTCGGTAAAGAAGCCCATTAATTTTTAATATGCTGCCAATGCACCACAATGGATGCAAAACATGTATGACCCTTTTTAACCACTTTACCACCGGAGGATTTTGCTGTCTTATGTCTGGGCCACTTTTTGCGATTTGGCACTGTTCGAATTTAATGGACAATTGCACGGTCGTGCGACGCCGTACCAAAACAAAATTTACAACCTTTTTTTCCCACAAATAGAGCTTTCTTTTGGTGGTATTCGATCACCTGTGCGATTTTTACTTTTTGCGCTATAAACAAAAAAAGAGCGACAATTTTGAAAAAATAACAATATTTTTCACATTTTTTTTATATGAAATTCCCCCCCAAAAAAATGTAAAAATCAAAATTTTTTATCATTTTAGGCCAATTTGTTTTCTGATACATATGTTTGGTAAAAAAAATCGCAATAAGCGTATTTTGATTGGTTTGCGCAAAAGTTATTGCGTTTACTAACTAAGGGAAAGATTTCTGTCGTTTTTGGTGGGTTTTTTTAACGAGTTATGGCGGCGATCTGCGTTTTTTTTTTGTGGGACTGCGACATTGCGGCGGACAGATCGGACCCTTGACTGACACTTTTGATACTTTTGGGGGTACCAGTGACATTACTACAGTAATCAGTGCTATAAATATGCACTGTTACTGTAAAAATGACACTGGCAGGGAAGGGGTTAACTTTATTGGAGAAGAAGGGGTTAATGTATGCCTGGTGCTTACTGACATGTGTGGGGGGAGGTGACTGAGTGACACAGGGACAGATCGCAGGTTCAGCTATGCTGAACCCTGCAATCTGACACTGCCTGTCACTTAGGAGATCCGCCCGCTTTGTTTACACAAGCAGGCGGATCTCCAGACTCGATTCCCCGACGATCGGGGAAGAGCAGCGGCGATCGCCGCTGCTCCTCCCCTGGCCCGACTCCCGCTGTGACTGAATACAGCGGGAGCGAGCCTCCGGCGGTGCGCACGTGCGCCGCCGAGACGGGGAGGTCGTCTACGTCGTCAGACCTACAAGAGCCACTTTGCCGCAGTAGAGCTCTAGTGAGCAGCGGCAAAGTGGTTAACAATGCAGCACACCACAACACTTGGAATATGCATGTTGGTGTGCTGTGGCTGTGGTGCATTGGGCTCTACTGTGAAACGCATGTGGATGCGATACCCTGAGAATAGCACCGCACATAGAGCAAGTGCATTGCCATTTATTGTGATAATGCGCATTACCGAAAGCATTTTAGCATGTGTTGTCACAATACGCAAGTGTGAATAGGCCCCTAATAAGTGGCATGCTACGCGGCAACTCAAAAGCCCATCTCAGTCACCAGCACATCAGAACGATGGATCCTCGCTATTTGCTCTGCATGTCTGATTGTTGTTTGTTTGAATATCACAGCTCATACTGTGCACATTTGCATTGCTAAATGTTCTAATGTGCAATTCATCTATTATATTATACTTTCCGACTTTTTTTAATGACTCAATCAGTTTACAGTGCTCAAGATATTGTGCTGCTGCAGGAGGAAAGATCCACTAGAGGGCACTAGAGGCCTGCAATTTACTCTATCAGCCAAGGCTTATATCTGTTGGGTTTGCTTTGATTAGGAGAAGAGATGCCACCCAAATGATGACAACAACTAGAAAAAACAACGACACGTTCACTGCTCTCATCATTACAAATCTGCATTGCTTTCAGGCAGAGAAAATTTCACATCAGTGTTAGTTTTAACGGATAGATGATTTTAGCTGTCAGAATTGGGATTGGAAGAGAATAGAGCAGTTTAGCAGAAAAACTCAGTCGTTCCCTTTTCCCTGGAGGAAATGTATCTGCTAATTTTAATTATATAAAGTTGAGAAAGTTAAAACCAAAACTTTCCTGTATGATGTAAAATGATACAGGGATTCTTTAACTTACTAATAAACTATTAACAGTTGAAGAGTAACTCCATTTTCGTGGGAAAAATAGCAAATAAAGAAAAAATAATATAGTATATCCAAATTATGACAAAAGTCATATTGTAATTGAATGTTATTAAAAATGACTTTTCCTTTTCAATCTGCAGCCGCTTCAATTTTTTGAAAATGCAATGCAATATGGCTATCTGTGAAAAAGCCCCGCTCACAGGACGTAACGCGTATGGAAGAGGCGAGCATCTGACGTAACCCGCGGTCATTCTGTCTCTTCGCTGTATTTACACGCTTTTATCATCTGGCACTGGGTTACAGTGCTGCTCATGTAAGCAATTTTCTACTTCATTAAAGCACTTTATCTGCAAACAGAGAGCACTGTATATATGCTTTATTTTGTAGGACATCTGCTGGGGAGTCCTGGAGTGATAAGCTTGGAGGGACGTGTTATCTGTTCATGATCTGTTCCTATCTTGGATATGCCCGGCCCCATTGGGGATCAATGCTGGAGAGTTTTTCTGCCTTGAAGGCGACAAGCACATTTAGACCCATCTGTTAATTCAGGAGTCGCCCATTGAGGTGAGAGGCTTGCACTACCGGTGGAGGATCTCTAGCACCTGATCACTCATGAGTGTTATTTTGGAGCACTTAGGTCACTGCATGGGACTTTCTTTTATCCTATTATTCCTAGTTGTACTTATGAGGAGCGCTGCACTGATTTTTCATTGATGATTTTTTTATAGGGTTTGATATTTTGACCCTGATTTGCCAGCTGCTATTTTTGGATTATAGTTATTGTTTTGCACTGATTCATTCACTATTTGCCAATGCAATATGGCTACCTGGATGTGTTCTGTACACACAATGTGTACTGACCAGGCCCCAGAAACATCATTTCCTTCTTGTGCGATTGGCTCACCGATTTTCCCAGTCTGCCTTAGGCTGGCCATACATGTTCAATCATGTTATACAATATTTCTTTAGATTTACCAAAACTTATATAATATGAGGTGAAAACGAAACAACTTTCATTGTATCCAATTAGGCAGGCTCTTGCACTTTTAAGTTAAATCTAAAGGTAAATTGTACAAGAAGATTGAACATGTATGGCCAGCCTAAGATACAAGTCAGATTTCAGGCATCCCCTGCAATAAAAATGTATTTTTCGGTGAGATACTTCCAATAGGAACATGTCTAAAGGGATGCAGGTCCAGCCGCTTTCCTCATTAGTGCTCTGTAGCTGCACAGCTGATTGATAGGTATGAAACCACTCCCATTAGACCCATTCAGCACAGATGCACAGAGGAACAAACAATGATTTCTTCAGACTAACAAAAGGTAGGAATCTGCAACAAAGGTTGTTATATACCTTGTACAGAGATCCCCCAGAGGGGAATGTTTTTTTTTTATCAACAAAAGTCGAGTTACGCTTTAAAGTGGTATTAAACCCAAAACCAAAAATGTAATATATTATAGCTTGCCAAACATTAGATGTGATGGCTGCATTTTTTTTCTTTTTTGTAAGCATTTTCCCCTCTGTTTTCACCTAGTGATCTGGCCAGTAACACACCTCCTGTATTAGAGCGCCCCACTCAGGATGAATGAACACAGGGGCACCTTTGGCCAGTAGCATTGTTAGTCTGGGGGGGAGGATAGTGTTTGATGGACTAGAAGATTTAGATACACTAATACATTGAAGCCAAACTCCAACGAAGGCCCCTTTCACACCAATTAGGTCCACCTGTCAGTTTTTCAGGCGGAGCCGATCGCACCATCCATTGCTCTCTATGGAACGACGGATGTCAATGGATGTGTCAATCCGATGGCAGTTGGATGGAAATGATCAGGCACTCTGTTTCCATCTTTCAGCCCATAGAGGAAAGCGGACTGTGTCTGTATTTGCTCTGCAGCAGCGGAGTGGATTTAGACCTGTCATCTGCTTGCTCAGAGGGGATCAGTGGAGAGATCCCCCACTGAGCAGGCAGATCTGCTGAAGTGTGAAAGGGCCTTACACTTTCTAAACAGTTACAGCAAACAGTTTTCACCTTTTGGGATAAAGGTTTTTTATAAATAAACGCTGTACTGGTCGGGATATGCCGCCTTTCTATTTGGCCTAGCAACCATTGTCACAGACAGATTTTTGGGGGGTCGGTAAAACATGAATGAAGGGAAAGTCTTCCAATGAGGACACTTGTTGGGGTGACAACTGTCTAAGGGCTTGTTCACACATGAGGTTGGGGCTGTAAAAATTAGGCAGTTAAATCGTAATTTTACCTCCCCTGACTGCACCCTGAACACAAACCTACAGAGGTACATATGCTGTGGCCATCATGCTGTGCTTCACAGCAAAACCTAAACAGCATGTTGCTTTTGGAAGGTGGGGCCGTCCCAAATGTGACTAATTCAGTTCCATAGGAGATGCGATTGTTACATAGTTACATAGTAGGGGAGGTTGAATAAAGACAATAGTCCATCCAGTTCAACCTGTGTAGGTGTGTGTGGCTGTAATCATCTCACATACCCCTGAATGTTCTGATCCTTGAGATGTAAGTCTAAGAGTCTTTTGAAAGCCACCATACTACCCGTGGAAACCACCTCTTGTGGTAGAGAATTCCACAATCTTGTAGCCCTAACAGTAAAGAACCCCCCACGTTGCCTGAGGTTAAAACGCTTCTCCTCTAATCGCATTGTATGCCCCCGAGTCCTCGTGCAATCCCTTCGAATGAACAGCTTTTTTTCTAAGCTGAGATCCCCATTGAGATATTTAAAAATTGCTATCATGTCCCCCCTCAGGCATCTCTTCTCCAGGGAGAATAAATCAAGCAATTGCAGACGCTCTTCATAATTAAGGTCCTCTAATCCTCTAATCAGTTTAGTTGCCCTTCTCTGGACTCTCTCCAGCTCCAACACATCCCTCCTGAGGACTGGCGACCAGAACTGGACAGAATACTCCAGATGTGGTCGGACCAGAGTTTTATAAAGTGGAAGGATTATAGTCTTATCTCTGGAATACATCCCTTTCTTTATGCATGCTAATATTCTGCTGGCTTTGGCAGCTGTGGCTTGGTAGTACCTCCAATATTGGATTAAGGCTGGGTCCCCCCTTAAACGAATGTGGCTGACAGTAGCGTCCCTGTTCACTGGTTCAAGGATGAATCAGGCCTGAAATTTTGCCTGAATTCAGACCTGAAACTGAGCCAAAGACGCACAAGACCCCTGTGCAATCTGCTCCGCAGCCGCCCTGGAGGTGTGTGAACCGGCTCCATTGAAAGCCGGTCACAATCTCCAGTCATGTGAATTGGATGCAGGGAAACCCACATCCATTTCACATAAGTGTGAACCCATCCTGAATAAGTCAGCGGGGACGTGAGATATCGCTTCCTCACTGCCTGTCGAACACCTTTGAAAAGAGTGGATTGCTTTTCAGAGGATCTGAATGAACCCTTAGGAGAGATATCTTTTTGATTCCTATTTTATCAATGGGACAGTAAATGTAGGGGGATCCACCTAAGGGGACACAAAGGGCAAAAAAGATGACCAGGATGTAACCTTAGCTTTGGCATAAGCATTTTTTTAGTTCTAGAATAACATAGAGATGAAGAATTCAGAAACTTTTCGCACTCATTTGCAACACCAGAATATATATTTGTATACACTACAACTAGAGGAAAGTTTATAGATTTTTTACTTAAATCGACAAAAATTTTAATAAAAGAGCGGACCAGCAATAATTGAGAGTTATGTGGATCACGGCTGTGGACTGAATGGATCACTGATGAAGAAGAATTTCACAAGTACTTTTATCTCTAGTAATCTGTCAAATACACTTGACTACTCTGTAAATTATCCAAAATATGTGATATATAAAGTATGGAAAGCCATATTTGCATAATGAGAAGGAACAAAGTTGCCAATTAATCCTTTAATTACTGACATATCTAAATAATACAGGTTGTGTGGTTAATTAGATCCAGTCAGTGCTTCATCTGGAGGTAATCATCCACATAACCACCCTAATTCATATATGTCAACAACTAAACTTCTGAGTTGGCAGCCTTAAAGCTGGATACACACTATACAACTTTTGTTGTTTGATTTACTTTAGATTTACCTTCAACTATGTAGTGCAAGAGCCTGCCTGATTGCATACAAATTGAAAGTGTTTAGGTCTGACCTTATATTATATGGTTTTGGTAAATCTAAAGGAAAAAATCTACAGAGAATTTTATAGTGTGTATCCAGCTCAAGGCTCCGTTCACATATTGGCGTCTCGGATCGTGGGCAGAATCACCACGACTCTGCCCATGATCCCGAATTATTGCAAATTGCGAGATGCCTGCGTGATTTCCGTGACTTGCAATGGCACCCCAAATGTGGCGCAATTTTGCCACGATTTTCGCCCGACGAATCATGGTAAAATAGCACAAACAGAATGCCTGTTGCCCAAAAGAAGTTCTTGCACTTTTTTTGGGTGACAGGCGTTCGGATCCGAGATGGCAATATGGGAACGGAGCCTAAAATTGAAGTGTAATCTGCTTATATTTTGCATTCCGTGGTTTCTCTCCCCCCCCCCCCCCCCCTCTTGTCCACATGCTACTGACATTTTAAATAATACCTTTCTGTCTTCATTACATATCTTATTTCATAGTTGTTGACGTCAGCACTGGGTCTCTGTGCTTCTATATTTTTTTAGTCAAGGCACTATCCAAAATTATGGGCAGTCTCAATGCACCTCATTCTAAAAATGTAAAACCTATTCTAATATTTTTACATAATGCAGCAACATCCACAAATCCAAGTAGGACACCCAACGTTGGAGGTGATTTATTCTTCCAAAGCAAAAACACTTTTGCAAACTGGTACTGACTAGTATTCCAATGTTTCTCTTCTCCCTCAGTTTTCCTCCATCACTCTGCTATTGTGACCCCAATGCTGATGGAGAGAGGCAGAGGAGGGTCAAACAAGGATGCTGTGGAGGCGACAGACATCCTCCTTATCAACTGATGATGTCATTGATTGTTAGGATGCCGGCAGCTAGAAGGTTGTAATGGTGCACAATGAAAACCTGTAACTAAAAGGCAGCCTTCATCCTCACGCCAGCTTGTATACAATTTTTGGACAATTTTAGGCATTTTGCCAATGCACTCTTGAAGAAACCTCAAGGCACCCCAGGGTGCCTGGGCACCCTGATTGAAAATGGCTGGTCTGGACAATGCAGACAGATTATGGCTGGTGAGAGGGGCCAGCAGAGTGCTGGACATAGCTTCCTAAAAACATCACTGTACCCTTCGGGTCCTTTGACGCGGGCGTTCCGCCCCACAGACTCCGCTTTGCTCATCGGCAGATCGATCCGCTGATCCCGCTGAGCAGGCAGATGGCTCACTGTGCTGACCGGTCTGTCCCCCCTCTCCTCTATGGCCGTCCTCCTCCTCTGGTGGTCCATTTTCATCCGATCCACCAGACAGATGGGAAATAGAATTACCATCTGTCTGGATTTCATGGATAGGATCGGATCAGATAGCAGCAGGTGTCAGCGGACATGTCACCGCTGACATTGGCTACCCCATAGAGGTGAATGGAGCATCCGATCAGGTCTGCCTGAAAAACTGACAGGTGGGCCTGATCAGAAAGCCAGTGTGAAAGGGGCCTTCCTCAGTACTCCTCTTTAGAATCTTCAGCCCTAATGCAAGCAGTGGGTTGGCTTTTGGGAGAAGTTATGAAAATGTCAAAAGGCCTTGATGGGGGGATATCAATCTAGATGAGTAGACGTTCCAAGGTCTTTTCATGCAGACTGCTCTAGGTAATGGCTACATGTGATGCTGAGCCTTCATAATTGTAAATACTAGAGTCCAATTAATGACAAGTTAAAGTATATTTACATTAGGCTGGCCATGCACATCAAAGTCAGTGAGCCAATCAGGAGAGAGAGGGGGCGGGGCCAAACAACAGCTTCATTTCTGAATGGACACACAAAGCTGCAGCTCAGCTCGGGGTGCCCCCATAGCAATCTGCTTGCTGTGGGGCACTGGATAGGAGGGAGGAGCCAGGAGCAGCGAAGAGGGACCGGAGAAGAAGGATCTGGGCTGCCCTGTGCAAAACCAACTGCACAGAGGAGGTAAGTATAATATGTTTGTTATTAAAAAAAAAACAAAAAAACGAGAATTTGCAATCATTTTAACACTGGGGAGAGGAGTCCGCCCCCACCACCTGAGCCTTGGAGGCCAGTTCTGGTTTTCATCCGGGGGCTGAGGGCAACCTCAGGGAATGTACCCTTCCTCCTCCAATCAGCACCCTTTCTCCTCTCCCCTCCTCCTCCCCCTGCATATATATATTACACCAGAGGACAGAAGTTTCAGACTGCTATTCCAAACACACGCCATGCTGTGTGTGTAGTCTTGTAAAGGATAGGTAAGCAACATTTCTCTGCAAACTCCACTCCCTTACACAAACTTTGTATATTTTTTTGTGACATGTTGATGTCCTATCTTTCTTTTATAAGGACACCTCTATAACTCGCCTAGCTCCAGCCTATAGGGGATATACCCTTTATAGCAATACAACTCATCCAGGCTCTGAATTTTTCCTCTAAAGCAGTTGAATTTTTCCAACCCTTACACCCTAAGGTTGCGGAAGCTGTGGTAAGAGCAACACAGAAATCACAATTTTCCCCCCACCCCCCCTTTCTCCCTAATACCTGTTTTGCCTCTTTTCCTCCTTTTTCCCTCCATTCCCCCTTTACCCCCCCCCCCCGGTTTTCCCCTCATTTTCCCTTCCCTCTTCTCTTGACCTTCCCCTTCCCTCGCTCCCCTTACTCCCACAAACCCCCTTCCCCTCCCCTCCTTTCCCCCTCTCCCTTCCCCTTTCCTTCCCCCTACCTCCCTTCCCACCACCTCCTGCTTCTTTTATTCCCCCTTTCTTCCCCCCTTCTCTTTCCCTCCCCTCCCCATTCCTTTGCTATTCCCTTGGATTATGATATTATTAATTGAATCAGTTATTCTGACATTTGAATTCTCATTTTTGGCAACCCTGTTGGGTTAGCATTGAGGAACTCGGTATTGTACCCCATGAGCCTGGCAGACTATCTAATACTAATCTAATATGTAATTGACATACTGTTGATCCATATCAAGTAATGGATCACAGAATCTTGATAGATATGAATTTATAGATTAAATTGTGCAACTTTTGATCCATCCTTCCTCTTTTCTCATGGTGGGTATATTACTCTGCTATACTATATTTTGAATAAAAAGGTGTATATGAAATATCCTATGATAATATGTTGTCTAATGAGTAAATGTCTTATGTATATCTTATTTGCTGCTTATAAGACGACCCCCTAATTTTCAAGGTAAAACATAGGTTTTGAGCTATACTTTCCGTATAAGACTACCCCCCTTCTGTACGGTAGCAGAGTATAAAATGTGAAGACTACGGTACTGTACATGGCCCAAAACGATTGTCCCTATTGGTCTCTTAACCCGCTGGATGTGCGGTAATAATGTATGTACCATACATCCAGCGCGTTGAGAGATTACACCTTGTATACTTACCCTGCTTGGAGATTAATAGGGACGTTTGTTTTGAGCAAAAGTACCGTAGTCCTCTCATTTTTTACTCCGCTACGGTACATACATTATTACCGCACATCCAGCGGGTTGAGAGATCATTAGGGACGTTCGTTTTGGGCCTTACATTTTATACGCCGCATATAAGACGATCCCCCTATTTTTGGGGGATGTTTTTAAGGTTAAAAAGTCGTCTTATACGCTGGCAAATATAGTATTTGTTTTCTTTATTATTACAGTTCTTTTTAGAGGAGTTTTCCCACCAAACACGTTGGCTAATTAACCAGATCCCAAGGTTAAGATAGATATCTGTATGGCAGCTCAATTTGTGTATATGTTTTTAAAAAGAGTCTTTTAACCACTTTCCGTCTGCTCACATTGCTGCTACTGCGGCTTGTTATCGTCCAGCGACATAGTACTACGCCGCTGCACTCCTCCCCTTGTGGACGGCGCGCGCGCTGCCGGAGTCTCGCTCCCACTGTGTTCAGTCACAGCAGGAGTCGGGCCAGGGGAGGAGCAGCGGAGATCCGCTGTGGAGAGCTGTGGAGAGCTGTGGAGATCCGCCCGCTTGTGTAAACAAAGCGGGCGGATCTCCTAAGAGACAGGCAGGGTCAGATTGCAGGGTTCAGCATAGCTGAACATGCGATCTGTCCCTGTGTCACTCAGTCACCTCCCCCCACACATGTCGGTAAGCACCAGGCATACATTAACCCCTCCCTCTCCAATAAAATTAACCTCTTCCCTGCCAGTGTCATTTTTACAGTAACAGTGCATATTTATAGCCCTGATTACTGTAGTAATGTCACTGGTACCCCCAAAAGTGTCAAAAATGTCAGTCAAGGGTCCGATCTGTCCGCCGCAATGTCGCAGTCCCGCAAAAAAAAACGCAGATCGCCGCCATTACTCGTTAAAAAAAACCCACCAAAAATTACAAAAATCTTTCCCTTAGTTAGTAAACGCAATAACTTTTGCACAAACCAATCAAAATACGCTTATTGCGATTTTGTTTTACCAAAAATATGTAGCAGAAAACAAATTGGCCAAAAATGTAAAAAAAATGTGATTTTTACATTTTTTTGGGGGGGAATTTCATATAAAAAAACGTGAAAAATATTGTTATTTTTTCAAAATTTACGCTCTTTTTTTGTTTATAGCGCAAAAAGTAAAAACCGCACAGGTGATCAAATACCACCAAAAGAAAGTTCTATTTGTGGGAAAAAAAGGACGTAAATTTTGTTTGGGTACAGCGTCGCATGACCGCGCAATTGTCAGTTAAAGTCGCACAGTGCCGAATCGCAAAAAGTGGCCTGGACGTAAGACAGCAAAATCCTCCGGTGGTAAAGTGGTTAATCTATGTGATATCCAATAAAATACTTTTTTTTTTTTTTTTTTTTTTTTACATCTTTGCTGTCTGTGTCTAATATAACCTAGAATGTACATTTAAAGTCCCATACTACTTACTGGTTTCTAATATTGCTGTATATTGTGACATGTCAGGTATTTACTTGTATAGTTACAGAAAGGTCCAATACAACTAAATTCATAGATACATATATAAAGGTTTCATGTGATCTAAAAAAAAAAAGATGAGTAATACAAAAATGATGTAACACATAGTGATATTTTTTAATATACAGCTGACCTCTTATTGAAGCAAACATTGAAATGTAAAATATCTCAATATCTAAACAGGTAAGTGACATTCTATACTTACAGACTTGTATAAAGTACTCGAAATTTCTACTTGAGTAAAAGTACAAGTGCTCGATCAAAAAATTACTTGAGTAGAAGTGGAAGTGCTCGCAGAAAAAGTTACTTAAGTAGAAGTGCTAAAGTATTCAACATTTTTTTTACTTAAGTATTGCAAGTAGTTTTTTCCTAAAATTTGCTACTTAAGTACTAAAAGTAAAAAGTACCAGTAGTTTTGAAAAAAAATTTCTACTCAAGTACTGAAAGTAGAAGTACAAGTACTGTGTTATGTAGTTATTAAAGAAATAAGTCAAAAGTTTGAACATCATATTGTTTTTATTATTTCAAATGATTTATTCAAATGATTAACCTGTGTTTGTTAGTAGTTTCTTGATGCACTTTAAGCGCTGTAGCACCATTTATTTGTTTGTTTCATATTTTCTTTTTATTGGAAAGATTTGGTATAGCAGCTTTTATTATACACAGCCTTTATTTTCGTATGCGCTGATTTACAAATGACATTATACACATTTTTTTGAGCTTTATGCAACCTGCCATCTACTGTTCTGGCACTGGTAATTTTTTTAAAAGTAACGAGTAACTATGCAGCACAAAAAAAAAATACTTGAGTAGAAGTATCGAAATCATCGAAAAAATGTAGTGAAGTAAAAGTAGAAGTAGGAGAAAAAAATTCTACTCTCGGAAAGTACAGATACCGCATTTCGGTACTTAAGTACAGTACTTAAGTAGTTCTACTTCGTTACTATACATCTCTGTATACTTAGGTATGTATGTTTTTGTAGCTCCTTCATATATTGGGGCAGATAGATGACCTTTTAATCTTTAAATCTATATGCTGAGATCTAATAGAACAAATCACTGAAATTCGTTTTTTTTTTTTTTTTTGCGTTGCCCTTCACACTTAGTATATCTATAGTCAGAGCTTCAGTAGGCTCCCAGCTTATAGCAGCACATATTTCTCCCCCACATTTTGTAGGAGTCAATGTTCACAGTAAACAACAGCGCTTGTTCTTCCCGGAGGAGTCGACACACAAGCTATTGCTGTGACATTTGAACAGCTCTTGTATACTGAAAGTCTGTGAGGTTGTGCCTTGTGGCAGTCAATGAGCAAAGCAGTATTTATAATCTAATCTTCCCTTTACTGGACATCAGTCATGGGGGGGGTCTCACCATTCTGAAACCTGGGGCTGAAAATGCCCTTTCTTTATGTAAATTGAATACAAACTCTATTACTGCAGTATTCTCCGCAAAGTCAGATGTTTTATTTAAATCCCAACTTCGAGAAACTTTAAAATGATGCTTTTATAGTGGGGCTGCACCCACGCTGCTAGGATTAAATTCTTGTTTAGGTCTAGGGGACACCATAAAGAAGATTTACTTGCCCGATCCTGTGCCCCCTATGCTGCTAAACAAGTCCCCGCAATGTCTATTGATTTTGTTTAGTGATTTTAACAGCTACAAATCCTTTAAAACAATATCCTTGACTTAACACTAGGGTTAAAGTTTGGTTTGCTGTGCATCCAAAAAAGCCTGAAGGGACGTTTGCAAATCCCAAACATAGTACCAATCCCTACTAAAGTTTATGGGGGCCAAATCTTATTTTTTTCTGTCATTTTTCTAATGCCAATTTTCAAAGTTTTATTAGGCAAAAATGCTATGACTGTCTGCTGATGAAGTGGACGCTGTTCCACGAAACCCATAGAGACTTCCGCTCATAAATGCTTCAACAATTACCAAAAGTATTGGGACGCTCGCCTTTACACGCACATGAACTTTAATGGCATCCCAGTCTTAGTCCGTAGGGTTCAATATTGAGTTGACCCACCCTTTGCAGCTATAATAGCTTCAACTCTTCTGGGAAGGCTGTCCACAAGGTTTAGGAGTGTGTCTATGGGAATGTTTGACCATTCTTCCAGAAGCGCATTTGTGATGTTAGGCACTGATGTGGACGAGAAGAACTGGCTCGCAGTCTCTGCTCTAATTCATCCCAAAAGTGTTATATCGGGTTGAGGTCAAGATTCTGTGCAGGCCAGTCAAGTTACTCCACCCCAAACTCGCTCATTCATATCTTTATGGACCTTGCTTTGTGCACTGGGGCGCAGTCATGTTGGAACAGGAAGGGGCCGCCCCTAAACTGTTCCCACAAAGTTGGGAGCATGAAATTGTCCAAAATGTCTTGGTATGCTGACACCTTAAGAGTTCCCTTTACTGGAACCAAGGGGCCAAGCCCAACCCCTGAAAAACAACCCCACACCGTTATCTCCCCCTCCACCAAATGATTTGGACCAGTGCACAAAGCAAGGTCCATTAAAACATGGATGGGCGAGTATAGGGTGGAGGAACTTGACTGGTCTGCACAGAGTCCTGACCTCAACCCAACAGAACACCTTTGGGGTAAATTAGAGTGGAGACTGCAAGCCAGGCCTTCTTGTCCAAGATCAGTGCCTGACCTCACAAATAGGCTTCTAGAGGAATGGTCACAATTCCCATAGACACACTTCTAAAACCTGTGGACAGCATTCCCAGAAGAGTTTAAGCTAGTATAACTGCAAAGGGTGGGCCAACTTAATATTGAACCCTACAGACTAAGACTGGGATGCCATTAAAATTCATGTAAGCGTAAAGGCAGGTGTCCCAATACTTTTGGTGATATAGTGTACCTTTTATTTTTTATTATTTTTAAGTGATCACATAACCTCTCTTCTCATCTGCATTAGGGGTTCAGAGTGATGTATGTATGTATATATATATATATATATATATATATATATATATATATATATATATACTGTATATACAGTATATATATATATATATATATATATATATATATATATATATATTTTTTTTTTTTTTTTTTTCGTTTTTTGGAGTGGAGTGGAGTGGAGTTACCCTTGAAGCAGTAGCATTTATAGAATTACTTGGATGGGCCTACCCTAAAAATGATCTCAGACAGAATTCCCACAAGTTCATGCCACTATGTCAGGAAGTCATTACTTATTTCTGACCTGCCTGTAACACAAGTAACATGCTGTAGTTCCTGTATTTACAACCTTTGGCTCCAATTTCTTGTCTCACTTATTTTTAAACACCTGTTCATGTCTTTAATAGATGAGTATCATGCGATTGGATATCAGAGAGGACAATGAGGACAGAACAATGGGGATACCTATGCTGTTGACTGATGATGTCTTTTATTCCTGAAATTCTGTTAAAAACCTGGATATCATACTACACCAAAACACCCACAGGAAATTAAACTATAAAAGCATAACTCTTACCCCGTCCCTACTTGATCAATATTGATTCTGAATGCAAATAAAGGAGTAAGGGACTGAATGCTATATGTATTCCATGGATATTCCCTCAATGTGTCCCCTAGCGATGAAAGATAGAATAAAAAAAGGAGTCTCCAATTCAGAATGGAAAGAATTATACAAAGAGAATGCATATTCCCTGTTTTTTGTCACGAGGTTACAGAAATACACAAGAACACCCTGTGACATTTTTAGCCCTAGGGTTTTTGGTGGTTATGATTTATCAACTCTACACTGTATCATCTGTAGACTTTAGATTTGAACACCAAAATCATTTAATTTGAAATTATTCCTGGATGAGTGGAATCATTTTGCAAAACCTGATTTTGCCACCAATTTCCAATTTTGCCTTGGCTAAACTTTTACCACAATTGACAGCCAGTAATAATTCATCCCAGTTCCTGTGAGCCTAGGTTGTCATACATCATTACCACCTTAGCCTGGGCTCACAGTGCAATACTGTAGTATTGAAGATGTCACACCAGTGTCATGGAGAGAAAAGGAAGAGGACCCTAGGACGTCATATGTCCAGCTAGAAAAACCCTAGTAAAAAATATGAATGAATGCAATTGTTAAGACTGGTGCAGGGTAATAGGGAGGCCAGGAGGCTTCTGTAAAAATGATAAAATTCTTCTTTATGTTGTAAGTTGGAAGGAAAGAAAGGCACTAAGCTAAAGTGCCTCCAATCTCAGCGCAAGAAATCATATTCATATAAATTGAATGAATGTCTAGGCTTCAACAAAGTGTTAGAGTTGTCTGGATTTGCTGCTCCTTTATAATGCATAATTCTAACCCAACTTTTGTGATTGTAAAGTCTTGTTTTAAAAAAAAAAAAAAAAATAACAAAAATGTTATACTTACCTTCTCTGTGCAGTTGGTTTTGCACGGTCTGGATCCTCCTCTTCTCAGATCCCTTGTTGCTGCCCCTTGTCCCTACCTCCTATCGAGTGCCCCCACAGCAAGCAGCTTGCTATGGGGGGCACCTGAGCCGAGCTTCAGCTCTATCCGTCCATTCAGAAATGGAGATGCTATTCGGCCCCTCCCCCTATCTCTTCTGATTGGCTCACTGGCTTTGATTGACAGCCGCAGGAGCCAATAGTGCCACGGCTGTATCTCAGCTTGCCCTAGTGATGGACTTGTTGGTCTTTCTCCATTATCATCATCACCATTTTATAGCTTTTTGAGCGACTCCACCATTGCACCCACTACCATTCCTTCCTTTCTTCTTTCCGCTTTAAGTCCTTCTCCCCTGCCACATTTGGAATTTTGTTTTTTTGGGGGGAGTGGGTACATAGTTTAGACAGGTACCCGCTCCCACTTCCGCTGGAATCACAGGCAATCCAGGTGGAAGTTCTCCTCGCCCACCCAGTCTTCTGGGACACGTCACAGGACCATTCACATAGCTCAGCACAGTTTGCGCATATCCAGTGGACAACCAGCTCTGAAGCCAAAAGCAGCAAAGCCTGCTGCCCACAGTTAGGATGCTGGCACCGGGAACCCGAAGGCTAGTAAAAAACTAGCCCCGGTGCGATGACACTGGATCCTGGACAGATACAGTAAGTGTCCTTTTATCCTAGCTGCTGACTTTTTTTACTTTTTTCAAGCGAACCTCCTCTTTAAGCCTATTAGACTTCTATTTTATCTAAAGCCAGCCATACATGGATCAAAAGAATTTTGATCCATGTATGGGGCACGCTGGTGGTACACAAGTGTTGCCGGCTATAGCTAACGTCACTAATTGTGTTCTGATGGCAGGGAAAGCTCCTCATCGGCAGAACACAATATTGCTGCAAGAGGGATTCAGTGTTGATGGAGAATCAGACAAATTGCATAATCTATGGCCCGCCTAAGACCTTGTTGGGGAGACTAGCCCTTTCTTCCTTTCCTGGTGTCCTGGTTGTTATCTGACAGATAGCAATAAAAAACTTATGGGGATTTAGCCTTTCTCTATTAACCAAGATTAGTGGGTTTTTTTTTTTCGATTTCCACCCTGGTTACAATGTTGGAGTACTACTGGCCTTAAAACAAAAAGTCTAAATATACCAACTTACTGTTTTCTAGTTTTTGTTGGGTAGCATGACGTCTCAAATTCTCTTCTTCCTTGGAAAAGATGGACTTTAATTTGACTTTGAGTTTAGGTAATCTTTTGCAGCAATAAAACTTTTGGTTATTTCTGGGTAAGGCTATATCCACTTGATTCCTAATTTTGGTCTGATTCCTCAATAGAGGGAAAGGTACATAGCAAGCTGATCTTTTTTTTTACACTATACCTACACTATATTACCAAAATTATTGGGACACCTGCCTTTATACACACATGAACTTTAATGGCATTCCAGTCTTGAGTTTGCCCACCCTTTGCACCTATAACAGCTTCAACTCTTCTGGTAAGGCTGTCCACAAGGTTTAATAATGTGTCTATGGGGTGCACAGTCATGTTGGAACAGGAACGGCCTTCCCCAAACTGTTTCCACAAAGTTGGGAGCATGAAATTGTCCAAAATGTCTTGAAATGCTGAGGCCTTAAGAGTTTCCTTCACCTAGGGGCCAAGCCCAACTCGTGAAAAACAACCACACCCCATAATTCCCCCCCTCTTCACCAAATGATTTGGACCAGTGCACAAAGCAAGGTCCATTAAGACATGGATGAGCTAGTTTGGGGTAGAGGAACTTGAATGGCCTGCATAGAATCCTGACCTCAACCCAATAGAACACCTTTGGGATGAATAGAGTGCAGATTGCGAACCAGACCTTCTCTCCAACATCAGCGCCTGACCTCAAAAATGCACTTCTGGAAGAATGGTCAAACATTCCTATAGACACACTCCTAAACCTTGTGGACAGCCTTCCCAGAAAAGTTGAAGCTGTAAGTGGGTGTCAAAGGGTGGGCCAACTCAATACTGATCCTTACAGGCTAAAAGTGGGATGCCAATAAAGTTCATGTGCATGTAAAGGTAGGTGTCCCAATTCTTTTGGTCATATAGTGTATACCGTATTTATCGGCGTATAACACACACTTTTTCCTCCTAAAAATGGAGGAAAAAGCAGCAGTGCGTGTTATACGCCGCTTTAAAAAAGAAAGTGCCAGGAAACATCGCCGAGAGCAGAAGGGGATGGGCCGGGCCGAGGAGAAGGAAGGACTAGCTGTCATTAGAGCAGAAGGGGTGGGCCGGGCCGAGGAGAAGGAACGACGAGCTGTCATTAGAGCAGAAGGGGGCAGGCCGGGCGGAGGAGAAGGAAGGACTAGCTGTCATTAGAGCAGAAGGGGGCGGGACGGGTCGAGGAGAAGGGAGAACGAGCGAGAGCAGTCATCGGAAGTCCCGCCTATGACAGACGTCACACATCTCGGCAGAGGAAGCGGGTCTTCCGATGACTGCGCTCGCTCGTTCTCCCTTCTCCTTGGCCATGCCCGCCCCACCCCCTTCTGCTCTTATGACAGCTCGTCCTCCTTTTCCTCGGCCCGGCCCGCCCCTTCTGCTCTCAGCGCTGCTTCCGGCCCTTTTTTAAAACATATTGGGACAGTTCCAATGGCGCTTGTGAGGCTGCATATTTGGACACTGCGCTTGCGAGGCTGCATATATTGAGGCTGCATATATGGACACTGCTGATGGGCTGCATATATGGACACTGCATATATGGACACTGCATATATGGACACTGCTGATGGGCTGCATATATGGACACTGCTGATGGGCTGCATATATGGACACTGCTGATGGGCTGCATATATTGAGGCTGCATATATGGACACTGCTGATGGGCTGCATATATGGACACTGCTGATGAAGATGCATTGTTGGACACTGCTGATGAGGATGCATTCATGGGCACTGGTGAGATGTCATTTGATTTACAAAAAAAAAAATGTTCTGAATTCAAAGCTGTTTATTTTAAATGTAAGCCTTTTTTTCCTGAAATTTCTCTCCAAATATTGAGGTGCGTGTTATACGCCGGCGCGTGTTATATGCCGATAAATACGGTATCTAAAATAACACATTTGGGAAAACCTTGTCTTTCTTTTAAAGTATTCTCAAGGATAACACTACCTGAGTACTTGTTAGCAGTATTTTTATGCAATACCAAGGTCAATTAACCATTGTGCAGCTACTAATAACAGTAAAAGACATCCGTTTGCACTGAATACTTAGAGGATGTACTTTTGCCAAGTAAAAATGGGATTTAGTAAAGACTCACAGAGCCATTAGTGAATCGCAGTATGCAGGAATGCAAGTCTTTTGAATTATTTTTTATTGAACCCCAGTATATATTAATTTGTATTGCAATCACTTTGACAAAAAACATTTGCAGAGCTTAATTATGGAACTTATACAAACATATAGCATTAAAGCCACATCTACTTTAGTGTTTCTACAAGTCGATTTAGTTGAAGGATTAATGAATGTTCCATTTATTATATAGCTTTTGTGTGACCACAGTGCTAAAAGCTGATAATTTTAATAAATAACTATTTAAGTTGTACAGAGATCGAGGAGCCGCAATTTATGAGGTTACTTTATAGTTTATGTAAGGTGTAAACGGTGACTTCGTGTCTGCATAAAATATATACAAAAACGCACTGTTTATTTAACAGGCTTAAAATCCTCTGTCATTTACACTTTGGAGACATATCTCTGCCAAAAAAATTGAGACGCCTGAAAAACATACTAATTTAAGGTAGTGTGGCAAGAAAATGTGAACATTAAAATGATTAATGCATGATTGATCAAATAAACGAAGTAGAGTGCTGATGATTATTTTTAGATTATCGCCATAAAGATAGGCTTTTATTTAAAGCATCAAAACAGGTTTAACCAGTTCTGGACCGAAAGGATTTGCCCCCTTAATGACCAGGTCATTTTTTGCGATTCAGCACTGCGTTATTTTAACGGAAAATTGCGCGGTCATGTGACACTGTACCAAAAATAAAAACGATGTCCTTTTTTCCCCCACAAACAGAGCTTTCTTTTGGTGGTATTTGATCACCTGTGCGATTTTTATTTTTTTCACTATAAACAAAAAAAGAGCGACAATTTTGAAAAAAAAAAATATATATATTTTTCACATTCTGCTATACAACATTCCTAAAAAATATATAAAAATCTAAATTTTTCATCCTTTTAGGCCAATTTGTATTCTGCTACATATTTTTGGTTAAAAAGCGTTTTTTGATTGGTTTACGCAAAAGTTATCGCGTCTACAAACTAGGGAAAAGATTTATATAATTTTTATTTATTTATTTATTTTTTACTAGTAATGGCGGCGATCTGCGATTTTTAGTGGGACTGCGACATTGCCGCGGACAAATCAGACCCCTAACTGACACTTTTGGGGGGACCAGTGACATTACTACAGTAATCAGTGCTAAAAATATGCACTGTTACACTGGCAGGGAAGGGGTAAACCTAGGGGTGATTAAAGGGTTAATTGTGAGCCTAGGAGTATTTTTTTTTTCAAAAGGGGGTGTTTTCTAACTGTGGGGGGAGGGACTTGTGAAATGATCATAGAGACCTGTGATCCTATATAGAAGGATCACAGGCACCCTGCGATCATTTCAGAGAGAACAACGGTCAGCTGTGCTTGTTTACAACAGCTGACCGTCCTTTTCTCTCAGCGGGGAGCGATCCTGGGTGCCTGGCGGCAATCGCGGCGGTTGGTACCGTGGAGCGGCATCCCTGCTGCCTAGTGGGGGCGGGAATGCCCTGCTGGTGGCGCACGCTCGCCCCCCAGCACCACTTTCGCGAACTGACGTACCCCTACGTTGATTTGCGCAGCCGAGCCAGCCTGCCGCAATAAAACTGCGACGGGTGGTCGGCAAGTGGTTAAAGTACAACTTCAGTAAATAGATAGATACAGATAGATAGACAGACAGACAAAGAGACAGACAGACAGATAGATACAATATCTCAATTTTCATAGAGTTTATACAATAAAATATAACTTTCCCATAGGGTATAGAAAAGCCATGGAAGATACTGTATGTAGTAGACCAAAAATGCCTCCACTGCCCTCTTAGGCCTCATGCACACAGGACTTTTTGTCCCCCCCCCCCCCCCCCCCCCGAATGACTTTGCTTCTGCCAAGAGCAGCTTCTAAAACTGCATTTTGCATGCATATTTAAAGCTTGTGCAGTGTTTTTTTTCTGCCCAAAAGCTCTTCTTCTGAACGTGGCAAGTGATGTTTTATTTTATTTATTTTTTTTTATTCAGCTTCTAAACGCTTCTTTGTAAATGCCTCTGTGTGCATGGCCACATAGGCTAACATTGAGGCCCATTTACAGACTGAAAGATAAAAGAAAAGTCAAATTCCCGTAAAAGTAGTGTTTTTTCAAAGAATATGAAAGCTCAACTTTTAATATTCCTGATATGTTTCTGCTGTACCATGTACTGGCATGAAAAATATCCTGCCCTCTTTGTATTGAAATCCCTGATGATCATGCCAGTCCCTCTTCTATCAAAAACTGACCATACTAGACATCAAAGTGCAGCATGGTCAGTTTTTCTGCCTGTGCTGGGACCTCCGTTTCCAATGATCAGACTTGTGCTGACACGCCTCCGCCCCCTATATAGCTATTCACTGGGAAGATGGGTGTGCTCCTGTTTCTCCTCCCCTAGCTCTCTGAGCTCATTATGAAGCTGAGAACAGAGGGGATGTGATCACTTATAAAAAAGGAGAAAAAAAGTATTTAGAATGTTTTTTTATATGTATACAAGCTTTTTGCCTTTCATTTCTATTTTAAACTGAATGAGTTATTTTACAAGATGAAGGTTTACATATGCTTTAAGCTCTGTGTGTATGAGGCCTTAAAATGCCTTCTTCTTTATCTATGTCACCGGTAAGATCCACACTTCAGTACACAGTGCTTACTCACTAGTATCCATGTCAGCAATAGGATCTCCAGCTTACTTACCAGCATCCCAGCACCATTGATATCTACACTTCAACACACACACCCTAATATCCATGTTACCAGTGAAATGAACCTTGCATTACACAGAGCTCACTCATCCTTATTCATGGCAACAATTTACTTCCATTGAACCCTCGGTGACCTGCTTCCAAACAGAATACATTAACCCCTTAGTGACCAGTCTCCAATGTAGGTGCATTAATCCGCCAGGGACCAATCTTTCATCAATCAAACGTCATCTTTCACATTATACAAAATAATTGGGCTAACTTTACTGTTTTCTTTTTTTTTTTATTATTATTATTATTAAAAAAAGTGTATTTTTTCCCCAAAAAATTGCGTTTGTAAGACAGCTGAACAAATAGGGTGTGACATAAAATACATGGGTTTGTTAATAATAATTCTCTTAACCTATTACATGTGAGGTGTTCATGCTGTTATGGGCCATAGATTTTCTGAAGACTTTTTCCTTTAGATTTACCAAAACCATATAATATGAGGTCAGACCTAAACACTTTCAATTTGTATGCAATCTGGCAGCCCTTGCACTACATAGAAAAGGTAAATCTGAAGGAAAAAGTCTTCAGAAAATCTTATAGTGTGTATGGCCCGTTAAAGCTTACAAATACATATTTGTGAATTGTATGTTCCCCCCACCCCAAAATTTGATACGCTCCTGCAGACTTCTCTTTCCTGGAGTAACTTTGCCATAGCAATCAACAGAACAGGGAGAGAATGTTGCGGTAACTTCTGCATAAGCTTTTGGCAATATTAAGGCTAATAAATATTTTTCCACTTATATGATTTGTGAATATTCTGTACATCCTATCCTTGGACTTTAGTAATGTCCTGCAACCTTTCCATCGGTTGAGTAAACTCATTATAGCAACCAGCAGACCAGAGAATGCGCGAGTATCTCCTACAGATCAAATCTGGTTAAATGCATAAATTGCTTATTCTATAATTAAGACGGATGGCAACAGGGATATACACTCACTGGCCACTGTATTAGGTACATCTTGCTAGTACCAGGGTGGACCCCCTTTTGCCTTCAGAACTGCATTAATTCTTCATGGCATATATTCAACAAGGTGTTGGAAACTTTCCTCAGAGATTTTGGTCAATAGTGACATAATAGCATTACGCAGTTGCTGCAGATTTGTCGGATGCAAATCCATGATGCGAATCTCCTGTTCTACCACATCCCAAAGTTGCTCTACTGGATTGAGATCTGGTGAGTGGAGGCCCTTGGCGTACAGAGAACTCATTGCCATGTTCAAGAAACCAGTGGTGAGATGATTTGAACTTTGTGACATGGTGAATTATCCTGCTGGAAGGAGCCATCAGAAGATGGGGACACTGCAGTCATAAAGGGATGGACATGGTCAGCAACAATACTCAGGTAGGGCATGGCGTTTAAATTATGCTCAATTGGTACTAAGAGGTCCAAAGTGTGCCATTACACCACCACCAGCGGCCTAAACCATTGATAAAAGGGAAGATGGATCCATGCTTTCATGTTGTTTACGCCAAATTCTGACCCTATCATCTGAATGTCGCAGCTGACATTGAGACTCATCAGACCATGCCTTTTTCCTACCTTCTATTATCCCATTTTAATGAGCCCATTCCCATTGTAGCCTCAGTTTCCTGTTCTTAGCTGACAGGAGTAGCATCTGGTGTGGTCTTCTGCTGCTGTAGCCCATCTGCTTTAACCACTTTACCACCGGAGCATTTTGCTGTCTTACGTCTGGGCCACTTTTTGCGATTCGGCGCTGTGCAACTTTAACTGACAATTGCGCGGTCGTGCGACACCGTACCCAAACAAAATTTACGTCCTTTTTTTCCCACAAACAGAGCTTTCTTTTGGTGGTATTTGATCACCTGTGCGATTTTTACTTTTTGCGCTATAAACAAAAAAAGAGCGTTTATTTTGAAAAAATAACAATATTTTTAACATTTTTTTATATGAAATTCCCCCCTAAAAACCAATTTTTTTTTAAATTTTTGGCCAATTTGTTTTCTGCTACCCATGTTTGGTAAAAAAAAAATCACAATAAGCGTATTTTTATTGGTTTGCGCAAAAGTTATTGCGTTTACTAACTAAGGGAAAGATTTTTGTCATTTTTGGTGTTTTTTTTTTTAACGAGTAATGGCGGCGATCTGCGATTTCTTTTTGCTGGACTGCGACATTGCGGCGGACAGATCGGACCCTTGACTGACATTTTTGACACTTTTGGGGGTACCAGTGACATTACTGCAGTAATCAGTGCTATATATGCACTGTTACTGTAAAAATGACACTGGCAGGGAAGGGGTTAATTTTATTGGAGAGGGAGGGGTTAATGTATGCTTGGTGCTTACTAACGTGTGTGGGGGGAGGTGACTGAGTGACACAAGGACAGATCCAGGGTTCAGCTATGCTGAACCCTGCAATCTGACCCTGCCTGTCACTTAGGAGATCCGCCCGCTTGTGTTTACACAAGCAGGCGGATCTCCACACTAGATCCCCGACGATCGGGGAAGAGTGGCGGCGATCGCCACTGCTCTTCCCCTGGCCCGACTCCCGCTGTGACTGAATACAGCGGGAGCGAGGGTCCGGCGGCAGGAGTATCTGACGACGTAGTACTAGGTCGTCAGACGATAACGAGCCACTCTGCCGCAGTAATATTACTGCAGGCAGACGTAAAGTGGTTAAGGTTCGATGTGTTGTGCATTCAGATATAGTATTCTGCATACCTTGGTTGTAATAAGTGTTTTTTTTTGAGTTACTGTTGCCTTTCTATTATCTCAAACCAGTCTGCCCCTTCTCCTTTGACCTATAACATCAACAAGGCATTTTTGTCCACACAACTGCCACTCACTGGATGTTTTCTCTTATTTGGACCATTCTCTGTAAACCCGAGAGATGGTTGTGTATAAAAATCCCAGTAGATCACCAGTTTTTGAAATACTTAGACCAGCCCATCTAGCACCAACATTAATGCCACATTCCATGTCATTTAAATCCCCTTTCTTCCCCATTCTGATGCTCGGTTTGAACCTCAGCAAGTCATCTTTACCACGTCTAGATGCCCAAATGCATTAAGTTGTTGCCATGTGTTTGGCTGAATAGCAATTTGTGTTATCAAGCAATTGAACAGGTGTTCCTAATAAAGTGGCGGGTGAGTGTATATGGAGTGGCAACCCATTATAACCAATTCTATTTCAACTTACTAACTTCAGCTAAAATATTTCTGGTTGCTTTGAGTTACTCTGCTTGTAACATCATTGTTCTGTGCCAGATTCATTTTTCCTGTCATTTCTTCAAAGGGAAGATCCAGGAGGCCTTATATTATATGTCATACAATTCTCAATTACCTATTCAAGGAATAAACATACATCTGCTATCTTTATTCCAGTCAGCCTAAAAAAGTACCAATAGCTACATATTGGCAGTGAAAAATATATCCAAAGTCAAAACATTTTTTTTTTTCTTTTTAGATTGAGTAAGGAATGGGTAAAGCGGAACTCCACAATAAAAATGCTAATACACTACATGCAAGGATTAAATGCTTACTCAGTAGAGTGGATAGCAGGCATGCGTACTTTATTCCTTGCTCCACCGGCAGCTCTCCACGTTCTTCTGATGTTCCAGAATGAGGATTGGCCCTCGCCATCCTCATGTACAATTCAGGACTGCTAGTCTTACATTGTGTGTGATAATGTCAGAAAGCTTTCATGGGCCCAGTCATATACCATGGTGGAAATCTGCTGAGGAATAAGGTATTGTAGCTTCTAAATCTTCTTCTAAACCTAACAAGCATTTGCTGCTGCCTAGAGAGGAACGTTCATTTTATTTGTCGTTGTCTATGTGCTATTAGAGAGATTCTCCTTTACATGTCTTCAGACACAAAAGTTAGTCGAGAAAACCTCTCTATGGTAAAGGAAATATCTTCAGTTTTCACCATTACAAATGTCCCTCCAGTGTTCCATAATGAGAACAGACCCTCACCATCATCACGCAGAATGCAGGACTGCTGATCGTACAGTGTACGTGATCATGTCCGAAAGCCTTCGGGGGACCAGTCGCACAGCATGGGTAAAGCCTGTTAGAGTAATAAATAGGGTACGTATCAGTGGTGTATTTAGGTTTTGTGCTGCCCTAGGCCTGACTAAACTTGTGCACCCCCTAATTTAAATATGACCCACCCCTTCCTGTAAATGCCACGCCCCTTCCTGTTTAGGACCCACCCTGTCATCTGTAAACCACAGACCATAACCACAGTCTATCAGTGCCCATCAGCATAGCTTCATCAGTTCATACGTTCAGCCTTATCAGTGCCGCCTCTTTACTGCTCGTCAGTGCAGCATATCAGTGTGGCCTCATCAGTGGCCACCAGTGAAGCCTTATCAGTGCCCATTAGTACAGCCTTATGTCACGAGTTTAGTAAGATTACTCTTTTAAGATATTTGGACTTGTGTTTGCTGCCACTAATTGTAATTATAGGATTATTTCACTTATTTGTATAATAAATAGGAAGTCCATAGTAATTTTACAAATAATGAAATATTTTTTTGCTGCCCCCCTGCAAAGTGCCGCCCTAGGCCTGGGCCTTGTTGGCCTAGGCCAGGATACAGCACTGGTAAGTATTACATGTTCTACCTTTACCCCTAGACTTAACAGGCATTTTTTGCTGTCTAGAGTGGACTTTAAAACAAATGTAATTTTTTTTTTTTTTTCTGTATGTCCTATTGGGGAGATTCCCCTTCATATCTTGTTTCCAGACTCAACAGGTAGTGAGAGGAGACCTCTTCAAGCTAAGGAAAATAACCTCAGTTCACCATAACACATGTCCCTCAAATGTTCCGAATTGAGGACAGACCCGTAACGTCATCATGTACAATGCAGGCCTGCTGAACCTACATTGTACATGTTAATGTTGGAAAGCCTTCGGGGGACCAGTCGCACAGCATGGTGGTAGCCTGTTAGAGTAAAAAATAGGATAAGTATAACATGTTCTACCTTTAACCCTAGATTTAACAGGCATTTGTTGCTGTCTAAAGTTAGGCTTTAAAACATGTTATTTTTTTTTTTTTTTTTTGTTCTGTATGTCTTATTTCAAATAAATTATTTTTCATATCTTGTTTTCAGACTCAACAGGTAGTGAGAGGAGACCTCTTCAAGCTAAGGAAAATACCCTCAGTTCACCATAACAAACGTCCCTCAAATGTACCGAAATGATCTTCAGCTGTGCCCTGTGTCCTGATTGTTCTTGCATGTTCTCCCCGGTACTGACCTGGCATGTTTTTGACCTGACCTTGGATTCCGCTTCTGCCTAACTGTTTACCTTTGTACCTTTGACCTGGCTCTGTTCCTGAATTTGGCTCTGCACATGACTTGGTACCTTGCTGCCCGCCTGTTGACAACCCTGGCTATTCCTGAGACTCTGTTCCAGCCTCTGATCCTGGCCCTCGGTACTACTCGAGTGCTTGCCTGGCCGTCTGCTACACCAGCTCTGTATACCACTGTATGTTCTAGCCTCTGGAATCCTGACAAGCTGCCTATCCAGAACTATCAGCATAAGCGGAGTGCCCCTTTAGTCTGGACCAGTCATCCAAACATAACTGCTGTTCCTGCTTCTCTGATTCCACGGTCTCCTTGGAGTCACAATCCCTGCTGCATGTTCTGCAAATAACACCCACAGGCACTCATGTCCCTCCTGTCCCTTGGCACCATCTGTCTCATCCTCAGTGGGGCCAGGGTGGAAGATATAAGAGAGACCAACTTCGTCAATTCAGTCTCCTATCAGGTATTCTTTTTTGGCAGCTCCAATTGCCCGGACTTCGTTTACACTTCAGCTGTCAACAGGGGAACCCCACTGACAGCTGAATGAGTCATCTGTTGTTAAGGATGCGGTGGCCCCGCTCCTTAAAAACCGGCAATTGCTTTTTTCTTTTACATTTCAGCTGTCGAGGGGGAGGGGGATCCCGCTAACAACTGAAAGTACTGTGCCTGAAAGTATCAGTTTTAGGTTTTGGAGCATTTGCACGAGAACAAATACTACAATAGTAACGGCCAGGGCCGCTGATAGGGAGGACCACCAGCCCTCTTGTAGGGGGCCCGAGCACACAGGGGGGCCCACACAGAGAGGGGGATTGGTGATGGACAACAAATACAGAAATCTTCCTCCAGCACCTGAATCTGATCTGTCTCTCTCCCTGCTATCAGCTTTTATCTGTTGAGAAAGAGACAGTTGTCCCTCACTAATCCCCCTCCCTTGTGTGGGCCCCCTCCCAGCACTTATCTCTGCTCAGGAGTTTATTTGTAAATTGTAACTTTGTTTCTCTCTCTCTGTCTCTCTGATCACTGAGCTCCAACTGCCCAGCCTGTATATTTTTCTCATCTCAACTTCTTTTTTAACATAGTTTTTTTTTTAGATTTAGCAGGAATTATGCGAGTTATGTTATATTTGTGTCTGCTAATAGTGATTTTGTTGTTATTTTAGCTAAATATATCTTTAATATTTTCTTGGGGGGGCCCTGCCAGGTAGTCTGTATGGGGCCCCGCGATTTCTAACAGCAGCCCTGGTAACGGCATCTGTGCAACCCTAGTTTCTATATTTGGGGGAGGGGCAGATCACAATTGGGTGGAACTGTAACATGTGTAATGACTAATTCAGGAACTAGAATACACAAAGTGGTGATATAGAACTGCACCGTGTGTAATGGTTAGTTTGGGTTCAGAACACACAGAAGAGGGATGCTATAAAGAGATTCACTTACCAAAGCTTTCCAAAAAATATTTTTCCTTCTGAAAGATACATATAAAAGAGTATGCTGATTAATAGTTTGCTTAAGATAGTTTTCCTTCCTTTAGTTTCCTTGTAGCGGTAAGAATTCCCCAGTAGCACTGATGTGCTTATGAAAGAAAACCATATGTTTACTTATTTCCTAATAATAACTGATATATTTTGGTCAAGTTTGATCTTTAAAGAGTTTCCTTTCCTGATCTATTTTCGCTCTGACGCGGGGTGTTCAGAATATCTAAACCTGTACATAATATTAACAAGGGATGTGCTGTGTTTACATAGGAAGAAGGACAGAAACAAACAGTTACATTTCTCCGTGCAAGTTGCTGCCTCTTCTGATTTGGTGTTCTCGGGGGAGATTGTCGGCTTACAGTCCTCCCAGCGATCTTTAGCAGAATCTACTTTATTTCACTAGAAGAAAGAAATACAAGGGACCAAACTACGTGGATACTGTTTGGTCGATGGCTTCCCATACTGAAAAGCAGGGCTAATTCTTTTCATGATCATTTGGTCTTAGCCACATCACGGCACATTTGATTTTCATTAAAGTGTCATTAAACCTAAACAGTGAACAACTCTCATTACGTGCTACATAGTGTTCATACTCACAAAGATACTAAAGCGTTTGTTTTGTGTAGAGTGAAATATACCTGGTTGATCCTGCCTTCAGCTGTCCCTCCAATCTTGTCTATGTACCGGCTGCTGCCTGTAATTGTGTGGACCAGCTGTTGTCCTCTACAGAGCATGCTTAATTTCAGTTCCGTACTAAGCTCTTCATTTTCTCTTTTTTCTTATCTGTGCAGCCCATGTGACTATAGAGTCACACATGTGGGTGTATACACAGTGATAAATGTCACTCCCCTCCCTCCCTCCTCCTCTATGTCCTCCTATTGCTAAACACTATGGGAGATGGGGGGGGGGGGGAGTAGCTTGCTGGTTAATTACATTCACTAAGAAACTCACAAAAAGCTTAATTTTAATATAAATCAGTATTAAATAAATCTAATGTAATTGCTAATACCTGTAAATTAAAAAAAAAAAAAGAGCATTGGATGCAGTCTGAACAAAATGAAAGCTAGTGTCAATCATCTTTGACACCGTCTACACTCTATGGTGTAGATTCTGTCTACACCATAATAATGAACAAAAAAATACACATTTGATGTTCAATAAAGATTTATTGGGAGCTGTAAAACAGTTATTTGATATTTATAATCTAATTTCAATTGCTCTTCTGTTTTTTTTTTTTTTTTTAGTCATGTGTCCTGCCTTGAACTCGTCAGGGCTGGCCAGACAGACTCCCACTGTAGAGGGCATATAGTACATCAGCAGAGTAATAGAAGATCCTTGCCTGCAGATGCCAAATAACAGGGAAAGATCATGTGACCACACAACAGTGCTGCAGGAATAAGGTACTTAGAGGATTAAAAAAACAAACAAAAAAAAAACAGAATACAGTGCCATAATGTATATGATATATGTGAATGAATTATGGCAAGTTGGCAACTAACTCTTCTCTATTTAGTATTACTTTACCAATTTAGCTCTAGAAAGGTTTTTACCCCCTTAACCACTTTGCCGCTGCTCACTAGAGCTCTACTGCGGCAAAGTGGCTCTTGTAGATCTGACAACGTAGACCTACGTTGGCAGACACTCCGCCTTCTCGGTGGTGCGAGCGCGCTGCCGGAGTCGCGCTCCCGCTGTATTCAGTCACAGCGGGAGTCGGGCCAGGGGAGGAGCGGCGGTGATCACCGCCGGGGAATCGTCGGGGAATCGAGTCTGGAGATCCGACGCTTGTGTAAACAAAGCGGGCGGATCTCCTAAGTGACAGGCAGGGTCAGATTGCAGGGTTCAGCATAGCTGAACCTGCGATCTGTCCTTGTGTCACTCAGTCACCTCCCCCCACACATGTCAGTAAGCACCAGGCATACATTAACCCCTCCCTCTCCAATAAAATTAACCCCTTCCCTGCCAGTGTCATTTTTACAGTAACAGTGCATATTTATAGCACTGATTACTGTAGTAATGTCACTGGTAACCCCAAAAGTGTCAAAAATGTCAGTCAAGGGTCCGATCTGTCCGTCGCAGTCCCGCAAAAAAAATCGCCATTACTCGTTAAAAAAAAACACCAAAAACGACAGAAATCTTTCCCTTAGTTAGTACGCAATAACTTTTGCGCAAACCAATCAAAATACGCTTATTGCGATTTTGTTTACCAAAAATATGTAGCAGAAAACAAATTGGCCTAAAATGATAAAAAAATTAGATTTTTACATTTTTTTTTGGGGGGGGGGAATTTCATATAAAAAAATGTGAAAAATATTGTTATTTTTTCAAAATTGTCACTCTTTTTTTTGTTTATAGCGCAAAAAGTAAAAGTCGCACAGGTAATCAAATACCACCAAAAAAAGCTCTGATTATCAGAAAAAAAGGACGTTAATTTCGTTTTGGTACGACGTTGCATGAATTGTCAGTTAAAGTCGCACAGTGCAGAATCGCAAAAAGTGGCCCAGACGTAAGACAGCAAAATCCTCCGGTGGTAAAGTGGTTAATGACCAGTGCCATTTTTTGCAATACGGCAATGCGTTGCTTTACCTGACAATTGCGCTGTCGAGCGACGTTGTACCCACAAATAGAGCTTTCTTTTGGAGTATTTTATTACTTTTGTGGTTTTATTTTTTGCGCTATAAACAAAAAAAGGCCGACAATTAAAAAAAAAAAAATTACTTTATACCCTAAAACACCACTAGCAAAAACATGTAAAAAATCGAATTTCTTTATCAGTTTAGGCCAATTTGTATTCTGCTACATATTTTTGGTAAAAAAAATCCCAAAAAGCGTATATTGATTGGTTTGCGCAAAACTTATAGGGTTTACAAACTATGGGATAGATTTATGGACTTTTTATCTTTTTTTATTGTTTTTATTAGTAATGGCTGTGATCAGTGATTTTAGCAGGATTGCAACACTGTGGCGGACAAATCTGACACTCCCGTGACACTTTTTGGGGACCAGTGACACCAATACAGTGATCAGTGGTAAAAATATGTACTGTTACTGTATAAATGACTTATCAGGGAAGGGGTTAATAACAGGGGTGATCAAGAGGTTAAGTGTGCCCATAGGGAGTGCTTTATAACTGTGGGGGGATTCGACTGACTGGAGGAAGAGAGAGAACTGTGTTCCTGAATAGTAGGAACACACGATTTCTCTCTTCCTGTCTGACAGAAAGGTGGTCTGACTTGCTTACATAGGCAGACCGCCTTTCTGTCATTCTTCTGAACGATCGCGGGTGGCCGGACCCGCTGATTGACTTCCGCTGTGTCCAATCACAGCGGAAACGCCCCCTGGAGCCTATCTACGAAATAAGGCATGTGATTTTGCGCTTAAGGGCCGCCCTGTCGCAGTAAATGTACGTGGAGCGGTCCTTAAGTGGTTAAAGCGCACCCTTTTGCAGCAGCACATTTGTCTTACATGGGCAGCAACTAGTTTAAGTGGAAGACAAGCCTAAAGTATAACTATTCTGAAATTTTTTTTTTCCAGTTCTGACAGTTCTGATCGTACAGTAGGAAAGGATCAAAAGTAACATACATACATGCACATGAATACACACACATATAAACATATACACACTTATAAACACAGGCATATGCACACACAAACATACACTTTATTACCAAAAGTATTGGGACGCCGGCCTTTACACGCACATGATTTTTAATGGCATCCCAGTCTTAGTCCGTAGGGTTCAATATTGATTTGGCCCACCCTTTGTAGCTATAACAGCTTCAACTCTTTAGGGAAGACTGTCCACAAGGTTTAGGAGTGTGTTTATGGGAATGTTTGACCATTCTTCCAGAAGCGCATTTGTAAGATCAGGCACTACTTTTGGACTAGGCCTGGCTCGCAGTCTCCACTCTAATTCATCCCAAAGGGGTTCTATTGGGTTGACGTCTGGACTCAAGTCAAGTTCCTTCACCCCAAACTCTCTCATCCATGTCTTTATGGACCTTGCTTCGTGCACTGGTGCGCAGTCATGTTGGAACAGGAAGGGGACATCCCCAGGCTGTTCCTACAAGCAGGGCCGTCTTTAAGACAGGACAAAAGGGGCAGCTGCCCCGGGCCCAGTCATTGTTGTGGGGCCCAAGGCAGCTTTCCCTTGAGATTGCACTTCCTGAAAATAGTTGATAAGTGGATTTGGGAGGGCCCATTAAAATGTTTGCCCAGGGTCCAATAAATATTAAAGACAGCCCTGCCTACAAGGTTGGGATCATGAAATTGTCCAAAATGTCTTGGTATGCTGATGACTTTAGAGTTCCCTTCACTGGAACTAAGGGGCCAAGCCCAACATTTGAGAAACAACCCCCCATCATAATCCCCCCTCCACCAAATGATTAGCACCAGTGTACAAAGCAAGGTCCATAAAGATATGGATGAGCGAGTTTGGGGTGGGGGAACTTGACTGGCCTGCACAGAGTCCTGACCTCAATCCGACAGAACACATTTGGGATGAATTAGAGCGGAGACTGCGAGCCAGGCTCTCTCTTAAACATCAGCGCCTGACCTCACAAATGCGCTTCTGGAAGAATGGTCCAACATTCCCATGGACACACTCCTAAACCTTGTGGACAACCTTCCCAGAAGAGTTAAAGCTGTTATAGTTTTTACATTTGCGGGCACTGCAATGTAGGAGGAGGCAGAGAGCACAGCACACACTTGACAAGACACCTCCCTATGCTTTTACTTTGCATTCACTGTCTGACCGAACTCCCAAAGTGCCAATTTACAGTTCAGCTGTGGAGAGGGAGCTGGGTTTTAAGTGAATGCCTTTCTCGTTTCAATATTTTTTTTTATCAGTATTTCAGAGTTGTACTGAAAACAATGTAACTTTAGATTTGCAATTACAATAAAGTAAAAAGGTAAACAAGAAAGGGGCGATGTCCTTGGTAACACAATTGCAGAAAAAATGTATTATTATTTATGGGAATGAACAATTCAATGTATTATATACCAAAAGACATTGACATAGTATTTACTATCCATCCATGGTTTCCACATTTTATAAAATAGCTCACTCTTTGATATCGTATATGAATACATTTTTTCGTGTGAAAATTGCATGTTAGTGAGATCTTTAACTTCTGAGGGGTTGGGTGCCAAATTGTTAGTCTGGTGCCTAGCTATTATTGTTTTTGCTGCCACCAGAATATGTAGTACAACAGTTCTTAGACTGTGATGGAAGCTGTCTATGCCCAAGTGTAGGACTTGCGAGGGCAGGATTAGGGCCTGTGATCTCTGAAAGAATGTTATAAATTGTTTTCCAGAAGATGGTAAGGTTTTTGCATGACCAAAGATATGCATGAGATTGCCTGTTGTCCGCACTCCCTCCAGCAAAGAGGGGAGTGCTGTTTGGAAAATGTTGACATTTGGTACGGTGTTAGATACCATCGAGTGAGCAGCTTTTGTGGCTGCTCCCAGTGGGCTGCACATTGTGCCAATGAGTTGGTGCAATGGATGGCTGTTGTCTATTGGGTTTCATGGAAAGATGTGTGTAGGTCCTCTTCCCATTTGAGCATAGGGGGTGTTTTGGAGAAGGTCAGCTTGTGTTGTAAGGAATTGTAAAAGAGGTAAATACGCTTTTGGGTGGGGATTGGAGAGAAAATAATTTGCTAGACCTTACTGGGTATTTGCAGGCAGGGAGGGGGATGTTTGGATAGAAAGCTGGAAATTTTCATATATGAGTAAGAGGCCGAGCAAATTCTGTTCGTAAGAGATCAAAGGTTTTAAGTCGGTTAGTGTGGTATAGGTATTTTATTGAATGGATACCTGCTTCTTCCCAATGCTGAAGGTATAAGCAGGGAATGAGGAGTCCCAATGTTCTTAGGGGGAATTGTATGCGGTCTGGGAGGGGGCTCTTGGGGTATTGGGAAGTGAACTTTCTCCATGCTAGCACCGTTGTGCGTGTAGGTGGAGGAAGGGATTTAATGTTTAGAAGTTTCCAGGAATCTGCCAGTAAAATATAGTAAAGTTTATCAGAGTGTGTAAGTGTAGATTCAATATTTATCCATAGTATATCTTTTGAGTTTTGGAACCAGTGACGTAAGGGTGCGAGTTGTGAGGCGTGGAAATAGTCGTCTATGTCTGGTAACCCGAATCCACCCACTCATTTGTGTTTAATAAGGTTGTGATATGAGCACCTGACTCATTTACTTTTCCACAGGAAGGTTTTCAGTATTGATTTTAGCGATGTAAGATAGTGTAAGGATACTGGGACTGGGAGTGTATGAAAAGTATACAAAATTTTTGGGAGGACTTTAATTTTGAATGCCGCAAGCCTTCCGGCCCATGACATTTCAGTTTTGGAGAGTCGGTGGGTTCTTCTCGTACTGTTTGGATTAACAGTTTAAGGTTAGCATCTGACAATTTAGAGGTAACAGAAATTAAAGTGATTCCAAGATATGAGAAGCTATGATCTGCCCAAGAATATGGTGGGTGAGAGGAGAAGTGTTTCCAAGTCTCAGTGTGAGCTCCTAAGTCTAAAATTAAAGATTTAGAAAAGTTTACTTTATAATATGAGATATTACAAAACTTTTGAAGGACCCGGTGGGCGAATGGGAGTGAAATGGTCAGTATTAGGACCACGTCGTCGGAAAAAATATTTATTTTATGAAAGCTATGTTTAAACTTGAACCCTGATATGAGATGATGGAAACAAATGGATTCTGTCTAGGGCCCAATCATGAGATTGAATATTGACGGGGAATGGGGGCAACCTTGGTGGGTGCCATTGGTTATTGTGAATGGTTTAGAAAGTAGGCCATACGTAAAAACATGAGCAGATGGGGTAGAGTAGAGGGCTAAAATTGCCAACAAAATTGGGCCTTTAAAGCCAAATTTAGTTAGTACTGCGGACATATATTCCCAATGGACCTGGTCGAACGCCTTCTCCGCATCAATAGAAAGAAGCAGAGAAGGCATTCGGCTCAGCTCCGTGTGATGAATAAGGTTGACCAAATGTCTGGTAGCATCAGGCGCCTGTCTTCCCTTAATTAACCCTAGCTGTTCTTGTTTGATTAGGGTGGGTATAATGTTTAGAAGTCTAGTAGCTAAGAGTTTTGTGAAAACTTTTACATCTGAATTTAGGAGGGAGATCAGTCTGAAGTTTGCAGGCATATTTGGAGTTTTCCCTGGTTTTGGAAGGGTTACTACATGTGCCTTTAGCATTCCCAAAGGAAATGACTCAGTCTCAGAGACTTTAGTTAAGAATGTTTGTAAGGATGGGAGTGAGAATATCTTTAAAAGATTTAAGGTATTTGTTAGTTAGTCTGTCTGGACCTGGTGACTTTGACTGTTTTTTTGAATTCTGGTTTCTAGATTATCGAATTATTGCATCGCCATAAAAACGTGGGTGAATATGTGTCAACCTCTGCCAGAGACATATTTATGGCCCCATGGCCGGACCATGTAATGTCAGATATGGTGTACGAGGTCACCTTCTGCAAAAGTACTTTACCAACCAAAAATATATCAATGCGGGTATATGTGTTGTGTCATGGGGAAAGATATGTGAAATCTCATTCGTTTGCATGTTGGCAGCACCATACATCATGCATGTCCTCCGCATGGATAACATTTCCCAGGGAAAGCGGCTGATATTTCGGTCGTGTGGAAGCATCAATGACGGGGTCTGATACAAGATTAAAATCCTCACATAACACAAGATATCCCTGACATACCTTAGATATTTTGGTAAATAGTTTGTGCAGAAATTTCGATTGGTGTGAATGGGGGGCATAAACATTAACCAAAGCATAAGTACAATTGTTAATGGTACAAACGAGTATGATGTATCTGCCCTCTGGATCCAGGAGAACTTTGGATAGGGAAAAGGAGACTTGATCTTAAGTTCCATTTAGATGTTTCTCACTGATGTAGAGAACGATGTTGGTGATCAAAAAAGAGAAGTTTTGAAGAATGTGGACAATTGAGGATGGCAGGATGAGAACATTAAGAGGTGTTGATAGGAGAGTTTGTTCCAAATATGGAGGAAGATTATTTCTGAGGATGTATAGATTGCAGTCTAGGTCATACAGCCAAGATGGTGAAAGGAGGCACAACAGAATAAAGAGTGTAGCTCCAGTAGGGTAAACTCCCCAAGGAGCTTTTGGAGACATATATGCAGGGTAGTTGGGGTATACTCTTGCAGCATAAACACAGGTTGTCGAAAGAAGATGTGAAATGTGAGCTGTCCAAACCAAAAAATGGGAAAAAACAAGTAAAAAAAGAAGGTCCAAGTAGAACCAAGTGTGCAGTATCCACTGCAAACGTTTGGACTCAGCATCTTAGGTATTATTTCCCATTGTTTGAGAAGATTAATGCCCTCATCTAGGGAATTATTTATATGTGGTTTCCCTAGATAGGTCACTTTTAGCTTGGCTGGGTACTTCCATTTGTAAATGATTTTATTGTTCTGCAGTGCCTTGGTGGTAGAGTTTAGGTTGCGTCGGAGTTGCAGAGTGTATTGGGAAAAATCTGATAGGACCTGGATATTAGCAGCTTGCGCTGGCAGTTGGTCGTTGCGGCGAAAAGCATCCAGAAATTTTTCTTTCACTTGGAAAAAGTGAACCTGCATCAGGACATTACGAGGTACCTCAGGAGGGAGGAAGGATGGTTTTGGGATGCAGGGGATCCTGTCTATAATGAGATCCTCTGGTGTAAGATTAGGAACCACTGCTTTAAATAGATCCCGCTCAAGATGGGGGATCGTTGAGGGGTCTGAACCATTTTGGGTATGCCCCTGGTTTTTAAATTGTTGTGGTGTGATCTAGCCTCGAGGTCAGCCACCTTAGCTTTTAGGAACATCAGGTCATCTTGGTGAGATGCATGTGAATCGACTGGAGTGTTAAATGAGGTGGTGACCTTGCACATTTTGTTTTCAATTTGATCCACTCTTCCACCTAATTCCCAAATTTCCAATTGGCATTGGTTCAGGGAGGATAGGATGTTAGATTGTATAGAAGTGCGGAGGGATATTAGCATCTCCTTTACGGTGGTGTCAGAAACGGGCTGTCCAGATGTGGGAAATGTTGCAATAGGGTCCGGTCGTGTGTAATTAGAGTGTGTTTTGGACTGGTTGTTGCTCACCTCCATCAAAGGTTCATCTTCTGAGTCTGTGGCTGAGTCTCCCCTGGGTTTTGTTTTGGCAGGACACTGGGTTGATAGAGTGGAGTTGCAGGGAATTTCCTTCTTGGCTCGGTGTGAGCTCTCTCCGTGCTGTTGTGATGATTCCAGAGCTGCCCTAGAGGTTCCAGATTGGCACTGGTGATTTGGTCTCCGCCGCCATTTTGGTAGAGATCAGCTTTCATGGATGGGAAGAAACTTGAAAGTTTCGCAATCGGCATTGTGTCCTGTTGGCGCCGACGCATCATCCTGATAGAGTGCAGGTTTTTCCCCTGTCCAGGGAAGCACAGGAGAGGGCAGAGTGATTTCTAGAGAGCGGCATAGATATAGTAAAGCCCGGTACCCGACAAGAGCTGAGGTATTATGCAGCCATGTTGTCCGGCGGTCGCCACACCCCACGTGAATGCCTTCCTCTACCAGGGTGCCGCCCCACCCCTGACGACCTCAGATGGCACCCCAGGGTGCTGCATCACCCTGCTCGAAAACGTTGGTCTGGTGTTCCCTGACTAGGAGCTGCAAAATCAATTGATCACAGTCACAGCAGATTAAAAAAAAAGAGAGTGCACTTTTTTTTTATACAGGTTAGGTAGGAAGACAGGGAGAGAACTTTTTAAAGAATAGTTAGACCTAGATTTTTCTTCCACTTTACGGGTTTATCCATAAGGCTTAGATTACATGAACTGTAAAAGGAGAGCCCATTATGTAATTTGAGCACCTACCACTTAAAAGTTTTCTGCATGTCTGTGTCCTAAACCTCAGGGAACATTGATATAACAGCAATAATACCTTATTACCATGGTTCTAAATCAAACTGATATTACCACAGCATTGAAAACGGTATGTGATGAAAGTATTGTTATCTAATTACATTGAAGCAAATTGTTAATGCTGAAAAACTGCATCACCAATTCTGTGCAGCAAAATTACGTAATCAGACTGGGAAAACTTCATCCCCTATGTGAGCTTAAATACTACATCTTCATGCCTGACTGCACACTACCTTTGCTCTGTAATGAGACCACTTGTTTTATTGATCAGATTTACTTTAGCACCAAACTTTCAAACTTCTTGCAAAACTTTTAAATGGTTCATTGAACAGATCCTAAAGAATTCTCAAAATTATTTATGATATAATAAACACTAACATAGAACAATAATACGTAAAACACAAAATCAATGATATTTAAACTGGATAATGCATTTTAAATTAACAGTGCAGAGACAAACATAGGTTAATAATTATAGTACATTTCTGTGTGGATCACATTTTATGGTAGTTTAAAGATAAAAAATTAATCACCTGCTTTTAGAACTATATAGATTTTCAAAATTATATAAGCATTTTTGTACAAACCAATTCACTTTTAAAGCCTCTCTTATCTTCTATTACATGAAATTGATGTTTCCAACCTTAGGAAAGTTTTACATTTCTTTTTATAAAAATAATCAGATGCAGTAAAGTTTTTTTTTTTTTTTTTGCAAAAGTAAAAAATTTACATTCATCTTGCAAAAAGGGTACATCCACACTGAACGTCGGTTCGAAATTCTGCGAGTTCAGCTGAACTCGCACAATTTCAAACCCACATTTAAGTGCGAGTTCAAGGGCGATTTGAATGACATCTATACGGGTTCATGCACAGATGTTTATTGAAATCACCCCTGAAGTCTCCAAAAGTAGTGCAAGAACTACTTTTGGGAAAAAAATTATAATATATAAATAAATATAGATTATAAAAGTGCGCTTCTATAAATAATAAACAACCATGTCATAACACGGTATGATACAGATGAGTGAAACAAACAAAATCAAACGATGAAAGATGAGATCTTTCTGTAGTGAAAAAAAGTCTTAATTAATTTAAATTAAAGGTGAGTGATGAACCAATAATTCCGTGCCAAGGTGACAGATGAACAAATTCAAGCTGATGTGGTATCACTGACATAAAAAGGTGCTCAGGTGGCCTCTTACCGCAAACCCATTCAATAAAAACGTGATAGTTGGTGAAATAGCAATGCAGTAATAATGGTGACAACCTGTGATGAAGGTGGATTCTTACCACAAAAAAGGGAGAGATGAGCTAAAGCCGTGGTAACGGATAATCCAATTCCTGGTCAGCTTGGAGTGGTAAACCCCCCACTGGGATGGATGGATCGATCCGCTCCTCTAATACATGGATCCGGAGTTCCTCCGGATATAGAAATCCAAGAAGAATATCCACCGAAGACAAAAAAAGGGGGACTAATAGTGCATTACCCAAGTGGTTTATTAAGACAAAATAGGCAGACACTTACATGAATCCATAGTAAAATCAGCAATGCTCATTTTAAAAAATCACGGCTGCCTGCAGTACAGTCCGTGACAGCGGCTTGCTCCCCCCTAATGGATGGGCCGCCACAGCACTATACTAACAATCTGATGTTAATACAGCAATCTTCCCACTGACCTATTGTGTTCTGACAAGGGGACGCCCCCCTCCCTCTCCTGCCAGAACACACCGGTCAGCCCTCATCAGGAGCCGCTCAGCAGACCTTTTTCAGTCATTCTTCTTCAACAGGAGCTGGCTGGTCGAATGTCGGTCGGTTTCTTTTGGACCAGCCAATGCCACCCGATATTCGGTTCATGTGTACGGTCCTTAAGTCAAAGGAGGCATGCGAAGATCATGAGGTGTAATAGGCACCTCTGAAGCATCCACTGAAAACCCATAAAAACTATGAGCGACCCTCAGAAAACTGAGTCATAGCTGTCATATAGGGGTTGGCACAACCAAAAAATATATAATTAAATCAAATTCTTTTGCTTAATAATGCAAAAATCATTGTTTTATATTAAAGCTGGGATGAAGGAAATTTTTTTGAAAATCAGGAGATTTTGCCAATATTTTGAACTTTCAGTGAAATGCATTGGAGTCAATAGGAAAGAGAAACTAGGGTGGTTTTGTTGGTTTTAAAGCATTCAATGAACTTTTAATCACTCCTGAGGGTTTCTGAATTTTCTTTCAGCTCTCCTGGACCTGTTCTTTTTTCTATTTTATTACAGAAAGAAAAAAAAAATGGACAAATTATTAAAAGAAAAAAAAGTGCATTCATAAAGACCAACCACACCAACAAAAAAGGAAAAAATGCAAAGAACAGTAAATGTAATGAACTACAATACCGCATCTACAACACACAAATGTCACCTAATTAGCTCAATTGGCAAAATTGACTGGTGGTGAAATTTGCAATTTCACCAGAATTGCTCCATTTAATCCTAGTTAACATTTCCTTCCGGTGGACTCTGTCAGCAATGTAAAGAAAAACTGCAGATAAAAGCACAGAAAATCAAGTATTTTAATTGCTTGCTTGAAGAGTTTTCCTTCCCGTAAACAAATGTATTTGGTTGCAATGTGCTTTTGAACTTGCTAAAAAATTGACTGCCTTAAGATGAGTCAGTTCCCTAGCACAACCCCTTCTATCCTTTCATGTCATGACCCTTTCCTCTAATTACTGTCTTTGCTGATCCAGCTCCTCTGCCCTTTGTTCCACCTCCCTGCATATCCATTTGTGCAGCTACTGGGGTAGGAATGAAGAGGAATACTATGGAGTGTCACTTGAGTTTTAAGTCAGCTTGGGCTGCTGACATCATATTCAAATTGGTGGTGCCCAGCAGCAGTCTCAAGGCACTTGGATGTGTACACAAATGAGGCTTTTATAGGAAAATATAATGTATAAAATATAATGGGAGGATTCTTGTTGCAATGAATGGTCTAGTGACAGGGTGACTGTTTAAAATGGATAAAAAATGTCACACTCTTCTGATCTCCTGGTTATCATTATCAAGGTGTGTTCAACATCTACTCTTTATTAAATAATCGAAAAAGATGTGGCCTTTGGAATAACAAAGGATAACTGGGTCAAGATATTTCTAACTATGCCTACAGTCAAATTAGAAAATTCCAAACCACCATGCAAGTAGAACCTACCACCAGAAAAAAAATTAGTAATTGGTAAGAAAGTTTCTGTGTCCATCTTTTACAGGATAAAAATAGATTGTACAGGGGAAGGTATTGTGATGTTCACACCTCTGACCTGTAAATGTCACTATTCACCATTAATACATGTATAATTCTTTATCTACTCTGTACAAGTTATCTCCTGTTCCTATAATTAATATACTAAGAAGGCTTTGCAGGTTTTATAGAAGTGGAAACTTGTTAATAAAGCACTCTATAACTACTCTGCCCCCTCAGATTACAGGACGTAAAATATCTGAAAGAGAAAAGCTAATTGGGTGCTCCAGAGAGAAATGCAGTTTAAAGTATAACTAAAACATAAACTTGTTTTTTTTTTAATTTTGGTGAGAGTGGGAAATGGTTTAAAGTGGTTATAAAGGCAGGCAGAAGGTTTTTTTTTTTTTTCTTTTTTAGATTAATGTTTTCTCTGCATTAGGATAAAAAGCCTTCTGTATGAAGCAGCGACCCCATCCCTCCTCAGCCCCCTCAGCCTCCCCCCCCGCTTATACTTACCTGAGGTCCATATAGATCCAACCATGTTGCAGGGGTGTCTCAGCTGACTAGGACGCCCCTCTTCATTGGCTGAGACAGCAGCATGGCACCATTGGCTCCAGCTGTTGTCAAAGTCAGTCAGCAAATAAGGAGAGAACGGGGGTGGGGTGGGCCATGGCTCCATGTTTGAATGGACACATGCAGCTGTGGCTCGGCTCGGGTGTCCCCATAGCAAGCTGCTTTCTGTGGGGGCACTCAACAATGTGCTGGTGAAAACTTCCCAAGATGGGAATGTGTCAGCGGTAACTACCAAGGATGTAAATGTGCCAGTGATGACTGCCCAAGATAGGAATGTGTCAGTAATGACTGCCCAAGATAGGAATGTGTCAGTGATGACTGCCCAAGATGGGAATGTGTCAGTCATGACTGCCCAAGATGGGAATGTGTCAGTCATGCCTGCCCAAAATGGGAATGCGTCAGTCACGAGTGCCCAAAGATGAGAATGTGTCAGTCATGAGTGCCCAAGATGAGAATGTGACGGTGACAACTGCTCAAGATGGGAATGTGTCGGTTACAAATGCCAAGGATGGGAATGTGCCAGTGCAACTGCACAACATAGGAATGTGCTGGTGATGACTACCAAAGATAGATGGGAATGTGCCAGTGCAACTGCGCAAAATGGGAATGTGCCGATGATGACTACCAAAGATGGGATTATGCCAGTGACAACTGCTCAAGATAGGAATGTGTCAGTAATTAATGCCAAAGATGGGAATGTACTGGTGATGACTGTCCAAGTAGGGAATATGTTGCTAAGGACAGCCCAAGATAGGAATGTGCCATTGATAACTGCCCAAGGTTGGAATGTGTCAGTGTCAGTGATGACTTTCCAAGATGGGAATGTGTCAGTGTTGAATGCACAAGATGACCTACACTCACTGAGGAATTTCCTCTCATTTCCTGATACATCTCCATGACAGGGAAGTCTCCCCAGTAGAGCTCAAATAGCGAAAAAAAAAAAAACCTCATAGGAGTTGCAATCCTTCTACTTTTACAAACAAATAACATTTTGGATTAACATGCACTTCAACAAAACAATATTTTAGTTTGCATTTGTTTGGATAATTGAAGTTAACACAGTGTCACCTTACTTGCTAAGCTAATCTATTTCTTTGATGATTCAATCCTAGCGTCTTCATGTTCACATACAGTAGATAACTATCAAAATATATTAAAAATTGAATTTGCAGAATCCAAGATGATTTCAATCCAGTTCTCAAAGGACAGTAAGAAAAAGTGAAAGGTTAGATTTGCAAACATTTGATTTGCCTGGATACATTAAAGGAGATAAGATGAAAACCACTCTTAAGATAAAAAATACATTTTTTTCTTTAAGACTAATTCCTAGCACAACGTATTTGGCATTCAGAAAACTTTAGAAATATCTAAACAAAAATCAAAATAAACTATCAAACATGATGTCAGCTGGCATGTTCTCATTATATCAAAGTTCTATCTTGTTTTAAAATGAAAAACAACAGAAGAAGAGACAGTCAACCAAGTCTAAACTTTTTACGAGATGCTAATCTTTGGATGGATTAACAAAGATAAAACAGAATTCAGCTGGGATAAATCATTGAGAACACTATAAAACACATTGGATGAAAATCTAAAGAGATGGAAGAGTTGTGAAAGTGACAGATAACCATAAAAAAGGTAGAGAATTCTTCCCCAGTGAATTCATACATTGTTAACACTTAACTGACAGCAGTAAAATAGGCCACAGTATCATTTATATTAAACAATCTTGTCCTGAAAGAAATATGAGGACGGATGTTGCTTAAAGAAGAACTCCTGTCAAAAATCACAAGACAAAGATGAATAGCTCATTAAGGTATTATTTACATGGGGAGATGACATGGACACCCCATGTAGGGCCAAGCTGCCAGCACAGGGATACACAGGTGTTGTGTGCATCCCCATGCCAGTATACCATTGTTGTCTATTGGGACAAGCGGCTGTATGGTCACAGATGGGGTGGCCCAATATGACATCTGTGAGAGTGTGGGTGCAGAGACTCACAGCCACATGTATCAAAGTGGGACACAGTGGCTGTGTCCATGCAGTTCTATGTCCCAATAGACAGCAATTCCAGCACAAGAATGCATGTAACACCAATAAATCCCCATGCCGGCAAAACATGGCTGTGCACGGAGCACACATGTCATCATGAACAGGCCTAAAAGGTAAAAAGATAAAGAAGTTTTTGTTGGAATTTTCAAATACAATCCCCCACTGCACTTTGTTTCTGCCACAAGGTGACTTTAGTCTGAGCCTGAACAGGACTTTAAGAATCTGATGTCAGGTCAGATTCAGGTATTTACACTGCTTGTATTTGAAAAAAAAAATGATTAAGCATGCTAAAGATTGTAGAGCTGTGTTAACTGGTGCCTATTATATCTACTTAGAGTTCAACTTTAACTGTGCTTCTGGAAATAATAGTTGCTTGGCTGTCAGCTGTGTATAATATAGACCCCAGATATACACTTGAAACTTATCTAAACCCAATATATTACAGATTACCACTCTTCTGATGAGGTACCTGCTATAGTTATATTTTTTTCAGACTTGTTTTCTATATTTTCACTGTTCCTGGGTAGCTATTTTCTATTCTCCACTATATCTATGGAGGAAGCCATGTTAACCACCAGAGCTAGACTTCAAATACATCTTTCTATGTTCATCTACATTACATAGTGAGATTAGGAGTACATTGCTTGTGCTTTCAATTCAGCTCACAGAAAAGAACAAGGACACTGCATTTCTATTAATATCAATCAATATTTTCTGCAGTGGAATTGAGATTTTGCATGGGAATACCACATTGCAGCCATCTAATCACCATGCATTTGCCTTGAAGTTGAGAGCTGTCCCAATGACTTCAAAAGACAAGGGAAGCCGGTCAAACTCAACAAGCTGCGTTTAACTTGCAATAGCTGAGAAGCAAAGGATTGTGACATGTATACAAACCCTTCGAGCTTCCATGTTAGAATTTAGATGGACAAACCGCCTGTTTTTACCACCCCTTTGCTGCTTGTGTGAATTAGGTCTTCAAGTTTTGCATATTTTTTCTTTTTGTTATTTAAAGATGTACAGGACATTTTTCATTAGAAATATTATGATCTAATCACTAAGCTATCAAAACCATCTTTTGCCAATAAGCTGTTATTTTCCACAACGAGAACCAATCAGAGCTAAAAGTAACAGTGGCATGGCTAAAGATAACGACCATTATAGCAAAAAAAACCTTTACATCTTAGAGAGCTTAAGCATATGGTTTCCTATAATTTTGCTTTTTATATATCTACTCTAGGTAGTTATTTGATATATTGAGTAAGGGCCAAAAAACCCAGCAAAGGCTACACTATATTACCAAAAGTATTGGGACGCCTGCCTTTACACGCACATTACCTTTATTGACATCCCAGGCTTAGTCTGTAGGGTTCAATATTGAGTTGGCCCACCCTTTGCAGCTATAACAGTTTCAACTCTTCTGGGAATGCTATCCACAAAGGTTAAGAAATATATCTATAGGAATCTTTGACTATTCTTCCAGAAGTGCATTTGCGAGGTCGGGCACTGATATGAAGGCCTGGCTCACAGTCTGCGCTCAAATTCATCCCAAAGGCATTCTATGGGGTTGAGGTCAGTCAAGTTCCTCCATCCCAAACTCTCTCATCTATGTCTTTATGGACCTTGCTTGGTGCACTGGTGAGCAGTCATGTTGGAACAGGAAGGGCAACACCCAAACTGTTGCCACAAAGTTGGCAGCATGAAATTGTCCAGAATGTCTTGGTATGCTGACGCCTCAAGAGTTCCCTTCACTGGAACTAAGGGACCAAACCCAACCTCTGAAAAACAACCCCACGCCATAATCCCCCCTTCACCAAAATATTTGGAACAGTTTAAGCAATCTGTTCTGCAAATTCCCCCATTCAGCATTCAAAGGAAAATATCTCTACATCTATGATTGGCTGAAGAACCTTATCTTTCTCTTTTTATTGCAAATATAGACAATTCTATAACATATGCAAGAGTGTAACTGTAAGGAAGGTTTTTAAAGCAGCACTGAGCTAAATTATTTTGTATATTTCCACAGTGATGGTAATGTCCTTTCTTATAAATACACTACAAATTAAACTGTAAAACCGCAATGCACAATTCAGCTGCAGTTTGTATTTTGTTTGCCAAAACCATGCTGTGCTAGTGTGATTTATTTATTACTGTTTTCTTTTTTTGCATCCTTTAAAATTGATCTTGAGAAAATCCCTCCAGAGGTAGCAGAACAAAGACTTCAAGGTGTGGAACATAGGGGAAATTACATTTAGAAATCTTGAAAGCATAAACACACACACACACACACACACACATCTTTGCACATAAATAAATAGAAGAATCCACTTTTGATGCGGGATTTCAGCAAGAGTTTACTAATGTTCCCTTTCTTTTGGCATGTCATGCGTTGAGTGACCTTGCATGTCAGTGTCCTACTGCGTAATAGTGGAAGTAAATTTGTAATGCATAATGTATAAAGCTATAGTATATTATTACTCTTGCATGACCCTTAGACATTATTAGATGATCACTCATCTGTTGGCTGGTGGAATTCAATGTAGTTCTAGGCAGTAGATGGTTGCAGTGATGAGTGGAGTTTATAACCAGGGATCGTTTGCCTACAAATGCAATGTGAAATAAAGTGTATGTAAACTCTATCAATGAACATCTCTTATTTACTTCCCTTTGGTCTGTCAAATATACCCTTGAAAGTTACGCAGAACAAAGAATTCAAAGAATGGGAAATGGTACTTTAACGGTGCTCAACACCTCAGGACTATATACACTGACAACTTGTTTTTTTATTAAAAAAAATCACATTTTTATTCCATACAATATATAAAAGAATATTACAGAATGTAACATCCATTTAAAAGCAATTATACCAAACACAATAGTCTTCAGCCCAAACAGATTGTGCGGTCTTTGTTTGTTTGGGGGAAGGAGTGTATGCCATGGCCCGGATCCTCATAGCAATATCTTTGGGGCTTTATAACACAATTGAGGGTTTTTTTGGAGGCAATGTGGGTTTCTGTGGGGCCTGGTCGGTGATTATAGCCCTGGTTGAGTTGACACACCTCTATATTTGTGCCTACCTCCGTTGACGATTTTGCGGTTTGGACTTGGCTTACATGATCCTTTCCTTTCTGTGTTGACCGCTGTTGTGGAAATTATATTAGGACTAGTGTGGACATTTCTCAGGATGTGTATTTAGCTTGTCATTATGGCTCCTGTTGTAGGTTGGCTTGCAATACGCTCATAAGAGCGTGTACAGGCGAACCGGCATTGAGGAAAGACTACTGGCAGTGAAAACCTTCCTTTAGATGTGTAGACACATTCACTTTACATAGACATCTCTGCCGGCAAACACTCCATGCACTATGCGCGGGTCTGTTTTCCGGTAGAGATCTATGTGTATTGCGGTGTGGAGTTCAAGGATCAAGCAGCAAGAATATGACTACCAGCGGGGGCCCTTGTAGATTTGTTCGCTGGGCAGGGATATGTTTGCTCTGTGAAGTCAATATTGTTTTGATATCTATCTGCCTTTATGAATTGATACACGCTCATGTCTTTCTACTCTGCCTGATCATCATAGTGGATACAGCATGACTCTTTCTCTGCAGATAGCCTCACGTCTATATGAACAGTAGTATAATCCTATTAAGCATTGTTGTCTGAGCCTTGCTGAGTGGGATTCACGCTAGTAGTAGTGGTGGGAGTGCATGCATGAGTTTAACCAGAGCAGCGTTCACGGTAATACACGTTGGTTTCATTGTGCAGGGTTAGGCGTGAATTCCGCTACACGCGGGTTTCATTATTAACCGGTTGCCGACTGCGCACAGTATATTTACTGCGGCAGTCAGCCCCGGCCAGGCAGAGTGACGTAGATCTACGTCACTCGCCTGTCACTGGGATTTGAGCCAATAGCGGGCGGGCGCGTGCCCGCCTCGGCTCGTTCAGGGAGGAGTGCGGGCGTGTGACCAGCGGACCCGATGTCTGCTGGTCACACTACGATCGTCGGTACAGCGGGAGAAAGGCAGAGCGGCTTATGTAAACAAGCCGCCTGTCATTCTCCCCTGTGTAAAAATGGAGATCAGATGGTTCTACTATGTAGAACCGTTGATCTCTGTTTTTACACTAGTAGCCATGTCCCACTACAGTTAAAATCACGCCCCTAGGACACACTTAACCCCTCCCTGTCCAATACAGTTAACCCCTTCCCTGCCAGTGTCATTTTTACAGTAACAGTGCATATGTATAGCACTGATTACTGCAGTAATGTCACTGGTACCCCCAAAAGTGTCAAAAATGTCAGTCAAGGGTCCGATCTGTCCGCCGCAATGTTGCAGTACCGCAAAAAAATCGCAGATCGCCGCCATTACTCGTTAAAAAAAAACACCAAAAATGACAAAAATCTTTCCCTTTGTTAATAAATGCAATAACTTTTGCGCAAACCAATCAAAATACGCTTTTTGCGATTTTTTTTTTTACCAAACATATGTAGCATAAAACAATTTGGCCGAAAATGTTAAAAAATTTAGATTTTTAAATTTTTTTGGGGGGAATTTCATATAAAAAAAGGTGAAAAATATTGTTATTTTTGCAAAAATTATGCTCTTTTTTTGTTTATAGCGCATGATCAAAAAATCGCACAGGTGATCAAATACCACCAAAAGAAAGCTCTGTTTGTGGGAAAAAAAGGACGTGAAATTTGTATAGGTACAGCGTCGCACGACCGCGCAATTGTCCGTTAAAGTCACGCAGTAAAAAATCGCAAAAAAAACCCTGGTCAGGAAGGGGGTAAAATCTTCCGGGGCTTAAGTGGTTAACTGCAGTGCGAGGATTTCCACACACCAACGGCGGGAAGCCGTGCACGCTGTTCTGCTTGTTAATGATCGTGTTCTCCCCCTTTCTATTGTATATTTGAATGTGTCATTGGCTAAATCTATGTGAGTAACTTGTGTCATGTGACTGTACATTTGGAACTGATTGGCTGATGTTGTATAGCCATCACTTCCTGCTATTATCCCTGTGTTGTCCCATAAAAAAAGCAGAGCTCAATGCTTTTGGCAGGACATTCTATCGGGCATCCAATGAGATAACAGCCTGTGTGTTTGTATTACTGGGTACTGCTGAGAGCACTCCATTACCTTTTACAAAAGAGCTGAGAACTGTGCTTTTTAGCACAACGGGGTTATTTGCGCTTGGCGTATATTAATATAAAAAAGTGCACTTATTAGCACAACTGAGTTATTTGCGCATCAAGTGTACATTAAGATCCAATACGCCGCATGCCTATGCCTTTGTACACAAACACTAGCTCACAATAAGTGGTCTTCGGATGAAGCTTTTCAAGTGAAACGTAAAGAGATTGTATAGCCGTAAAATCACTATACTTGAGTGTTCCATCATTACATAGATAATGTATTCAGAGATGTTATTGGTACCTTTTACCACTATTTGGGCTAAAGGCTTTTGTGTTTGGTAATTTTCTGTAATATTCTTTTATATCTTGTATGGAATAAAAATTGATTAAAAAAAAAAAAAAGTTGAGCACGGCTAAAGTCCTATTTTCCATTCTTTTAGCTATGTAAATTGTTATTCAGGGATGTGGTGCTTTCTTTGCCCATCCATGCCATTTTTTGTTTAAATTGATATACTCTTGAAAGTGTTTTGTTAGATTTGTACAATAAGTGCAAAACACACCTGTTGATCATGTCCAAAAATTTAGAGCTGTTCTCTGCACACTTCCTGTGTTATCTCAGGATAAACAGTTTTTTAAAGTTTATTTATAAAAGTTACAAAGTAAAAGAAAAGGTTACATAACATAAAGTAAAATTTAAGAAAGAGTTTAGCACGACTATTTATCTCCTAGCCATGGCTGACTGCACAGATCCATTCATGTGATCTATGGCCATGTTTCTCAACCAGGGAACACCCTGGTGTGCCATTGGGGTCCCTCTTTCCCAGGGGTTCCACAAACACGAGATCCAGTTTGCCATCTGTAGTGATGGCTGACTTTGGTCTCATGTGAAAAGACTGATGTGATGGGGAAGTTCTTATGTATGAGGGTGGACTCTGATTTTCTTGAGTTCTCCCTGTGCTCTTCTGGGTTTCCCCTGGGCACTCTGGTTTCCGCCCAAACTCCAAAGACATGCAAGTAGATAAATTGGCCCTAATATATTTGACTGATGTGAATGTATAATAAATATGTAAAACACTGTGTAAATTGTTAGTGCTGTATAAGTATCTGTAATAAATCATTTTATCAGGGTGGTTGTGTGCATTATCCTAGGCTCGGGTTTCCCACTGATAAGTCACATTTACAATTCTTACATTTTAGACTGGGTGCCTAAAATTTTAAATACTTTTAAAGGGTGCTGCAACTGAAAAAGGTTAATAAATAAATGCTGATATATAGTGTTAGTTTCAGGAGCTGAATCTCTGCAGTTAGTCCTGCTGATAGTGAAAGAGGAAGTTTCTGTACAGCTCTTTAAGTCAAAGGTATTCTATTGTAAAATCAATGATCCTTAGAGAATGGAACCCAAGAACACCAGCTTATCAGTCCTTAGATTTGGTGGCTGCATTTTTATTTTTATTTTGCAGGTAAGGAACAGTTTCACAAAATACAGAACATACCATGTGGATTGTGCTAGAAATGTGCTATCCTTGTCTTTTCCTGTGAGCTGCACCGACAGTCAAAATATTGTTTTCTTTTGTAAAATAACTTTCCTATCCCCCATGTGATGGAGATAACATATATTTGTGTTATTTGCAGGATTACCTTAAAAATGGTGAAAAAAAAAAAAAACAGAAAAAAGTAAACTAATGCAGCCATCAAGGACTGGTAAGGTGCAATATATTAAATATAGGCCAATCATATTGGGGCAAGGAAGGTGGATACAGCTACATCACATAGGTGTATGAATAGGACAATAAAAAGTTCAATTTGGTCCTTAACCACTTGCCGACTGCTCACAGTAATATTACTGCGGCAGTGCAGTTCCCCTGGGTCCAGCCACGTAGATCTACGTCACTGGACTGCTAGACACAGCAGGAGTCTGGCGGCGAGAGGAGCGGCTCCAATTGCCACTGCCCTCCCCTGATCGTCAGGGAAAAGGAGAGAAGACCTGACTGCTTATGTAAACAAAGCAGGCGGATCTTCTCAGTGACAGACAGGGAGAGATCAGCAGATTCAGCCTAGCTGAAACTGCAATCTCTGTGTCTGTCACAGAACCCCCCCCACACACACACACGTCACTAAGCATGAGGCTCACATTTAACCCCTTGATCACCCACAGTATTAACCCCTTTCTTTCCAGAGTCATTATTACAGTAACAGTGCATATTTTTAGCACTGATTACTGTAGTAATGTCACTGGTCCCCCCAAAAGTGTCAAAAATGTTAGTTAGGTGTCCGATCTGTCCACCCCAATGTCGAAGTCCCACAAAAAATCACAGATCACCGCCATTACTAGTAAAAAAAAAAAAAAAAAAAAATTAAATTAATCTTTCCCGTAGTTAGTAGACGCAATAACTTTTGCGCAAACCAATCAAAATATGCTTATTGCGATTTTTTTTTTACCAAAAATATGTAGCAGAAAATAATTGGCCTAACATGTTAAAAAATTTAGATTTTACATTTTTTGGGGGGGGGGGGGGGAATGTCATATAGCCAAATGTGAAAAATATTTTCTTTTTTCTTTTTTTCAAAATTGTCGCATTTTTTTGTTTATAGCGCAAAAAGTAAAAATTACACAGGTGATCAAATACCATTAAAATAAAGCTCTATTTCTGGGAAAAAAGGACCTAAATTTTGTTTATGTACAGCGTTGCACGACTGCGCAATTGTCCATTAAATTTGCGCAGTGCCGAATCCCAAAATAGGGCCTGGTCAGAAAGGGGGCAAATCCTTCCAGGGCTGAAGTGGTTAATAAAGTTCATGGCTGCTTGGTGTGCAAGCAAGAAGAGACTTGAGGGTTGCTAGGGAGAAAACACAAGCACCATCTAAGTGTAGCACATTTTATTTTATGAGCATTATGAGCAAGTGGTATACAGATACTCACAAAATTCATGTGTAGTAGAACATTGGAAAGTGCTGTAGTGCATGTCCCCCTGTGTAAAGCGATACGATTTTTAAAGTTTTAAATGTTTTTCAATCAAGCAATACAGTTAGTAATTTGGTAGCTGTCCATGGCACTGGTAACGGTCACTGCCAGTCTGGATCTTTAGGACACAGCGGAGGCCACTCCAGTCCTATTTAAGCCCTCAACCAAAATGGTGCTGATAGGCCTGAAGGAGCGCATGCTCCGCAAATGCATTGCCTTGGCAAATCCCCTGCACCTGGAAGTGAATGTCATGTGAGGCTGTGCGGGAACATCACTGAACACGGGAGGTGCTGACATTCACTGGCCACATCCTTGCCAGCCGCAGCCGCCAAGGCCATCCTGACGGATACATTTCCACAGGGGGACATGCACTACAGCGCTTTCCAATGTTCTACTACACATGAATTTTGTGAGTACCTGTATACCACTTGCTAATAAAATATCCAATGTGCTACACTTAGATGGCACTTGCAATATGTTAAATGTAGGTTTTCAATGACAGCAAGGTCACCTCTTTATGCAATGACACAGGAAGGGGTAGGATGATTTAGAATTTAAACAAAAACCTTGAGATCTGAGTTGTTTCTATTCTCCTCCATAACAACTTATATGCGTCAACTATCCTGCTACCTGACAATGATTAAAACATATATATTTTTAGTGGAACTTAAACCCATCTATCCTTTATAGCCAAGGAATCTGACAATTTAGCCTCTGTTTGATCAGCAGCTGTAATAATGATGCATGTGATCAATAATGACACCAGCCAATGGATTTGTTGGAAGTTTTTTGAAGAGTACAAGCACCTGTAATAGTTATCAATCATGGCATGCCTTGAATGTAACTGTTTTAGAAAACTGTTAAATTGATTGGTTTATTTCCATTTTAAGATAAATGATAGTGTTTTTGCTGTTGACGCCGCCAACTGTTGACACTCAAAAAAGGCCCTATTGAAATTTTGCAATGGGGCACCATGATCTTAAATTAGACACCTGACCAGAATTTAAACTAGACTGCAAAAAATGTTTTTTTCCCCCGCCTGCCAAAAACTTAAAAAAAAAAAGTTTTGGATTTAAGTGCAATCTAATTTCTAAAGCTAATGGTCCATATGACTTTTGTTTACAACTTTTATATGTGAACCACTAATGTAGTTCCTTCCTGCAGCTCAAATAAACTGTCATCCAGATGAGATCAGTGGTTTCTCTACTCCGTGCTTATAAAAATAAATTCCTCCCGTCAGTGGTAATTGGCATCATACAAAATGCAGTAGCTCTCATTGAAATAATATGCTCCTCCAACAATTATGTTAAACCTCAAGGACAGCCTTCTTCTAGATGTATATATCCTGAATGCTAACCACCATCATTTCTCCAAGCTTTATAGCCTGAGAACAGAATGATAAATGACCAAACACACAACTCTCTGCTGTAAAACCGCTGCAAGTATTTATGAATGCTGTAAATTAGAGTAAAGTCTTCTGTAACTTCCACCTCATTAGTATTAATTATTGAATAAATCAGGACAGAGATAAAATCTATGCCAATGCAGTTCAGAATAATCTCTAGTTAAGATATTAGGTATTTACTGTATCTGTTAAATCCAAAGTTTTGAAGGCCTTTTTTTTTTTAACTTGAAGCGGCACTAAACCCCAAAATAAAATGCATTACATTGAACCTTACCCATTCTTAGATGTGGTGACTGCATTCGTTTTCTTTTACAAAGTGTAGGCACAGACAGAAAATTTTCTGAGTGCCTGGCTTAGAAAGTGAGATAATTTGCACGCCGGTAGGATTCTTTTCTGCAGAAATGAATAGCATTTTTTATTAAGTCAAATACGATTTTAAAAACCCGCCCGTCCATCCACAGGTTCTTGCTATCCCTTCTCCATGCTTTGTTCTTTTGTCAAAATTCCCAGCCCAATATGGACTCCATGTGGGATGGTTTTGTAGCTTGCACAGGGTTGACTTCCTCCTGTCACTCTCATGGCAGTGTCCTGGCATGGTGAATGGCCACTCTGGCCAAAGCACTGCATCTTGGAAGGAGGCCACATGATCTGAAGGGGTCTGATGGAGTGATGGGGCAGGGTGGGTGTTGGCAGGTGTGGCTTGTTTTAGCCCAGAAGCCTGGTGATAGCTAGTGATGAGCCGAACACCCCCTGTTCAGTTTGCAACAGAACATTTCGAACAGGGGAAATATTCCAACGAACATACAAACACCTACAAGTCCTCATTTTAAAGGCTTAAATGTTAGGGACTATTAATTCAAACCCATGGCCTCTAACTTGCAAGCCTGTTATTATACCAGCTACGCCTCCATGCCGGCTGATTAACCTAAGACTCTCTCTGCCTAACTAATTTCTATCTGGGTTTGACAGCTCTGACTTCACCAGCGCCCCATAATTAACTGCTCAGGTGCAGTAAATAAATTACTGACATCACATCAGAAGGGGCGGGGACAATAATTACTTTTTTTTATTAAAATCCATAATTAATATTAATCACCCGCTGACCAGTTTCAAACCCACAGACTCTAACTTGCAAGCCCATTATTCTACCAGCTACACCATCGAGCCAACTGATTAACCTAAGACTGTCTCTGCCTAACAAACTTCTATCTGAGTTTGACAGCTCTTTTATAGGGCTCTGACATCACCAGTGCCCCATAATCCACTGCTCGGGTGCAGTGAATAAATTACTGACACCAGTAATTCATTCACTGCACCTGAGCAATGGATTATGGGGCACTGGTGACGTCAGAGCCCTATAAAAGAGCTGTCAAACTCAGATAGAAGTTAGTTAGGCAGAGACAGTCTTAGGTTAATCAGCTCGCTCGGTGGCATAGCTGGTAGAATAACAGGCTAGAAAATGAGAGGCTGGGGGTTCAAATACCCTGGCCAGTGGATGATCATCAATATTAACCACTTGCCGGCCGCTCACATTTCTGCTACTGCAGCAGAGCGGCTCGGCTGGGTCTACATCGCCGGACTCCTCCCTCTCTCAGGGGCGCACGCGCGCCACCGGAGACTCGCTCCCGCTGTATTCAGACGGGCCAGGGGAGGAGAGGCGGTAATCACCGCCGCTCTTCCCCGATCATTGGGAAAACAGTGAGGATATCTGCCCGCTTGTTTAAACAGTCAGGGACAGATCACAAGATTCAGCATAGCTGAACCTGCGATCGTTGCCTGTGTCACACAATCCCCTCCCCCCACACACGTCAGTAAGCATGAGGCACACATTTAACCCCTTGATCACCAACAGTGTTAACCCCTTCCAAGCCAGTGTCATTATTACAGTAACAGTGCATATTTATAGCACTGATTACTGTAGTAATGTCACTGGTCCCCCCAAAAGTGTCAAAAATGTCAGTTAGGGGTCCGACCTGTCCGCCACAATGTCGCAGTCCCGCAAAAAAAATCGCAGATCGCCACCATTAATAGTAAAAAAAACAAACAATAAAAATGACAAATCTTTCCCCGTAGTTAGTAAACGCAATAACTTTTGCGCAAACCAATCAAAATATGCTTATTCTGATTTTTTTTACCAAAAATATGTAGCAGAAAACAAATTGGCCTAAAAAGTTAAACAATTTTGATTTATACATTTTTTTTTTGGGGGGGGGGGGATGTTATATATCAGAATGTGAAAAATATTGTTTTTTTTTTTTTTTCAAATTGTCAGTCTTTTTTCAAAAATTAAAAATCGCACAGGTGATCAAATACCACCAAAAGAAAGCTCTATTTTTGGGGATAAAAGGGGATGTAAATTTCATTTGAATACAGCGTCGCACAACTGCGCAATTGTCTGCTAAATTAATGCAGTGCCAAATCACAAAATATAGCCTGGTCAGGAAGGGGGTAAAATCTTCCGGACTTAAAGTGGTTTAAAATACGCTCATTGAGAAGTTTTTTGTCAAAGACATGTAGCTAAATACATTTTGGCCAAAATATATGACAAAAATTGAATATATTGGATATTTTTTAACTGTCAAAGTAGAAAATGTCAATTTTCTTGCAAAATTGTTGCTCTTTTTTATTAATATCGTAAAAAATGTAAAGTACAGAGGTGATTAAATACCACCAAAAGAAAGCTCTGTTTTTGGGAAAAAAGGATGTAAATTTTGTTTGGGTACGGCATTGCATGACTGCGCAATTGTCAGTTAAAGTCGCGCAGTGCCAAGTTAAAAAAAGTGGCCTGGACGTTAAGCAGGAAAATCCTCTGGTCCTAAAGTGGTTAATCATGGATTTGAATTAAAACCTATTAATTGTCCCCGCCCCTTCTGACGTGACATCAGTAATTTATTCACTGTACCTGAGCAGTGGATTATGGGGCGCTGGTGACATCAGAGCCCTATAAAAGAGCTGGTAAACTCAGATAGAAGTTAATTAGGCAGAGTCTTAGGTTAAACAGCTGGCTTGGTGGCATAGGTGCTAGAATACCAGACTTGCAAATGAGGGGCTGTGGGCTCAAATCCCTGGCCAGCGGATGATTAATATTATTTATGGATATTAAATAAAACCTATTAAATTAATTATGGATGCGGGGACTCAAAGTTCCTGCGAAGAAGCCCATTTGTTCGCCATTCGGCGAATGGGCAAACAGACAGTGTTCGAGTCGAACTTAGGCTCTACTCGAACACGAAGCTCATCACTAGTGATAGCTTGTCATTAAGGAAGAATTTTATTTCTGTTAGAATCATATAAAATATCCATTTCTCATACAAGTAATTTTTTTATTTAATGATATGTAAAATGTTACTAAACCCAGGACCCTGTGTTCATTATATCTGGTCTCCCACAGTACACAGAACATGGAAATGCAATTATTTTAGTTTATAGAAACTGCTAAATACCTTTTCTCATTGACAGTATATAGCAGTGTTATGACTTCTATCAGTGTCTGGTTAATGCTTTTAGGAGGAGTTTTCATTCTACACTAACTATCCTATGAGGCTGCAGGACCCCTGACCCACCTTTTCTCATTGACAGTATATAGCAGTGTTACCACCTTTATCAGTGTCTGGGTAATGCTTTTAGGAGGAGTTTTTGTTCTACACTAACTATCCTATGAGGCTGCAGGACCCTGACCCTCTATCTGGACAGTGCTGATTGTCCCTGTGCCGATCCCATGCACCTTCCCAAGCAAAAGAAAAAAAACTCTCTAGCATTACACACCAAGCTGAGCATGTGCAGATTGCGCAGATTGCCCCCAAGTCTCTGTACTGTTAGGAGATGGATTGAGGACAGTCGAAGAAGGGGAGGATCAGAAAAGACAGGGTCAAACAGTCTTTTTACACAATACACAGGATTAACCCCTTAGGTTCCACAGTGAGTATAACAAGCAAACTTTACTGTGTATACAGACTGATTTTACTGTTGTGGGTTTAGTAACACTTTAAGGAGATATCTTCCCGTTTTATTCTGCAGCTACCTAGTAAAAAATTTCAAATGTTTCTTCTTCTCATCTATGACAGGAGTGCTTTGCTTATTAAGCTCCCTAGCGCTCCCATCCTCCCGATCACAGGAGTAGCTCTCTGCTTCTCCCAAAAGTATGCACAGAGCTGAAAGTCAAGATAGTGCCACACCCTTCAAAGTTTTTTTTTTAATTTCAGGTAAAAAAATAAATAAATCTGCAGACACTAGTTTGCTTAGGCTAATGTTCTTCAAACTATGAAGTTCAGTGGAAACAAGCATTTTTTTCATATGTCCTTTCAAATAAGTTTCTTTATCAACCATGGGCATCCGCAGAACTTTTTTAAGGGGGGGCATCATTTTAAGGTCACCCTTGCTCCATCCCTTTTCACCCCAGAGATCCCCCTTTAGAGCAGGTCAGGCCAGGGCCCCCCTATAGATTCACCTTTAGAGCAAGGTCCCCATAGAGCAGATCAAACCAGGGTCCCCCATAGATCCCCCTTTAGAGCAGGCCAGTGTCCCCATAGATCCCTCTTAAGTCTTACCTTTTTACCTATATTCCCCATGCTACCAGGTTTTCCTGCACCACCAGGTACTCCAGGCCCTCCCTGCAGAGAGTATATATATATAGATATAGATATAGATATAGATTTCAGGTAAAAAAATAAATAAATCTGCAGACAATAGTTTGCTTAGGCTAATGTTCTTCAAACTATGAAGTTCAGTGGAAACAAGCATTTTTTTCATATGTCCTTTCAAATAAGTTTCTTTATCAACCATGGGCATCCGCAGAACTTTTTTAAGGGGGGGCATCATTTTAAGGTCACCCTTGCTCCATCCCTTTTCACCCCAGAGATCCCCCTTTAGAGCAGGTCTGGCCAGGGCCCCCCTATAGATTCACCTTTAGAGCAAGGTCCCCATAGAGCAGATCAAACCAGGGTCCCCCATAGATCCCCCTTTAGAGCAGGCCAGTGTCCCCATAGATCCCTCTTAAGTCTTACCTTTTTACCTATATTCCCCATGCTACCAGGTTTTCCTGCACCACCAGGTACTCCAGGCCCTCCCTGCAGAGAGTATAGATATAGATATAGATATAGATATATATATATATATATATATATATATATATATATATATATATTTAGCCAATATGACCCCTTTAGAGCAGGACAGGATCCCCATAGATCCCCTTTAGAGCAGGGTTCCTATAGAACCCCCTTTAGAGCAGGCCAGGCCAGGGCCCCCATAGATCCCCCTTTAGAGTTGGGACCCATAGATTTCCCCTTTTAGAGCAGGCCAGGAATTTTCCAGGGGGGGGGGGGACACTTGCCCCCCTTGCAGAAGCCCATGTTATCAACCTAACTGTCCTAATGATTTTCAAAATAAAGTTCCTACTTAACTTCACAAACTTTTCCTGAACACATTTGTGCAGCAAACCTCTTATTTCTTGCCTCTAATAAAGCCAATACATCAGGTGCACAAAATGACACTTCTTCAGTTGCCCAAGTTGAAAGCAAGACAGCTCTATTGTTATGTATGTCTTATAATCTGCCTGTACATATGTATGCTTGCCACTCAACCACTACTTTAATAACGTATCTGATGGTGCAGTTAATTATCCCTCACTCTCCCACTCATTTTATGTATACATGAAGACATAATAAGTAGTGACATGTATATAGATGCTCATTAAATTACATTCACATTACATTAGCATTAAACGGAACATCGCTGAAGTACTTTTTTGCAGTGCGTTTGATAAATATTCTGTCTTTTGCAATACAAAGCCCTGAAGCAGTTATCAAATGCTATTTAAATATCTCAATGGAATGCTGTAGCTGTTAAGCAAATGATTATCAAAATAGCAAGCTCTATGAAGATATGTAATCCTTTATCCCCTAGCGCAAACCTCATGCAGGCAGACCCTCCTTACTGTCCATTATTAAGTCTAGAATATGATAATTAATTACATCCGTCAATACACAGTTAGTGGACAGGGAACTCCGTGACGTGCAGTGATCTCTTAATCTTTCTTGCAACCCGTTTGCTAATTTATCTCACATTGATATAGCGCTTCCACTCCTTTTTCCATTGTGTTCCATTATTAGAATTGTGACAGTTAACTCAGAATGTATTATTTAAGACATGGTTGACTAAAGGGGCTTTTTTTTTATTCTAAGTGAAAATTTGCAATGATCGCATGGGACGTTTTTATAGTGGCCAAAACTGCAGAAGTTGTGAAAGAATGAATTTGACAGCAATCTTTTTTTCTACCTTCAGTCCTGGAAAGTATTACCTCCCTCATGAGCAAGCCATTTTTTGCTAGTTAGCACTGCGCTACTTTAACAACTTCTAGACTGAAAGATTTGCCCCCTTAATGACCAAGCCACTTTTTGCGATTCAGCACTGTGTTACTTTAATGGACAATTGCACGGTCGTGCAATGCTGTACCCAAATAAAATTTATGTCCTTTTCTTACAACAAATAGAGCTTTCTTTTGATGGTATTTGATCACCTGTGCAATTTTTATTTTTTGCGCTATAAACAAAAAAGTGCGACAATTCTGAAAAAAAAATAATTTTTCACTTTCTGCTATATGAAATTCCCCCCCAAATTTTTTTAAAATCAAATTTTTTCATCATTTTAGGCCAATCTGTATTCTGCCACATACTTTTGGTAAAAAAATCCCAGTAGGCCCTTTTTTGATTGGTTTGCGCAATCACTTTTACAAATTAGGGGAAATATTTATGTCATTTTTTATTTATTTATTTTTTTAACTAGTAATGGTGGTGATCAGCGATTTTTTACGGGACTGTGACATTGTGGTGGACAGATCGGACCCCTAACTGACTTTTTTGACACTTTTGGGGGGACCAGTGACATTACTACAGTAATCAATCCTAAAAATATGCACTGTTACTGTAATAATGACACTGGCAGGGAAGGGGTTATCCCAGGGGCAATCAAAGGGTTAAGTGTGAGCCTAGGGGGTGTTTTCTAACTGTGTGGGGGATGGGCTTATGAAATCAATACAGAGACCTGTGTTCCTAAATAGGAGGAACATAGGAGCTCTGTATTGATACCAGAGAGAACAACAGTCTGCTGTGTTTAAAACAGCAGACCGCTGTTCTCTCTTCATGGGGATCGATTGCGCTTGCCCGGAGGCAATTGCGGCTGACCGACTCTGTAGATTGGCTTCCCCTCTAGCAAGTGGGTGCGCGTGCCCCCAGGATCGCTCCCACGGACCGCCGTACAGGTACGTCAATTAGCAGGAACCTGCCGCCATATAACTGAGGCGGCTGATCAGCAAGTGGTTAACTAGTAATTGCGCAGTCATGCAACACTGTACCCAAACTAAATTTTTATTGTTTTTTTTTCACACAGAAAAAACTTTTTTTTGGTGGTATTTGATCATCACTGGGTTTTTTATTTTTTGCGATATAAATGAAATAAAGAAAGAAAAGTTTGCAAAAAAAAAAACACTATTTCTTATTTTCTGCTATAAAACCTATCTAATAAAAAATGTAAAAAAGCAAATGTCTATACATTTAGACCAAAGTGTATTCTGTTATGTGTCATTGGTAAAAAAAATAATCCAATAAGTGTATATTGATTTGTTTACATTAAAGTTATAGCGTCTACAAATTATGGCATATAGTGGAACTTTTATTATTATTATTTTTTATACTACTAATGGCGATAATTAGTGACTTATAATGGGACTGCGATAGTGCAGTGGGCAATCTGACACTAACTGACGCTGGGGGGAACTGACTGACTGCCACTGACATCACCAGTGACACTAATACAGTGATCATTGCTAATAAACCCTGTAACTGTACTAATGACACTGGCTGGGAAGGGGATAACATCTAGGGATGGTCAAGGGATAAATGTGTGCCTAACAATGTGTAATGTGTGCTGATTTTTATTTAATGTCTTTTTGTTTTTTATCCCTGCTTTGCACGCGCACTAAACTTTACTATTAGGGCTACAAGATTGTGGAATTCTCTACTACAAGAGGTGGTTTCTGCCACAAGTATGGTGGCTTTCAAAAGACTCTTAGACGTACATCTTAAGGATCAGAACATTCAGGGGTATGTGAGATGATTACAGCCACACACACCCACACAGGTTGAACTGGATGGACTATTGTCTTTATTCAACCTCACCTACTATGTAACTATGTAAACCTGGAAGCAGGAAGCAACATACGGGTACGCGGCTTTGCCTCCACGGGCCACCCGTCCACAGTACATTGTGGGCAGGTGGTCCTCAAGTGGTTAAAGTATATCTAAACCCAAAATGCATGTTTTTCTTGAGGTGGGGTTTTTTTCTTGCTGTCTGTGACCCCACTGGTGAGATTCACCCTCTGGAACGGATAGCAAAGATATTCTCCCATTCCCCTGTTCCAGAGTCTTAGAAGGGATTTTCTCCTACTTTGGATATATGTTTTTCACTTTCAGTGGTGACTCTGGGGCAAGAAAACTATCCCCAATAGGACAAAGACAGCATTATATTCTGACCATTCTCCACTCCATCCAAAGCAAAAGGAAAAAGGTTTAAAGTTGGATAGTGCAGATTCATCAGGCAGTATTACCTCGATACAGACATGAGCCATGGGGCAAGCAGGTATTCTAAATACATATTGAACAATACACACATAACAATACATGCTGCATATTAAAGTGTTTCTTTAATAACTTATATAATATTAATATGTCACTGTATCTGTTAATGTTTACATTTGCACATGATGTTTTGGGAATATATTATGTGATAGAAGAGGAGGGAACTCTATAATATACAGGCGGGTTCCATTATCATGAGCGGGATAGCCAACTATAGACTCAACAACTTTTATAGGCTCGTGAATATAATGATGGTTGCTGTGCCATGCAGCCAATCACTGGACGAAGTCATTGTGACAAAACGCATCGGGGCATGGCTGTACGGCAATGGGAAGTGAAACATTACGTCTGAGTGAAGGGGACGTTCCGTTTCTAACGAGCGGTCGGTGAGATACACTGTATGGTGATTTATCATTCTTGATCATTATCATATGATTTAGATTATCAGAACTCGTGGTTGGAAACAGTCTTTTATCTATATACGATTTTAAACTGAACAAAATATGAGTGTAATGTGATGTATGTGTGGAAATTTAATAAAGCATGTTTAAACATATTACACTATCCAAGCTTTGCTTTATCTTCCCATATATGATTTACCATTTAGGAGGGACTATTTGCTTTGGATGAAGCCATGGATGGACTGATCATCTGACACATAGTCTATTAATGTGCAATTACCGAGCATGAGAATGTGAGGCAAACTCATCTGGTGAGTGTACATCTGATTGGGAAGTGGTGACACATGTGCATCACTTGGTGTGATATGAAGATTGCATGCCAGTGTGTCCTTGGACTCTATTTACTATAATGGTAGATGGACTGAGAGATTTGCATACAAACTCTTCAATGGACTGAACTGTCTTTTCAATTTTGCTTGCACACGGGGTGTTTTAAGTGTATTTGTCATTCACATTTGGGTTTATTTGATGCACTGGACCGGTGGATAGTATTAGAACATTGTTCGATATCATTGACTAGTGGATAGTATTAGAACATTGTTTGATATTATTGACTAGTGGATAGTATTAGAACAATGTTTGATATTATTGACTAGTGGATGGTATTAGAACATTGTTTTAATCATTGACTAGTGGATTGTATGAGAACATTGTTTGATATGATTGACTAGTGGATAGTATTAGAACATTGTTTGATATCATTGACTAGTGGATGGTATTAGAACATTGTTTTAATCATTGACTAGTGGATGGTATTAGAACATTGTTTGATATCATTGACTAGTGGATGGTATTAGAACAGTGTTTTATTTATTGACTAGTGGATGGTATTAGAACATTGTTTTAATCATTGACTAGTGGATGGTATTAGAACAGTGTTTTATTTATTGACTAGTGGATGGTATTAGAACATTGTTTGATATTGTTGACTAGTGGATGGTATTAGAACATTGTTTGATATCATTGAGCCTATTTTTTATGCACTTTAAATTAGTTTTTCAGCGCTGCTATTTACCAATGATTGTACATGATTTGGGTAAATGTATAGTAAAGGATTGTTTTATCCCCTCTTAAATTATTTTGCCATTTGTGTCCCATTGGAGAGATTTCTCTTCACAACTTGTCCCATAACCAAAAAAGAAAGTGAGAGGAAATCTCTCCAAAGTGATGAAATTCCTGGTTATCACCAGGGTCGCCAGAAATAGTGTCCCCAGTGGAAGATTTCCCCTCTTTTTCTTTTCTGGTTATAATCCAAAATTTGATATTTCCTTTCACGTTAACTCTCAGCAAGTGGATTGGCACTTGTTCTTGGCCATAATGGTTTAAATACTGTTTCTTGCAGTGTTACAGCAGAATAACGTCAACCAGCTCGCAATTTTTAGACTCATTATTAATCACCTTAAAAACATCACACAATTTACAGACATTTTAAGACATGTCTGAAATTTTAGGTTTGAGACATATTAACAGTCAAAATAACTATTTCACTAATAAGCTCCTTCTACATTCAGCTATCTATTCTAGGCATATTGCCAACAGATGTACTACACCCTTCTGTGGCGAGATCAAGCCTCAAAAATATACTTTCACTTTCAATATTTCCATTAACCCTTGCTATGACCAGCTAAGGCTAAATACTATAATATCTACTTTGGTCAATACATTATGACCAGCAAGAAACAAAACTGCTAAATCTATTTTTGGTCAAATTACATTCTTTGATTGGATGAGGTAGAGAGTGTGACATCACTGCCCTACCTCTCCACCTCATCAAAACAGAGAACACTTTGTATTTATTCATGAAATTGCAAAGCATTTTAATTATGGCTCCTGTGTAGAGCAGCTTATTTCCTGTGTTCACAATGCAGGGGGGGAAGCAGGCATGGGACCCAAACATAAGTAGAGATTGCTTCCAGGATCAACTTTACCTATAAAATATTAGTATCCAGTTATATTATGTGCATTTAAAAAACAATCCAGGCCTTTTTAAAACAATCTACTGAGCTGGCCAGAACCAGCTCTTGAGGGAGTCTATTCCACGTTTCACAGCTCTTAGTGTGAAGAAGCCTTTCCATATTTGGAGGTTAAATTTATTTTCCTCCAGATGTAAAGAGTGCCCCCCTGACCTCTGTGATGATCTCAAGGTGAATAACTCTACACCAATTTCACTTAATGGACCACTTATTAAAACATGGCAAAAGTAAACCAAGTCTTACAGGTGGACCCTGTGGACGAGGCGGATGGGGATTTTAGTGTGCCCAAGAGTATCAATTAGATAAAATACAGATTATAAAAATAAAAATTTTATTGAAGGCAAGATAGTAAAAACATCATACAAGAATACAGTATCTAGAAGGTATATTGAAGCACATCCAGTAATGCGATGGATCGACACGTTTCACCCACACTTTGGGCTTCCTCAGAAACCAGATGTGTCGCAGGCTTTCTCAAAGTATATATATATATATATATATATATATATATATATATATATATATATATACACACCCTCAATTAAATTCAACGGCCATGCCATAGGGCCTATATTGATATTATCAAAAATGTACACAGTGTATGCGCAAAGAGAAGGAGCTCACAGGCCCCCAAATGAAAATAAATACCAATAGATCATAAGTGCAAGACACACAAGGTTCAAAAAACACATAGCTACCAAGAATCATCTCTGGTTAGAGCTACATGTCAAATAGAATAGAAACTGGCCGAGAATGAAACCTCTCTCCTCTGTTCTGTCTTAAGGCCTCTACGGAGCTCTGCCCTATGTGGAATATGCTCCCTCAGAAAGTAGTTCTAGCCAGCCCAGATAAAAAAAAAACAAACCTAACGCTAAATCTACCTGTACCCTCATTCTAAGACTGTACTATGTACACTGTGAAAGAAAAGATCCTTATACTTACCTATTCTGAAGCCACCCCGGTTCGGTCACATGGTCAAGTCCCAGTACCAGCTTCAGTGTAGAGCAGGGACAACCGATAAAGGATGTCCCATAGTAAGCCTAGGGGTGATATAACTGCACAGGCATTTGCAGCCATTGTTGGCAATCTCTCCTCTTCACAAAAGCCGCCACTAGATCAAAACCAAACCAGAACGGCTTTACAATAGGTAAATATGAGCATCTTTTCTTTAACAGGATATATAGAATAGTCTTAGAATGGAGGTGGGAGTAGGTTTAGCCTTAGGTACAGTATATTTTAACTGAACTTTTACTTAAAAAAAAAAAAAACACAAAAAAAAAAAAAAAACAACTGAATGCATAACTAAAAGCACAGAAGCAAATTAGACCATGCCTTTCTCTGGATCCACTTTTTTTTGCCTATTTCTGGATCTACTGTGAGTATAGGGTTCTGTTTATAGAGGTTTTCTACTACTGGTTGAACTCAGTGGACTTGTGTCGTTTTCAACCTAACTATGTTACAGCTTCACATTACTCACAAAGTTCAGAGAACATTCCCTTTGCTAAGACATTGAGATATACTTGGGCACGAGTGGAAATCAAAGGAACTACATCCCTTTTAAAATATCCAAATTATTCTTAAAATTAAATGTGCCAATAAGAAACCATATACTGTATCAAGGATAAAATACAGATTATTTTATTTAATATTACATTAAAAACTTCAGTGATTTCAAATGTGCAAAGCCTATCAAGCAGATAACCAACACAGTTACATATTGTTACTTGCTGTAGTCAATCAATCTCTACATGTTTCTCCCTAAATTCAGCTTCTTCAGAAGACTTTTGTATTGCAAAGTTACAAGTTGTTGACAGTTCAGAGGGGTATTTGGTAAGCCACAAGAGGGATATAAGGGACACAGAAGACTGGATGAAACACATAATTCAGATTACTAATTGCTTCATAGCACCACATACTGTAAATTGTAAGACAAATGGCCCAAGTATCCAGTAAGACACACTTGGAATTTTTTACCAAAAAGGTCTAAATGATTCAAACCCCTCAGAATTCAACAAAATTCTCTAAAGCGGTGCTTCAAGTCCATGGACTTGAGGCACTGCATTAGATGATTCTGCATTATGCTTTATTTCACATTTAGAATAATCCTATGGGAATGTTGGTAAATTCGGAAGGCGTTGAAGCATTTTAACCTGTTTTGGGACAAGATTCCAAGTGCGCCTTACTGGATACTCGGTACACTTATCTTACAATTTATGTGGTACTATAAAGCAGTTAATCATCTGAATGACCGGTATGGGTTTTATCCAGTTTTCTGTGTTCCTTATATCCCTCCTTTGGCTTATCAAATGCCTCCCTGGACTGAAAGTTTACTGAAGTCCTGAAGAAGTCAAATGTAAGGTGAAACATGTAGAGATGGATTGACTACAGAAAGCAATTATATGTAACTGTGTTGTTTATGTTCTTCAAGCGCTTTGCATGTTTTAAATTACTGATGCTTTTAATGCCATTTTGAATAAGATAATCTGCATTTTATTATTGATATATTGTTTCCTGTTGGCCCCTTAAAAATCAATTTCATTTAGAAGTTTTTGGATTCTCCTTTCTAAGTTAACAGGCTTTGCTCTTTGCATAAATCAACCCCAAGGACTATATGTAACTCCTGTATTGTAGATGATTTGGAATGATCGTTTATACCGAAGACCATTTTTTAAATTATGTGCATATGTTAAAAAGTATAAATTTGTTGTGCTTTGTAAATTTCTGCTATTGTGTTTTATTTTTTGTTTTCCCTTTCTTCTGTTTCCCTCCTTCTGTGAAATAAAAGCTTTTTTTATCATCCAGAAATCTTTATATTGAAATTGCCGGTTTACAGAACAAAACTCCTTGGCACAGTTTATTTTATTCCTGCTGTCCTCACAAGTTTCAGCTGAGTGTAAATTGCACAGCTCCTCTGGGAAATCTTGTTGTTCACAGAGCATATACGGTAATATTTGCATGTCTGGATGTGCCTGGATATAGTTTTTCCATCCTAGAAGCAGGTGCAAGTCCCACATGGCTAACTTCTATTATATGCTACAATCCTAGCGCAAGGAAAGAGTAGACTGAGCTGCTGCGCTGGACATTGTGTCATTGCCAAGCCCATAGGGATACTTAAAACAATACAAAAGTGCAAATTAAATCTTCACAGAGGCATAAGACATGGGCTAGAATTTACACTGGCTCGCTGGGGTTCCCTTATTTTCAAAGTAAATATTGTCCCATTTTTATTTAACATTTCTTCTAACATTTGACATTAAATCAGTTCATTATAAAATAAGTACAGTACATAGATATATATATATATATATATATTTTTTGCAATTTTATTTTTTATTATTCTTTACCTATTTTTTTTAGCTCTCCATCCTGATAGATCCCCTGCAGCAGCCAGCAGAAGGGGAAGGGGGGGGGGGGGGGAACCCGGCAGTGCTGCAGGGGGCGGCCAGGAAAGTACACATGGCCCCCGGGGCAGCAGGACAGGGATAAGAAGGTGGCGGGAGCAGCAAGTAGAGGAACCAATGCCCTCCATTTCCTTCCTGCAGCCACTGAATGCCTGCAGGATCGAGAGGTGGAGAAGCAGGCATTCAGCAGCTTCTGAGGAGAGACTGGTTCCCTTACATGCCACTGCCCTCCTATTCAGGTGTATAGGAGGGCCGCATGGGACCATGAGACCAGGTCACAATGGCCACCCCTGTGTACCCCTGTACATACCTCCCTAGGCCCAACCCAATATTTATTTATCACAGCACTCTATATGGTATTTGTTCACATCAGTCCCTGCCTTTAAAGAACTTACAATCTATGGTTCTTATCATACATATTCAAACTCATGTTAGTTATGCAAGGAGGGGAGGGGAATGTCAGAACTGCTGCAGTAGTCTAAATATTGGCAAGTGGAAAATGTTAGTTCCAAGTGACAAAGTCCAGTGGAGTTGCTAGATCCCTTCGATGGCTGCTGGCAGTAAAGGGTGAAGTAACCCTGTATGAATCCAAGAAGAGAGAAGAGAAAACTGAGCGCCAATCTAAGTGTAGCAATACAAGTATTTAATAACAATTAAAAGAGTGTTACTCACAAAGGTACGATAAAAACAGGCATCACAAAGTAATGGAAGATCTGGGCAGTGTTCATCCAGGTGGTCCTTCCGAATTCCTAGCGGAGCTGGCGCTGTGGAGGATAAGCTGCAATCTCCTGTGGGATGGCAGGGGACATGCTGATCACTCGGCGATGGTAGAGCAGCGTAGGTCTGCAGGTGGAAGGGCCATGACGTCACTTCCTGGAGACACAGTGTGGATCAAACGGCGACGCGTTGCGGAGCATGCGCTCCTTCTTCAGGCCGTGCAGGGGCCATTTTGGATGTGGGTTTATATGCCAGCAGTTTAGGGAACATGTTACAGTGGCTCAACAGGGACAAATTAAAACAAGGCATTTTACGTGGGACATACCATTAGGCCTCTCAGGAAACGATTTGACGCACACCGTCGCCTTGTCGAGAAAGGGAAAGACAAGCATAGTGTCCCCAGACGGGGCTTCTCTGTGCAAAAAAACACTGCACAGAGCATATTAGTATAATGCGTTTGTTATTTTTTAAAATAAATTGTGATCCTTTACAATCACTTTAAAGGACAACTATTGGCAAAAATTCTCTTCCCAGGTCCCCTGGTGGTGCTTCTGGATTCCCCCCGTTGAGAGTCCACCATAGCAAGCCACCTAATATGGGAGCAATTGTGTAGATGAGTTTTACATGTAGGAGAATTTGTCCAGTAGGGAAGTAGTTAAACACTAGGTCACCCCAACATTTCCTATGTCTGATATGTATCTGTTTTATCATGTACTTGTATTAAAAAGTATCCTGTTCTCTTTGTATTGCTTCCTTTGTGTGAAATACCTAGTAATCCTACCTGTCCATCTGCTTCTCTATTTCAAACTGACCACAATAGATCATGGAATCACACTCTTCCCAGCATGGTCAGTTTTCTGGCTGTGCTGGGAGCACAGCCTGCTTGTCCTCCAAGGATCAGACTTGTGCTGACATGCCCCCCTGCACAGCCATTCACTGGAAAGATGAGTGTGCTGTTTCTCTGCCCCACCTCTCTCAGCCCCTGATGCAGATGAGAAGAGAGGTTATGTTATCACTTAAATTTAATAAAAAATAAAATGTATTTTACATTTTGACTCATCAGTCCAGAGACCCTGCTGCCATTTTCTGCACCACAGTTCTTATGTTTTCATGCATAGGACATGGAAACAATACTAATCTACTAATCTATACATTGAAAACATAGGAACTGTGGTGCCGAAAAATGGCAGGAGGTGCTCTGAACTGATGCTTTAAACATTTAAATATTTGGCTGTAGCAGGAGGCAGTTTGTTCACAAAGGGCTTAAGAGTGGTGCAATAATGAATGTCTGCAGACAACAGTGAAGCATGGTAGAGATTCCTTGCATGTTTGGGACTGCATTTCTTCAAATGGAGTTGGAGATTTGGTCAGGATCAATGGTGTCCCCAATGCTGAGAAATACAGGCAGATACTTATCCTTCATGCTGTACCATCAGGGAGGCGTGTGGTTGGCCCCCAAATTTATTCTGCAACAGGACAACAACCCCAAACATACAGCCAATGTCATTAGAGACTATCTTTGGTGTAAAGAAGAACAATGACCATGTGGAAAGTCTATTGTTGACTGAGGAATCCTATGATCCAATTACAGAGATCAAGATTAAAGAGGAACTAAACTTTCCTTAACTATACAGCCAAAGAAGCTGACATCTTAGGTCTGTTTGATCTGCAGTTGCCATGGTGCTGTACGCATGATCAGTTATTATGACATCAGCCATTTAATGGCTTTACAGATTGATTGAGAGCACATGCAACTTTTACAGTTATCATTTATGGTATGCCTTGAATATAACTGTTTAGGAAACAGCTAAATTAATAAGTTTAGTTTCGCTTTAAATCTATGGAAATCCATGAATATCTGCCAGCTGTGCATCAACCCAAGCTTGGTCCAATAGTAGATTGGCTAGGCTCAATAGTTCATCTCTAGCCATATAGCCTGTGAATTTCAGGCTGCAAATGACCAGCTTTACCTTTAATTAACCCAATATGGTAAAAATGTTAAATTGCAATCATATTCCATATAGCCATGTGAAGTGCTCTCCTAAAAGAAATATTAGCTAGTAATGTAGTAGAAAAATAATGGTTCTCTCAGTAAATCAATACCTCAATACATTTTCTATTCATAACACAAATGGAATTTAATATTTACAGAGAGCCAATAACTTACTGATGTGTGAAACACACCTAATCCACTTAAACATATCTCTCCACCTCAATACGATGGATCGATCTCTCATTGGAGAAATAAAACACTTCCCTAGAACATTATATATGGTGTTAAGTTCCCCAGCCTCAAGACTATCACCAATGAATCTTTTGGAAAAGCTATCACTCCAATTTCCTCCCGCCGTGAATCTGCTTACACTGAAGAAAACTGTATTTATCACAGCTACACTTCTAAAACAATTAATAAAATACACTAAGAATAAAAAGCAAAACAGAAATGTATTAATATTACTAATATATACAATTTTACGTAGAGGCTGCAAAATGGTGTATAGCCTCGTACACACGCAACGATTGTTGGCTGTGAATTTTCGGCCAACGTCCGATCGGCCTATTGTCGGCTTGTTAGTATGATGCTTCCGACAACCGAATGCGACTTTTTGGCGAAAAAAATCTGGTGTGCATGCTATAAAATTTTTGTTGGCCGTCAACAGAACGGCCGATTGTTCGTCAGTCAGTACAGATTTCGGCAGACAAAAATCAGATGAGCAAGACTGGGCATGCTCAGAGAAGAAAAAACACACGGAAAGTAAACCAGCACATGACATCACTTCTGAAGTTGGTTGTTGTTGGCCGAAAAAATGTGTGTGCAGTCTAGAGCACATTTCAACCAACACAACAACACTGGACAAAAGACAGCCGATCGGTCGGCCAACAATGTTGCGTGTGTACGACGCTTAAGACTGTTGGCAGATATGCAAATAAAATACAAAAAGTAATAATGAAAATAAAAACTCATTATTATCATTACTATTACATGCCAAACACATGTAAGAGGGGCTTTGTGATTGGAATAGAAGTCCCTACCCTCCGCTCCAGCCCCCAGCCCTGCTAGAACATTGTTCCTTCTGCTGAGTCTGAACCCTCAGCCATCTTATACCTTGAGCAAAGACTGGGTTTAAAAACTTGATTTAACTCAACCACCAGAGGATAGAACAACATATATATGGAAAAGCACTGGACTATATGAAATTGTCACTTTATTTATTATCAAGTATAATTAGAATATACAAATTCATGTTAAAATTGGTACCACACACAACAAACACACCTAAAATCACACATACAACTCTTTCTCATAACAAATAACACTTCCCCCATATTATGCAAAATAGCTATAATCACTAATATATAAATATATGTATGGGGTAAGGGCTTGTGATCCTAATAATAGACGGGATTTTCTGGGAAGTTCTGGTCACAAATACGTTCTTATGCATGTAAGTAACAGTTCATAGCACCCAGCCAAAGATAGCATATCAGTCAAGCAACACGATTGAAGTTCCAAGGTAGATCCAAGATATATGGTGAAATGATGAGAAAATCCTCAGTTAGTTTGTGAAACAAGGTATGATGTGGTCCAGAGGAGCATCAATGTTCACTAATTGTGTACAGTTATTTCCGTTTCGTAGGTAGTTAGGCGTGTAGCCACAGCAATAATGAAGCGGCCAAAATATATGTGTGAACATGCATATCAACTCTCTCGCACACAATCATGTTCCAGGTTGCACAAAGTGAGTATATTCCATCACTAATCTGGAAATGAATCCTCAATGTCTTAAATGTCAATGTGTCACAGAGACCAGAGTGTCATGGAATGTTCCATAGGGTGCATGTATGCATGGTATACTTATCAGTCCAGACGTTTTTGAAGATATAAGACCAGCATTGTAATTTTAGCGAGATTCCTTCTTAGATGTTGAAGTCCCAAATCACAGAGATGGGGATCATTGATGCCCCAGGAAAGAGGGTGGATGTGGAATGTGAAATTAAGCCTGACCGGTTTCACCGTACACAAGGCGGGTGCTTCAGGGACAAAATGGCTTCATTTTGCCTCTGAATGAGCAGGCTTAGGTCCATCTTTGGCTAGGTGCTCTGAACTGTTACTTACATGCATAAGAACTTATTTGTGACCAAAATTGAACCCCATCTGTTGTTAGGATCATTAGCCCGTACCCCATACATATATTTATATATTAGAGATTACAACTATTTTGCATATTATAGGTAATGTTTTTTGTTATGAGAGAGAGCCGTATGTGTGATTTTAGGTGTCTTTGTTGTGTGTGGTACCAATTTTAATATATGGGTTTGTATATTGTAACTATTCTTGATAATTAATAAAGTGACAATTTAATATAGTCCAGTGAGTTGCCATATATGTTGTTCTTTCCTCTGGTGGTTGAGTTAAATCAGGATTGTTTATTGGTCCTTGCCAATGTACTCCCACTGATTTGAGGAATATTATTATTAAGTATATATGTTAGCAATAGGGAGAACCTGAAGTGTCTAATTGAGTGTGTATTACATCTTACACCTTGCCATAGGCCTCCACATGACATTCCCAGCCATAGACTTTTTGTATCCCCAAAGAAGGAATGTCCAAACAAGTAGTTTTGCTACACTTTACTGGTGGTGTTCAGGAAATGGCATTACAGTCACATCACAAGGACATGTACCTACATGATGGACATGTAAATAACTTTTAGGTTTCAGGGGAAACCCTGCTAATAATTACTATATCCACCACTCAGTGAATAGTGAGTTATAACAATATTGAATATAACAATAAAAAAAAGGAACAAGCAGTGTGGCGTGCTTAGCATTTTAAACTCAGAGGACTGTTTTATACCATGAAATTAGTCAGTTAGAAAGTCAGTAGAATAAGATCCCCTAAATTGTTGGTCTGTGAAGTGCCCCTTTAAATTAGTGGTCAGTAGAGAAGGGCCCCATTATGTTGGTGGTTAATGGGAGAAAAGGCTCTTTGCAATGGTGGCCAGAGGGAAAATGCTCCCTAAATTGAAGGTCGGTGTTAATAATTTTCCTTTCATTTGTGGTCAGTGGGGGGATGGGACCCATTACAATGCTGGTCATTGGGAAGAATGATTTTTACCATGATGCACTGTCATTTTAAATATTATGTGCTTATCATGTGATTATTCATGTGAATAAAAATTCATTAAATAAATAGCAATTCAATTCAAAATTCATACATCAAAATTTCATATCAATTATGTGCCATAAATGAATAAAGTGCAATAAAGTGCAATAATTGAGTAAAGTGCCAAATGCAAAAAAAAAAAAATTGAGTAAAGTGCAAATGCCAAAGATTAAACAAACAAAAAGTCCCAAATATAGAATCCTCCAAAGTTGAAGTGATAGCAAAATCAAACAAAAGACTTCTTGTGGAGAGTCCCACCACCAATATATACGCTCCCTACCATATTGATCAGATCTTTAAATTATAGGAGCTCGATTCAGCATGGATGCATAACAAGGCAACTGACAGCAGCCTGGAATCAACCACACCACATATAGTAGCTCCAGCTTTCCTCTTAAAACTCCAACGGACTGCCTCCGCATCATCCCCATCATCAAACAAGTGATTCTCAGAGAAAATAAAAATACTTTGGCCCAATATAAAACTTTGCACAGGTTTTATTTAAGAATAATACTGACAAGAAATGTCATAAAACAAGTGTGTACTTAAAAAATGGCGCCACCACCCCAGTTTGAGTAAGCGAGTGTAAACTCGTGAAACGCATCAACCTGTGTCCTTGTCCGTGATGTATTGATGTCCAGTTTGGATTTACAGTGGTGAATAAACTTCACATGTCGGAGTGCGGTCATCACTTTATGTTTGAGGATGCTGCTGGAGACTACGGATCTGACCTGCACCTGATTACATGATTACATCTTCCCACCTGAGCGGCTTACCTGCAATTGTTTTAGTATCAAGGGTGCACAATGACGTCACGGGTAGCTCTTCCCAGCACATTTTGTGTAAACACACGTCACATCATTAGGGGAACATTGTGTCTAACAGACGCTAAGCACAGGTGGTTTTTCGTTTTTTCTCTTTTTTAGTTTATTTTGGAAGAGTACCCCTTTACTGATAGCTAAGTAGTCATTGGTGTCAATGACTACTGATCTGCCGGAAATTGCTCAAGGAAGCCCTACCTGGGAACCCCGAGGTGCGAACCTTATGATTACATGAAACCTTGGTTGAGAAAGCCTGGGTGGTTATTTTTTTAGAAGTTGTGTTCAGAAACCAGTTTAGATGTAAATTGTGCTTAATGAAAGCATTTCAAAATGCAAAGGTCCGCTCATGTTATTTTTGGCATATTTGATATGGTACCAACAACCATTTCTGTTCTTTTAAGGGTATGGTTTGACAATTACATATTCAAAGTATTATTTTTTATTTTGCTGCTTAATGTAATACATATCTATCTCAAACTGTTTTAAAGTGTTGCAACCATTTTTTCACCTTTAGGTGTGATTGTTCTTACTGTTATCTATAGAGACTTCATGACCATACACATTATTGTAAATACTGGCACATGATTGTGTCCTAATGTTAAAAACAAGAGCACAGGGTGCAATCATCAAGATAGCACATTGGTTTCAGGAAGATAAATGAAATATTCAGAGGCACTCATAAAAGCAGATGCAGAGTGAACAGACAGCGAATATTAAAGGCTTGCCCTAATCAGCTGACTTGGCACTTTTCTTTCGATGGCTTGCCAAGAGAACAGTATTGCTGTATATATACTCTACACTGGCTAATACTATAAAGCTGTGCAAAGACAAAGTTACTGTGCAAATAATCTAAAGCAAACAAAAAGATGCAATTTCAGATATTAATCTACACTTTATCTGTAGGCCCGCGTTCATACCCAGATGACTGAACACACAGCATACAGGTAAACCAATATTCAGTGCGTACGGTGCAATCCTAATTTTCCATGCCCATGGATTGTCCAAATAATGTTGCTTTTTTTGCCTTCTGTTCTCATAAAGTGCACCAAACAATGTGCATGTCAACATTAGGAAATACACATAAAAAAAATAAATAAATAAAAAATGGAAACAAAGAATGGAATCTGGCTTAGTAAGCAATGAAATGCACATAGCCAACAGGCAGTTCAAAACCCTGCTTTACATGATGGTGTTGGAGAAAAAAGCATATGTACATGTATTTATGACTGAAATCTCCATTCAAAGCACCAGGGTAATACATTTTTCATGCTGGCTAGTGCTTGAACTTCTGCAAATACACAAAAGATGTGTGCATGCAGTACCATAGAAAAATATTAAGCTATTGAGCCGACCAGAACCCAACTGTCATTAGGTGGGGCACATAAGAGGGCCAGGAGAGTGGTAGGGAACACCAGGTGAAATGGATGCAGCTCCTCTCAAATTAGGTCTTGAGATCCTAATGCACATATACAGTGTTTTCAGGTAATCCGTTGGCTAAGGGGTGGTATCATTAACTGAGCAAGAACTGTTTGACCATATTCTGAGATAGAGATGGTGATGGTTATCTGGTAAGCAGCTGATTTCTCTTGCTTCCTCTCATGGGAGTATTGGGGTCCATTTGAGCACTGGGTTTTCTGTATTGTGTGATTGCTAGAAGATTTACCTTTATGCTAGATTTCTTTCTCTACACACGTACATTTAACTTTTTTTTTTTTTTTTGGGATCTTTGAGACTTATTTTGTGTATTATTATTTTTAGACACTGTTTATTACTTTTTTTTAAATACTTTTGATGTTAATTGTTTTGGAAAACATGTAAGCACATGTGGACTAATTATTATTTTATTTAAAGTAGAACTATAGGCAAAACTTTTTTTTAATGTTGAATTGAGTAAGGAAGGGTTATAACCCCTGTAAGTTTTTTTGTTTCAACATCTATGTCCCATTGTGGAGATTTCCCATCACTTCCTGTCTCATAGCTAAACAGGAAATTTCTTTGGAGACATATACCAATAGGCTGGGGTTTGGCTTTGAGTTTGCTCTGAACCCATGTTGGGCTTAAACCAGAAGTCTGCTGTCTGTGCCGGGCCAACAAAAAGATGCAAGCAGGGGATTCCCCACTTACATAAAGTGAAGGGGATGCTCAAGTCTCAGTCCTCCCAAGATCTCCTGCTCTTTAGCTCTCTTGTCACCTCCTCCCATGCTCGCCTCCAGAACTTCTCCTATCCTTTAGAAATCCCTACCTCAATCTGTTTGATTATCTCCTAATCTATCCATCCCTGAAAACCCTTCTCTTTAACCAGTTCTGGACAGCCCAACGCAAATACACAGGTACGTGATGCGCACGCGTGCTCGCTGTCCCAGGGTGATTTTATTTGGTTCAGAACCGATCAGTCATCAGGTCCAGGCCAATGATTTATGGCCGGGAACTGGTGATCGGTTCTGACCAATTGCAGAACGTCCTGTGCCTGTGTAATGTAAATACAGGCACAGGAAATTATGCAATCTTCTCTCCTGGAGCTCTTTTCGGTTCCAGCGTGAGAGGAGAAAGCATCACAGTGAGTACACAAGCACTACACTGACACCAGTACACATAGGCACACATTTAACCCCCTAATAACCCCTAGATCACCCCCAGTTAACCCTTTTACTCCCTGTTGCAGTGTCACTATATACAGTATACAGATAATTTACTGATCACTGTATTAGTGTCATTGGTGACGCCAGTTAGCGCCAGCAGAAGTCCCAGATAGGTTTAGGGCACCCGCCATATATCCCCCTAATAAAGGTTTAACCCCTTGATCACCCCCAGTTAACCCCTTTACTGCCCTGTCACAGTGTCACTATATACAGTATACAGATAACTGATCACTGTGATAGTATCACGGGTGATGCTATAGCTAGTTAGCATCAGTGTCAGTCTTAATATAGCGTCAGGGTCCTGCCACATATTTTCTAATAAAGTTTTACCCCCTGATTGCCCCCCCAGTTAACCCCTTCATTCCCTGTCACAGTGTCACTAGTAAAGTGTACAGATCTTTTTTTTTTCTGATCACTATATTAGTGTCACGGGTGACACCAGTTAGTTAGGGTCAGCATCAGCGTCAGTTAAGGTCAATCCCAGATAGCATAATATTTTAACCCTTTGCTTGCCAGTAACATTAACACACACACACATACACACACATGCACACACTATATACCTCCATTACTAGTGGAACTATACTAGCATCCCCAATAGTTTAGTGTTTCAAAAACTGCGGTGTTAGCAGGATACGCCCTGACACCTGCCAGCACCTGCGTTTAGCCCCCCCAAGAAGTGCAGTATCAATAGACCACTGTCACTTCCAAAACAAAGCACACAAAACTGCAGCGTTAGAAAAGTCAGGCTTGATCTCTGCTAGCACTAGCAGTTATTTTTTTTGTAGCAGTTCAAACAGTCCTCAATTACCAGGTGCTTTTTTACCTGTGAGTCACACTAGGTACTTGTAAATTTTTTGGCCAAAATGTCAAACAAAGAGGCCTACAGGATATTGAGACTGACAGATGAGAGCAATGGGGAGTCCTCACTATCAGAATCAGGCTCAGTATACGAACCTGTAGGGAGCAGCAGCACCCTGACACATAGCTCTGACGACAGAGTAGTGGTCCCTGCTAAGGTCAGGCGTACCCAATGCCATTCTTCTGTTGCTGAGGTGCAACAACTGCATGATTCTCATGTGCAGCAGAGTGTCAGTACTAGTACGGCTCAACCTTCTGGTGAACTGGGAGCACCAGCTGCCTAATACACCCCGGTCGTAGACAAACCAGCACTGCAGTATCACTTGGTGATGTGGTGAGTCCCATAAGTGCAGTTCAAGCTGGTGCGGTGGCTAGCACAAGTAGTGGCCCACAGCCAACAAGAATTTGAACGCAGGCCCATAGAGCCCATAGTGCCTTTCCTGATGCGCTTGCAAATCCTGATTGGCAGCCCACAGATTCTGCAGCGCCCGTAGTTCCCCCATTCACTTGCCAACTGGAATTCAGTTGGAAACAGACAGTTTTACTTCCCTTGATTTTTTTGAGCTGTTTTTCATGGAAGATCTGTACGGATCTATTGTGGACCAAAGAAACGTGTATACTAATCAATTTATCACCGCAAATCCAAATCTGACTCTTGCCTGACAATTTGGCTGGAAACCTATAACGGTTTCCGAATTAAAAACCTTTCTGGGCCTATCCCTCAACATGGGAATTACTAAAAAAAAGTGAGTTGCAGTCATATTGGTCCACTGACCCAATTCATCATATGCCGGTGTTCTCTGCTGCAATGGCCAGGGCTTGATATGTGTAAATATAACGGTTCATGCACTTCAGTGATAATGAACTCTGTTGTCCTCGGGTTGACCCTGGATATGACCAACTCCACAAAATTCGGCCCCCTCATAAACCACTTCAATCAAAGATTTGTAGCCTTGTTTATCACCCAACAAGATGTCTGCATTGAGGAGTCCCTGATTAAGTTTTCTGGCCACCTTGCTTTCAAACAGTTTCTCCCCAGCAAGCATACCAGATATGGGGTCAAGATGTATAAGCTCTGTGACAGGGCAACAGGCTATACATGTAATTTTTTGGTTTACGAGGGAAAAGATAGTAATGTGGAGCCCCCCAACTACCCAGACTACATAGGGAGCAAAATTGTTTGGGACTTGGTGTCACCCTTATTCGGAAAGGGGTACCATTTATATGTGGACAACTTCTATACAAGCGTGCCACTTTTTAGATACCTCTTTCTATAAAGAATTTGTGCATGTGGCACCATGCAGTCGAATCCTCGGAGCTTTCCCCAACGGCTTGTAAATGCCCCACTCAGTCAGAGTTGGAGAGCCTGCTTGAGGTGCAATGAATTGCTTGCAGTGAAGTGGAGAGACAAACTGAACTTTTTTGTTCTGTCTTTCATTCATGCAGACACGGAAGTACAAATTACAACAACAACTGGTGTTGTTTAGAAGCCCCTCTGTGTCCGCGACTACTACTGTAAAATGGGAGGGGGTTGACATCAACGACCAGATGATGGGGCCGTATTTAAAAAAGTGCCTGTATACTTATTCCAATTGGCTCTTTTCAACGCTTATCTACTATACAAAGCCTCTGGAATAAAAAGAGCCTTCCTAAAATTCCAGGAAGAGATTATCACAGCCGTCCTGTATCCAGAAGGTGCTGTCGCCCAATTTCCCAATCAAGATGCATTAAGTTGGCTGCATGAGAGGCATTGTGTGGATGTCTTCCTGGTACCCCTACCCAAAGAACACCCCAAAAAAATGCCATGTCTGTAGCAAGCTTGGATATAGGCGTGACACACGCTATTTTTGTCCCTCTTGTCCTGGCGAACCTGGTCTCTGCATCGGTGACTGTTTTCATCGCTACCACATACTAGTGGAGTATTAGTATAGGGTACAGCACGGCACAGTCTAGGGCACACTTTCACACAGGGTCTAGAAAGATGTAAGATGGCTATCACATTTTTAGAGACCCTAACCTGAAACGTTTAGAGTTACAATAAAAAAAAAAGACAAAAAAAAACATTAAAAAAAGGACAAAAAAAAAAAAAACAAAGTGGTTGTTTTATTGTTCCTTCTGTTTTACTGAATTTTATGCTATACTGTAATGTTTTATTGTTACTGTGTTTTATTATTAACCATTGTTTGCTTTGCAGTTATGTCATTCTACTGTTTTACTGTATTGTTCTGTGTTTTATTGTTAACCATTATTTGCTTTGCAGGTAAGTAATTCAGCTGCAGCACTGATTTGCTTATTTTGACAGCAACATGGTTTGCTTTCACAATACGTAAAATCAGCAACTCCAGCGCTGTAGGAGGTGATTTCACCGCCACAGTTAAAAAAAAGAGCATATATGGCGAAGCATAGGAACAGGGGTGGATATAGAGGCAGATTACCCTTATGTTTCACTATATATTTTTTACACTTTTTTGGCACAGATTGCAATTAAAAAAAAAAAGTTGTTTTATTGAGTTAATGTTTTATTGATATTGTGTTTTATCATTAACCATTGTTTGCAGGTACGCCTTACAGCTGCAGTACTGATTGTTTTATTTTGACAGCAACAGGGTTTGCTCTTACGATACATAAATTCTTGACTTCAGCACTGTAGGAGGTGATTTCACCACTGCAGTTAAAAGAAATCATATATACTGAAGCATGGGGGATGGGATGGATACAAAGGGCGGATCTCCCCTATTCTTCGGCATATCATTTTATTCACTTTTCTGGGCAGAGATTTCTTCATCCACATCAATCAATGTGAATGGATGAATCCGTTCATTCAGGCAATGGGCTGAACGAAAAAAAAGAACAGTGCATGTGTGCCCATCATTAGAAGTGGGTGGATGCAGGGCGGTATTCTAATGGTGGGCATACCACCAATCAATAAATGTGAATGGAAGAATCTGTTCAGTTCTCTTTTTTTCATTCAGTCCACAGGCTGCATGAAAAAAAGGACATTAAAATATATGCCCAACAAGGACCAGCAACGTACTGGTATGTTGCTGGACTTTGAGTGGTTATACTAAAATGATGCCTGCAGGTTTAGACATCATCTTGGTATCGTTTTTTTCAGCCGGCAGTCAGCTTTTATGTAAAAGCAATCCTAGCTGCTAATTGGCTGCTAGACTGCTTTTACAAGCAGTGGGAGGAGACATTCCCACCTTCCATTGTTTTCTTGGGCTCTCCTGTCCCACTGGGTAACCTGAGAATGCAGCCGGTGGTTCCACCAGCTGACCATAGAGCTGATCGGAGACCAGAATGGCTCCAATCATCTCTATGGCCTAAGAAACTGGAAGCTATGAGCATTTCATGATTTCAGTTTCCCTGGATATAAACAGTGCTATTGGGAAAGCATCTAATCACACCGATCTTGATGTGGTCAGATGCTTTAAGAAGAGGAGAGATCTAGAGTCTAAAAGACCCCAAAGTTTTCAAAAAAGAGTACCTGTCACTACCTATTGCTATCGTAGGGGATGTTTACATTCCCTGTGATAACAATAAAAATGAAAAAAAAAATTAAAAGAACGGTGTAAAGAAAAACTAAAAAGGCAAAATAAATGATTAAAAAGGTTACGCGCAAAGGTGAACGCAAGCATTGGTCTTGTGTCATATGAAAAACGGCAGTTGCACCATGCATGTGAGGTATCACCGCGAACGTCAGATAGAGGGCAGTATTTCTAGAAGTAGGTCTTTTCTATAAATCTAATGAGGTAACCTGTAAAGGCTTTTATGTATGTAGTTTGTTGCCGCTGCATGGGCGTGCGCAATTTTAAAGCATGTCATGTTTTGTATCTATGTACTCGGCATAAGATCATCTTTTATATTTTTACTAAACATTTAGGCAATAAAGTGTGTTTTTGTGCATTAAATTTCAAAAAAGTTTTTTTTCCAAAAAATTGCTGTGTGAAAAAAAAACCAATTGCAACACCCACAATTTTAATCCGTAGGGCCTCTGCTTTAAAAACGTATATAATGATTGGAAAGTAGACACCCCAAGCTATTTGCTGAGAGGCATGTTGAGTCCATGGAATATTTTATATTTTGCCACAAGTTTTGGGAAAATTACACTTTTTTTTAACACAAAGTTGTCACTAAATTATATATTGCTCACACATGCCATAGATATGTGTGGAATTAAACCCCAAAATACATTCTGCTGCTTCTCCTGAGTATGGGGACACCACATGTGTGAGACTTTTTGGGAGCCTAGTCATGTACAAGACCCCAAAAACCAATCACCGCCTTATGGTTTTCTAAGGGCGTAAATTGTTGATTTCACTCCACACTACCTATCAGTTTTGGAGGCCTTAAAATGCCAAGACAGTACAAAAACTCCCAAAATGACCCCTTTTCGGAAAGTAGACAACCCAAGGTATTTGCTAAGAGGCATGGTGAGTATTTTACAGCTCTCGTTTGTTTTGGAAAATGAAGAAAGAAAAGGAAATTTTTTATTTTTTTTATTTTTTCAGTTTTCAAAACTATGTGACAAAAAAATAGATCTGTAAAATCGTCAACAAGCCTCTCAGCAAATAGCATGGAGTATCTAATTTCGGTAAAGGGGTCATAATAGAGTCTACCATGATAAAGTCAAGATATCACAAGCCCTACCCTTTTGTGTACATGCAGTTGCGAGGCTAGGAATGTCCCGGCTGCACCTGATTGGCCCAGAAATGATTCCCAACCAAACCCAAGCTCATCACTAACCACCAGGACTTAAAAAAATGTCTAAATCTTCCAGGTTGGGAAACACACAGCAATAAAAATCTGACAGGGGATCTAACCCTTTACCACTCTATCCGAAAAAGAAAAAAGTTTAAACTTTAGATACACTTTAAGGCTTCATTCGCACAGGTGTGTCTAAGTGTACATTTATGCGGAGGGCTGTGTTTGCCCGCATAGGATGCACAGGTGTCCTATGCATCCGCAGCAGCTGCATGGACACACACTGTCTTTGTTCAGGGAAACGCACCTGCATAGTTGTCAAATTGAGACCAGCGGCTGTGTGCATGTAGCTGCTGCATTCTCTGGAGCCAAAGTGGCCAAAAGTATGTCCATTTGAATGAGGCATAATAGGTTACATACAGAGATCTGAACAGCTCTGCCATGATAAGCTATAGTCAGTTTAGCTCTTTGGGCGTACTATGTGCGTCCAAAGAGTGAACCTTTAATCACAAGCTGATGGCTGCAGTAGCAACCAACAGCTTGTGCAGGTTTTTTTTAGCCGGTGACCAGCTTGAAAGTGAAAGTGATGTTCCATAGCTGCCGACCACTTTTACACAGCCGGCAGCGCGATGCCCCCTCCTCCCATGGTTTCCAGGCTGTCCTGTGCTTACCAGAGCCTGGGAACACAACCGTGTGTGTGGGGGAGAGAGATTGCTGTGAGGCCGAAGCAAATCCATGCCTCGATCTCACATGCAAACAATGAAACCAAAAGTGATGTCACTTCCCGGTTTCATATGCACCCTTTCCTTGCCATAACAGCCAGTTGACACATCTAACCAATAACCAAGCCAATCTGTGCTTTGTTAGATGGTGTGAAGGGCAGGGGAGACATTGGGACCTATTAGTACCCGTCACCTGTACAATGAATGCTATCACATAGGGGTTTATGAACCCCTTTTGATAACAATCAAGAAATAAATAAATAAAAAAAAAGGAAACATTTTAAAAAAGATAATAAATTATATATAAAAAAAAAAAAATTGTCGAAGCCCCATTGCCCTTCACGCCTACGCAAACATAAACACAAGCTCCAGGTGTGCACATGTATGTAAACCGGGGTCACACCAAACCTGTGACATATTGCCGCAAACATCAGAGAGAGAACAGTAATTCTAGCACAAAAGCTCCTAGTTAACTCTAAAATGATGAGCTGTAAAGAGTTTTAAAGCGTCACCTATGGTGATTTTTGGGCACCATAGTTTTTGACAATATTGCGGGCGTACTTAATTTTAAGACATGGGATGTTTGGTATCTACTCAATGCACATCAAATTTTTATATTTTAATCAAAAATGGGTATTATATGGCGTAGTTTTGCATTAAAATTAATTTTATTATATTTTTTCTCGAAAATTTGCGTTTAACAAACAGTTGCATGAATATAATGTGAAACAAAAATTGGCAACTATCACCCTTTTATGATACAGGGCCTCTGCTTTCAGAAAATAAATAATGTTCTGGGGGTAATTTTATTTAGTAATTTTATTGCCAAAAATTAGGATTTTTACATGTATGCGACAAATAAAAATAATCGCTCTGGAGCTGAATTGGATAGAAATGTTTTGTTTAGATTGGATTTGTTTGAAATATAGAAAATTAGTGAATGACACAGACATGGTAATGACATATTATGGTATATACATCATGTAAACAACAATACAAACCACCGGAGTCTTTATTACCAAATAATGTAAATTCTATGGGTAGTTCAGCTTTTCCTTGCACACAACATACACATTAAACAATGTGCCAGATGTAAAGGTGCTACTTTACTATAGAACAGCTGACATTTAAAAGACATTTTCTTTCAGCTATTACAAAGCCATTTGATCAAGGTTGTGACAAGAACGGACCTCGAGAATGGAAAGTGAGACTTACCAGGGAGAACAAGACTTGAAGACGTATTTTCAGGTTCACAGTAATCAACATCTGCTTCGCTGGTGCTTGCCACAATAAAATTGAATTCGATGTCATTGTCACATTCAATTTTTTCGGAAGAAAGATTATCCAGTTCAACTCTCACGGTGGACATTGTGAAAATTCTAGACCATCTCTTTATTTAAAAAAAAAAAAAAAAAAATTCCCTTTGCGGAGTAAAAAAAAAAAAAAAAAAATTGCAAAAGTTTGAGTATTAATTTCTGAGTTGACTTCTTCTCTGAACTTCAATCAGCTTGCTTTGTGGTTCCACAAGGAAGTGTTAAAACTGTTTCTAAAAGAGGAGACACCTCAACGCTTCAATTATTTATTCCTCTGCCAGACTTGAAGGAGTCGTTGTCTTTGAAAGTGCTGGATACTGTCACAGGGAGTGCGGGCTCTCTGCCTCGGCCTCAGATCTAGGAACATGTTCTGAGTTTGTATCTCTGACAAGTTTATGTACCAGCTGGGTGGGGCAGACTGTTGCCACTCTAAAACTTTGATGCTCCAGCCTGACACAGGATTCTACTGCAGTTCCCGGATTCTGCGCTACGCTACTAAACTTTCTCTAAATGGAAATGCCACAAAGGTCGTGTTAAAGGGAAACATGCAGTTATAACATGTCTAAACAATGCACAAGTAGAACCCTATCTAAAAGACAATAGAAATCCAGAACTAAAACAAACAGGCACTTGTTAGTTTGTCATCTGCAGGCTTGTTTCTTGTTTCAATAAAAGTCATTTTAACTACTTCCCTACTGCTGTTTGTCTTTAACCACTTTAGCCCCAAAATGTTTTACCCGCTTAAAGTGATTGTAAAGTCTTGTTTAAAAAAAAATAATAATAATGTAGCACTTGGGAGCTGCATGAAGCGGGTTCCCCTGGGTTACCCATAGCAACAACATGCAAATCCTTAGTAATTTAGGTTCTTGGCTCAGTCAGAAAACAGTCTAGGGAATTTGTTTTTTTTTGTTGTTTATTGTAGAACTTGGGATGGGAGAATGGATGAGTGGGTTACTCCAACTAGATGAACTATGCACAACTTGAGGACTTCTAGCTATGTTGATTGCGGCAAGGCTGCTGCTTCACCTCACCACAGTAGTGAAGTATAAGATAAGCAAACTTTGCCCTTACTTTCAGGGTCACGTTTGGCACCCCCTTTTACTCTTGCTAACCATTTGACCTTGCTAACCATGTGATCTGACCGTCTATCCTCTGACTTCCCTGGAGTGGTCCCCTTTCCTAGGCGGGCCCCTTGGCAAGCCTCCTGGTACTCACGGACACTGTTTTTCCCAGAGGGCTCTGCCCGCAACTCCACCGTCAGCTTTCCAGGATCCTTTAGGCTCAGCTCCACACCTGGTCCACTAGGCCGACCGCCAGTGACCACCTTCCTCAGGCAGCAGGAGGAGAGACAGCCGTCACCCTCCTCCTGGGACACTGCTTCCCACCAAAGACACCCTGTTACATGTGCCCTTGGATTTTATGGTCAATCCCAGGATGCACTACAGTGGTGCCTTTCCACTGGGACTGCAACAAAAGCCTGTTTGCCACTGGTCAGGTTTCCTCCACTGTCCAACAGGCTCCCCTATTGGATAAGGTGGGGACACTCCCTCAGACCAAATGACTCACACCTGGACACATGTAACAGGAATAATTAACAGATCAGACTCCCCTGATAAGCAGAATGGAGCAATAATGCTTTTAACCTAGTACCTATCTAGGACGGAGCTACAATAAAATAATAACTAACATGTTAGGCCCCTTTCATTCATGCGGACCGTTCATTTCATCAGTTCAGTCACGTCACAATGGATGAAGTATTCATCAGTGATCATTCGTTTTTTTTTTTTTTATCCATTTATTTTACATCCACTACCAATGCAAAAACTGATGAAAAACTGACTATTTGTCAGTTTACATCAGTTTTTCGTCCGATCTGTTTTTTTTTTTTTAACGGAAGAAAAATAGAGCTTTCATTAGTTAATAAAAAAGGATGATGACGGATGCTGATGTAAACTGATGTAAATAGATGATCACCCATTTACACCCATTTTTTCATAGAGATGCATTGATGTCCATTTTTCATCCGTCGACAGATGGATGAAAAATGGACAAACGGACAGCATTTGTGAAAGGGGCCTTATAGTTACCTTCTCTGTGCAGTTGGTTTTGCACAGGGCTAGGGAAGGACTGGCCCAGGGGGCAGGGGGGAAATTGCCCCGTGGGCCGCTCTGATGCTCCATAAAAAGGCTGCACTGCTTCTGCCACAGACATGCCTAAAGGATTCCTGGTGATGAGAAATAAAAGGTCCCCACCGCTGACCTACTGAGTGTGGGTTGAAGGCAAGGACAGAGCGCAGGCCTCCCCCCCAGCATGGATGGTGTAAACTGTGTCTGAGCAGAGGCCGGTTCCATGCCCTACTGGAGACTCTCCTTCCCCAGCCAGCCCCAACTAAGCTGTCCCAGCTCCCCCCAACCACCCTCTGCTGGCCAGGTCAGGAACCCGGATTCAGCTGGTGAGTAGAGAATACCTGGAGTGGAGCTTCAGCCAGGAATGGGGGTCAGGAGGAGGCTGGGATGAGGGGGAATGGGAGGGGGCCCAAGTCACTGCACCATGGGCCTCTGGTTTGTACTTGCCCCGGGCTGAAAGTTGCCAGTCAGCCCCCTTTGAAAAAAATCACAATAAGTGTATATTGATTGGTTTGTGCAAAAGTTATAGCGTCTACAAACTATGGGATAGATTTATGGATTTTTTTTTTGAATGGGAGGGGGCCCAAGTCACTGCACCATGGGCCTCTGGTTTGTACTTGCCCCCGGCTGAAAGTTGCCAGTCAGCCCCTGCACATGGCAGTCTGGATCCTCCGCTTCTCGGGTCCCCCTTTGATGCTCCTAGCCCCTCCCTCCTGTTGAGTGCCCCCACAGCAAGCAGCTTGCTATGGGGGGCACCCAAGCTGAGCTGCAGCCCCATGTGTCCATTCAGACACGGAGCTGCCGTTCAGCCCTGCCCCCTCTCTCTCCTGATTGACTAACTGACTTTGATTGATAGCTGCGGGAGCCAATGACACCACTGCTGTGTCTCAGCTAATCCTGAATGGCAGAGGGACTCGTGTACATCGCTGGACAAAGATTGGGCTCAGGTAAGTATTATGGGGGCTGAGGGGGCTGCTGCACACAGCATTGCATTAAAATAAAAAACCTTCTGACTTTACAAACCCTTTAATGACCAGGCCATTTTTTGTGATACAGCACTGCGTTGCTTTAACTGACAATTGCGCAGACGTGCGAGGCTGTACCCAAATAAAATGTATGTCCTTTTTTTTCACAAATAGAGCTTTTTTTTGGTGGTATTTGATCACATCTGCGGTCTTTATTTTTTAGGCTATAAATAAAAAAAAAAAAGCTTTGAAAAAAAAAAAAAATCAATATTTTTTTTTTCTTTTTTTTTTCTTTTTTTTTTAACAATATTTTTTACTTTCTGCTATAAAACACACCCAACAAAAAATGTAAAAAAAAAAAAAAATCGAATTTCTTCATCAATTTAGGGCAATATGTATTCGGCTACATATTTTTAGTAAAAAAAAAATCCCAATAAGTGTATATTGATTGGTTTGTGCAAAAGTTGTAGCATCTACAAACTACGGGATAGATTTATGGATTTTTTTTTTTACTAGTAATGGTGGCAAGCAGCATTTTTTTAGCGAGACTTAGACATTGCGGTGGACCAATACAGTGATCTGTGATAAAATGCTCTGTCACTGTATAAATGACGCTGGCAGGGAAGGGGTTTACATCAGGGGTGATCAAAAGGTTAAGTGTGCTCCTAGGGAGTGCTTTCTAACTGCGTATGAGCTGGCCTCACTGGAGGAAGACAGAGATCTGTGTTTCTGCTTAGCAGAAACACAAGATCTCCATCTTCCTCTGTGACAGAACTGCAGTCTGCCTTGTTTACATAGGGCAGACCACCGTTCTGCCTCTCGTCCGAAGTATTGTTGGGTCCCGGCAGACATCATATCTGTCTGACCTGCTGATTGGCTCCCGCTGTGTCCAATCTCAGCAGGAGCAGGTCACCAGCAGCGTGTGCGATCTTGACCCAAAGCACGAGCCGGTACAGGTACCTCAGTTGACGCAGGAAGGCCGTCCTGCCGCAGTATATCTGCATGGGGCAGCGCTGTGTATATAAACGCCACTGGAGAAAAAAAACATTGGGCGGCCAATGCACTCTGTAATATTTGTGAAATGACCCATCCTTGGACTGCCTGGTTAATACACACTGTATAAACAACAAGAAGAGGGCACACAGACCTTGTACATCACCTAAATAGAGTTTATGAAATGAGAAGAAATATACTCATAAACATAAAAATGTTAAAAATATATTGATTCACAATAGACCCAAAGTGACCAGCATGCCAGAGGACCTTCAAATTGACTGACGCATTTTGAGGGGGGATCCCTCTTCTTCAGTGCCAGACACCCCACTGGGGGGGTGGTCAACAGCCATCAGCCCCTATTCCTAAACAAGCTTGTAGTCCAATGTCCCTATCATAAACAAAAGTAACTAGTAGACCTTATTTAAAATTTTATTCCTGAGGGTTGCGCTTTGCCAGTATGTCATATAAAGATGCATTCAAACATACACTGTGAAAATTTTAACAAATATATATGCAACAATGAATAAGGAAAAAAAAACTAGTGCATTAAATCCACAGTAAGTGGATCCAGTATTATGCCAGAAAATCCATAAACGGAAAGTTCATAAGTGTAAAAATTGCCATGCCCATTAAAGGATAAATCCAACCTAAAACTAAAATCCCTGCATCTATAGATCTCTATGTTCTAACACTAACCTATCTAGCCCTGTAAAGAAGAAATCAGTATACTTAACTTTTTTTGAAGCTGATCCGACCCGAACTCCAGCGGTACAAGCTCTGCATGAATGATATGGGACGTCACCTATAGACTTACTATGGGGCTTCTGTTGTCGGCTGTGTCTTCTGCACCCGCCTACACAGCAAAGCTGCCTCTGACAGCTCAGCGTGGAATCGGGTTGGATCGGCTTCAAAAATATATGTATACTGATTTCTTCTTTACAGGGCTAGATAGGTTAGTGTTAGATCATAGAGATCTATAGATGCAGGGATTTTAGTTTTAGGGTGGACTTAAGAGTGTCCATCCATCACCTTAAAACAATAGTGTCTTCATGCAAAAACAAGTGTCAGTGCATCACCGTCATGTTATGAGTTAATTAGATGGCCACTTACCAGACCCATAGATCCTCACAAGATCTCAATGCCTGTGTGATATATTCCAACAGGAAGGAATCAGCTCTTTAACCACTTCTGGACCGGAAGATTTTCCTCCTTAATGACCAGACCATTTTTTGCAATTCGGCACTGCATTAATTTAACGGACAATTGCACGGACGTGCGATGCTGTACTCAAATAAAATTGTTTTCCTATTTTTCCCACACATAGAGATTTCTTTTGGTGGTATTTGATCACCTCTGCGATTTTCATTTTTTGCGCTATAAACAAAAAAATGCAACAATTGTGAAAAAAAAAAATATATATATTTTTCACTTTCTGCTATATAACATTCACAATAAAAATTTTTTTTCGGTAACTAGGAAGAGAGGCATGGTGGATTTTTAGACCTAATTCCAGATCACCTCGGGGGTTAAACCTGAGATGGGATCTAGATCTGCACATACATTAAACTGTCTCTCTCCAGTATCTCTCTTCCCTTTTGGTCTCTTTATAATTTTTCTTTATTATTTTCATTGATTGTTTTATTTTCCTTTTCATCTATGTATACTTTCATTGTGTAGTCTGTGGATATTAAGTGGCACATACATGGGTTTCCTTAGAATATACTACAGCTGATTCAAATTTTTGCTAATTGTCTGCAATTAATTGGAACAATGAATGGGTGAAGCCGGTGATATGTAGAGTCACTATATATTTCAAAGTTTTGTGTCTAAATTTAATTATGACTAAGGCCTTGTAGGCTGAAACGCGTCAACTGATCTTATCAGGAGTTGTGTACTGTGGTTCCTGAATAAAGATGATGATTTTTTAAGAGCAAATACCGGTGTGCGGATCATCTTTCTACAGAAAAAAATGCTTGCATTGTGGATGAACACACCCTAAAGTGGTTCTAAAGGCAAAAGGTTTTTTTTTACCTTAATGCATTCTATGCATTAAGATAAAAAAACCTGGGTGCAGCTACCCCCCTCCAGTGCACCCCCCCCCCTATACTTACTCAATCCAGTGATGTGCATGAGAGCAGCTGCTCTCCCCAGTCTATGCTCTCCTCATTGGCTCCCGCAGCAGTGGGAAGCAGCATTGGCTCCTGCTGCTGTCAATACCAACTAATGAGCCAATGAGTAGAAAGGGGGGGCGAGGCCAATCCCTGCTCTGTGTGTAAATGGACAATGTGCATTTACAGGAGCGTGACTCGGGAGTCTGTATGAGTGCTACCCATAGCAAGAGGCTTGCTATTGGGGCATTTGGCGGGGGGGGGGGGGACAGGACCAAAAAGAAGAGGATCAGGGTTGCTCTGTGCAAACCACGGCACAGAGCAGGTAAGTATAACATGTTTTTTGTTTAAAAAAAATGTCAATCTATAGAATCACTTGAATCACATGCTTGATAAAGGGGTTCTGTGCAGCTCTGAAATGTTGGACTTGGTTCTTTTGTGATGTGATCTTTCTGCAATAAAAGCTTTGGATGATATTTAACCACTTGCCAACCAGCCGTCGTACTTATACTGCGGCTGATCGGCTCTGTCCCACGAGAAGACGTACCTCTACATCGTTTCACGGGGCAGCTAGGAGGGCGCACACATGTGCTCATTGGCCACAGGGGGAGCTAATCAGTGGGTCTGGCGGCTACAATATGTTTAGGAACACAGGTCCCTTTGTTCATCCAGTAAACCCATCCCCCACAGAGTTAGAAAGCACCCCCTAGGGACAAATTTAACCCTTTGACCGCCCCTGGTGTTAACCCCTTCCCTGCCAGTGTCATTAGTACAGTGACAGGGCATATTTTTTAGCACTGATTACTGTAGTAATGTCACTGCCCCCCCCTCCCCAAAAAAAGTTTAAAAAATGTCAGTTAGGTGTCCAATCTGTCTGACGCAAGTCACTAAAAATCGCTAATCGCCAATCATTACTAGTAAAAAAATAAAATAAATGAAAATGACATAAATCTTTCTCCTAGTTTGTAGACACGATAACTTTTTGGCTCAAACCAATCAATATACACTTATTGGGATTTTTCTAATCAAAAATGTGTAACAGAATGTATATTGGCCTAAAATGATGAAAAATTCGATTTTTTTAATTTTTTTATTTGGAAATGTTTTATAGCAGAAAGTAAAAAAATATTGTTTTTTTTTTTTTCCAGAATTGTCGCTCCTTTTTTGTTTATAGCGCAAAAAATAAAAATGCAGAGGTGATCAAATACCACCAAAAGAAAGCTCTATTTCTGGGCAAAAACAGACATCAATTTTATTTGGGTACAGCGTTGCAGGACCGCACAATTGTCAGTTAAATTAGCGCAGTGTTGTATTGCAAAAAATGGCTTGGTCATTAAGGGGGTAAATCCTTCCGGTCCAGAAGTGGTTAATGATCCTTTGTGTGCTGACGAATATAAGCATTGACTTCACTGGCTTATTTACATCTGTATGTAACTTAAAGGATAAATTCCCCATTTAACAAAGAACAAAAAAAGCATATTTTTTTGCAGGTAAATATGGGTGTAACATGTAACATGTTAGAAAAGGCAAACCTATCCTTTGAAGCATAACTCCACTTTTGTTGAGAAAAAACATTCCCCTCTGGGTGATCTATGTGCATTACAAGGATTATACCAAACTTTGTTGCAGATTCCTACCTTTTGTTATTCTGAAGAAAATATTGTTTGTTCCTCTGTGCCTCTGTGCTAGGTGGGTCTAATGGAAGTGGTTTCATAATTATCTATCAGCAGTGGCAGCTGCAGGGCTCTAATGAGGAAATCTGCTGGGCCTGCATCCCTTTAGACGTGTTCCTATTGGGGGTATCTCACCAAAAATTACATTTTTGTTGCAGGGGATGCCAGAAATATGATTTGTATCTTAGGCAGACTTCTGGGAAAATTGGGGAGCCAATCACACAAGCAGGAAATGATGTTTCTGGGGTGTGGTCAGTATACATTCTGTGTACAGAACCCCTCCAGGTAGCCATATTGCATTGCAATTTCAGAAAATACAACAGCTGCAGATTGAAAAGGAAAGGTCATTTTGAATAAAATTCAATTACAATATGATTTGTGTCACAATTGTATACACTATATTATTTTTTCTTTATTTGCTTTTTTTTTAAATCCAACTGAAGTGGAGTTACCCTTTAACGTAAAAACATCAGATATTTTTACAGCAGGTGGTAAAGAGGTAGAAAAAAAAACATGTCAGGAGGAGGGTAAAGCTATGCCTACTTGCTGGAGAGCAGACTACATTATAATTCCCAACTTTCTGAGAAGAGAAAGAGGGATGCCGGCGGTGCGCTCCCGCCCCCACTCGGCAGCAGGGACTCCGATGCACAGGGCCGGCGGCTCCGATTGCCGCCTGCTACCCGCGATTGCTCCCCGCTGAGAGAGAAGAACGGTCAGCTATTGTAAACACAGCTGACCGTTCTTCTCTCTGGAATGATCACAGAGCACCTGTAATCCTTCTATATAGGATCACATGTCTCTATGGTCATTCCATAAGCCACGCCCTCCCACAGTTAGAATCACTCCCCTAGGCTCACATTTGACCCATTAATCACAAACAGTGTTAACCCCTTCCCTGCCAGTGTCATTATTACATTAACAGTGCATATTTTTAGCACTGATTACTGTGGTAATGTCACTGGTCCCCCAGTGTGAAGTGTCAAAAATGTTAGTCAGGGGTCCGATCTGTCCGCCGCAATGTCGCAGTCCCGCAAAAAATCGCAGATCGCCGCCATTACTAGTAAAAAAAAAACAATAAAAATTACAAAAATCTTTTCTGTAGTTAGTAGACGCGATAACTTTTGCACAAACCAATCAAAATACCCCCTTTGGGATTTTTTTTAACCAAAAATATGTAGCAGAAAACATTGGCCTAAAATGTTAAAAAATTTTGTTTTTTAATTTTTTTTGAGAATGTTATATAGCAGAAAGTGAAAAATATTGTTTTTTTTTTTTTTTTTCAGAATTGTCGCTATTTTTTTGTTTATAGAGCAAAAAAATTAAAATTGCATAGGTGATCAAATACCACCAAAAGAAAGCTCCATTTGTGGGAAAAAAGGAAATACATTTTATTTAGGTACAGCATCGCACAACCGCGCAATTGTCCGCGTTAAATTAACGCAGTACTGAATCGCAAAATATGGCCTGGTCTTTAAGGGGGAAAATCTTCCGGTCCAGAAGTGGTTAAGCTAGGATAAAATTTCTATTTCATATTTATTATTTTGGCATAATGTGCATATACGAATACAACCTAAGCACACTTACCCATAGCAGTAATCAGCATTTTCAGTACTGGCTTCTTATTGGCTGCCATGGGTTGCTATACCTTGCACATCTTCATTGCTCTTTTGTTCTGACTAACTGAATAATCATAAAATCCTAATTGTATGTAAAAAAAAAAAAACACAATGGACAAACTTGCAATAAAACTGTTTTAGACTAATGAAGAGCGACTCCAAGTGGTCATGTTTTGAAGTTTTTTAAATGACAAAGTACAATTTCTAAGCACTTTCTCAAGCTAAGGGGTCCATTTATAAATGTTTTCCCACAAGATTCACACAGCATTCACCAAAGATTCCGGGATTCATTTAGCAAAATGTGGGAATACTGGGTTTAGTTTGTGAATCTTGCGTGAAAACATTTATAAATAGACTCCTCAGTACACCATCACTTAATTGAAAGTAGCTAATCTGTTAGCAGAGATAGGTGGAGTGATGTTAGTGAAATGATTGCTAAAACAATTATGATTTTGCCTTTTGGAAAATTTTGCACATTCGGAATCTGTTAATATTTCTCATTGAGGTGCTTAGGTGAAATTTGCTTGTATTTTTTGTTTTTCTTTCTTTAGTGATCACATCATAGCAGCATTACATAACTAAAAAAACTTTCTTATCATGAATATTTTCTTCCAAGCACTTAGCATTGAAGCAGGTCCATTAAATGCACTAGAAATAATACAGTATACACAAAAAATGTATGTTTTTACAAAGCTACCAAGCTTGTTATTGGAATGCTAGGGGATAGAGCCACAATCAACAGCGTCATAGTATATCAAAGTATATCTAAGGTTGGAAACCCTTGGAGCATAATGGTCCCCTGACCCACCAAATGCTTACAATTGTCCTGGAGCGGAATCCTCCCGAGTTCCAGAGGCGACTTTCTCTTTTCCTGTTCCCTCGGTTAGAAACAGTAAAAGCTACCGTATATCTGTGTAAAGTAGAGGCTCTGGTTATTCAGCATGCAGACTCAGTATTTCACCATAGTTAAAAAACAGTATTGATTGGAAATAAGGCAGAGACTTTGGGGGATGCCACTCTAGAACAGAAGCTGGGGTTAGGGACAATTTATATAAATGTGAACTCAAGGGGATTCAGTGAACCTAAAGTCTACTGGTACCTTTTGAGATGGCCAATACGTTAAGGTCCCATTCACATTTTGCTATCCTTGTATGTTGTTTTAATTCATGTTGTGTCATGTGTCACCTCCACCGTGATTGGATAAGCCCCTTACCAGATGAAAATAACACAAGGGCGTATGTGGGTGTTCCTATCTTTCCTGGTACCACATTGGATCTGATAACACATACGCCCTTGTGTTATTTTCATCTGGTAAGGGGCTTATCCAATCACGGTGGAGGTTTCACTGCTCACATCTATTTTTTTGGATTCTGCACTCTTGGATTTTCTTCACATGCATGTCGTTTGAACATGATTTTGGACTTTTACTTTTCATTTATGGACTCACTTTTTTGATATTCACAAGACTGTGTGTCACTTTGGTTTCAAACCTGTATTTATTGTTTACCATTTTGTGGAAAGGTTTGTCCTCTTATTCACATCACCATTTTTGTTGATTAGTCATTATATGTATATATTTGACACAATATCGAACAGTTTAGCGCACCTGATACACATTTTTCACATCACATATATTTTCTAAGGTTGCAGCTTTTCTGATTTTCCAGCGCACTTTTTTCCTTATCATACTAAGCACCTTCCCTGACAGATGGGGGGGGGGGGGGGTCTGTCCCTACACTACACAACACGCAGAAAGTATACTAAGCTGAGAAGCCAGGGTCTCAAAAAGACTCTGCTCCTGACCCAAGATAGCAGCCAGAGTCATAGAGTCATATGGGGCACCAGTATCCAATGGAATAGCTGCCCCAGTGACCCAGAAAAACCATAGAAGAACCATGTTTCTTTTGAATTCCTCTCTCTCTCGGCAATGCTGCTGCAGTTTGAGTGACATCTGCAGTGGGGAACGCAGCAGACTGCACTTGTCTACAACCCGACTGACCTCTACACAAAACATATTAATGGTTTCAGATGATGTTCTCTTGCAACTGATCAGAAGCAGATACATCATCCTCCTTTATATACTACACAGGTAGTCAAAAACTATACATGTTCCATTCTTTGAATTTTGCTTGTGGATCTTTCTTATAAAACGATATATGTGTTGCATACAATGTAAGTAATTTCCACAGATACTTCACCAAGTCTGTTGTTAGAAATCAGTTTGCATCATATTTCCCTTCTGTTTATAGGCAGATTCTTCAGAGAGAATGTAAACTGACATATTAATTTGAGCATACCCTTGAGATAACAGCACACAAAACAAAGGGATGCTTTCAATCCAAGGGAAACAGGGGAGTATAGGCTAATAATTGAAAATGATTTCAGTCTCCAGTTATTTCAATTTAGCAAAAATGAGACATTTTATGTGGAACAGAAGCCACCCATTTAGTTAGGACCTTTAGAATTAGAATTTTAAGGTTTATTGCCTTTTTAAATAACAACATGAACTCAGACTCGTAATGCAGTACATGTAAGTCAACAGTGTAAGACCTCTTGAATATGTACAGAAGGTTAAATTAACAGAAGCACTAATACATTTAGGTGTTCATAGTTGCATACAGAACACTAAGCCAGTATACCCCAAACATGATAAATTCAGTGACTGACAAATTGCTTCTATTGGCAGACACTGCAACAGGGAGGTTCAGGCCAAGCCTGTGGTAGGGGTAGAGAGGCACTCAACAACTGTAGGGCACCATAAAGTGAGTTTATTCTACTACAAGAATATCATAGATATGGGAGAGAAACAGAAACAAGCTGAAGCAGTGAGAAAGCAGATGGACTTGTAAGAGAAAACAGAGGAGGAGAAGGAGAAAAAGGGAGAGAGAGGAAAAGAAAAAAGGGTGTGGAAGCTTGCAACTCGGGTTCATCAGGCATCCAACATAGCCCAGCCAGAATTGTGTTGTCATAGAGATAGCTGAAGTTTGGAAGATGCAGAAAAGTCAATCTAAGTGAACCATAATTGTACAAATTGAGAACAACTATAATGTAGACTGACAGTTAATTCCTCTATCATCATAACAGAATTAAGTCCCTTAACCCATTCCTTGACAGAGTAGTCGATTTCCAATGTCTAGGGATGAGTGCATGGGCCATGACAATGAGGAAATGGAAAATACTCTTTTTAAGGTGGGCAATAGACCCAGGCATGATAGATCAGCTATGCTGTACTGAATGTGAGATCTTATGTAGAGCTACCAAGCTCCTATACCACTTGGAATGGTTTGAAATACCTGCAGTGCTTGAAATACCTAACTTGAAGGTATGCAAAAAGGCTTTGTCCCACTCATGATCAGTAAAGGAATGGCCCAATTCTCTCTCTCAGTCATGGAAATAACAGGGACGAAGAGGAATGGTATGAAATAAGCATATGTTGTATAACCTGGACACAATGTGAGGGCAGTCTAAATTATGGATACAGAGGGCCTCAAACAGAGTTAAAAGTCTATGGAGAGTACCAACGGTGGAGAGATTGGCAAAGAAGTATTTCAATTGGAGATAAAGGAACCACTGGCCTGGGCATGGATTCTCCTCTGGAAGGAGTTCCCATGAAGGTTTTTGAGGCCAGAGGAGCAGACTACCCTTCTAATTGGAAAAGGGTCCACAGAGGACAAACCCAGGAAGCTCTGGCACCACAGCAAGGGGGGAAGTCAAGATTGCCCAGCACTGGAGTTAGTGAGCCCACGTGGGAGTATATGGCATATTTATGTACTGCTAAATCCCAAACCCACAACAGGGACAAGAATAGATAGGGAAGCAACAGAGAGGGGGTCAATGTCCATGGAATAGAAGTCAACGACAGGAAGGAAATATCTCTTTCCACGCAAACTCAGAGCTTATTTCAATACTGTTAATATCAAGCTAAAATTCTGTCAAGGACCGCCACTCTATGATAAAGTTCCAGGTGCAGGACATCCTCCCCAGCCATGAGTGCCAGAGGGACATCCATTGGCTCAGCTTTCGTTAGCTATATCAGAAGAGGGAGATAATTGAGTGTAAACAGTTTGTCTAAATGTGCAAGAATTTGTTCCCTTAAATACTTGAGAGCTCCCTGAGCCCATTTGAAGGAGAACCTGCCCTGTAAGATGTTCCATTCCCCTAGTGGAAGTGAAATGTCCAGACACTGCGTTTTAATAGTATTAACTTTAAAATTACTGAACAGGCCAAACTGCTCCAATTCAGTTAATAAGGCAGGAAAGGCAATCCTGTGGTTGGAGATGTACAGGAGCAGGTCATCTGCAAATAGGCTCTGTTTGTGATGTCTAGAGCAGCCTTTTTCAACCGGGGTGCCCAGGCACCCTGGGGTGCCTTGAGGTTTTCTCAGGGGTGCCTTGGCAAAATGCCTAAAAATGTCCTCAAAAATATATACAAGCCGGTGGGTGGATGAAACCTGCCTTCTAGTTGCACAAATACACAGGTTTTCATTGTACACCATTACAACATTCTAGCTGCCAACCTCCTAACGACCAATGATATCATCTGTTGATAAGGAGGATGTCAGTTGCCTGCATATCATCCTTGTTTGACTCTCCCTTGCCTCTCTCCATCAGCTTTTGTGGTCTCAATAGCTAAGTCATGAAGAAAAACTGAGGGAGAAGAGAAACATTGGAATTCTAGTCAGTACCAGTTTGCAAAAGTGTAATTGCTTTGGAAGAATAAATCACCTCTAACATTTTGTGTCCTTTGTGTATAAATGTTGCTGCGTTTTGTAAAATTTTTAGAATGGGGTGCCTTGAGATTGTCTATAATTTTAAAGGGTGCCTTGACTGAAAAAAGGTTGAGAAACACTGGTCTAGAGGGTATGATAACACCATAGATCAGGGCTTTGGAGCATAAGGCATTAGCTAGGTTTTCCATTGCTATTAAATATACACTAGAAGTGGCAAGAGGGGGCAACCGTTGCGCGTGCCATTTGAAATCTGTTTAGATTCAGAGAGCAGACTGTTAATTTTAAGTACGAAAGCTTCCTTTTTTTTTTCTTATCTGTCCAGCCCATGTGACTATAGAGTCACATATGTGGGTGTATACACAGTGGTAAATGACAGCCCACCCCACCCATCTCCTCCATGCCCACTAAACAGCGAAACACGATTGGGGCAGAATATTACATGTTGATTGACGGGGGCTTCACCTCATTGTACTTCTAAGCACAAACAAACACTAAACAGAGGCTAGAGGGGCGTAAACCAGCTGTGATTGCCAATACCTCCCTCTAGATAGCCTGCATCATGTTTTTGCACAAAAATAATGACTTTTTCAGTTCAAATACATATTTGTAATGTGATTTAAAACATTTAATATAACTTATGTATTCTTCCTTTGCATTTCAAATGCTGTTTTTTTTTTTTTGTGACCAACAACAGAGGATTAGAAGCTCTTCCCACAGATGTTTTCCTGTAGATGGGCAAATATGGTGCACTGCTTGTTCCAAACTAATGGAAGTGAGGGTGAAAATGAGCTCACAGGATGTTACAAAGAGGCAGAAAAACACAATAAGAAATTGATTCATGACAAATAGATTGCAGGGCCATTAAGCAGCAGTGAATGGATTGTTGGAGATGAAGAATACTATCGTTAAGTGTCATGTTAGGGCACTCCTAGGCCTAGAACAGCAAGCTAACAAATGTGTCCATTTTTCCAGCAGCAAAACCAAAGCAGGTCAGCAAAAAGTCTGTCAAAAGACCCTTTTATAAATGTTGTCAATTTCTGGCCCAGGAATAGGAAAAAAAGAGAAGGTAAGAGGCATGTACAGGATGTTTCTGGTGGGTGAAACAAGAGATATGGATGTAATGGCAGGGGGGTGGTATGATGTGGTGTAGTAGAGAGTATCTAAACAAACAGCAAAAAAAACTAGGTATTAGCACAATATACTAATGAAACATTTTTTTAACCTTTTGTGTAAATACTTATTTTTTTCTTTTATTAACCTAGTGAGATCTGATGGCCCCACCAAAGTTATAATCTGGCATTTACCACAAAAAACAGGCACCTCCAGCTGCTTGCACCCCAGCTCTGCTTCCTTTTAGGGTGCCCTGGCACAACGAAGGCCCCTTGAACCTATTTAGGGAAAGGGAGCCTTGACTGCTGGAAGCATGGCATCACTGTGGGTGTGAACCTAAAAGAGAAGTTAACCTCTTGCCGACCGCCGCACGTCTATTTACGTCGGCTGTCAGCCCCTCACAGGCAAAGCGACGTAGTACTACGTCGCTAGCCTGTGAGGCTCTAGTGGGCGAGCGCGCACCGCTGGAGGCGCGCCCCCGCTCGTTCACGGACCCCCCTGCACGAGTGAGCGACGGACCCGATGTCCGCCGCTCACTCGTGATCGTTGGTTACACCGGGAGAAAGGCAGGCGGCAAATGTAAACAAAGCCACCTATCATTCTCCCCTGTGTAAGTGCATTTCCTGTACCATGCTCACAGCCCCTGTGTCTCATGTACCATGCCTGCAGCCCCTGCATTTCCTGTACCATGCCTGCTGCCTTCTCCTGTACCATGTCCGCAGCCATTGCTTCCCTCTGTACCATGCCCACAGCTCCTGAATCTCCTGTACCATGCTCCCAGCCCCTGTGTCTCCTGTACCATGTCCTCTGCCTCCTCCTGTACCATGTCTGAAGCCTCTGCATCTTCTGTACCATGCCCGCTGCCTCTTCCTGTACCATGTTTGCAGCCTCTGCATCTCCTGTATGATTCCCGCAGTCCCTGCATCTCCTGTACCATGCCTGCTGCAGGGGCGTAACTACAGGGGTTGCAGGGGTTGCAATCGCTACCGGGCCCCATGCTCCAGGGGGCCCGGTAGCAAACCAGTGGGTGAACTTCCAGGATTGCAAAGGTCACACTTGCGACCGGACCCTGGCATTGCACCACTGTGGGGAGGCCCCAAGATTGCAGAAAGGGGGCCCACTGCAGAACTTGTGAAAGAATCCTGCTGCGGGACCATAATAAAAGGCCATGCAACGAGTGTAAAGAGCCCCAGGATTAGTGGGAAGAGCCCTGGGCTTGAAGGTAAGGGCCCTGGTCAGGGGTCTGGGGGGCCCTTCATGGTTTCTTGCATCAGGGCCCTGAAGGTTCTAGTTACGCCTCTGGCCTGCTGCCTCCTCCTGTAACATGTCCACAGCCCCTGCCTCCCCTGTACCATGCTTCCAGCCTCTGCATCTCCTGTACAATGCCCGCAGCCTCTACATCTCCTGTACCATGCCCTCAGCCCCTGCATCTCCTGTACTATGTCCGCAGCCCTTGGCATCATGTCCGTAGCCTCTGATCATCTCCTCTTGTACATTATCCACAGCCTCTGACCATCTCCTCCTGTACCATGTCTCCAGCCTCTGACACATCCTCCTACACCATATCCGCAGCCCCTGTACCATGTCCGTAGCATCTGCATCTCCTGTACCATGTCTGCAGCATCTGACATCTCCTGTACCATGTCCACTGCCTCTGACATCTCCTTTACCATGTCCGCAGCCTCTGACCACCTCCTCCTGTACCGTGTCCACAGACTCTGACCATCTCCTCCTGTACTGTGTCCGCAGCCTCTGACCATCTCCTCCTGTACTATGTCTGCAGCCTCTGACTATCTCCTCCTGTACCGTGCCCGCAGCCTCTAACCATCTCCTCCTGTACCCTGTCCACAGCCTCTGACCATCTCCTCCTGTACTGTGTCCGCAGCCTCTGACCATCTCCTCCTGTACTGTTTCTGCAGTCTCTGACATAGCCTACTGTACCATGACCGCACAGCCTCTGACTAGTGTTGAGCGAACACGGACTGTATTATTTGTGTTTGTACCGAATAATTGGATTTTTGTTACCCGAACATGGACCCGAAAACTTTACTGTATGTTCGGGTTTAAAATCCGTGTTCGGTCATTTTATTTCCGGGTTTGTATGTATTAGCGCGCTTTTAATGGCGGGCTTTCAACAGCCAATCAACAAGCGTTTAACTGGTGTGCCTTAAGCCATCCCAGCCATGCCTACAAATGTATTAGTAGCTGTGATTGGCCATCTGAAGCATGTGACCAAGTCTTTATAAGTTTGAGACCGAGCACCGCTGCATCATTCTGCTGTAGTACAGGGACAGAGCACACATCATACATGCTGGCTGCTGATTAGGGACAGACACTCATAAATTTTATTGTGTCCGAAAATAATTCAGAATCAGGGACAGGTCGGAGTGCTGCAGGCAGGGCGAGTTGTTAGGGCATTTTAGGGCGAGGCTGGAGATAGGCAGGGTCAGTGTTCTACAATCGATTTTGCTGTGTGGGGGGGGTTTGCAGTGCCGGCAGTGACCGATCTTATCGATCATTTTAGGGCCAGGCTGGAGATAGGCAGGGTCAGGGTTCTACAATCGATTTTGCTGTGTGGGGGGTTTGCAGTGCCGGCAGTGACCAATCTTATCGATCATTTTAGGGTGAGGCTGGAGATAGGCAGGGTCAGTGGTCCACATCGATTTTGCTGTGTGTGGGGTGGTGTGAACACAATCTTTTTGCCCGCTGAGGAGGAGGGAGAAAAAAGTCTTTTTTATCAGTCAGTTGTGTGCAGCGTTTTCCTTCAGTGCTGCTGACTGTGATAATACACTGCTGTGTTCACATGTGCTATTATTGAGTGATTTCAAAATGTATACACTTTTTTCTATTCCACTATTCAATATACACCGTTCTGGGTTAAAAAAATTTCATTGTGGCATAGTCTGTACTAATCTATTTAAAAATTACAAACTTAAAAAGGGAATTTTCTTTTTTTTCCCCTCCATAGCCTGCAGCAGAGCTGACTGATATAGGACACTGCTGTTCACACGTGCTATTGAAAAATCACCAATTTTATATCATATTTTCTATTCCGCTATTCAATCTACACCCTTGGGGTAAAAACAATTAAATTGCGGGATAGTCTGTATCGGTACGTGTGAGATACACCTTTCCAATTTTTGGGGCGCATCTCATACTGCCGAGGATTGCAGGGTGCTTCAGTGTGCCTCCTGCCTGTTCCGAACTCCTCCTACTCCTCATCCTGCCTTTGGGGGTACAAAAAATAGTAATTTGGGCCTAGTCTGGGTCTGTACATGTGAGATACATACACCTTTTGATATCATATTTTCTATTCCGCTATTCAATCTACACCTTTGGAGTAAAAACTATTAAATTGCATGATAGTCTGTATCGGTACGTGTGAGATACACCTTTCCAATTTTTGGGGCTCATCTCATACCGCAGAGGATTGCAGGGTGCTTCAGTCTGCCTCCTGCCTGTTCCGAACTCCTTCTACTCCTCATCCTGCCTTTGGGGGTACAAAAAATAGTAATTTGGGCCTAGTCTGGGTCTGTACGTTTGAGATACATACACCTTTTGATATCATATTTTCTATTCCGCTATTCAATCTACACCTTTGGGGTAAAAACAATTAAATTGCGGGATAGTCTGTATCGGTACGTGTGAGATACACCTGTCCAATTTTTGGGGCGCATCTCATACCGCCGAGGATTGCAGGGTGCTTCAGTGTGCCTCCTGCCTGTTCCGAACTCCTCCTACTCCTCATCCTGCCTTTGGGGGTACAAAAAATAGTAATTTGGGCCTAGTCTGGGTCTGTACGTGTGAGATACCTACACCTTTTGATATTATATTTTCTATTCTGCTATTCAAGATACACCTTTGGGGTAAAAACAATTAAATTGCGGGATAGTCTGTATCGGTACGTGTGAGATACACCTTTCCAATTTTTGGGGCGCATCTCATACCGCCGAGGATTGCAGGGTGCTTCAGTCTGCCTCCTGCCTGTTCTGAACTCCTCCTACTCCTCATCCTGCCTTTGGGGGTACAAAAAAATAGTAATTTGGACCTAGACTGGGTCTGTACGTGTGAGATACATACACCTTTTGATATCATATTTTCTATTCCGCTATTCAATCTACACCTTTGGGGTAAAAACAATTAAATTGCGGGATAGTCTGTATCGGTACGTGTGAGATACACCTTTCTAATTTTTGGGGCGCATCTCATACCGCCGAGGATTGCAGGGTGCTTCAGTCTGCCTCCTGCCTGTTCCGAACTCCTCCTACTCCTCATCCTGCCTTTGGGGGTACAGAAAATAGTAATTTGGGCCTAGTCTGGGTCTGTACGTGTGAGATACATACACCTTTTGATATCATATTTTCTATTCCGCTATTCAATCTACACCTTTGGGGTAAAAACAATTAAATTGCGGGATAGTCTGTATCGGTACGTGTGAGATACACCTTTCCAATTTTTGGGGCGCATCTCATACCGCAGAGGATTGCAGGGTGCTTCAGTGTGCCTCCTGCCTGTTCCGAACTCCTCATACTCCTCATCCTGCCTTTGGGGGTACAAAAAATAGTAATCTGGGCTTAGTCTGGGTCTGTACGTGTGAGATACATACACCTTTTGTTATCATATTTTCTATTCCGCTATTCAATCTACACCTTTGGGGTAAAAACAATTAAATTGCGGGATAGTCTGTGTCGGTACGCGTGAGATACACCTTTCCAATTTTTGGGGCGCATCTCATACCGCCGAGGATTGCAGGGTGCTTCATTTTGCCTCCTGTTCAGACCTCCTCCTACTCCTCATCCTCATCCTGCCTTTAGGGTACAAAAAATTATAATCGGGGCCTAGTCTGTGTTTGTATGTGTGAGATACACCACTGTTTTTGTAAAATTTTTCCTATTCCGCTATTCAATATACACCCTGTTTGAGTGTAAAAAAATTTAATTACGGCATAGTCTGTATAGGTACATGTGAGATACACCTTTTTAAATTTGTTTGGCGCATCTCCTTCCACCGCCGAGGATTGCAGGGCGCTTCAGTTTGCCTCCTGTTCCCAACACCTCCTACTCCTCTTCCTCATCCTGCCTTTAGGGTACAAAAAATTGTAATCGGGGCATAGTCTGTGTTTGTACGTGTGAGATACACCGTATTATAAAATTTTTCCTATTCCGCTATTCAATATACACCCTTTTGGAGTGTAAAAAATTAAATTACGGCATAGTCTGTATCGGTACGTGTGAGATACACCTTTTAAATTTGTTTGGCGCATCTCCTTCCACCGCCAAGGATTGCAGGGCACTTCAGTTTGCCTCCTGTTCCGAACTCCTCCTACTCCTCTTCCTCATCCTCCCTTTAGGGTACAAAAAATTTTAATCGGGGCCTAGTCTGTGATTGTACGTGTGAGATACACCGTTTTTTATTCCTTTTTCCATTCCGCTATTCAATATACACCCTTTTGGGGTCAAAAAAATTAAATTGCGGCATAGTTTGTAGATTTGACTGTGAGATACACCCGTGCGATACTGTTGTTGTTTTGTTCCGCTATTCAATAAACACCTTTCTAGGGCAAGATCATAAATTACAGAAATATGAGGAGACCGTCAAATAGGGGCCGTGGCCTGGGTCGTGGTGCTGCTGGTAGAGCTCCTGTTGCAAGGAGAGGATGTGGTCGATCTGTGCCAGCTACACGCAAAAGTGAAACACCTTCCTCAAGTGTGAGTAGGCGACAGAACCTGCAGCAGTATTTGGTAGGGCATCATACGCCTCTAGAAGTGATGAGGCCAGAAGAAGTACAGGCGATAGTAGATTGGGTTGCTGACAGTGCCTCCAGTTCCTTCACATTGTCTCCCACCCAGTCTACTGCAGAAAGGTCAGAGTTGGCACCTGCAGCCAATGTCCAACCGTCTTTCACCTCACCCTCTTGCAAATCAGGCAAGCAGTCTGAGCCCCAAGTCATGCAGCAGTCTCTTCTTGTTTTTGATGACTCTGTCAGCAGGGTTTCCCAGGGCCATCCACCTAGCCCTGCCCCAGAAGTGGAAGATATTGAGTGCAGCGATGCCCAACCACTTATTTCTCAAGATGAGTACATGGAAGGACCATCGCAGCACGTCTCCGATGATGACAAAACGCAGGTGCCAACTGCTGCGGCATTCAGAATTGTGGAGACCAACAAGGAGGGCAGGGGTGAAGACTGGGTTGAAGATGATGTGGAGGACGATGAGGTCCTCGACCCCACATGGAATGAAGGTAATGCCGGTGACCTGAGTAGTTTGGAGGAAGAGGCGGTGGTCGCACAGAGCCACCAGCACAGCAGAAGAGGGAGCAGGGTACAGAAGCGGAGCGGCCGTGCCCTAGACACTACGCCTGCTACTGCCCAACGCAGCAAGGGAATGAGCACACCAAAGCGAGCTCTCTAGCGTGGAAGTTCTTCAGAAAATGTGCTGATGACAGGACACGAGTGGTTTGCACCCTGTGCAATCAGAGCCTGAAGCGAGGCATAAACCTTCTCAACCTGAGCACAACCTGCATGATCAGGCATCTAAGTGCAAAGCACGAGCTGCAGTGGAGTAGACACCTTCAAAACCAAGAAAGGTCTCTGTCTCCTCCTGCTTCCTCTTCTGCTGCAGTCTCGGCCTCTCCATCCACATCTGTAGTGATACCGGCACCTGCCACCCCGCAAACAGACAATCTGTCAGCAACACCACCACCTGGGTCACCAACCATCTCCACAATGTCCCGTGGAAGTGTTCAGCTTTCCATCTCCCAAACACTTGAGAGGAAGAGGAAGTACCCCCCTACCCACCCGCGATCCCTGGCCCTGAATGCCAGCATTTCAAAATTCTTGGCCTTTGAAATGCTGTCATTCAGTCTGGTGGAGACGCACAGTTTTAAAAGCCTTATGTCGGTGGCTGTCCCACAGTACGTCGTGCCCAGCCGCCACTACTTTTCCAGGCAAGCCATCCCTTCCCTGCACAACCATGTGGGGGAAAAAATCAGGTGTGCACTGCGCAACGCCATCTGTGGCAAGGTCCACCTAACTACCGATACGTGGACCAGTAAGCACGGTCAGGGGCGTTATATCTCCCTAACGGCACACTGGGTAAATGCAGTGGCGGATGGGCCTGAGGCGGATAGCAATTTGGCGCATGTCCTTCCACCACCGAGGATTGCAGGGCGCTTCAGTTTGCCTCCTGTTCCTAACTCCTCCTACTCTGCTTCCTCATCCTCTACCGCCTCCTCATCCGGTCAGCGTAACACCTTTACCACCAACTTCAGCACGGCCAGGGGTAAACGACAGCAGGCAGTTTTAAAACTTGCCTATTTGGGGGAAAAAAACCACACACCGCGCAGAGTTGTGGAGGAGCATGGAACAGCAGACAAATGAGTGGTTGCTGCCAGCGAGCCTCAAGCCCGGCCTGGTGGTGTGCGATAAAGGGCGAAATCTCATAGCAGCTCTGGGCCTAGCTGGTTTGACTCACATCCCTTGCCTGGCACATGTGCTGAATTTGGTGGTGCAGAGGTTCCTTAAAAATTACCCCGATATGTCAGAGCTGCTGCAGAAAGTGCGGGCCGTCTGTGCGCACTTTCAGCGTTCTCACCCTGCTGCTGCTCGCCTGTCAGCGCTGCAGCGTAACTTCGGCCTTCCCGCTCACCGCCTCATATGTGACGTGCCCACAAGGTGGAACTCCACCTTGCACATGCTGGAAAGACTGTGCGAGCAGCAGCAGGCCATAGTGGAGTTTCAGCTGCAGCACGCACGCGTGAGTCGCTCTGCGGAACAGCACCACTTCACCACCAATAACTGGGCCTCCATGCGAGACCTGTGTGCCTTGTTGTGCTGTTTTGAGTACTCCACCAACATGGCCAGTGCCGATGATGCCGTTGTCAGCTTAACTATCCCACTTCTATGCCTCCTTCAAAAATCAATTTGGGCAATGATGGAAGAGGATGTGGCACAGGATGAGGAGGAGGGGGAGGAGGAGGAGGATGAAGAGGTAAAATTGCCAAGGCTTTCAGGGCAGTCATTCGCAAGTGGCTCCGAGGGTGGGTTCCTGCACCCACAAATGCCAGGGACACAATTGTCCAGCAGGGGCACAGTTCTGGAGGATGAGGAGGAGGAGATGGAGGAGGAGATGGAACCATGTTCACAGCAGGGTGGCACCCAGGCCAGCTCATGGCCATCACTGGTGCGTGGCTGGGGGGATACAGAGGACACAGACGATACACCTCCCACAGAGGACAGCCTTTCGTTGCCTCTGGGCAGCCTGGCACATATGAGCGATTACATCCTGCAGTGTCTCCACAATGAGTTGCCCACATTCTAACTTGTGCTGATTACTGGGTGGCCACGCTGCTGGATCCCTGTTACAAGGACAACGTACGATCCTTAAAGCAGAGTTCCGGGCACAGAAGTAATTTTTCACTGAACATACCCCCGGGACAGTCAGGGCAAGCACATTCCACAATGGCTAGCCTCTGATCTGTCCCGGTTCGCACTTACCTTTTAGAAGAAATACTTACTTATAAAATTTCTTCCACAGCGTTTCCATCTCTCTTGTGGGCAGCTGAAGCCGGCGCGGTCCTCTTCTGTGTCTTCTTCCGCGTCTTCTTGTCCCAGAATGCGCCCGCACCGGCCCCTCTCGTCACTTCCGGTGCGGCGCCATATTCCTCCACAGCTTCTGGGCATGCCCAGAAGCTGTTTCGCAGGGGAATGCGGCGTCGCCCGGAAGTGACGAGCGGGGCCAGTGCCGTCGCATTGATTCCTGGGAGCTATGACGTTCAGCTCCCAGGAATCATCGCAAGACAGGAAGTGACAGCTGAGCCGCGGCGCTGAGGGAGGAAGTACTCCCTCAGCGCCGCGGTGAGGTGAGTATTTACGATCTTCATTTACAAGGTGAGTAAACAAAAAAAAAACCTAACTATCCAATTCCTTTTCAGGTGATGTCTAACTAACGGAGGGGCACAAAAAAAAAAATATCGATTTTGTGCCCGGAACTCCGCTTTAATTCATTCACTGGAGCGCGATCGCAAGATGCGCGAGTACAAGCGCACGCTGGTAGACGAGATGCTGCTGGCATTCCCACCTGACAGCAGGGCCACAGTGGAAGCACAAGGCAGAGGAGGAGGAAGAGGTCGCCAATGCAACCAGGGCACCGCCAGCACCTCAGAAGGCAGGGTTAGCATGGCCGAAATGTGGAAAAGCTTTGTCAGCACGCCACAACAAACAGCAGTACCAGCAGCTCATATGGAACGTCTTAGCAGGAGGCAGCATTTCACCAACATGGTGGAGCAGTATGTGTGCACACGCCTACATGTAGTGAATGACGGGTCTGCCCCCTTCAACTTCTGGGTCTCCAAATTGGGCACATGGCCTGAGCTTGCCCTTTACGCCTTGGAGGTGCTGGCGTGCCCTGCAGCCAGTGTATTATCTGAACGGGTATTTAGCACGGCTGGGGGGCGTTATCACAGACAAGCGCAGCCGCCTGTCCAGAGACAATGTGGACAAGCTCACGTTCATTAAAATGAACCAGGCATGGATCCCACAGGACTTTTCCGTACCTTGTGCAGAATAGAGATGGATACCGTCCTTACCCAACCATTGTTCTATTTTTGATCTTTCTCACTCTTTTGGGGTGTACCCTCATTTAAAATGACTGAAAAAAAGCAGTGTTGGCTACCTCGTCCTCCTCCACCGCCGCTTCCACCTACACCGCCCATAGGTGTGCGCAGCCTATTGCATTAGGGTGTGCACCCCAAAGTTTAAATACACATGCATGTGTTTGCCTACATGTATATGGCCCCAGGTACATTACTCTCCCTGCTGGCAAAGTGAAATTGAAGTGTGTGGCACTTCTCTTATGGCAGAGCAGGTCCGAGGGAGATCTTTCCCATCTCCTCACTGGCAAACAGAGCGATAATGCTAATGTGCCCTAGGTGATTAGGGTGTGCCCAGGCACACCCGGCACACCCTGTGCGCACGCCTATGACACCGCCACATCCACCACCACCTCAACCTCCCTCCTACTCCATATGGGCCTCGTCCTTTACAGATGAAGAACATTGTTTTATTTTTCTGTTTTTTCTTGTTGTTTTAAGTTATTTCCCTATCCACATTTGTTTGCAGATCACTCGCCATGCTCTTAACTACGTTTTGCTGCCATTTGCAGCACCCTAGCCCTTTCCATTGGTGTTTTAGAGCCATTTTAGTGCCTGAAAGTTCGGGTCCCCATTGACTTCAATGGGGTTCGGTGTCCGGGTAAAGTTTGGAAAAAGTCCGGGACACGGACCCGGACTTTTTTTTCAAGTTCGGCCGAACCCGCCGAACACGGACATCCAGGTGTCCGCTCAACTCTACCTCTGACATGTTCTCCTGTACCATGTTTGCAGCCTCTGACACGTCCTCCTGTACCATTTCTGCACAGCCTCTGACCACCCCCTCTACCATGTCTGCACTTTTACCACTTTTAACCAGCATTTGCTCTTTAAAAGCCCTGTCTATCTGTCTGATCTATATAAAATACACTCTTCAAATGTGCATCAAAATGCATGCTTTTCCCTTTTATGAACACGAAAATAATGACGTTATGCTGTACGACCGGTATAATAATGCTATGAGGCTGATATGAAATTATTTCCAGGGCTGGTTTTTATTCCCAGCCCGGCCCTGTGTACAAATGTGCAACAAACTTGTGAAGCCTGGCAAGTCTAGCAATAACTTAGCAAGTCATTTTCAAACTTGCAGCACAGTTTCCTGCTATCTGGGTAGTAGACATATAAATGCATAGATACAGAATGCCTGAAGCTCTACGCCACAGTGTGGACAGTACCTGACACTGTGTCTGAGCCTGCAGCATGCCAAGCAGTCTAATTTATATTTAATCTCATGATTAAAAATAAAAGCCGTGTTTTACAAGAGCTTCACATAGAGCCAAAACTTTCCATCTGCTGAAACTGAATTTGAAGGTTATTTGTTATTTCTTTCTAAAGAGAGACTGCGGACAACTAACATGGAAAGATTTACTTTGACTTCTTCCTGTTACAAAGAGATAGAACATCCCCGAGTTTTAGGATCTGCAAAGCTTCTTTCATGTAACTGACTTTGGTGTTAGTGAATACAAACACATTATCAAAGAGATTTCAGTGGCTTATCTTCCAATATTCTGATCCCTTTCTGGAACTTTACAAATATCTCCCAGCTTCTGTCTCTGTGTTTTAGCAGGCTTTGGTTGTGCTCTGAAATAACTCAGCACCCTCGGAAGAGATAGCTCTTTTCTCAGAGAGAACAGGCCGATTAACAACCCTTTATGCCTCTTTAGTTGTATGAAGCACAGGCGCATTGGAGGTGATAAATATACATTTAAAGGAAAAGCACTTTTCTTTGTAGAGGAGTGAAGTGACTCTGGTGATTAAATTGCTGTCATTTAAAATGTATACAGTGAGAAGAGGCGATGTATTTACTTGCTTTAACCACTTCTGGACCTGAAGTTTTCCCCCTTAATGACCAGGCCATTTTTGCGATACGGCACTGCGTTACTTTAACTGACAATTGCACGGTCAGTACCCAAATAAAATTGATGTCTTTTGTTTCCCACAAATAGAGATTTCTTTTGGGGGTATTTGATCACCTGTGCGATTTTTATTTATTGTGCTTTAAAATAAAAATGAGCGACAATTCTGAAAAAAAAAAGAAACTATATTTTTCACTTTCTGCTATATAACATTCCCAAAAAAAAAGAATTTAAAAATCAAATTGTTTCATAATTTTAGGCCAATTTGTATTCTGCTACATATTTTTGGTAAAAAAAATCCCAATAAGCGTATTTTGATTGGTTTGCACTAGGGATCGACTGATTATGGGCAAAGCCGATATATCGAGGGCCGATATGCACTTTCCCCGATATATCAGAATCGGCCCCTGAGGTTACCGATATTGTCGATATTTCAGGAAACTGCTTGTACCGGAGTGATGCCTGCAGTTAGAGGCATCACCCCGGTACCAGTGTCCATAGCCGATGGTCGGCTGTCTTGTAATGACAACTGAAGTGGCTGAGAAGCCGCTCGGCTGTCGATACAAGGAGCATCCCCTTCCTCCCGTCAACTTTCCCCCCGGGAGACCCGGGCAATCAGCCTGCCCGGCCGCGGAAGACCCGATCAAAGCCCCATTCGGCTCTGATCGGGTCTCCATGTAAAAACCCAGAAGTGATGTCATGACTAGGGATGATCGAACTTTTGAAAAGTTTGGTTCGACCAGAACACTCAAATTTCCTGAAAGTTCGGTTCGGATTCCAGAACCCCATTGAAATCAATGGGACCCGAACTTCTGGAATCAAAAAACACCATTTTGAAGCCCTAAAACCCAATAAATGTCCCTAAAAAGTGCCTAGGGTTCTGGGTCATGTCCCAGGGACTATGAATCAGGCAAAAAAAAAGTTCTTAAAAATTGTCGTTTTTGATAGAGAGCCAATTATTGAAAAAATTATTGAAAAAAAAGAGAGATTTCTTTGGATTTAGTGTCTCTGGGGTCTAAAAAGTGTACCTGTGAAGTTTCAGCTGAATTTCAAACAGCCAATGTACGGGTCGAACCGATGGTCGACCCGAACCGTTCGATCATCCCTAGTCATGACATCACTTCCGGGTACTGGCGCCAAATTCAAAAAAATTACAGCATTCAAAGCAGCCAAACTTGGCGTTTTGAATGCTTTTAAGTGCAGAGGAGGGGTTTGTGGTCTTTTAGACCCCCAGATCCCTCCACAAGCATATCTGTAAAAAAAAGAATGCGATTTCCAAAATATTGGTATCGGCAATAAAAAAACGATATTGGTCGATCACTAGTTTGTGCAAAAGTTATTGTGTCTACAAACTAGGGGAAAGATTTATGTCATTTTTTTTGTTTATTTATTTTTTTGCTAGCAATGGCGGCGATCAGCGAATTTTAGCAGGACTGCGACATTGCGGTGGACAGATCGGACCCCTAACTGACATTTTTGACACTTTTGGGGGGACCAGTGTCATTACTACTGTAATCAGTGCTAAAAAATATGCACTGTTACTGTAATAATAACACGGGAAGGGATTAACCCAGGGGCGATCAAAGGGTTAAATGTGAGCCTAGGGGGTGTTTTCTAACTGTGGTGGGGGGAGGGGCTTGTGAAATCAACATAGAGACCTGTGTTCCTAAATAGGAGGAACACAGGAGCTCTGTGTTGATAGCTGAGAGAACAACAATCTGCTGTGTTTACAACAGCAGACCACTGTTCTCTCTTTACAGGGAGCGATCGCAGGTGCCCGGCGGCAATCGCAGCTGCCAGCCTCATGGATCAGATTCCCCGCTGGCAAGTGGGCGTGCCCCCAGGATTGCTCCCACGAACCACCGTGGCGATTCGCGGGAACCTTCCGCTGTATAACTGCGGCGACTGGTCGCAAGTGGTTAAAAAAAATAATAAATAAATGTACAGTAATATTTTATCCCATGTATTGATACCAGCTGTTCACCTATATGTTTTCCCCCACTGGTACCAGTTTAAACCACTTCAACTTTTTTCTTTGTATTTTTCTGTGATTTAAAGTAGTATTTAAGCCGTAAACCAAAAATGTAATATATTACGATTTACCAATCCTTAGACATGGTGGCTGCTTTAGTTTGCTCTCTTTAGTCTTTCATGCCTCTGTTTTTACCTTGTGATCTGGCCAGTAACACACCTCTTGTATTAGAGTGCCCCACTCTGTATAAAAGAGCACAACATTGTCAGTCTGTTGGGGGGGGGGGGGGGGGGGCAGTGTTATATGGACTTGAAGTCAAACTCTCGCTAATAATAAGCAGTTACAACAACAGTTTTTTTTCCCTTTTTGGATAAAGGTTTTACATAAATTGTCAAAAGCTGACCATTGTAAGCACCCATGTCAGTGGTAAATGGTTTGTCTCATCCCTCTGACTGCTACATCTGCAAGGCAGCTTGTTCTTTTAAAAAAAATAACAGACTTATCCTTGGTTCACACTATGAAGTGCATATGAATCACGCAGAAACTGCACCATATTCCTGTTCAATTCACATGCGCTTCAGTGAGGTGCAATTTGGGCCTCGTCTTGGAGCATTCATCCTAAAACATCAATCTGCAGTGGAAGTTCCTATATTTCTATCCTTTAAACTTCTAATAAGGAAGAAGCATGGGGTTAATGAGGTTTATAGGCTATGCTCATTTTATCCTTCACCATTAAAAAGTATTTAGTGTACTTTTTATTACATTGATTGGGCCTAGTTAGACTCAGATAGAAATGGTCCTTCAGAATCTCATTTCTCAACAGTAGAGCTTTTAACATTTTATTTCTGTCTGCACTGATGCATTTTTAATTTGGTATCCTAGCAGGCACCAATTGCTTTGCATTCATTTAAAAGTTAGAGCAACTTCTCTATCATTTCTGTGTAATGTCCTGTTCAAACTTGCACTTTTTGACATTTTTGATGCGGTATGTAATATTGCACACAGTATGTGTGTCACCTGTCTGAATGTGCTTTATGAAGAATTAATATAAATCACAAGTCTGGATATACGGAAGGGACGAAGAAGACGTCCAACAAAGTTTTTGTTCTAATAACCTTCATTATGCCATGTTCTTTGTTTTCTTTACTTGGTACACAGTACACTGAAAGAACTGTCTGGACCCCGCCTGCACAATGAAGCACCTCCAGACCTTCCCACCTGATGACCACCGCATCATCCACAAACCTTGAGAGAACTACTACAAACAGCTTCACTTGGATGCCTCAATGCACGCCCAAAACAGTTGACATCCTGGCATCCTTTATCCCTTCGATGGCAACAAAAGCACCTACACCTACCTAGACTGTCACATCCATTATGACCATAACATGCTTGTCCCTTAACGCTAGGGGTCTGAACCACCCAGCGAAATGTCTCTCCATGTGGACTTTGGCATGTAAACTGAAGACTGACATACTGTGCATACCAGTGTTAATTTTGGCGAATAAAACCGACTAAAATGTTTTCGTTGACTAAATTAACACAGTTTTAGTTGACTAAAATAAGACTAAAACTAAAACAATTCAGATGACTAAAATACGACTAAAACTAAAATGGCATTTTAGTCAACAGACTATAACTAAAACTAAATTGAAATTTGCTGCCAAAATTAACACTGGTGCATGCTCAAAGCTTAATACCATAAATAATAACATATTAGATTTTTCACTGCAGGACCAGCAGTAGTATATAATGAGTTTGGAAATTATAGAGTAATGCTTAAATAATGCATTACAAATTATAATTGAACTACACCCGTTCGATTATAGATGACTAAAATGAGTTATAGTCGACTAAAATGTAGGACGTTTTAGTTGACTAAAATGTACTGGAGTTTTAGTCGACTAAATAAGACTAAAACTAAAACACTTGCAGAACACTAAAATGGGACTAAAACTAAAATGCCATTTTAGTCCTAAGACTAAGATTAAAACTGAATTGAAATCTGCTGCCAAAATTAACACTGGTGCATACAAGAGACCCACTTCCAATCCACCGCCACACCGAAATGCACCCACAAAGAATACCCTTGTGTCTTCTTAGCCTGCGCTCAAGAAAAAAAGAGAAGGGTCTTACTAGGTCCATCACCTTCCATCTCAAGGAATCCATCATTGATATGGAAGGAAGATACATTATTCTAACATGTGATATCAACGCTCAACCCTACACACTAGTGTCACTTTATGCGCCAAATTCACGCCAACTACACTTCCATCGCAAGCTTTTCAAGCGCATATCTTCCATTAAATATGGTCATGTTCTGCTGTGTGGGGACTTTAACTTGATAGCGGATCCACATCTGGATTCCACCTCTCGATTTACAGGTCAAAATACCTTTTCCATACTGAAGAAGTATATGATGTGTTGAGGTGTCAACATGCAACTGAGAGGGACTATATGTACTTCTCTGCCAGAAACCACATATACCCACGTATAGATATGTTTGTAACCGATAAGTGGCTACTGCAGCACGTCTCTATGTCCAAAATCCATGACATTGCATGGTCAGACCACACAGCCATTTCTATTGTAATAGAAGAGAGGAATGTCTCTCCCCTTGTCTCCATCTGGCGTTGCAACATCAAAACATTACAAGAATATGATAGTGACTAAATAATAGCAGATGGGCTGAAAACATTCTTCTTAACGATTGCTCCCTCAGTAAATGACCCTTTCACATTATAGAACTCCCACAAAGCATATATTAGAGGTATTCTTTTACAGCAAAGGGCCAGAGCTAAAAAACGATTTAACCTCAACCTTAACCAAATGCGTACCACACCTTATCCAGCTTCAGCGCAATCTCCTACTACAAAGTAAATTTCCCGAAAATCTCTAATCCTCAACCTTGGTATAAACGGCCAAACCAGGAAAACTCTAGAAAAAGCCCTCCCATTCAAATTGTTCACACAAGGGATCCTCTATTTGGGAGTCACCTTGACTAGCAAGACCTCGGAACTCTCTTTTGCTTATCCCCCCCCCCTCCTTCCCCATCAACAAACAAAAAAAACAATTGTAACAACTCTCAAAACAAGAACTCTCTTGGGCCGGGGAGTCTAGCCTCCTTCAAAATGATGATATTACCCCAAATGCTATACCTGTTTAGGACTATGCCTATCCTCATTCCTAACCACTACCTCAAAAAACCTGTCTAGTTTCCTTCAGAGGTATATTTGGCAAGATAAAAAAGCCCGCTGTTCACAGTCATGCCTAACTTCTCATTAAAACGTGGGAGGAACAGGGTTAGTGGACATAGGTGACTACTACAAAGCAGTCCTATTGGACCAACTTAAATACTGGTTCAGAGATATAGATATTTCAGTATGGACAGAAAAAGAAACAGCTCTTACACCGACACCCAACCTATCCTCCTTCCTCATTTGCAACCCCCTGGAAACCCTGGGATACTTCCAATCTGGCAGCACCCATCCAAGCATCAATTTCAGCTTGGAGAACCTTAAACAATCTCCCCCTCCGAATGTAAATGCTGAATCCACGAACTACCCTTTCCATATTCTGGAGAGTATTATACCAATGCTTAGCACAAAGACCGTCTCACGCAATTGAGTTAAATCAGTACTTTATGCAAGGCACTAAATCCAAAATAATAGGAACCATCATGAATGAATTTGGGCTCCCTACTGAAAATCACTTCACTTGCATTTGCATCACAAACTTCTTACGCAAAACTCCTATACCAGTTATACAAATCCCAACCAGTCTAAGGGAATTTTACTCCTCATGTAACCCGATGGTCAGAGGAATCCCCCTTTTTTATAACACTCTGAAAGATAGACACACACTTAATTGGCAGCTCGATTGGTAGTCCTAAGAAACTGGAGGTCGGACAAATCTCCAAACATCTCCAAGGCAAAATCTCTAGTCCACCAAACCACATCTACGATCACCACTTAGCTATAAAATCCCTTGCCAGCCACTTATTCAACAAAAAATGGAAAACCCGGACCAACTTCTCCACATAGTTTACTCCAGACATACAACTTTGGTTTACACACGTTGTTAATGTACAATATTAACACACATTGTTGGGCTTTGTAGCTTCCTCACAATTTGCCATTGATATATCTTCTGTCTCCTGTCTTCTTTTATACTATCTTGTGTACCCCACCGTACCGTGTATGTACCAGCTTTTATTGTATTGAAAACCCAATAAAATACACTGTTCAAAAGAAAACAAGAATAAGAATTTGATGTGTTGCCCCCACCCCAAGACACAGTTTGTTCACAGTAGGGGTGTCTTGGCGTTGCGGACAATACCCTATCGCAAGTTTCATACTAATAATATATACACTGTTCTAGTTCAATAAAGACTTTCGTTGTCATAGTACTCATACCAATAACCCTCCATTATATGTCCTAATGTTTAACAAATTAACCAATGCTTACTTATCCCTCTGTACTTTTTCTTTTCTGAGAAAACTCAATAAAAATCTACTGAATTAAAAAAAAAACTAAATCAAATATGCACTTGTTTTAGGTACACTTGCACAAAGTTTTTGTAGAAACTCAGCAGTTAGGCTGTTCCAAACATCTTGGAGAACTAACCTCAGATGTTCTGTGGATGTAGACTGCCTCAAATCCTTCTGTCTCTTCATTTAATCTCAGAGAGACTCGATGATAATGTTGAAATCAGAGCTCTGTGGGAGCCAAACATTTACTTCCAGGGCTCTTTGTTCTTCTTTTAACTCACTTACTTTTAAAACACTTTTAATTTGCCTGTATTTTTCAGCATTGAGGACACCATTCATCATGATCAAATCTCCAACTTCATTTGCAACCCCTAACTTTCTAATGCAACCCCTAACTTTCATGGAACCTCCACCATGCTGTACTGTTGCCTGCAGACACCTATTATTGTAACGTTCTTCAGCTCTTTGGTGAATAAACTGCCTCCTGCTACAGCCAAATATTTTAAATTTTGTCTCATCAGTCCAGAGCACCTGGGGCACCTGCTGTTCTGTGTTTTATTGGCTGCAGAATTGACTGATTCCCCCTGTCTGTCTGGAAATGTTATGCACACAGGCAAATCTCTGGGGAGAGGTGGTCAGATGGTGGCTGGGAGTGTGTACAAATACTCTGAAACTTGGAGCTGTGGAGTCTTGTCCCCGAGGAGGAGATCACAGCCTGGTGGTGGAGGGACTGTTTGCCCACTGGACAAACCTGCCATGTGTATGCGGTTAAATGAGGTCCCAGCTATCCAAGCCTATTCTACTGAAAGTTGCTGGAGCTGACTGAGGAAACCAACTATCCAAGGACATTAGTAAGTACAGGTTTGTGTGAGAGAACCTTGAGAATATGTGCTACTGCCATCTCTCATGTGCCAAACTCAGTTTTGTCCAAAGGGGACAATGTGTGTGGTGTTCTGAAAAGCTCAGTCCAATAATTGCTTGTACAAGGACTCTGCTCAGATCCTTAAGAGAAAATTTAACATCCTAGAGTTACTATTACAAAGCACAGTCCACTATTTGCTGCAAGCAAAGACTTTTTGCTCACCTTATTGCTGCTGCTAAATCTTAATAGAGTCAGCTCTACCTAAAAAAAATTCACTACTAAAGTGTTCCTGAAAAGCTTGGTCCAATATATGCTGTATTATTATTACATAACATTACATATTACATAATATTACATAATAAGTTACATAATAATACATAATAAGTCGCTCTGAGATGTCCCAGTCCACTTACTTTGTTGTAGTTTTGTTCTTTAAATGCCTAGCAGTGTGCACTAACAACCATATGGTGGGGGAGCAGAGGCTCATTTTAACCCATTACTTCCCAGCATAGATTGGTCCCCTTAAACTCACTGTGTACCATGACAGGGGATCCTCACTTAGGCACCAATATATGAGGACTATTGGGAGACCCGGGCCTGGCCCAACCAGCACCAACAGTAGTCTTTTAAATACCTGCTATAGGCTTAATGGCAATGGAGCCCAAAAGCTGTTTCACCCAGCAGCTGTTTCCAGAGGACTCCCTCGATCTTAAGGTTAGGAGAAGGAAGAATCCGGGTAACAGAAGCCTTTAAACTGTTTACTGAAACAGTTGATTTACATCTTTCTACACCTAAATCATCCCAATGGTGACAGCAATTTATTTTAGGGTTGCAAATGATAAAGAGTGGGGCAGCACAGTGGTTAGCACTTCTGCCTAGCAGCACCAGGGTCAATAGTTTGAATCCCAAACAGCACAACCTGTATGTTCTCCCTGTGCCTGTGTGTGTTTCTTCCCACACTCCAAATACAAGTTGGTAGGTATATTGAATTAATGTGAGTTAGGGACCTTATATTGTAAGCTCCTTGAGGGAAAAGACTGATGTGAATGTGCAATATATATGAAAAGCACTGTGTAAATTGACAGTTCTATAAAAAAATTAAATTGTAACAAAAAAACAGAAGCACAAAAAGCTGGATTGGGGAGCCTGTACATTATTGGGGGTTTGCCAGAGTCCTGCATCCCATGAAAAGGGGATGCATGTAGTCCCAGAGTCTTGCACCTCTCCTTCCCCGTGAACAGGAAGCTACCAGAAGCTAGAGCTTCAGAAATTACATCTTTGTAACTGCCTGGTTTTTGCAATGCTTCCCATAATGGCCAACTATGGGCATACACCTGCCAGACTACTTGCGCTGAGCCCTTTTTACCAAAGATGCCCCACACTGGCAGGTGCGGGGCTGGCAGTAGCTCACCATCTATGGTAACACCCCACTTGCTACTCTGGGGATCTCTAAAGACTAACTAAGCAACTACACTGCCTAGTTTAACTGCAAGGTTTCCTCACCCTAACCATGGCTACAACTAGTGGAGAGTTTGGGAGAGCTACACCAGGCACTGCTGTGCCCCCTACCCCACAATTTCTTGACAAATCCACTTCAGCTCTAGTTCTTTCTCAAAGGAGTGTTAAGTCAGCCATAGATGGTTCGAATCTCAGACAATTCAGCAGGAACTGGTCGACATTCGAACCACGTACGGGCTGAATACTGCCGGATTTTACGTGCAAGTTTTGCTAATGACTGGTATAGCTCTGCAAGAGGGATTCCCCTGTCAACACTGTCTGTGTTGATGGGGGGAACCAAGTAAATTTTCTCGGTCTATGGCCGGAATAAGTAAAAATAACTTGGATGGTAGCCACCTAGTAGAAAATTTGAACAACAATTGCAGAACTACAGAGAATGGAACGGAGGGTGGTGACCTCAAGCAACCCAAGTGGCACACTGCCTTAAAAAACAGCCTGACTTTTGAACTTCTTCAAGATAATCTGTACTCTCACAGGTTATGTTGTCTAGTGGCAAACCTATTGAACCTAACCTCCTTAAAATGTAAGTAGCTCTTTCCCAAGGCTGCACAGTTAAAATTATTCAACTTCTCTTTTCTCAAGGTTAATGTACTTGAGATCCTATAGTAGGCCAGCATCAAGAAGAATGGAAGACTCCAACATAAATCCCTCTGGGCAGAAGCCCAGAGAAAGACAATTATCTATAATAGTTGTTCCCAAACATGTATCACCTCCCCAGCCTCACAACACACTTTTCAGTAATTGGCTGAAATGATATATATACATAAGTTCTGAAACAGAATACTCAAGTATGCTCAACAGCAGCCCGACACGTAGAGATGAAAGAAGTATTAGACTGACTGCAATCTATACTTGCACATCACAAAAACACTAAAGCACTCAATGCACATAACGGCGTTCCTACAATCCTCTTCTGGGACCCATGCAATCTCCATCACAAGCTTATGATGAGCAACTCAAGATAAAAACATTATTCTTAAAATTCTATTCCACCACAACCTCTTTATGGCATCATGTTCTGTTTTTTATGTATATGAATTTAGTTGACACGCTCACTTTCCAAAATGGAACGTAGATTAACCTTTCATCTACACGGCATCATGAAAGGCCATGCTAATCTATCAAATGAAGATGTGAACAGATTTTCACACAGGTTTTAATTTACAGGTAATGAAATACAAATTTCTTAAAAATGTCTTATTGTTTCATCATAGCAAGCTTACATAAGTAAAAATGTAATAAAATAAAACAAAGAAGCAGTCTGATGTCCCCTTGGTTTTGGCCTGCATATTTATTCCTCAAATTTGAGCTGAAAAAAACTATTGCCAAAAGTGTGTACATAGGAGCCAATGTGTAGCCATGAATATGTGCTCATTGCTTTCTTCAGCTTGAATGGAGCTGATCTGGCACTGCTTGTAGAGTTAATTGAGCTCTAGTAGGACAGTGCACATCACTGAATATATGTGCTTGGAATGCCAGGTGCTACTCAGCCGTAAATGGATTTAATGATTTTATGTGCATTAGAAGCTCAGCTGTATTCATGGACTCTGCTTCTGCACATGGGATCTGCATTCTAATCAACTAAAGCCTACGTTTGTTTATTTATTTAATTATTTATTTTAATCAGCACAAGGGACAGTATTTAAATTGAATGAGAAGTGTTCCATGTGCTGGTGGCTGCTCTCTAAGTTTAAATCTTCTGCCCCTCCCCCTTCAAGTCCCTGCACCTGTCATAGAGTTCAAAAGTGCCCACTTAGCCCGGTCTTTCTGTTCCATCCTTCATTCATAGAAGGTGTACTATAGTTTCCAGCAAGGAACATCACTTTCAGGGCCGGTGCTTCCACTAGGCAAACTAGGCAGCCGCCTAGGGCGCATTGCCATCTAGGGGCGCAGCCAGGAGTCGGCACTCTCTCTCCATCATGAATGATTATTGTCAGCTGAGGTGAGAGGTGGCGGTAGGGGAGGAAGAAGAGACAGAGAAAGATGCCAGGTGTCTTGGGCAGTGGCGGAACTATCAGGCCCTGGCTTTCCACCACTGTTGGAGAGGCCCCAAGAGGCAGCAATGGAGCCCACCAGAGTGCTGCCTGCATGATGATCCTCTTCAGCTGGATCTGAACGGCCTTAACCCCAGGCAGGAAGTTACTCTCTGCACTGAGCTAGTAGGCAGTCGTTCATTTCCCTGGGTTGGTATTAAGCAGGGAGCAGAGGAGAGCTGAACCTGAGCCGGAGCTCGGCACTGGAGGCACCGGAATGGTCTGAGGAGGTTGGTGATGAAGGACATGCGGAGCTCTCTGACTGCTGCTTTTCCCTCCACCAGGAGCCGGTTGGAGCTGTGGTGAGCACTGTGGTCCAGGAGAGCAGCGTCCTGGGAGAAGGAATCAGTAGGATCACTGTGAAGGAGGGCAGAGTGGGGGCCACTCTCTTCATACCGCCAAGTTAGTGTCCCCAGAACAGGGGATCGGAGTCCCTGGGTGTTACATGGAGCATCACTGGTATGAAAGGGAATCGGGGTCACCAGGTGTGCCATGGAGAATCAGAGTCACCAGGTGTGACATGGAGAATAGGGGTCACCGGGTGTAACAGGAGTTCGGGGTCACCAGGTGTGCCATGAGGAATTGGGGTACCTGGGTGTGCCATGGGGGATTGGGGTCCCCAAGTGTGACATGGAGGAACATCAGGGTTCCCAGGTGTGACATGGAGGAACATCAGGGTCCCCAACTGTGACATGGAAAAGCATCAGGGTCTGACATAGAGGAACATTGGGGCCACTGAGTATGACAGCATGACATGGAGGAACACGGGGGTCCCTGGGTGTGACATGGAGGAACATCAGGGTCAGTGGGTATGACAGCATGACATGGAGGAATATTGGGGTCCAAGCGTGTGACATGCAAAAACATCAAAGTCCCTGGGTGTGACACGGAGGGACATTAGGGTCCCCAAGTGTGACATGGAAGAATATGGGGGGTCACTGGGTATGAAAGCATAACATGGAGGAACCATCGGATCAGGGTCACTGGGTATGACATAGAGGAGTTTTTAACCCCTTCCCTTTTTTTTTTTTTTGGGGGGGGGGGGCGCAAGTAGCTGGTCTTGCCTAGGGCGTAAAATAGTCTACACCGGCCCTGCATACTGCCCAAGAGAAATTATCATTTAATACACATTTACATACTTAGGTGCCTGGTTATTATGCCTCTTGCAGGGTTACAGCACTGTTTAGCATGTGATGTCACACAGTGTTGTCACCCTGTGCAGCAGCACTACATAGACAAAGAGTTTTACCAATCACAGAGATTACAGCACTCCCCCTAAAATGTCTTAATCTGTTTTTTTCTCTTCAGAAGGATGGGCACCATTATTGTTCAGGCATCTTCCAGCTTCCTGAACTGAAATTCTGACCCAGAAATTACACAGGTCCATGACTGCACAAGTCAGTTGATCATACAGATTTTTTTATACTTTTTTTTGTAAAATGATGCCGTTACCAAATATTGTGACTTGTAAAGGTCCATATTTAGTGGTTAAAGAAATCTATAGTTACAGCATACACCTTCATTTTATTACATCAGCATTGTAATAACAATCTCTTTTCACAACTCCCTGGATTTCTTGAATGCTTTGTAGCTTCTCCTCTGCTGTATACGTTCATTTTCCCAGGAAGATAGCTTTTTTGTCCTCTCCACAGAGTTAAGGGTCATGCTGGGATCTGCAGTCTCAGAAGCCAATCTGTAATATAAGCTTAGTCTGTCTGGGGACTACATCTCTCACTAGTCATAGTTGATCCCCACAAGCTCTGTCCGCAGCTCAGTTTCCTCTTCCTTTCTGTGATCCCAAGTGGTGGGTGGAGCTTTTCTCCAGCTCTCTCTGTGGCGGCATATAGTTCTGCAAATGGTCAGTTCTCTCCTCTCTTTGCCATTTCTTCACTGGCAGTGCAGGAGAGGGAGAACAACTGCAGAATTGGCTAAGTGTGAATTTCTGCAGTATGTGTGACACTGCAGTGACAGTCTGGTCCATGCAGCTGTAATCCAGGTTGTACTTTGGACTGGGAATACACATTCCCCCCCCCACCAAAAGTCTTTGGTCCCCAAAGAAGCAACAGGGGAACCATCAAATACACAAACAAGAGCTTAAAGTCATTGTAAAGGCAGATTTTAAAAAAATAAATAAATAAATAACAAACATGTCATACTTATCTGCTCTGTGTAATTATTTTGCACATAACAGCCATGATCCTCCTTTTTTTAGGTCCCTTACTGGTGCTCCTGGCTCCTCTTCCTTGCCAAGTGCCGCCATTGCAAGCTATGGGGGCATGCATATGTGTTCACTTCTGAGTCATCTCTGTGTTTAGGCTTGGATTAAATGAAATACAATGTGGAAATTAATATATAATTTTATATTTTAGCCATAGATATGCTTAAACGAAAGTAATGTTTGTTGCACTAGAAGTTTATTGCAGAAAATCCTGAATCAGTAGGAAAGAAGGGGACTCAAAGTAAAGAATCACTCCATACATCCTTTCTGAGAGCAGCATTACACCAAAATGACACAAGGCTAAGGTCCCCATCCTAATATTTCATTATCAAACAAAGGAAACAGTATGGCATTATCCTGAATTTTATGTTGATATATTTATTATCTTATTTATGTTGTTGTAATGTTCTATATGAGCATACCACATTAAGAGTACCTAATCTGACAGGGCAAGTTTATTCTTTACTAACAGAAATTGGAGCAGAGTCACAGAGGAATGTAAGAAATTGCCCAACTGACAATCTTCATCTTTACAAATGGCTTTCCTGGAACAGAGAATGAATCTGTCGTAGCAATATATATCATATTACTCCAGAAGATGTCAGCAGAGAGCTCCACTCCTGAAATAAAGCAGAATTACAAATGTGAAATTGAAAAACAAAAACTCACAGAGTCTTATAAATAGGAGAGGGATAAAAGACAAAAGGAAAAAGTTTCCTATGGAAATAAATAGATAATAGATAATGCTTTGAGGTGAAACTAGACATTTGTGGTTACATACTTTGTATTGTGGTGCCATTTTTGGACATGAGCTAAGGAAACAATGGTTAATTGTTTCTGCTTGCAAGAATAGACAATCCTTTTAATGATTATACAAACTGATATATAATGTAGATGCACTCCAGTTATTGAGAAAATCACAGGCTCAAAACAAGTGGACAAAGGTTTGCGTTATTATTGCAGTGTTTACCTTCAAGCCTAATTTAATTTTCAGATTCAATTAAACTAACATTAAAGGCTTGTTTTTGTTTTTTCAATAAAGTAACAAACATGTTATACTTTTTTATTATTGCACAGAGCAGCCCCAATCCTCCTTTTCTGGGGCCCCCCGAATCCAATTTCCATAGGGGCACCCACACAGGGTCACTCCTGAGCCAACCTGTCTGCCTCTATTGACACAGACTGGGCAACTCGGACCCGCCCTGGCTCTCTCCTCAAGGCATTTGATTGACTGCGGAGCTTCTATCGATCTACCCAAGGAGGTTGGAGACAGCAGCAAGATCTGCTGCTCTCGTGCTTGTTGCTGAATTGGATCGGGCTCAGGCAAGAATGGGATGGGGGGGGGGGGGCTGGGATAGGTCCTGCAGTAGAGAAGGTTTTATACCTTAATGCATAGAGTGCCCTAGGGAAAAGGCCTTGAGGCTTTAGAACCACTTTATTTAAACACATTCCAAATGCATCAAAGCAAAAGATGCGCAAAAGCTCACAGTTTTCTTTAAAAAAACAGCAACATCCTGAGTAGAAATGCCCGTCCCCTGGCAGTATGCTGCAGAGTAGCATTGTTCTCTGCGTGGAATCAGTGATCCCTTTGCAGAGGTCCAACATACCCCTGCTGAGTCAAATTGTTAGCTCTACAATCAGCAAAGCTCATATTCCCGGCTGATTTGAAAGATTTTACTGATAAAACCGAGAGTTCCATTGGGATTTAAATATATATATATGTGACGGTCTGACCCCCTCTCACTGTCATGGGTTCCCCTTTTTCAGAACAGCAAATAATCCACCTAGGGGAAATAACACTGGCATAGCATAACTCCCCCTTTTTTTTTTTTAAAGCCTGTGGTGTGTGAAACACACTCAAAAGCTACACCCGGTGCATAAAAAAGTGCACACACACAAAACGTGAGAAACACAAAAAGTGCACAAGGCGTACACATGGACCTCCTCCGAAGAGGAAGGGCCCTAACCCTGATCCCCCGGGGCTCAAGGCTCCTAACAGGGACTGAGGTACTCACTTGGTCCTGCCTGGCCGAAACCAGGCAGACCCCGTTCTCTGGGAGGAATGCCAAAGCAGCCCACCCCAAGTACTAGGTGGGGCTCCCCCAAAGGGAGACCCCATGAGAGAGGGCAAACTAAGCCAGAAGGCCATATCCACCCCCTCCCAAGACTTTCAGGGCAGGCCCGAGGACCTACGCCACACATATCATGTCGTGAATAAAGCATACCGCCACATAAAGAAAGACAAACGTGAACACACACAACACAAAAAAGAGTAGGGAAGGGGAAGTGGAGAAGTGTGGGTAGTGTCAAAGTGCAAGACCTTGACAGGCCCCCCAGGCCAGGAATAAAAAATTCCTCTGGTGCCAGCCAAAATGCCCGTCCCAAGAAGCAGGTGCGAAAAAAGTGTGTATGTGGTGCAGTGACCAAGGTGCCAAAAACTAAAAGATGAACTGCGCCTCACCAGTGAGAATTACGACACCCCTGAGCTGCTACGCCAGGGGCATGTACACCACGGGCTTTTTTTTTTTTTTTTTTTCACCCCAGACTAGTGCAGCCTATCCCTACCAGCAGACATCGGAAACCTGAACAGCTTAGGGAGAGCCTACCTTCAACTGGGGACAAGCCTTTTGCAAGGCCAGATTCAAACCAGGAGCAAAAGCCCTCCCATCGCCATCCCAGTTCTGCAGCCAATTACATCCAGGAGCAATACTAACCGGCCTCCAGGACAGACCGGCTTTCTTGCCCCCTTCAAACTAGTAAGAATAGCTTAACCCATTCAAATCAGAAGGCGGCGGACCCTACATGCTTTCCCGGATGACCTACTCCCCATACCCCAGTGACGTCCAGGCGCTCCGGGTTTTGGTACCGGTACTAGCTAAGGTCCATACCAACTGATAAGAACAGGTACTACACTTGATCTTAGCCAAAAGGCCGAGAAGCGATAGCATAACGACCCCCATACATGAGCCAAGGCTTAATGCTGGGTAAAATATACTTTTATTAACCAGTCTCACACATTATATATACAACACAGGTACACCCCCCCCCCCTCCTTACCAGGTCAGGGCCCCGATTACATTTTCATGTAGATGAGATTGTGTACAGAAAGAGAATCAGTCTGAACCAATTATCTAGCCCTCTGGACAGAAGTTTTTTAGCAATTAACAAGGAGACACACAGCACACTTTAATATACAAACAATAGGAAGATCACCAGGGATAGACTGTCCGTCTCCATTACCAAAAAACATGGAAGAGAGGCCAAGGTGAATAGCTCTTTCAATGAACATATTCAGAATCAAAAAGACCAGGGACAGTCTTCACATTTATCTCGAGACACATTCCTGACAAACATTACTGTCCCATATGTGCAATTCAAATAAAGTGTATGAAATGAGTCCAGAGTGATAGGGTTCTCCTTCACACTATATTTTTTTTTACTGCATATGCCTTTCAAATGTTGACATACTTTATCTTCCATAATTTTATTTGCTTTAATTTAGTCTATAGAATACTCACTATAGACGGGTCGAATTAGCCACTGCAGGTCGGATGAAAGATTGTGAGGGGAGAGAAACGGGCTAGTGCTGGGAGGAAATGCCGGCCAGGAGGAGCGGAGCTGAGCAGCATGTGTCGAGAATATGTCAGGGGTACATGGGACCATTCTGATGATTGCACATCATTAATGGTCATTGTGGCGGTGATCTCATCAGCACTAAATATCTACATGAAGAGAGCCAGTTCTGCAGAATACCAGAGGCTTAATATACAAGTTTACTGATCCCTTAGAAGCAAAAGGAACCTTGCCAAATATTTTGTTAATTGATTTGTTATGAAGATGAACAATAAACCAGCATTTGATGGAGTCCCATTGGAAAAAAAGAAAAAAAAATAGCCACTGCAATTACCACTGGGATGTGAAATTAGCCATACGGCGAGTTCATTATTTTCTCTAAGGGTCCTTTCACACGAACGATCCGATCAGATCCGCCTGTCAGTTTTTTAGGCGGACCTGATTAGATCCTCCATGCATCCCTATGGGGCAGCGGATGTCAGCGGAGACATGTCTGCTGACACCCGATGCTATCCGCTTCCGATCCTGTCCATGAAATGCGGACGGATGGAAACCCTATTTTCTATCCGTCTGGAGGATCGGATCGGATGGTATCGGATGAGAACGGACAGACGGTCCGTTCTCATTCGATTCCCCCATAGAGGACAGCGGGGAATCTGACAGTTCCATCACTGCACACAGAGGGGAGACGGAGCTGTCCGTCCGCCTGCTCAGCGGGGATCAGCGGATCGACCCCCCCGTTGAGCAGAACGGACCTCATTGGAAGGCGCACAGTGTGAAAGGACCCTAAGACAGCTGACTCATGGATGTGCATTGTGAGAAGGAGCAGGAAAGCACAACTATTGTGTAGCAATGGAAATTAGGAAGTAAAGACTGCATATGTAATGAGCTTAGATATAAAGATATGGCTGCACTACAGGTGCTATACTAACAACAACACTGACAATAGAAATCTAGGTGCCCCTTCATTGGAACTCCTGACAAAAAGTTTTAACTGGCAAATACCTTTCCCTTTACCAGCCTAAAACCCATCTCCGAAAAATTCAAAATCCTTCCTTGCTGAGGAGCTGCTCCCATTCTTCAAGGGTTAAATGTTTTTTTTAGATCTAGGATGCCACAATAAACAGTCCTACTTACCTGATCCTGCACTTCACCAGCAGATGGCGCTCTCCTATACTCCCCTAGGCTTCAGGAGTGGACTGTACCTCGATGTCTCATCCAATACAAGGCTACAGGTTCTACATTGGACCCGATGATGTCAGATGATCTGTGTCTGCCTACAGCATAGGACAGAAGAGGCTGGAAAGTGGTCTTACAATCTGGAGGGATGCTGCTGTCAAAAGTGTACCCTGTGCTCCTTCATCCAGAGTGGGGGCACTCCAATACAGGAAATTGGTCACTGGCCAGATCAGCAGATGAACAGATGGAAAAAAGCTGAAAACGAATGCAGCCACCACATCTAATGATTGGTAAACAGTAATATATTCCATTTTTGGTTTTGGGTTTAATACCATTTTAACTAACATTTAACTCTTGCATTGCAAGGGCAACCCCACTGCAAGGGAGCATTTTTCCTTTCTGGAGTTCATCTTTAAATCATTAATGTTTCTAGGGAAGTTTTCCATTTGTACCAGTCAGCAGTAAAACTTTGGCAGGGTCCCTTAATAACCTTTTAAACTGACCAGTCCTTTCTAGGCAGAACAGAGATGTCAGGTTTGTAAAAGCAATGAAATTAATGCCTTAATACCTAATAAGTGTGACTGCTGACAGCACAATGCAGCACTGTCTGCTGGTGTTAGCACTGAGTGAATTGTTGGCAGGAGTTGCATTATGGACAGTATGCAGCAAAGTAAAGACATTGAAAGATCACTTTGATGTTAGAAATAAGAAGGAGCACGACAGCGCATACAACAAATAACAGTAGTATAAAAAAAAAACCTGACCACTAACTTTAATAAGACCCAGCCACGTACAGTATGTGAAAACAAAACTATAAAAGAAAACCTTTTTTACCCCCCTGTCCAATTGCCCATTTCTAGGAATGTTCGAAAAGATATTGTCTCTGGGTAGAATCTTCACTTCTGAGACAGCTCCAAGTATGTCGGATGACTGGTCCCCCACTGCATGCTGCTTTTCAACCACCAACGCTCCTTCATCAATGCAGGACACAGGGGGCCGGCCGATGGAACCACAGTTTGCAGTAGGGCAGTGATGGCGAACCTTGGCACCCCAGATGTTTTGGAACTACATTTCCTATGATGCTCATGCACTCTGCAGTGTAGTTGAGTATCATGGGAAATGTAGTTTCAAAACATCTGGGGTGCCAAGGTTTGCCATCACTGCAGTAGGGGATGCAGGTATCTGACAATCAGGGAAGTGTTGAAAGTGAAGATTCTGCTTGAATTTAGAGGGTGTATTTTTTTTTAGTGGGGGCTGTAAGGTGAGTTTTTTTTTTGTGTTCTTTTTTGTATATTTGTTTTTTCCTTTTCTTTGAAGGTTATGTGTGTACTGATTTATTTCTTTATTTTTTTATTTAAATACTGAGGCTAATGATGAGCCATTTTAGACCCAAGAATATATCCAGGAGTTGAAAGACATTTTTAAAAACCCTTGGGTGTCACTTAAAGCCCACTGTACCCTTTAGCCATCCAGCCAACCATCCACCATCAAGACAATTTAGCTTTCTCCATCAACTTCATAACATTTGGCAAAAAAATAAATACATTCTGCCAAAACCTTCAGATTTTTACAGAAGTTTCAGAGGAAATGAAAACTTTCAATTTTACTCTTCCTCAACTCTCTCTGGTGTTCTCCATGTACCCCAGTTTAAAGCAGTAGTAAAGTCTGCCTTGTGATTTTTACCTACAGGTAAGCCTATTATAAGACTTACTTGTAGGTAAAATGAATATCTCCTAAACCTGTACCATTTAGGAGATACTCACACTGGATGCAGCCAGTGACATCACCGGCACATGCATTCTGAAGGTCTGGTACACTGTGCCGGACCTTTAGAGAACCGTGCCAGAACCAAGGGCTCCCGAGTGCAAGTGATGGAGTGAAGTCATCGTGGCTCTGGCCACTCACACAGCTGGAGTCCACAAACCCGAAAGGAAGATGGGGGAAAGATGGAAACCCTATCAGCGGTGACAACACGTTCTAAGGTAAGAATTTCATAATGTGCTAGTATGCGATGCATACAAGCATATTATGCAATTGTCTTACAGGGAAAGCTTGTTTTTTCTTTTTACTGCAGCAGTTACATTGAACTAAGGTATTTGGGGTTGGTACCTCAGGCCATGGAAATGTGGGGACCTTAAGGGCAAAGTAACAAATAATAATCTAGATGAAAGTAGTAAAATAAAGCATTTGTTTACTGTCTTTTGTAGCGTGATACATATGTACAGTAGAATAGATAATTGTGAGGGGCTATAGACCCCTGGTGAAGAGATGTGATTTAGATTAGAAAAAGTGTGAAAGTTGTGACTTTTTTAGGGAAAATTCTCTATCAAAACAGAGAGTTTCTCCTGTGTTTGTGTCCCAACGCGTTTCGGCTCTCAGTCGACCCTTTTTCAAGGATGAAAGTCACAGATTCTGCAATAATTATATAGATATATTCAGTTAGTAATCTAGTAGTAAATACCACCGATTTTATTTAAATGTGGTATGAAAAAGAAGATATAAGTACATACATCCATTGTTTTCTTGCCATGTGTGATGATGTTGAGCCCTCTGGAGCAACGAGAACCCGAGCCGTGTAGCCTGAAAGGTATGGTACTGGTTAGAGTAAATGTGTTTGTTTCAATAATATGTGCGCATAGTTTATGTGGAGGACTTACGGTCTATGCTGCTATTGGAGGCCGCCACCTGTTCAATCTCTACTTCAGATTGTCTCATCAGATGGTCCTCTGCTTGTGTACTGTGCTGTCCCCTGGTCGGAACCTGGTGCGTCCAACCTGGCAGGTCTATAGCCCCTCACAATTATCTATTCTACTGTACATATGTATCACGCTACAAAAGACAGTAAACAAATGCTTTATTTTACTACTTTCATCTAGATTATTATTTGTTACTTTGCCCTTAACCACTTAAGCCCCGGAAGATTTTACCCCCTTCCTGACCAGGGGGTATTTTGCGATTCGGCACTGCGTGACTTTAACGGGCAATTGCGCGGTTGTGCGATGCTGTACCTAAACGAATTTGACGTCCTTTTTTTCCCACAAACAGAGCTTTCTTTTGGCGGTATTTGATCACCTGTGCGATTTTTTGATCACACGCTATAAACAAAAAAAGAGCGTCAATTTTGCAAAAATAACAGTATTTTTCACATTTTTTTATATGAAATTCCCCCAAAAAAATAAGTAAAAATCAAATTTTTTTAAAATTTTCGGCCAATTTGTTTTATGCTACATATGTTTGGTAAAAAAAATCGCAAAAAGCGTATTTTGATTGGTTTGCGCAAAAGTTATCGCGTTTACTAACAAAGGGAAAGATTTTTGTAATTTTTGTTGTTTTTTTTTTAACGCGTAATGGCGGCGATCTGCAATTTTTTTTGCGGTACTGCGGACAGATCGGACCCTTGACTGACATTTTTGACACTTTTGGGGTTACCAGTGACATTTCTACAGTAATCAGTGCTATATATATGCACTGTTACTGTAAAAATACACTGGCAGTGAAGGGGTTAACTTTATTTGAGAGGGAGGGGCTGTGTGTGTCCCTAGGGGCATGATTCTAATTGTGATTGGCTGTGGCTTGAGGTGTAGTTACACTGATCAACGGTTCTACATAGTAGAACCGTATGATAAGTGTTTCTACACAGGGAGAACTGACAGGCAGCTTGTTTACACAAGCTGCCTGCCTTTCTCCCTCTCCCCAGCCGATCGCCGAGTGACCAGCGGACATCGGGTCCGCCGGTCACACGCGGGGGGGGGGGGTTCGTGACCGCGCGGGAGCGGGAGCGCGCCGCCGGCGGTGCGCGCTCGCTCCCCAGACCCTCCCAGGCTAGTGACGTACCGATACGTCACTCTGCCTGTGAGGGGCTGACCGCCGCAGTATATAGTCGTGCGGCGGTCGGCAAGCGGTTAAAGTCCCCACATTTCCATGGCCTGAGGTACCAACCCCAAATACGATTCAAATAGGGACGGTGGCAAACCCCATATTATTGATAGGTAGATAATGATCAAAAAACCTTCAAAACATTGAACTAAGGTAAGTTCAATCGTCATCATTGACTGCGGAAGATTTTGCATTTCATTTGGAAATCAAGGTCCCAGAGTCTGGAAGAAGAGTTGAAAGGCACAGAATTCCACGTTTTTTGGGGAGCCATGTCTTCTGCTGGTGTTGGTCCATTGTGTGTTACCAAGTCCAAAGTCAGTGCAGCCCTCTACTAGGAAATTCTAGAGCACTTCATGCTTCCCTCTGCTGACCAGTTTTATGGAGATGCTGATTTCATTTTCCAGCAGGACTTGGCTCCTGCCCACACTGCCAAAAGTACCAATACCTGGTTTAATGATCATGGTATCACTGTGCTTGATTGGCCAGCAAACTCACCTGACCTAAACCCCATAGAGATTCTGTGGTGTATTGTCAAGAGGAAGATGAGAGACACCAGACCCAACAATGCAGACTAGCTGAAGGCTGCTATCAAAGCAACCTGGGCTTCCATAACATCTCAGCAGTGCCACAGGCTGATCGCCTCCATGCCACGACACATTGATGCAGTAAGGCATGCAAAAGGAGCCCTGACCAAGTATTGAGTGCATACTAGACTGTACATGGTCATATTTTTCAGTAAGCCAACATTTCTGTATTAAAAATCCTTTTTTTATTGGACTTATGTAATATTCTAATTTTCTGAGATACCAAATTTTGGGTTTTCACTAGCTGTAAGCAATAATTATCAAAATTAAAAGAATGAAATGCTTGAAATATATAACTCTGTGTGTAACACGTCTATATAAAATAAATGAATTTCCCTTTTTTAATGAATTACTGAAATAAATTCACTTTTTGATGATATTCTAATTTTATGAGATGCACCTGTAGATCTATGTTAATCCCAAGCATGTTTAAAACCACTTGATGTTGACTGACTCACTACCTCAGTAAAATAAAACTTTCTAAGATTAGTTTTGAACTTTCCTCCAGTTAGTTTGAGGACTTTTGTTGCTTAGTACTATCAATTAAATGATAATTGTGTTCCTCTAAATTCCAGGATTACCTTCAGTTTGGCATAGTTGTACAAACTCCTCTCTTGTACTGAAGTTGCTTATTCTGATTTCACTGCATCTCTGAGCTCCTCACAGTGTGTATTAGAAGCTGCAGCAAGTCAACTAAAGCCTGCTCCATTAAAAAAAAAAAAAAAAAAAAAAAGAATCATCACGATTAGTATATAATATTTTGACTGCAGCACAGCAGCAAGTCACATTGCCATGTGTGATGACATCACATACCGGGCCCCACTCAATGCCTTTGTTCTATACAGACATCTTTAGGGGAAGGAGGTTTCTTCCCCTGACAATGTCTGTGTAGAAGAAACACGTTGGGAGGGGCCTGGTATGTGATGTCATCACACACGCTGATGTAAATTGTGCACAGCTCACTTGTATATGCGCTGGTCCATCATCCATTTATGTGAGTGGCTTTATATAATAAACTGAACCTTGTTTATAAAAAATACTACACTATGGGATCTATTCCTTTTTTCCTTTCTTGTACATTGTGAGTTTAATTCAGGATTACTGTTTAACCCGAATAATGGAGTCAATCATAGTTGTGTGGCAGCTAGGTCCAGTTGGTCTAGTTTGGAGATCATATACAGTGGGTAAAATAAGTATTGAACACATCACCATTTTTCAAGGTAAATATATATCTAAAGGTGCTATTGGCATGAATTTTTCACATGTCGGTAACAACCCATGCAATCCATACATACAAAGTAACCAAAACACATAAGTTCAGAAATTAAGTTATGTGTAATAAAATGGAATGACAGAGGGAAAAAGTATTGAACACATGAAGAAAGGAAGGTGCAAAAAGGCATGGAAAGCCAAGACACCAGCTGAAATCTAGCAGTAATTAGAAAGCAATCCTACCACCTAGCCCAACAAGCCTAACAGACAGCAGCATTATAAATGACCCAAAAGTCTTCAAAGCAGCCCAAATTAGACACTTCCTTCAACAATACAATCCAAACTATCTCAAAGTTAATAACGCAGTCTGGGCATACTACACCACTACACCACCAACAACAAAAAAAGGCATCTCTTGGTTTTTTAAATATCCTAATCAAGAAAAATCAAACAATCAAACCCCCACAGATCACTAGCTGGCAAAGAGAGTTACAAACAGAATATTCACATATTATATATAAGTGGTATTTGTTGCCTGATAAACTAAAGCAAAAATTCCCAGACACATCACAACTTTGCCGGGGTCAATGTGGCCAAGTAGGCAACACTCACCACATCTTCTGGGCTTGTAAAACGTGAAGGGTTTCTGGAATTCTGTTTTAACCTTGATCTCAAAGATCACAGGAATTCTCACACCACCATCCCCCCTACTCGCCCTTTTTGAGTTACAACTGGATAAATTCCCCCCCTCAATACCTTACTATAGTATCCCACATCCTAATAGCCACAAGAATGACTATTATGAGCAAATGGAAACAATCCACAGCTCCGAACTGAAAATATACAAAGGGTTCATGCCCACTACACATGTGAAAAATATATAGCTGGTATTTACTACTCTATCACAATTGGCAAGATCAAAATCTACCAACTGCATAAAAAAATGATAAAAATAAGTCATAAAGCATCATATAACATTGCCTCCAATGGGAAGCCTAAACTTTTCTTTTTATTTTCCCCTTTTTTATGTCTCCCTCCCCAGGTTATTTTCTCCTAGTTATGTTGTACTACCCAAAAATTAGGACGTTTTACCAAGCTTAGTAACATCATAAAGTTTACTTTATTTGATGTAAATTTGTATCTGCATCATCTATGTTGTTCGAACCTACCCAATGTACTCACTATAAAAATGGATTCACTATACTATGTGATGTTATTCTGGTTGTATTATGTTTCAACTTTAATTAAGAAAATATTGAAACAGAAAGCCTCTTGTCAGTGCAAATCAATATCAGCTGGTTCAGCCTCAACTGATGGCTTATAAAAAGGTGTCTCTTTACCAAGATGTCACACAAGAAACATCTCATGATGGGTAAAAGCAAAGAGCTCGCTTAAGACCTCCGCAACCTTATTTTTGCAAACCATACTGATGGCATTGGTTACAGAAGGATTTATAAACCTCTGAATGTTTCAGTGAGCACTGTTGGGGCCATAATCCGAAAGTGGAAGGAACATAATTTCACCATAAACCAGCCATGACCAGGTGCTCCTCGCAAGATTTCTGACAGAGGAATAAAAATAATTATTGTTTTTTTTTGTACAGAAGAGTTGTCCAAGAGCCAATTACTACTTGTGGGGAGCTTCAGAAAGACCTGGAATTAGTAGGAAAAATTGTTTCAAAGAAAACAATAAGTAATGCACTCAACCACCATGCTCACCATGCAAGACTCCACTGCTAAAGAAAAAGCATGTTGAAGCTCATTTAAAGTTTTCTGCACAGCATTTAGACAAACCTGTGAAATACTAGGAGAATTTATAGGAAAACTCAACCACCCGTAAATTTAACGAGGGGAAGAGAAAAATGGGTTGGGGATTTTTAGGTGCCAATAAACAAGTAAATCATTTAAAATGTACAAAATGTATTATTAAATTGTATTAAAAATTTGACAAAAAATGAAAAGACATACAGTATTAAAATCAATTTGTGAGCTGCATATATAATCCATTCATATACAAATATATGTATTGATATCACGGAGTTGCAATTTTTAATACAATTTAATAATACATTTTGTACATTTTAAATTATTTACTTGTTTATTGGCACCTAAAAAATCCCCCAACCCATTTTTCTCTTCCCATCATTAAATGTACGGGTGGTTGAGTTTTTCCTATTTCTTCAATTGGGATGTGGTGCCTTTGGGTCTTTTTCCAGACAAAAATTCTCTTCCTGTCACTAGGAGAATGTAGTCTGGTCAGATGAGACCACAATTGAACTCTTTGAATGCCATAATACACACCATGTTTGGAGGTCAAATGGCACTGCACATCACCCCAAAAACACCATACCAATAGTGAAGTTTGGAGGTGGGAACATCATGGCGTGGGGCTGTTTTTCAGCATATGGTACTGGCAAACTTCATATCATTGAGGGGAGGATGAATGGAAAAATGTCCCAAGACATTCTTGATAAACATCTGCTGCCATCTACCATGATGATGAAGATGAAATGAGAGGACATTTCAGCCAGACAATGATCCCAAACACAAAGCCAAGGAAACACTCAATTGGTTTCAAAGAAAGAAAATAAAGCTGCTAGAATGGCCCAACCAATCACCTGACTTGAATCCACTAGAAAATCTATGGAAAGAACTAAAGACCAGAGTTTATAGAAGAGGCCCACCGAACCTTCAAGATTTGAATATGGTTTGTGTGGAAGAATGGGCCAAAATCACACCTGAGCAATGCATGCAACTAGTTTCTCCATACAGGAGGCGACTTGAAGCTGTCATTACCAACAAAGGATTTTGTACGAAGTGTTAAAAAAATTTCAGTTAGCATGTTCAAAACTTTTTCCTTGTGTCATTCCATTTTATTACAAATAACTTCATTTCTGAACTTATTGGTTTTGGTTTCTTTGTATTTATGGATTGCTTGGGTTGTTACCGAAAATTTCATGTCAATAGCATCTTTAGAAATATTTTTATCTAGAAAAATGGTGATGTGTTCAATACCTATTTTACCCTCTGTATATCCAGTAAGGAGATTGTAAACACTGGAGGGACGAGTTTGGAGCACATTTTTGTTTGCTGTGTGCTCACTCTCCTATTATCTCAAGATCTTCCAACAAAGTGGATTGCAAGATTTATTTACATATTGGAACTTTCACTTATCTGTTTTTGCACATTGTGTGTTATTTGTGTATCATGTATTATTTATCATCTTTATGCTTTGATGTGAATCATTGTTATGGTTTAGCAAAAATCACCTCATTTAAAGGGATACTGCACTTATTTATGTTTGTATATGTAAATCCCATGCTGGCCCCTCCCAATGCCCATGATCTGCTGGCATTACAAAGACTAGAGATCCAGTAATGACTAAAATAAACTTCATAATAAAAGCAAAAAGGTTTTATTTAAAATTGTCTTTGGCATGTTGATGAGGGTGAAAAATATAAGCAGATTAAACTTTATCTTTAAGTCTTTTAGCAGAATTATTCTGCCAAATAGTTTCATCCGACAAATCTGAACTGTGCTTCTCCTCAGCAATAATATTAGATTCAGCAGATGACATTGATTCATATTTTATGTACGTAGGATCAAAAACTGTCTTATTGTTTTAAGCCAACTGTCTTTCACCTATGTGCCAGTCTTATAAATGTTGGCAGCATTTGAATGCAAGCCACCTGAGAGCCGAGCAATGCTGGCATCTGGCTACAGTCACTCTAGTGAGATACTGTTTCCTAAAACTGTCCTTTGAATTTCAAGTGAATTACAATCAACTGTTTAATTACAATGTGCTTCTCCAAGCTTGCAACGGGGTGAACTTGTACTACAATGCAGGGATCAAACTCAATGAACAAAACATTAGCTTTTTAGCTTAAAGGCTTTCAAAACTGCTTTAGAAAATCACTCGGATGCCAACTGTTACTGAATTTAATGACAATAAAATTAAGTTCCTTATTCTGCTTATGTAAAAGAGAAGTCACAGTTATACAAACTCACAAAAAGCAGAAAAGAATTTTAGTTTCACTGATAACCCTAATAATTGGTATTCTGATACAAAGTTCATAATGAAGTGTTCATAAATGCTGGATGGTATGATCAGTTGCATATTTGTTGAATTTAAAAAAAAAAAAAATGTGTTTATAAAAAAATACTCTTGATGTAATAATCTTATCAATGTGTATTTAACTCTGTTTCTGTCTATAGTGAGCAATTATATGTGTACATATGAGCAGACATATTTGCTTTTTACAGCAGATTATACTTCCAATGTTGCAGTGCTACACAATGGTTGTGCTTTACTGCTCCTTATCATAGTGCAAAATTGTGAGTCAGCCAACTTATTGAAAACAATACAGTCCATTGGTGGCTATCATTTTATCTCAATAGCGGTTAAGCAGATGGTTAAGAAATACCATTGGGACACTGAGATCCCTATAATGGCTGATTTACAAATCTATTCAATAAAACAGCTGACATTTGGAAAAAGCAAGCCTATAAAATTATGACTCGTATCAAAGATGACAATGTAACTAACTGTTCAACAGAAGAGAAGGATGGCGCTCAAGTGTGCACTTGTAATAGAAAAATACAAACATGACCTCAGAGAATAGTCTTTGTAATGGGCCTCAAAAGTTTAATGAACTCATACAATAAAAATATTAAATGAAGATACTTTCAAACCGGACTCTGGAGCCTCTGGAGCCTTTGGATATCCTAGAGAGCCGTGGGAATCCCTGGTGGTAATCATGGGACTCGCAACGACATCAGGTGACTTCAGATAGAAAAAGATGCTCCCTGATGGAAGGCTGGAACTTCCGATGGTAGTGGCTCGCACGGTTCTGTGTGCGGCCGCTACACTGAACCGGGGCCAATGCGCAGTTGAAAGCCGAGTCCTAAGTGCGGACCAGAAGTGACGCATGGATGACGTCACCGGAAGTAGCCGGAAATGATGTCGCGGGGATCCACGGAGGCCAGGCTGGGCGGATGAAGTATCACAAATGCTTCTGAAGAGCTTCAGGTTGCCACAACTACATGTTTCGCTGTATATAGCTTTGTCAAAGCTATTGCTACTTTTGCTACTTTTGCTGTCCCTTCTGTGGGCCCTGGACTCGTATGGCAAGTGTCGGTGGGAGGAGGGGAGGGAGACCAGTTAACAGGGCTGCTAGTAAAAATCACAGGGCCCCGTACAGCATACCTGACAGGACCCCCCTCCTCCAAAAATAACAAATTATATTTTTGCTAAATAGCAACGTCTGCAATGCTATGCTTTGCAGCCAGGTAGAAAACTATTTAGTCTAAAGGAGTGTAGGAAGACACGTGGCCACACAATGAGATTAGAGGAGAGGTTGGTATCCACAGGAGACAGATCAATGTTGGAGATGTAGAGAGGAGGTAGGCACACTGTACCATATCTTCTGGACCTGCCCTGGTATAAGGTCCTTCTGGCAAGGGGTGAAAACTATAATCCAGAAATTCACAGATTTAAATAGAGGAATATCCGACCCTTTTCCTGCTTCATGTGTCCAACATCCCAGCTGGTAATTATGAGAGGTCTATTATTCCTCATTTATTAAATGATGCAAAGGCTTGTATTCCTGGTTACTGGAAAAAAACACAGGCCCCCTCGGTTTCCGATTGGATACAAAAGATACAGGATAATAGGAGAATGGAAGATATAATTCCCTCCTCACAAAATAAACAAGAAAAATATAAAATAATTTGGGGCTTATGGAACCATTTTATTATCTCTGAAGAGGGGAAACAATTTATAACAGGTTAATATGAGGAGGAAGGACCTAAGGGATGAAAAAGAGGAAAGAGGGTATCCTATCCATCGCTGGTCACTAATGGGGGGGGGCTTTTTTTTTCTCTCTCTGGGAGGGTTGGGTTTTTTTTTTTTTTTGGCTTTGTTTTGGTTGAATTTTTCTATTTTTATATATAAATAAAATGGGAGTGTAAATGTAATCTGAGATGCAGGGATAGTTACTATGATGAGAATGGGGAAGATCAATTAGAGAGAGAGAGAAAGAAGGAAGAAAGGGGAAAAGGAAAGGAAGGAAAATATACAGTGATAGATGACTTGACCCTTACCCCACTGTTTGATTTTGTAAAGTTGATGTACTATTCACCTGTTAACACTGAGATCTATAAATTCCCGATGTTTTCTGAATAAAATAATATTTAAAAAGAAATTAGAGGAGAGGCGGTTTAACCGTATGCTGCGTAAGGGGTTCTTCACTGTCAGGGCAGTGAGATTGTGGAACTCTCTTCCACAAATGGTGGTAGCTGCAGGGAGTATGGCTACTTTTAAAAATACTTTTGGACGTGCAGCTCACAGATCATAACATTCAGGGTGATGGGAAATGAGCAAGCTACTGACACACACACACCCACCTATACAGGCTGAACTGGATGGACTGATGTCTTTATTCAACCTCATCTACTATGTAACTATGTAACTATGTATTCATTCAGGGTAGTGTGTTCACTCCCCCCGCTCACCATCCTAAAATAACCCATCTGTGTGCCCTCAGCAGCTGCCGGTGGGAGAAGAAAGGAGGCAAAACAGCAGCACACAGGGGTCCCAGACAGCAGGAAGAAGGGGGCACAGGTACTAGAACTGTTCCTCCTGTGATGCAACTGGAAGAAGAATATAAAAGCAGCACTGCACAAGAGCCACAAGTTTTAGCAATACAGCAGTACTGCTGGCCAATGGCCATCCTGCTTGGAAATTGACCGGGGCCCCCCTTATGAATTGATGAGTTTAAGTAAAGGAAACAAAAAAGGCACGTAGTCCTAGTGAATTATCCTCAAAACATGTTTTATTAATGTTATAAAGTGGAGCTGAATTTTCTCACAAACCAATGCTTGCATCATCGCTTAGACATAACATCATCTGCTTAAGTCCGTATACATAAATTCACAATGCTCAAAGACACATTGGCTTACGTGTTTCAATGTTACCCTCTTCCTCAGAGCCTTGTCTGGATGACTATTTGTAAAGCTGAGGGACTCTTATGGACCCATTCCGTGCCTCGCAGCCTGGTGCTGTCACTTTGTAGATTCTCTTCTCATGCCTGAGAATCGGACCATAAGAGTCCCTCAGCTTTACCAATAGTCATCTAGACAAGGTTTTGAAGAAGAGGGTAACCTCGAAATGCGTTATCTGATGTCTCTACGAGCAATGTGAATTTACGAAAATGGAATTAAAGAGGTTGTAAACCTCCAAATTTTTTTTTTTTAAACCTGAAAGAAAAACACATAATGAGCTAGTATGCATCGCATACTAGCTCATTATGAAATACTTACCTAAGAACAAAGCCCCGAGGCGCCGACCGCTCACCTCTCTCGTGGGTGACATTTTCTGTCACCCTTCTTCTGCGTTCGCGGCATCCAGCCATCTGATTGGCTGGACCCACGATTACGTCACTCCCGCGCATGTGCACGGGAGCCGACGGTCACAGCACGGGGCTCTGAAGGAATGGCACCAGCGGCCGCTCCTTCAGAGCGCATGCGCCAGTGATGTCACTGGCTGCATTTAAGGTAAATATCTCCTAAACGGTTTATGTTTAGGAGATATTTACAGTACCTATAGGTAAGCCTTATCATAGGCTTACCTATAGGTACAACTTGCAGAGGAGGGTTTACTTCCTCTTTAAGCAGATGATGTTATGTCTAAGCTATGATGCAAGCATTGGTTTTTGAGTACATTCCCCTCGTTTTATGCCATTAATAAAACATGTTTTGAGGATATTGTGCTAGGCCTACGTGCCTTCTTTGTTTCCTATATTTACAGTCATATTGGACATCTCCAGTCCTTTGAGGGCAGCGAGGAGCCCATCATTCACATGCAGTAATATGTCAAGATAGGAGTTTGACACCAGGTTGAGACTTAACCCACAGAGCAGGAGAGTGAACATAGCGACATTATGAACTGATGAGTCGCCGCAACTAGGGCTTCCACGGCACCACACACTGACCCTTCACCTCTGGGAACCCCCGCTGCACTCCCCCGCGATGACCAAAAAGAAGAAGGAAGCCGGACAACTTAACAAATTGTCCGGCTTCTTCATCTCCCAGAGCCCTGGTCTCCTCCAAAATGGCGGCGGAGACACGCACAAACAGCAAGGAAGCAAGCAAGGGAAAGGGCCGCTGGCGAAGCTACCTTCTCTCCCGCCAACCTCCCCGCATTGCCGCATTATTGCTAATCCAGATAGCGGGCAGTCATCGGGGTCACCATCTCCACCATCACCGTCATCGAGGAGCACAGTAAAGAAAAAACAGAGGAGGGACTCCCCGCCATCTTTCCTAACTGGCACAGGTATGGACACTACCTTATCTCAACCGGCTTTGCTGCCATCACAGCCAATCTCTGCAGACTCCTTTAGCCCATATCCCACAGGGGGGACCCCCATTACCGAATCCAGTATGAAGGAAAAGCTGTTTTCTCTGCGGGCCTCCATGCAGGCTGACATGCATCTGCAAACGCATCAAATCACTGCGGAGATCTCATCCCTAGGTTCCAGGATCTACCTAGTTGAACAATCAGTGAGCACGCATGCTGACTCCATAAATTCTGTTATTGACCGACTGAATACCCAAATGGAGGAGATATCCTGGTTAAAGAATAAGGTGGCGGATCTCGAGGATCGCTCCAGACGTAATAATATCAAGCTGAGGGGCATCTCTGAAGGTGCCTCCTGATCAACTTTTACAGCATGTCACTTCTTTATTCAAGTTGTTGGTTCCCTTTGCCCCTGACGCTGACCTCCTCATTGACAGGATCCATCGGCTGCCTAAACCCTCTTTTCTGGCAGGAGACTTGCCCAGGGATGTGTTGCTGAGGGTCCATTTTTCCACGTCAAGGACAGGATCATGCTGGCCTCCAAGCAGAATCCCCGCCTACCAGACCCTTACAGCACTGTGCAACTTCTGCCTGACCTGTCCAAGCACACATTGCAAGCTAGGCGTAACCTCTCAACTGTTACTAAGGCATTGCGAAATTACCAGATACAACACAAATGGAGATACCCTGCTACTCTCCTAGTGACACGCAACGGTTCTACAACCTCTATCAAGTCCTTGGATGACGGCATCGCAATGCTCAGGAGCTGGAATATCCTACCTGCGGACCAACCTTCCGCCCCTGATTTCTCTCCTCTGTGCCCAGTGGAAACTGAGTGGCAGGTAGCTTCCCACAAAAGGCCCTCCAGGCCTTCTTCAAAACAAGCTAGCCCTAATCACTATTGAAACTCACGGACTATATTCCCGGCCTCCGAAAGATATTCTTTCTCTTGGCCCTCTCTTGGAGGTTTCTCGCTCCCGGGCTGCCGAGACAGTCCTTTTTTTACCTTTTATTATTTTTTTTGGTTCCTTTCTACTTTGTTTCTCTCAGCAACTATGAGCATCCTGACTATTTTGGTTCTCTTTGGCTCGCACTTCACCGTTGACTTAGCACCCACGTTTACGGTTGCGATCTAATGGAAAACTGTTATGACCATTAAACTACTATCTATAAATTCTAATGGCCTGAACCATCCAGCTAAGAGATGGTCCTTGTGGAATGAAGCTACTGTGCATAAAGTGGACGTGCTTGTGGTACAGGAAACCCACTTTCAGGCGGACAATCAGCCCAAGTCTACACATCGGGACTTCTCACAGATTCTTTTTGCCTCCAGTACCGAGAAGAAAAGAGGAGTTATGCTGGCATTCAGGACCCCCCTCAAGGTTCGCATACTTACTACTCACTGTCTCTGATCCGGACGGCAGGTTTCTCATTGTGATATGCGAACTCAGTGACCTTCCGATTACCCTGGTTAACGCGTATGCTCCCAACTCTCATCAGCTCTGTTTTTTGCGGAGATTGTTCATGCAAGCATCTAAACTTAAGAAGGGTCATTTATTATTCTGTGGAGACTTCAATACTGTTGTCGATCCTGGGTTGGACACTTCGGCGTCCCCCCAGGGCCGACAACAGTCCTTGAGTGGCTTTCTACATACTGAACATTTGTACGATGTCTGGCGGTGTCATCATGCTACTGAGCGAGACTACTCCTTTTTTTCCTCCAGGCACCATTCATATTCTCGCATTGATTTGTTTATTGTCAATATGTTTCTATTGAACAGGTCGTCCTCCTCCATGGTTGAAGACATCACATGGTCTGACCATGCCGCGGTGACTTTAACTGTGGCCGAGAACACCCGGGCTCCGGTTCCTATATTTGGACTCGCGGATGCTTCAGGATAAGCATTGTCAGGCCCATGTGATTAAACAGCTCAAGGATTTTTTGGACATTAACACATCCTCTGTGTCCGACCCGTGGGTGCTGTGGGGTGCACAAAAAGCCTTCATCAGGGGGGTGTGCATCCAGCAGCAGGCGCAGCTTCGGAGGCAGAGGACAGAAAAGATATCTTCCATCACGCAAAAAATCCACGATTTAGACACAATTAATAAACTAAAACCTACTACTGCCACCTCTCTGGCCCTCAGGCTCTTGCTGATAGAACAATCAGATAAATATTTTCGCTGCCTAAAACAAAAATACTATAGTCAGGCGAATAAAGCTGGTAAGTTTTTAGCTCAGCAGGTCAAGCGCAGACAAGCGAAATCTAGAATCCCCTACCTGATTGACCCCTCTACGGGAGCAAAAATTAGTCACCCGAAAGCAATTGCAGATGAGTTTGCAGAGTTCTACGGAGCCCTGTACAATCTCTGCAATAATCCATCCGAACACCAACCGCTGCAGGAAGATATTGACCGCTTCCTCGCTGCTGTGTCTCTCCCGTCCCTATCGGAACAACAGCTGCAATTTCTAAACACACCAATTACGGTGGCGGAGATTCAATCCAGTATCTCTTCCGTGCCGAAAAGGCAAATCCCCAGGCCCAGATGGCTTCTCCAATGAATTCTATCAAATTTTCCATCAACATTTGACCCCTACAATGTCAGCGGTTTATAACAAAGCAATGCAAACCTCTTCTCTGGCTGCAGACATACTAAGTGCCCATATAGTAACACTGCCTAAACCAGGCAAGGACCCAACCACACCAGCAAATTTCCGTCCCATCTCACTTCTAAACTCGGGCGCTAAAATCTATGCCCGCGTCTTGTCCAAACGCATTCAGTCAGTTTTACCAACATTAGTTCATAGGGACCAAATGGGTTTTACGCCCGGCAGACAAACATCGGATACCACGAGAAGACTCTTAGGCATATCGCACTTGGCACATATCACCAAAACCCCTTCCATTTTCCTCACTCTTGACGCCGAAAAGGCCTTTGACCGGGTACATTGGGGATACATGAGGGCTGCTTTGCGAAAGTTTGGATTTACGGGACCCATACTATCTGCTGTCATGGCTTTGTATTCTTCCCCATCGGCACAAGTGTACAGCTCCGGTATACTCTCTAAGAACTTCCTCATCTCGAATGGCACTAGGCAGGGCTGCCCCTTATCTCCCACAATTTTTAATTTGATTATCGAGCCCCTGGCGGAGACTATCCGTTCTCATCCCCTTATTCAGGGTTTCCAACTGCCGTCCTACCACCATAAGATCAACCTATTTGCTGACGACATCATTTTGATGCTGACCCACCCAGATAGTTCACTGCCAGCAGCGTATGCCACACTCCAATCCTTTAGTAGGGTTTCGTTTTATAAGCTCAATGCGTTTAAATATACAGTCCTCAATGTTGGGGTCCCGGCCCCAATTCAATCCACCCTCCAACTATCCATACCAATACCTTGGTCTACTGACAGTATACATTACCTGGGCATAGACTTGCCAGCCAACCCGTCCAAACTGCTTTGGGCCAATGTACACAGATTGGTTACAAAGATCGCCAATGACCTGTCCCATCTATGCCACCCACACTTATCCTGGAGTGGTAGACTCGCCTCATACAAAATGTTCATTTTACCTCAAATACTGTATTTGTTTAGAGCACTCCCCGTCCCTTTCCCGGCCACTCACCTAGCCACATTCTCTAAGCAAATGGCAGCCTATATCTGGAGCGGTAAGCAGCCTTGTTGCGCCTTATCGATCTTGATTAGGAAAAAACAATACGGAGGTGCATCTGTTCCCAACATACCCACATATAACTAACGTATAACGTAACTGGCAAACAGCCGCAGAATCGCCTATATGGGTGGACTTGGAGAGAGACACAGCTCCTGTTTCGGATCTTAGAATTCTACTACTGAGGGACAAATGGCGGGAATGGGACGTTTCCAAACTTTTGCCTGCCATACAAGCATCTATGCGAGTGCGGCGCCGCTCTCCAGGTCCATTGAATGAACGCGACGTCCTCCATATATCTACTCTACCGACGGAGTTCCTAGGTATCTACCTCTCTGACTTACCCATACAGTTGCTGATTCACAGGAATCTTACCTCCATTAACTCATTTTATAATGCTAGATCTCTTCTGTCAGCGTCAGACCTAATTCGCAAACACAACCTGCCAAGCTGTACATATTACCACCTACTCCACATTATTCACTTCTTATCAAAATACCCTCTTCGGAAACTCCTCGTTGATGGCAAGGTGTGGGACCTCCTCACTACGTCATTCCCTAAGCCCCCTAAGCTTTCACACTACTATGACATCTTGTTGGATAATACTTCCTTTCACAAAACCACCCATATGTTCAAGTGGGATAGGGACTTGGGCACAATATTTTCTATTCAACACTGGAGACGGGAAATACTTGCGATTTACCAATTCACCCATTGTGCGAATCATTGGGATATAAATAGATGGTATTATACTCCCTTTCGCTTAGCAGGGTTCTTGCCTTCCTACTCCTAATTGTGCTGGCGGGATTGCTCCCAGGTGGGGACTTTGGTACATGTATTATGGTCCTGCCCATCATCATTAACCAGTTATTGGAAAAATGTTTTCTCATATATATCAACTCATACTGGTTGCATACTGTCACCGTCACCGACCTTGGCTCTGTTACACCTAGGTATACATGACATTCCAACTCAGTATAGGCCCTGGGTCACTCATGTACTCCTGGCCGCTAGGACTGTTGTCTTGTGCAAATGGAGGAGCTTGGAAGCCCCGAACCTACAGGAGGTAGTTCTATTACTCAAAACAAATTACCAATTTGAGAAAGCTATTGCAATTAATCACATGCAGCTACAATCCTTCAATGATCATTGGGATTTTTGGGCTTTAGCATAACTTCATATATACATTAGAGTGAGTTAACACTGATTGCCAAATTTAATCCTTGTGTCTAATGTTAATTGTATCTATGATGCTCTGAGATCTTTGTTGTCTATTTTTCTTGTATCTGTAATGGCGCTACATTTGTTGTTGAGAAATGTTCATCGCTTATTTCTTTGTTATGCCTTATACTCTAATAAAAATATATTTGAAAAAAAAAAATGCAAATCTGATTATCCTGTAAGGTAAGTAAAAGTCAGAAGACCTTGTCTGCATACTTTAAATATTTGAAGAAGCAGTGTCAATACTATAGCCAGACAACAAGCATTTTTAGCAGAGATTAACAATGGCAACCTCTAGGTTTCTTCATGACAGGTTTCCGATAATATGGCTGAACTTAAAGGAAAAAAATGGCTTTGAGGACAATGTCTTTGGAGGAATGTGGTAGGTTGGTAAAAATTTGCTATGCGATAGATAACGTAGTCACTGGTACAGATGGCCTTGCGGTTCGCGGCGAATTTTGCTTGTTCGCAAATTTCGCAAAAAGTCGGACTTTTGCCGATGTTCGCGAATATGTCCCTGCCGCCATTTTCTTTTTCATTCAGAAGAACTTTGACCCATGACACAGCCGTCAGGTGGAACGGGACAGCCAATTGAAACATTCCAGCACATGGACAGTCCCCCTACCCTATAAATAGACCCAATCTGGCGGCCATTTCACATTCCGCTTTCTGCCAGTGTAGGGAGAGGTCTGCTGTGCTCATCAGGGAGAGTTTGCTAGACACATGTAGCGCTGTGAAGATCCACAAAAGTCCTTTTGAGGGATGGTATTTCGGTATAGGTCTAGTATCTTTTGAGCTTAGGGAGAGGTATCCTGTGGTTGCTGTAGGGGCAGTTAGAGATCGGCTGCAGTCACACACAAATCGCTTTGTGAATGTCCACAAAAGTCATTTAAAATGCTCCAATGTCGTTTTAGGGTCTATTACAGTCTCTTTACTATAGGGCCTACTAAGTATCCTGTGGTTGCTGTAGGGGCAGTAAGAGATCGGCTGCAGTCACACACAAATCGCTTTGTCAATGTCGACAAAAGTCATTTAAAATGCTCCAATGTCGTTTTAGGGTCTATTACAGTCTCTTCACTATAGGGCCTACTAGGTATCCTGTGGTTGCTGTAGGGACAGTTAGAAATCGGCTGCAGTCACACACAAATCGCTTTGTCAATGTCCACAAAAGGCATTTAAAATGCTCCAATGTCATTTTAGAGTCTATTACAGTCTCTTTACTATAGGGCCTACTAGGTATCCTGTGGTTGCTGTAGGGGCAGTTAGAGATCGGCTGCAGTCACACACAAATCGCTTTGTCAATGTCCACAAAAGTAATGTAAAGGGCTGCAAATTTTTTGGTATTGCTGTGCAGTGCACTAAAAAGGGGGGGGGGGTAATCCACAGTATAATATACTTTGTAGAAAGCATATTATAGTGGATTAGTACTATTATTGTGCACTGTGCAGCATTGTGACAGGTGTGGTGGTGAGACTGAGCGTTTCTGCAGCAACACTACACACAGTGACAAAAAAACTTGTATTATGTATTATAACTGGTGTGATAGACCAATTGCCCCCCCCATGCCACATATTGAAGTGGGGTGTTATCTGAGTAAACTTTTTCAAGTGTGTCATGCAACAATATTGCCTAGTTTGCTGAGTGAAGTCTGGTACACACAGCGCCAAACTCACTGGCCAATTTTTTGAACTGGTGTGCTACACTAGTACTCCCCCCCCCCAATGCCACATATTAAAGTGGGGTGTTATCTGAGTAAACTTTTTCAAGTGTATTTGCGTCCTGCAACAATATTGCCTCTTTTGCTGAGTGAAGTCTGGTACACACAGTGCCAAACTCACTGGCCAATTTTTTGAACAACTGGTGTGATAGACCAGTGGCCCTCAATAGCACATATTGAAGCAGGGTCTTATTTAACAGTATACTTTTCTAAGATTGTATTTTAGTCCTGCAAAAATTTTGCCTCTTTTTCTGTGTTAACTGTGCTACTACTGGCCAATTATTTGTAGAACTGGTATGATAAGCCTGTGGCCCCCCAATACCACAGATTGAAGCGGGGTGTTATCTACACAGACACATGGTCTAGCAAACACGGGCAGGGAATATACAGGCCGACACTTACGGTTCTGTATACTGTGAACGCCTACCATACCTCTAGCCGTCAAAAACTAAGTATTTTACTGTCAGTTCAAACAATGTGAGCTAATTTTTGCAGCCTATACAGGCCGACACTTACTTCGGTATACTGTGTGAATGCCTAATGCACCTTCAGCCACGGAATACTACATTCTTAGCTGTCAGGTAAACCCATGTGGGCTATTTTTGGTGCCTTTTATGGCCGACACTTACTTCTGTTACCTGTGAATGCCTAATGTACCTTCAGCCACAGAATACTACGTTCTTAGCTGTGAGGTAAATGCATGTGGGTTAATTTTTGGGGCCTGGAATGGCCGACACTTACTTCTTTATCCTGTGAATGCCTAATTTTTCAGACTGGAAATGAAAAACAATGGGTCTGTAAAGGTTCTGCCAAATTGTGGAATGGATGCGGACCCATTTTACAGATGTGTGAATGGACCCTATATGTATTAGACAATGTATTTACCAGCTGCTGTCAGTTCTGGCTGATTTATGAAAAAAAGAAAATATATTTTTTGCTGTATAAAAAAAAAAAAAATTTAGGGCAACTTTTTTGATTGCAATACTTCTGTTATGACATTGTCCATGTGCTGGGACTATTTAGGCACAGCTAGTACGTCTTTTGTGGCTGCAAATATGACCTAAAGGTTTTTAAAGTTCGCCTCCCATTAAAGTCAATGGGGCCCGTCGCGAACTCGTGGTTCACAGACTTTTGAGAAAATTTGAGGCTGGCGTTCGCGAACCACCCTGGCCTATGTTCGCCCATCACTAGTCACTGGAGCACACTTCATACCACTGAAATAGAAAATATCTTACCTGCTCTGTGTACTTCAAACCAATCTTGGAAATGGATTGCTCACCCTTGCCTGCTCTTCCCACCTTCCACAGGCATCGGATAACAAATTCCATGATTATTTTGGAATAACTACGTTAGTTAAATCTATTCACATTATATGAACTATCTACTGTACATTGGTACATGAATGTAATCCAATTTAGGGAACGGTATTAGGTTTTCTCTTCCCAATTTAATTCTACTTTGTCTTTCCCGTTTCTACAGATCTAAGATCTATTTTCTTATTTTTGTGTTTACATTAACCTCAGGACATGTGAAGATTAAGTTTGGTTACATAACTGCCACATTATTAATAACCTCTATTAAATGGTACATTGTAAATAGAAGTGGTTAACGTAGCTATTGTAAAGCAGTCATGTAAAAGTATTGGTGTGCTTCTAAATGTAATGTTGTAAACACAAGTATTTTTTGTAGCCTTCTGTCTTTTGGTCTTACATTTACACATAACCAGTACTGAGCACAAAATCGCCAGGGGCCACAGGAAGTGGGGGCAGTGGGCACACCTACTGCATATTATATAATAAGTCTATTGTGAATGCACAATATGTAAAATGCTGCGTAAATTGTTGACAAAATATATAGTATATATATATATATATATATATATATATATATATATATATATATATATATATATATATATATATACACTGTATATATTAAATACATCAATAAATAAACAAATACATACATAAATAAATACATGAATAAAAGAGTAACATTGACAAGTCACACTCTAAAAAGCCATTTGAGGAACTATGAAACATGGTCATCAGGGCCAATAAAGTGTGATTTGCATTTTTTGTTGCATGCATACAATGGATATTGTACAATATAAGTATTTTGGATCTTAATAAAATATCTGTGAAGGGGACATTTAACCCTATTTCCCCTAAATCTCATTAGTATGGCATTTATGGTGGAATCTAATTTGACAAAGGAACATGTAGTAGAGCAATGATGATTCATTGTATTGTGTGCCCCGGGCTATTTTCAGTTCATCAGTCCCCCCCACTAGATTAATGGGATAATATACAAGAATGTATAATGTATAATATTAAAACAAGGCTTTCAGTTACAAAGAATGTGAATATTTTTGTGTATGATTGATTATCTTAACAGAAGCTTTACTCTGAAGGATAGAAAGACTGGCATTGCTAAAAGAAAGTCTAAAGACTGGCAAAGCTGAAATTTACTTAACCACTTTAATACAGGGCACTTCCCTCCCTTCCCGCCCAGGCCAATTTTCCCCTTTTAGCGCTGTTGCATTTTGAATGACAATTGCGCGGTCATGCAACACTGTACTTACACCAAATTTATATCATTTTCCCCCCACAAATAGAGCTTTCTTTTGGTGGTATTTGATCACCTGTGCGATTTTTACTTTTTGTTAAACAAATAAAAAAAGACAGAAAAGTTTGAAAAAAAAAAAAAATTTTTTGTTTATGTTATACAATTTTGTAAATAAATAAGTTTTTTCCTGCACTGATGAGCACTGATGAGACTGCACTGACAGGCACTGATGAGGAGGCAATGATGGGGTGGCACTGATGGGGTGGCACTGATAGGCGGCACTGATAGGCGGCACTGATAGGCACTGATATGTGGCACTGATAGGTAGCACTGATATGCAGCATTGGTGGGCACTGATAGGCGACACTGCTGGGCACTGATAGGTGGCACTGACGGGCACTAATGGGCACTGATAGGCAGCACTGGTGGGCACTGATTGGCAGCACTGATTGGCACTGACGGGCGGCACTGATGGGCACTAATGGGCACTGATAGGCGGCACTGGTGGGCAATAATGGGCACTGGTGGGCGACACTAAAGGATGGCAATGATGGGCACTTGTGGGCAGCACTGATAGGGAGGACACTAGTGGGCATCACTGATGGGGAGGGCAATGGGGGGCTCCCTGAGCCCTGATCACCATCCCTGGTGGCCATAGTGGGCATCCCTGGGGTCATAGTGGGCATCCCTGGGGTCATAGTGGGCATCCCTGGTGGATCTAGTGGCATCCCCCCCCCGAGGGTCTGCACTGGTAATCAATGATCTGATTACCAGTGCCTACCCCCCCCCTGTCAGGGGAGCCGCCCAGAGCGGTGTTATCCTGCCGCCGTCATATAACGTCCGGTCAGGATAACACAACCACATTCCCGCCGTCAATTTGTAATAGGGCGGGCGGGAAGTGGTTAAGCTGGCCATAGATAGGTCATTTTAATTTTTTTTTTCATTCAGTCAGCAGGCTTAACGAAAAAATAAAATAAAAATACATATTCCTCCATCCAAACAAATGAGGTGTTTAAAGGAATTCCCACCCCAGCTGGGACATTGTATTCTGACAGTGGAGAATCCCTTAAAAGGGCATAGAAAAAGTGACATTCTGTTAAATGTTTTTATTAGAATTTTCACAATTACAAAGTAATGAAACATATTCCGAAGTCAACATACAGAAATCAGAAATAGAAGTAATTACATCAGACAGGTGATTTTGGGTAACATGAAGGCGATATCGAGGGAGAGCATTGTAAACAATTGCTAGTTGACTGTTAGTAAATATGCAGTAGGGGACTTAGGGTTTGTCCAACTACCCAGACAACCCATCTGGGAACAAACTGTGTCTGGGGAGTAGACCAACCCATTCTACAATATATACTGTTTCCCCCAAATCTTGATGGTTTTACTAGAGGATAATATTTGACAAAGTTATTTAAGTAGAGTCTTAGTGAACCATAATATATACACAGCAGTACAGTAAACCAACATAATTGTATATGCCATTGCAGGGCTTTTTTTCTCAGAAAATAGGTGCAGGAACTCAACCACGACCCCCCCCCCCAAAACCCCCTCCCTAAATTGGTCAAAATTTCACTAAGTGGGAGGGTCTTAAAGGGCATTAAATACCAGGAATGCATTATTTACAGAGTGCAGAGTTCAGGGGTGTTCTACATGCAGAGTTCGGGAGTGTGCTACGTACATAGCGCAGAGTTCAGGGGTGTGCTGCATACAAAGTTCAGGGGTCGGTAAAACACAGAGTTCATCCTTCTTCCACAGCTGCTTAGTTTTGCATCTTCCATCCACATCTCTCTTTCAACCATCTTCTTCTCTAGTTCTTCCCCTCACACGGTAGATGGCTTAGCCTCTCTCACTTGCAGAGAGTTCCTCCAGTGGGGGTGTCAGCATCCGCACTGCACCCCAGGCACCCGCATCTCCTTTGTCCTCATACTGCACTTGAAAAACACAGGAAGTCAGACCGCTGTGCTTGAGTGATAGTGGTGAGAAGGGACCAGAGGGCCTGAGCTAAAGGTGGTGGAACTGAGTTCCACCAAGTTCCAGCTGAAAAATAGCCCTGTGCTATTGAATGTCAGCAGGAGAATCTTAGCTAAATGAGGGGCCCTTTTCTATTTTGCCAAATACTCCGTTCCTTATTGCATTTTTCGCTTGTCATACCTATTGATGCTATCATGTGTTCAATTGTTGTGTTATGTCCATTCTTTATATCTTTGAGATATTAAGGACTGGGGGGATTTCCAACTTTCTAGGATCAAGAGGCGTGCTGCTAGTAGTATGTGTGAGATATCTGTGCTTTGCCATGATGGGAAGGTGTCAATGCCTAGGTTTAAGATTGCTAGAGCAGGATTGGGTTTAGTTATGATTCCAGTTCAGGTGGAAATTAAGCGGAATACCAGGTTTCAGAAGCTAGTAAGGTTAGGGCAGGACCATAGAGAGTGAAGAAGGTTTTTGACTAACCCACAATTGCGCCAACACAGACGTGACTAGAAGGTGGACATTTTAGCTAGCCTATAAGGAGTGTAGTACCAGCAATTTGTAATTTTCATAGAGTTTCATAGAGTTCTTGATGCCCCGAGCAATGAGAAGCCTGCGATACTGAGCTGCCTTCCATTAATCAGGTGAGAAGGAGTCTTTGACATCTTTTTCCCTCTTAACCACTTCAGCTCTGAAAAGTTTTACCCCCTTAATGACCGGCCATTTTTTGTGATTTGGCACTGTGTTACTTTAACTAACAATTACACGGTCGTGCGACACTGTGCCCAAATACAATTGATGTCCTTTTTTTTTTTTACCACAAATAGAGCTTTCTTTTGGTGGTATTTGATCACCTCTGCGGTTTTTAGATTTTGAGTTATAAACAAAACAAGAGAGACGATTTTGAAAAAAAACACAATATTTATTTTTTTTACATTTTTTACTTTCTGCTATAAAACATTCCCAATATAAAAATCTAATTTTTTCATCAGTTTAGGCAAATTTGTATTCTGCTACATATTTTTGGTAAAAAAAATCCCAAAAAGTGTATTTTTATTGGTTTGCGCAAAAGTTATAGCATTTAAAAACTATGGGATAGATTTTTGGACTTTTTATTTTTGTTTTTATTAATAATGGCAGTGATCAGCGATATTTAGCAGGACTGCGACATTGTGGCGGACAGATCTGACACTAAGTGACACTTTTTGGGACCAGTGACATTAATACAGTAATCAGTGCTAAATAATATGCACTGTTACTGTATAAATGACACTAGCGGGGAAGGGGTTAATACTGGGGGTGATCAAGGGGTTAAATGTAGGAGGAGAGACGCCTGCTTTGTTTACATAGGCAGGTAGCTCTCCTGTCAGTTTCTCTGAAGATCGCGGGAGGCTAGCGCCAATCGAGCCGCTCCTCCCACGGTCTGGCTCCTGCTGTGTCTAATCACGCCGAGACCCCGTACACATAATCACATAGATTTGCCACAGTAAATCTGCGTGGGACGGTCTGCAAGTGGTTAAGCTTAGTATCCAATTTGCTAAAGGAAATTTTGCTTTGCAACAGGTTTTATAACAGGGAGATAGCCTTGGGTTTAAGCTTGGGTGAGAGGAAGAACTACCATGCTTTAGGGTGCAATTCAAATTTGGGTATGTGGTGTTCATTCAAGAAATGCAGCAATCTTAAGCAGGAGAATTGCAGTTGGGTGGATAGTTGGTATTTGGTGGTCAGTTCTTCCAGGCTAAGAGGTGAATTTCCATCTGAAAAATCTTCTAGACCAAGAATGCCTTGTGCGTTTAGTGCTTTAGTTGATAAGATAGGGATCAGGGTTTCAACAATTTGGATTTTAGGGGATATCGGATAAGTGGTGCGGTGGGGAGATTTTAGTTTATTGATGTGTCCCCATGCTAGCATAGAGGCTTGGGTGAGGAGTGGGATGTCTTTAAGGGTAGGTTGTTTACGCATGTCAGCTAGTAAAAGCATTTTTAAATCTCTGCCTGAAACCAGGGCTTCTTCCAACCTTACCCTTAGAGGAATCCCGTCTGAGGAGAACCAATGTTTAATTTGGTCCAGATGAGCTGCTCAATAATAATCTTTTAAGTCTGGTATGCCCACACCACCCATCGAGCTATGCTTAATAAGAATGGAGTGAGAATATCTGGCACTCTTGCCTTTCCATAGAAATTTCTTAAGGCCACTCGACAAGGATGTTATATAATAGTTTGTTATGGGGATGGGCAGGTTTCTGAAGACATACAGGATTTGTGGAAGGATGAACAGGCTCTTGAGTGGGAGGAAGTTGTTAGGGTTATGCCTAGATATTGGATACGGTCATAACTCTAGGAAAAAGGTAAGAGTTTTTGGAGGGATTTTACGTCCTTTCTGACCCCCAAGTCGAGGCTTAGAGATTTTGTTGCATTGACCTTGTAAAATGAAATATTGCCAAAGGCCTTTGACACTGTTCCCCACAAACGCTTACTGTACAAACTAAGGGGGGTAGGTATGGACCATAGGGTGAGTACCTGGATAGAGAACTGGCTCCAGGGGAGAGTCCAGAGGGTGGTGATTAATGGGGAGTACTCGGATTGGGTGGGTGTGGAAAGTGGGGTCCCCCAAGGTTCTGTCCTGGGGCCAATCCTGTTTAATTTATTCATAACTGATCTAGAGGAGGGGATATCGAGTACAATCTCAGTATTTGCGGATGATATCAAACTAAGCATGCCAATATCTTCTATGTAGGGTGTGGAAACCTTACAAGCGGATCTGAACATAATAATGGGGTGGGCAGATGAGGTTTAATGTTGAAAAATGTAAAGTAATGCACTTGGGCGTCAGAAACATGAAAGCAAGTTACTCACTGGGGGGTATACCTGTGGGTGAGTCTAGGATGGAAAAGGACCTGGGGGTACTGGTAGACAGCAGGCTTGGCAGTGGCATGCAATGCCAAGCCACTGCAAGCAAAGCCAACAGAATACTAGCATGTATAAAAAAAGGGATTCATTCCAGAAATAAATAGATTATTCTGTCACTGTACAAGATTCTGGTCCGGCCACATCTGGAGTATGCTGTCCAGTTCTGGGCACCGGTCCTCAGGAAGGATGTGCTGGAACTGGAGAGAGTACAGAGAAGGGCAACAAAAATAATTAGGGGAATGGAGAACTTCGGCTATGAGGAAAGACTACTGAAGCACTAAACTAATTCTCTCTGGAGAAGAGACGATTGAGGGGGGATATGATATCAATGTACAAATACTGTACTGGCGACCCTAGCATAAGGAACAAACTTTTCAGAGAAAGGGAATACAATAAGACACGTGGCCACTCACTGAAACTAGAGGAAGAACGGTTTAACCTTAAAATACGTAAGGGGTTCTTCACTGTCAGAGCAATAAGGATGTGGAATTCTCTTCCACAAGCAGTTGTATCAGCAGGGAACATCGATAGTTTCAAAAAACTATTAGATGGGCACCTTAAAGACCACAACATACAGGGGTATACAATGTACAGTTAACGGCAAACACAAGCACATCATAGGTTGAACTGGATGAATTGATGCCTTTTTTCAACCTCAAAAACGATCTAACTATGTAACTATGAGTTATTATTTGCTGGACGGCTGGGAGCAATGACTGTGGAGTAGTCACGAAGAGGATAATGTCATTGGCAAACAAGTTTATTTTGTGTGTGGTATTCTGGAGCTGAAAGCCACTTAAAGCTGAGTTGGACATGGGCATCCCTGTCTAGTGTCATTGGAAGTTTCAAATTGTTTGGATAGTATACCCAAAGCATTAACCTGGGCAGATGAGCTAGAGTACAGGGCCATGATGGCTGTTAGAATTAGACCTTGGAATCCAACTTTCTGCAGTACCATTTTCATATACAGTATAACCAGTTTATTCTATCGAACACCTTCTCTGCATCAATTGCTTACAGCAGAGAGGGTGTTTGAGTTTTTTATGCGTGGTGTATGATGTCTATGACTCTCCTGGTTACATCCGATGCTTGTCTTCCAGAAACAAAACCTGTTTGATCTTTTTTTAACAGTGATGGAAGTACCCTCATCAAGTGCATAGCCAGGAGTTTTGCATATATTTTGGTGTCAGAGTTTAATAGTGAGATCGGGCAGAAGTTGGCTGGTGTTACCGGGTCTTTCCCAGGTTTGGGTAAGGTGACCACAAGAGCTCTCAGCATTTTAGAGAGAAACAGTGATTTGTTGGCTGCTGTGTTAAAGACATCTTTTAGATGGTGTGTTAATGTGGGACCAAAGACCTTATAATATTCATTAGGCAGGCCATTGGGGCCAGGTGATTTGCCGTTGGGAAGAGCCTTAATTGTTCTGGCTTTTTCAGGGCCTGAGATAGGGGTATTGAGTTCCTTGAGCTGAGCACCTGACAGAGTAGGGAAATTTAATAGAGGATAGAAATTTTTGAATATCTGGGGGGGGGGGGGTGGGTTGTGGGGTGTTGGGGTCACCCCAGAGATTGTATAGAGCCCAATAATATTTTGTGAACTTATCTATCTCCTTTGGGTTGGTGATGTAGTGTTTGACAGTGGGGGGAATTAAGTGTGAAATCCTAGATCTCGTCTGTATGGATATAAGTTTGTTTGCTAAATATTTCCCTGTCTTATTGGCCCCTGCATAATGATTTAGTTTGATGTAACGCAGGTGTTTTTCATACTGGTTTATAAGGTATATCCTCAACTCTTCTCTCAGTTTTTTAAGGGAGTGAGAGATAGTGGGTGTTTTTGATTCCTAGTGTGTAGATTTCTGACAACAGTTTATTGAGTTTTGAGGCATAAGCCTTTTTAAGCCTGGCACCCTGTTAAATGCAAATGCCTCTGATAAAGCCTTTGTGAGCTTTATCAGAGATTAAAGGGATCAGATACTGAGGGAGTTATTGGCAAAGAATTCTCTGAGATGCTGAGAGATGGTCTCAGATGGTCCTGTAAAATTTTGACATTACATTACCGTATTGATGATCTGTCAACCTTTTCCTGCTCCTCTATCAATACAGTTATTGCGGCATGGTCAGACCAAGTAATGTCCTTGATAGAGGAGGAAGACATTTTTTTGTAGTAGCTATTTGTCCGCCATGAATAAGTCAATGCAAAGAGTATGTATGGTGTCTGGAGGAGAAGAAAGTGTGGTCTCGCTCGTTAGCATGTTTACACCTCCAGACATCATACACCTCTTCAGCATGAAACAAATCTTCAAATCTTTTAGCGTGTGTGGTCGCCTTGGAGTTGGCGAGCTAGTGTCCAGAGTTGGATTGACAATCAAGTTGAAGTCCCTACAAATCAATACCCTCCCATACTTGACCTGAGCGATAAGCTTGAAGAGTCTCCACAGGAATCGCAATAGGTGGAAGTTCGGAGCATAAACTGATACCAAAGTATAGGGAGTGTTGTTAAGGGTTCCCTGTGATTATGATGTTGCGGCCCTCTTCATCAAGGTAGGAGTTTTTCAGCTAAATGTTGACTGATTTTCCAATAGACACCAGAACTTCACGTTTCTTCTCTAGTGTGCTTGCCAGAAATATGTGAGGATAGTCCCTGTGGGAGAATTTGGGTGTTGCAGCTTTGTGGAAGTGCAATTCTTCTGTGCAAACAATATCTGCTTTTGATTTAGATGCCTCTTGGATGCCTCTAATGAAAGCATTCAGCAGGATGGTTTAGACCCTTAACATTAATGGAGATACACTTCAATGGCATACTGATAGTTGTGAAGGATGTGGGCTGTGGTAGATCCAGGTATCAGGATATGCATTCAAACTGGTGACATTCCGTTGGTCCTCAAAGCGAGGTCCTGGGCAGGAGGTTGTAGTTAGGATATAAGCACTAACGTAAGGGCTTTGTATACAGAATCAGGGTTGTACCCTTGGTTGTACTTGTACTGCAGATCTTGGAATGTATAAGGGTAGCTGAACCATATAAACAAAAACAAAGAACTAATAAAAAGGTGTTCTCCAAAGAGAGACTGGCACAGCAAAGCTGCCTTAAGGTCAGATTAGGGGACATCAGGTTAGGAAGCCAAATCTAGACCCCAAGATTTGTTGGACATTTGTAGGTTGTGTCCTGAGCCTCCAGATTGAGATGAGGATTTCTTAGAGAATCTCTTTTATGAGACCGTTTTCCACTCTTGTTTCAGTGGATCTGGATGGAGAGGGAGAGAGGGCTGTGGCGTTGAATCAGGAATCATCCCCCATTGACGGAAAAGGGATAGACTCTCTTCTATAGTGAATATGATGGATGGGACTCCCTTGTGGGTGACAGATAAAGTGGCTGGGTGCCTCCATTTGTGGGTAATGTTGTGATTATGCAGGGCCTTCGTTTTTGTGGCCAGGTTTCTTCGTCTTTGCAGAGTGTGGCGTGACAGGTCTGGGAGTAATTGTAAGGTAGAATAGTGCTTCGGGAGACGTTCGGACTAGAGGAAGGCCGTCATAATTCTCTCTTTTGTCTGGTAGAAATGCTCTCGTAGTAGGACATCTCTGGGAGCATCCGTTGAGATGAACGAGGGTTTAGGCAGTCTGTGAATCCTATCTATTGATAGGTCAATGCCTAACATAATTGGTGCCAGATCTGAGAATAATTCTTGCACATAGTGAGGGAGATGAGATGCTGAGGCGGTCTCAGGTATGCCAGGTATCTTGATGTTATTCCTCCTGGACCTATCTTCCAAATCTGCCACTTTATCTTTCATCCATGCGATTTCATCTGTATTAACAGCATGGGCATCTACCATAGTGTTGAAGGATGCTGTATATTCACCTAGTTAGTTTTCCACCCTATCCACTCTGTCTCCTAACTGATGAATTTCAGTTTTTTAAGGAGATGAGCATCTCTTTAAGGGTAGTGTCTAAGATGGGCTGCCCTTGTGTGGGGAAGTTTATGAAGGGGTCTGCATGTTGGGCCATGGCTGAGGCCTGTGGCTGGTATGAAGCTCTAAGCTCCATGTTGAAGGCCTGTGTGAGCCTTGTGGGAGATACTGTGCAGGGTTTGGATTTCACGGGGCTCCTAGAGGAGGGAGAGGAGCTTCCAGAGGATTCCCCACTGCCTGCTGGGCTTGCTTGGTGCTGTTAAGGCATTCCGCTAGGGCCTTGCAGGGGATCGGGTGCCGCGGCTCATGTAGGCCACGTCTCCTGGCCGCCACCATTTTGTTGGAGACAAATGCCTACAGACTTAAAAAAGCCATTACTTTTGCGGAGTGTCGGCTGGTCATTTCTTTGGCGGGTCATCCCTCTTAGTCCCCGGCAAATACGGAGAGAAGATTGAGGTCCTTTAGGCTAGGATCAGCTCAGATGGAGGAGGATTATCTTGGGGCCTGATGGAGCCTCCTCAGAATGCGGCCATCCACGGTCGCCACCCCCCCTCCCCCGATAAAGCTATATTAAAGGCAATTTTTTAACATTTTTTCAAAATAACAAACATGTTATACTTATCTGCTCTGTGCAGTTGTTTTGCACAGAGCAGCCCCAATCCTGCTCTTCTTGGGTCTCCCTTGCTCCTCCCAACTGCGGGTGCCCCCAGAGCAAGGAGTTTTCTGTGCAGCACCCAAGCAGGCTCACTCCCCAGCTGCTGCCCTGGGTGTCCATTCACACACAGAGCCGTGACTCAGCCTTGCGCCTCTCTCTCTCCTCATTGCCTCACTGACTGTAAAGGACAGCATTTAGAGCCAATGGCTCCTGCTGCTGTCTCAGCTAATGAGGAAGGAGAGTCCCAGGAGAGCGAAGGCTCTTGTCACGTACCTGATCCGAGGCCGAGATGCAGAGAGGGCTCCCCTTGCGGCTGAGTGCGGCACACCCCTGGGGTTGAGACAGAGGGTGTAGCGCCCACAGAAGCACTGGCTGCTGGCAGGGTCCTGATGGTAGACAGGCGGTCTCTAGCAGAGTGCTGGGCAGGAATACACCGGACAGTCCAAGGAGGAACCAGGAACAACCAGGCAGTAGGTGTAAGACCGGCCGGGGGTCAAACACAGGCAGCTGCAACAGATGCAAGCCAAAGGTATAGTAGGGAAGCCAGAAGCAGACAAGTCCGTGGGGAAGCCAAGATCAGGTACTGGAGAGCAGGTAGACAGGAAGCAAGTCCGTGAGCCAAGCCGAGATCAGATAACAGGAGAGCCAAACTGGAGCAGGGACGGTCAGACGAAGCCGAGGGTCAAAGCCAGGAGAGAGAGCAGACAGGTCAGGAACAAGCCGGGTCAAACTGGAATCCAGGAAGTAGCAATGCACAGGAAACAGGAAGAGCTGAAGACAATCCAGCAATCTGATGGGCTGAGCAGAGCCCTTTTATAGGCCAGTGAATTAGTCTATGGCCTGAGTCCATTGCAGCCATGGGAAGTACTGGCAAAGTTGCCAGTTTGCAGCACAGCCATTTCACTGACCATGAGTCTATGGCCTGAGTCCATTGCGGCCATTGGAAGTACTGGCCTGAGTCACCAGTTGCAGCATGGCTGTTTCTCTGACAGCTCTTGTGCACGTCACTTGATCATGATGGGGATCTGGTAAGTTTTTTTTTGGGGGGGGGAGGCTGCTGCACACAGATGGTAAAAAACCTTGAATCTTTAGAACAACTTTAACCACTTTAAGACCAGAAGGATTTGCCCCCTTCCTGACCAGGCCCTATTTTGCTAATCGGCACTTCGTTAATTTAACGGACAATTGCGCGGTTGTGCGACACTGTACCCAAATAAAATTGACGTCCTTTTTTTTCCCACAAATAGAGCTTTCTTTTGGTAGTATTTGATCACCTGTGCAATTTTTATTTTTTGCTCTATAAACATAAAAAGGGCGACAATTTTGAAAAAACAATATTTTTCACATTCTGCTATATGACATTCTCAAAAAAAAAAATAAAAAAATTAAAATTTTTAACATTTTAGGCCAATTTTTTTTTCTGCTACATATTTTTGGTGAAAAAAAATCACAATAAGCGTATATTGATTGGTTTGCGCAAAAGTTATTGCGTCTACTAACTACGGCAAAGATTTATGTCATTTTTAATGTTTTTTTTTTTGTTTTACTAGTAATGGCGGCGATCTGCATTTTTTTGCGGGACTGCGACATTGCGGCGGACAGATCGGACCCCTTGACAGACATCCTTGATAGTTTTGGGGGGACCAGTGACATTACTACTACTACAGTAATCAGTGCTAAAAATATGCACTGTTACTGTAATAATGACACTGGTAGGGAGGGGGTTAACATTGTGAGTGATCAAGGGGTTAAATGTAAGCCTAGGGGAGTGATTCTAACTGTGGGGGGACGTGGCTTGTGAAATGACCATAGAGACATGTGATCCTATATAGAAGGATCACATGGGGTCTATGATCATTCCAGGGAGAAGAATGGTCAGCTGTGTTTAAAACAGCTGACCTTTCTTCTCTCTCAGCAGGGAACGATCACAGGTGTCAGGTGGCAATTGGAGCTGCCTGCCCGCTGCATTGGCTTCCCCGCTGACGAGAGGGGACAAGAGCGGCGCACGCTCGCCCCCTAGCCTCCTGCAATGAGAGCGATGTACAGCTACGGTGATTTGCCTGGGAGGGGCTGCCTGCCGCCGTATAACTGTGGCGAGTGGTCGGGAACAGGTTAAATAAGATGGCTGCAACCACTGATTAAAAAAAAGTTTTCCAGCGTACCCATTTGACAAAAGTTAATCTGACAATCAACTTCTGCTGAGCAGGGGAGGCCATATATGGATTGAGATATGCCTGGTCCCCGCTAAACTGGCTGAATAGATTGTTTGGACCAAGCTAGCACAAATGGCCTATTTCCTTCACTAAGAAATGTGGCTGCTCTCAGCACTGTATAAGCTGTATGTAACATCAGCTGTTCCAGCAGCGGTACGGGGACTTCCTATCTCTTGCTGCAACAAACTTGAGTCTCTTTGAGCACTGCTCAGCCATTCACAGGACACCTTCTATTTTTCTGAATGAATACAATGCTTCCTCTGAGTGGTCAAGGTGGAAAGACAGGTGGGTGACATCAAGATCTCTACCTCACCAATCAAAATACAAGGTTCATGAGTCTGTTGCTCAAATAGACTAAGTTTTGTTTCTGCAGCCAACAGGAAGTCCCTGTACCGCTATCAGAACACAACGCTGTATACTTTATGTAGCTGATTTTATATACAGTTTATACAATGATGACTGCAGACACGGAAATAGCCTATTTGGGCCAAACTATTTAAATACCACATAAGCTGGAGTTACGCTTTAAGACACCATGATTTATGACCTGCAGCTGAATTCTAATAATAGCTTAACAGCTGTGAAGCAAGAAGAAGAAAAGCAGAAAATAGATACTGGAATGTATAACTAAATTAAAATGCAATCATTTCATTTATTTTGCGTTGGTTAAATTTCTGAACCGTAAATATGTTGATTTTTAAAATGCAGAGAATACCAATCTCATATTATATGCACAAAGCATTATCATCACTAACAGAAGTGAGATAGATACAGACACAAGTAACCTTTAAGAACCCACAAGTAATTCTATGTGATATATTGGAATGCACTTTGGCAGTATTATCACTAAACTGTCAGGTATGTCTGTATTATTCCCACTTAAACAGTGATAGATGGAAGTATTATTTTGGCGAGTGTCTTTGGTTACATTTGTATAATAAAATAATTGAATTCGGAAAGGAGTTTGCTCATGTTAAAAGACATGAGTTTTTCTAGTAGTGCTTACAAAGTGTTACAAAATGAATTCTACATATTAAAATAAGTGTTTAGGAAGTCATTCCTTCTCTATGTAAGAAATAAATTATAATGAAACTTGGTATTACATCCTCAGCATAATTTAGCTTAAAGTGATGTGGTCCAGAAATATTTAGACAGAACAAGGGTGGATAAAGTGCCTGGACCAGATGGCATCCACCCACGCATCCTAAAAGAATTGAGCGCTGTAATTTCTAAGCCTTTGTTTCAAATTTTTAGGGACTCGTTAAGGACTGGAATAGTACCATTGGATTGGCGTAGGGCCAATGTGGTGCCTATATTTAAAAAGGGATCAAAGTCTTTGCAGAGTAACTATAGACCTGTTAGTTTAACTTCTATAGTCGGGAAGATATTGGAGAGTTTAATAAAAGACCACATAGATGAGTTCTTTCTGGAAAAAAATATTTTAAGCAACAGACAGCATGAATTCATGAGAGACAGAAGTTGTCAAACAAACCTGATTTCTTTTTATGAGGAGGTCAGTAAAACCTTGGACAGAGGGGTGGCTGTGGACGTGGTGTACTTGGATTTTGCAAAAGCGTTTGACACAGTTCCCCACACACGGCTAATGTGTAAGGTAAAGTCTACAAGCTTGGAAAGATCAGTTTGTAATTGGATAGAAAATTGGCTAAAAGATAGAATTCAAAAAGTAGTGGTTAATGATTCTTACTCTGAATGGTCTAAGGTTATCAGTGGTGTACCCCTAGGTTCACTGTTGGGACCCTTACTTTTTAATATCTTTATAAATGATATAGGGTCTGGGATTAAATGTACCATTTCAGTCTTTGCAGATGATACCAAGCTTTGCAGTGGAATAACTTCTTTACAGGATGTCTCCAACTTACAAGCTGACCTCAATGCACTGTTCCATTGGGCAACTATGTGGCAAATGAGGTTTAATGTTGATAAATGTAAAGTTATGCACTTGGGGGCTAAGAATATGCTTGCATCATACATACTAGGTGGAGTAGAACTGGGGGAATCCATAGCGGAGAAGGAACTGGGTGTTCAGGTAGATCATAAGCTTAATAATAGCATGCAATGCCAAGCTGCAGTTTCCAAAGCAAGCAAAGTCCTTTCTTGTCATAACAGAGGCATGGACTCCAGAGAGAGAGATATAATTTAGCCCCTGTACAAATCATTAGTAAGACCTCATCTGGAATATGCAGTTCAGTTTTGGGCACCAGTTCTAAAAAGGATATCGGGGAATTGGAGAAAGTGCAGAGAAGGGCAACCAAACTGATAAGAGACATGAAGGAGCTCAGCTATGAGAAAAGATTAGAGGAACTGAATCTATTCTCTCTTGAGAAGAGGAGATTAAGGGGGGATATGGTCAACATGTATAAATACATAAGGGGACCATATATTGAACTTGGTGTTGAGTTGTTCACTTTAAGGTCAACACAGAGGACAAGGGGGCACTCTTTACGTCTAGAGGAAAACAGATTTCGTCTCCGAAAACGGAAAGGTTTCTTCACTGTAAGAGCTGTGAAAATGTGGAATAAACTCCCTCCAGAGGTGGTTCTGGCCAGCTCACTAGATTGCTTTAAAAAAAGGTCTGGATTCTTTCCTAGGTGTACATAATATAAATGGTTATTAACATTTTTTTTTAGGTAAAGTTGATCCAGGGAATATCCGATTGCCTCTCGGGGGATCAGGAAGGAATTTTTTTCCCCTGCTGTAGCAAATTGGATCATGCTTTGCTGGGGTTTATTTTCGCCTTCCTCTGGATCAACAACAGGTATAGGATTGTGTATATGGGATTGTATGGTTAGGTTTTCAATACTGTTTTTTTTTTGGTTGAACCAGATGGACTTGTGTCTTTTTTCAACCTGACTAACTATGTAACTATGTAACACATTGAGCACAATTGTAAAACAATCCCCAGTAAACTATTTCTTAAAATTCTTACCCCAGCACTTGCAGTTTCCAACTTTCAGTGCTGTTTCCCCAAACTTTTGGTTTAAAAACTTTTTTTACAATGGACAGTTCAGTCTCTGAGCCATTATGTTAGCTTAGAGAAAAGAGGGAGAGGAGGAGAAAGGATCAAGGGAATGCCTTGCCATCCTAGTCTACAAGGCTGTGTGTTTCTATTGATGTACACAGTGTAGGGAGACACAACTGTAGTCTCTGCATGCAAGGGTGGCTCCATAGGATGCTGCAAGAGAAATGAGGAACCCTAAAACAGGAAACCTGGTGAGTAATCATGGCACCAGTTTACACTGGAACATAGGCAAGGATTAGAAATTAAAGAAGCTGTGTACTCAGTCAGTAAGTGATTAAATCAACAGCTGAATTAGCTTATGCTCACTTTAAGTGTGTCCTAGTTGTAGAGAAAAAAATGTAACCTATTGCAGCTTACCAGCCCTTTAGATGTGATTACTGAATTCAATTTCTTTCAGCAGGGTTACAACCATTACTCACTGTACTGTGTCTATGAAGAGACATCCACACATCCCCCTCTCCTCTTCTCTATACCTTAGGGTAGAGCTGTTCTGTAGTCCTAGCATAATTCCTAATAACACTTTTTGAGATAAGACTGCAAAGTGCACAGGACACAGCTGGCCAGATAACAGGTATGTTTGCACTTTTAGAACAGATATAAGAACACATTTTCAATTGTGTATTTAGGAGGCCAAAAGTAAGTGAATACGAGAAATTCATTGTCATTAAAGTATATGTACTTTAACTATCTGAGTCAGTCTGGAGAATTATCAGGTGGGGTTGTCTTTTAAACGTACCCACTACACATATACTATATTGTCAAAAGTATTGGAATGGCCTTTACACACACTTGAACTTTAATGGCATCCAGGTCTTAGTCTGTAGGGTTCAATATTGAGTTAGCCCACCCTTTGCAGCTATAGCAGACGACATCAAGGTATGACGAAATACGTAGGGCGGAGCGACACGCTGATGTCACCGTCACTCTCGAGTCCCGGAAGGATGGGTTTTTGTATGCCGGCCTACACATATGATTTAAGGCGCTATACTTGCATCCTTATTGTAAGTGCAATTGTTATATTTATGTACAATAAAACCTTGCTATTTTACACTATGTTTTGGGGAACTCCTATGACAACCATGTCTGGGATGATTGGTGTGTCAGTTTGGAAGACCCTCTGAAGCTTTAAAGATGCTGCCTGGGTATGGAGCCACAAGTGCTTCTGACCTTTTGTAATAAGAGGTCCATATAATTTGGTAAGCGAGGCTTTCAGCCTTTGGTGAAGGTGTTGACACATATGATCACACTTCAAGGTGGTGGATGGTGGTGATATTCACCAGGAATTTTAGAACACATCACTTGTGGACTTTTTATGTTCATTTATTTAGCGCAACTTTTTAAAGCTATATTGTTCTGGAACTGTGCGGATATCTCACATAAAATTTGCTGCTGGCACCATCTGTTTATTTATTTGCTATATATAGCACGCTTTTTTTCTTCTTATTTTAATTTGTGTCTATGGGAGTGTTAGACAATTCTTTCAGAATTCAACCCAAAGGTGTTCTGTTGGGTTGAGGTCAGGACTTTGTGCAAGCCAGTCAAGTTCCTCCACCCCAAACGTGCTCATCCATGTCTTTATGGACCTTGCTTTGTGCACTGGTCCAAATCATTTGGTAGAGGGGGGATTATGGTGCAGGGTTGCTTTTCAAGGGTTGGGCTTGGCCTCTTGAATCCAAATGAAGGGAACTCTTCCCAACTTTGTGGGAACAGTTTGGGAATGGCTTCTTCCTGTTCCAACATGAATGCACACCAGTAAACAAAGCAATGTCTATAATGACATGGATGAGTGAGTTTGGGGTGGAGGAACTTGACTGGCCTGCACAGAGTTCTAACCTCAACCCGATAGAACACCTTTGGGATGAATCAGAGCGGAAACTGTGAATCAGGCCTTCTCTCCAAAATCAGTGCCTGACCTCAAACATGCGCTTCTGGAAGAATGGTCAAACATTCCCATAGACACACTCCTAAATCTTGTGGACAGCCTTCCTAGAAGAGACGAAGTTGTGATAGATGCAAAGGGTGGGCCAACTCAATATTGAACCCTAAAGTCTAAGACTGGTATGTCATTAAAGTTCATGTGCGTGTAAAGGCAGGCACCACAATACTTTGACAATATAGTGTATGTACCTGTATCACTTACCCCCTGTAGGAGCTGTTAGTGATGATGGGTCCTCTGTTTTCTGTCACGAATACAGAATAAGATTGAAACAGATAAAGATTAGATTAACCGATGGGCAAGTGAACCTCACCTATGACCATTAATCTATGCTGCAATAGGGCTAATCCCCATTACACCAGTATACACAGTATCAGTAAGAATAGCATCCACTGTGAAAGCATGAATGGCACAAAAGAAACCTCACCATAATTATTATCAATAGCTACTCAAACAACGTTCCTGGTGCACTCTACATTTACAGCCCCAATAGTGGGTGGGTGTATGCATTAAACGACAAACAGGCAACCCTAGTAGTGTCCAAAGTACCTAGCACCTAATTGTCAAGATTAGCCAGCTGTCATTGAGGCTATTCTGCAAGGTGGTGCACACGTAGCTGTCTCCTCAATGCTGTCCGCAAAAGATAGCTAGTGGGCTGTTGGAGAAGGATCTGTCTCTATTGCATTAACTAGGGTCGGTAGGGGATTAAACTTTGTAGCTCCACTCGTCAATTCTGGCAAGCAACAGGTCTGGTCCCACACTCTTAGCAGTCAATCTGCCCAGAAGTCTCAGTCCTTAAGATCAGCTCCCCATGATCGGATCCTCGCAATCAAGTCTTCCCCACCTCGGGATCCAAAGCACAGCAGTTCTCTCCTTAGTGCGGACATGCACACTTTGCACAGTACAGGTCCGTTCACACTGGTTGGCCCACACTGTCTGTCTGGTGTCCTGCGCAGACCCAAGCAACAGGTCTTCACTTGTTGGCTTCCCACGCTGTTCTGCTCCAATCTCTGCAAATTTACCTGGGAAAAGTTTTTCTCCTCCTCTGAGTGCAGGGAATCCTGCGTCTTGAAGCCTGCAGCTCCATTAGCCTACATTGTCTTGTGTTGTGCAACACACCTTTAAGGATTACATCTCCCAGAATCCACTGCGTTGCATAGCAAGTCCTCTCCACACCTGATTGGCTCAAGCACACTGTTGCCAGGAGGGAGAGGGGAGCAGTAGTGAGCAGGGGATTAACATGGAGCGCACTTTGTTTACACAGTGCAGAGTCAATAGGGAAGCTAGGGGTGAGAGGCATAGCGACAGCTGAGAAATGTAAATGTGGCAAAGGCTGCAGGTGCATTGAAGACTGTGGCTTTGGGTGCAATGGAAGCTGCAGGTGCAGTGGGGGTGCAGCAAAGACTGTGGATGCAAATGAGGTGCAACAGAGACTTGATGCAGCAGAAATGCAGAGGGGGTTCAAAAGGAGGTTGTGAGTGCAGTGACACTTGGCTGTGGGAGCAGTAAGCACTAGGGTTGTCACTTCAATATATGTGCCATGCTGTACATACCTGTCCAAATATAAATAATTACTATGTGCAAAATCAATAGGTAAAACTCATATGATAACAATACAAAATCACAATATTAAACAAAATGGCATGCTTATTGGGGTTTATATAAAGTTCTCTGATGTTCAAATTTCTTATGTGATGTGAACCATCAACAAATCACATTCCATGAAAAAACTTCTTGATCCAATTACTCCATTTATTGGTGCTCCAAAATCAAAAACGATGTGCCACCACACGCATGCTCCCCCAGTTAGGTGTATCCTCACCTCAATGTATGTTACCTCACAATTAAGTTTGGTCAAACAGCACTTGTAAGCCTCATCAAGACTAAATCAGATTGATCTAAATCTCCCCACTTCTATTATGGTCTTCCATAAGGCAATTTACTCATCAATGGATAGCATCAGGGTGCATATAAATAAAAAAGCTCCAATAGTGTGTAGCACCCTCCTAGGTAGGTGCTAGTGAGAGAGTATCGTTTTTGGCTCTGTCTGCCTATCAGAAGAGCAGCAGGCAAATCTATATTGCTTTCTGTCTAGCAGAGAGCAGAATATGTGAGTGAGGTCCGCTCACTGTGTTCAGTATGTGATTCATTGAGTCTTGAGGAGTGTTTCACACTGTCCAATAGGGAGACATGTTGGACAGTGGGAGGAAACCTGACCAATGGATACATAGGCTTTGATACAGTCCTGGTGATTGGTAGAGACAGGCTGTCTCGGTGCATTCTGGGATACTGTATTAAAGCCAGGAGCACATGGGCTGCCAGGTCTTTTGCTGGTGAGCAGAGTCCCGGAGGGAGGGTGGCGGCTGCCTCCTCCTCTGTAGCAGTGGTATGTGGCATCAGGAGGTCGTCCTGAGGGCCAGAGGAAGGGAACTGAACCCAGAGGTCCAGGAGCTGACTGAGTGAGGAAACACTGGGGACCTTATAAAAACAGTATCATGAGTACAGGGGATCGTGTCAAGGGGCCTGACCTAAGGGGGGCCACCCCAAAAGTAGGATAGTCAGTGGACAGGTGTCAGCAGTCCAAAAAGGGGATACTGAGTAGAGTGACCCAAAGATAAATGTAGTTCACCACTGATTATTGACTGAGCCAAGTATTAAAGTGTTAAATTGTGAATGACAATGTTGCTAACTGTAACCCAGGGGGACCCGAAAGTGTGTTATCCAGCAGTCCTCAAGGGGGCTGTGCTACAAGTGCTTATAATGTTAAACACTATCTTTATTAACCACTTTACCACTAGAGCATTTTGCTGTCTTACGTCTGGGCCACTTTTTGCGATTCGGCGCTGTGCGACTTTAACTGACAATTGCGTGGTCATGCGACGCCGTACCCAAACGAAATTTACGTCCTTTTTTTCCCACAAACAGAGCTTTCTTTTGGTGGTATTTGATCACCTGTGCAATTTTTACTTTTTGCGCTATAAACAAAAAAAATATTTTTAAAATTTTTTTATATGAAATTCCCCCCCAAAAAGATGTAAAAAACAATTTTTTTTTAAATTTTTGGCCAATTTGTTTTCTGCTACCCATGTTTGGTAAAAAAAATCGCAATAAGCGTATTTTGATTGGTTTGCACAAAAGTTATTGCGTTTACTAACTAAGGGAAAGATTTATGTCATTTTTGGTGATTTTTTTTTTTAACGAGTAATGGCGGCGATCTGCGATTTTTTTTGCGGGACTGCGACATTGCGGTGGACAGATCGGACCCTTGACTGACATTTTTGACACTTTTGGGGGTACCAGTGACATTACTGCAGTAATCAGTGCTATAAATATGCACTGTTACTGTAAAAATGACACTGGCAGGGAAGGGGTTAATTTTATTGGAGAGGGAGGGGTTAATGTATGCCTGGTGCTTACTAACGTGTGGGGGGGGGAGGTGACTGAGTGAGCCAGGGACAGATCGGATGTTCAGCTATGCTGAACACTCCGATCTGTCACTCCCTGTCACTTAGGAGATCCGCCCGCTCTGTTTACACAGGCGGGCGGATCTCCAAACTGGATTCCCCGACTCCCGCTGTGAATGAAAACAGCGGGAGCGCGCCTCCGGCGGCGCGCGAGCGCCGCCTACAGGGGGAGGAGTCTGGCGACGTAGGTCTACGTCGTCAGACCTACAAGAGCCACTTTGCTGCAGTAGTACTACAGTACTCAGCGGTAAAGTGGTTAAAACATTACAAAAATTGAGTACTCAGATATTCCTGGTGCTTCCAGCGCACCAGGCAAAATCTGACAATTGCATTTAATGTTCCGCCAAAAGCCGCCCACGCTGTTTCCCTGCGGACTACTCTATCTTAGTAAGGATTGTGAGGTTCTCCCCATGGGCTTCTGTAAAAATTTGATTTTGGTAGGGTTGTGCGTGGTTCCACCAGCACAGCCACTGCATCCATTTACAGAGATCTGTGAATTGAGGGACTTCATGTGTCATCTGCCAATTTAGCAGAGTCTCAAAGTTCTTAATGGAGCACAAGTGCATTGATGTCACCACACTCATAGTCCATCGATACTTCCTCCAGTTTCATAATTGGGGTTTGAATAGTCTGCTGGAACCGGTGCATTGCACTTACGATCCACTGATCACAAACGCAATGCTTTGCCGGCTCAAATGCAAAAGATTAGTAAAACGTATTTTTTTTTCTTTAAATATGGGTGTTTTTATTATTTTTTAAAATGTAGAATATGCCTTTAAACCATTTTCAAATAAATCAGCATTTATATTAGGCAACTTATTAATATTACTTATGCAAAACTTTTAATTAAAAAGAAACCTGAGAAAACGAATTTGCTTTTAGCTCTCCGTGTTCTTTTACCCACACTTTTGCTTGAGATAAATGACTAAGGGAAACTAAGGAAGACAGAGAAAATAGTGCAACAGAAAATAAGACTGAATTATTGTGATAAATTAACTACACATAGAGCAGAGTATTGTTTATCAGGGAGATAGTAAGTGGAAAAAAAATGAAGTAATGCATCAGTTAGAAAAAGTAAAAATACCGCAAAATATATTATAGAAAATCAAACTGTGGTAAATCCGTTAAAGGATAACTAAACCCAAAAGCAAAAAGTAAATATTTTGCAGCTTATCCATCCTTTGATGTGGTGACTGCATGAACTTTTATTTTTTAGGCTAAGAATATTTTCAACAAATACAAAAATATACTTGTTGATGTCCCAAGAAATGCAGTGCCCTTGTCACTTTCTGTGAGCAGAACTGAAAGTATAAAATAGTGTTATCTTTCTTCTGTAAACTTCTAATCTCTCCATCCCCACGCAATTGAGATGACAAGGTTTTACATGCCTGGTGACAACCATGTCTCCAACATGGATACAGTGGTGAAGTAAACGTAGCCACCTAGGGACAGGAAGTGTGATTCTGGATTACCAGGTGAAAATAAAGGATAAAATTATATCTAAACCAACTACCTAATTTGAAGACAGGTAAGCTGTAATATTTTACATTATTGTTTTTGGGCTTAGATATGCTTTTAAGAGCAAACAGGTAAAGATTTCAACATTCACAAACTTCAAGATTCCAGTTGGCAAATTTGTCATTGGCTTACTCTCCAAATATTCATAAGCATAATTAACTATTTGGTACAGATGTATAAATTATGTTACCTAATACACTATTTGTGGACATCTGACCATCACACCTACTATTTGGCTGAAAGTATGTGGACACCCCTCCAAATGTTTGAGTTAAGGTGTTTCCAATGGAGGTTACTGTTAAAGCTACAGAATATTGCAGCATTGTGGCAACAGCTGGGATAAGGCCCTTTTCTGATTCGGCATGACTGTGCTCCTGTGCACAAAGCCAGGTTTTTAAAGCCTTGGTCTGAAGAGGAAGTGAAGGAACTAGAGTAGCCGAAATACCTTTAGGATGAATTAAAATGCCAAATGATAGCTAGGTCTTTATCGCAAACATCAGCAAAGGATCTTACAAACTCACAAATGTTCTTTTTGCTGAATAGGTGCAAATTCCCTCAAAATGTTGTGACAAGCCTTCCCAGAAGAGTGGAGGCTGTTATAGATGCAAAACAGGAACATTGGCATATTCATAGGATGGGATGCCTGAAGAGCACACACATTTTTGGCAATAAAGAGCATCTTGTGTTGTCTTTTAGCAGTCTTTTTGTTGTTGTTTTAGAGAGTTCCTTTAGTGAAAAATATTTTATTTTATTTTGCCAGGGCCTTTTTTTTTTTTTAATTTCAGGTCGCACAGTATTTGCTTGTTGCTGACACAGGCAGCAATGGGGAAGATGGTTGTGGGTCTATACTTAAGAGGGCAAGTGGAAGCTTGAATCATAGCAGAATCCTTTTACACCCCAATGTCCAACGTCTTAATGCCAGCTATGCAAAACTGATGGTTTTACAGCTGCTCCAGTTTTCACAAGCTTTTGGTCTGTGCTACACCATAGTGAAAGGTATGCAGTTGGTATTATTTATCCCACAAGCCCATCCCTGCTCTCCAACAGCATGTGGAATGTAATGTGTCTGTGTTGCTGGACCAAGCAGTCAGATGACATGGTCACATGACCACAAACATATGGTCCAGTAAGCGTGGGCAGGGATGCTCCATATACTTCATGGCACACTGGGTCATTCTTCTGGCTCCTGGAAGAGATGCAGTATGGTGCACACCGTTTGAGCTGGTGCTACCACTATGTGTCCTGTCCAATGGTGATAATGCATTAATTCTCATTGCCTCCTCCTCCTCCTGGCTTCATCCTTTAAATCTTTGAAATAAGCATACCCTTACTCTGAGGCTCCCCAAACCATATGCACTGCCACAGGCTAAATGCTGCCTTCCTGTGTTGCAGCCCATATGCCTAGGGAACAGAAGCCACTAGACAAGGTTGTGTGTGACAACAGCATTTACCTACTTGCTGCCTTTTACAAGGGAAATTTCACACATGTACGTTACCTGGTGTATGTCCTCAACCTGGTGGTGCAGTGATTCATCATGAAGTACCCTGGCCTCCAGGAGGTTCTTTATCAAGTCAGTAGGGTATGTGACCACTTTAGGTAGACATACCTGCCCATAGCTCACTTGGCAGAAATGCCGTGCCAACATCAGCTGCCTGCAAACTTTCTCATTCGTGACACTGCAAAGCACGGAAATGCAATGTTGGCCATGCTACAGAGGCTGCACCAACAGCAGAGTGCCATCAATGAGTACCGGTGAGATTATTGTATGATGACAGGCTGTGTGGAGTTACATAGTTAGTCAGGTTGAAAAAAAACACAAGTCCATATGGCTCAACCAATAAAAAACAAAAAACAGTAAAGAAAACACAACCATACAATCCTTTTACACAATCCTTTACCCGCAGTTGATCCAGAGGAAGGCAAAAAAAACACAGCAAAGCATAATCCATCCAATATTTTCTGAAAGCACATGACTTGTAGAGTAAAAAGAAGGTGCTAATGATTTCAATGCCCTGTGATATTTGCGCAAATGTTTATCAAAACTATATATTTGCTAAAAATTCTCTAAATTCATTTTTAGCAGATATAAACACAACCCATTTCACAAAATTCCCGCTAAATCCCTATGAAATATAAAAGCTTAACCTGTATTGAGTTAGTAAATAACAAATATTTGTAATTTTTAAATTACGCTTTCTTGCAAAATGGTGAAAATTGTACGTACGCAAAAATGTAAAGAAAGACATTTCTCTAAAAATCTGAAGGTTTTCATTGTTCCCTTACAGCTTTTGTTAAAGACCCCCCAAACCATATATTTTCTGAAAGCATAGACCAGTAGAATAAAAGGAAGTGCTACTGATTTTTAAGGCCCCACAATATTTGCTCTAATGTTTACCAAATCAGTTTACGCTAAAAATACACTAAAATCATTTATAGCAGATACAAACACAGCAAATTTTATAAAATTCCTGCTAAACTCCTACTTACAATAAAAGCTTAACCCATATTGAGGGAATAAATTACAAATATTTGTAAATATTTAATTGCACCTTTTTGCGAAATGGTGAAAATTGAACATACACAAAACTGTAAATAACCAAATTTGTCTAGAAATCTGAAGGTTTTTCATTTTTCACTTTCAGCTTTCAGAGTTTTTAAAAGACCCCAAAACTATACATTTTCTGAAAGCAAAGGGCCAGTAGAATAAATGGAAGGTGCTACTAATTTTTAAGGCCCTGTGATATTTGCGGAAATGTTTGCCAAAACAATATTTTCGCTAGAAATGCACTAAAATCATTATTAGCAGATACAAACATGGCACATTTTACACAATCCCTACTAACTTCCTTCTAAATATAAAAGCTAAACTTGTATTGAGTTAATAAATAGATAAATACATTTTAGTATTGCGCCTTTTTGAGAAATAGCGAAAATCGGACGTACGCAAACATTTCTCTAAAAATCTGGAGGTTTTCCTTTTTCACTTACAGCTTTCAGAGTTTATAAAAGACCCCCCTCCCCAAACCATTTATTTTCTGAAAACACATGGCTAGTAGAATAAAAGTAGAATAAAAAAGAAGGTGCTACTGATTTTTGAAGCACCACAATATTTGCAAAAATGTTTATCAAACCAATATTTTCGCTAAAAATACATTAAAATCATTAATAGTGGATTCATACATGGCAAAATGTACAAAATTCCTTCTAAATATAAAAGTTAAAACTGTATTGAGTTAATAAATAACAAATGTTTAAACAAATATTTGTACATTTTAAATTGTACCTTTTTGTGAAATGGTGAAAACTGAATGTACGCAAAACTGTAAATAAAAACAATTTACTCAAAAAATCCGGAGGTTACCATTTTTCATTTACAGCTTTATGAATTTGAGAAGTCCCCTCAGGCTCGGTTCACACTGGTGTGATGCCCTGCGATTCCAGTGCAGGTTCCCGCGTTGCACCTGAATCACCGGCAGTTTACACTGCCCACTGCTGTGGGTGTCAATACAAAGTTACTGACACCCCCAGATCGGTTTGCAGGTCGCCTTGTGAACTGTGATTTCGGAGATTAATCAAATTGGATGGGTGTAAAGACCCATGCAATCTGATTTTGGTGCAGACAAAAAAAAGAGACCTGCACGAGTTTGGTCTGAATGCAATGCAAATTCAGCCGTACAGTTTGTATGGCTGAATTTGCATCACACAGACATTGCAGGTGATCTGCACAGCAATGCGGTGCGAATCACATGTGATATCTGCCATCGCACCAGTGTGAACCAACCTTCAAACCAATATCCTTGGTGAGATATCAGAGGTCTAAACAAACCCCCATATCTCTTTTTTTGAGACAGAGTAAAGGACTCTCTTCCTTTCTCTGCAGCACTTTACATAAATGAATGAATAAGGAGTCTGTATAGAGACTCCTTATCCATTTATAAACTGACAGTGTGACACATAGTAACGCTCGGTTTACTATGTAACCAGCTTATCAGCTTAGCTGTCAGGGAACATACAAGCCATCAGCATCGATGGCTGCCTCGGTCCACTGCACTACAGGGAGAGGGCTTTACCAAGCCCCCCCAAGCCCCAGCTTCACCAGAAACCTCACCTCACTCAGCATGACAGCTGGCTGGACACAGTGCTGGTCAGCAGCTGCAGGCAGCAGGAGGAATGCCACCGGGGGGATAAACGGATGGGGGTGTAGTGGCCGGTACGGGGAGAGGTTCAGCCTGCCGGGGGAGGGGGGGGCGTTCTGTGATTCCCCCAAGCCCCTGCTGTACCTGCAGGAGCAGCAGAGGAGAGATGCCAGCTTCTAAAGGTAGCTGCAGGGGATCGGGTTTGCAGGGGAGGGGTCAGATCGGGTGTGGGGGGGATCAGTGCTGGGGGTCAGGAAGGGGGGTGAAGGAGATAGGAAAGGAGGGTAAGGGGAGTCATTTTAAGTGACAGGGAGAGGCGGGAGGTGTAAAGGCTGGGGACAGGGAAGCGGCTGTATGAGGGGGGAGGGGGCGGCTACATTGCAGATCTGGTTCAGATCTGCAAAGAAACCAATCAGCTTGCAACCCAATGGCTAAATCTCCCCCTCTGTGCTGTATCAGATAGAAATTAAAGGGGGAATTGACCCTATGAAACACAGATGACAATCCCCCCCCCCCCCCCAAAAAGAAAATAATAAAAAAGTAAACTATTTCTTACTTAATCCATGACAAAACAAATATGGCTTAGATATACTTTAGGGGCAAAATTATATTTTTTAAGAATTATGTATATCATATCTTGAGTTGGTCTCTAAGTTACATAATACAGGTGACATTATACCAATTTATTGTTTATAATTAATTGGACAATCAAGAAGTTTAAGAACTAATGAAAGGTATCAGTTGAACAACACAATTTAAATGGAAGTTGCAGGATCTTTTTTTATGAGAATTGGCAAGATCTATTATAAAATATATTCATATTTAATATTACTAATCATTGTAATATTAACAATGATTTTAAGTGAAGAAAAATGTCCTCTAGCAATTGAAACTTGACATTTTTCTACCAGTAATTGTCACATTCTTTGGAGAGTTAATTTTCAGGCACATAAAACACTGACTGTTTCAGTCTCTAAAAGAGATTAAATTGTCTACACTAGGATAGATTATTCAGTAGATGAAGTCACAGTATGCTAAAATCAGTGGTTTTCACAACTAAAGTCTGATAGGGTATTCTTCTAACCTTGATATAAAATTATTGGGAGGTAGAAAGATATTAAGGTCAATTTACTAAAGCCTAATGCATGCAGCATTTAAATCACTATGAATGTGATTTGCTTTTTTTTTTTTTTGAAGGTGACTTTAGGCTGGTCACATGACATGGAGGGTCCTCCTTTTCTTTGGATCCATGCCGGTGGGTGGTCTGTGATGACATCTGACCCTCTTTCTGCAACATTACACTTCATAGTGACACCCCCTCAAGGTGTGATTTTATATGCCTGCATATTATGTCCTTACTTTTTCGAACTGAGTGGTGGCCAGCATCAATTAACCCAGAAGAGTGAGATCATCTAGTGATAAAGTGGAATTAATGGGGGGAATTGTTTTAAAAGACAATAACATTAAAGTCGTTCTAAAGTCAGAATGTTTTTTTTTTTTTACTGTATGCATTTAAGTACAACTAGAGGCAAAACTTTGTAAATAGAGTGTTAGGGTTATGACCTTCCCTTACTGCAGGGATTCCCAAACTATGGCCCTGCAGTTGTTCAGGAACTACAGTTCCCATCATGCCTAGTCATGTATGTGAATGTCAGAGTTTTACAATGCCTTGTGGGATATGTAGTTCTGCAACAGCTGCAGGGCCGTAGTTTGGGAATCCCTGCCTTACTGTATCCATAATGAAAAAAAAAGGATTGCCTTTAGTTCTATTTTAAGGTAAAAAGCCCTTTGTGTGCAGCCCCTAGCCCCCTTATACTTACCTGAACCCAATGTCAATCCAGTATTGTGCATGAGAGCAGGTTCCCTGCTCTCCTTCTCTCTCCTCACTGGCTTGGACACAGCAGTGGGCACCATTGGCTCCTGCTGCTGTCAATCACAGCCAGGGAGCAGAGAGAGTAGGGTAGGGCCAAGTGGCTTGCTATGGGAGCACTCAGCAGGGGGGAGGTGCCAGGATTGCCAGCACGGACCAGAGAAGAGGAGAATCTGGGCTCCTCTGTGCAAAGCCATTGCATAGAGCAGGTTGGTATAACATGTTTGTTTTTATGGCATGTAAGTATGATTTTTCTGTTTACAAACTAAATCTCTTATCTGTATGACATAAGTAAACTAAAAAATAGTGCTTATTTTTTTTTAGCTTGAACAATGTTTCAAATCAACTACAGTAAAATACTAAAAAAAAAATAGAGTCATCATAAAAGCAATTAAAAAAAATAACAAATATGTTATAAGTACCTGCTCTGTGTAATGGTTCTGGGTAATGATCCACCAGATCCACCTCGTCTGGGCTCCCCCCTGCCATTGCTCCTGGCTCTTCCCTCCTGTTAAATGTCCCCATTGAAAGTTGCTTACTCTGAGGGCACTCATGCATGTTCACTCCCGAGCTGGTTCTTTGTTTGCATTGACACAAAGAGCGTGTCTTGGACCTGCACCCTGCTCTCTCCTTGCTGGCTGTGATTGACAGCAGCAGGACCCAATGGCTTGCACCGCTGCATCTGTGTCCAATGAAAAGGGAGAGAGACACTGCTCTTGTTCACATCGTTGGATCCATATCAGGCTCAGGTAAGTATTTAGGAAGGCTGGGGTGTGTGTGTGGGGGAGGGTTAGCTAAGCTGCATACAGAAGGTTTTTAACCTTAATGCATAGAATGCATTAAGGTTAAAAAAAAAAGTGTACCTTTAAAACCACTTTAACAAACAAAAGAATGAAAACAAAAAAGGATTAATGATTACAGAATAGGAATAAAAAAAAAAAAAAAAAAAATAGAAAGATAATAACTAAGGTGATACAGAGAATCAGTGCTGATTGTGTTTAACTAAAGTTGGCCATAGATGGGCAGAATTTTGAATGAAAATTCTTAGGATTTTTTTTTTGTTTTTCTAATCATTAGTCGGTAAAATTGATGTTTATTTTTGTTTGTAGTGACAAGAAAATGTGAAGATACAGGATGGATTTTTTTAAGTTATTTTCTAACAGTGTATGTGGTTTTAGTTAGGTAAAGTCAATTAATTTCAAAATCAAATGGTAAAGCAAACAACATTTTTTGAATGAAATTTGAATGTTCTGAGAATGTTTGTACAAATTTTCCTACGACTTCTTTCCTAAGAATGTTTGTTTGAAAATGTATCCATATACAGTATACGGCCCACTTAAGGGTTAGTAAAGGGTTTAATAGGAACACATTTTATTTAAAAATGTCGTAGATTGTAAGGTGATTTAATTTACATGATAAGATGATTGCAATGTAACAATAATGTTGATGCATTGTATTTCTTAAGCTGTGCTTATACTAGTAGAATTTTGTTCAACGTTTTTCATTGTAAGAACAGAAGTTCATTTTTCTAATCATTAATGGGGTCAAATCGCCGTTCATTTTTGACTTTAGTGATGGGAAAAATTGAAGGAGCATAATGGAAATTCGAATGTGTGAGATTTTAATAGTGTATATGACTTTCGTTCAGTAAAGTCCATTCATTCCAAAATCAAATTTTAAAAGCAAACTAAATCTGGAACTACTTTTGAATGACATTCAAATGTTGTGAGAATTTTTGCACAACTTTTTCTAACCATTTTATAAGAAATTTCTAATAATTTTCTTTTAAAATTTACTAGTGTATACCCAGCTTTAGTTAAGCAGCTGAAAGCTGTTCAGTAGATAATTTTCATAGCAATATTTGCAGCCACTAATATAGCGCAAGTCCTGGCTGCAATTTTGACAGTCAGAAGTTGCTCACAATAATGGTGGGGGAGCAGTGATGGGGGTAGAGGAACAGGATGTGTTACATATACCCAAAATACTTTGTACAATCAACGTACAGTAATTTTCTTTGGTATTTTTGGCAATAAACAACAAGAAATGTTCTTGTTATTCTATTTTTTAATGCTTAAGCTGCTATATATATAAAGCTCCATATTAGGTGTTTCACATGGTAAACAATGGGGTAGGGAGTAGGGACAAAGTTTAACCACTTTAACACTAGCCACTGTGCTGCTACTACGGCACAGTGGCTCGTTATCGTCTAGCGACGTAGACCTACGTCGCTAGACTCCTCCCCTGTATGCGGCGCTCGCGCGCCGCCTGAGGCGCGCTCCCGCTGTTTTCATTCACAGCGGGAGTCGGGCCAGGGGAGGAGCGGCGGCGATCGCCGCTGCTCTGCCCCGATCGTCGGGGAATCCAGTTTGGAGATCCGCCCGCCTGTGTAAACAGAGCGGGCGGATCTCCTAAGTGACAGGGAGTGACAGATTGGAGTGTTCAGCATAGCTGAACATCCGATCTGTCCCTGGCTCACTCAGTCACCTCCCCCCCCCACACGTTAGTAAGCACCAGGCATACATTAACCCCTCCCTCTCCAATAAAATTAACCCCTTCCCTGCCAGTGTCATTTTTACAGTAACAGTGCATATTTATAGCACTGATTACTGCAGTAATGTCACTGGTACCCCCAAAAGTGTCAAAAATGTCAGTCAAGGGTCCGATCTGTCCGCCGCAATGTCGCAGTCCCGCAAAAAAAATCACAGATCGCCGCCATTACTCGTTAAAAAAAAAAACACCAAAAATGACATAAATATTTCCCTTAGTTAGTAAAAGCAATAACTTTTGCGCAAACCAATCAAAATATGCTTATTGCGATTTTTTTTACCAAACATGGGTAGCAGAAAACAAATTGGCCAAAAATTTTAAAAAAAAATGGTTTTTACATCTTTTTTGGGGGGAATTTCATATAAAAAAATGTTAAAAATATTGTTATTTTTTCAAAATAAACGCTCATTTTTGTTTATAGCGCAAAAAGTAAAAATCGCACAGGTGATCAAACACCACCAAAAGAAAGCTCTGTTTGTGGGAAAAAAAGGACATACATTTTGTTTGAGTACAGTGTCGCATGACCGCGCAATTGTCAGTTAAAGTCGCACAGCGCCGAATCGCAAAAAGTTGCCCAGACGTAAGACAGCAAAATGCTCTAGTGGTAAAGTGGTTAAAGTTGGCCTTTCAGTAATTTCACAAGTTTGCAAGAAAACATTGGTTTAAAAAGGACATTAAATCAATTTTTTAATATAAAAACCAGCCAATACATATGTATTTTTTGTTTACATAGAAAAGATAATAAAATATGATTGCAAATGAATGTGATTGCAAATGCGAATAGCTGAAAATCTTTTAGATGTTAAATATTCAAAAACAGATTTAAAATAATGTGAAAAGGCACATAAAAAACAATGAGATTTCTACATACAGATTTACAGCAATAACAAAGTTTACAGAAAAGTATATTGTTTGCATAAAAATGAAAGCATTTTGGATAAATAGGTCAAACCTTTTACATTAGCATCATTTTGAACTGTCTATGCTGACAATAATGGATGAAATGCAATTCGGGCAGTACAAAAATCAGTTGTAGTCTCATAAATAAACATTCATAAGAGAAGAAAAGAACAAAAGTTTTGATGTTTTAGAAAGTATATTAAAACAAAATATTTTTTCCATGTTATATCAAAAATGTAAAGAGTAAAGACATTCCGAAAAAAATAAAAACAAAAATAATAAAATAAATATTTTAGCACCAATACGTAAATAAATTATCTCCTGCAGCATCTTTGCAACCTCCTTCTGTTTACATGGACTCCATACCATTTCTCAGGGAAAGTTTCAACAGTGGACCATGCCTGCAAACTGTGTGGTTTATTGCCCCCTGGGCACTTATACCCCCTTCCCGACCAGGCCAATTTTCAGCTTTCAGCACTATTGCACTTTGAATGACAATTACGCGGTCATGCACTATACTCATATGGAATTTTTATCATTTATTTGAGACAGATAGAGCTTTCTTTTGGTGGTATCTAATCACCACTGGGTTTTTTATTTTTTTGCTAAACAAAGGAAAAATGCAGACAATTTTGAAAAAAAAAAACTTTTTTTTAGTTTCTGTTATAACATTTTGCAAATAAGTAAGTTTTCTCCTTCACTAATGTGTGCTGATGAGCCTGCACTGATGGGTACTAATGAGGTGACACTGATGGGCACTGATGAGGCAGCCCTGATGGGCACTGTTTAGGAGCCACTGATGAGGCTGCACTAATATGCAACACGGATAGGCAGCACTGATAGGCACTGATAGGCGGCACTGTTAGGTGGCACTGTTGAGAAGGCACTGATAAGGGCCACTCATATGCAGCACTTATGGGCACTGATATGCAGCACTGATGGGAAGAACTGATGGGCACTGATGGGCTGCACTGATGCTCATATCCCCTGTCAAGATTTCTGGTTACCGACTCTCCTCTGCTCATGTTGTGACAGCGTGTGAGGCAAGAAGAGACGATAACCGGCAACCCTGTTTACATTGTGATCAGCTGGGATTGGACACAGCTGATCACATGATAAAGGGCTTCTGTGATTGGCCCATTAACACAATCTGTGATCGGCTTTGTCCGAAAAGCACACAGCGTTCACAGAGTGCACCGGATGCATGCCCCAGGGGGCACGCAACGGGCATGGTTTTGGGGGAAATTCATGGATGCCCTCCCGGAAGACCAGAGCCGCGTTGCAGCCATCTTTCAACTATAGCATGGTAAGGAAGCAGTTAAACGGCCTCAATTTAAATCCTATGTGGAAGGGTGACGACACAGAAGCCCTATAGGGATTGGCATTGTCACCCTATAAAAAAAAAATACCTGAACACGAATATAATAACTAATCACCATGCTACTATTTACAATAAGAGCTGAAATAAAAAAATATTGTGAGTATTCAACCAACATAGGGCTAAAGTCTGCAGTCAGCTGACGTCACCCGGCTAGTCCAGGTTCTTAAAGGGACCATGATACCTCAGCGGCAACTGGCTCAGCCTCTCAGTTTTTGGTGTGGTCGGACCGATGCTGTATCCACCCAGGTGAGTATGTATGTTTGTTATTTTGAAATGTCACACTTCTCTTTAACCCCTTTCCCTGCCGCCTCTTGGCCCTTTAGGACTTTCTAAATGCCAGGAGGCGGAGGCAGGCATTCTGATTATGTGACCACTAGGGGGAGAGCACTCTGCACAGTAATGTGTTTACATAGGGCCATGTATCTGTGGCCTCTCGACGTTAAAGCCTATATATGCGTACGTGCATATGTTCCTTTTCCCCTTTCTTTATGTTATTAACCACTTCTGGACCAGAAGGATTTCCCCCCTTAATGACCAGGCCATTTTTTTGCGATTTGGCACTGCGTTACTTTAACTGACAATTGCGCGGTTGTGCGACGCTGTACCAAAATAAAATTGATGTCCTTTTTTTCCCCACAAATAGAACTTTCTTTTGGTGGTATTTGATCACCTGTAATTTTTTTTTTTTTTTTTTTTTTGCACTATAAACAAAAAGCAACAATTTTAAAAATACTGTATACAGTGCATTGCGAAAGTATTCGGCCCCTTGAACTTTGCCACCTTTTGCCACAATTCAGGCTTCAAACATGAAGATATAAAACTGTAATTTTTTGTGAAGAATCAACAACAAGTGGGACACAATCATGAAGAGGAACGAAATTTATTGGATATTTCAAACTTTGTTAACAAATAAAAAATTGAAAAATTGGGCATGCAAAATTCAGCCCCTTTACTTTCAGTGCAGCAAACTCTCTCCAGAAGTTCATTGAGGATCTCTGAATGATCCAATGTTGACCTAAATGACTAATGATGATAAATAGAATCCACCTGTGTGTAATCAAGTCTCCGTATAAATGCACCTGCACTGTGATAGTCTCAGAGGTCCGTTTAAAGCGCAAAGAGCATCATGAAGAACAAGGAACACACCAGGCAGGTCCGAGATACTGTTGTGGAGAAGTTTAAAGCTGGATTTGGGTACAAAAAGATTTCCCAAGCTTTAAACATTCCAAGGAGCACTGTGCAAGCGATAATATTGAAATGGAAGGAGTATCAGACCACTGCAAATCTACGAAGACCTGGCCGTCCCTCTAAACTTTCAGCTCATACAAGGAGAAGACTGATCAGAGATGCAGCCAAGAGGCCCATGATCACTCTGGATGAACTGCAGAGATCTACAGCTGAGGTGGGAGACTCTGTCCATAGGACAACAATCAGTCGTATACTGCACAAATCTGGCCTTTATGGAAGAGTGGCAAGAAGAAAGCCATTTCTTAAAGACATCCATAAAAAGTGTAATTTAAAGTTTGCCACAAGCCACCTGGGAGACACACCAAACATGTGGAAGAAGGTGCTCTGGTCAGATGAAACCAAAATTGAACTTTTTGGCACATGGTAAACAATGGGGTAGGGAGTAGGGACAAAGTTTAACCACTTTAACACTAGCCACTGTGCTGCTACTACGGCACAGTGGCTCGTTATCGTCTAGCGACGTAGACCTACGTCGCTAGACTCCTCCCCTGTATGCGGCGCTCGCGCGCCGCCTGAGGCGCGCTCCCGCTGTTTTCATTCACAGCGGGAGTCGGGCCAGGGGAGGAGCGGCGGCGATCGCCGCTGCTCTGCCCCGATCGTCGGGGAATCCAGTTTGGAGATCCGCCCGCCTGTGTAAACAGAGCGGGCGGATCTCCTAAGTGACAGGGAGTGACAGATTGGAGTGTTCAGCATAGCTGAACATCCGATCTGTCCCTGGCTCACTCAGTCACCTCCCCCCCCCACACGTTAGTAAGCACCAGGCATACATTAACCCCTCCCTCTCCAATAAAATTAACCCCTTCCCTGCCAGTGTCATTTTTACAGTAACAGTGCATATTTATAGCACTGATTACTGCAGTAATGTCACTGGTACCCCCAAAAGTGTCAAAAATGTCAGTCAAGGGTCCGATCTGTCCGCCGCAATGTCGCAGTCCCGCAAAAAAAATCACAGATCGCCGCCATTACTCGTTAAAAAAAAAAACACCAAAAATGACATAAATATTTCCCTTAGTTAGTAAAAGCAATAACTTTTGCGCAAACCAATCAAAATACGCTTATTGCGATTTTTTTTACCAAACATGGGTAGCAGAAAACAAATTGGCCAAAAATTTTAAAAAAAAATGGTTTTTACATCTTTTTTGGGGGGAATTTCATATAAAAAAATGTTAAAAATATTGTTATTTTTTCAAAATAAACGCTCATTTTTGTTTATAGCGCAAAAAGTAAAAATCGCACAGGTGATCAAACACCACCAAAAGAAAGCTCTGTTTGTGGGAAAAAAAGGACATACATTTTGTTTGAGTACAGTGTCGCATGACCGCGCAATTGTCAGTTAAAGTCGCACAGCGCCGAATCGCAAAAAGTTGCCCAGACGTAAGACAGCAAAATGCTCTAGTGGTAAAGTGGTTAAAGTTGGCCTTTCAGTAATTTCACAAGTTTGCAAGAAAACATTGGTTTAAAAAGGACATTAAATCAATTTTTTAATATAAAAACCAGCCAATACATATGTATTTTTTGTTTACATAGAAAAGATAATAAAATATGATTGCAAATGAATGTGATTGCAAATGCGAATAGCTGAAAATCTTTTAGATGTTAAATATTCAAAAACAGATTTAAAATAATGTGAAAAGGCACATAAAAAACAATGAGATTTCTACATACAGATTTACAGCAATAACAAAGTTTACAGAAAAGTATATTGTTTGCATAAAAATGAAAGCATTTTGGATAAATAGGTCAAACCTTTTACATTAGCATCATTTTGAACTGTCTATGCTGACAATAATGGATGAAATGCAATTCGGGCAGTACAAAAATCAGTTGTAGTCTCATAAATAAACATTCATAAGAGAAGAAAAGAACAAAAGTTTTGATGTTTTAGAAAGTATATTAAAACAAAATATTTTTTCCATGTTATATCAAAAATGTAAAGAGTAAAGACATTCCGAAAAAAATAAAAATAAAAATAATAAAATAAATATTTTAGCACCAATACGTAAATAAATTATCTCCTGCAGCATCTTTGCAACCTCCTTCTGTTTACATGGACTCCATACCATTTCTCAGGGAAAGTTTCAACAGTGGACCATGCCTGCAAACTGTGTGGTTTATTGCCCCCTGGGCACTTATACCCCCTTCCCGACCAGGCCAATTTTCAGCTTTCAGCACTATTGCACTTTGAATGACAATTACGCGGTCATGCACTATACTCATATGGAATTTTTATCATTTATTTGAGACAGATAGAGCTTTCTTTTGGTGGTATCTAATCACCACTGGGTTTTTTATTTTTTTGCTAAACAAAGGAAAAATGCAGACAATTTTGAAAAAAAAAAACTTTTTTTTAGTTTCTGTTATAACATTTTGCAAATAAGTAAGTTTTCTCCTTCACTAATGTGTGCTGATGAGCCTGCACTGATGGGTACTAATGAGGTGACACTGATGGGCACTGATGAGGCAGCCCTGATGGGCACTGTTTAGGAGCCACTGATGAGGCTGCACTAATATGCAACACGGATAGGCAGCACTGATAGGCACTGATAGGCGGCACTGTTAGGTGGCACTGTTGAGAAGGCACTGATAAGGGCCACTCATATGCAGCACTTATGGGCACTGATATGCAGCACTGATGGGAAGAACTGATGGGCACTGATGGGCTGCACTGATGCTCATATCCCCTGTCAAGATTTCTGGTTACCGACTCTCCTCTGCTCATGTTGTGACAGCGTGTGAGGCAAGAAGAGACGATAACCGGCAACCCTGTTTACATTGTGATCAGCTGGGATTGGACACAGCTGATCACATGATAAAGGGCTTCTGTGATTGGCCCATTAACACAATCTGTGATCGGCTTTGTCCGAAAAGCACACAGCGTTCACAGAGTGCACCGGATGCATGCCCCAGGGGGCACGCAACGGGCATGGTTTTGGGGGAAATTCATGGATGCCCTCCCGGAAGACCAGAGCCGCGTTGCAGCCATCTTTCAACTATAGCACGGTAAGGAAGCAGTTAAACGGCCTCAATTTAAATCCTATGTGGAAGGGTGACGACACAGAAGCCCTATAGGGATTGGCATTGTCACCCTATAAAAAAAAAATACCTGAACACGAATATAATAACTAATCACCATGCTACTATTTACAATAAGAGCTGAAATAAAAAAATATTGTGAGTATTCAACCAACATAGGGCTAAAGTCTGCAGTCAGCTGACGTCACCCGGCTAGTCCAGGTTCTTAAAGGGACCATGATACCTCAGCGGCAACTGGCTCAGCCTCTCAGTTTTTGGTGTGGTCGGACCGATGCTGTATCCACCCAGGTGAGTATGTATGTTTGTTATTTTGAAATGTCACACTTCTCTTTAACCCCTTTCCCTGCCGCCTCTTGGCCCTTTAGGACTTTCTAAATGCCAGGAGGCGGAGGCAGGCATTCTGATTATGTGACCACTAGGGGGAGAGCACTCTGCACAGTAATGTGTTTACATAGGGCCATGTATCTGTGGCCTCTCGACGTTAAAGCCTATATATGCGTACGTGCATATGTTCCTTTTCCCCTTTCTTTATGTTATTAACCACTTCTGGACCAGAAGGATTTCCCCCCTTAATGACCAGGCCATTTTTTTGCGATTTGGCACTGCGTTACTTTAACTGACAATTGCGCGGTTGTGCGACGCTGTACCAAAATAAAATTGATGTCCTTTTTTTCCCCACAAATAGAACTTTCTTTTGGTGGTATTTGATCACCTGTAATTTTTTTTTTTTTTTTTTTTTTGCACTATAAACAAAAAGCAACAATTTTAAAAATACTGTATACAGTGCATTGCGAAAGTATTCGGCCCCTTGAACTTTGCCACCTTTTGCCACAATTCAGGCTTCAAACATGAAGATATAAAACTGTAATTTTTTGTGAAGAATCAACAACAAGTGGGACACAATCATGAAGAGGAACGAAATTTATTGGATATTTCAAACTTTGTTAACAAATAAAAAATTGAAAAATTGGGCATGCAAAATTCAGCCCCTTTACTTTCAGTGCAGCAAACTCTCTCCAGAAGTTCATTGAGGATCTCTGAATGATCCAATGTTGACCTAAATGACTAATGATGATAAATAGAATCCACCTGTGTGTAATCAAGTCTCCGTATAAATGCACCTGCACTGTGATAGTCTCAGAGGTCCGTTTAAAGCGCAAAGAGCATCATGAAGAACAAGGAACACACCAGGCAGGTCCGAGATACTGTTGTGGAGAAGTTTAAAGCTGGATTTGGGTACAAAAAGATTTCCCAAGCTTTAAACATTCCAAGGAGCACTGTGCAAGCGATAATATTGAAATGGAAGGAGTATCAGACCACTGCAAATCTACGAAGACCTGGCCGTCCCTCTAAACTTTCAGCTCATACAAGGAGAAGACTGATCAGAGATGCAGCCAAGAGGCCCATGATCACTCTGGATGAACTGCAGAGATCTACAGCTGAGGTGGGAGACTCTGTCCATAGGACAACAATCAGTCGTATACTGCACAAATCTGGCCTTTATGGAAGAGTGGCAAGAAGAAAGCCATTTCTTAAAGACATCCATAAAAAGTGTAATTTAAAGTTTGCCACAAGCCACCTGGGAGACACACCAAACATGTGGAAGAAGGTGCTCTGGTCAGATGAAACCAAAATTGAACTTTTTGGCAACAATGCAAAACGTTATGTTTGGCGTAGAAGCAACACAGCTCATCACCCTGAACACACCATCCCCACTGTCAAACATGGTGGTGGCAGCATCATGGTTTGGGCCTGCTTTTCTTCAGCAGGGACAGGGAAGATGGTTAAAATTGATGGGAAGATGGATGGAGCCAAATACAGGACCATTCTGGAAGAAAACCTTATGGAGTCTGCAAAAGACCTGAGACTGGGACGAAGATTTGTCTTCCAACAAGACAATGATCCAAAACATAAAGCAAAATCTACAATGGAATGGTTCACAAATAAACATATCCAGGTGTTAGAATGGCCAAGTCAAAGTCCAGACCTGAATCCAATCGAGAATCTGTGGAAAGAACTGAAAACTGATGTTCACAAACGCTCTCCATCCAACCTCACTGAGCTCGAGCTGTTTTGCAAGGAGGAATGGGCAAAAATGTCAGTCTCTCGATGTGCAAAACTGATAGAGATATACCCTAAGCGACATACAGCTGTAATCGCAGCAAAAGGTGGCGCTACAAAGTGTTAACTTAAGGGGGCTGAATAATTTTGCATGCCCAATTTTTCAGTTTGTTATTTGTTAAAAAAGTTTGAAATATCCAATAAATTTTGTTCCACTTCATGATTGTGTCCCACTTGTTGTTGATTCTTCACAAAAAATTACAGTTTTATATCTTTATGTTTGAAGCCTGAAATGTGGCAAAAGGTCAAAAAGTTCAAGGGGGGCGAATACTTTCGCAATGCACTGTATATATATATATATATCTTTTTTCACATTCTTCTATATAACATTCCCAAAAAAAAAAATAAAAAATAAAAAATCCGATTTTTTCATCCTTTCAGGCCAATTTGTATTCTGCTACATAAAAAAATTGCAATAAGCATATTTTGATTGGTTTGCGCAAAAGTTATCGTGTCTACAAATTAGGGGAAATATGTATGTCATTTTAAGTCATTTTTATTTATTTATTTATTTTACTAGTAGTGTAGTGGGACTGTGACAGATCAAACCCCTAACCAGTGATATTACTACAGTAATCAGTGCTAAAAATATGCACTGTTACTGTACTAATGACACCGGCAGGGAAGGGGTTAACCCAGTGGTACTCAAAAGGTTAAGTGTGAGCTTAGGGGAGTGTTTTCTAACTGTATGGGGGAGGGACTTGTGAAATGATCATAGAGACCTGTGATCCTATATAGAAGGATCACAGGCACTCTGTGATCATTTCAGAGAGAACAACGGTCTGCTGTGTTTACAACAGCTGACCGACCTTTTGTCTCAGCAGGGAGCGATCGTGGGTGGCTGGCGGTAATCGGTACCACCAGTCCTGCTGCTGAGTGGGGGCCATACCACCAGTCCTGCTGCAGGACTGCTTCTGCGAACTGACGGACCCATACGCCAATTTGCGCAGCTGAGCCATCCTAAACCAGTATATCTGCGGCAGGCGGTCGGCAAGCAGTTAATATGTTCATGTATCCTCACTTGCATAGCTCTAGAAGTCCATCCCACATGTTGAATGCAGCAAGAACACTCATGCATAGGACACTCAGAATTGACAAAGAGAAGGTTTAATAGTAGAGAAAGATTGGGCAGCTCCTAAACAAGGGGAGGAGTTTAGAATTATAATGCATTTTAATGTCCAAAGTAAAAAGGTGGAAAATATTTTTTCCAGGTATTGGAATATACTATTAAAGGAAAAAGTGTTGGGGAAAGTATTATCACCCCATCCTAAATTTGTTTATAATAAGTCTACAAATCTTCGGAATAGACTAGCCCTTGGAGTATTGGACCCACCAGTAATTAATAATGGGAGATTGGTCCCCTTTTTATCAGGGTTTTACCCAGGTGGGAAATGTTTAGCCTGTAAAACATTGGAGGTAAACAATAAAAAAAAGAAAGAATTCACAGTGACAGCTACAGATACAGGATAAAAGATTTTATCACTTATAAAAAAGGAGTAGTGTATATGCCTTAAAAACGAGAAAAAAGGATGGCGCTCTGGTGTGCATAAATAAAGTAAAATCACCACAAATGAAGCTCACATGTGCAGTCTATAAAGATTTATTGAGTAAATCCAGGGTAAATTAAAACAAACGGCATACTTCCTACCGGACCTTGAAGCCTCTGTATCTCCTAGCTGTGATGTAAAGGATCCCTGATGGAAGTCATGGGAACCTGGTACCTTTAATCCCGGTGAGGAAATGGTCCTCGATTGTGAAGGCTCGCACGGTCCAGTATGCGGCCGCTTCCTAGGACCGGAGCCGATGCGCTGTACTCCCGCTGTGTCCGCTGTGAACACCGGGAGTCGCACTTGAATGACATCACAAAAGGGGGGCTGGAAATCAACCAGAAGTCAGCCGCGGAGATCAACAAGAAGCCGGATGGAGCGGGGAAAGTGATGCGCTCGCTTCTCTGGAGCCTCCCGTTGCCACAACTACATGTTTCGCTACGATGTAGCTTTGTCAAGTTCTTTTACCGGTGTTCAAGGCGGACACAGCGGGAGTACAGCGCATCGGCTCCTGTCCTAGGAAGCGGCCGCATACTGGACCGTGCGAGCCTTCACAATCGGGGACCATTTCCTCACCGGGATTAAAGGTACCAGTTTCCCATGACTTCCATCAGGGCTCCTTTACATCACAGCTAGGAGATACAGAGGCTTCAAGGTCCGGTAGGAAGTATGCCGTTTGTTTTAATTTACCCTGGATTTACTCAATAAATCTTTATAGACTGCACATGTGAGCTTCATTTGGGGTGATTTTACTTTATCTATGCACGCCAGAGCCCCATCCTTTTTTCTCGTTTTTACTCTCCCATACACCATCCAGTGTCAAGGATTAGGCGACCAGCGGTGCATCATATACATTTCTATTATAGTTTTATATCCTCTGGGTAAGGACACTACAGGAACATTGTGCTTTGGATCAGCGCCTGAACTCTCTTTTTTGTGTATATGCCTTAGTGTCCTTGCTGCATTTAATATGTGGGACAGACTTCTAGACCTATGCAAGTGAGGATTAGAGATGTATAGAACTGTTCGCCGGCGAACAGTTCCCGGCGAACTTAGCATGTTCGCGTTCGCCGCTGCCGGCGAACATATGCGATGTTCGGTCCGCCCCCCATAAGACATCATTGAGGCAAACTTTGACCCTGAACTTTACAGTCAGCAGACACATTTCCAGCCAATCAGCGTACCTCCCTCCCACACCCTCCCACCTCCTATAAATAAGCAAGGGCAGCATCCATCTTAGATCATTCTGAAGCAGTGTGTGTAGTGAGAGAAGGGAGAGCTGCTGCTGCTGCTGCTGCTGTTAAGCTAGGGACAGTTAGTCAGTGTTCCTGGTCTTTGTTCTTGGTCCACTACTGCTGTAATATCAGCACCCCAAAAAGCCCTTCTAAGGGCTGGTATTTGTGTTTTTTTTTTTTTTTATATATATATATATATATATACCTAGCGTCCCCAAAAGCCCTTTTAAGGGCTGGTAATTGAGTTGTTTCTTCATATATATATATATCTATATCTATCTAGTGTCCCCAAAAGCCCTTTTAAGGGCTGGTAATTGAGGATTTTTTTATTTATATATATATACATATATATATATATATAGTGTCCCCAAAAGCCCTTTCAAGGGCTGGTAAGGTAATAGATTTTTTTCTTTATATATATATATATCTATTGTACACTGCAGTTGCCTGCCCGCTGTGTGTGAGAGGCCACAGACCTCCCACAGACTGTACTGTGTGCACACCACACTCATTTCGGGTGGCACAGGCACAGTACCTGGCATTTTAAAAAATATTTTTTTTTTCTCTGTCATAATTGCAGTGAGTGCTGTGTCAGGTCCACAGAGTGCACTGTACCCACTGCAGTGCACTGCCCACCACTGATATATATACGTTGGCACAGCATCTTGTTGCAATAAATTGAAAAAAAAAATATTTTTTATTATTGCAGTTGCCTGGGCTGCCAGTGACTGTCAGGTCCACAGAGTGTACTGTGCCCACTGCAGTGCCACTGTGTGCCCACCCACCACTGATATATAAGGTGGCACAGCAGCTTGCAAAGTAAAAAAAATATATATATTTTTTTAAATTGCAGTTGCCTGGGTGCCAGTGACTGCTGTCAGGTCCACAGAGAGTGTACTGTGCCACTGCCCACCCACCACTGATATATAAGGTGGCACAGCAGCTTGCAAAGTAAAAAATATATATATATATTTTTAAATTGCAGTTGCCTGGGTGCCAGTGACTGCTGTCAGGTCCACAGAGAGTGTACTGTGCCACTGCCCACCCACCACTGATATATAAGGTGGCACAGCAGCTTGCAAAGTAAAAAAATATATATATATATTTTTAAATTGCAGTTGTCTGGGTGCCAGTGACTGCTGTCAGGTCCACAGAGAGTGTACTGTGCCACTGCCCACCCACCACTGATATATAAGGTGGCACAGCAGCTTGCAAAGTAAAAAAAAAATATATATATTTTTTAAATTGCAGTTGCCTGGGTGCCAGTGACTGCTGTCAGGTCCACAGAGAGTGTACTGTGCCACTGCCCACCCACCACTGATATATAAGGTGGCACAGCAGCTTGCACTCATAGTACAACAGTAACAACACATTAAAAAAAAAATGACAGGCAGAGGCAGGCCACCCCGCAAGGGCCGTCGTGGTCGTGGTGCTGTGATTTCCTTAGGCTCTAGAATAATGCCCAGTGTTCAGAGGCCACCACAGCCCCTGAACTCAAAAAATTCTGAGGCCATAGTTGACTGGCTTACACAGGACACCCAATCGTCTACAGCTTCCGCTCGGAACCTTAATGCACCATCCTCCTCCAGCTCAGCTTCGGGCACCTCTCAATTTACCACTCGCCAGCCCGCCGGCACCACCACCAACACTAGCACCACAGCCGCTTCACTTGATCCGTCAGAGGAGTTATTTTCACATCAGTTTGAAGAAATAAGTGATGCGCAACTATTAGTGCCAGAGGATGTAGATAACGGGGATATGTCTCAGTCAGGCAGCATTATACACATGGACGTACATTGTGATGATGATGATGTTGTACCTGCTGCTGCTGCCTTTGCTGAGTTGTCAAGTGAAGCGGCTGATGATGACGATGTGTCTGTGGATGTCACCTGGGTGCCTGCTCGAAGAGCAGAAGAAGAGGGGGAAAGTTCAGATGGGGAGACAGAGAGGAGGAGGAGACGAGTTGGAAGCAGGGGGAGGAGGTCATCGCAAGGAGCTAGTGGCGCAGTCAGACAGCATGTAGATTCGGCACCCGGGGTCAGCCAGACAGCACGCCAATCAACGCAAGCTGTTGCCACCACAAGAATGCCGTCCTTGCAAAGCTCAGCAGTGTGGCATTTTTTTTGTGTGTCTGCCTCTGATATCAGCGATGCCATTTGTAACCTGTGCCAAAAGAAACTGAGTCGTGGGAAGTCCAACACCCACCTAGGTACAACTGCTTTGCGAAGGCACATGATCTCACATCACAAACGCCTATGGGATCAACACATGAGTAAAAGCAGCACACAAACTGAAAGCCACCATCCTCCTCCTGGTCCAGCATCTTCAGCCACGTCAACCACTGCTGTCCTCCATGCCCCCTATCAACAACCCGCCCCTCCGCCTCTCACCTTCAGCAGTTCCTGCTCGTCACCTGCCCACAGTCAGGTGTCTGTGAAGGAAATGTTTGAGCGCAAAAAGCCAATCTCGCAGAGTCACCCCCTTGCCCGGCGTCTGACAGCTGGCTTGTCGGAACTCTTAGCCCGCCAGCTTTTACCATACAAGCTGGTGGAGTCTGAGGCCTTCAAAAAATTTGTCGCTATTGGGACACCGCAGTGGAAGGTACCCGGCCGAAATTATTTTTCACAAAAGGCAATCCCCAACCTGTACTCTATTGTGGAAAAGGAAATCATGTCACGTCTGGCACACAGTGTTGGGGCAAGGGTCCATCTGACCACTGATAGCTGGTCTGCAAAGCACGGTCAGGGCAGGTATATAACGTACACTGCGCATTGGGTAAACCTGCTGGCGGCTGCCAAGCATGGAATGCGTGGCTCTGCTGCAGAGGAGTTGGTGACACCGCCACGACTTGCAGGCAGGCCTGCTGCCACCTCCTCTACTCCTCCTACTCCATCCTCTTTGCTAACCTCCTCGGCTGAGTCCTCTTCTGCTGTTGCGTCTTGCTCCACACCAACTGCACCCCCCCAGCTCCCCAGGGGCTATTCCACATGCCGGATACGACAGTGTCACGCTGTCTTGGGGTTGACTTGCCTGAAAGCAGAGAGTCACACCGGACCAGCACTACTGTCCGCCCTGAATGCACAGGTGGATCAGTGGCTGACCCCGCACCAACTGGAGATCGGCAAAGTGGTGTGTGACAACGGGAGCAATTTGTTGGCGGCATTGAATTTGGGCAAGTTGACACATGTGCCGTGCATGGCACATGTGTTGAATCTGATTGTGCAACGTTTTGTGCAGAAGTACCCAGGCTTACAGGACGTCCTCAAGCAGGCCAGGAAGGTGTGTGGCCATTTCAGGCGTTCCTACACGGCCATGGCGCACTTTGCAGATATTCAGCGGCGAAACAACATGCCAGTGAGGCGCTTGATTTGCGACAGCCCGACACGTTGGAATTCAACACTGCTAATGTTCGACCGCCTGCTCCAACAAGAAAAAGCGGTCAACGAGTATTTGTATGACCGGGGTGCTAGGACAGCCTCTGCGGAGCTGGGTATTTTTTTGCCACGCTACTGGACGCTCATGCGCAATGCCTGTAGGCTCATGCGTCCTTTTGAGGAGGTGACAAACCTAGTGAGTCGCACTGAAGGCACCATCAGCGACATCATCCCATATGTTTTTTTCCTGGAGCGTGCCCTGCGAAGAGTGCTGGATCAGGCCGTAGATGAGCGTGAAGAGGAAGAGGAAGAGTTGTGGTCACCATCACCACCACCAGAAACAGCCTTACCATCGATTGCTGGACCTGCGGCAACACTGGAAGAGGAGTGTGAGGAAGAGGAGTCAGAGGAGGAATGTGGCTTTGAGGAGGAGGAACACCAACCACAGCAGGCATCCCAGGGTGCTCGTTGTCACCTATCTGGTACCCGTGGTGTTGTACGTGGCTGGGGGGAAGAACACACCTTCAATGACATCAGTGAGGACGAGGAATTGGACATGAGTAGCTCGGCATCCAACCTTGTGCAAATGGGGTCTTTCATGCTGTCATGCCTGTTGAGAGACCCTCGTATAAAAAGGCTGAAGGAGAACGACCTGTACTGGGTGGCCACGCTACTAGACCCCCGGTATAAGCAGAAAGTCTGTGACATGTTACCCAATTACCGGCAGTCGCAAAGGATGCAGCAGCTACAAAATAAGTTAAAAACTATGCTCTACACAGCGTATAAGGGTGATGTCACAGCACAACGGGAATCCAACAGGGGAAGAGGTGAAAGTAATCCTCCTCCTACCACCACAACCACGCCGGCAAGGACAGGACGCTTTACAGACGTCTTGTTGATGGAGGACATGCGGAGCTTTTTTAGTCCTATGCATCGCCACAGCCCTTCGGGGTCCACCCTCAGAGAACGACTCGACCGACAGGTAGCAGACTACCTTGCCTTAACTGCAGATATCGACACTCTGAGGAGCGATGAACCCCTTGACTACTGGGTGTGCAGGCTTGACCTGTGGCCTGAGCTATCCCAGTTTGCCATTGAACTTCTGGCCTGCCCCGCTTCAAGTGTGCTGTCAGAAAGGACCTTCAGCGCAGCAGGAGGTATTGTCACTGAGAAGAGAAGTCGCCTAGGTCAAAAAAGTCTTGATTACCTCACGTTTATTAAGATGAATGAGGCATGGATCCCGAAGGGACTGACAGTGGGGGATGCATTTGACTAAAAAAGGCCTGGTGATGACTGAGATGCCTTGGCCTAAAAATGGTCCACACGCTGCTGTATATAATCATTCTCTGCATGCCGGATGACTTACGTGACGTCTCCGCCACCAACTACGGTTCAAGCAGCAATGTTTTAGTGCACTTTCTGCCTTAAAACCTCAATTTTTCAGGCCGCTGCTACAGCAGCGGCTGCAACAATACCTACTTTTTCATGCATGTGTACATGCCTAATTTTTCTGGCCTCTGGTGCTACACTGTGGCTGCAAAAAAACAAAAAAAAAGGCACATACATGTGTCAATTCCCCTTCGTGATCGTTACCTTGTCGTGGTGAAGGGGCTTGCGTATCACAATGAAGCGATCACCTCTAGGATTGTGTTGGCACACCCCAGATGATAAGGTCGTTGCTTCATTGTGTACAGACCAAAAGCGATCCGCAGGATAATTTTTCATTAAAAAAAACATTCATTTTCTTTCATTCTTTCTGCGGAGCTGGGTATTTTTTGGCCGCGTTACTGAATGCTCATGAACAATGGCTGTAGGCTCATGCGTCCTTTTGCGGAGATGACAACCCTGGTGGTCAGTCGAACCCAAGGCAACATCATCGACCTCATCCCATATGCGTTTTTTCTGGAGCGTGCCCTGCGAAGAGTACTGGATCAGGCTGTAGATGAGCATGAAGAGGAAGAGTTGTGGTCCTCATCACCACCAGAAGCAGCCTTGTCGTTGTCAATTGCTGGACCTGTGGCAACGCAGAGAGAGAGGAGTCTGAAGAAGAGAAGTCAGAGGAGGAAGGTGGCTTTGAGGAGGTGGAATACCAGCCACAGCAGGCGTCCCAGGGGGCTTGTTCTCACCTTTCGGGGACCCTTGGTGTTGTATGTGGCTGGGTGGAGGAAGAGACCTTCAATGATGTCAGTGAGGACAAGGAACGGGACATGGCTAGCTTGGTATCCAACCTTGTGCAAATTGGGAGTTTGCGGTTGTGCAAATGGACTGACTGACTGTTAAACGGGGAGTTTGGTCTGTCAGAGTTTGGTCTGTCACTGTGAAGCGGGCGACGGGCGTAACCCTTACACTACTTGACCGATAAAACATCATACCTGATCGTATTCACACACTGGATGTTTTAGTGCTGGTTTACACTGCCGCTACCACTAAAGTAGCGTCGCTTCCAGTGCGACTTTGGCGCGACTTAGCGCGACTTTGGCGCGACCTCATCTCGAGGTGACTTTTTATTTGGCCAATCACAATATCATGTTTTGTGACCGTCACCTAATTTCCTTTTCCTGTTTTTTGTTTTACATATTTCCCCATGTGTGCAGTGTTGTCTGTGTCATAGCTCAACTGATAGGCATGTTTGCCTTGGCATATCATATTTCAGCTTGCCAGAAAGAAAAAAAGACAGCTGGAAAGACACTGCATTAGTTTTCTACTAAAAATCATAAGAAAAATGCTGTTTTTTTTGGGTTGTGGACATACTACAGAGCTGAAACTTGACAGGTACACTTTTTACACCCCCCAGACACTAAATACAAAAAATGACATGCCTGCCTAAAAAAATGCCCGATAAATGCCTGCAAGAGAAAAAGACAGCCGCAGAGAAGCCGTATTCCTGAAAATATAAGAAAAATGCTGTTTTTTAGGGGTTCTGGACATGCTACAGAGCTGAAACTTGACAGGTACACTTTTGTGACCCCCCAGACACTAAATACAAAAAATGACATGCCTGCCTAAAAAAATGCCCGATAAATGCCTGCAAGAGAAAAAGACAGCCGCAGAGAAGCCGTATTCCTGAAAATATAAGAAAAATGCTGTTTTTTAGGGGTTCTCGACATGCTACAGAGCTGAAACTTGACAGGTACACTTTTGTGACCCCCCAGACACTAAATACAAAAAATGACATGCCTGCCTAAAAAAATGCCCGATAAATGCCTGCAAGAGAAAAAGACAGCCGCAGAGAAGCCGTATTCCTGAAAATATAAGAAAAATGCTGTTTTTTAGGGGTTCTGGACATGCTACAGAGCTGAAACTTGACAGGTACACTTTTGTGACCCCCCAGACACTAAATACAAAAAATGACATGCCTGCCTAAAAAAATGCCCGATAAATGCCTGCAAGAGAAAAAGACAGCCGCAGAGAAGCCGTATTCCTGAAAATATAAGAAAAATGCTGTTTTTTAGGGGTTCTCGACATGCTACAGAGCTGAAACTTGACAGGTACACTTTTGTGACCCCCCAGACACTAAATACAAAAAATGACATGCCTGCCTAAAAAAATGCCCGATAAATGCCTGCAAGAGAAAAAGACAGCCGCAGAGAAGCCGTATTCCTGAAAATATAAGAAAAATGCTGTTTATTAGGGGTTCTGGACATGCTACAGAGCTGAAACTTGACAGGTACACTTTTGTGACCCCCCAGACACTAAATACAAAAAATGACATGCCTGCCTAAAAAAATGCCCGATAAATGCCTGCAAGAGAAAAAGACAGCCGCAGAGAAGCCGTATTCCTGAAAATATAAGAAAAATGCTGTTTTTTAGGGGTTCTGGACATGCTACAGAGCTGAAACTTGACAGGTACACTTTTGTGACCCCCCAGACACTAAATACAAAAAATGACATGCCTGCCTAAAAAAATGCCCGATAAATGCCTGCAAGAGAAAAAGACAGCCGCAGAGAAGCCGTATTCCTGAAAATATAAGAAAAATGCTGTTTTTTAGGGGTTCTGGACATGCTACAGAGCTGAAACTTGACAGGTACACTTTTGTGACCCCCCAGACACTAAATACAAAAAATGACATGCCTGCCTAAAAAAATGCCCGCTAAATGCCTGCAAGAGAAAAAGACAGCCGCAGAGAAGCCGTATTCCTGAAAATATAAGAAAAATGCTGTTTTTTAGGGGTTCTGGACATGCTACAGAGCTGAAACTTGACAGGTACACTTTTGTGACCCCCCAGACACTAAATACAAAAAAATGACATGCCTGCCTAAAAAAATGCCCGATAAATGCCTGCAAGAGAAAAAGCCAGCCGCAGAGAAGCCGTATTCCTGAAAATATAAGAAAAATGCTGTTTTTTAGGGGTTCTGGACATGCTACAGAGCTGAAACTTGACAGGTACACTTTTGTGACCCCCCAGACACTAAATACAAAAAATGACATGCCTGCCTAAAAAAATGCCCGATAAATGCCTGCAAGAGAAAAAGACAGCCGCAGAGAAGCCGTATTCCTGAAAATATAAGAAAAATGCTGTTTTTTAGGGGTTCTCGACATGCTACAGAGCTGAAACTTGACAGGTACACTTTTGTGACCCCCCAGACACTAAATACAAAAAATGACATGCCTGCCTAAAAAAATGCCCGATAAATGCCTGCAAGAGAAAAAGACAGCCGCAGAGAAGCCGTATTCCTGAAAATATAAGAAAAATGCTGTTTATTAGGGGTTCTGGACATGCTACAGAGCTGAAACTTGACAGGTACACTTTTGTGACCCCCCAGACACTAAATACAAAAAATGACATGCCTGCCTAAAAAAATGCCCGATAAATGCCTGCAAGAGAAAAAGACAGCCGCAGAGAAGCCGTATTCCTGAAAATATAAGAAAAATGCTGTTTTTTAGGGGTTCTGGACATGCTACAGAGCTGAAACTTGACAGGTACACTTTTGTGACCCCCCAGACACTAAATACAAAAAATGACATGCCTGCCTAAAAAAATGCCCGATAAATGCCTGCAAGAGAAAAAGACAGCCGCAGAGAAGCCATATTCCTGAAAATATAAGAAAAATGCTGTTTTTTAGGGGTTCTGGACATGCTACAGAGCTGAAACTTGACAGGTACACTTTTGTGACCCCCCAGACACTAAATACAAAAAATGACATGCCTGCCTAAAAAAATGCCCGATAAATGCCTGCAAGAGAAAAAGCCAGCCGCAGAGAAGCCGTATTCCTGAAAATATAAGAAAAATGCTGTTTTTTAGGGGTTCTGGACATGCTACAGAGCTGAAACTTGACAGGTACACTTTTGTGACCCCCCAGACACTAAATACAAAAAATGACATGCCTGCCTAAAAAAATGCCCGATAAATGCCTGCAAGAGAAAAAGCCAGCCGCAGAGAAGCCGTATTCCTGAAAATATAAGAAAAATGCTGTTTTTTAGGGGTTCTGGACATGCTACAGAGCTGAAACTTGACAGGTACACTTTTGTGAACCCCCAGACACTAAATACAAAAAATGACATGCCTGCCTAAAAAAATGCCCGCTAAATGCCTGCAAGAGAAAAAGCCAGCCGCAGAGAAGCCATATTCCTGAAAATATAAGAAAAATGCTGTTTTTTAGGTGTTCTGGACATGCTACAGAGCTGAAAATTGACAGGTACACTTTTTAGACCCCCCAGACACTAAATACAAAAAATGACATGCCTGCCTAAAAAAATGCCCGCTAAATGCCTGCAAGAGTAAAAGCCAGCCGCAGAGAAGCCATATTCCTGAAAATATAAGAAAAATGCTGTTTTTTAGGGGTTCTGGACATGCTACAGAGCTGAAACTTCACAGGTACACTTTTTAGACCCCCCAGATGCTAAATCCAAAGAAATTTTTTATTTTTATTTTTTTTTTAATTTTTCCAATAATTGGCTCTCTATCAAAAAATTATAATTTTTAAGAACTTTTTTTTGCGTGATCCCTCTCCGGCATGCCACAGTCCAGGTGTTAGTCCCCTTGAAACAACTTTTCCATCACTATTGTGGCCAGAAAGAGTCCCTGTGTGTTTTAAAATTCGCCTGCCTATTGAAGTCTATGGCGGTTCGCCCGGTTCGCCGGTTCGCGAACATTTGCCGATGTTCGCGTTCGCCGTTCGCGAACCGCGAATTTTAGGTTCGCGACATAACTAGTGAGGATACGTGAACATATTAATATTACAAAGAAAGGGAAAAAGGGACATAGTATATCTAGGCATTTTAGAAATGCCCATAATAGGGATCCTAGGGGCCTAAAATGTTGGGGACTTGAAAAAGTGAATAATTCCTGGAGGGGGGGGGGGGGGATTTGTGAAATATTTATGTCAGCATCAATCCTATTGGATCTATGAGACTAAAGTTGTTACGCCTCGGGGTTTAAACGTTAATTTTGATTTAAATTGCTTTAAAAGCAATAGTTAGTTTATGGTTACATAATTAAATACTGCTGTCTTTCATACACATCTTTTTTATATATTTAATTTAGTAGTAGCTTAATCTGTTTGTAATTGCTTGTAAATAAATATAAATGCCTTTTTAGTGCCGGTTCACACTTATGCGATGCGGGAAGGCTGCGAATTCGCAGCCTGTTCCCGCATCGCACACGCACCCCCGGCAGTTCACACTGCCATATGCGATACGCTGGGGGTGTCAATGTAATCTTAACGACACCCCCAGTTTGATCGCATATCGCAGTGCGATCGTGCAGTTCGCACAGGATCGGATCGCACAAGTGTGAACCGCTGTGCGATCCGATCCTGATGCGGCTGCAAAAATGCCTCCTGTGCGTGTTTGCTGCGGGTGCGATGCGAATTTAGCCATACAAACTGTATGGCTAAACTCGCACCGCACAGCCGATCGCATGTAATGTCGGAGCAGTGCGCTCCGATATTACATGCGAACCCGGCACTCGCACAAGTGTGAACCGGCACTGAATGTTGAAATTGTGAATGTATACAGTATTCGGAAGTGTCCTCTTACATTATATATGATATAATAAAGGGGAGTTCTATTTAGATTTTTGTTAGATTTATAGTAACATTGTTGGCTTTAAGTCATCTCCTGAATAGTTAGATCAGGATATTGAGATGTGTCCATAGTTAAGTTGAAGCATTTTTTATTGAATCACTTGTGATTGAGTCACTTCCAGTTCTCGTGGGATGAAGCATGTATGGTGTAGTCATGGAGATGCAGCTTGTGGCTATTTAACCATTTGCTGCCATTATAACGTACCTATACTGCAGGCAAGGTGGCACTGCTGTGCTGGATCGCATACCTAGTACATGATCCGACACTTCAGGGTCTGGGGAACGCATGCGCATCGCCGGCTGCTTGCTACTGCTGTGATTATACACAGCGGGAGCTGATCTGCGGGTACCTCAGATTCGATGTCTGCCAGTACCCGCTGATCTTTAGGCAGAGAGCCAGAATGGTGATCTGCCTATATAAACAAGGCAGATCGTGTTTTGTCAAAAGGGAAGGCATGGATCCTGTGCTCCTGCAAAGCAGGGACATGGATCTATGCCTTCCCCTAGTAAAAGCACCTCCCACAGTACACAAACACACTAGCTAGGCACACAGTTAACCCCTTTATTGCTCTTGATGTTTAACTCCTTCCCAGCCAGTGTCATTAGTACAGTGACAGTGCATATGTTTAGCACTGATCACTGTATTAGTGTCACTGGTCCCAAGAAACTATCAAAAATGTCAGCTAGGGTCTGATTGTCTGTTGCAATATCACAGCCCTGCTAAAATATATATATATATTCCATAGTTTGTACATGCTATAACCAGGGCTTTTTTTCAGCGGGAAAGCGGGGGAATGCAGTTTCGGCACCTCCAGAACTGAATGTATGTAATGGCAAGGGATGCTCGGGTGTGCTGGTGGGTCTGTTGATGCTGGCTAATAGGCAATCTATTGTTGCTGGAGGGGATCTATTTTTGCGGAGGATGGGGGTCTATAGTTCCTGAGGAGGTCTTCTGTTGCTCATGGGGGATGTATTGTTACTGGGGTGGGTCTTATGTTGCTGGTGGGTCAGTTGTTGCTGGGAGGGATTTATTTTTTAGGGAGAGGTCTTTGCCGCTTGCTGCTGGAGGGCCTATTGCTGCTGGCTACTGGGTAATCTAGTATTGCTGGAGGGGATCTATTTGCGCAGAGAATCTATTGTTGCTGGGGGAAGTCTGTTGTTGTTGGTGGGGTAGGGTATCTATTGTTTCTGGGGTGGGTCTTATGTTGCAGGGCATCAAGCATTGCTGGGAGGGATCTACTGTTGAGGGAGTGGTCTAATGTTGCTGGCTGCTGGAGGGTCTATTAATGCTGGCTGTTGAAAGTCCATTGTTGCAGGGGTGGATCTATTGTTGCTGGGGGTGTCAATTTTTTCTAGATCTATTATATTGCCTTTCTTGTTCTTGTTAATTCTCTAAAAGGGGTGGTACTGGGAGGTGGGAAAGAGGTGAAACCAAGGAACGGTGTTCGGAGGTGGGTAGGGGACGGAGTCAAGGGGTGACTCAGAAGGGAGGAGTTCCTGCACCTGTTCTCTGAGAAAAAAAGCCCTGGCTATAACGTTTACGCAAAAAAAAATTGTATATACACTTATTGAGGTTTTTTTTTTACCAAAAATATATAGCAGAATACATATTGGCCTTAACTGATGAAAATGTTTTATTTATTTATTTATTTTTATTCATTGGGTTTATTATTTATATTTATTACTGTTTTATAGCAGAAGGTAAAACATTTTTTTTTTCATTTTTTCTTCTCCCTAACCCCCTTTCCCCCCCCCCTCCCCCCCATCTTTCTCTTCTTCCTTTGTCTGTCATTTCATATCCCTTTCTTCTCCCCTGTTTTCCTTTTTCCCTCTCTTCTGGTGAATGCCATTCGCACTCCCAGGTTTTTTGTTTCTCTTCTTGTTTTATCTTCTCTTTCATTTTTTAAGACACGGTGTTCTGTGCCAGACCCTCACACCAGGGCTTCCACATAACCCCTTGTTTTTTTGTATCATGACCAGGGATGTTGGTACAATATTATAATTATACAACAAACACCTACTTAATAATTTTTTTTTTTCAAAATGGCCTGTCTTTTTTTGTTTATAGTGCAAAAAAAAAAAAAAAAACAGAGGTGATCAAATACCACCAAAACATAGCTCTATTTGTGGAAAAAAAGGACAGAAATTGAACTTGGGTACAGCATCGCACAACCGCGCATTTGTCAGTTAAAATAATGCAGAGCTACTGTATATTGCAAAAATTGGCTTTGTCATGAAGGAGGGTAAACCTTCCGGAGGTGAAGTGGTTATGATATGAACATTATGGGTTAGAATTTTAAAATTGGTAGGGGCAGGGTGTGTCATCGTGGATCGGTAAAGTGCACTCGCCTGAGACTGTTGAGGACCACGGTCCACGCGACCCCCGGACCTGGAAGGACACCAACAATACAGGCAAAACCTGGAGGACCTGGACACCATAGTAGAAAGGAGAGAAAGGAGAGGTTAGAAAGAAGAGGAGGAGAGAGAGCATTCTCCTCGTCCTGCCCCCCCCCCCGTCTGAATCGAGGGGGGGGATTGAGGAAACACATAACATCACATCATTAACATGTAAACAAGGCTGGTTGTGGGGTCCAGCTCCCCAAAAGACTTTATGAGTTTGCTCACACCGGGTAACCATGAGCAAGGTCGTAAGGATGTAGTGGCATGTGGAAACATCCTGGACCGCTTTGCTCCAAGCTCGCTCGGAAGTCTGCCGAGCTGAGCGAGGCCAGACAGTCCCGGAGGCTCCAGATCTCTTAAACATTTAAGGAGAGCCCCAGGCCGTGGGACCCAAAAACTAGAACCGGGTCTCACGGACAGGGGCTCGAGCTATGACAGAGTGCCCTGAAAAAAGAAACACACACTACGAATAATGAAAAAGCAAGTGCACAATGCAGAGGGAGCACTCCATTCAACCGTAGTAACTAATGTCAGAACATAAGGTCAGGCAATGGCAGCAACGTGAAAAAAAAAGGGGGAGGGGGAGGGAAAAAGGGAGAAAAAGAAGGGCAGTCACTTGTATGACCCCAAATGGGCCTGCCATCTGTCGTTCCTCAGCCCATCCATTGTATCTGTCCAGTGTCACCAGGTCAAAAGTAGTTCCCTTGAGCTGGGGACGATGTAGAGTAGGGCGACAAGAAAACTGTCGGGTTCGAGGAGAAACCAGAGAAAATAAGGAGGCCCCTGGTCAGGGGTCAGTCACTCCAGTGGAGAAACAGCAAAAAAAAATTGAAGTTGAGGGCCATTAAAGCATCTCGAGGCTTCAAGTGGGGGTGCGGGGATGTCGTTGCGGTTGGGACCACAGAGGTGATAGTGGTCTGGCCAAAGGCCGTAGGGGAGTCCAGGGTCGTCTCTGGTGATGATTCCTAGGCCAAGTAGGACGTCTTTGCTGTCGTGGAAAGTTGAGAAGGAATGCGTTTTCCCCTTGTAGGTAAAAGAAAGACGAAAGGGGTAAGACCATCTGTATTTCATCTGACGGTTGAGGAGGTGGGTTAGGAGTGGTTTTAAGGATCTCCTCTTCTGGATGGTTGTTTGAGAGATATCAGCAAAAATTTTAATCTGGTGGCCCTGTAGTGTAATCCCTTGCTTGTTGCAGGCCGCAGCCATGATCTTTTCTTTAATTCTGTAGAAATGTGGTTTGACAATTATGTCTCTGGGTAGACCATCTTGTCTTGGGGCTGTTAGGGCTCAATGAAAGTGATCCAGTTCTAAATGATGGGGAGAAATGTCAGGAACGAGGTCTGACATTAGGGAATGTATAGCTGGTTCAAAATCTGTAATGGACTCGGGGAGCCACCAAATTCAGATATTGTAGCGGCGAGATCTGTTCTCCAGATCCTCAATTTTTGCTTGGGCCTGGTCCAGTTGATCTTGCAGGGAAACAATCAATTTATGGTTTTGGTTAACTTTTTTCACCGTACCGTCACCCTTGGATTCAATGGAGTCAAGCCCGCCCCCTATTTCCTGAAAGTCTCCTTTCAAATCTTCTGTAATGATTGCACAAGCTTTAGAAAGTTCCTGTTGTAATAGCGCTGAGAATCTAGCTATTAGAACAGTGTCCCCTGAATAAGAGCCCGGGGGGTTGGGGGGGTAGGTGCAGACGTGGAGCCCCCTTGACTCAGGGCAAGCTCAGTTAGGTCCGCCATCTGCCTGTCCAGGGATGAGGCTGGAGATGCTGCCCCCTCCAAGTCTCCCTCTGAGGAGCCATGATAGGGAGAAAAGTGCAGGGCTTCAGTCTGTGAAGGCTGGGATGTATCCCCCTGTGATTGGGAGGAGAAGGGATCCCTGATCTCCTTCATGCCCCTGGCCGCCGGTGTCTGTGTCCCCGGGCTAAGAAAAGCTGGCTGTGAGGGAGGAGGGCCGCCTCATGCTCGATTCCTAGGGGGGAGAGGGCCCGCTCGGTACCTGTGGCTTCTTCTTGGTGGTTCATGGCTGTCGGGGCTATTCGCTGATGTGGTCCTGGAAAGCCTCACCCTGCTCCTACTGCTGGTTTTAGCTGAGAATTGCCCGGGACGTGCAGAGCGTGGTCAGAGCATGTCCAATGCCGGCACCGCACGCATGCACACTGCATTGATGACTTTAATTTGTGTCCCCCTTAGTTAGATTGGGATATTGAGATGCAGTTTTATTGAATGTGTCACTTCCGGTTCCTGTGGGATGAAGTGTCTATAGTGTAGCCATGGAGATGAGGCTTGTGGCTATTTAAAGGCTCGGGTGAGTCGGATCCCTGCCTACTAAAAAAGCCCAATCGGAGGGCTCAACGCATCTAGAAGGGGGGAAGCTGAGCCCGTTACGTCACACTGCCACTGTATGAGTGTGGAGTGGTAAGCAGGCTGATGAATACATTTCAAAAGCGCATTGTCATTTTTTTCCAATGAGTGCTTTAATTTGGCTGGGGTTTTACAAACCTTTTAGAAATGGAGAGTTCTATGTTGTTGCCTTTTTGTTCCATATGATTTATGTTGGATGTTACACGACTATACTTGGGACTGGAGTTTATATCCATCCAGAATCCAGAAGGATCACTGTAGAAGGTCTGTCGAGTTTGTGATCATTGCCATTTAGAGGATACAGATGAGCTTGTTCTGAGCTTGCTTGAGGTGAGCAGGTTTTTTACCTGGCAGTGGAGGTACACGTCACCTGAAGAAGTGGAAATAGTTGGTCATTTATTGGACTTTTTGTATGATGGACTGTTTATTTTTTGTTCAGTGTTACCTTAAAAAATAGTTTTTTATTTGTGCATGAATTGAGAATCAAATTATTTTTGCATGGACTGAGAATCAAATTTTTATTTACCCTGTATTTATATTTAGTTAGCTGTACACCTTGACAGCTCATCACATAGGAGTGTTGCGCTACACTTATTTTTGTATAATCATTTCTGAGTACAGGAAATGTCAAACCACAGAAATACAGAAACACCAGATCAAAAATTACTGAAAGCGTTTAGGATAATTTGTATTGTTGGTAAATAAGTAATATAAAAACAACCAACATATTTCAGGGGCAAAACAACCCTGAATGAATTGGATGGGTTCAGAAAAAACAGTGACCTCACAGATCTATACTAGAGTCTGTCATAAATTTTCCTCATTGAATAACAATGTAAAGCTGACCATACACTAATATAGTTTTGTTGATGCACAATGTATGGGTTGGTTGTGTGCTACCATTGACAGCCTTAGTGCTCTAGTTCATAGTCCTTTGTTGACTATCCAGAAATATGATCCTGGGTGCCTTCATTTGCCAGATTAGTGAATCAAAATAAATATAAGCTTCACTGTCATTGACTTCCACCAAACACTTGCAACCAGGGGTATATACAGTCTCTTGACCACACATGCTGGTTGGTCATATAGAGCTTATATAAGATTCCTTAACCTCCTTCTTGGTCTTAACTCCCAGAAGGGCTGTATGTGAGGCCCAAAAGTGAGTTAAGGGGTCTTATATGAACTTTATATTAACAGCCTGTTTGGGTAGTAATAAGGAGCTGGTGAGTACAAAGAGTATGGGTGTTCAGTGGCCGTCATTAAATAATGAGTGCGTTTTTATTTGGATTTGATATTTAGATGGATCTTTGAGCTACAAATGAAAAACCATGTTCTTGATCTGAAGGATCAGCACAGAGCTGTTTTTAAAACTAATTTCCCAAATTGCATGTTACTTTGCCATCTTGCTTATTTAGTTTCAAAAATTTTATTGGTTTTAAGTATTGATACATCGAGTCAACAAAGAAGTGAACAATGCATTCTAGAGGAATAAACATGCGGCAATCATCCAGCTGGTGCCATGAAAGTACATAACTTGGATCAGTCAATATGCAAAGTACAAGTGTTTAACACAACTAATAATAAGGAGAGCAGGTATTAGTAAAAGAGAATGGAATAGAAGGAATCAATCATAGAGAGACTGTGCCTATATCCAATATCAAGTGAATATGCTTAGAGAGTTAAGAAGATGTGATATTAATGTGAGTATGGGTGCCACTATGGTCCTCTCTGGTCCAGAATTAAATCGCAATGGCGGGCAGATCCGGGTGAGTCAGAGTGCGTTAAGAGAATGGTAATCGAATTGTAATGCTTTTGGGGTAAGATAGCCATAACGACCAATGCTCCCGGAATCTCTCCTCTGTGAGGTGCGCCTTGGAGAAGAGGTATTCCATGTTGCAATGGTCATTGATGGAGTTAATTAACGCCTCAAAGGTTGGCGAGGAGGGATTTTTCCAGGCCCTAGCTAACACTAGGCCATCTTGCTTATTTGTCAGGTACCTTGGTTGAAGGCCAAGTTGACAAGGGGGCTTCCCCTGTGGCTCTTGTCCAAGCACCCCTGAATGTGATGATAGAGGTACAAGGCTCAAAGAAACATGGGTGCTAGGTAGTAGGTTATTGCCATGAACAGAGGCGTAGTCAAGGTGAGCCAGGGTCATACACTGTGAGACAGCAAGGAGCATGATCCAGTAGCAAGCTGAGGTCAGTACTAGGGAATCAGGCAGAGCAAAATCCAGCAGCAGGCTGAGGTCAGTAACAGGGAATCAGAAAGAGAATAGTCAGAGGCTAGCTGAGGTTGGTATCCAGAATCAACAGAGCAAGGTCAGGAACAAGCCGGGTCAGCAAACGGAAGATCAGTCATCAAGCAGGAACACAGGAACACAGGTCACAGGAAATCTGAAGAATATACAGCGATTATTGCACACCAGGGTCTCCTTTAAATAGGCAGCTTAGCTCCAATGAGCATGGACGTGCGCTCTCGTGCAGTAGTAGTAGTAGCTGCATGGGAATTAGCAGTACCTGCATGTTAATGAGCATTAACTGCATGATAATGAGCACTAGCTGTATCAGCTTCCTGACAATATTGTTTTACATTACAGTAAAGTTGTAAATTCCAAAAATAGACTTCTGCTATATTCTACCTTTTGCACTGTTGGATATACTATTGAAAGTGTTTAATTATATATAAAAAGTGTAAGTGTTGTTCCTGCCAGAAATTAAATGAGCTGGTAACTTCCTGTCCCCTCCGGGGTATACAAAAACCTCCTCCCAATGTTATGTAAATTAGGGGAGACCCCTTTCTGTCCTAGAATGATAATGCATTAATACAGGAAATGTGTTACTGGCAGGATAACCAGGTAAAAAAGTCTGTGAAAAAGGAAACTAACACAGCTACCTCAACTAAAGACTGGGACACTGCAATATTTTAAATTTGTGCTGTTGGGTTTAGATAACTTTGGGTGTGTTTTCTGATGAAGGGCTTGCTGTCTGCAGGCACCTAACAATGTTTTGCATCAATTATTGGCTTGGTAATCTCCTCCTATTTGCAGTCCCAGGCACTGGCCCAGAAGTGTATTAGAAATAAATGCTGTCCTGCAAGTTCCCAGTCAATGACAATAAATGCCAAGCCACATAATTATAATGAGCTGGTTGTCAAACATTTTGGAATTCAGCTTGACATGTAGTAAATCTGATTTATCTTTTTTTTTTTTTTTTTTTTTGGGGATAGAACTATAAAAAGTTCTAGCAAAACATAAACATCAAATATCACATCATTACAAAAGGTCACTAATCATAAAGCATTTTAAACTGTATTTTTCTTGTTAATAAAGACTGAAGAATATGATTAGAATACTTTATACAAAGTCATTAAAATTGCAAATCACACGTTCATTGGATAGCACGCATAACAGTAAAAAATAAATTACCAGTCCCTACGCGTCTGTATATCTGCTACATAGTGGAAGCAGCCAGGGAATGATTTGAGCCTTGGGAGCTATATATTGCTTCATATACTCGATGCTGAACCTAATTACATTTTAAATAACATTGAATGAGCTAACTGATAAGGGAATTCTGACCTTAACTACTTTATGATTTATCATATAAATCAAAAACACATAAATGGCAAACCGGTTTCCAAAAATAATATTTTAAATTTCAGATCTCCTTTTTAGAGTTTTAGAGTGGAATGGAAAAGGGACATAACTAGATGAAAAAAAGAAAAAAAGGCTGTCAATGCTTTGTGAAGTTCTTAACTCAAGATTGCCTCCTAAAGGTTGTACATGACTAAACAGGAGCTTCTTCACCAGTCGTTTAGACCAAGAGGGGGCAGAACACTTCTTACCCTTATATTATAACAGAGAAGCCTGTTGTGGCTCTACAGTAACAGGGTAGTGCTAGGCTGTGGGTGGAGAATGTTTTCTGGCTAGCTGATACTTCATATGAGTTGAAACTTTAGCTTTAATATAACATAGTTACATAGTAGTTAAGGTTGAATAAAGACAATAGTCCACCCAGTTCAACCTGTGTCGGCGTGCATGGATGTATTCATTTCCCATACCCCTGAATGTTTTTATCCTTGAGATGTTCGTCCAAGAGTCTTTTAAAAGTAGCCATACTCCCTGCAGTAACTACCATTTGTGGTAGAGAATTCCACAGTCTTGTAGCCCTTACTGTAAAGAACCCCCTGCGTAGTCTGAGGTTAAATTGCTTCTCCTCTAATCGCATTGTATGTCCTCGTGTCATCATACATTCTTTGCGACTGGATAGTTTTTTCTATGTTGATATCACCATTGAGGTATTTATAAATTGCTATCATGTCCCCTCTCAGGCGTCTCTTCTCCAGAGAGAATAAATCAAGCGATTGTAAGCGCTCTTCATAATTTTTTGTGTATAGAACTATGGTTCGGAGTGTGTTGTTTCAAGAGCTAACACTTTTGGGTAGCAAAGAAACAGTGCAATGAACTGTTGTAGAAACTGTACTAATATGCTGTTTCTACAGTGTCTGTGAGGGTATGTATAATACTAATTCATGCTCTACATATTGTTAAATACATCAACTTGTGTTAAAGTACATGTCAATTCCTAATGCACGTGTATGCCCCAAAAATGCACAGTGCCAATGATTTTATAAGACACCACAACGCAGTAGGTTGATAGTCATGCTGTTGTTTGGGTCACAGATAATCATTGGGGCACTAGTTGAAATATATAGATGCACCTCCGCAACACCTAAATGTAGTTGTAAGCATAAGATTAAAAAGGGGATATGCCTATAAAAGGCAAATGACTAGTCATCATCATTGCCTGTAGACTGCCTACAAGTGCTCTCCCTCTCATGGGAGCTGCCCATCTGATGACTGATGGGGTTACAATCAAGAAACAGCAGGAGAAGAAAAGGTAGCACAGATCCATAGAATGAAGGAACCAGAATCAGGGAGATCCTCAGGCAAAGGCAGATGATCTCACACTGAAGACATACAGTCACAGAACAGGAGTACTTAGGCACTCAGATCACTTAGGCACTCAAATCAGGAAGTGCACTGCTATTTTGCAAGATATATTTAAGATTAAAGGCAGAGTTTTCAGCATATTGATAAACCACAATTGCAATATATAGATGTTTCCTTTGGAATAACAAATTATTATTATTATTTTTTTTGCCTTCGTCCAGCACTGGCCATACAGAAGATCATCCTCTACAAACACAACATATGGATATGCATCTGTCTCCCATCCGAATACTCCCTGGGAAATACCCACCTGATATCATATCTTCCCTTCATCTACAACCATTACACACCTTTACAATCAAAATATTGCTATATCATCGACAATTCATTGGCAATTTAGCCCTATTATTGGAAAACCTTAACAATAATCCAGTGTAATATATTGTATGTCAATTTTTACCCCAGGCTTTCTTCATCTTAATGTTCTTTTTAATAAAACACATGCAATTGTTGTTTAACAATTTTTTTTTTTTTTTTTATTCAGACTCAGTGCCCACAAGGCAAAACAAACTAAAGTGTTCTCTGGTTAAACAGTATGAATATACTGCTTTGTGTATTGCCATGAGCAGCAATAAATTGCAGTTAGTCATGTACCCTATTAACTAAAAAAAATTGTATTTTTAAAATGACTGTTGGTACAGACCATTTACATTGACAGTTTGCTGTGAAGTTTTGGCAGTATTATTAATACTTTGGGGGTCCATTATAGTGAAAGCTCCAAACCAGGGTTGCCAACTGTCAGTAAATTTACTGACAGCTTGTAAAAATCTGTGACCTTTACAAGTGTCCTTAAATATCAGGGGCTGATAATTTGTCATGTTGTATTGACTTTTGTAAGGGTAAATAAGGCAAATTCCTTCTTTTTTATTTTTATTTTTACTTTTTTTTGGTGCACAAACCCGGGAAATACTTATGTGAAATTAGAAATGACTATGTGTATTTCTGGTGTTTCTGTATCATGTTTATACTGTTTAAATATCAATGGTCTTAGTTTTTTTTTTACTTTTAATCATTTTTATTAGAATTATCCAAAAAAGATTACAGAGAAGGTTATTGCATTGATATTAACGTCATTGAGGCATGAACAGATTAAACCAAGCGAGATGGTAACAGTGGCATATTCACAAGAGTATTAACAAAGATATCTATCTAAGGTACGACTTGGGAGCTAATGGAATAACATCGGCAAGAAAAACCAAAAATAAAAAGTGGACTCTACAAGACTCTGGTCTGGGCTGGAACTGGAGAGAGGACAGAGAAGGGCAACACAGATAATTAGGGGAATGGAGGTCATCAGCTATGAAGAAAGACCACAAGCATTGAACTTCTTCTCTCTGGAGAAGAGACGCTTGAGAGGGGATATGATATCAATGTTCAAATATCGTACTGGTGACCTTGGCATAGGGAACCATCTTTTCAGAGAAAGGGAATTCAATAAGACATGGGGCCACTCACTAAAACTAGAAGAAAAGCAGTTTAACCTTAAACTGTGTAAGGAGTTCTTTACTATCAGAGTGGCAAGGATGTGGAATTCTCTTCCACAAGCAGTGGTATCAGCAGGGAGCATTAATAGTTTAAAAAACTATTAGATGGGCACCTTAAAGACCACAACATACAGGGGTATACAATGTATGGTTAACAGCAAATACTTACACACACATCATAGGTTGAACTGGATGAACTGGTGTCTTTTTTCAACCTCACTAACTATGTAACTATGTTTTTGGAAATCTAGTGCTGTTAAGGTTTAAAATATCCCCCCTAGTGGGAGTGATTACCAAGAGCCGTAGTGGGCTCAACACCGCTGGGATGTAATCTTCCCAAAATTCAAGGGATCATTTTGTTTGCCCAAAAAACAATCAGGAGAAAATACACTAGCAGAAAAAAAATAAATAAATAAAATACAGGAAATCAAGCTATGAGAAAATGGATAGAAAGTTAAGCGAAAAAATAGATCTATAGAGGGAATAAGGAAAGAAGAGGAAAGTATTGTTAAGAAACAGAACAGGGTCCATTAAAGAGTACAAATTAGCGCAGTAAGTTACAGGGGTTTATATATATATATATATATATATATATACTCCACTGTTCCCATACCATCTCAGATGCAAAAGATGTGGCTAGAAGGATGCTGGCCACCTTCTCCTGGGCCATTATCCAAGATATTTTCAGTTTTGCTGCTGAAAATTACATCTTACCGCTTAGCAGTATAAAATGAATGAGTTTTAGGAGATGCTTTGAGCATCTAGTCAGTTTGCTGTTCAGCAATGCAATCTTGGGAGTTTTAGGAATTGCAAGGCCGGTAACATTGCACAGCAATCGAAAAATTACATTCTGAAATCCCCTAATGCGTGGACACTCCCACTAAGTGTGGAAGAGAGGAGATGAGCCCGGGAACATTTTCGCTAGATGGGAGGGGACACGATACCAGCGGTTGAACAATTTAACGCTCGCTTCCATTAGTGAAACATTCACTATTCCTTTGAAGGATCTATTAAAGAGACTGTACCAAGTGTTGACTCCCAGCTGGACTCCAAATCCCGTTCCTAACTCAACGCATACAAGGGTTTTTCTGAAGTCTTAGCCAAAGCTGTGTAAATCAAATAAATACCACCCTTCTGATCCATGATTTGAGAGCACCACTGCTCATATGCAGTGATATGTGGTGGATCAGATTTAGACCTCCAGAGTGGGATGTTGAAGTGTTGGATTTGGTGCAATCGAAATCTTTCAAAATTACGCATCTCCAATTTGCTTATACAATGGGACACTGTCCAGGGGCCTACCGAGGAAAGGAAGTTACCAATTCTAAAGAGACCTTTGTTCGTCCACCATTGAAATGCCTTGATATTCTGTCCAGAAGGAAAAATGGGATTTTGAAACAGAAGTCGGAGGTTAGTACAGAAGATTTGCATAGAGAGTCACAGAGGGTCATAGAATGAAAAAGAGTATGGGCTAAAATCGGGGATCTCTGCTTAAGGTGGATCCAAGTCAAGTAGTCTATAGTGTGCTTGGGGACAGACTGCCTTTCTATATCTACCCAGTCCGGTCTATGTCCCTGAGAGTAAATAATTGAGAACTGTGCCAATTAGGCTGCTTGATAATATTTCCAAAGTTGAGGGACCCCCAAACCCCCTTGAGTATGGTTTCTGAGGAGGGTAATTTTAATTGAATAAACCCTTCCCAGCCATTAAATATTCCATTTCAACTAATTGGATAAGTAATTTTCAAGCTTTTTGTAAAGAGGGGGATAGTTGACATTGTAGAGCTGGTCAATGCTAGCTGCCAGATTGATGCCCAGGTAAGGGATTGGGGTAGAACTCCAGGTGAATGAGAAGTGATTTTGGAGATGCTGCACTAGGGAAGTCGGGAGGGAGATATTTAACGCTATGGATTTGGCTAAGTTCACATGTAGGCCTGATATCCTCCCAAAATCATTGAGGAGATTAAGTACGAGGTGGAGATAAGGGGGCAAGTTAAGAAGAGGAGCAAAATCATCCGTGAACAGAGCTCATTTGTGGGTACGATGGCCACACCTGACTCCTTGGATATTTGGATAGCTCCCAATAGCTATGGCCAGAGTTTCCATTGCAATGGAAAACATTATGGAGGATAGGGGGCATGTCGAAATCCTTTATAAATTCGTAAATAGTCTGAGAAATGCCCAAGCAATTTAACTTGAGTGCTCGGATTGGAATCGAGGTCCAGGAGAGTCTGACGGAAGTGTGGACCAAACCCACATCTATCTAAGAGTTCAAACAGATAAGGCCATTCTACTGTGCCAAAAGCCTTCTGTAGGTTTATTGAAAGTAAAAATCCTTCCTGGTGACTACCCCCATCCCAATTCACTCTCAAAAGTGAAATAACATCCACCGCTCTGCATATTTGATCCAGTCTCTGCCTTCCAGAAATGAAGCCCACCTAGTCTTTTTGAATGTATACTCCAATAAAGGCAGACAATCTATTGGTTATCATTTTAGTCAAAATTTTAAGGTCATTATTAATCAGGGAAATAGGCCTGTAGTTGCTAATATCCAAGTTATCTTTTCCTGGTTTGGGAATGACTGAAATGTAGGCCATATTAGCTGCACTATCAAGGGTAGATCCCTTCTGAAGAGAGTTAAAGAAGTGGGTCAAATACAGTGAGAGCAAAGATCCAAAAGTCTTGTAGTAGCAAGAGGAGAACCCATCAGGGCCTGCCCATGATCCCTTCTTAAGGTTTTTTTTTTTTTTTTTTTTGTAAATAAATTTTTATTGAAGAAAAACCAGATAACATTGCATGAAAGATAATATGCAGCATAAACATGTACAAAGTTGACACTTTTGATCAATCCATGTTACAGTGCAATTGTCAGTAATTACACATACTCAAAAACAAAAACACACAAATATAACCAATATAACCACAGCCCGTAGTCCTCTATGATACTACACAGAGACCATAAAGGCCATATTAGTGCAACACGCCAGACAACATACTCAGAGTGGGGAATTGCTCAGTTGTTGTGGACTTCCGGGGCTCTCACCACAATTGGGTACAAACTGTGAGGGGACGGATCCCACCTAAATTAGGTCCAAGATCACAGGTGTCGCCACTACCTGTGAGTCTATTCCCAGTCTGAGATTTAAGACCTATGTGCAATACGGGTAGGAGGATGGAAACAAGAAACAAGGTCACTGGTTTCCCAAGATCCAACCTGTGATCCCAATTTATTTGGGGATGGGGATGCCATCCAGGAATTCAGATATGTGGGAAAGATGGACTCCCTTGTTTTCCCTATAAAGCTTGGAATAAAAATTATGGAAGTTAGCCATATATGAGATTTAGGATTTAGGGATGGCGTCTGTGGTCCTTAGATATTTTATGGAACTCTTGTTCCAACTTTTCAATGTCAGCCTGTCTTTCACGTTTAAGTTTGGTGGCTAACTGGATGATTTTACCTCATATGACAGCCTTATGGGCTGCCAAAAGCGTTTCAGAAGAGACTGCTCCATCATCGTTAACTCGAAAGTACTGCACAATTTTTTTTTCCAGCATGGTACAGTGAACCGGGTTACTTAGTATTGATTCATTCAGATGCCAACGGAATATGTCGTCCTGATCCTAAGGTTTCATGATTACCATTACTACCAACGAGTGATCCGATATCGGGGAGTCTCTAACAAATGATCTGGTAACTGATGGGATGGCCAATATGATCTATTCTCGCAAAGGTTTGGTGTGGCGCTAAGAAGTGAGTATAATCCTTTGAATTTGGATTAAGCTCCCTCCAAATGTCCACTAACCCCTGGGAGCGGATAAGCTTAGCTATCTTCATTCTCTGTCTAGGGGATTCACTGCATCTGAGCAATGGATTGTGGAGGGCTGGTGACGTCAGAGCCCTATAAGGCTTCTTTCACACGGTCCGCCTCCGCAGGCGGATCCGTGTTGCTCAGCGGGGATCAATCCGCGATGACAGCTCCGTCTCCGCTTGCAGAGTGGAGAGGGAGGTGTCTCAGCACCCGCTGCCCTCTATGGGGGATCGGAGGAGAGCGGACCGCTAGTCCGCTCTCATCAGATCCGCTCCGCTCCGATTACTGAACGGATGGAAAAATAGGGTTTCCATCCGTCCAGATTTCAGCACAGGATCGGATGCGGGTGGCAGCGGGTGTCAGCGGAGGTGACCTCCGCTGACACCCGCTGCCCCATAGAGCTGCATGGAGGATCCGATCAGATCCGCCTAAAAAACTGACAGGCGGATCTGATCGGACCGCCCGTGTGAAAGAGCCCTAAAAGAGCTGTCAAACTCAGATAGAAGTTAGTTAGGCAGAGAGAGTCTGGCTTGGTGGCATAGCAGGTAGAATAACGGGATAGCAAATGGGAGGCTGGGGTTCGAATACCCTGGCCAGCAGGTGATTAATGTTAATTATGGATTTTAATTAAAACCTATGTATTGTCCCCGCCCCTTCTGACATGACATCAGTAATTTATTCACTGCACCTGAGCAGTGGATTATGGGGCGCTGGTGACGTCAAAGCCCTCTAAAAGAGCTGTCAAACTCAGATTGAAGTTAGTTAGGCAGAGAGAGTTTTAGGTCAAACAGCTGGCTTGGTGGCGTAGGTGCTAGAATAACGGGCTTGCAAATTAGAGGACGTTGGTTCGATCCCTGGCCAGCGGATGATTAATATTAATTATGGATATTACATAAAACCTATTAAATTAATTATGGATGCAGGGACTTGAAGTTCCCGCAAAGAAGCCCATTTGTTTGCCATTTGGCGAACGGTCAAACAGGCAGTGTTCGAGTCGAACTTAGGTTCGACTCAAACTCGAAGCTCATCACTATTTGTCACCATTCCAAGGGGGCATGCACAATTTTAAAGCGTAACATGTTAGGTATCTAATTACTCAGTGAAACATAATTTTTTTATAATTTGCCAAAAAATGTAGTACTATATAGTGTTTTGTGCATTAAAATTAATTAATTGTACGAGGGGCGTTCAAGTCAAACCGGGAGTTTTGAGTTTATATAATAAAAGAACAAATTTCTTTTAAGTGATAACTGCATTTATTTTTTGACATACTCCCTGCTACATTTATACATTTATCCCAGTATTTAGCTTATGCTTAGAATTCTTTGGCATAGAAAAAATTGTCAGTAAGCCTGAACCATCCTAATACAGCCTGCTTCACTTCGTCATCAATGGTGAGATACTGACCTCTGAGGAACTATTTTAAGGGTTCAAACATGTGGAAATCACTCAAAGTGAGGTTTGGGCTGTAAGGGGGATGTGGCAATACCTCCCAGCCAAGTTGGTATAATGTGCACAAAGTGCAGTGAGCACTATGAGCTTGTGCCTTGTCCTGGAGAAACAGGCTGCTTAGTGATCAAACAGGCAGTTTTTTCTGCAGACACGTATGCACATCACTCGGAACATAACAGTAATATTTACTGTTGATAATGGCACCACAGGGTAGAACATCCACATGAATAATGCCACGTTTGTCCCAGAAAACACCTGCCATCACTTAACCTGCAGACACAATTAGACTTAGAGCTAAACTAGAGAAACTTAACATAAATAAATCCCCGGGACCGGATGGCTTGCACCCGAGGGTTCTTAATGAGCTCAGCCAGGTGATTGCCAGACCATTATTCTTGATCTTTAAGGATAGTTTACAGACGGGTATGGTGCCAGCTGATTGGACAAAAGCCAACGTGGTACCAATATTTAAAAAGGGGCCGAGATATATCCCGGGTAACTATAGGCCGGTCAGCCTAACATCAGTAGTCTGCAAAATTTTGGAGGGGATGTTAAGGGACCACATACAAGACTTTAGTAATGAAAACGGTATTATAAGTAGTAATCAGCACGGATTCATGAAAAATCGTTCGTGCCAAACCAATCTATTAACCTTCTACGATGAAGTGAGCTGCCACCTAGATAAAGGAAAGCCTGTGGATGTGGTGTATCTGAACTTTAAAAAGGCCTTTGACACCGTTCCCCAATCCCCACAAACGCTTACTGTACAAACTAAGGAAGGTAGGTATGGACCATAAGGTGAGTACCTGGATAGAGAACTGGCTCCAGGGGAGAGTACAGAGGGTGGTGATTAATGGGGAGTACTCGGATTGGGCGGGTGTGGAAAGTGGGGTCCCCCAGGGTTCTGTCCTGGGACCAATCCTGTTTAATTTATTCATAAATGATCTGGAGGAGGGGATATCGAGTACAATCTCAGTATTTGCGGATGATACTAAATTAGGCATGCCAATATCTTCTATGCAGGATGTGGAAACCTTGCAAGCGGACCTGAACAAAATAACGGGGTGGGCAACTACATGGCAGATGAGATTTAATGTTGAAAAATGTAAAGTAATGCACTTGGGGGCCAGAAACCAGAAAGCAAGCTACTCACTAGGGGGGGAACCTCTGGGTGAGTCTAGGATGGAAAAGGACTTGGGGGTACTGGTAGACAACAGGCTTGGCAGTGGCATGCAATGCCAAGCCGCCGCAAGCAAAGCCAACAGAATACTGGGATGTATAAAAAAGGGGATTCACTCCAGAAATAAAGAGATTATTCTCCCGCTCTACAAGACTCTGGTCCGGCCACATCTGGAGTATGCTGTCCAGTTCTGGGCACCGGTCCTCAGGAAGGATGTGCTGGAACTGGAGAAAGTCCAGAGCTGGAACTGGAGAAAGTCCAGAGAAGGGCAACAAAAATAATTAGGGGAATGGAGGACATCAGCTATGAGGAAAGACTACAAGCAATGAACCTATTCTCTCTGGAGAAGAGACGATTGAGGGGGGATATGATATCAATGTACAATACTGTACTGGCGACCCGAGCATAAGGAACAAACTATTCAGAGAAAGGAGATACAATAAGACACGTGGCCACTCACTAAAATTTAAGGAAAGTTTAACCTTAAAGTGCGTAAGGGGTTCTTCACTGTAAGAGCGGTAAGGATGTGGAATTCTCTTCCACAAGCAGTCGTATCAGCAGGGAGCATTGATAGTTTCAAAAAACTATTAGATGGACACCATAAAGACCACAACATACAGGGGTATACAATGTACGGTTAAAAGCAAACACACACACACATCATAGGTTGAACTGGATGGACTGATGTCTTTTTTCAACCTCACTAACTATGTAACAATTGTTCAAAATGTTTTTGGTGGTGGTGAGTGTACACGCTTCCAACGCTTTGATGCTCGTTTTGATTCCGGAGTAAAATGATGTGCCCAGGTTTCATCACATGTAATGATGCGATCCAGAAAATTCTGGCCTTCCCTGGCAAAATGCTCCTTCAACACAGTGCAGGCTTCAACTCTTGTACCAGTCAAAAGCAGAAAGTGGTCTTGGTACCCAGCGTGCGATAACTTTTTTTAAAATACAAATGTTTGTGAATGATTGTGTTCACCATTCCCAGAGAAATTTTTGTCTCTTGTGCAATTTCACGACAGGTTATGAGTTGATTTATCCAGGATGTTCACAGGAATGACTGCTGTGGGCTGGGAGCCACCACGGCTAGGATGGTCACTGATGGACGTATCTTTGAACTGTTTACACCATTCAAATGTCTTATTGTGGCTAAGCGACTCATCATCGTACTGTGGTTGAAATCTTCTGTAGATATCCATGGGTTTTACGCCTTCATTCACAAGAAACGTCATCACCACACGCTGTTCCATCCACTCACTAATGCTGTTGTTTGCCATCTTGATTAACGGTCTCTGGACTAGCCCGCGACATGTGCGCTGCCTATCAGAAATAGGACACACTTGCCTTTTACTACTGCGTGTAGTACCATCACGCTAGCATGCCTTTCTATACCTGTAAAATTAAAAGTCCATCCACTTTTTACTTGAACACCCCTCCTATATATTTTTTGCGTCTTAAAAATCGCTGCACAATGACTGTGTGACAAAATAAAATGGCAAAACACATACCATTTTATTTTCTACGGCCTCTGCTCAAAAATATATATAATATTTTCTAGCAAAAAAAAAAAATGCTGATTTTTACATACGGTATGAGAAATACATGTCAGAATTGGCCTGGGGGTTTAGTAGTTAAAGTGGCCCAGAAGAGGGTGAGACAGATGTCAAGGCAGCTTCACAGATGATAACCAAATAAAAGTTTGAAAGATAGACCATGGGTAGAAAAATACAAGAGTTGGGAAAAATATTTGCGCTTACTTTTGAATTACGGTAAATGTACTCTGGTGTTTTATTTGCCCAAAGTGTGTGCAACAGCTTCTGAAAGGACAATCCCAAAAAAGTGATTATAATATATTGTAAAAAGATGGTAACAACAAGGAATTTTGAACAACGTTTGTGCTCTAAGCATATGGAAAATGATTGTGTTGGACTTTGTGCTGGTAAATGAAACAGTATCGGTATAGCTTTTGAAAGAACCAATAAAGAATATTACTATATGAATGTTCGTGCACTTAGCCAAGGACATAGAAATTAACTGAAGGATGATTCCTAAAACTAGTTAAAAGCTGTCTATAATGGAATGCAGGAGCATGATATTAAAATAATGATGGCGGATTGAAATGCAAAGATAGTAAAAAGGGAAAATACATATCTACAATAGAGAAAGGATGTCTGCATGGAATAAGTAATCATAATGGTGGGAAGGTAATTGATTTTCCAATGAAAGTGGGGTTGGTAATCAGCAGCATATACTTCCCCTAAAAAAATTATATATGAAGAGACATAGAGATCATAGTACAGGCTAACAAAGAATCAGAGAAATCACATAAAATACAGCAGATAAAACTCCGCAAGCCAGGATATAAAAATGGGCACTAAATGGTGCAAATTAAGTGCAGATCAAACATAGCAGCAGCTAGACATACAAAAGAAGAATAAGATATAATGTAGAAGAATTAGGAAAAGTACAAACCCGTTTCCAAAAAAGTTGGGACACTGTACAAATTATGAATAAAAACAGAATGCAATGATGTGGAAGTTTCAAATTTCAATATTTTATTCAGAATACAACATAGATGACATATCAAATGTTTAAACTGAGAAAATGTATCATTTTAAGGGAAAAATAAATTGACTTTAAATTTTATGGTATCAACACATATCAAAAAAGTTGGGACAAGGCCATGTTTACCACTGTGTGGCATCCCCTCTTCTTTTTATAACAGTCTGCAAACATCTGGGGACTGAGGAGACAAGTTGCCCAAATTTAGAAATAGGAATGTTGTCCCATTCTTGTCTAATACAGGTTTTTAGTTGCTCAACTGTCTTAGGTCTTCTTCGTTGCATCTTCCTCTTTAGGATGCACCAAATTTTTCTATGGGTGAAAGATCTGGACTGCAGGCTGGCCATTTCAGTACCAGGATCCTTCTTCTACGCAGCCATGATGTTGTAATTGATGCAGGATGTGGTCTGCCATTGTCATGTTGGAAAATGCAAGGTCTTCCCTGAAAGAGACGACGTCTGGATGGGAGCATATGTTGTTCTAGAACTTGGATATACCTTTCAGCATTGATGGTGCCTTTCCAGATGTGTAAGCTGCCCATGCCACACGCACTCATGCAACCCCATACCATCAGAGATGCAGGCTTCTGAACTGAGCGCTGAGAACAACTTGGGTTGTCCTTGTCCTCTTTAGTCCGGATAACATGGTGTCCCAGTTTTCCAAAAAAGAACTTCAAATTTTGATTCGTCTGACCACAAAACAGTTTTCCACTTTGCCACAGTCCATTTTAAATGAGCCTTGGCCCAGAGAAAACGCCTGCCCTTTTGGATCATGTTTAGATTTGGCTTCTATTTTGGCCTATAGAGTTTTAGCTGGCAACAGCGAATGGCACGGTGGATTGTGTTCACCGACAATGTTTTCTGGAAGTATTCCTGAGCCCATGTTGTGATTTCCATTACAGTAGCATTCCTGTATGTGATGCAGTGCCGTCTAAGGGCCCGAAGATCACGGGCATCCAGTATGGTTTTCCGGCCTTTACCCTTACGCACAGAGATTGTTCCAGATTCTCTGAATCTTTGGATGATATTATGCACTGTAGATGATGATAACTTCAAACTCTTTCAAATTTTTCTCTGAAACTCCTTTCTGATATTGCGCCACTATTTTTCGCCCCAGCATTGGGGGAATTGGTGATCCTCTGCCCATCTTGACTTCTGAGAGACACTGCCACTCTGAGAGGCACTTTTTATACCCAATCATGTTGCCAATTGACCTAATAAATTGCAAATTGGTCCTCCAGCTGTTCCTTATATGTACATTTAACTTTTCCGGCCTCTTATTGCTACCTGTCCCAACTTTTCTGGAATGTGTAGCTCTCATAAAATCCAAAATGAACCAATATTTGGCATGACATTTCAAAATGTCTCACTTTCAACATTTGATATGTTATCTATATTATATTGTGAATAAAATATAAGTTTATGAGATTTGTTAATTAGTCCATTCCTTTATTATTCACAATTTGTAGTGTCCCAACTTTTTTGGATTTGGGTTTGTAGTAGAGAAATAATTAAAAGTTGAATGGAAAATATAGCAAAGGACAAAAATAGAAAAAGAGTGAATTAGCATCAGGGATGGGCTGGAGGCATTTTGCATGGGGGACAAACACAATCATTTGGCCCTTTCATGGTAGAGATAATGTTCTAAAGAAAAAGTGCACTATACAAAGTGCACCATGGTACTGCAGTTATAGGGAAACCCCAAAACACATGGGTTTCAGTATAATTCTGACTGCTGAAGCCAAGTTAAAAAATAGATGTATTTATCATACAATCATGTAGGTAGAAATACATGCTTGGAAAGCAGCACTTTACATTGTGTTGGTTTAAAAAGGATAGCTCTAACTGGCTGGGACATCTAATACAATTAATATAGCCTAAGATAGGTGGGACTTTCTCTGAGGTTTCATCTGTGTCTCTGATGACATTTATTGATACCCGAATAGCTGTTCACATAGGCTTGTTACTTCCAGTAGCTGTTTGGCTGAACAGGTCTTCAAAGGCTGAAATAGCAATCTTGAAAATGAAGGGGTGGGAAACTGGTGTTCTCATACATAAATAGGAAATACAAGATGTTTGACCATCTGCTACATTTACCAATGCAATTTAAACTAAAAATATATTTTATTTTTAACTAAAATGGCCCTTCAGTGGTGAGTGGTTGCCAACACTAAAGCTTTGTAATAACATGACTCCAGTCCGGCAAATGTGCCAGGCAGACCATATTGATAATAATAACAATGACAAAAAAAAAAATGTAAAGTGTGACTATCTATGGCCGGCATTACAGTTGAACAGGCTGGTGAACATGGTTTGCCAATTTTCCAGGCTGACATCCATATCTTCAGTATAAAATAGATTGATGACTACTTGAGTAGCTAAACTTGTAGAGCTAAAAAGTGGAAACTTCAAGAGTAATCTTAGTAGTATTTTTTTTTTTCAAACTAATTTCATGGCAAAATTACTGACTATTTTAGCCAAACTCTAGTGAATGTAGTATCAATCATTTTGTAACTAAAATCACTTTGCTCATCTGTAATTAAAGTGGTTCTAAAGCCTTAAGGTTTTTCACCTTAATGCATTCTATGCTGTCTCATTGGAGAGATTGAAAGCAGCAGGAGTGATTGGCTCCCACTGCTGTCAATCAAATCTGGTGACACGGGAGTGGGAAGGAGGGGCTGAGTCCCACTGTCTGTGTCAATGGATGCAGCAGTGGGACTCTGGAGGGAGCATGCAGGGTGCCCCTAGGGAAGCAGCTTTCCCAGGGGGCACCCGATGAAGAGGAGGGGTCTGGAGCACTGGCAGGGGACCCCAGAAGAAGAGATTGGGGCTGCTCTGTGCAAAACCATTGCAAAGAACAGGTAAGTATGTTTGTTATTTTTATGAAAAAAAAACAAAAAAAACAAAGCTTTAGGCTCCATTCACACTGCCGTGACTTGTCAGATGACTTGTCAGCCTGACAAGTCGCGGTCCATCGCGGTCCATTGACTGCTACAGGACCCGTTCTAATAGGAGCAACACAAGTCGCTCTGACTTAGAAAAAGGGTCCTGTACTACTTCGGGGCGACCTTGGAGCGACTTGCATAGACATTCATTATATGAAGTCCGTGCAAGTCGCGCCGAAGTCGCGGTGCACGGAACTTCACAAGTCGCCCCCGAAGTAGTACAGAGTCGTGCCGCTGCAGTGTGAATGCGGGCTTAGAATCACTGCAAGAGATTATATGCTCTGTTCCCAGGATGAGGCCCTTTCAGCACTTTGTCACCTACATTTTTTAAATTCATTCTAACATGAGCAAATAATTAGCACTGAAAAATCTCTCTGCCGCCTACCCAGAATACAGCCGAGAAGCTGCAATAAAGTTGAGAGTTCTCAGCATTGCCCTGTGCTTGGACACTATGGCTAATTATTCCAACATAGCTGTGCCTAGAGCAAATTTTGTATTACATTATTACATTAAACCTGACACGCACATTTTGGGAGAAGGTTATTCAAATTAAATGGCTGCATGTCCCATCATTCCTTTTGTTTTGACAGATTTTCTATTAAAGAGTAGAAAGGATTGTGCTTGTATATTCTATATTCTGTTAAGATTTTGGAAATATCAAAATTAGGTACTACAATATCAATCTGGGACTTCTATTAAAAGGAGATGAAGCTAGATCAAATAAATATGGCGATGTATCGCCCACATAAAAATAAATACTTTCTTAGTAAATACTACTGTTACATCCAAGTAAGCATCTTTTTCCATATCCTTTTTTTTTACTGTTTATAATTCTTAGAAAAGTAGACTTAGGCTCACCAGAGGAGGTTCATGGCTTAATGTCAGAGAATGATGAAATGTAAACAAATCCGCGCTTAGGATAATTCTAGATTCCTGATATTTAGTATTGGCTGCAGCCCACCTTTATACTATATTACTAAGAATATAGTGAGAATGAAGAGAAAGGAGGGGGAAGGTGTATGGCGCTGCCAAAAACTGCTGATGTTTCTATATGTCCAAAATTTAGGCGTTATAGATACATACAAAATAAATCACCACTATGAATAAAGTGTCCAGTGCATCCTATGTGTCTTCCTATTGAATGTGCAATACTAAAAGATAATACAAATAAATAATAAATATTTGTGCTGAAAAGTGGATATAGAATAAGTGAAAATTGGTATGATGAGAAAATTAGATGAAATGTATGAATTAAAAAATAGATAAAGGGGTGGATTGTACAGAATAAAAATAAATATATAAAAAATATAAAAATGGATCCACTTAAAGTATGACTTAAATAAGGTGCACAATAGGTAGATAAATATTATAGCAGCAATGATACAAGAATAAATAAGTCCGTTACACCTAAGAAAGAACAAATAGTCCCACAATGCAAGAAAATTCCTAAAAAACTTGGCAAAAAAAGGTGACTTGAGTGCAGGTGTTCTGATGAAATATTAAAGGTGCTCAGGTATATGGTGACCGTTCAGTGCTCCCCGCACCCCTTGGACCGCACTCACCAGAACTATGTACCCCTGCAGGGGTATCAGGCCTTGTCTATAATCCTGGATCTTCTCCACTGACCATCAAAGTGGTTGGGTGGTCCGATTATCTACCCGAATCTTGTGAACCAGGTTCCTTGATGTTAGGGTCCGAAGGTGTATCGATATATGGGGGAAGAAGGCTCACATAGAGTAGTACTGCTAAGTTTTAAAATACTTTATTGTATATAAAAATTAGGTACTCACAAAGGGAATAGAGGGTAATGGCATAGAAAGCAATAATAGCGCACTTCCGGGACGCCGTGCGTTCCACAGGGCGGATGTGCGTTCCACTTAGGCGGATGTGACGCGATGACGCTCTACGTACGTTTCGTCGTGATGACGTCTTCAGGAGTAGCGTCATCACGCCATCTCCGCCTATTTATACCAGCATGGTAAACAAGGCTCGATGCGTGCTCCAATCGGAATGCCGGGCAAGACATCCAATAGAAAAAAGAGAGAGGACGCACGCTGTTGCCGGGTAGAACTATATATTTTGGAACTTAGGGAATTTGCATACTGGCAGCTGCGTACTTAAGAGATGGACATATCTGACCTCAAAAGTCCGTGGTATGCCTCATTTGGAAAAAAAGGAGAAAAGGAAAAACCGGAGAGCCAAAAATTGGACTTTAGGAGGGTCAGGTCCTACTCTGTTGCCGTTGATACAATAACAGTGTAAAATTCTATACTTAGATATCGGGTCTGTTTACCATCTAGTGTACAGCATATTACATAAAATACATACGTTAACATTAAACTGATGGTAAAATAAATCCTAAATATAAATAATCTTACGACCAATCACAGACTTAACCCTTTCATAAAAAGCTTTAAATAATTTAATAGGTGACCTAGAATTATGATAGTAATGAAAGATAAAATAATATTGGTGATAAAATTGGTGATTAAAAACGTGATGGTGATAATGAATTAATATTAGTGACGGAGATTCAGAAAAATAGCAATGAACTAAATATAATAAATATTCTTTTTGGTCACTATGTAAAATATTTTAATAGATGGCCTAAGTTCATGGTGATAATAATAAATAAATGAAATTAAATAGATTGGGGGCTAAAAAAAGTGAAAATAAATAGATTGGTGGCTAAAAAACGTGATCATGTAATTAATTAATATTAGTGATAGTGAATACATACAAAATGGAGGTGAAATAAAATATGGTGTATACTCTTTCTAATCCGTAATAAAGGAAAAAATATATATTGTGAGAGCTATGGTTCGTAATCATTCGCTAGGTATACATTATAGGGCTAAAAAATATATATAGCACTAAAGTTATATATTCAAACATGATAGGTCTGATAACTTAATATAGGTGACTCTAATCAGTGTGGAGTCAAAGAGAACAACATATAGATGCGGGCCGCATTAAGATACAAAAAGTGCAGGTAACAAAATACTTAGTGTCTGGTCAGTGGGGCTAAAAACATCAACCCAATTAGAAAGAACCTAAATGAAGAGAATGGGAAGAATATATAAAGGAAACATAGATGGGAAAATTCTTTGACTATCTTTCCGAAAAAATTATTGAATGAGGGTGGAGAAACAACAACCTGTATGACCCGTGGGTGTCACCTATATTGTCGAATGCACTTGCAATCTGCAATATGTAGGACGCACTACCAGACCTCTTCATGTCAGAATTAGAGAACATATAACCAATATCAAAAATGGCTTCCCGAAACACAGCCTCTCCAGGCATTACCTTGAAGTTCATCATAAAAACCCTGAAGGGCTAGTCTTTTATGGTATAGATTCAATCCAGGGACACTGGAGAGGTGAAAATAAGAGGAAGAAAATCTCCCAAAATGAAACTAAGTGGATATTTTTACTCGATTCACTTCAGCCCAAAGGACTTAACCTGGATATTGATTTGAACTGTTTTATTTCTAATTTTTAACATACAGTATATTTATATTTTAGATATTTTAAGTCTAAAACAACAGGTTTAATCCTGTGAGATATTTAATTCTCTTCCTCTGGTTATCACCATGGGATCACCCGTCAAAGTTTGATCATATGTCTATAAGGATTAATTACAGACCCACGGGTCATACAGGTTGTTGTTTCTCCACCCTCATTCAATAATTTTTTCGGAAAGATAGTCAAAGAATTTTCCCATCTATGTTTCCTTTATATATTCTTCCCATTCTCTTCATTTAGGTTCTTTCTAATTGGGTTGATGTTTTTAGCCCCACTGACCAGACACTAAGTATTTTGTTACCTGCACTTTTTGTATCTTAATGCGGCCCGCATCTATATGTTGTTCTCTTTGACTCCACACTGATTAGAGTCACCTATATTAAGTTATCAGACCTATCATGTTTGAATATATAACTTTAGTGCTATATATATTTTTTAGCCCTATAATGTATACCTAGCGAATGATTACGAACCATAGCTCTCACAATATATATTTTTTCCTTTATTACGGATTAGAAAGAGTATACACCATATTTTATTTCACCTCCATTTTGTATGTATTCACTATCACTAATATTAATTAATTACATGATCACGTTTTTTAGCCACCAATCTATTTATTTTCACTTTTTTTAGCCACCAATCTATTTAATTTCATTTATTTATTATTATCACCATGAACTTAGGCCATCTATTAAAATATTTTACATAGTGACCAAAAAGAATATTTATTATATTTAGTTCATTGCTATTTTTCTGAATCTCCGTCACTAATATTAATTCATTATCACCATCACGTTTTTAATCACCAATTTTATCACCAATATTATTTTATCTTTCATTACTATCATAATTCTAGGTCACCTATTAAATTATTTAAAGCTTTTTATGAAAGGGTTAAGTCTGTGATTGGTCGTAAGATTATTTATATTTAGGATTTATTTTACCATCAGTTTAATGTTAACGTATGTATTTTATGTAATATGCTGTACACTAGATGGTAAACAGACCCGATATCTAAGTATAGAATTTTACACTGTTATTGTATCAACGGCAACAGAGTAGGACCTGACCCTCCTAAAGTCCAATTTTTGGCTCTCCGGTTTTTCCTTTTCTCCTTTTTTTCCAAATGAGGCATACCACGGACTTTTGAGGTCAGATATGTCCATCTCTTAAGTACGCAGCTGCCAGTATGCAAATTCCCTAAGTTCCAAAATATATAGTTCTACCCGGCAACAGCGTGCGTCCTCTCTCTTTTTTCTATTGGATGTCTTGCCCGGCATTCCGATTGGAGCACGCATCGAGCCTTGTTTACCATGCTGGTATAAATAGGCGGAGATGGCGTGATGACGCTACTCCTGAAGACGTCATCACGACGAAACGTACGTAGAGCGTCATCGCGTCACATCCGCCTAAGTGGAACGCACATCCGCCCTGTGGAACGCACGGCGTCCCGGAAGTGCGCTATTATTGCTTTCTATGCCATTACCCTCTATTCCCTTTGTGAGTACCTAATTTTTATATACAATAAAGTATTTTAAAACTTAGCAGTACTACTCTATGTGAGCCTTCTTCCCCCATATATCGATACACCTTCGGACCCTAACATCAAGGAACCTGGTTCACAAGATTCGGGTAGATAATCGGACCACCCAACCACTTTGATGGTCAGTGGAGAAGATCCAGGATTATAGACAAGGCCTGATACCCCTGCAGGGGTACATAGTTCTGGTGAGTGCGGTCCAAGGGGTGCGGGGAGCACTGAACGGTCACCATATACCTGAGCACCTTTAATATTTCATCAGAACACCTGCACTCAAGTCACCTTTTTTTGCCAAGTTTTTTAGGAATTTTCTTGCATTGTGGGACTATTTGTTCTTTCTTAGGTGTAACGGACTTATTTATTCTTGTATCATTGCTGCTATAATATTTATCTACCTATTGTGCACCTTATTTAAGTCATACTTTAAGTGGATCCATTTTTATATTTTTTATATATTTATTTTTATTCTGTACAATCCACCCCTTTATCTATTTTTTAATTCATACATTTCATCTAATTTTCTCATCATACCAATTTTCACTTATTCTATATCCACTTTTCAGCACAAATATTTATTATTTATTTGTATTATCTTTTAGTATTGCACATTCAATAGGAAGACACATAGGATGCACTGGACACTTTATTCATAGTGGTGATTTATTTTGTATGTATCTATAACGCCTAAATTTTGGACATATAGAAACATCAGCAGTTTTTGGCAGCGCCATACACCTTCCCCCTCCTTTCTCTTAATGTCAGAGAAGTAAGGGATTGCATGAGGATATAGAGATATGCGCCTTACCCTAATGCAGTTGTGTCTTTCCTGTGATCAGTGTGGCCTTTAACCTCGTATTTCCCCTCTTTTTTGGGGTTATCATTATCTAAATTGTGCAATAGTGGAAATAGAGCCGATTGATTCCTCCTCTCCACCCACCTAGTTTGGGTGCCTTGTGGACAAGCCCTCTCTTTCCCTGGTTGGGGTTCATCTAGCCTCCGATGATCTTGGCTGCAAGTGGCTATCTGCAATTTATTTCACAATTTAACTCATCTGAACACCCTCCTTAAACATCCCTGAAGAAGCTAAAAGGTGAAACGTGTTGGGATGAGTCTCGTCCTTTTCCCATTTACATTTACTGTGATATGCAGTTGACTTAGAAGGGGAGGAGCCTCAAGTTTTAGGGGTGTTGTTATGGGTTACTTTTTGTAATGTGCAATATCATCTATTGATTTTAGGGGAAATGTTATCCCTCAATGTTTGAAGTTTTTAATCAATGATTGTATTTTAATAAAGTAACTTTGGTTTTTTATGAAATGTGTATGTATCTATAGTAGAGGTTAGCACTTATAATGCCTGATTATCATTCTCATTCAAAGTTTCATTCTTTAGTTTTCTATAATTCTGAGAAAAGTACTTGACAATAATCTTTCATTTCCAACAGTTTCAAGCAACCATTTAGGCTTACAGCCACATTAGAGGTAATTAGTGTTTATGTCCCTGTTTATGCACATCAGGCAGCTTTTCTAAGAGCTTTGACAAAGCATTTGTTGAAGTATGAACAGCTAACATATATCTGTGTAAGTAGATTTGATCTTGATCTCGAATGCAAGCCAGCTAAACACCATTGCATCATCATGCCATGTAATGGTTTCAATAGAAAATACTTCAAAAACATAATAGGTTTGTTCTACCAGACTCAGAAATTCCAATCTCAGTTTTGTATCTTTTTTTTTTTTTAATATAAAAAAATCAGTTATATAACATTACAAAAAAAAACAGCTCTGCATTATCAATCATGAACGTGGTACCCAAATGGCTGATATGTTTATCATTGGCAATATGCTGCAAGCAAAGGCTACAGATTAAAGATTGATGTTGGCAGCAGATGCACTATATTACCAAAAGTATTGGGACACCTGTCTTAACACGCACATGAACTTTAATGGCATCCCAGTCTTAGTCCCTAGGGATCAGAATTGAGTTGTCCACCTATTGCAGCTATAACAACTTCAACTTTTTAGGGAAGGCTGTCCACAAGGTTTATAAGTGTGTCTATGAGAATGTTTGACCATTCTTCCAGAAGTGCATTTGTGTGGTCAGGCACTGATGTTGGACGAGAAGGCCTGGCTCACAGTCTCTGCTCTAATTCATCCCAAAAGTGTTCTGTCAGTTGAGGTAAGGATACTGTGCAGGCCATTTAAGTTCCTCCACCCCAAACTCACTCATCCATATGTTTATGGACCTTGCTTTGTGCACTTGTCCAAATAAATTTGTGGAGGGGGGGATTATGGTGTGGGGTTGTTTTTCAGGAGTTGGGCTTGGCTCCTTAGTTCAGGTGAAGGGAACTGTTAAGGCGTCAACAAATCGAGACATTTTGGACTCCTAACTTTGTGGGAACAGTTTGGGGATGGCCCCTTCCTGTTTCAACATGACTGCGCACCAGTGCACAAAGCAAGGTCCATAAACACATGGATGAGCGAGTTTGAGCTTTAAGCAGAAAGCCGTTCAGGTGTGAGCAGGGCCTAATTGTTTAAGGTGGATTGTGCAAATTCTGTTTTTTTTTCGGATACCTGTTACTGCTTTGGCTCCTTACTACGCTGATTTCTGGCTTTCTGACCCCGGCTCATCTAATTACCCGCTCTGGCATCCAAACCCTGGCTTCAGTTTTTGACTATGTTCCTGTACTGTTTAATTTCTTACTATCTCATTAAAGGTGTGGTTTTTAACTGCATTTTCTATCTCCAAATAGTTTATGGTTCCTGACAGAAAGTCACATTGAAATTACCTTTCACTTGCTGTAGGATATATAAAAAAATGTATATGTACTTTGCTAAATGTCCCCTATGGCAGTGCCTTGACAGATTCCCTTTTTGAAACTAGTTTGCCTATTAGCCATATAAATGGCTAGAATTTAGGATCAAGATTTCCCCCTGCGAATCAAACTCAGGCAGATTCATCCATCCCTACAAATAATTGACTGCCAGACCTGAGCACTGTAACTCAGGGTGGAGATGAAGGAAGAAGCAGTGGTGGAGCACCGGCAGAGTAAATATCAAGAGGACGGGGGGAGAGGGACTTTGCAAAAACACTATCATGTTGTACTGAATGAGCAAGATGATCTTGTCTCTTTAAGGAATTTTTAGATCTATCACAAAGAAACCACAAATGTTGTTGGTTGTAAAGTTTTCAAAGTCCTTGTGTTGACCACGTAAAATGATGTGTCCTTAGGAAAAGGGGTTTACCTGAACATCCTATTGTTCGTATGGAGAATCTCTATACTAGCTAGAAGCAGAAAAAGATTGAGGTTTCAAAAATGGTAGAAAACACATCAGCAGTTTTTGATATGCTAATGACAATAAATTTATAGCTGAAAACATGGAACCTCAATAGCCTAATAAAGAAATTTAGATAAAAGAGTAAACAAATTGGACTTGAGAAATTTTCAAGAAAACAAAGCTTATGGGGTCAGCCAATACTGGAGTTCTGGATGGGAGTCACTTGTACCCTCCAAGACCTGCTTTCCCTTCCAGTCCCTCTAACTATCCTGGTTTGTCTGCTAGGCCCAGTGGAGGAGGTAGCACCATGCAGAGCCCAAAGGACTCTTCTCTCACATTCACTCTTTTATGCACATAAGGCCATCTTGCTGTGCTGGAAGAAACCAGAGAATCCTTCATCATCTTACTGGAAGGGTGTTGTTAACAAGACCCTGCCTCTATATAAATCCATGCACTTGAGTAGGGGCTGCCCCCAAAAGTTTAAAAAGGTTTGGCAGTTTTGGCAGGGCTGCTGATAAGGCAGTACAGCCAGCCCTCCTGTACTGGGCCCGGGCACCATTAGTTCAAAAGGGGGACCCAGGTACCCCCTGAGCATGAGGGCTGGCTGTACTATATTATTACAGCTACTGATCCTCTTCTGCCTCCCCCTGCAGCGGTGCCAGCCTCTCTTTCTCCCTCCGGCTACACTGCAGGGGGATTGATCCTAGCACATGCACCCCTTGCCCCTTTCCCCTGCATTGATTCTGGCTTCCCTCCTCTCCCGCAGGCAGCTGCTGTGGGCATAAAGAGAGATATTTCAGGATAGAGAGCGGGGAAGGGGATGTTAAATATGTAATTTACTGGCCCGTTCCTTTCCTTAATGAACACAGTGAGTGATCCATATCAATCACTCCTGTGTCCATTCATCACTAAACATAGTAAACTGTGCTTACTATGCTTCAGTTTGTGAATAAGCAGGAAGCCTCAAAGCATTTCCTTTTTATTCATTTGTGCTCCTGAGGTTGCAAAGAAAGGGACTGATAAATCTATGTCCTCAGTCACTTTTGGCCTGGGGGAAGGGGGCCCTGTCAGGTAGGTTGTATGGGGCCCTGTGATTTCTAACAGCAGTCCTGAGTGTTGTCTTTCTGCCATTGACACCCTTAATTTAGTCTTTTCTTTGATGTCATTGTAATAGCCCTGATGTCTTTTTCTTTTATATGGACTACAGTTTCTAGCCCTGGCCAAGGGATCCTTACTGCTTGCATATAGGTAATGCTCTGTCATAGTGATGTATCCAGCTGAGAGGTTTAATTTTCCTTTTTTTTTTTTTTTTTCTATGGAATGTTGTACAAATGGGAACGGGGGGGGGGGGGGGGTTCTTTTTTTACCTAGCTAGTTTTATCTGTTAGCCAGGCTCACTGGCCTAATGAGATTTATCATTGGGTTGTACCTTGGTATTACTGTATTTAATGATTTTTTTATGCCATAAAAAGGGGGGCTGCAATTTTTATATTCATTCCCATAGTCTTGTAGTGGTATTTCCAACAAGTTAATATATTTGTCATGGTCAGGTGTCCGAAAACTTTAGCACATATTATACATTTTAATGTTACCAATGACCAATTGAAAATTTCAATTAACTTGAACATATTTAGTAGTAAGTATGGTAACCTGGTAGATAAAATTAAGCGTAAGGCTACAGAATGTAAAATATAGCAGGTCATATGGCTTTAATCTCATTACTGTCATTTAAAGGCACTATTTGATTTGTAAGTAAAAAGGAAAGGTAAAGTCTCTGACCAATTATAATTTAATCATTTAAAACTACTCTTTAAGAAACGGTGAGTAATAAAAATTTGCAGAAGCATTTAATGTCACTAATTGAAATGATAATAAGCTTCAACTAATGTCATGGCTGAAAGGTTCACCTTGGGCTTCACTTTTAGCTGCAGGTACAGCAGAGCAGTTATAAAAAAATGGTTTATTGGTAATATGTGTGTAAAAATAGTCAAAAAGTAAAACGGTGCATTTTAAAATCCTATATCTATTTTAGAATAAACTATTCTACGGGGTCTATTTATAAAATATTTGTTGCACAAACTTTTAAAACATTCTTGCAAGCTGAAGAAAAAGTCACCATAATATTTCTAAGAGGTTAATGCTTGTATTGTCAGCTCCATCTAGTGGCCATAATGCAGTAGTGTAATATAGTTTCTGGAAACCCCATTGAGAAAACGATACTGCATTTTGACCACCAGATTTAGTTGATGATAAAGGAATTAATCCCTTAGAAAAACTATGGTGACATTTTGTCCATCCTGCACAAATACTTCTGACATTTGTGGAAAAACTGTTTTAAAAATAAACTTCCAAGCGTGCTTTGATATAAAGATAAATGAAAAAGGTCCTTATTCCCTACCAAAGGCAAAGTAGAAGGAACAAGTATGAGGACTAAAAACATTTTTTTTTTTTTTTTTTGGAAGAAGACCCATGGTGCAAAACCCCCTATAAAAAGTGAGTTAATTTCCTGTTCTCTAGCATTGTACTTGAAGTTGGATTAATGGCTTAATGGCTTCTAGATTGTATGTATGTGAGCATCAGGGCAGGATAACCAAAGGATGCAAAAACTCAGAATACGAACACTCTATAGGCATTTTAAGGGCATTAAATGGGCTGCAAATGCACCACAATGGACCTAAATACAAACCTGCACCATTTTTGCAGCCCACCACACTACAGAGCAGGACTGCTATGCGGCTGGCCAATGGTTTTGTGCATTGGGCAGCTAAAAAAAAATGAATGACTGCAACATATCACGTGTGTTACAGCAATGCATAAGACATGAAGCCAGCTAGATAGAATCCAGCAGTGAGATAGTACGGAGGCTGCCGTTGCTGCCTTGCCTTTATGAAAATGCTACTTTCCTATATTCTCATATAGATGCAGTAATTTCAGTATTTTTAAGTCACTATCTAAAAAAAATTGGTAAGGATATCCTTATTGATTTGTTTAACTGTACTAAGTCATGGGGGTTGATTTACTAAATGCAAATAGGCCGTTTACTTTGCAAGGGAATTTTCACTTTCAAAAGGAATTTTCCATTAGCCTACTAAATGAGGTTTAGCTCTCCTGCCTTCCGTCATCCAATCATACAAGCAAAAATACAGCTCTTTGTGTTTTACTTCCACATGATTTGGTATTGTTGCAAAGCTTATTTTTACCACATTTACTAAACAAAGTGAAAATTCCTTGGTAAAGTGAACAGCCTATTTGCTTTCAGTAAATCAACCCATTGGGCTAAAAGTACAGATCTCAGAGACATCCAAGCAATTCTTGTTCCTTAGACAAAGAAGTGTCTCCCCATAACAAGAGTTGAGTTGAATTGACTCAACTCTTGAGGCACCATAATGCACTGCCATGTAGTGAGGTGGACTGCAAAAATGGTGCAGGTCTGTTTATAGGTCCATTGTGGTGCATTTGCAGCCCATTTAATGCCCTTAAAATGCCTATACATTGTTCGTATTCTGAGTGTCCTGTTGTTTGGACATCCTATGAGTTGAATCGAAAGTGAGGCAAAATGCCTTCTTAGACAGTTTAATTGGGAAAGGTGTCACTGCTCTTTCCCTGTTTTGGTGATAGCGATAACATTTTGAATTTCCCATGACTTTCTGTGCTGATGTCAATGGTCACTAAGACAAACAGAGATGGTCAATCTTGCCAGAAAGAATGCAGACAGTAATAAAAAAAGGACAGTTTCTAACCTTTCTCTTCTCTATCCAATGCTAAAAAATAGGCTTCAGGAGTGGCTTAAGTGCCTTTGAGTACATTAGGACACGCATGTCCAAATGTGCTTACATGGCCAAACTCATTCAGGAACTCATATGGTTGTGATGGTTGTGGACATCACTGAACTACTGGGTCTCCAGGACCTATAATCTATAATCTTCTACGGGTGGCAGAAAGTTCCTTAAGATGCAAACTCAATCTCAACCCTCCCATGCAACATTGACATGGATGTCTGCACTGTTTTGCAGGAGGCAAGAACAAAAACTAATACACAACATGTTTTTCTAAAAAGTAATCACCTTTTTAGTCATTCTTTGCTCAAAAATAATCCTTCTTTCAAATATTCCATTTCATTGCCATTCATTTAGTCTTCGTTCTGCTTAAAATCTTTATTTCTGGTTGCTTACATAATGTAGAGGAATTTACAATTTTTTGAAAGAAACAAATACTTAATAACTTTCATGTTTTTTTCATGTTCATGTTTTCAATAATAGCTTGGTTTAAAAAGGGAGGAACATAAAGGAAAGTATTCTTAAGATTAATGAGGGCAACGGGACAAAAAAATATACCTACATTATACTGCAGTTTCGTTTTGGAAAAAAAAATTAAATAGAATTAAACCTGAAGTAAGAGAAACCTGGTGCACATGCATATTCAAATCTAAAGTTCCAACCATCATTTCTATTCTTCTCTACCAATCGACCCCTCCATCTTTCATCTCGTTCCAGTAATAGGAGAAATCATAATAACATAATACCAGTGATAAAGTGTCTAATCAATGTATTCTTAACAGTGTTTTTATCACCTCTATGCTTAGTTAAGTGATAATAGAAGACAAACTACAAGAACTATAACCAGATGCTTCAGCAGTATTAGTATTAGATGAGAATTTAAAGAACAGAGGTAATGAGGTGTGGGGATATTGTAAGGGAGGGAGGAAATAGTAGAACGTATCCCCTGCCTAGAGGGTGCAAAGAAGACACTAGCTTTTTATCTCTGTACATTTCTCTACTGTAGTACCCTCCTAGGTAGGTGCTAGAGAGTGTGTATAGTTTTTGGTTTCTCTGCTTGGGAGACAGTCAGGCAAATGCAGATGCTGTCTGCTTAACAGGGAACAGTGATTGTTTGATAGAGTCTGCTTAGCGTGATCTGGTGCCGCTCCTGCTGTCTTGAACATTTCCCATTGGTCCAATAGCCATAGGGTATATTGGACAGTGGGAGGAAACCTGACAGATGAGTGCATGGATGTATTTACACCCTGGCATATTGGAAGGGGTGGTACCCCAAGGCATGCTGGGTGACTGTACTTATATCAGGAAAGCACATGAGCTTGGGGTCTTTGCCTGGAGAGCAGAGTCCCAGAGGGAAGGGGGCTGTTGCCCCTCCTCTGCACAGGCTGCCATGCGGCCTCAGGTAGTCGACCTGAGAGCCAGAAACTTAGGAGCAGCAACCTATGGGTTCTAAATAGTTGACCAAGAGGAGCCATGCCTGGAAGGATCATTTTGCGACTCCTGTGAGTACAGACCAAAGATCTAGGGGCCTGTTCTTTTGTGGGCTACCCCCTTTGTACTAGAAGTCAACTATTGGGTACAAGCTAAAGTAGACACTGACTCCACATCCCTTCTTAGTCAAAGTATTAGAAAACAAGGAAAATGGGATTTTTAAGGTGCCAAGAAAAACAGTTAGTATATTAAAAAGTAACATAATTTTATTGAGACAATGAATTTAAAAGCAATTTCCCACATATAAAATCATAGCACAATAGTCTTACGATTATTGTATGCATGCGGTGACTCCCGCTCAACATGTTTCGCCAGCCTATGGCATCCTCAGGAGACTTTTATGAGCACTGCATACATAATTGCTGACTGTGCAAATAGTATTTTTAGTGTACTGCATATCAGGAGGATGGTCAAATTGGGATATCAGTGAAACCGCAGAGAGGGATATTAGATCCCCAGTAAAGTCAAAATGCCAGATCTGAACCAGAGAGGGTAACCACTCTGGCCCACTCCTTTCTATGTTAAAGGCAAGTGACAGAGTGATAACGTCCTCACATACATGTACATAATGACATCAGAGACAGCATGACCAGACGAGCGAGAAAGTAGAGCAGCTTCATGAGGCCAGCCATGTGGCAGGTAGGAAGCCAGTATGAGCAAGGAATAGGGTTCATATTGCTGCTTTTTCCTTTTCCCTTAGACAAAATTAGCATTTAACCCTTGCAATGAGTGTTGGGTGGAGAGCACAACATAGTACTTTGTACTAACTATAATTCAACCATATGTTTTGGAACTAGTAGTCCCATTGAAGTCAATGGGAATCCAAACCAGGATCCAAAATATGGTATTTTAGAGCATCAAATGGTGCAAACATATGTAGAATGGTTTAGAAAGCTCTTGCCAGCTCTGCCTGACAAAATGGTGGGTCAATAAAATGGAAAGGCATGCAGTCTGAGGGAATCGGAAACACTAGCAGGAGCCCTGGAAGTATAACTAAAACTTTTTTTTAAGTTTTGGGTAGAGGGGAGATAGAGTAAAACACCTGCCAGTTATTATTACTGTCTGTATACAGGTTAGGAAGATTCACCCTCTCTGTTTGTCCCATTTACCATTATCATTGATAGTGAAAGTAAAAGAAAATCCCAAATTTTGGGTTATCCCTAGAAATGTAATAGTGGGGAAATATTCCAATGGGCGCACTAGTTCTGGTGGCCCCCAAGAGATTTCCCTAATTTTCAGGGATTTTCTCTCAGTTCCTGTTTGGCTATGGGACAGGAAGTGACGAGAAATCTCCATAATGGGACAAAGATAGCAAAAATGAACCTCACTTGGGTTATAACTCTTCCTTAGGCTGGGTTCACACTTAATATGGATACGGTTTACAGCAAGGGTCCAGTGTGTGCCTGTTTTACTTCAGGAATGGGCTTGAGTGTGTTCGGGATCCTACCTGCCCGATCACGCCAGGAAGCAGACACTGCACATGGCTAATCACAGGCAGTCGGACATTTCCCGATCTGTGCAGCTGTGGACCGGAAAATGTCTCACTGATTGAATAGCCATGTGCAGTGTCGGCTTCCTGGCGGGATCAGGCAGGTGGGATCCCAAACACGCCCAAGCCCATCTCTATTATCCATTTTAGGGACGAATCAGGCACAAACTTTTTCTTGAATCCGGACCTAAAATGGAGCCAAAGATGCACAGGACCTCTGCCCAACCTGCTCCGCAGCTGCCATGGAGATGCGTGAACCGGCTTCATTGAGAGCTGGGAATACTCCCCTGTCATGCGAATTGAATGCAGAGAAACCTGCATCCAATTTGCACCAGTGTGAACCCAGTCTTACTCTATCCAAAGTGGAAAAAAAAAACGGAAAATTGTATACTCACCTTTCCACTCACTAAGAAAGAAGAAAAAATTTGTAATGGTCAGTAGAGTAAGTATGCGTTTTCCAAATATTACTGTCGTGAGCCGGGTTCACCTGATAAAGTGTAATGGAGGTGTCCTAGGAGGACCATATTGCTGACTTGCAAATAGCCCCAGTAGACACTTGCTACTGCTCTTTCCACAGAGCTGGCACTGCCCTAGTTGAATGTGCTCTTAAGTCCTCCGGAACAGGAGGGTCTGGTGAAGAGAAGGGCTCTTTATTTGTCTTAACAATCTAGGAGGTGACTGTACGTATTGATGCTGACTGACCCTGCCTTAAGCCATGCCGGAACCAAGCACAGATTTCAGCTTTCCTGAATGTAAGGGTAGCTGCCAAGCAGGTCATCAAAGTTAGATCAACATCTAGGGGATGTGGTTCTCTCCCTTAACCAAGAAAGACGGTAAATTGACTTCCTATTATAAGTGGAAGGAGAAAGATACACCATGGATAAAAAGCAGTTTGGGGTTTTAGGACTATTCGGTCCGAGTAGAATGTAAAGTGAGGCCTTTTTAGTACAAAGCCTGCAGCTCTGGTACCCTTTCCACAGAGGTTGTAGCAACCAGAAATTTGGTCTTCAGGGTTAGATTGCAGAGAATAGCCAATTCTGTAGGATAGAAATGAGGCCTTGATAGAGCTGAAGCCCATAAGCAAGTAGGAAACAATGGTTTCCTGGCAGGTCTTTAACTTCATACAAGTCTTTCAAGAATTGCATCACTAAAGGGATAAGGACTCCTTAAACCCCTGTAAGTGCAGACAATGCTGAACTTTGATCATCTTTGAAACTAGGCCCCTGTTCAGTCCCAGTTGTAAGAACTGCAGAACCTTGGCTGGTTTAGGTGATAAAGGACTCCAGGCTTTTGTTTTATGAGATCTGCATAATTTACCCATATTCTTTGGTAAGTATTATTCATGGAGACCTCTCTGGCTTGACACAAGGTAGCCACTACCTGCACTGAGCACCCTTGACTTGTTAGCCTCCGCCTCTCAACTACAATGCCATCAAAAGTAGTCTCTTGGAGCTGGATTCCAAAACTAGCCATGAGAGAGCAAATCTGTCATAACTGACAGAGGAAGTGGTGACTCAATACTCAACTGTAGGATAGAGACACTAGAGCAGTGTTGGTTGGGTTCCGCGAGAACAAAATTGGGGTTCCGTGGTGGGTTGCCACATCGAAGATGGCCGCCGCCCGCTGTTACAGAAAGGTCAAAAACAGCATCAGAGATGCTCATAAGAGATCGCAGGAGCGGGATCTGAACCCATGCCCGCTCTGTGTACACCTGTCCCTGGTCCCGGTGGCAGTGGTGGGGAATGATCCGCCGGGGACCGGCATGAGACCAGACAGGAGGGCGGAGGTGCTGAATGGAGAGCTGATCATCAGCCCAGACTGCCATCACTTCTCCTGAGACAAAGGAGGGGGTGGCAGCGCTCAGCCTGCCCAGGAAGAAGAACTCCTCCAGGAATGCTGGGGTGGAGAGGAAGAACCTCATCTCTGAATGCAGGTGAGACCGACCAATCACATGTCGCCTCTCTCAGCAGCTCAGCTCAGCCAGGTCAGTGATAGCTGCTCACCGATTGGTTGCTGCTTGTTATGGTTGCTGAAAAGGAATGTGTCACCTGTGTGATAAAGTTGTGATGGATGCTGCCATATCCTTACTCTAACTATGCCTGGCGCTGAGCACTTCTGTGGTTTAGGAATGGCTGCTTCTATCAGAGCCTTTTCACACAGGTGTATTGCTGGGTGACGGTCCCTTAAAGAAATGGGGCATGCAACATTGTACAGCCTGAGCACCATATCATTGTGGGGGATGGGAGGGGGCCATGTGTGAGACAATTAAGTTCCAGCATTCATAAATCTAAAATGGTGACAGGTGATCACTGGAGGGTTATTTCATTGGTCCTGTGAAATCAGTGTATATCGGGTGGGGGGGGGGCAGGGTGCTGAACATGGATCACTATGGGGGTGTCAGGTGTATAGATTACACTCTGCTCGTTGAAAAGTTTGCGCTGCGCTAATCTACAGCACAATTTTTTTTGTTGGGGTTTCAAATTCTTGCTATAGCACATCAAAGGGTTCCACGGGAAAAAATAATTGGGAAACCCTGCATTAGAGCCTCCTAAGCCAAAATTGTATAATTGCAATTATTGATACAGGAAGTTCCACTGACAGCCTAAAAATTGTACCCTTCCACTGCCGTATAGGCACAGTACAACTTTTGCTCCTCTTATAAAAGGAGTGAATTACAGAAGGGCTTTGAACATGAGAGCATTCAATACTTTGCCTCATAAGCTGAACATCCTATGAACTTGAGCAGCCTGCTCTTTGAAATGTATCCCCCAACCTTTCTGGCTGAGGTCTGATGTGATAAAGTTCCATTCGAAAACAACAATTGATCAGTTACGAAGAACCAAGGATACTCAGGCACTGTTCTGCTGGAAGAGACTTTGCTCTTAAAGCACCTTTGACTTTCTTTATCAAGAGGACAAATCTTCCCTTGTGAAAGTTCTACTGAAGTTTTCCTGTCGCTATTGCAGACAGTAAGACCTTTGTGTATGCCCTGAGGGAGGTGTACAGACTGAGGGGGGAAGCACTGAAACTGGCAGAGGAATTGAGGATGGATTGGAAAAGTAAGTAGGTGCCTGATAAACCTACAGAGCATCCAATCTCTCAAATGTATCAATTTTAGAATTGATTGGAGGTTCTCTATCTTACACGACTCCAACTTTCTGTGCTTAAGTTTTTTCAAGTTTAGCACTGGGCACAGATTACCTGGTTTTATTTTTTATTTATTTTGCTAGGAACAGAGGTGAACCTAATCCTCATATCCTCTGGGCACTTGGAACCTTCGCAATTGCTCATTTTTCATTTAGTCAGCTACAAACTGGACCAGAATATTTTACTTTTCCATCAAATCTGGTAGCCTGGCTGGCTGAAAGAGATCAGAAGGTGGACATCGCTTAATCTTTCACCAATGTCACACCAATATAGCTGATATGGCCCACTGATACTAAATATTTTCCATCCGGGTGTGTGTGCAAAGCTTCACACATGCACCCCCTGGATAAGTGCATCCTTAAAAGGACTGTTCTCCCAAGACAGGTGCCTTAGATTTTTAAGGCTTCAACAATGAAGATTGGGTACTTCTCCAGTTCCTTTTACTAATCTTTTTCCTGGTCCATAGGAGTTTACCTCCTTGCATCTACTTGGGAGATGCTGGACCTTTTCAGATTCTTTCTGTTTTTTTGTCAGATGATATTCGTCCTGACCTGCTAGTGGTCACCCTTGGGATGGCTGTGATCCAGTGTCTGGTATCTTGCACCAGTTTCATTTTTAAGGCAGGATGCGCCGACCATGGCTTCAGCCATAATGCCCTTCTTGTCACGACCGCAGAGAACACCACTTTTGAAAAACATCAATTGACGTCTACTGACACATCCTCCACAGAGTTTCCCTCCAATTTCAGCTCTTACAAATCTGTTACCCCCTTGTCTCTCTTCACTTCCCCCATAAGGGCTTCTTTAAGGGGTAACTCCACTTTCCTTTTCAATCTTCAGGGCTGTAATTTTCTGTAAAATGGAAGGCAATATGGCTATCTGGAGGTGTTCTGCACACAAAATGTGTACAGAACGCCCCCTCTGAAATATGTTCTGCTTGAGTGATTGGCTCACTGATTTTACCAAAAGTCTGCACAAAGATACAAGTTGGATTTTTTGCATCCACTGCAACAACAATGACATTTTTGGTAAGATACTCCCAATAAGAAATCACATCTAAAGGGATGCAGACCCTGACACCTTCCTCATAGTTCTAGAGGTGCAGCAGCTGGTTGATAATTATGAAACCACTTTTATTACACTCACTCAGCACATGGGCTGGTTATTGCTGGTCTGCAGGCATCTGCAGATGCTACAGTACATATGAGCACTTCAGAGCTGGGTCAAATTTTCAGACTAGAGCCTCCTTTAACATAACCGCAAGGTGACGTGTCTTGCTGCCAGCTGCATTAATGGTGCATCCACCATCGGAGGAGACCGCAACAGGTTGACTTTTAGCTTTTTCAGGGTATACAGATTTGACAACCTGTTTATACAGACCTTTTTCTCTAAACCCTTCCATTCTTCCTGGATTAACTCCTCTAGTTGGTCAGTGAAGGCAAATGAGTATTTTCAAACCTTGTGGAGAGTTTCCTACACTTCACTCCAGGAAATTGTGTCCTTAACTGCCCTTGCAAAAGGCTCTATTGGGCAATCTTCAAAGCCTGTAGCCCCTTTAATGCCTTCTTCATCCGACAAGCATTCCAATTTTGACACCACATGCTGGCTCTGGTTGGAAGTGCTAGGCTTCGTGTATCAACTCCTTGGCCGATTCTTTAATCAAGGCAGCTACTTTCAAGACACCCCCTTCTTTGTCAGTTGTCGCTTCCTCAAAGCAGACTTGACATAGTAGCTTGTTAGGCAATGACTTTCCACCACAAACGCCGCAACCATTAGGGTAACCTGTGGCATTTGTAAATAATAAAGCCTAGTGAGATGATGACCTTGATCAACGATGCCTTGATGTCCGCGTCAAATGGTAAATGTTCTGGCTTTTAGAAAGCTCTCTCCATCTTGAGTTCCTTGAAGGGCTGTATCCTGCTTGTTCCAGGCAGACATATTAGCTTGGCAAGCAACGACTCTCCACCACAAATGCAGCAACTATTAGGACTGGTAACCTGTGATGTTTATAAATGAGAAGCAATGATAATGAGTGGTGAGATGATGACCTTGATCAACATTGCCTGGATGTCTGCTCTTAGATGATGACTTGTCTTGACCTTTAGAGGGCTTCCTCCATCTTGAGGTCATTACAGGGCTGTAGATATTGGCTCTTTTTAACTGAGTCGTCATTACTTACCTATCCCCTATACCTTAAAAACAATGGGTAGCCTGACTTGGCAGCATTCCCCATAGAAACAGAGCAAAGGAGCAGACTGAAATTAAAAACAGCATGACACAGTGATCCCAGAGCAAGCATTGAGAAAGGGATGGGAAGAGCCAAGGCAAAATGCTGTAAACAGCACAGTGATCCTAAAGCAACACTGAGAATGTGAAAGCAAAAGCCCAGGTGAATGCCATAAAGAGAACATTGATCCCAGAGCAAAACTGATAAGGAAATAGGAAAAGCTCAGGTGAATGCCATAAAAAAGGGAAAACATACCTAACAACATAAGCATCCAGCATGCATGAGTAGAGAGTTCAACCATGTGTTGCCCAAAAATGCCATAAACCATTTAAAACTATCACATTTTTCCATTAGTGATGATATCAGTGCCTGAGCATGCTCAGATCGCCATCTTGGAAAAGGTCCAGCCAGGAAAAAGGCCACAGGGCCGCATCACTTCCTGCCTTTCCTGCCCAGATTGTACTTGCACTGCTGCAGCAATCTTGGAAATGGCAAATGCCCACAAAAAAGAGAAAGAGGTGAAAAGCTTATGGAAAGCAAAGGGAAAAACACTGTCACTTACGTCAAAGCTTGTTTAAAGCTTTCTTTGACAGGCCTGCCCCGCCAGAATGGGGCTCCAACCATATAGCTCATGTAGAGGCTGTGCAGGAAGGATTTCCACCCAGGAGAGGCTGAACTATACCCCCCAGACCACCAGAATGGAGCTCCAAACATATAGCTCATTTAGAGACAATACAGCAAGGACTTCCACTTAGGAGAGACTGAACCTGGCTGAAGCGACAAACGAGCTACAGGTGCTCAGACAAAAGCAGACGCAGATAAAGGGTAAAAGCAACCTCAGTGATTTGGGAAACTGAACTGTCACAGATAGCACTGAAATCTGGACTTAACTTGGACTATCCGAATTGATAAAATCTGTTCTGACTCTAACGTCGTCCAAATTTCAAGATCAATTGCAGTAACATTAGAATAAAACAGGTCAAGCAATATTTGATCTGTTTAATATAATAACCAGTAAATAAATGAATACCTAAAGAGTGGCATATAATGCAGTAGTGCTGCATTCCCTATGCAGTATATACATGTCTAGAGCAGAAGATCACACTGCAGATCTGCACTCTGATGGATTAGCAGGTTCTGGATAGATGCACACATTTCAGGATAATTAAACCACAAATCTGAATGAATTGCGAGACTTGCTCTTGCCATAAAAATGTTCTGAGCAATTCAGCTTTGTAAATATATATGTGTTATAACTACATATATACTGATTTAATGCAGTTGCTGCAAGGCCAGATGAGGCTCATGAAAACGAATATGTAATGTAAAAACAAAGCAATGCTAAGCAAAGTGAGAATGGCTTGTCCATATCAGACATCCCAAGTCTCTCGTAAGGTGCGGGAGTCTCCGGCATTTGGGGTGCGGCTCCCTGACACCCACAGGTGCCACGCGATATCCTGGCTGTCAGCAGCAGCCTGAGGCCCAGGGGTGTCACCAGGTGGGTGCGTGGGGGTGCTGAAAATCCCTAAAAAATCTTCAAACCGCCCCAAAAAATTCCACTGAGGTATTGGCATAAAATTTGCACATTTTTTTAAAAAATAATATTGTACCTGCTGTGAATCCTGTCTGTTACTTGGCTGGGGACTCTTTTTTGAAGAGGATGGACACAGCCGCATTAGCTGACAGGGAGGATTATGCAGAGGTGCTACCTTATAAAAGCCCTTCTGACACCTGGTGCCTCTGCATTTGGTGCGCAAAAGAAGAAAGAGGGGGTGGAGGAAACAGTGTGGAGCAGAGAGAGAGAGCCCAGCCCAGGAGCCTGAAGGAACGGAACATGTGCTAACAGCTAAGCTGCTGGCTTTTTTCTTATATGGTGGACCGCTGGGGAGGGAGTAGAGCTGCTGTGCAATGCAGAGAGCTGATTGAGTCTGCAGTGCTAGTCATCTGACAAGAGCAGGGGGGAAGAAGGGAGGTTTCCTGATGTGGCAGGCAGGCTGTGGTCCGAGGAGGAGGAGGAGGAGGAAGGATTAGGAGTATGGTTGCTGGCTGCAGCATTCAGGCATTGTTCTTTTCAAAAGGGAGCCCCTGATGATCCTGGAAAGGGGGAGGGGGGAGACTCCACTCTGCAAACCTCTGTCTCCTCTGATCTATGGCTGAATCCCTAAGAGGAATCCAGCCCTGTGATCTTGGCACTCTGATTTTCCTTGGGCACTGGCACTGCAATAATTAGACTGCCCCCCAAATCAGGCGGGCCTGCTTTACAGTAACCAAATGATGGCCAGGTGTCCCCATTAGAGTATACCATTACACTGTAAGGGGTCACTGTCCTGCTGTGGGCACAGGGCACTGTATTGTTGGGTCATTGACCTGCTGTGGGCACAGGGCACTGTATTGTGGGGTCTCTGTCCTGCTTTGGGCACAGGGCAATGTATTGTGGGGTTGCTGTCCTGCTGTGGGAACAGGGCACTGTATTGTGGGGTCACTGTCCTGCCGTGGGCACAGGGCACTGTATTGAGACAAATCTGTGATCACAGACAGTATGTCTATGTGAACAGTATTTAAAACTTAATTCAAATTCTTCCGCTCTTTAACTAAAATAAAAATGTAAAATGTTTTTGGTAGAGTTGGGCTTTAAGGCTGGGTTCACACTACTTGTGGCCGCAGCTCACAGCGCTGTCTGCCTCCACATACTCTTTCAAGGCAGGGAAATATCTTGCAAATAAGGTCTTACAGGCTAGATCGAGAATCTCCCATTTTATTCACCCTACTCTTAAACATAGGATAATTAACCCACAGGAGATAGTGAATGAATTTGCAAATTATTATGGAGCACTTTATAATTTAAGGGAGGACCCCGGCACTCCCCAGCCATCCAATTCAGATATACAACAGTTCTTGGCTTGACTACATCTTCCCCTCCATCTGACCTCTGTATTTTCTAGAGCGATACAATTGTCCTCATTTTCCCCCGGAGATGCTGAAGGCTTATGTGGTTACTAGATTTGGGTGAATGGTTCAGGCCTAGCAAAAGTTCGGCCTGAACATTGCCTGTTTCACCCAAACTGTTTTGCCCAAACATCAAAATTTGCAGTGCGTTCAGAGGGTGTTTGACCCATGAACGCTCTGAAATGTACTGCCCGCTACAAAGTGCATTTTAAGCCCTTATCAGGCAAAGCTTTGCCCAATCAGGGCACAGTAAAAAGCTGGTCATTAAGGAGGCTAGCCGCTATGTTCTTAACAACCGCTGAGTTGCCAGCAATAAAAAAGTGAAAAAAAATGGAGTTTGGGTTTGGTATGGATTTTAAGGGGAACCCCATGCCAATATGTTTTAAAAAATTGTGTGGGGTCCCCACAAAGATCTATACTAGACCCTTATGTGAGCGTACAGCCTGGCAGGCCAGGATGGGGGGCAGATCAGTGAATGCCCCCCCTTCTGAACCATACCAGGCCACATGCCCCCAACATGGGGTGGTGGGTGCTTTGCCCCCCCATTTCCAAGCACCTTGTCATCTTGTCTCCATGTTGATGATGGCTGTGGGGGTCTGCGAGCAGGAACCTTATTGGAATGACGATGGATCCACATCGGAGGACACTGTTTTTTTTATTTTTAATAAAGGAATCATCAAAAATTGTCTTCTGTTTTCATTTATTTTTATACTTTTTTGGTGAATGTAAGGTAGTTGTAATATGTACCCTATATTCATTCACCTGGAGGGGGACTGGGATCTGGGGGCCCCTTTGGTAAAGGAGGCTTCCAGATTCCAATAAGGCCCCTGCTCGCAAACCCCCACAGCCACCAGCCAGGGTTGTGGGGATGTGGCCCTTGTCCCTTCAACATGGGAGCAAGGTGCTCTGGGATGGGGGGCATGTAGCCTGGTATGGTTCAGGAGGGGGACATTCACACGACCTGAAGGGCCTGGTATGGACTGGGGGGGGACCCCATGCTGTTTTTTTTCTTTCTTTTTTTTTTTTATTAATTTGCAATTGCCGTGAGTCAATTTAAATGTGATTTGACTCATTATTTTTTTTTCATTTTAGAAATGTAATTTTTGATGCAGCATGTTCTATACATGGTACAGATGCACCACTTTACAGGCAGACTAAGGGGTTCCCCCAGGTACTATATTTAAAGGAATTTTTAATTTTTATTGTTGCACTTTAAGCATTATTAAAATCACTGCTGCTGTAAAAACAATCTTTTTTAAAAAATAATGTTTGCATTGATACATGTCCCCCAGGGCAGTACTCAGACCCCCATACCATTTTATGGCCAATAACTTGCATATAAGCCTTCAAAATGGGGATCTTTGATTCTTCAAGTTCGGGTCCTATAGATTTTGATAGGGTTCTCCATTCAGGTCAGAACCTTTTCTCTGTTCTCTGAACAGGGGGGGGGGGGGTGTTCCGCTTCCCAAAAACATGGAAGGATCCTTCCATCCCTACTAACGTCCACCCAAAATTTTTATTGAACTAACTGATGTTAACGTTTTTTGCCAAACTGCTGGCCAAGTGCCTAATGACCGTGGCACCCACTCTGATTAAGACAGATAAGATGGGCTTTGTCACAGGTAGGCAAACCTCAGATGCAACCAGAAGAATTGGTAATGGGATTCACTGTCTTTTATCCCCCACAATATTTAATTTAATGATTGAGCCACTTGCCGAATTAATCTGCTCCCACCCACTCATTACAGGGTTCAAATTTCGACAGGACTCCCACAAAATTAACCAGTTTGTGGGTGACATTATCCTTTTCATGTCTAATCTGGAAACTTCCCTTCCCCACGCCATCCCTGTCGAGTTTCCTTCATAAATTCCTCTGGAAAGGGAAGAAAGCCAAATATGCATATTCTTGCCCCATTAGGCACAGGATATTAGGAGGTACGGGTTTACCAGACCTAAGGGATTATTACTGGGTGGTACAGCTAAACCAACTAAAACACTGGTTCCCAATGGAGGAAGCCCCACTATGGGTTGAAATAGAGTTGGCCCAATTACCCACTGATGACCTGCATTTGCTTCTCCTCAGCAACATGTGGAAGTCTTGGGATTAAGGCCTCCTGCCCATGCTAGCACAAGCATCATTACTAGCCTAGAAGATCTTCTGTAAATCTAGTACAATCATAAAATGGAAACAGACCTTAAACCCACATTTCCCCCTAGTCAATGATGTACCACCACATGTCAATTTCAAATGACATTGAAAATCACTTACCGATGGTACTATACCCCATGATGAGGTTTTCCTCCTCTAACTCTCCAATATGCTGGCGCAACTGTGGCCAAATAGGAAACCTACTCCGCACCCTCTGAGAATGCCCAACTTTACCAGTTTTTGGAGACAAATATTTAAACTTATATCAACTTGCACAAGGATATTAACTCCCCCCTGCCCCAAATTGGCTTTACTTAATGCCAGTATAAATAGGTACCTACATATGGATTGCCCATTTTTCTAGCTGCATGCTCTAATTCTAAAGCAATGGGAATCAATGGAAATGCAATAAATCTAATACCTCAGAACTACAAGTATGAGAGATTGATAGCCATAAATTCATTGTCATATTATGCATTCAGTAAATCCTGGAGTATATGGATGGAAAGATATGATTTGATTGGAAAACGTTTGTAGTTGTTGACTGATCGTACTTGAGAGTTGCACTGTACTACCCCTATTTTGTATGCTTGTCATACCCTTGTACTAGTCTTATAAACAAAAAAGAATTAAGATTAAAACATTTTTTATTAAAAAAAAAAAAAAAGATGTTACAAGCAGGATTATTGTAATGCACCTGTAAAAGGCAGGGTCCTAAAGTAAAATTCCCACTTCAGCATCACTTTAAATAGTTTCTTTGGGTCAAGCTGGCCCAAACCAACTTCTTTCATTACATAATGATGCAGACACTGTGTGTGCTGTAATATACTGATATACTGTAGCAGCATTGGCTACATACAGTAAGTGGTGCTTAGTTTCAGCAGCAGTATAGGTAGTTTTCTCTCTGCTGTCAGAATTAAAGCCCTAAAAGGGAAGTTCCACGTTATTACATCCTTCCCCCTTCCTCCCACTTTTGGAAGGTTTATTTTTTTTTGGGGGGGGGGGGGAGCAGATTCATAGTTTTATCAGGTACCCCCTCCCACTTAGACTCCGATTGCCTATGAGGTCGGAGTGGAAGTCCCCCCACCCTTAACCTTCTGGGACACGTCACAGTTCTCAAAAGGCTGCGGGTCCTTTCACAAAGTGCAGTGTGTTTAATTCAATGGGAAGCCAGCTGTGAAGTCACCAGAAATCACATCCGGCTTTCCTTAGTAAACATGCCTGTGCTGGGGACCCCAAAACAGGTGAAGAACCAGCCTAGGTGTGGACGGTGCTTGATCTTTGGACAGGTGAGTATCCTTTTTTTGAAAGTCAGCAGCTACAGTAATTATAGCTAATGACTTTCATTTTCTTTTTCGTTCTGACTGAAGAACCGCTTTCAAGAAAGTCAGGCTTTGTGCTTATCCACCAAGAAGAAGCCTTGATTTTTTATCAAATAATAAAAGGCTTCCTATGATTGGCTGTAGTAGAGAGGCAGGCGGATGATGTCACCATTTCCACCTTGGCCAATCAGAGGAAGCCTTGCATTCATTGATAAAAATATAAGGCTCCTACCGAATGATGACCAAGCTTTTATACTGGCACTCTTGAATTTCAGCAGCAGAAGGGAAGCTGCCTGTACTGCTTCTAAAACACAGCACTGTCTACTTTATGTAACTAATGCTACTACAGTATATTACAGCACACACAGCAGCTGCTTCATTATAAAAAGGAAATATTTTGTTTGGGCCATCTTGGAGCTATAAATCTACTTTAAACCAAAAAAACCTGCTACCTATTTTTAAACAATCCCTGTCAATCAAAATTCACTTATTGGAGTCCACCCATGCTCTTGTGTACATCCAAAGGCATGCCCAGTGTGACAGGAAGTCAGGTAAATCTGTGGGTGTTGTCACAGACGGGAGATACATTTCTGCCTTGTTTAGACAATTCACCAATTACTATAGGGTGTCGGCTGCGAGAGGTAGCCAGAAAGGTGTTAGGACGTTGAAAAGGCTTCACCTATTCAGGATGAGGCAATTAAGACCTCTATAAGTTACCCAGAGGATGACTACTGATTGCTGCCTCTTGAAGCTGTGTGCGTTAAGGAGAGCAGTGAGCTGAAAGACTTCTGAAGGTGAGGTGATAGACCTTTTCTGTGTGAAAAGAAAACAAATGGACTATTGGTTTTCTGCTGTATGACCAGCAGTGTCTGCCCAGCAGTAGGTTGGGACAGACTCCATAGGTAGGTTCCTGTGTGTGAAGGTAGACGCCCACAGTGGCCAGGGTTTATTTTATGTTTGTTTTGATTTATGCTGTTTTGATGCTTGCACTTGTTTGAGGAAAATTGCAAGAATAAACCATAGACTGTTGTTTTTAACCACTCCTCGGCTATCTCTCTGTGTAACGAACCCCCCCAAGGGGTCACCCTCACCCGCTACCGAGCTAACCCCTCACACCAGCCTCAATATTGCTCATGCAGCAGAATTCAGGGATATTACCACAATAAAGACCCACTATTTACACATATAATGCATTCTTAGCATTTTTTATCAACAGAGAGCATCCAGATCCTATTATTCATGTTAAAGCACCACCTAACAAGTACTGTAGCGTTTTTACATATTACACTTGAAATGCTCAAACGTAGTCATCATCCATTACAAAAATCAATTGAATGCCTATTTGTCCCTGTGATCGTTACAGGATTTAGGTATAAATCCTCATTTCGAGATTCCAAACAGCTGCTTACCCCTCATTTTATAATTACTAGCTGTGAATCCGAATGAATCTGCTAACGGAATCGATATTAATCCACTTACTCAAGGCTTAGCACTGCTTTTTCTTCAGTAGAAAATAATTGTACCCATAAGGTTTTCCAGCTTAATAATGATGTGACAATATACCAGCTCTGCAGAAAAGGCAACCGTATATCTTGGATATTAGGCAGACTGCGAGTATTAATAAATTACAAGATTGATTGAATTTTTGAAGTGAGAGCTAAGAACTCAGTCTGCATTTAAAAGGACTGTGTGTTTTTATTGCTGCCGGCAAGGTCCGCTCTGAAGAATTTTTCATCACTGGGTATGGTTTTTATTTTTTTATTTTCAATGTGTTGTGTTGCAAAGGACAAAGGCGAGCGGTACTACAGCATTCATTTTGGGCAATGCTAAATATTGACAAGCTGCTTTTATGTGAAGCTGTTGATATTGTCTATAATTTAAACTGTGTGAAAAAGGGTTAACTTGGGGCTCCTTCAGAGAGAAAGAGAAAATACAAATGTACAGTGAGTATAGAAAAAAATCACCCTATTTGAAATAAGCACATTTTGTTGCTTTGCAGCCTGAAATGAAGACAGACAACATTTTTGTTTTATCCAGCTGTATTTTAATTCAAAAATAGAATCACTGAGTTGGAAAAGGAATCACCCCCTTCTAAAAATGACTTGTAAACTCAATCAGGTGTAGATAATCATCTTCTCAATGGCACACAAAGCCATTTGACTTCCAACTGTGATCACCTGTGGTCAGACTCATTTTGATTAGCTCAGCATGACAAGAGCTTTCCTGGAGCATTTCAGTCACTGGTAGTGCAACTGAAGCAAACAATCAACTATGGGTGGCAAGGCATTGTCAAAAGAGCTCTGGGATAAAGTTGTGGACAAGTACAAGTCAGGGGATAGATACAAAATAATTTCAAAAGACTTTATCAATACCTAGAAGCACAGTAAAGTCTAATATTAAGAAGTGGAAGGCATTTGATACAACACAGACCCTCCTTGGATCAGGACATCACTCCAAACTAGTTGAAAGAGGCAGAAGGAAACTGGGAAAAGAGGCTACCAAGAGGCCTACAGCAACTACACAAATAGCAATATCACAAATTCTCCACAAATGTGGGTCATATGGGGGGGAATGGGAGAAAAAAAACCTCAAAGGTCACATGCAGTCATGACTGAGCTTTGCCAAAACACACCTTGAAGATTCTGGAAAAAGGCATTATGGTCAGATGAGACTAAAATTTAATTGTTTGGGCTCAACACCAATTGATACTGTATGTCTGGTGGGAATCCAATACACCTCACCATCCAAATAACACCATTCCTACAGTAAAGCACAGAGGTGGTAATATCCTGTTATGGGGGTGTTTCTCTGCAGCAGGGACTGGAGCATTTGTCAGGATCGAAGAAAAATGGATGGGGCAAAATACCATCACTTTCTAGAGACAAATCTCCTGCCCTCTTCGAAAAAGTTTTCAATGGGAAGAAGGTTTACCTTCCAACATGACAATGACCCAAAGCACACAGCAAAAATGACAACACAGTGGCTGAAGGAGAAAAGGCAAATGTTCTTGCATGGCCTAGTCAGAGCCCAGAATTAAACCCCATTGAAAACCTGAGGAATGACTTGAAGACTGCAGTCCACAAACAGTCACCATCAAAATTAACTGAACTAAAGCAGTTCTGCAAAGAAGAGTGGACAGATATAAAGTCTAGATAGATTACAAAGTCTAGATAGCAAAGTTAGTAGAGACATATCCCAACAGACTAAAAGCTGTAATTAAAGCAAAAGGTGGTTCAACAAAATACTGACACAATGGGGTGGTCCTTTTTCCTACTCAGTGATTCTGTTTTTGAATTTTTCAAAAACTTTTCTGACATGTTGGTGTTATATCTTTCACTTAGATGTTATAAGCTGCACTTAGTAAATGTAGCTGGATAAAACAAAAACTGTGTCTGTCTTCATTTCAGGCTGCAAAGCAACAAAATGTGATTATTTTAAAGGGGTGCGATTCTTTTCTATACTCGCTATATGTCAAGTAAAGCAACTGAAAACTATACAAAATTGTGCAGTGGCTAGTCAGTACATATGATATCTCTGCCTAAATGTGTCATTAGCTGGACAGAGCACTCCTCACTTAAGCCACTGATGTCTTCCCCTTTTGGGTCTTAAAATACTGAATTGCAGTATATATTCTTGCATTAGATCAGTCAGGGGTCCCTCGGGTGACCATCAAAGAAAATTCACAACTGAGTGAAAGTTCAGTACTAGCAAGGGATATTCCAGTACTGTTTTTAGTGATTATTCAAAGTCAGAGTTAATTGATTAACGGAAAACAGCTTTGTCCAAATCAGGGATGGATACAATGCCGACTCACAGTGCAGTCAGCACAGTGTAAGAGAACTCAGAGTGCAACATGTCACTGCATGTTAAACTCTGATCAAGGCAGGGGTTAGGAGATCCTCTGAGACTTATGGGCCATACACACTATAAGATTTTCTGAAGACTTTTTCCTTCAGATTTACCTTTTCTATGTAGTGCAAGGGCCTGCCAGATTGCATACAAATTGAAAGTGTTTAGGTTTGACCTCATATTATATGGTTTTGGTAAGTCTGAAGGAAAAATTCTTCAGAAAATCTTATAGTGTGTATGGCCCATTACATTTTTAGATGCAGGACATTCCCAGAGTACTGACCGTCTTGATGGCTGTATGATCTCAATGCCCACACAAGCAATGGCAGTTCCTGGCTCATAGGTTTAGCACCAGTCTCTACTCCCTCTAAGCTTCCACACATGTGTAGTCAGAAATCCATACCAAACATAGCAGAGATAATCACCGGCTCTCACAAGCCTTACTGTACATGGCAGGAGACTGTCAGGTCCCATATGGTGTGTCCCATGGTTGACATGTTTCACCCACAGTCAATCTTAGTGGGCTTCTTCAGAATGTCTTTAGCCTCCACTTGCTGTGGCATCTTTGCCCCGCTTATGAAGTTGGGATATTAGCTTCCAAACCTCATTTAGAAATTTGGTGATTTTGAGAAACTGAGTTGAATACAATAGTTACAAAGGGAGTTAGGAAATCTTGGAATGATTTGTAAAATCTGGAACTTAGTTCATCTGGGTCAGGGTTTTTGCCTACAGTTAGAGGGGTGATTACAAATTTGATTTTGTCCATCATAAAAGGTCAGCTTTGTGGGATGTGGGTCTATGTCTTTGTAATGTTCTGGAATGTTATAAAGCCTGTCATAGACAGAGGGAATAGATGTATTGTGATCTCAAGTAAGAGGTTTTCCATGTTTGTCTCCCAATGATAGAAAAGTCCTCATGTTCTTTCCATAATATTTTAGGACTTTCCTTTATATGAGTAAGGGTGTGTTGTCTGATTGAAGACCCTATATAAAATTGAATCAGGTATTTTTAATGCTTACTTGCAGCATTTTTCCTTTCCATAAACATTTTTTATTTACTTGCATTGCGTCTTTTAACTACCTGAACCTGAATCTACTATCCACTGTCCATTTTAGGATGCTATGAGGTAGACCATGCTGCTTGTATAGAATGCAGAAATATTTACATCCATCCCAGACTGACATAAGAGGAGCCAAGGAATTCACGTTAGAGCTTTAATGTAATGTCAGCTCCAATAGACTTCTCTTTAGCCTGGCCACTGCTATCTCTGCTGTTTGTTTTGGCACACGAGTACATAAAGTGTTTTTGATGAATACATTTTAATTATTAAGTGTCTTAGGGTAATAATGTGCTAGGCAGGGACTTATTTTTCTTAAATAAACTTACTGAGTTTGGTGACCATTTTTATATCAGCAGTATGGTACAATAATGAACACTAAGTAAACTTACTGAGTTTAGTGATCTTTTTAATGTCAGCAGTATGGTACAGTAATGATAGTTGTGGTAATCATCTACTTTGTAGTTCCAAATACCAGTTGATAAAAATAAGTAAAGTGGAAGTTGTGGAAGGACAAATCCTACCTCAATCTTAACATATGCTGGAAAATCAAGGATACCGCTAAGTTGCAAAACTCTATATTAAATTTTATGCTTTTTGTTCGAACATTTTAACAAGCTCATAAACCAAGGCTATGGTGTGCAATTTCATCTTTAAAATGAATATGTCTCACATTTCTTCATAACAAATTTATCGCTGCCACAGAAAATGTATCTAATAAGCCTCTACGTCTTACTAATGAATGCTACCATATTTTAATTAGGTTGGCTCCAAGTTAAACTTTCTTGCATATCAACATATAAGTACAACGGTGTAAAGGAAGACAAGCCTCTCTACTGTAACTGGGTAGTTTTCATTGCTCTTTGATGTAAAATTCTCTTAAATCATATCAACACTTATTCTCAGTCTATAAAAACTTCCTGGATTTGAAGCATATCCACTGACCTTTTTTTTGTCGACCAGTATAAAAAGAGAAATGGGAAAAAAATAAATAAAAAAAACACATCCTCTAGAACCTGACAGTAAAGTGATTTACAGGCAACCTGAAGGCAAGACACAAAGTTACAGCATAAAGTAGAAAACTATTTACCTGATTTTTGTTTATGGAAGTGCTCGTAAATGGTCCTTATTGGTAAGGAGTTCTTAATGTTTTTTTTAACGTAGATGTAAATCCAGTTACTAATATCTCACATACTTTTTAACTTGCTACAGTAGATCTAAATCCAATCATAAAAATTTCATTTAAACATTAAAGTGTATCTACAGTCAAAATGTAAAATCATTTATTCATTTCTACACCGCATTTTAATTTTTTCTGGCTTCTACTCCAAAAATTCTGAACAAAGTTTGTAAACTTACTTTGTGAAGATCCTCACACATTTACTTTCTTGAATTCTGTGACACATGTTCACTATGCCCTGTGAGTAGGCACTTCTGTGTCACACATTTCACAGAGCTTGCCTTCTGAACTACAGAGGATTTTCAGGAGGCGTAGCCAGTACAGGAATCTCTGCTTGCAGGCACGTAAACAACATAGGAGAAGCTCCCTTCCTTTCCTAAACTCTAGAAACTTCTTCTAGAGGCAGGGGGAAGCAATCAAACTCCCTGCTTGTGAAGCCCTGGGCAAACCATTGTTCCTCTAGCTACAGCAGAAGCCAAAAGCTAAATTTACCTAGCTAAATAGGAGGGTGCCACATCAGTTTATATTGGATTGCCTAAAATAACTGGCAGGGAAGGGGTTAAACTAGGGGTGATCAAATGGTTAATTGTGAGCCTAGAGGGTATTTTATAACTGTGGGGGAGGGACTTGTGAAATGATCATAGAGACCTGGGATCCTATATAGAAGGATCACAGGCACTCTGTGATCATTTCAGAGAGAACAATGATCAGCTGTGTTTACAACAGCTGCCCGTCCTCTCTCAGGGGGAAGCAATCGCTGGTGCCCGGCAGCAATCATGGCCGCCGGTCCCGTGGATCGGCATCCCCGCTCCCTAGTGGGGGCGGGAGCACGCTCGCCCCCCCAAGCACCACTCCTGCAAACAGACATACCCCCTACGTCGATTTGCGCAGCTGAGCCAGCTCGGCAGGCGGTCGGCAAGTTCTTAAATGATGCTCCTGTGTTGTCACTGTGCCACATTCACCCCTAGATGAGACTAAAGGTGGGCTATGCCAACACTCACTGCACAGATATTGGTCCGGAGCAATAATGAGCAACATTGGAGTGAGTATGTGTAGATAGGACATGCCTTAAAGAGACTGGAAGAGGTTAGCCACACTGATATATAAAAAGCTTACCACTTCCATACCGGGCACTTTCCTGCCCAGGCCAATTTTCAGCTTTTTAGTGCTGTCGCACTTTGAATGACAATTGCCCGGTCATGCCATACTGTACTCTTTTGAAATATGTATCATATGTTTGAGACAGATAGAGCTTTCTTTTGGTGTTATTAATCATCACTGGCATTTTTTTTTCCTAAACAAATGACAAAGCAAAACTTTTGAAAAAAAAAATGTTTATGGCTTCGGGAGGGGGAGTTATTGCTGGCAGGGAGTAGAGGAGGAGGGAGGGCTCCACCATTATTAGTAGCACAGTGATTACCTATTATACTAAAGATTGGTATATGGCACAATTAAACATCGTCATGTGAAAAACCCAAAAAGCTTAGTGCTACTTTACTAATTAATAACCTCTAATGTATGGAAATCTCAATAAACTTCAATATTACCACAATGCTGGTCTCGGTGATATATATAATGCCACATACAATACACATCAAACTGAAAGTAAGACATAAACAATTTAACTTTTCAGGGATGGTGGAATCCCCTCCTACAGATATTTGGCAGAGGACGGCGTCAGTAGGGCAGTGGATGGTGTCAGTAGGGCAGTGTATGGTGTCAGTCAATGATGGTGTCAACAATGATGCTTGCTCTTTATCATGGGATCAACTGTGTCCAACCACAGCTGATCCCATGTAAACAAATGCCGGTTATCACCATTTCCTTTCCTCAGCGCTGTCATTCTGAGGAAAGGAAAGCTGATAATTGTCTTTCCTGAGACAAGGGACATTTACACTGATAATCAGGGCACTTCTCATCAGTGTAGCCCCATCAGTGCAGCATATTAATGCCCATCAGTGCAGCCTCATCACTGCAGCTTATTAGTGCCCATCACTGCAGTCTATCAGTGCCGCATATTAATAACCATCAGTGTAGCCCTATCAGTGCCCATCTGTGCAGCATATCAGTGCAGCATATCAGTGCTGCGTTATCAGTGCAGCCTAATAAGTGCCCATCAGTGCAGCTTTATCAGCGCTCATTAGTGCCCATCACTGCAGTCTATCAGTGCCGCATATTAATAACCATCAGTGTAGCCCTATCAGTGCCCATCTGTGCAGAATATCAGTGCAGCATATCAGTGCTGCGTTATCAGTGCAGCCTAATCATTGCCCATCAGTGCAGCTTTATCAGCACCCATTAGTGCAGCCTCATTAATGCCCGTCAGTGCAGCCTCATTAGTACATAACTAATTATACATGTGCAAAGTACATAAAAAATAAAAAAATCCATAAAGTGCATGGTGCTAGAAGTCATGTGGTTTCACAAAAAGAAAAAATATATGCATGTGATCAATGATAAACCATGCGATAGTTAAAATAATTTATACAAAACATGTGTTCACCAGGAACGGATAAGATGATCTGCAAAATGACGCACATAATATGAAGTGTTAATTTGTGCAATATCGCTGGAAAAATAAATAATCACAATTCATAACAAAATCAAATATCCAAAATAAATAATAATAGAAAAAAAATTATTTCATAAAAAATGGATGAATAAGTAGAATCAAATCATTAGTGATCCACAAAAGTCCCAAGGCAAAGTCCAATAAAGTGCAACGACAATAATTGTGCAAAATGTGCAAACTATGTGACTCTTCAAAGGTATAGTGCAAATTGTGCCAACTCTTCAGAGGTAGTGTGCGCAATGAGGCACCATTTGTGCTGCTTCCACCAGTCTCTCTCTAAAGTAACTCACCGGATGGAATGGCTGGTCAAATTATGAACCAGCAGTAGCACTGCATATAGATATATGGATCTGATTTCCCACTTCACTCAGTGATCCTCAGGCAAACAGTCATTCCCATAGACACACTCCTAAACCTTGTGGACAGCCTTCCCAGAAGAGTTGAAGCTGTTTTAGCTGCAAAGGGTGGGCCAACTCAATATTGAACCCTACGGACTAAGACTGGGATGCCAATACAGTTCATGTGTGATGTAAAGGCAGGTGTCCCAATACTTTTGGTAATATAGTGTGTATATATATATGTGTGTGTGTGTGTATTTATGCATTATAGTTAGATAGAAACAAGGTTTTTGGAGCACTCACATGTTTTGATCAGATTTTTCACTTCTGGAAATACAATACTGCATATTCCCTTTAACCACTTCAGCTCCAGAAGGTTTTACCCCCTTAATGACCAGGCCAATTTTTGTGATTCGGCACTGCATTACTTTAACTAACAATTGCACGGTCGTTCAACGCTGTACCCAAAGACAATTGATGTCCTTTTTTCCCCACAAATGGAGCTTTCTTTTGGTGGTATTTGATCACCTCTGCGCTTTTTAGATTTTGCGCTATAAACAAAAACAGAGCATCAATTTTGAAAAAAAAAAAAACACATAATACTTTCTGCTATAAAACATTCCCAATAAAAAAATCAGTTTAGGCCAATTTGTATTCTGATACTTATTTTTTAAATCCCAAAAAGCGTATTTTCATTGGTTTGCGCAAAAGTTATAGCGTTTACAAACTATGGGATAGATTTTTGGACTTTTTATACATTTTTTTGTTTTATTAGTAATTGCAGCGATCAGCAATTTTTAGCGGGACTGCAACATTGCGGCGGACAAATCTGACACTGTGTGACACTTTTTGGGGACCAGTGACATTAATACAGTAATCAGTGCTAAATAATATGCACTGTTACTGTATAAATGACACTTGCAGGGAAGGGGTTAATACTGGGGGTGATCAAGGGGTTAAGTGTGAGCCTAATTGTGCTTACTAACTGTGGGGGGGAGGGGCTCTGTGACAGGCACACAGAGATCAGTGTTTCAGCTTGGCTGAGACACATGATCTCACTGTGTCTGTGTGACAGGAGAGCCGCCTGCTTTGTTTACATAGGCAGACGGCTCTCCTGTCAGTTTCCCTGAAGATCACGGGAGGCTGGTGTCAATCGAGCCCGCTCCTCCCAGTCTGGCTCCCGCTGTGTCTAGTCACAGTGGGAGCCCGGGTCCGGCGGCGCACGCGCCGCTGAGACCGCGTGCACATAATCACATAGATCTACGTGATTATGCTCAGCCGAGCCACCTGCCGCAGTAAATCTGCATGGGGCGGTCAGCAAGTGGTTAAAGAATAAAAGTAAAGAACAGGATTTTTATATACAGCAATCAGCCAGGTTAGTGATTTCTGTTTCGTAGACCTTTAAAAAAATTTAGAGTTCCCTTCTTTAATCCATAGAACTAACAGTTCCATTATTCTTCACCAGCTGACTCCAAGGGGCATGTTTGGAAGACAGAGCTCCAATCGTGTAGTTTTACAATTTGCTGGATGGGTATAGGTTGGAGGCAACTGGTGCAAAGCTTGCAAAAATAATTAAAACAACATGTATCCTATGTATCTAAGCATGATCTAAGCTTACGATGCAGATTTTTTATTTTACTGAAACGAGACAAGGTGGTGATTCAGTTCCACTTGGTAAAATAAAATAACTGACAAATTGTAAACTAAGGAACAGTGGAAATTCTCAGTTCTCTTAACATATCAAGTACACATAAAATACATTTTATTAGAACAGGTCAATTAAACTGGAGTAAATGAAATCAATAATTACACAAGCAAATTAAATTTACTGCAAATAGAACAGTTCTACTGAGGTTCTTAATAGAGAGGGCTCAATTATTATAACATATACCATCAAGCAGTAGAGGTGTATTACTAAAATTAACTCACTAACAGTCAAATTACTAAGACACTGTACAATTTATATTATATCCCTAGCAGGGTTTTTTTCTCTGAGAATAGGTGCAGGAACTCCCCCCTTCTGAGTCACCCATTGTCTCCACCCACCTCTGACCACTGTCCCTTGGTTCCACCCCCTACCCAAACTCCCACGCACAACAAAGTACCTCACCCAGCAACAAAAAATCCACCCCAGCAACATTAGACCCCCTCCAGCAGCAAAAACGGCTCTCCCAGCAACCAGTATCAATAGATCAGCCAACAATAGACCTCTACCTCAACAGGAGATCCCTACCAACAACATATACCCAGCAACAATAAATCCCCCAGCAGCAACAATAGACCCTCACACAATAACAGATCCCTACCTGTGACAATAGATCCCCAAGCAGCCAGCATCAAGAGACCCTACATACACACCCTATACCCCTTGCTATTACATACATTCAGTGCTGGAGGTGCAGGGACTGCGTTCCCCTACGTTCCTGCTGAAAATAAGCCCTGATCCCTAGTATTTATTATACCTCGCTGCCTGTCTGCTGCGGACCTAAATTCTTCACTCTCTACTCACCTGTGGACTTGTTACTTTGACATCCACCTTTTTTCTGACCCCAGTCAATTGCCTGGTCCTACAGCTGCCTACTGATCATTGTAGTACTCAACCCATGGACATTAATGTGGTGCTTAAAAAGCATCTATAAGGTTTTCCTATTTTCTCTATTATTTAATACATATTATTGTAAATATGAAATATTACATACGAACAGTTTGCATTCCCACCACCAGTATCCGACAGTATCTTTATCTCTCCCCCCCCCCCCTTTTCTCTGCCTGCCTGCTAAAAGACACTAACTAAGCTAATTTAAGAGAGGAAGAGAGCCTGCAGACAAACAGCTCCCGCTGTGTTTACAGCTTAAAAAAAAGACATATGGAGAGGGCGCATGCGCAAAGCCGTCCAGGCAAGTTATGCTTGTGTGAGGCTCTGCATCTACCGGAAATTAACAGCCACGAAGCACCATACCCACAAGCCGTCCACTTACCTCTGCCGACTCCGCAAGTAGCTAGGAACCTCGGCAGCCACTCGGAATGGTTTTCAATGGCGGAAAACATAAATATAGGCCATAATCCATCCGGGATGTCCTAGCCAGGTCTGCACCTAAAATGGCCACGCTTCCATCTTCCCAGCCTTCAACCCCGCTCGCTCGCACCGCATGCTCCAAAGCTGACCCGGCTCCCTTCTACAGCTTCAGCCTCAGGTAATAATAATAATAATGAGTCAGATACTGATTATGACTGTACACCCCTGGCTTTTCAATTAGATAACCCACAATCAAATATACTATTACAATTTGAGAAAATGCTCATAAGAGCATTAAAGAAAACACCAGATGCTGACAAACTGATACAAGAGATATGTGAAGTAGGCCACCGCACCTCTGTGTTAGAACAAAGGATGGATGAACAGATCCTTCTTACAGGCACCCATACAGGGGAGCTGGAAATCATCCGCAAGGAAAACTTAGCATTGGAAGACTTTGAGAATAGAGCAAGATGACCCAACCTCCGCATTTGCGGTATTGCAATGACAGTAGTAGATCTTAAATTGACAATTACCACACTCTTTCAGGAACTAACCCCCTCGATCCCCATAGAAAGACTGGAAATGGACAGAATCCACAGATCCCTGGGTCCACGACAGGAAGAGGGCCGCCATGAGATATTGTGGGGAAACGTCACTTTTTCCTTAAAAAAGGAGCAACTAATGGTAGCTTCCCGCAACAGGCATTCACTTGTATTCCAAGGTCATCGATACCAGATATTCCAAGATCTCTCCCAGATAACTCTTGCCAAATGGAAAGCTATGAAGTCTTACCTACAGATTTTACAACAACATCGCATTGCATCGCATATTGCTGACATTTTCCCTTTGCTATTTGTTTCTCCTACAAAGGAATCGCCTACTAATCTAAATCTGTTGAAGACCTCCAGGCCACATGCCAAGATCTATGCCTCCTGCCAGCCGAATCTTTAGTTGGGGGCTCTCAGCGCAGAGCAGCCTCCAACTCTCCCATGAATACACCAACCACCACAGGTCTCCAAGCCAAGTCCAATGCCAACAAACAAGGTCGCTACATTTTACCAGGTCCGGCTCCAGAAGAAGACTCCATGGACTGAAACTATTGCCCTGATATCTGAGGGTATTCCCCCGTGTCAACCTCTCTTCCCTCTTAAAGATGTCAACCTGACAAATCCAGTAGGTGACACCCTTAAAATGGTATCCATTTAATGTTCTCTTCAAAAAATGTCTGAACTCTATTCCCCAATACATTAAATTGCTAACGCTAGCCTATGCTAGCTGTAGGCCTACAGCTCCCCTACCCTTTCTCCCTACCCCTTATATTTTTTTCTTTTTCTTTTTTGTATGGGTGTTTCTTTTTTGTATGGTGTTTCTTTAAGACTATCCATGAGTATTCATAAGTATCTTTTGGAGTCTTGGGATTTCAGATGCAAGGACCATTTGTAGAAACAGAAGTCTAACAGTGCCAGCAGCATTTGAAATCCTCAGTCTACATCAGGCATGTTTATTTAGTTTATCTATTTTCCCATATTGCAACAATATTTTACAGACTCAACACAAAAAACATTTCATTTGGTCTTAATTCCCAGAGGCTTCAGTAAATGCCATCAGCTGTCACTGGCAGTTCTATGAAGATATAGAAGGCATGACAAGGCAATAAATTAATTGCTTAGTTTGATCTTATATATAAAATTGATTATGCCGTTAAAGGAATCTGATTTAGAACAACGGTTTTCACTGAACTGCATCGGATACATTACAGTGGATGAGCTTCTTATTTTTAGTCATTACAAAGTTTCTATAAATATATTGAATATATAGAATAATTTACTCACTCTTGAAGAACACAAGGATATCAGTGTCATTGGTTTACAGTAGGCCATGCAAGGACTGCCCACACAAAACATATGCACTGTTTGCTTAAATATAAGTGTTATTGTAAATTTAGAAAATATGAAAGAAAAATAGGCAAATGTAATTGGACATTTCTCATACATAATGCAGGAACTTCATTAAATGAGCCAAATTTGTAAATCTCAGTGAGGTCCTTCATTGTGATATGCAAAAGTTAAATATACATTCTTTTGTATTTTCCAGGTATTTATTCATTTTTTATTATTTTATAATTCATAGCAAACCATGCATGGCATTTTTGTATCAATTTGTCATGGTAAAAAAAAAAAAAAAAAAAAGGTTTCTAGCAACTAGAACAGTGGTGGCCAACTTAGTTGATACAGGACTCTAGTGTGCTTGCACATAATATTTCGTGAATGTAATGCTACATAATGCTGAGATGGTCAAAGACAATAGACATGCTACAAGAAATACAGGAATGCCACAGAGACAATACATTCTACAGTTGTAAATTATAAATATAAATAAGAAGTGGCGCTAAATCCTAATAGTGCAATCATGAATAATCATATGGTAAATAATGTGGCATTAACCTCCCTGGCGGTATGATTATGTCTGGAATTACATACCAAAAGCGGTACAATTCTTTTCATGGAAATTTGGCGTTATGTATTATAGGCCTATAATTCTTAGTAATTACTGACTTAAACCTGACCAAAACAAGACTCTAGTAGACATCCCAGATGTGATAAATTTGAAACACAAACGCATGAATTATAATCGAATCAATAATATTATTTTATTATTTAATATATAATATATATAATAAAATTATATTATTGATTAGATTATAATTCATGCATTATATATTATATATAGATATATGTGTGTGTGTGTGTGTATATATATATATATATATATATATATATATACACACACATATATATATATATATATAATATATAACGCATGAATTATAATTGAATCAATAATATAATTTTATATATATATATGTGTGTGTGCATATTATATATATATATATATATATATATATATATATATATATATATATATATATATATATATATATATGTATATATATGTATATATATATATATATATATATATATATATATATATATATATACGCATATATATATATATATATATATATATATATATATATATATATATATATATATATATACCGGTGTATATATATATATGCATATATATATATATATATATGCATATATATATATATATATATAATATAATATAAAGTGTGTTTTGTGCAACGTTTTTTTTTTTTTTTTTTTTTTTAATTTCCCTCCCTAGTTCCGCTCCCATGCAGCATTGCTGCTGCAGGGAACGGAACTAGGAAGTGATCGTACCGACGGAGGGACGGAGGAGCGGCGGGACTCTCGGCTGGCGGTCGCAGCAATGAGAGATCATCGCTGGATCACCAGGATAAGGTAAGAGAACACCGCTGCGCTCTCTGCAATCCACCCCGAGCGTGACTCGGGGTTACCGATCCTGATATGAAAAATCCACCCCGAGTCACGCTCGGGATTACCGCTAAGGTGGTTAAAACAAACATGCATTGAATAAAATATGAGCAAAATATATAATTAAAAATGTAAAAAAATAATCATATGAAGGTGATATAATGAAATAGGGGCAAAATCCAGTGTTAGGTGAACATAAAAAAAGTCCTTTCAATGAAAAAGTCCTTTTCAATAATAAACAAGAGTGTCCATAATGAGCAAAAAGGTGTAAAAGTAACATTGAATGATGAAATCCACCACCAAGCACCAACATATGCTCCTTACCAGATAGCGTGGACCATAAAATAAAATAGGCATAAAAGCAAAAAATAACCCAGCATCCGAGATAGGTGGTGGCTGCCCCAAATAGATCAGGAGTGAAACAAAATTAACAAGCATAGTAAAGCCTGCTAACATTTCAGTCCTTTTATTTAAAATCTGCAGGAAGTACCTTCAATAAGTTGTAAACAGGCACAAATGAGTCAAAAACCATCAGACTGTCAGCTCATGAGAAAGGAACGCTGTGAGTAATGGCTAAGCAGGCCAGTAACAGCCAATCCCGATGCATTTCATCACTGGTCATGTCTTCCCAGGGGCAAACCGAACATCAGATACCTACAGTTGTGCCCCTTAACCAATAGAAGCATTTGATTACCTAGGTTTTGCCTATTTACAAACTTATGAGGCCAGGGGTTGCCCTCATAAATTCGATAAAATTTGTGGACCATGAGTAGAGTTGTGTGATACCTGTGCAAACCTGGGTCCTAATATTTACATTTATTACAAGAATTGAGATGAATAGGATATGGATTATTTGAATAAAGAGCATGTTTGATTTCATTTTGCTTCTGACTTCAGTAAAGTTTCCTTTATTGTATCAAAGTGTGTATTCTCTTTTTCTTGGAGTATCAGACCTAAGTTTAGAATTGGAAGCTTGTTGTTTTAGGTTTCATGTATTATGTAGTTTGTGTATTATATGTACTTTTTTCCAGTTGAAAAGCCAATAAAACAATAAAAAATAATAAAAAAAAAAAGGAAATCGCAATACCTACTCTTAGGCTCCGTTCACATCTAGGCGTTTTGGGGCGTTTTTGGGGCGTTTTTCTGCTCTAGGATCAGCTCTCAAAACGCCCAACAAGACAAATCCTATTCATTTCAATGGCCCCTGTTCACATCTGAGCGTTTTGACGCTGTATACAAAACGCCCAACGCTCAAAAAAGTACATGAGCTTCTTTTTGGGCAGATTACAGGCGTTTTCCATTGATCTCTATTCAATCTAAAAACGCCTGCACAAAAATCGCGGTAAAAATCGCGGTAAAATCGCGGTAAAAAACGCCGCAAAAATCGCGGTAAAAAACGCGCGAAAAACGCTACGCTCAGGTGTGAATGTAGCCTTAATGTGATGCTTACTTCTTTTTGAAAATCTTCAATTAAAATCTATTTAGTTAAAAAGTTCATAGACAGTGGACATGCTTCAGGTGACCATCCTAGACTAGAGGCAAACAACAGAAAGAAAATCTGGTGCAGCTGTGCATGGTAGCCAATAAGCTTCCACATTTTTTTTGTTAAAGCTTAATTGAACAAGCTGAAGTTAGAAGCTGATTGGTTACTATGCAGAGCTGCACCAGAGTTTGCACTCTCCAGTTTTAGTAAATCAACCCCCATATTACAACAGCAAAGAGAACACAAAACCCTAGACATATGAGGTTTAAAGTGGTTGTAAAGGTAAAACATTTTTTTTTTTTTTTTTACCTTTAAGCGTTTGTTACCCCCAACACTTCAAGTATTCTGTTCTCTTTGTATTGAAACATAGAAATATAAAAAAGAATAAAAATACTGAGTAGTCTATTGGGTCTGCCCATTTTTTTTTCATTAACCTTTTAGTTACATTTACTGTTGACTGTCTCACTACCTCTGCAGGTATTTTATGCCAAGCATCAACTACCCTTTCAGTAAAATAATACTTTCTAAGATTAGTTTTGAACTTACCTCCAGACTGTACATATTAAGATCCTGAAGTAATTCTCAAGGTTTTTTATATGTTTTATTGCTTCCTTTATGTGAAATCCCTGGTGTTCCTGCTAGTTCCTCTGCTTCCCTATTAAAAAACTGACCACAGTAAGCAGTAGAGCACAACATGGTCAGTTCTCTAGCTGTGCTGGGAAGTCAGTATACTCTTCTCTAACGACCAGACATGTCCTGACATGTCCCCACTGCACAGCCATTCACTGTCAATTGGATCATGCATTGCTGGGGTTTTTTCGCCTTCCTCTGGATCAACTGCGGGTAAAGGATTGTGTATATGGGATTGTATGGTTGGGTTTTTCAATACTGTTTTTTTTTTTTTTTTTGGTTGAGCCAGATGGACTTGTGTCTTTTTTCAACCTGACTAACTATGTAACTATGTAACTATGTAACTTTGTCAAGCGTAGTATGCTGCTGCTTCTTCTCCCCCAGCTCTTACACAGCTGAACACAGAGGGAATGTAATCACTTATAAACAAGTGACAAAAAGGTATTTATATACTTTATTTTATTTCTATACAACAAGGTTTTGCCTTTCATTTATATTTTAACCACTTTAGCCCTGGAAGATTTGGCTGCTCGAAGACAAGGCCCTATTTTGCGATTCGGCACTGCGTGATTTTAAATCGTTTGGACAATTGCGCAGTCGTGTGATGCTGTACCCAAACGAAATTGACGTTCTTTTTTTCTCACAAACAGAGCTTTCTTTTGGTGGTATTTGATCACCTGTGTGATTTTTATTTTTTGTGCTATAAACAAAAAAAGAGCGACAATTGTGAAAAAGTAACAATATTTTTCACATTTTTTTATATGACATTCTCAAAAAAAAAATGTAAAAATCAAAATTTTTTAACATTTTAGGCCAATTTGTTTTCTGCTACATATTTTTTGGTAAAAAAATTAGCAATAAGCATATTTTGATTGGTTTGCGCAAAAGTTATTGCGTTTTTCTAACTACGGGAAAGATTTATGTCATTTTTATTGTTTTTTTTTATAACTAGTAATGGCGGCGATCTGCAATTTGTTTTGCGGGACTGCGACATTGCAGCAGACAGATTGGACCCCTAACTGACATTTTGACACTTTTGGGAGTAAGAAATATGCACTGTTACTGTAAAGATGACACTGGCAGGAAAGGGGTTAACTTTACTGGTGATCAAGGGGTTAAGTATGTCCCTAGGGGCGTGGTTCTAACTGTGGGGGGCATGGCTTGTGATGTAATTACAGAGAAATACGATCCTACATAGCAGAATAGCATAGCCTCTGTGATTACTTTAGTGAGAATGACAGACGTCTGTGTTTACATCAGCCGTCTGTCCTTCTATCACTGCAGCGGGAGATTGCGAATGGCCGGCGGCCATCGGTGGCGCCGGTCACACGCACTGACTCCCCAGCCGATGAGCGGGGGTGGGAGCGGGAGCGAGCCTCTGGCAGGGCGCGATCACCCCCTAGCTCCTCCCAGGCTAGCACTGCCGCCGTACAACTGCGGCGGGCGGTCGGCAAGTAGTTAAACTGAATGGGTTGTTTTAAAAGTGATGGTTTGTGATCACTTTATTGCATACTAAAAACCTTTTAAGTGCAGCTCCCCCTGCAGCCCCCCCCCATACTCACCTGTGCCCAATCTCGATCAAGTGCAGCAGCTCTTCTCATATCTCCCTGCTCTCATTGGCTCCTGCTGCTCTCAGTTAAAAACTGTGAGCAGAGAGTGGAGTGCAGGGCTGAGCCGGCTGTGTGTCTGAATGCAAACAGCCAGCTCAGGAGCGATAGGGGCACTCGGCAGGAGGGGAATCTCCAGGAGCATCAGCAGGGGGCTAAAAAGAGGAGGATCTAGGCTGCTCTGTGCAAGACCATTGCACAGAGCAGCTAATGACATTTTTTAAAATTTTAATTTAAAAAAATGTAACCTTTATTATCACTTTAAATAAGGTTTAACATGGATACTCCCTAAGGAGGTTATAATCATTGAAACATGATCTGGAACACCATATTCTAATTTCATGCATTTGAAGTGGTGGTAAATGTAGGAGTGTATTTATTTTATTATTATTTATTTATTATTGAATACACCATGTCCAATTTATGTATGCACTATTTGAATTAAGATCTAAAGTTTGTTTGTTCCAATAGGCTGAAAAATTAAGAATTTCTATGGGTTGTTCTTTTATTTTTTCTATGACTGTACAACGGGTGGGAGGCATCCTTTGGCACACTGGAATACAGTCTAATTCTGGCCCTAGATGGATTGAATCTAGGCTGGGCCTTGGTAAAGTGACCGAGATTTGATCTATCTATGGGCAGACAGTGATTGTGTTAACGGAGGAATCAAGTGATCATCTTTCCTGCAACGCGTGGATGCAGGAAAGAAAATTGCATCATCTTTGGCTTGCTTTACATAGGGTTTGTGTATTTTTCCTCGCCAGCAGCTTATAACCACCTTTACTCTCACCAGTTCCTCTGGCATCTGGGAACAAAGAGAATACTTGGTACTCCCTTACTCCATACTTACTCCATATGCCAGTACTAGATCAAGCAACAAGCACTAGTGCTATCATATGGGGAGAGCTTATATCCCTGTGTAGGCTACAACACAATTTGGCTTTATTCAAAGTTGTTGGTTTCCACCAAAATAGGAATAGAAGAGAAATATTCCAATGGGGACACTTGTGGTGACAGCTGTCAAAAAAAGGGGATTTCCTTCACATTTGAAAAATTTCCTTGCTGTGTCTACTGATCAAAAAATAAAGGGAATTCTTCCCAATTGGACAAACATGGTAAAAACTGACAGACTTTTGGATATACAGTACCTAAATGCAAACTCACAAAATTCTTTATAATATGCTGACCACATTCATATGCCTAAAATCATAGGGGGGCGTGCCAGGTGTGCCTGAGCACACTCTAATCACTCTGTGTGGTGCCAGTTCCCCCAACTTCCTGAGCTTCCCCTTGTGTTAACCCCCCCCCCCCCACCACCACCTCTGCAGAGTTGCTGGCTTCCCTCCTCTACTCTCAGCAGCTGCGGGTAATGTTTCAGGGTGGAGAGCTGGGGAAAAGAGTTAGTCGAGATGTCATTTACTGGCCCCTTCCTTTTTAAAATGAACACAGTGAAAACACTTAGTCACTGTATTCATTCATAACTGAAGCATAGTAAATTGTGTTTACTATGCATCAGTTTGTGAATGAACGCAAACCCGCTCAGCACAGAGCACTTCCAATTATTCAACGTCCAGTGCAGCTGAGGCAACAGAGAACGCCATTAGTGTTTGAGCTTTGGGGTGCACACCCTAATGCAATAGGCTGTGCACACCTATGTCTACAATAAAAATACCACACTGACTCATTCCTCTCTGGAAAGCAGAGGCTGTAATCCAGACAATGTACAAGATGACCAAGACAGTGGGAATAGGGAAGCTAATTGAAAAGCCAAATGTCTTGTAAATACTTAAACAGTAACAAACTAAATGATTTTATATTAAAGATCAAAACCCTTAATAAAAAAAACTTAGTTCATAAACAATTGCCATAGTGCAGCTACACTTTACACAAACAATATTGATCTAGATTTATGCATTATAGCATGAGACAAGAGACAATCACATATCCTAAATTGCCACAGGCAGTATGTTATAGAGCAGCCCTCAAATTTTTCACTCGTCTGCTCGCATTTTGCGAGTGAAAAATGACTGAATGCGAGCAAGGAGAGGAAGAGACAGAACACTGTCTGGACGTGCAGGGGTGGGCAGTGTCCATATCTGTGATGGGGGGGGGGGGACGCACTGGGAGCTTCTGCCTTCACCTGCCTGACAGAAGTGAATGTCATTCTCCCTCCTGTTATTGCAGCAGCACAATGCATGATTTCTGCACTCCTCCGTTCCAGCCACTTATCTCTCCTGCAGCCATTAATCATTTCTCTCCTTCCAAGCTCCCCTCCCCTGTTGGTTTGTTGTACTCGGCCAGGTTACTTTCACTTTGTCCTCGCTCGCACTTGTCTTTATCTTCCCTGCACAATCGTAAGTCCTCTGTTCACATTAACCCTTCATATACTTCTATCTTTCAGCTGTCCTCTCCATAAATCAGTACTGTATGTCCTGCAGCCTCGGTCCCAGCTCTGAGCACTCCAAGCAGCCATTTAGCTGACCCTGTCCTGTCCCAAAATACAGCCTTAGCACTTTCTCTACAGCCCTTCACTCTGCTCTTCATTAATATGTATTATTACAACCCAGACCCCCCCCCCCCCCCATTCAGTCTCTTATCCCTAATAACTGGTGAACTGTGGTTTGGCCAGTGTAATTGTATGTGCGTTTTACCTGGATTTTAGGTGCATTTCTATTGAATTTCTATTACAAAGTGCGTTTTCATGAAAGCGCTTTAAAGTCCTGCATGCTGCATCTTTGATGCGGCTTCAGAAAATGCACTGTGTAATAGAATTCAATAGAAATGCACATAAAATCCAGGTAAAACGCACATACAATCACACTGTTATTAATATTTATTTGTGCAACTTCTACAGTCATGCAAAAACATTTAACAGTGTAATTTTATAAAATAATTTTTTGAGGGCGCATTTAGGGGTGGGGCAGGGTAGGGGTTAGGTGGGGCAAGTAGTGGCGAGTAACGCTTAAGGCCTGGCTAGTAGCTCAGGACTTGAAATTTTGAGCCCTGTTATAGAGAGAATACTTTCTTTATCCCCTCATGTCATCAGAAAATGATTTTGTTTCAATAATTTTATTGAAGTTTTCAAAGTGTAAAACAAAATACATATAACATAAAAGTAATTACATAGTTACATAGTTACATAGTAGGTGAGGTTGAATAAAGACAATAGTCCATCCAGTTCAACCTGTGTAGGCATGTGTGGCTGTAATCATCTCCCATACCCCTGAATGTTCTGATCCTTGAGATGTAAGTCTAAGAGTCTTTTGAAAGCCACCATACTACCCGCAGAAACCACCTCTTGTGGTAGAGAATTCCACAATCTTGTTGCCCTAACAGTAAAGAACCCCCCGCGTTGCCTGAGGTTAAAACGCTTCTCCTCTAATCGCATTGTATGCCCTCGAGTCCTCATGCAATCCCTTCGAATGAACAGCTTTTTTTCTAAGCTGGGATCCCCATTAAGATATTTATAAATTGCTATCATGTCCCCCCTCAGACGTCTCTTCTCCAGGGAGAATAAATCGAGCGATTGTAGACGCTCTTCATAGTCAAGGTCCTCCAATCCCCTAATTAGTTTAGTTGCCCTTCTCTGGACTCTCTCCAGCTCCAACACATCCCTCCTGAGGACTGGCGACCAGAACTGGACGGAATACTCCAGATGCGGTCGGACCAGAGTTTTATAAAGTGGAAGGATTATAGTCTTATCTCTGGAATGCATCCCTTTCTTTATGCATGCTAATATTCTGTTGGCTTTGGAAGCTGCCGCTTGACATTGCATGCTGTTTCCTAATCTATCATCAACCAATACTCCCAGATCCTTCTCCATTTTTGATTCCCCCAAGGGCTCCCCTCCTAACGTGTATTGTGATTTTATGTTTTTAGTCCCCAAGTGCAAAACCTTACACTTCTCCACGTTAAACCTCATTTGCCATGTCGTTGCCCACTCTGTTATTTTGTCCAGGTCATTCTGCAGGATATCTGCTTCATGTTGTGAAGTTATTGCCCTGCCCAATTTTGTGTCATCTGCAAAAACTGATATCGAACTACTGATCCCGACCTCAATGTTGTTTATGAATAAATTGAACAAGGTTGGTCCCAGGACTGAGCCTTGGGGGACCCCGCTTACCACCTCAGACCAGTCTGAGTATGCGCTGTTTATTACTACCCTTTGGACCCGCCTTTTTAGCCAGTTCCGTATCCAAGAGCAAACCCTGCTATCGATACCTGCAGACCTTATTTTATAAATTAAGCGCTTGTGGGGAACTGTATCAAACGCCTTAGCGAAATCCAAGTACACCACATCCACTGGTCTCCCCCTATCTAGCTCACAGCTCACCTCCTCGTAGAATGTAAGGAGATTGGTTTGACAAGAACGCCCATTTGTAAACCCGTGCTGATTACTGCTGATGATGTTGTTGTCCTTAGCAAACTCTACAATATAGTCCCTTATCATCCCCTCCAGAAGTTTACATACTACTGATGTCAAACTGACAGGCCTATAATTTCCCGGGATATGCCTCTGGCCCTTTTTGAATATTGGAATCACGTTAGCTTTCTTCCAATCCCCTGGTACATCTCCTGTCCTAATACTGTCAGCAAAGATCAGGAACAGTGGTCTCGATATAACTTTACTGAGTTCCTTGAGTACTCTCGGATGTATGCCATCCGGTCCTGGTGATTTGTTTGTGTTAAGTTTATCCAGCCTTTCCCTGATTTCCCCCTCTGTTAGCCATGGTGGCAAGTCCTGTTTATTACTACTAACCATACAGTCATGGTCAGTGTACCCCTCCTTTTCCTGTGTAAAGACTGACGAGAAAAAAGCATTTAGCACGGTTGCTTTTTCAGTGTCCTCTGTAACCATCCCCCCATCATCGCTAATTATGTGTGCAATATGCTCTGCCTTAGTTTTTTTGCTGTTGATATATTTAAAGAATTTCTTTGGGTTTTTTTTACTATCCTCCGCTATTTGTCTCTCAAAGTTGATTTTAGCCATCTTGATTTCTTGTTTACTTTTCTTATTTGCCTCCTTGTATTGCTCGAAAGCCGATACTGTGCCCTCTGATTTATACTTCTTGAAGGCCAATTTTTTGCACAGCTGAACAAGTCTGATTTGCAATTGAACATCACATGGAAAATTGATAAATGAGATAAATGCAACAAACAAAGTTTTCAATTAAACTTATGTATACAAAGGGGTAATAATTATCATGCTCGCCTAATGGTACAAGTGGTGTTCATCACATCTGGATAACCCCATGGGAACATAGTGTGTCCTGGGGTGGGGGGCACCACGTCCAACCTCTACTTTATATTTCGTGAGCTATATTGAGATTTGCAAAGAGGTAACAAAAAAAAAATAACAGTATATAAGTAGTGTAATATAGACCCTCCAAACTTAAGTAGGAATAGAGCCCAATATTGGGTTACCTCTGATTCTTTAAACTTAGCTTTTGGTTGTGTATTGAAGACTTAATTCCCTAATAGCAATAGTGTGGCACAGAGGGAAAAACTCACAGTAAACGTTAACAAAATAGCCGTACTGTTAGGTAATTTCCCGACTGGATCAAGTTACATTGCGAAAGTTTAGAGAGAGAAGTAGGTACAAAATCCTGAAGCAGAAAGTAAGAGATACATTAATATTTCCATGGACACATACCTGTTGATCCTCAAATATTAATGTATCTCTTACTTTCTGCTTCGGGCTTTGGTACCTACTTTTCTCTCCATACTTTCGCAATGTAACTTGATCAAAAATGGATACATCCATGGATACATACCTGTTGATCTTCAAATATCAAAAGCGGTGTTCCAGCTGTGGAAAAAAAAATTACTGTAGCTGCTGACTTTTAATATATAGACGCTTACCTGTTCAGGGAGCCCGCAATTTCAGCACCCCAGCCGAATTTTGGATCAGCTGCCGGGTGCTGCCGCCGCCTTTCCCTCTAAGGGCCAAGGCGTGCTGACGTCATCCCTGGAAGCGTTCCAAGCGAGCAGATGTGCCTTGCCGTCCAGCTGGTGGCTTTTCATGCTCTTTTGCTTTTAACAGAATGTAAGTGTGTTTCCTTTATTTAATAAGCCAGTGGTTAAGTTTTTACACTATTGGCGTTTTTCTTTATATTTGGGATTGGTTTGTCCATCTACTGAGATTATTGGCTCATCCTTTGGGATCATCTTCAACCCTGACCCTGCTGTGTGAGTTATCTATCGGTGGTGAATGTCGGTGGATTGGATCTGTTTGATACCATACATTGCAGAATTACTATCTGAGTCTGGTAAGGGGCCCGTATTGTCAGTGTTGGTGGTCCTGGTACATTTGGGATTTGTCTCTATCTGCCTATATCCATCCTCAATCTGGTAAGTGGCTTTCATATTGGTGGTGGTCTTCTTCCATTTTCAATATCATCTGTCTTTATGATCACTTATTTGGGGAGTGTTAAATGCCTGAACAATATTTTCCTTTGGTAAGCAGCTCCACATCTGGTGACGGATTATACACCTCCTGCATGGTGTAATTTAGGATGTTTAAGGAACAATTATCGTTATGGTATTATGCTATGTCGTTTTCTTCTTTTTTTCCATGATTTTATGACCTTATTCTTGGGAGTTCATCATATGTGTTTTCTACAATCAAGTTCACTCCTTCATGATTTATTTCTGCAATTAATTATTGTTTGTCTGGTAAGCACATCACCTAAAAGTTTTCGGATCCTTAAGTGTGGAATTTACTAGTTACATCAATTTGAAGATTATCCGGTTTCACTAGGACTTTTTTGCACTGGGACTTGATTAATTTATTTTTGTTTTGGTTTTGGACATTGATTTGTTCACTTTCATTCAGCGCGACTTATTTTATATATTCATATTAATGTTCATATATTTTTCACCCTTGATATGTTGGTGACAATGTATTTGTTCCTACTTAGCTCTGCACTTTGTATTATACTTGTAATGTGATAAAACAGCCAACATGTTTCAGTGGCTCAGATATTCCCTTTGTCAGGGTTTAAGAACTGCGTGAGCTGGAAATGGTTGAATTTAAGGGGGTTTAAAAATGGAACTGGATTGCTGGCATCTGTCCAGGGCGGTTGCACAGTAGCTAATGATCCTATTGGATTGCTGGCATCGGTCTAGGACAATAGTTCAATAGCTAATGATCTGGCAATACTAAACCTAAGAATTTTGACTTTACATACACTTAAAGCCAGGGTAAAAATAAAATATATAAAGCAGTTAGCATACATTAGAATTTATATAGATGCATATCTCAGCATACAGGCATTTAATAGTTGAACATTTTTCTAACACCCAAAAGTAAGTAAGGCTTGTGAAATCATTTATATGCAGTATTTTGTCACTTTGAGATGATCCCAAAAGACCAGCAATTGGTTGTTTTAGGATATTTTCTTTGGGAGAATAAGATGCTCACGTTCCTAAATGTAGGTCATGATTATCATATAAAGCTAAAAGTAAATGCTAATACTGAATTTGCAGCATAAGAAAAATACATAGTAGATGTCACTACAGAAAATTACAGCAAAGACTTGGATTTATATCTGAGAATTAATGAGAATCATAAAAATATGGCATAATAAGATGCTTAAATCACCCACCAGAGTCCACATATACAGTATTTCACAGCTATGTCTCCACTAGTGAGGAATTCATCCCTATCTAATCATAGAGTAGAGCACACATTTTAATTGTTTGTCCCTAGCACCTAGTCATAACTAACACATTGCAAGGGTATTGTTTTATGACTACATATTATGCATTCATAACTAAATGCATCACAACTGTATGGTTACAATGTATCCTAACACATTTCATAGGGGTATGGAGAAGGAGATAATATTATAAATTAATATATTGTCCTCTTGAACAATATTAAAAACAGCTTTTACCCGAACACGTATTGTGCCTGTAATATTTAAAGTAAGACTATCAGCCATTTTACATTTATAAAAGAAATGTATTTTCAAAGAGAAGACATTTTAACATGCTTTTGATTATATTTGTTTGTGGAATTTTCTTCTTTAGGTAAGAAAATAAAGGGACTAATAGACAAATCCCTGATGAAGATTGGAACTAAAAGTTTGTTTATTCTCTCGAAACGCGTTGGATTAATGCTCTCCTTCACCTAGGGTTGCACCCTGGTGTGGGAGAGATACTATTTATCCCTTGCTTTCTTGCACAGTTTCACCATTTTTGTTTATTTCCATTCTTGTATGGCTTAGATATATGTCACATGTTTTTGTGATCCATGGCCTGCCGTGGTTTTCCACAATTGGCCAGGGAACCTGCTATATCCATGTATTCATGACATGATATATTGTTTTTAACCAATAAATTATCATATTTTATTTAATTCATTTTGTTTTTTCATATGGTATTGCCTTAAAAATCCCCCCCCCCCTTTTCTCAGAGGAGATCAACACTGCATAGTGTTAGTTTTTAGCATCAAATTTTTGGGATGATGGCAATTTGAGGCACCAATCACCTGGAATCAATTTTTGATTATATTTGTTAACCAGAAACCTCCGTCTTTGGGCCTCATTCCATTTATGTCTTGTGGGTCCTCTTATTTTTCCCTTTGTTGCTGGGGCCGACATCTTTTAAGTGTAACTAAACTCAAACATTAAGTCCCGGTTCACACATATGCGATGCGGGAACCCTGCGAATCCACTGCTGGTTCCTGCATCGCACTCAACTCGCAGGCAGTTAACACTGCCATATGTGAATTGCTGGAGGTGTCAATACAAAGTTAACGACGCCCCCAGATCAGTTAGCATATCGCAGTGTGAACTGTCAGTTCGGACATGAATCGGATCGTATAGGTGTGTAGTGTTAATCCTGCGAGCAAAAAAATGGGTCTAGGGGGGGCGTGGTCGCCGCGTAGCCGCATGGACGTGTGAGCAAACAGCTCCGCCGGACCAGAGACACTATCCGTCCACATCGGCGCCCTACAACCTTATCCAGCTACATCTGGACCCTTCTCGGACTCTCCTACACCTCCCGGCTCGGATACCATGGCCAGGAAGAAGAAAGACAGCGGCCACCCGCGACAACTACAACACTTCTTCATGGTGCAGGGACAGCAGCGCGGGCAAGATGGCGCCGGCGGAGGCTCCCCGGCGTCTTCCTGCGGAGCGTCCCAATCGCCTCACAGCCCTTTGCCTTCACACTCCCAAAAGGCAGGACAGCCGCGCTCTCCATCAGCATCAACCCCGCTCTCCAGGAGCCCCGCAAAGAGCAGGCCCAGGATGTCGGATGAATCACCTACTGGGGAGGTAAGCCTTGGGGACTCCTCTTCACTAAACTCCACAAGGGAGCTGGCTGCTAATATTGACTCTTTCCCTGCCAGCGACAGGCCAGTATCCAAACTAAAACTGAAGGATATGATGATGTCCCTGAGGGCCTCCATGCATGCTGACATGATGGCATGTGTCGATTCATTTAAAGGGGAGGTCAAGGCCTTGGGGGGGCGCATGGAGAAAGTAGAGACTAAGATGGGTGAATTCGCCTCATCCCATAATGAGCTTATTGATGCTCATTACAGTCATGAGGAGGAAATCGAGCGGTTGAAGGATAAAATGGCGGACATGGAGGACCGCTCGCGACGTAATAACGTCAAAATTAGGGGCATACCTGAATCAGTCCAACCCAGTGAGTTAGACCGCTATGCCCGGGAACTCATACAAGCTGTCCTACCTGCCACACCTCCATCTGAACCAGTAATAGATCGTATCCAGCGTCTCCATAAACTGTCCCATCTGTCCGAAGACATCCCCAGGGACGTTATCATGAGGGTCCACTTTTTTCATGTAAAGGACCATTTAATGTCTGAATTTCGCAAGATGGCCCCTGTCCCGGAGAAATATGCTAGAATCCAACTTTTTGCTGACCTCTCCCAGCACACTTTGCAAAAACGGAGAAATCTTCACCCACTTACCAAAGCGCTGAGGAACCATGCTATTGTATACAAATGGGCCTTTCCGGTCAAGCTCAATGTGACCTACAACAACAAGACCCACACTGTCACATCCCTGCAGGAAGGCCTGGATCTGCTGCAATCGTGGGGCATTCTCCCTGCGCAAACTTCTGATCCTTCTCCTCCTTCCACCCGAGTCTCCCCACTTTCAGAAGCTTGGCAAACGGTTTCATATGGAAAGAAGGGTAAAAAATCCTCGAAGGGCTCGCCGACTCACAGCAACCCTCACTGAGTGTCTCTCCATGTCTTGCTACACAGACCACTGTTCTCTACCCCTCCAGAATGTTGTGCAGCATGACTGCTTTCGAGTTAATTCTCTTTTTTTTATTATTGACTGTGTTTCTCTCCCCTTATCTCTCCCTTCCATCCGCTCTTGTCCCTTTCCGGAGATCCCTTGGTCAGCTCAACTCAAGGACACCACAGACCCTACTCTTCTACCAGGTTGGTGAACACTTTGGTAACTGCATGTATCCCAGAAGATCCGCTGCTCTAACGCCACGCATCGTCTTGATGAAACACGCTACAGGTACCACATTTATTTTCTTTGTACAACCCCATGACTATTAAAATCACAACCTTCAATGTCCGTGGTTTGAACCATCCGGCCAAACGGGCATCTTTGTGGAGGGAGGCGTTGAAGCTTCAAAGTGACATACTGTGTGTCCAAGAGACTAATCTACAGATAAATTCTGCCCCTAACATTGCACACAGGAACTTTCCGCACGTCTTTCAGGCTTCAGCACCCCAAAAGCGAAAAGGAGTGCTGATTGCAATCAGAGATTCTGTCGCATTTTCCCTGGGAGATCTCATTATTGACCCTAACGGCCGATACCTGATAGTGACTTGTGAGGTGAACAATATGCCACTCACGTTGATCAATGCATACTCTCCCAACACCTATCAGCTTCGTTTTTGGAGAAAGATGCTCCGTCTGGCGTCTAAATACAGGAAAGGCCCTATCATAATCTGCGGGGATTTCAATATCATTTCTGACCCTCTGGTAGATACCACCTCGATGCCCCGCCACTCACCCCCCGCCTTACAGCCCTTGCTCCACTCAGCGGACCTATATGACTCTTGGAGATGTCTCCCCCCAGGAGAGAGAGACTATTCCTACCACTCCCAATGCCATAACTCATATTCACATATAGATATGATACTGGTCCATAAGCACTTGTTACAATTGGTACAATCATCAGAGATACATGCGATCACCTGGTCGGACCACGCTCCGGTCTCCACGACTCTAAGGGAGGCTGGGGCTGCTGGCCCGGCTTACTTGTGGAGAGCTAACAGCCAAGTTCTGGACTCTCCTCAACACGCACAACATATCGCAAAATGTTTGCAGGAGTATTTCCTTGATAATGCCGGTTCCATGTCAGATCCTACAGTGGTCTGGTGTGCTCATAAAGCCTTTATCAGGGGTATCATGATCCAATTGTGTGCTAGGCTCAAGAGGCAGAGGAGTCAGCAGCTCGACCACATACTGCAGGAAATTAGGAGACTCGAGCCACTAAACAAATCTTCCCCGTCACTTCCTCTAGCTCAACAACTCTCCCGCCTTAGAATAGACCTTAGACGAATGTTAATAGAAAATCAGGACAAATTCTTCAGGGCCCTGAGGGTTTCCCACTACTCACAGGGTAATAAAGCCGGCAAGCTGTTAGCCAACAAGCTAAAGGCGAGACAGGTTAGAAACAAAATTGCATATCGCCTGGACCCGGTTACGAAAGCAAAGATCATGAATCTTCAAGCGATTGCGGATTCCTTTGCTAAGTACTATAGCTCTTTATATAACTTGAAGGAGGATCCGTCCACTCCCCAACCCACTGAATAGCAGACTTTTTATCCTCTATTAACCTGCCTCGCCTTACTCCGGACCAGCTTCGGATTCTTAATGCCCCTATCTCCCAGGCGGAAATTGCGAAGGCTATTCATATGCTGCCTAGTGGGAAATCTCCGGGCCCGGATGGTTTACCTAACCTCTACTATAAGAAATTTGTAGATATACTTAGTCCACATTTGGCCTCGGTATTCGGGACTGCTGTATCCTCTGCCTCCCTGCCAACTGAAATGCTCCAAGCTTACGTTGTGACGCTGCCTAAGCCGGGGAAGGATCCTGTATCTCCCCCCAACTTTAGGCCAATATCCTTATTGAATACGGATGTGAAGTTATATGCTAAGGTTGTGGCGTTGAGACTGCATCCTATCCTGTCTGAGCTAATTCAAGCAGACCAGACTGGATTTGTGCGGGGCCGTCAGGCCTCTGATGCTACGAGGAGAATTATTGGCCTCATTGATAGAGCCGGATCCTGTCGGGTGCCTTCTCTGCTGTTGTCCTTGGATGCGGAGAAGGCATTCGACCGCATCCATTGGACCTATATGACTCGGGTGCTGATGAAGTACGGCTTTAGCGGCCCTATTGTCTCAGCAATATTGGCGCTCTACTCGAACCCGACCGCCAGGGTGTATACCTCCAACATGCTATCCCAAACTTTCTCCATAACAAATGGAACGAGGCAGGGCTGGCCATTGTCCCCCTCCATTTTTAATTTGTTAATTGAACCGCTTGCTGAGGCGGTTCGGTCATCGGGTGACATCAGTGGACTCCGTATAGGCTCCCGCCATCATGTGGTTAATTTATTCGCTGACGATGTGATAATTTTCTTAACCGATCCTGCTAAATCCTTGGCTGCCACCCATCAGATATTACAATGCTTTAGCTTGGTGTCGTATTACAAAGTCAACTTTTCGAAGTCCCTGATCCTCCCGTGGCCGTGCCTCCGAAGCTGTGCCACACTCTGAGCGTACAGTACCCTTACACGTGGAAAACGAGCAGCATACCCTACCTGGGAATTCATCTCACTCCCACAGTCTCCCACCTAGTCAATGCCAACCTACCTCCCTTGGTCACCAACATTTCTGATGAATGCCTCCGTATGACCAAAACTGAACTAACGTGGTCGGGCCGCCTTGCTTCGTTTAAAATTATCCTCCTACCGCAAATTTTATATGTCTTTAGGACTTTGATAGTTCCCATCCCCCGCAAATACATCCTACAACTCCAAGCCGCCCTTAAAAGTCTGGTGTGGAGAGGCAAACGACCAAGAAGTAAACATGCGCTACTGACCAGGCACTGGACCGCTGGGGGAATGGGCATGGTAGATATAAAGGATAATATGCTTGCTTCACAACTGGCCCAGCTACGCTCGTGGGTGTCCCAAATGCACACGACCACCTGGAGCGCCATGGAAGCGGAATTTTGTACCCCCTTGCCCTTGCGGTCGGTGCTGTTGGCGGATAGATGGCATCCACTTCCCTTAAAGGGCCTACCGATTTTGGTACAAGCATCCCTTCTAGCCTGGAGGGAGTTTGCCTCTCTCCCACTGGAGCCTTCGACACAGGTTAAAATTCCTATACCCCTCCATGTTTTGGAACTAGTGGTACCCCACATATCCACCCGACTTTGGACTATGAAGGGTTTGTCTACCATTGATGATTTGCTTTGTAAGGATTCTGTCAAACCGTTCCCCCAGTTACAAGTGGAGTATGGCGTTCCCCAGAACTACTTATTTATGTATATGCGTATATCCCACTTCCTGAGATCCCTGCCTTCCCCGCACATTTATCTTCCCTCCTCGGGTGGATGTTTTTGGTGGGCTCCTCGAGAGCAGCTAAAGGTACCTCTCTCTTTTATAACTGCTTACAGCAAAAGATGACTTTCGAGAAAACACCCCCATTGCTGAAGTGGGAGATGGATCTGGATGAGACATATACCGAGGACCAATGGCGACATGCTTTCAAATCCATCAGATCAGCCTCCTCTTGTGCAAATCACTGGGAACTATCCCAGAAGATCAACTTAGGTTGGTACCTTACCCCTTATCGTTTATCCAAGTTTATGCCAGATTACTCACCCCTGTGCTGGAGGGGCTGTGGAGAGGTAGCCCACCTTACTCATGTATTTTGGTCCTGTAAAAACTTGACCAGCTCTTGGAACAAATTGTTTTCCATTATCTCGGAAATAACGGGCGTCCTCACCAGGCCTTCTCCAGCACTGGCTATTCTCAACGTGGGTATTGATAGTTTCCCAAGAGATTGTTGGTGTGTGATGACGCATATCCTCTTAGCTGCTAGAAATTCTATAACCCGACAATGGAAAGAGGTTGGGTCGCCTGGAGTGTCTGCGGTTCTGGACTTGGTCAGGACCAACCAAATGTATGAATGCATCCTGGCACGGAGGGCGGGTAGAAGTAACGAATTTGACAAAAAATGGAAATTGTGGAATTCATGGTGTTCGAATAAGTGAATTAAGCATTCATGGCCTCTCTTGAGCAGCCAAATCGTCCGGGGCTAAAGTGTTTAAATCAAAAATCATATACAGTAGACAGGTACTCACATTTAAAAGGTGTTACAGTGCACCAAGCTAGAATCAGCCTAATAAGCGTGTGTGATGGCAACAAGGCAGAAGTGGAAGATCTGTGTGAACACCTAGCTGCTTCTTCCCAGTCTGCCCGACTGACACACACTGGACATCTCCCAGGGCACAGTTAGATGAATGTGGAAAAAATATTGCGCTAACCATAAGGAAAAATCATCTGGCATTATCTTCTGAGGAAAGCATTTTTGCAGAAACGCGTTAAGGCCACGCTACCACAGCCTAAGATTACATCCTTTCATGCTCCATACCATGAGATGTTTGTAAGTGTATATTTTATTATTTGATGAATAAAATTGCATAGCAGTATTACACTATTATGTGTTCCCCCTTTCTGGTTCCACCCATTATCGTTTGGTTGACTGAGAGTTTTCTGGAGGTATTTCATCTGCTTTATATCTCCACTTGGACATCCATGGCTTGCTGAGTATCTGGACCCCTTCTCCACATCACATTTAGCTGTTTTGACCCAGGTGCTATACGGCACTCTGTGTCCTACAGTTCTGGTGAGCAAACTACATCTTCAACTTTCAGTTGGTGTTGGGATCCATTGAGCACTTGATCCCCATTTGTTGGACAGTCATGTCACTAAAACACTGGGGATTATCCATTTATTGAATTTTTGTTGATTTTTATTTACCTGGACTGTTTGCGGACTTTACAGGACTTGTCACATATTGTGTTTATTCACATATCACTTGTTTATTTCCTTTTTCTTGTTTGTATTTACACTCATGTATAATTTAGTTATACTCCTTATTATCCATTTTTTTAAGGAATTTTTTTCCCATTGATTTACACCTATAATTATTAGCGCTGCACTTTTTGTTATCTTTTTTGCGTCACAGTTAGATGAAGACTTAAGCACACCGCTGTTTTCAAGAGAGACCTGCTACAGATGGCAGTCTCTCCCCTTGTCTGTTCCTGTACCGTGCTGATCTACTCACTCTGTCTCCCTTTGCTTCTGCTGCCTCTCTGGAAAGCTTTCCTCCAACTGCCTCCTGTGGTAGGATCCTTCCAGGCCAGCCACCCATGTTCTGGCCCTAGGTAAAACCCCTGCCTGGCAGGGGTCCCTCAAGCGCCACCGACAGACTCCCTCAGCCCTGCTTCTCCATCTTCCACCCAACTCCCCTGCTGGCATGACTCATGTGAATTAACCACTTCAATACAGGGCCCTTTCACCACCTTCCTGCCCAGGCCAATTTCAGCTTTCAGCGCTCTAACATTTTGAATGACAATTGCGCGGTCATGCTACACTGTACCCATATGAAATTTTTCTCATTTTTTTCACACAATTAGAACTTTTTGGTGGTATTTAATCACTGCTGGGTTTTTTATTTCTTACAAAAAAAAAAAGAAGAGAAAAGAAAAAAAGTGTTTCTAATTTTCTGTGACTAAATTTTGAAAATAAGTAATTTTTCTCCTTCACTGATGTGTGCTGATGAGGCGGCACTAATGGGCACTGTTAGGCTGCACTGATGGGCACTGACAGGTGGCATTGAAAGGCAGCACTGATGGGCACTGAGAGGTGTCACTGATAGGCGGCACTGACAGACAACACTGATGGGCACTGACGGGTGGCACTAATGGGCACTGATGGTGGACACTGTAAGCACTGGTTGGGGGGACTTATGGGCACATTATGTTTACTTTACAGTAATCAGCGCACTAATGATCAGTGCCCTGATTACCTGTCCTAGGCTCCCCTTTGAGGAGGAGCCACTGATCGGCTCTCCTCGCCTCACACACTCTGACAGTGTGAAGCAAGGAGAGCCGATAAATGGCACTTCCTCATTTACATGTAACTGGCTGTGATTGGACACAGCCGATCACATGAGTAAAGAGCCATGTCATTGGCTCTTTACCAAGATCGGAGTTGCGCCGTGTCCTAGGAACATGACACTGCCACGATCGCCGCACTGCATGCCCCTGCGGGCACGCAAGAGAGGCCGTTCTGGTGCGTCGTCATATGACGGCGTCCCAGAATGAGAGCCCCACTGCTCCGCCGTCATTTGAAGTGGTTAAGGGGCTCCTTAGTTCCGTGCCAGGCCAAATTCCTGGGGATTGACTAAGGTTCCCTAAATATGCAAGACAACCCTCTTAGCTTCTGCTATTCTCCAACATTCAGAACCAGGAGGAGGCACCAGAGAGCTGTCTGGATGAGTCATCTAGCCCTAACCTCTAATAACCCTAACCCAGATTAAATGGTTTAGGTTTAGCCCTGGGCCAGACTATAGTTTACCTGCGCTATGGCTAGTAGCCCACTAGAGGGTGCTACGTAAAGATAAAAGTAAGCCACTTGTTATGTCAGCTGTTATGCCTCAACTATCTATTTAATAACTGAGAGCTGCAGTAATGCACATTTTTACAAATTACAGACTAGTTCTCGTTAGCTAAGGGGAAGATTTATAATTGCTAAAATTGAATGTCTAAGTAAAGGAAGGAAATGCATTTTGTGTAAGGGTATATGTTGCATGGAACACACAGAAGCAAAAATAGTCTGAAGCATGTTTCTGTTCTTGCCAAAGGCCCAATATTTTGTTTATGCAAGATAACATTTTTCTTTCAAATAGCATGTCCCTAAAAAAGAAAATAAAAACTCTTCCATTGGTATATTTATGATTAAATGTAGTTCTGAAAGCGGTAAGCTTATAATAAAGCTTACCTGTAGGTACAAGAAATATATCCTAAACATGCACTGTTTAGGAGATATTCACTATTTCTGCACCTGGTGAAATCACCAGCACATGCCCACTGCTTTCTGAATGGAAGGCATACTGAGTGTACCATCAATTCAGAGCGTCCTGCTGCAATCATGGCTCCTGTGTGCATGTGCAGAAGTGACGTCTCAAATAGACAGCTCTCGTGAACCTGGACAGACGGACAGCTCTGTCATTTAAATAGACAGCTCCTGTGAACCTGGACAGACAGACATCTCTGCCTTTCATTAGACAGATCGCGTGAACCTGGAAGGAAAATTGGGTAAGGATGGAAGCCCTGTCATCAGTGACAGCACGCCTCTGGGGGACTTAGTTTTAAGGTAAGTCTTCCATAATGTGCTTGTATGCGATACAAATATGCCATTACCTTGTAGAGGAGGTGGGGTTTTTTTTTTCAATTTTCTGTCTTTTCTAACGCTTTAATAAAGATTTATATTGTCTGCAAGCGCAAGTTTAATATTTTTTTTTAGATTTACTCAAAAGGATAAAGGGAAAAGTACAAGGTGTTAGAAGCAACAAAAATCAGCCAGATTTCAGCTTTAGATAATCTAACTTTAGTAAACTGAAAGGTGATTGGATGCTATGGTTTAGCACACTTTGAACTCCATCTTTGCTCTGTGCATTGATTTTTTGAAAAAGCCTGATTATTTATGTAATTTGCAGTCTTAAGCTGTACAGCACTATAAACCATTTTTTAACTTATACAACAACCTCCTTTTTCTTGGCTGTCTTTAAATGCTGTTCATTTAGAAGACCCAGCGTTCCGAGAAATGTAGTCCAGCTCCACAGAATAATTTATTATACGTGGTGAAAATTTGTCCAGTTTAACCACTGAAGGAAAATCCGACATCCCCCATTGAAACGCTCTCTAACTTTATATTGCCAACTCTCCAAAACTTTTCTGATTAAAGTATAGCACAGCCTCCTAAAAACTTCACAGAGCAATTGAATTTTATTTATTTGTGTATAACTAAATACCTATCATGCAGAACAGACAGTTAATGGTATAGAGCTTGGCTTCTTTGGAGAATAATTTTACACCTTGAATGTAATCCTAATTTGATGCGACAGTGCCAACCCTGTTGACAGGGGATGTAGAGTGAGACAAAATGCTCCCTTTGCTGAAGTTGAGTCAGTCCTGGCTTCAACTGCTCTATAGATCAAAATTCAGACATGCTTTAAAGTCATGGAAAACTGCCATAAGTTGAAAACAATAATTGAACAATGGATCTTAAAGGTACAATAAAATGATGTTCTCTTAAGTAAAAGCAACGTGGCAAAAGCAAAATTCTCTCCAAGTGTAAAAATGTTTTGTGAATTGATTATTTTAGGAATTTTTTTCGTTATTGTTTTTATGACCTTGTATAAATATAAACTACTGGCTATAAAAAGTGCTTCGGTGAAGTCTGTGATTTGTTAGAGCAATGTGTGGGAGGAAGCAATAAATAGGAGTCCACTGTATGAATAAACAGATTCCAACTGCCAAATTTGTTTATATGGTTTTTAACAGTATGTTAACTATCTAATTATTGCATTTTGTGCTTTTAACAAATATAAAACAGTGAGGAGCAAATTTGGCAGTAAATTCAAACCCATGTTTTGCTTTGAAGAATACATCATGGATTTGTAGACTGAACTCTGGCCAGGGATTACCCCCTTCCTTTTTCAGATGCTCCTGATAATGCCAAGGCCAGCCTAATACAGTTTGATTCTCCGGTTTAGCAGGAACCGGACAAAATTCGAACCATTATTGTGTATAAGGATAATGTGATCTTTACTGATCCCTACATCATTGTGTATGATAATAATACATTCATGGCTCAAGGATTTCCCTGGAGAAGATACATTGCCCAACATGATCAATGGTCTCAAAGCCACCCTCGGAGTCACGCCCAACTCAACCTGGAAAGAGACCCAGTTAAAGATCTTCCACCGTGCTTATGTCCTGTTTCTTTCGGACAAAACGATCCAGGATGCTCATAAGTGTCCATTATGTTCCGCGGAAAGACCTTCTCTCTGCCACAAGTTCTGGTCCTGTCCCTATATCTCGACATTCTGGGACCAGGTAATGACTTTCATCAGGGAAGTGACAAAGTTCCACATACCCAAAGACCCTTTATTGCTCCTGTTCGGTTACTGGGACAAACGCCTCCAAAAGTGGTCTAGCACCCCTGCCTCACCACATCGTCTGTGGATCCTGACCTGTTTACTGGTGGCCAGAAGGACAATCCTAACTAATTGGATCTCCACGACTCCCCCCTCAGTTTCCCGGGTCAGATTAGAGCTTTCCACACTTCTTTCCATTGACCGCCTCAACACGGATTTTTCAGCCCCATCCTCACGGAAATAATTTCTCCAGAAATGGGACAATTACGTCAAATACTCCTTCCCCAAGTCCGACCCCTCTATGGATGAATACACTTTTACCTTCCAGGACTTGCCCAAGAACTCTCCCCCACTCTCACATTCCCTATCCGATTCCATGCTCTTTTGATTCTGGACCCCCCTCCCCCCACCCTACCCTGCCCTTTCCCAGTTCAGGTTACCCATACTCCGAGTGACCTAATTTGCATAATGTCTATGTTTAATTGTACCTTTTCTGTTGTTGATACTCACGTGTTACATTACAAAATTTTAAATAAAAAAAAAATAATACATTCATAAACACACTTATAAAGAAACCTATATAGTATTAATGTTAAAATATATTGATAAGTTAGGGTGATATATATATATATATATATATATATATATATACTAATATATTTTCATATTAATTAGTAAAAAAAAAAAATTAGTAAAGCTAAAATGGCATCTGTGAGTTTGTTAAAAATTTGTTTTTACCGAGATGTGAGTCATGGGAATACCACTAAGGGTTATTGCCCCATCCCAGTGTCTTGAAGTTGTGATAACTAAAACCCTATAAAAGGGTGATCTAGAAGCTGTCTTATCAGAGCATCCAGGGCGGCTTTATAGGGGTGTGCTCTCACGTAGCTACGTAATAAACCTTTTAATTTACCACTCTCGGTCTGGAGGTTGATTTCATTTTAGGTATCCCTATTGAATTGGGAAGGTTGAATGTACCAAGTTGATTGATCAATCAACTTAGGTACAACCAGCCTGCCAGATTATTTTGTGAAAATCACTAGCCACTGCTAAAGCTGTTACCAATAATTACTGGCTTTCCCTGCCCCCACCGGAGAAGACAATGGACCAGCAGGAAGGATTCCACTGTCTGTGTTGATGGGAGAATCAAGCATATTTCTTTCCTGCAACCTGTGGTTGCAGGAAAGAAATTTGCTCTGTGTATGGCCGGCCTCATCAATGTCTTTATGGACCTTGCGTTGTGCACGGGTCCAAATCATGGAGGGGGGATTATGGTGCGAGGTAGTTTTTTTGGGGTTGGGCATGGCCCCTTAGTTCCAGTGAAGGGAATTCTTAAGGCGTCAGCATACCAAGACATTTTGGACAATTTCATGCTTCCAGCTTTATGGGAACAGTTTGGAATTTGCCCTTCCTGTTCCAACATGACCGCACACCAGTGCACAAAGCAAGGTCCATTAATACATAGATGAGTGAGTTTGGAGTGAAGGAACTTGACTGGCCTTTACAAAGTACTGACCTCAACCCAATAGAACACCTTTGGGATAAATTACAGCTGAGATTGCGAGCCAGGCCTACTTGTCCAACATCAGTGCCTGACCTCACAAATGCGCTTCTTAACCACTTCCATACCTAGCCAATTCTAGCACTCTGCTCCTAGAAGATTACTCAGAACCCCCAAACCTTATATATGTTTATTTTTATTTTTTTAACAGAGACCCTAGGGAATAAAATGGCAGTCATTGCAACTTTTTATGTCACGCGGTATTTGCGCAGCAGTTTTTCAAACATGTTTTCTATTTTTTATTCAATTTTTTTATTTTTTATTTTAACACTCCTTTAAATTTTTTTTCGATCACTTTTAGTTTGATTACAAGGAATGTAAACATCCCTTGTAATAGGAATAGTGCATGACAGGTCCTCTTTATGAAGAGATGTGGGGTCAATAGGACCCCACATCTCTCCTCCAGGCTGGAAAGCCTGAGATAAAAAAAAACAAAAAAAAAAGAAACTATCTTGGCTTTCCAGCTGAGAACACGCCAGTATTTACAACTGCCGGGCTGGACGTGACGTCATAACATCGCGCCTGGGCCTTCGAGAGTCAGTGACTGTCGGGACCATCTGGTCCTCAGTATTCTCTATGGTAAACTTCCGCTGCTGTCGGATTCTTTCTTCGGCTCGCCAATTGCACAGGCGGGACTCTAGAACTACCGGAGGGTGGTGGGGGGGGGGTGGGCATCCCCTCCGGCCGCCTATAAGAACAATTAAGTGGCTAAAAACTCACTATGATTGTTGTTATGGTGCAGGGAATCACTGGCTGACAAAAACGATATCTAAATGATGCCTGCAGATGCAGATCATTCAGATATCCCCACTCATAGCCCTGGATGTCATATGACGTACTGCAGTATGGAAATGGTTAAAAAATAGTCAAACATTCCCGTAGACACACTCCTAAATCTTGTAGACAGCCTTCTGAGAAGAGTTGAAGCTGTTATAGCTGCAAAGGGTGGGCCAACTTAATATTGAACCCTACAGACTAAGGCGGGGATGCCATTAAAGTTCATTTGCGTGTAAAGGCAGGTTGACAATATAGCGTGTGTGTCTATTAGCAAATTAAACATCTCACTTACATTGCAATAGTATATTAAGCTGTTTGCCCAGAGTTCAGGGCTATGTAGATAATACAATATAAGAACTAAATGTTTGTCTGAGCTAATATGTTAATTAACACCGAAGAAGGTTAAATTATTTAAAGCAAGACAGTTCTAATGATGTTGCCTTACACTTGGATCTTCAAAATCCTTCTGTTTACTTTTCTCAATGTTCTACAGTTAAAACAACTTTCAGCTCAAACAACTTAATTCCCGGTTCCAATCCTCCCCTCCTCATTATTAAATGGCAGACCTTTTTTGTTTTATCTCTGTGCATTTGGCTTGTTTCTGCCCCCTTTCTCAGTCCTTGCCTAGGCACGGGTGACTGGCAACTTACTCTTACAGCCTCCTGGGACACCAACGTCACATATCCCAGGAAGCAGCAGGTTCAGTACGGGACACAAGTCCCATTCAATTTTGTCCCAAATGATCATGCTGACATTGCAGACACCATAGCAACATGTAAACTAGATTAAAACGATAAATCCAACGAGCAACCAATTAACAATATAATTGCTGCAAGCAATCCACTATCTTATACAGTGTAACTAATATAAATAAATAAAATTGCTGCGCAAAAATATCATGTAACCGTCATGTGATCAATATCCCATCAGTTTGTACAGTTTGTAGATATAGGTAAAAAGGAAAAAACGATAAATATATATATATATATATATATATATATATATCACACATACATACACATATATATACACATATATATATACATATATATATATATATATATCACACATACATAAATACATGTATATATATATATATATATATATATATATATCACATATATATATATATATATATATATATATATATATATATATATATATATATCTATATTGTGCCCAATGTGTAGAAATCACATATATAAAAATGAAGTATTATCCTATCGCTGCCAAAGTAAATCTAGACAAGTGCCAATATATAGTGACCTCTTGTAAAGTGCCAATGATGCTGACTAAACTAATACTGATATATAAATGCAAAGTTCATAATGTGCAAAAAACAGTCCTTGTTGAATCAGTGCAAATAGATGGATTTGAATCCTCCAGGAAGTGCCAATATATAGTAACCTCTTATAAAGTGCCAAAGGTGCTGACTAAACTAATACTGATAAATAAATGCAAAATTCATTCTGAGTACAAACTGATGGGATATTGATCACATGACGGTTACATGATATTTTTCCGCAGCAATTTTATTTATTTATATGTAAACTAGATGTCTCAGGGCCCAATTGAGCTCTGCACATGTGCAAAAATCTGGTGCTGTGTCATTAGGGCCACCTGCAAGAACTACAGCCAGCTCTTGATGACATAGGAAGGAAAAATGATGGTGCTGGACTGAGGGTGCAGATGGACTGGTTGGATTATAAAATAGAAATGTGTGATTTGTGTGAGTTTATTGAGAATTTTACAGAGAAAACGGTAAAGGAGAATATGTAAAGGTTTCACCGTAGGAGGTAAAAGGTCTGCTTTAAGCTTGAATGTTTTCAATACAGCTCTATCATAATGAAAAAAATTGAGAGCAAATGTAAAGCAGATTTATGCCTAGGAAAATGATCACGTCATATATTGTTCTTTTTTCTTTTACTATAATTGAGTTGGAAGTTGACTTGGGTCATTAAGCATGAACTTAATTAAAACAAGTAGGGCAAGGCCTCCAGTTAATAAATATAAATAGCACAAACAACAGGTCTTTGATGATAAGTTCCATATATTTAGAACCATAGACTTGCTAATCGTAAATGTCTCAGGTGTGGAATTTATGAATGTTAAAGCTAATTAACTGAAAAAGAAGAAAGTAAATATATTTTACTATAGTGTATGTTATTATTCTAGGAGTCTTAGTTACTTTAGCTGCATATTATTAATGAGAATATATGCTTCTGTTTACTGCACTGGCATCTGACGAGTTGTCACGTACCTGGTCAGAGGGCGAAGTCGTGAGAGGCTCCCCTTGCAGCTAAGTGCAGAACACCCCTGGAGGTGGTACAGGGAGTGCAGTGCCCAAAGAAGCATGGGTTGCCAGTAGTCTGCAGATCTGATCACTGGATGGTAGCAGGAACAAGCAGGATGCGCGGCAGGGCAGGTGTCCCTAGCAGTTCAGGGTGTTCTTGGCAGCAGGGCAGACAGGAAGCAGAACCAGAAGCCAGGCCAGGGGTCATACACGGGGGATCAGTCAGTAGTAGAGTCAGGTAGCGGAAATGGAACAAGCCGGGGTCATACATGGGTAGACAGATAATAGCAGAGTCAGTGAGCCAAGCCGAGGTCAAACATAGTGGATCAAGCAGAAGCAAAGCCAGTAGTTCAAGCCAGGGGTCAGAGCTAGGAATCAAGATAAAGCAGGTAAAAAGGCAAGCCGGGCCCGGTAACAGACAGTCCAAGATCAGGAACAGGGGGGTGTCTGATGACAATCCAGCAATTGTGAAAGGAGCCGCTGTCCTTATATAGGCCAGTGGATGCTGGAAATTAGTGCTCTTTGCGTGATTTGTCGCACACACAGATTCACCATTGCGTTCCATATTTACCAGGTCTTCTCTGGATTACTTCTCTGACACAAATCCAAACTTGATATGTTAGCCACTTTGCAGGTAAGGGTATTGTCATGGCATACCTATCTCGCATTTTCTGGATACCTTATTGGCCTTTACAGGATGCCTTGACTGGCATTTAGAATGGTTATCTTAAACAAAATGTCTTTCGAGTTAATCTCATTTTACTTTGATTTCTTTACATGTGTCACTGAGCTTGCAAAGGCTAAGAATATATCAGATGAACGAAACAGTGGAAATTCCCTATCTCTCAGAATATCAACTCTGTCTGGACAGCTGACCACAAAGCCAATAATATCTTCTAAAAGCCCCTTTGGAACTTTTATTGTGTGTCACCAAGAAATTTCCCTTTATGACAGAGAATCACGATCTAGATTGACATAATGCTTACTATAATTAGTTGTTAACTTTGATTGGATAAAAGATGTTAATAACAACCCATTTCTGTACGTCAGATTGTAATGACAAACCCATATTTGAGTATATATAAACTCCAGCAATGTTGTAATAAATCAGGTCACTATGATTCAGCCATCTTGAGTCTTGTCTGATCTCATTATATATATAGCTATATATTGTCTGATTTGGTATCACTGACTAACAGGTAACAGGTATTTTGTACCTGAGGAAAAATTCCACAACAATTTGGCGAGCTTGAGCCCAGGAGAGGTGACGTCATCTGCGGACGGAGTGAGACATCTGGACTGCATTGGATACACTGAAAATATCTGGCCAGGTAAGCCCATTGTCTGCTTACAATGTTTTTCAGTCCATCCAATGACGTCCAGGTAACTCTGTTTTATTTTTGACGTAATACCCTCTTAAAGAACCTAAACCCTTAGTCGGTGTATATATTGCTACTAAGTACTAACATTTGTTGTTTGTTGCGAAAGGTGAGGTTGGGTCAACCCTCACCGCTGTGGGTGTCTTGGACACGCAGGAACGTGACCCCCAGTTGTGTTCTGGTAAAGCGGTCTCATTTCGGAGTGTCCATTTGAGACGTAGCAAGCATTGAATGTATATGACTGTTTTAGCCTGACATTTCATATACATGTAAAGGTTTCTATCTCTATGTTATAGTATATATGTAAACATATGCATATGGTAATAGGCTGATTTTAAGTTAGAAGTTATCCTGATATTGTGTATCGGCTAAGGGCCGAAGTCCAGGTCAGGGTAGTTAGAAGTTATCCTGATATTGTGTATCGGCTAAGGGCCGAAGTCCAGGTCAGGGTAGTTGGGAGTTATAGGTAGTTATTCTATATCTTGGATAACAGTGAAATGGGAAACTGGGTTTCCGTAGATACCGACCAGGGGTCGATGAGAAAGGTCATTAGGACCATGGCCTTAGAGTGTATGGGTAACAGGGTTACCAGATAAATGGGGCAGACCAGGGAGTTTGCATTCGAAGATTAAATGCTCTGGGAGCATAGTCTTTGGGCTACACAGCCAATTAAAGTGTTCTGTAGTTGGACAGCTAATAATCCTAGTTGTAGGATAAGATAAGATAGTGTATGAAACAGATTTGGCAAGAACAAACTTAAAATCAGTTGCAGAAATATGGAAGCAGGAGAGTATGAAGAAGAATGTAAGGATGATCGTTGCCCTTTAATTCAAAAGCCTGTTTATTTTGAGACAGATTGTATGAAGCTGTGTCTTTAATATAAAAAGGGGAAGCGAAGAGGTTCCTTCTCCGTGAGCTCGGAGAAAGAGGAAAAAAAAAAAAAAAAGATTGTTTCTTTATATGATAAATGAACGGCATATGATATTTTTGGGGTTATTTTGTATTAAATTAAACTAAGATGAAAAATAATAGGTTGCCCTTTAAACCAGGAATCTTTGTTTAGACGTTAAGGGTTACCGCAATTAACATGACCATTGAACCCTATTGGCACTGAGCCAAAAGTTTTAAAATAGAATAACGTTTTAAATAATTATGGTATATTAAGTGGTATTTCAGGGGCACCCTCCGTAACCAAAGAGGAACCTCTGATAAGATTTTTGAAATTCGGGACAAAGTTTTAGAGGATATTTGTTTGAAAGATAAAATTACATTACTTCCTGTCATTATGGGTGTATAAAAAGTGACCTACTACAAATAGTGTAAAGACAGGACATTAGAGCAAAGAATCGCAGCCAGCCCCTCTCCCCCAGATGGACAGTAAATAAGGTATTCAGCTAACCTGTGTCCGCATGTCCCCATCAGAAGCGTCCGAAAGGTTTACAGTAGGAATAACAGTAACAGGGGTGAGAGTGGTTTCCTGCCTGGCTTCAAAGGAAAAGGGGAAGTCATTTAAAAAAAAAAAAAAAGTAATGTTTGTGTTGAGTTAAAATGTCAGTGTTCAGTTTCAGATGAAGTGCCCATTAATCCAGTATGTAGCATATGTCTCTTGCCAGCTTGACCCAGTGATAAAAGGATCCTCAGCTGTGTGCGGGCCACAGCCTGCAAAAGAGCTGCTGGGTAAAACAGGTGCAATGTATTTAAGCCAGTTTACTTCCAGTACAGGAGCAGGCACTAGAGGGGGGAGGGGAAAAATGTTTGTTAAATATCCCCCATGACTGTTTTTGAGCTGATGATGGCAGAATCTGAATTGTTGAGCCCTGCCAAAAAGGCTCCTCTCTGGAGCCCAGATGAGACCCTTTATGTAGATGGATCATGTTTGTAAACAGAGGAGGGTAAGCCTGTAACTGGGTATGCAGTAGTAACAGCAATAAATAAACAAAAAGAATGCAGAGGCATTAAATTTAAAGTTCTAAGCACAAGCAGCTGATGGTTTTGGCAAAGGCCTGTGAATTTTAAAGAGTTAACATTCACATTGACATGATTTTGGTCATATTTTTGAAAGCCTGTAGCTTTTTGACCTCAGCTGATAAGCCAAGAAAAAGCATGCAGATATAATAGAGACTGTTCTTAGTCTTCCAGTGTTTCACCAAGGTGGCCATTTATTAAAAAACCAAGGCACGTGCAAGAGAGGACACAGAAGAAGCTGCAGGAAACGCAAGGGCCGACAGAGCAGCGAAGAAGGCTGCACTGGAACAGGTCCCTATCCGGGTACTGACACTCCTAGGAAAGCAACCAACTCCTGTAAGTATGGCAATCTTGATATCATTGCAGAAAAAGCCCCCTCACAGGAGCGTGAGGAGTGGAGAAAGAACAGTGCAACACAGGATGTAACTGGTTGCTGGAGGATGGAGGAGCATTTCTGTCTGATCTCAGGCCCTATACCCGAGGGTGGCAGCCGCAGCTCACGGATCGTGTCATATCTCAAAGACTCTAATGACCACCTTGGTAATACAACACTGGTTAGCACCAGGTTTTCCTGGAGTAGCTGCAAAATATACTGCTTCTTGTCTTACCTGTGCTAGGTACAATGTTGGTAGAGCTGTAAGCACCCCATAAAAGCACCACCTAAGTCAGACTGTCCTTTCCAAGGAGTTCAAATGGATTACATTGATTTCCCACAGTCTGGTCCCTATGCACATGTTTTAGTTTTGTATAGACATTTTTCAGGATGGCCCAAGGCCTGGCCAGTCTCTTAGGGTAAAGTACAAACCACAGGAAAAAGGCCTTTGCCCCAGGTAATGTGCAGGTATAGAATCCCAGAAACTATGGAAAGTGACAGGGGTACTCACTTTAAAGGAAGGGTTCTACAAGAGATCCTACCCACACTAAATATAGAGAAAGCCTTTTACACTCCATATCACTCACAGAGTAGCGGAAAGGTACAAAAGGTTGTATGGTAAAAAAAAAAAAACAAGTTGAGTAAAATAATAGCAGAAACAGGTAGATTGTTTTACGTTTTTTTCCTTTGTCAGGAACACTCCCAAGAGAGGTGTGGGTACCTGAAGCAGGTCTCTATTTACCACAGAAATTGCAAGCTGCACACTCAGATCTCACTAGATGTGTTGCAGCGCTTTAAAAGCAATTGACAAAAATGCATAATAGTGTGTTTTCATTCCTACCAGATCCAAATGAGGATACTAAGTCATAAAGTAAGGCTACTAAGAGTGCAATTGGTTACACCAACATCCCTCAAGGTAGAAGGGATACATGGATTCACGCCAGTCATTGAAAAAAGGTGGTACAATGATTTTCTTTAAATTTTTGATATGTATGGAAATGTTGGGTATAATGAAGGGGCAGGACAATAAAAGAGACAGACAACCTAAGGCCCAATGTACTGTTAAGTTTAAATACCAGGTAGCCAGGAAGTCAGGGTACTCAGGGTGCTAGATATGTCCACAATTACACCCAGAGTCCCAGACTATACCTGTGCTAGTAAACCCACTTGCATTAGAGGATCTAAATCAGACAGAGTTTTCAAAATCCTATAGAAACATTACCAGTGCACAAAAGGACATGTTAATTCCCCCAAAAGTCGCAGGTTTCAAGAATCCTACAGTGTGTATAGAGTTCTATGGAAATAAAACTGATGTAGGGAGGGTGGACTGTTCACAAGCACTGATAAACATATCCTGCCTACAGCTGACTGTGAACAGCCCATGAAATGAAACTTGCATGCATTACAGAAATGAAACTGTTAAACAAAATATGAGCCATATTGAATGACAATATGGACATTTCTCACCTAGGAGAAGCCCTCAGGTTTCTGTTGTTCAGACAGAAACTGGGGTATTATGCAGAAAAGTTATTAATACCCATTTTCACCCCAGGGTGGTCACATTCAGGGTTGGGAATCTATTGTGTCTGTGGCAATAAGGCCCATAGTTGACTTTCTCAGTGTGTCACAGGAACAGGTACCACAACCTCTTTATTTCCAATAGTGTCCGCCCATCTTAATGAACACAGTCTTTTGGAGGTTTTGCTTTATCTCCTAAAATAATGAAAGTGGTGTATTTATATTGATGTTTATGATAATTATGATCTCTAGTTATCTGTTGAATTAAAATAATTATGTGCTTGGTTGATAAGGTTACCAAGGCCAAGGAGACAACCTATTTCAACTCTATACGGAAATGAGAAGTGATTGATGATGCTGAGTATGCTGTAATGAGAAATCTGTCACCTCAAACCCCCATGTATGAAGTAATCTCCGCCCCAGAACCTTACCAAGACTCGGACACCCCCCACTGAGGTTTGCCCTCTGGGCCAGTGTTCCAAGCGTAAGGGGCTGCTCCCTTGGAGGGATCTGATAAGCGGAATAGGTAGTTAGTGATCAATAAATTCTCAAGAGGGGGGAGATGTCGTGGCATACCTATCTCGCATTTTCTGGATACCTTATTGGCCTTTACAGGATGCCTTGACTGGCATTTAGAATGGTTATCTTAAACAAAATGTCTTTCGAGTTAATCTCATTTTACTTTGATTTCTTTACATGTGTCACTGAGCTTGCAAAGGCTAAGAATATATCAGATGAACGAAACAGTGGAAATTCCCTATCTCTCAGAATATCAACTCTGTCTGGACAGCTGACCACAAAGCCAATAATATCTTCTAAAAGCCCCTTTGGAACTTTTATTGTGTGTCACCAAGAAATTTCCCTTTATGACAGAGAATCACGATCTAGATTGACATAATGCTTACTATAATTAGTTGTTAACTTTGATTGGATAAAAGATGTTAATAACAACCCATTTCTGTACGTCAGATTGTAATGACAAACCCATATTTGAGTATATATAAACTCCAGCAATGTTGTAATAAATCAGGTCACTATGATTCAGCCATCTTGAGTCTTGTCTGATCTCATTATATATATAGCTATATATTGTCTGATTTGGTATCACTGACTAACAGGTAACAGGTATTTTGTACCTGAGGAAAAATTCCACAACAGTATCTTCCTAGGAGGCTACCATACACTGAACCAGTAACGGTAAGAGAGTCCATTTTCAGACATTTTACCATTTCATATTGTACCAGTCAGTCAGGCAGAATGAATCGCTATGCAAATACATATTATATTAATGAAGCAATGGCCAAATGGGTGAAACATTTCATCAACATAATACATGAGCAAGAAGTCTGTGCTCCAGAGGTGAGTGTGAGTAAGAGAACATCCTGGAACAAAGAAAGGACTTTGTTCTCTATTAATCCAAACAATGATAAATTGCAAACTGCTTCCTCAGGACCAACAGCAGGTATATCACATTCTGCTAATCTTAAACAGATATTACTGTCAGTTTCACATAGACAGTACATGAAAAAACAAAAATTAAAAAATCTGCCACAACATAATACACAGTGTTTTTTTCATAGTGTGTAAAAGTGCTTATATCTAACCTTGCCACCACTGTGATTACCTTTTTATAATCATGCAAACATATTCACTACCAGAGAAAGTTTCTGTAATGAAATTAGATCACTAGAAGAAAAATCATTCAAATATTAGGATAAGTTGCAAAGGAACTACAGTATAGATAATATGCCTGGAGGATATTGAACCCAATATACTATTATATAATATGCCATTTTATACAGTATGTATATATATATATATATATATATATATATATATGTATATATATTGCATTTATTTATCAGTATTAGTTTAGTCAGCATCATTGGCACTTTACAAGAGGTCACTATATATTGGCACTTGTCTAGATTTATTTTGGCAGCGATAGGATAATACTTCATTTTTATATATGTGATTTCCACACATTGGGCACAATATGTATATATATATATATATATATATATATATATATATATATATATATATATATATATATATATATATATACACACATACATACATACATACATACACACACACGGGTGCATCTCATAAAATTTGAATATCATAAAAAAGTGAATTTATTTCAGTAATTTAATTCAAAAACTGAAACTCATATATTTTATATAGATGCATTACACACAGAGTGATATATTTCAGGCACCTATTTCTTATATTTTTGATGATTATGGCTTACAGCTAGTGAAAACCCCAAATTTCTTATCTCAGAAAATTTGAATATTACATAAGACCAATAAAGAAAATGCTTTTAATACAGAAATGTTGGCTTACTGAAAAGTATGTCCATGTACAGTATTGTATGCACTCAATACTTGGTCGGGGCTCCTTTTGTATGAATTACAGCATGAATACGACGTGACATGGAGGCGATCAGCCTGTGGCACTGCTGAGGTGTTATGGAAGCCCCGGTTTCTTTGCTAGCAGCTTTCAGCTCGTCTGCATTGTTGGGTCTGGTGTCTCTTATCTTCCTCTTGACAATACCCTACAGATTCTCTATGGAGTTTAGGTCAGGTGAGTTTGTTGGTCAATCAAGCACAGTGATACCATGATCATTAACCAGGTATTGGTACTTTTGGCAGTGTGGGCAGGAGCCAAGTCCTGCTGGAAAAATCAATTAGCATCTTCATAAAGCTGGTCAACAGAGGGAAGCATTAAGTGCTCTAGAATTTCCTAATAGAGGTCTGCGCTGACTTTGGACTTGATTAAACATAGTGGACCAGCACCAGCAGATGACATGACTTCCCAAATCATCACTGACTGTGGAAACTTCACACTGGACCTCATGCAACTTGGATTCTGTGCTCTCCACTCTTCTTCCAGACTCTGGGACCTTGATCTCCAACTAGACGCTAGTGTTCTGCCCACTACTAACAGCAGTACCCGGGGTCTCCTCCTCCTTGCACTCCCCCTCCCCCCGGGCTACTCGGCGGTGAGTCTCGGTAGTGTCTGCGTGTTGCTCCGGTGTGTAGTGTCGCAGAGCCTCACTCACCTTTCCTACCCACGCCAGAGCACCTCATAAGCCGTGACATCACTACACAGCCAAGTGCCTTGTGGACGGGTGTTGAAATTGTCGTGTTTTGTTCATGTCGGAGCAACGGGTGTCCGGGGTATTATGCCTAGAGGAGGGCTGGAAGAAACATGGGAGTTACATCATCGAGTGTGGACAGAGTGACTTCACTTGAAGCCCCCCACTCTCCTTGCTACTGGATCCCAGAGACCTAGGCGTCCAGATCTGACACCGCACTTTACTGAGCACATCACATTGGAAGTGAACGCAGAACCAACACAGCGAACTACATCTCCACCATACCACTTAACAACAGCATAAAGCTCATCTTATTTAATCTTTTGGTGAGTGCATAGATTGGTAGAGGGAGATCACTGTGAAGGAGCATCTGACAACACTTGGGGTGAATTGCCTTTTGTTCTCACTGCTGTTTCCTGACTTTTAATTGGCTCTTATTGAGCAGAGATACATGCCTGAGGTCCCAAGCCGCTATTCTATCTTTTAGCTTGGTGGCTACCTATGTAAGTGCATTCATTCCTTTGGCTCATTGCATTGTATGGACCTTTATTTGGAGCAGTTATCCAGATTCAATTTTGACCGCTTATGTACCAATAGTGGGCCAGTGATTTTATATGTTAACTCTTTTGGACATGTTTTAATAAATGATACACTATGAGAATTTTTTTTTTTCTCTTTTGTCTGATGATTATCACGTCTGATCAATCGGAATACTTTGTGGGAGATCATCATATTCAGCTTGATCAGCAAGGTCTTGCCCAGGAAAGGATATTTATTACCAAGCGCATGTGCTGTCCTATAATATAGACCGCATATCATTCTGGTGAGTTTGCACTTTTAATATTGGTGGAGGACACGACTGTGGAGACACTTTATTGACATAAATACTGGAATTCATCATGATCTTCCAATATGGACTTTACTTACAAATTGTTCATTTATATGTTTTGATATTTATCATCACTATAAGTCACAATTTCCAGCGCTGCAACCCCTTCCTATTTTTACTTGGTTGGTGTTTGTATATTCACACTGTTTGCATGCTGCTTTCTGTTTTTGAATTTAAGGCGCTGACATATCAATGTTTTTCAATATACTACAAATGTATCAAAAATAAAATATACAAAATGATATACAAAAACAGAGCTGTGTTTCCAAAAGGACTATTTATTAGTACAAACAGTATACCGTGCTAAACCCAAATAAAAATACTATGACCACACACTACCCATGTCTCCAGAGACTAACATAGGTTCACAGTAGTCTAAAACATTTGTCTATAGCAGGAGTTCCCAAACTGTGGGTCGGGACCCACTGGTGGGTCGCGAGATGCGTTTGAGTGGATCGCGATGAGACGGAAATCACTGAGAGCGGGCCTGCTTAAATTGTGCTGTGTGGGCTCCTATAAATTACAGAGAGCCAGAGAAGTCAAACTGCGATGGATTCAGGACCCTGCCCACGCAGTTTATGGAGGCTGGTCTACATTTCCCACGTGTAGGATACTAGCATCAGTGAGAATGTATGTGGGCTGTTATGTAGCATATGTTCATGGGGTGCAGAGCCAGCTCCTCTGTCCTGCTGGCGACAGCAGTGGTGTCTAGACTGGCGGCGGGATTCTCTCAGCTATAGCAGGCAGAGATGGCAGCCTCAGTGTCATAGGAGGACCAGGTGGCCCGGCAGTGTCAGAATTTCATGGCAGCTTCTGTGACCCCAGTAGAGGATCTGAAGGAGAAGAGCCAGGACACCAAGACCAGCATAGAGCTCCTCATCATGGAGACTCTGGGTGAGGTGTGCTGGGCCCTGGAGAGGGCAAACAGGGGTTTCGCCTTCACTGTGGACTGCTGGGAGAAGAAGGAGGGTGGGTGCCATATAGCCTGCTGATTACTGTCCTGGGGTGGTTGATTTCTGTCCTCTGCCTGCCTTATACTGTCTATGAGGGTGCTGATTACTTACAACTCCGCTTATATGCCACACATGCCACATGTTTCTGATCCCTCACTTAGAACATCTGGCAAATGTATTCAATAATAAACTGAAAAGTGGTAAATTGATATTTTTAATTTAACATCCTCCCTTTAAAATATGCATTAATATTATTATTTGCATTTATATAGCGCCTACAAATTCTGTAGCGCTTTACAATATTCAATTACAAGCAAGTGGGTCTAGAAAAATAACTGTATTCAGAAGTGGGTCTCAGCCCAAAAAAGTTTGGGAAGCCCTGGTCTATAGAATACAGATGTATACATAGAAACAGAGGAGACCTCAACTTGCTCCCACAGGGGATTTATCCCCCAAAATAAGTCAAGTTTTAAACAAATATCACAGCAATGTGCAAACTCGGTCCCCGGCTAAAAGGAGGGATGAGAACGGATATGATGCAATAACTTTTTATCAGGAAATAACTGTTATATCTCAGTAAGAGTGGAGAAGCAATTCAAACATTTTCATTATATTCTGTACACTCTAAAGAAATGTTTACAGATTGGATGTCATCAGAGAGTTCAGGAAAAGTAAGGTTCATGAACAAGCACTTCACTCTGGATATATTCCAGAGATAAAACTATAATCCTACCACTTTATAAAACCATGGTCGGACCACATCTGGAGGACTCTGTCCAGTTCTGGTCGCCAATCCTCAGAAAGGATGTGTTGGAACTGGAGAGAGTTCAGAGAAGGGCAACTAAACTAATTAGGGGATTGGAAGACCTTAATTATGAAGAGCGCTTACAAGCAGTTGATTTATTCTCCCTGGAGAGGAGATGCCTGAGAGGCGACATGATAGCGATTTACAAATACCTCAATGGTGATCTCAGCATAGAAAAAAATTATTCAGGAATGTAAGAGGACACGAGGCCATACAATGTAATTAGAGGAGAAGCAATTTAACCTAAGGCTACACAGGCTTTATTTACAGTAAGGGCTATAAGATTGTGGAACTCTCTACCACAAATGGTGGTAACTGCGGGGAGTATGGCTACTTTTAAAAGACTCTTAGATGTACATCTCAAAGATCAAAACATTCAGTGGTATGGGAAATGAATATGTCCACACAACCTCAACTACTATGTAACTATGCAACTCTTTCAATGAAGAAAATTTAGTCCTGTATCCGAGCTGTGTCCAGCAGCCAAAATACTTCTGGTATCATTCCCCTGCTCTCTCACCTTAGACAATATTTACCCTTATTCCGTCAGGCCATGTGCAATATCTAGAGCATTTTAGTCACACCCTCTGCTTGTTGCACTCCACAGCTTGTATTCCTGGATTCATACTTCACTATAAGGCTATATTCAGTACTATAATGATTATATATTCCACAGATAACATCCAGATACTGTTTCATTCTCATTGTGATGCAACCTCAGCAGCAATATGCTGTAATTTGAATATGTACAAATAGCTCTGGCATGAAGACTAGTACATGCAGAGGGGTTCAGTGATCATGATCCCATGGTAATATTGTCACCCCGGAGGCTCAAAATCACTGTTGTTGACTTTCCTTCAAAAGTGAAGCGTCAACCCCCAGACACATAAGATCATATCTCAAACAGAATAAATGTATTGGTGTATACTGTATAGATATTCAATGTCTTTCGTTCACGCTGACAGTTCCTCAGTAAGCACAAAAGGCATGTGTCTAACTGCCCATCTTTCAAACAAATTAATAATTTCTTCACTCTGGTGTCCTTTTATGAAATGGAGATGAGCAGTGATCCTGCTGATCACAGCTCATTTCCGATCATTCTCAGTTTATGAAACAGAAATGATCAGCGGAGAACATGTTCTCCGCTGATCATCTCTTCACATGGGAATCTGTCATTGACTGACACAGAAACAGCCAGGTCATGAAGCTGCGATCTCCGCACTTCACTGGCGATCTGTGCCAGAATTCACACTCCCGGGTTCACCAGCCTGGAGCTTGTGAAGCGGGGAGTGAAGACAGAATCGGGGAGAACAGAGGGGGAAAAAGGATTATGGACTTCCTTCTTCCTCGTTCAGACCCCCCAACACAGTAATCATGCCCCCCTGCCATATTTATGTATATATATACACATGTATATATATATACACACATACATGTAGATATATATTTAATGTGTATATATATATATATATATATATAATGTATGCATGTGTGTATTCAGTGTATATATATATATATATATATATATATATATATATATATATATATATATATATATTTATGTAAGGGGACTATTATTTATTAACATTAGTGGGCATCATGTACTCAGCAGTGATAATTTATCACTGCTTGTTAAAGCGCGCCAGGGATTTTCATACTACTGTAATCTCGCTTTGTCTCACGAGATTACAGGGAATTCACATCCCATTCACTTCTACACAGATCTCCGAGAAAACAGTTCTCCTCTGATCACCCTGGGAGAACTGAAGTTCTCCGCTTCATAAAAAGGGTGCCAGAGGTGATCATTTTCCCTGGAGAACTGCAGAGAAGCCAACAGAGAAAAAAATTCACCCGTTCAGAAAGGTACACCTATATGTCAAATGAAAGTACTTCTGAAATCACACTCCTGTTCTCATCACTGTGCTGATCACAGTTCAATCAATATAATCTCTCCTGAAGTGATTTAGTTAGGAATGCTCATGGTCTACAAGTACAGTATATATATATATATATATATATATATATATATATATATATATATATATATATATATATATTGTAAGCTGGGGAACAGGTAGCAGGTGCAAAGCTCCCTGGGATGAGCAGTCTTTCAGGCACAGATACCAAATCCACTAAGGGAGTGACAAACAGTGCGGTGTTCATTGGTGCCCTTTGAAAAAGCTACGGGTGTTCGTAGCGCAACGCGTCAGGGACAAAGCCGCTTTGACGTCACTTCCGGTCCTCGGCCGAGACCGGAAGCTTCGGAGCTCACCGCATCGGCGGATGTATTGGAGATTGTTTCTGCACGATTGTAACTTCACTGATGTAAGTAGTTTGAAACTTGTTTGAATAAAGATATACCTAAAAGATACTACACCATGAGAGCCTCTCTTGTCTAAGAGTTAGATAAACGGACTGAGACAAATTCGTGGGGACCCATTCTGAGACATAGATCCATAAACAGCTGGAGGGAAATTAACGTGTGTCTGGAAAATATCAGAAGCTGGGATAACAATACTTAAACACTCTTGTTGAGTGTTGTGGAGGTGAGCGGCCACTGCACCTGGGTTTGGATTGCGAGCTCACCGGGTCACATCCACTTTGCTGTGTTTTGGACTTCACTCATTGTTTGCACTCGTATTGATCACTTTATTTCAAGGCACCTTGCACTTTAATCACCAGATTGGACTGATTGAAGCCTTATGTATGGACACACATGCACCTTATGTTTAGCACAGTTGCACTTTTAAATATTCAGTCCGGCGGTCGATATTTCCTTTGTTTGGATTGAGATCACTTTACTGTTATTTGAACAATATTGTTTATTTATTCTTATATGAATTATTTCGCTCACTGCCACTATATTGAGTAGACATTTTTTTGTGTATTTTACCCTTCACCTGTCAGCTTTTATTTATTTTCCACCTGTCAGCCATTTCTTAAACATCACATACATTTGGATTAAGCACACATCACTTTGAGAAATATTCTTTTAATATTTTTTATTATCACGTTTACTTTGATTTTTCACACATCTTTACATCCGCCTTTAGAAGTTCAATTGCACAATTTAATGTTTTTTTGGATTTATGTGACATTTAAGGTTTTTGAGTAGTTAGTACTGAAGACACATAGAGTGGTCCACCTCATTTAGAGTTAAGCGCTGATTTTTTTGCTTTTACTATTATTGTGATAAGTGGGGACGCTATCAAATTAGCTGCTTGCTCGGAGGAGTTCCACGTTTGATTTCGGTTTCTGTTTGCAGTTTCCTTGGTGTTGTTTACCTCTACTTAGCGCATAAGTCTAATACACCATAAGGGGATGATGTCGCGATTACCACATCAGCCAAATCATCCTTTGTGACTTTTACTTTTTTTACACTTTGTTAAAGGGGGGCTTCCAGATGCTGATAAGCCCCCACCCGCAAACCCCGACAACCCCAGTCCAGGGTTGTCGGGAAGAGACCCTTGTCCCCTTCAGCATGGGGGCAAGGTGATTTGGGGTGGGGGGCAGAGCCCCCCCTGCCCCGAAGCACCCACCCCCCCATGTTGAGGGCATGTGGCCTGGTATGGTTCAGGAGGGGTGGGCGCTCACTCGTCTTCCACCCTTTCCTGACCTGCCAGGCTGCATGCTCAGATAAGGGTCTGGTATGGATTCTGGAGGGGGACCCTACGCATTTTTTTTTTTAATTTTGCATGGGGTTCCCCTTAAAACCCATACCAGACCCAAAGGACATGTAATGGACTGCGGGGGGACCCTACGCCATTTTTTTTTTTTTTCATTTTTTTTTTATCAGCATTGCCGGGAGCCGACAATACATTACAGCCGCAAGCAAGTTTTAATTACATTTTTTTCCTTTAGAAATGTAAGTATTGCTGCAGCAGGCTACATACATCGTACAGATACACCACTTTACAGGCATATTAAGGGGACCCCCCCCCCCCCCCGGCACAATCTTTAAAGGAATTTCTCATTTTTTTATGTTTAAGCATCATTAAAATCACTGCTCCTTTGAAAATTATCATTTTAAAAAGTTTTTGTTGCATTGATACATGTCGCCCAGGGCAGTACCCGGCTCCCCATACACTTTTTATGGCAATAACTTTCATATAAGCCTTTAAAATTAGGAATTTAGATTTTTCATGTTTGTGTTCCATAGACCTTAATAGACTTTGCATGTTCGCTAGAACTTTTTCCCTGTTCGAGATGTTCTGGTGCGAACTGAACAGGGGGGTGTTCGGGCCATCCCTAGCTGTATATACAGTATGTAAAAAGTCTCATTCACACCGATATAAAAAAACACATATGCAAGCATTTTTTTGTGTATGTAAGTTGCTTTCAATAGAGCCGTTCACACAGGTGTTTACATCCTTAAAACAGAATCCAAAAAGAACATGTACTTTACATGCGTACGCATATAAACACATGTATATGCACTATGTTGTCAAAAGTATTGGGACGCCTGCCTTTACACGCACATGAACTTTAATGGCATCCCAGTCTTAGTCTGTAGGGTTCAATATTGATTTGGCCCACCCTTTGCAGCTTTAACAGCTTCAACTCTTCTGGGGAGACTGTCCACAAGGCTTAGGAGGTTTTTTTTTTTCAAAATGTTTGACCATTCTTCCAAAAGCACATTTGTGAGGTCAGACACTGATGTTGGATAAGAAGGCCTGGCTCACAGTCTCCGCTCTAATTCATCCCAAATGTGTTCTATCGGGTTGAGGTCAGGACTCTGTGCAGGCCAGTCAAGTTCTCAACCCCAAACTCAGTCACCCATGTCTTTATGGACCTTGCTTTGTGCACTGGTCCAAATCATTTGGTGGAGGAGGGATTATGGTGTGGGGTTGTTTTTTTCAGGGGTTGGGCTTGGCCTCTTAGTTCCAGCCAGCATACCAAAACATTTTGGATAAATTCATGCTCCCAACTTTGTGGGAACAGTTTGAGGTTGGCTATCCTGTTTCAACATAACTACGCACCAGTGCACAAAGCAAGGTCCATAAAGACATTGATGAGCGAGTTTGGGATGGAGGAACTTGACTGGCCTGCACAGAGTCCTGACCGTAACCCAATAGAACACCTTTGAGTTTAATTAGAGTGGACACTGTGAGCCAGTCCTTCTCGTCCACATCAGTGCCTGACCTTACAAATGCGCTTCTAAAAAAGAATGGGCAAACATTCCCATAGACACACTCCTAAACCATGTGGACAGCCAGAAGAGCTGAAGCTGATATAGTGGCCGGGGGGGGGGGACTCAATATTGAACCCTACGGACTAAGACTGCCATTAAAGCTCATGTGGGTATAAAGGCAAGTGTCCCAATACTTTTCATAATATAGTGTAACAGAGCCCAACCTACACCAAAAAATGATTGATAACTATTTCCATAATTATGAAGAACAATGTTCTCCAAATCATCTTGTAAGTATGTGTGTTATGTAATATTCCAACCGTGTGATCCTTTATTTTTTTATTCTACATTTATAATTCTCTATTATATACTTTCAACAAGTGCATGTATCCCTTCACCGACATTCATATGCTCTCCACCGATCCACCGATCCGTGCCTTTTCCTAGTACAAACACCTCCCCCACAGTAGTAAAGCACATGTCAGGCACACATTTAACCCTTTGATCGTCCCTGATGTCAACCCCTTCCCTGCCAGTGTCACTAGCACAGTAAAAGTGTATATTATTTTTAGCACTGATCACTGTACTTGTGTCATTGGTCCCCAAAAAGTGTCAAAAGTGTCAGTTAGTGTCCCAATTGTCCACCCCAATATCGCAGTCCAACTATAAGTCGCTGATTGCCGCCATTACTTGTAAAAAAAATAAATAAATAAAATAAATATTTTTGCATAGTTTGTAGACGTAATAACTTTTATGCAAACCAGTCTATGTACACTTATTTTTTTGTCTACCAAAAATATGTCGAAGAATAGATATTGGCCTAAATTGATGAAGAAACTAGATTTTTTTACATTGGATGTGTTTTATAGCAGAAAGTAAAAAATATTGTCTTATTTTCAAAATTGTCAGTCTTTTTTCGGTTATAGGGCAAAAAATAAAAACCGGGGAGGTGGTCAAATACCACCAAAAAGAAAGCTCTATTTGTGGAAAAGACATACATTGTGTTTAGATATAGGATACATTTTGTTTAGATATAGCTTGCATGACCGCGCAATTGTCAGTTAAAGTAACGCAGATAGCCGTATCGCAAAAAATGGCCTGGTCATGAATGGGGGTAAACCTTCCTGAGCTGAAGTGGTTAAAATGGGCAATATATATATATATATATATATATATATATATATAGAATAAAGTCCACAGGGATTGCTGCACTTATGATTTTTTTTTTTATTATTGGAAAACATCCAAAAAGTACATACCAGTACAATAGCAGTGTATTTCACCATAACAGTTTCATGCTAGTAGGAGGACGCCCTTCCTCAGACAGAAACAGATCTAAAGCATGCATCTAACACATACAAAGACTTATATATTCTTAACGTCAATCAGGAATCCACCAAGTTATCAATCATTATTCATTTAAATAGGTGTCTCCAATCAGTCATTAATAAGACTGAGATGAAATTACGAGTTTTGAATCCTTCCCCCAATACAATTAGTAATATCCAGTTTATTTCATCCTATTAAAAAAGTAGACATTTATCATGATAGTAGCCACAATATACACCCATTAGTTACCAAAGCCCAAGCGCTACTCATATATTCATTGTTGTTATCACTGTTGTAAATGCAAGGAGCGTTGACTTACATTCTTTAGATCACAAAGGAGTATTCATAAGAATAGGTATAAATCAGGCTCAGAATTTAACCCTTTTGGTTGCAAAGTTTCTAAAATAATTAATCCGCTGGACCTCACGCTTTCTCAGCTGTAATTCTTGGTTCCCCCCTTTCCTATTTCTTTGTATACTATCTATAACCATAAACCTCAATTGGGACACCGAATTTCCTTTCTCCAAAAAATGTCTTGCTAATGGCAGTTGTACTAATTTGTCCCCTAATCGAGTATTTATGGCGAGCAATACGATCTTTACCTTCTGGGTTGTTTCCCCAACATAATACAAGCCACATGGGCACTTGATAATATTCACAACGTATGATGATTGGCATGTATAATGATTATTCATTTTTATATCATATCCCCTATGTGGATGTGAAATATTTTTAATCTGAGAAAGCGTAAGAACCAGTGGATTCATTTTTTAGAAACTTTGCAACCAAAGGGGTTAAATTCTGAGCTTGATTTATACCTATTCTTATGAATACTCCTTTGTGATCTAAAGAATATAAGTCAACGTTCCTTGTATTTACAACAGTGATAACAGTAATAAATATATGATTAACATTTGGGCTTATGTAACTAATGGGTGTATATTGTGGCTACTAGCATGATTAATGTCTTCTTTTTTATCAATAGGATGAAATAAACTGGATATTACTAATTGTATTGGGGGAAGGATTCAACACTTGTAATCTCAGTCTTCTTAATGACTGATTGGAGACACCTATTTGAATTTATTAATGATTGACGACTTGGCGGATTCCTGAATGAAGTTAAGAATATTAAAGTCATTGTATGTGTTAGATGCTTTAGATGTGTTTCTGTCTGAGGAAGGGCGTCATCCTGCTAGCCCAAAACTGTTATGATGAAATACACTGCAATTGTACTGGTATGTACTTTTTGGATGTTTTTCCAATAAAAGAAAATTCTTAAGTGCAGCAATCCCTGTGGACTTTATTCTATATATGCAGCCGGTGGGATGGCTTTGATTGCCTTGCACATGAACTAATGGAAACAATACTGTAGTGCTGCTCACGCATCTGTGATATATATATATATATAGTGTAAAATAGCTGCACTATGCACCACTTAACTGAAATTCAGCTAACACTCAATAAATAAATAACATCAATCGAATAAATGAATGTGAAAAGCAGCTACACAAAAATGACCCTGAAAAAGTCATGAAGCATAAAAACATGTAAAATTATAGCGCTTAAAACTAATATTAAAAAGTCCATAAACTTAAAAGGAACAGTCTTTAAGATCAATCCAAGTGCTGGATAACCACGTGCAGATGGAAACTATAATAAGCAGTCCTTCCTCCCTTCAAAGGCCACGTGACACAGACCACCACCAAGATAGGTATTATAAATACCCTTACCAGATATCACCATGTATTGAGCAATGTAATGATATAGACCTCAAAGACATAGGATCAATCCCGACAGATGTCCAGGGCACACTAAATCACAAACACCGGAGTCCTCTCGCACTTTTTCTCCAAGAAATATAAGAGAAACCTCTCATGGTGCAGTACATTTTAAAAGGAATTTATTTGACATAAACTTTAAAAATTTGCACTCACATTTCTTGCAGAGTGGCAGCAGCGTTTGGAAGCGTGTATATCAGGATGTTTCAAGATATATATATATATATTATTTTTTTTTTATGTATATTAATAAGAAATATGATATATTATATTTTTAGTTTTATTTAAAAAAAAAAAAAAAAAAAAAAAAAAAATATATATATATATATATATATATATATATATATATATATATATGTTATTATATATATTTTTTTCTATCTTTCTCTGACAATTCTTATGCTTCTAAGAACTTTGCTGTGCATGACTAATAGTTACTAACTTTCCTTTTCATATAAAGTAACAGTGATTACAGTAGATTTGTTTTTATCTGTATATATATTTGTGGAATCCACTAAAGTCAGTAAAATGATAAAATGTGAAAAATGTTACCCAGGATTTAAAGGAGTCTATTCTTTTAGTCTATCAAATTATATTGCTTACTATTTTGTGTTAAACTGTTTAAGAGCAATGAGTGTCAGGGACTGGGCACTGTCTCACTGGAAAATAAAATCACTTCCAGTGGTGGGAGCTGCTTAGTTTAGCAGTTGATTGGCAGAATACAGGCTGTGTTGCCCCAGCTAGTCACAGTTGTACACAAAACAGTGGAGTTTCCAACCGCATAGCCCAAGGATGGAAAACATTTTTTGATGGAAATGGAAAAAAGACCAAAATGATAACGGAGCATGGGAGTACTGTGTAATGTTGTTTCCAACTATGGTCTGTTCACAGCTTTGCTATAACAGCTGTGTGCAAAAATTGCCAGTTTGGGCAAAGAAATCAATTATCCCTTTGCAGCTATAAACATCCATCTGTACAAGCCTAGAGAATGATCATTTTCATCATCAGAAACCTATACGGTATTAAGAAAGATTAAACTGTAACATCATTTTGTGGTTGATTAAAATCGATAAAATGGCCCCAAATTTGTGAATAGCCCCATATTCTACACATATAACATGCTGTGAATAATTAGTTCTGAAACATCATGTATGCATTTTTCACAAATAGAACTGACACAATCTGTTAAGTTTTATCATAATAAATATAAGAAATAAATGAACTATGGATACAAACATATGCCACCTGATACGTTTCTAACCATTTTATAAAAGTTTGCAAGAATCTCGAAATGGTGTGGGAGATTAAGGCAAAATTTATAAAAGCTGAACTATGGAAAGACAGAAAGTACACAAATTACCATAGCTCTTGAATTTATTTTTGTTTAAAATTCAAGCCAGTGCAAGTACCTAAATTTAAAGTTTAAATTTAGTCAAGACTTAAAAAAAAAAAAAAAAAAAAAAAATCTTTACAAGGGACTCCACATACAATGAATGCGAAGTGTCCCTTGTGCTGGTGGCTGCGGTTTTAGTTGAAATTCTCCGCTTCTCAGAACCCCCTCCATCCCTGCAGTATCCTCTGATGCCACTGGGGTTAAAAAGAGATGAGGGACCTGTCATATGCATTCGTCAAGTGTGCCACCTATGCCTTCCTTTTCCACCCGCCTCCTCCATTCATTGAAGCTGAATGAATAGCGATATATAAATGGGAGGACAGACATATGAATGAAAGACCTACCTCCTCTATTCATAGATTTTTTTTTTTTAATTAAGAGGAGGGGGGCAGTCTTTGGGCAACATGCATTTCCTCTGTGGGGAAGTTCCCTATCCCTCTGTACTAGCAAGTGTTTTTTAGACCACTAGTTCACTAATATAGCACAAATCAAATACAGGCGGTCCCCGGGTTACAAACATTCGACTTACAAACGACTCCTACTTACAAAAGGGAGGGAGACAACAGGAAGTGAGAGGAAATCTACCCCTAAGAAGGGAAATTCATTACTGTAAAAGTTCTCATGGGAAAAAGGTGTCTCCATTGAAGCTTTATCACCAATCCTTGTTTCCGCAACAACCCAAAATTTCCAAAATCCAATTGTCACAGAGACAGAAAGTGAGGTGAAATCTTCTGAACAGGGGTACAGAGAGCAAAACAAATGGTGCAGGGGTGTAAATCCTTCCCTATGCTATCCAAAAAACTTAAAAATTATTCTTTTGGCTGGAGCTACATTTAATAAATGTACCTGTTCCGACTTATAAACAAATTCGACTTAAAGTGGAGTTCCACCCTAATTTTATACTTACCTCCATCTTCTCGCTCCGGGTCACCTGAAAAAGAAATGGCTAATCGCATTTTTTTTTTTACTTACCTCGTAGCGAAGAAAATATACTTACCTTACTTCCTTCTTCCTCCTTCCTCGGCCGCGGCCCATTGTCACTTCCTGACTCTGCAATGATTCCTGGGAGCTGAACGTCATCGCTCCCAAGAATCATTGCGCCTGCACTGGCCCCAACGTCAGTTCCGGGGCGCCCGCGTCATCCCCTTCTAAACAGCTTCTGGGCATGCCCAGAAGCTGTGGAGGGATCACGCGCGCGACCCGGAAGTGACGTCGGGGCCGGCGCAGGGCATCGTGGGACCGAAGAAGGCGGAAGAGGACGCTGAAGAGGATCTCGCTGGCTTCAAGCTGCCCACATCTGAGATGGCAGCGCTGGACAAGACGTTTTCAAGGTAAGTATTTGTCCTAACAGGTAAGTGCAACCCGGGACAGATCAGAGGCTAGCCATTGTGTAATGCACTAGCCCTGACTGTCCCGGGGGTATTTTTAAAAAAAAAAAATTCCAGGGTGGAACTCCACTTTAAGGACAAACCTACAGACCCTATCTTTTTTGTAACCCGGGCACCGCCTGTATTGATAAGTCATCGACTCCTTTCTACCAGGTCACTAGCAAAGAGAATATTCCTTATTCTTTCATCCCTACTGTATAAATGTATTGACTACCCAGCACATTGCTATGCTTTCCAGCAGGGGTGTAGACTGCATTAATATCTGAACAGAATCATACATCTTTTGACAGGTAAAATGGCTCAAGTATATATATTTTAACTAAACATACCATTATGCCTGTAGGAGCTGCTTGATAGGATGGGTCCTTTGTTTTTTGCCTCAACCTTACCCGTACCCAGTAGTAGCTCTATGTCAAAGAAAACAGGCACTAAATCAGGCAGTAAAGATAAACTTAATATATTGTCACCCAATGGGGTTGGTAACTAGGCAAGCATAAAATTAATTAATAATGATAACATCACAATTTAGCATTCCAACAGTTAACAGTAGGCACTAGGCATAAGATGACGTTTGGTGTCCAGATCAGCATAAACAGCAGCAAAGCCACTTCGAGTGCAGCAGTGAGCAGCAGTAAAGTTGTATCTATCAAGTGCTGAAGCAATACTGCCAGAGTCCAGTTATGGCGACGATGCTAGTCCTAGGCTGACTGTGTCCAAAAAAAAAGGATGATAGAGGAGAGAGTAAGGAAACAAAAGAGGGCTTCCAGAATAATTGTTCCAGGATGGGAAGCCCTTTAAGATGTTTTTCTGCCGGCTATCTTTGGGGTCCTTTAACCCCTTGCCGACCAGTCGCCGCAGTTATATTGTGGCAGGTCGGCTCTGTTACGCGAAATGACAAACCTGTACATCGATAGGTGTAGCAGTTAGTGTGGCCGTGCACGCGCCGATTGGCTAGAGGGGGAGCCAATCAGTGGGTCTGGCAGCCACGATGTCCGTGAAGCCAAAACTGTGGTCTGCCGATGTAAACATGACAGACCGCTGTTCTGTGAGTGATGAAAACAAGGATCCTGTGTTCCTTCTGTTTAGGAACACAGGTCTCTGTGTTCATCCAGTGAGCCCATCCCCCACACAGTTAGAAAGCACCCCCTAGGCACACATTTAACTATTTGATCTCCCCTGGTGTTAACCCTTTTCCCTGCCAGTGTCATTAGTACAGCATATTTTTAGCACTGATTACTGTAGTATCGTCACTGGTCCCCCCAAAAGTGTCAAAAATGTCAGTTAAGTATCCGATCTGTCCAGTGCAATGTCGCAGTCCCGCTAAAAATAGCTGATTGTCGCCATTACCAGTAAAAAAATTAAATAAATTAAAATGACCTAGTTTGCACTAGTTTGTAGACACGATAACTTTTGCGCAAACCAAGCAATATACACTTATTGGCATTTTTTTTACCAACAATATGTAGCAGAAAAACATTATGGCCTAAAATGATGAAAACATTAGATTTTTAAATTTCTTTTAATTGGGAATGTTTTATAACAGAAAGCAAAGACATATAGTTTTTTTATTTTTTTAGAATTGTCGCTCTTTTTTGTTTATAGCCCAAAAAATAAAAATCGCAGAGGTGATCAAATACCACAAAAAGAAAGCTCTATTTGTGGGGAAAAAAAGGCATCAATTTTATTTGGGTACAGCATCATGTAACTACGCAATAGACAGTTAGATTAACACAGTGCCGTATCGCAAAAAAATGGCCTGGTCATTAAGGGGGTAAAACCTTCTAGTCCTTAAGTGGTTTAGAGCATTGGTGCACTTAACAACAGTCCCAGTTAAAGTTAAACTCTTGGCATTTTTTTTTTCATTTTGGATAGAGTAAGGGAGAGTTATAACCCCTGTCACATTTTTTTTTTGCCATCCGTGTACCATTGCAGGGATTTCCCTTCACTTCCTGTCCAATAGCCAAACAGGAAGTGAGAGGAAATTGCTGCAAATTAATGGAATTCCTTGGGGACCCCCAGGTCACCAGAACTAGTGTCCCCATTGGAAGATTTCACTCTATTACTTTTCTAGGGACAACTCAAAATTTTACAGAATCTGCATAGTGGGGTCACCCTGACATGGCAGAGTTCGGTCACCCTGACATGGCAGCGTCAGTTTACCCTTAACTACACTACGGTCACCCTGACATGGCAGAGTTCGGTCACCCTGCCATGGCAGAGTCGGTTCACCTTAAACTACACTACGGTCACCCTGACATGGCAGTGTCAGTTCACCCTAAACTACACTACGGTCACCCTGACATGGCAGCGTCAGTTCACCCTTAACTACACTACGGTCACCCTGCTATGGCAGAGTCAGGTCACCCTAAACTACACTACGGTCACCCTGACATGGCAGAGTCAGGTCACCCTAAACTACACTACGGTCACCCTGACACTTAAAGCTATCTCTACAAAAACTAGATTTTTGAATCTAACTATAGTGGTATATAGTACCCTAACTACACTGCATATCCCTTTCCTCACACTAATAATTGCAAAATGACACTGGAGCAACACAAATGCTTCCACTCTCTTCCACAGCCCCTGTATCACAGTGCTAGAGTTTTGGCGGGGCTATGTTATATACTGGGGGGCGTATGGGGGGCGTATTCACTCCTCATTGGGCTCTGGACCCCGTAGTCACTCCAATCACATTTTACTGATGTTTCTGGGCCAATCATGGGCTTTTAAAGCAAAGTTCCTGTCCCATTGCATTTTGGCTGGTTCTGGTGGCCGAATTCCGAACTTTTTCCGTAAAAAGTTCGGAATTCGGCCAAATTTCGAACACCCAATGTTTGGGTCGAACCGATGGTCGACCCGAACCGTTCGATCATCCCTAGTAAACAGAACAAATGGAGGGTGAATCTCCTTAACGGGGCACAGACAGCAATGAAAACTGACAAGCGTTCTAATCCCTCCCCACTTCATCCAAAATTTAAAAAAAAAAGTTTTGTCTTTTGTTATACTTTAACCTGCATGTAGTATAGGTATGGTATAGTCTAGGCACAGGTGCAAGGTAGATGTAGTGTGAACTGTAGTTCAGATGATGTAAAGGCTAGGTATAACATGGTATAGGTTTGGCAATTGTGCTGTATAGGGTGCAGTATGGGTCTAGTATGGATTGGGCAAACTTGGGCCTACTCCCAGTGGCTCATTCCCTGCTAACAGTATCAACAATGGGCAAATAGCCCCCTCACTAGTCCCTAGGATAGTGTGGTGACCTCTGACTGTAGAAGAAGGCCCTCTTGGTTTCTTCCTGAAAGCCTCTAGTGATCTGCGAAGGGAAGCAGAGCATGAGTAGATATGCAGCAGCGGTGCAGGTGCTGTGATGTGGGCAGTGCTGTGCTTCCCCTGGATGTCCCAAATCCCAGTCTCAGGCTCAGATATCTGCTGGTGTTGTCTCCAGCTGGCAGGTGAATATTCAGACAGAGGTGCTCCATCTCTCTAACTCCCTTAGTGCCAAGAGGAAGAACTTTCCAAGGCAGTTTTATAAAAATCATCTCTCACTTCTATTGCGCAGTTGTCAAGGTCTTACTTTGCCCTCCTGTTGTCAGGCATCTTGGAAATGTGCAGACTGCTGTCTCCTATAAACCCTGATTGCATCATGACTTGCGATGATACGGCACACCTGACAATATCAATTACCTGATGGGTTGCAGTCCTTACCCTTGTGTTTGTGCTCCAAGGTGCATCTCTGCTAGCAGTCTTCTGTTCTCGGTGTTCCTCCATGTATGACCTGGCCTGGCTGATGACTCTCCTGGCTCTCAACCCCGCATCAGCAGACGATTCCACAATGGTCTGGTTTTCTGCCACCCTGACAGAAGTGCATATTTTGATCTGTAGTATAACCATTATAGAGTATCCAATCTATATCTGCTGTCTCAATCTACAACTCCCAGGATTCTCAGTGCTCTGCATAGAAATCTGTGCACTTTCTTGGCTTTAGCTCTTCCCCTGCTGGCTGGAGGAGGATGGTGCAGCATTACATCAGTATCTCAATAAAGAGAGAAAAGAATAAAGGGCAATGTCTCCTTCTCTATATTGCTGTAGTCCAGCACCTGGCTACATTCATATTTAACAGGATCTTAGATTTAGGTTTTTACAGAAATAGTGAACAAAATAAAAACGTTTGGATATGGAAAGGTTCTCATGACTTTGTTGCTAGAATCAAACCATCTAATGCTGTTGTTATGCAGAGAAAGCATCCTTTGAAGTCTCTACAGAAACGAATCCATTTTGGAATTTCTGGTTCCTGGCTCTGCACAGAGCTCAGTGGTTCCTCTTGCAGACCCCTAGAGCAAGTTTTCTAGTACTTTCAGAGCAAGTTTTCTAGTACTTTCTCTAGTAAAGCCTAGCACTAACTAATTTACTGCTCCTGAAGATTGAAAATATGCATGATTTCCATCTTTGGTAGGAGAGAGTGAAAGGATATTTCCCTTTCACAGGATAATTAAACAGTAGTAAGTCAGTGTTGGCAGGAAGATGACTTGTTTTGCACCACCTACTACTGTTTGCAAGTGGTAAATGTAGCACTGCCCATTGGGGACTGCCAGATTTCATATTTTCGGGTCCCCCTGAGTTACCATTAGCAACCTTGATATGTACAGTTTCTCACTTCTCCTCCTCGGCTCGCTCCAATAACCAGTTCAGGGGTATGTGGTTGTTTTTGTGTTTTATTATAAACTAGGGATGGGAGAAGGGAATAGTGGGATACTTCGAATTACCTATTCACAATGTTGGAGGACCTCTATCTTTAGATACAGCCAGGCTGTTGATTCACCCTGCCACTGAGGTGAATCTAGTTTTGAGTCTCTTTCCTAAGACGACTTGATGAACTGTGTGTTATCTTCAGGGCACTCTCCTCAGTATCCTCTCTGTTGACTGCCGACACCCATCCACTGACTATCCTACTCCTGGGGTGGCCCCCCTCAGGTCAGGCCCCTTGAAACGAGCCCCTGTACTTATGATACTGTTTTTCCAGGGTTTTCAATGTCTCCCCTCCAGTCAGCTCTCCTGGACCTCTGGGTTCAGCTCCATTCCTCTGGCCCTTGGGATGACCTCCTGCGACCACGTGCTACTGCTGCAGAGGAGGAGGCAGCCACCCCCTTCCCTCCGGGACTCTGCTCTTCAGCCAAAGACCCAGCAGCACATGTGCTCCTGGCTTTTATACAGTATACCAGAATGCACCAAGGAGACCTGCCCTCTGCTAATCAATTGGACTGTATCAAAGCTTATGCATCCATTCATCAGGTTTCCTCCCACTGTCCAACATGCCTCCCTATTGGACCAGTGTATAAACACTCTCTAGATACAATGAATCGCATACTGAGCACAATGAGCAGACCTCAATAACAGATCCTGCTCTCTGGTAAACAAAGAGCAATATGGATTTGCCTGCAGCCCCTCTAGTAAGTAGACAGAGCCAACAACTATACTCTCTCACTAGCACCTACCTAGGAGGGTGCTACATAAATATGAAAGCATTTTTCTGTATTTTATTATATTTCCCACAGTAAAGGGATGGAATATAATTAGATTTGCTGCAATGCTAGAGTATGATGTGTTTCCTTTTTTATTAAATGGACTTTAATACAGTCATAAAGTGAACAAATTGCTGAGCTTTAACACCAGCGGTATCTGCAAGATTTTGACCTAAAGTACAACTTTATTAGAGTGCAGGTAAGCAGATTTAGGGACTTTACCTTACCTTGAAAATGTTTGCATATAACTCCAGTTCAGTAGCATTAAGCCTCACAAGTTACAAAATGTGATAAGGTTTTTCTTACTTTGTTTTCCTCTTCTCCAATTGAAATTCATGGCTAAATTCAGCAAAAGTACTAATATTTTAGGGTTTTCTCCAGATCCTTCAAGAACTCTACCAAGTCATTAAATATCTCCAAGAGGGGGTACATTTCTAAAACTGGATATTGCAAAACCTGCTTCCAGTTTTTTTTTTTGTCAAAGCCTAATTGAAAAAGCTGAAGTTTGAAGCTGATTGGCTTCCCATGCACAGCTGAAACTGGCTGTGCACTCTTCAATTTAAGTAAATTAACTCCAGAGTGTCCAGAGACTTATATTCCTGGCATTTCAATTCCAGACTTGACTCATATATACTACACCAAGTTAACAAGTGTCAAGATAGAATACACTGTGCATGCAAAGTGTGTCAAGTCTCTCAAATCACTCCACCACCTCATGAAGGGCCCACATGGTTTGACGGTAAGAAGGAATGGAGTTCTAGTTTGAAATGATAACTGACTTTCAGCACAGTTAGCCCTTTATTGACCATCACATGTGGAAAGCAGAAGATGCCATTTTGCAAGCGTTCTCCTTCAACCACCAGGAAAACACAAAATTAGGTTCAAATAAGCACAGAGAAAGGTTATTTATCAGCATCTGGTCTTTGCATTTGGGTATTCTGCTCCACCTAGCAGTGAACTTTTCTGTACCAAGAATACTGTTAGCTTCGGAAGCCTGATGCGTAATGCTGATTGCCTTCAGGGCAGGTTTTGCTGCAGTTCACAGTAAAATGAATACAGTAGATGACCCAAGCTGACATTATGTAAGTTATTATGTATGTTAGTAGTGGTTATTTTTTATTGGGACCAGAAGTCCTAATATTACAAGCATTTATATACAGGGAACACCCCCCTGTTCGGTTCACACCAGAATATCTCGAACAGGAAAAAAGTTTTAGCGACCATGCAAACTCGAATAAAGTCTATGGAACACGAACATGAAAAATCAAAAGTCCTCATTTTAAAGGCTTATATGCAAGTTATTGCCATAACAAGGGTATGGGGACCTAGGTACTGCCCTGGGGGACATGTATCAGGGCAAACCATTTTTTTTTAAAACAATCATTTTTAAAGGAGCAGTGATTTTAATGATGCTTAAAGTGAAACAATAAAAATGAAAAATTCCTTTAAATATCATGCCTGGGGGGGGGGGGGCCCTTAGTCTGCCTGTAAAGTGGCACATCTGTACGATGTATGGAGCCTGCTGCAACAATACTGTCATTTCTAAATGAAAAAAATGTAATTTAAACTTGCTTGCGGCTGTAATGTATTGCCAACTCCCGGCAATACCATATAAAAACGAAAAAAAAAAAATGGTGTAGGGTCCCCCCCTCAGTCCATACCAGGTCCTTTGGGAAGGGGATATGGTGCTTGGATGCAATACGTTTGTGCTTGGTGAACTATAAACCTCTGACGTAGAGTAGGAATGCTGCAATGCAGAATGGAGGAATAGCAATTATGCCCGAAATATTTTTAGTGCTGATGCGAAAAAAAAAAAAAAAAAAAGAAACCACTGCTGACGCAGAACAAATAGCACCTGTGACACAGAAGGGGGGGCAACAATTATGCTCTAAATACTATTTGTGCTGCTGCGCCACAAAATAAATAAAAAAAAAAAAAGAAAACCACTGCACAAGCAGAAGGAATAGGACCTGTGACGCAAAAGGGGGGACAGCAATTATGCTTTCAATTTATTAGTGCTGCTGCGCTACAAAATAAAAAAAAAAAAAGAAAACCACTGCTGACGCAGAAGGAGTAGCACCTGTGATGCAGAAGGGGGACAGAAATGATGCCTTAAATCCTAAACATTATTAGTGCTGCTGCGCCACAAAAAATGGAGAAAAAAAAGAAAACCACTGCTGATGCAGAAGGAATAGCACCTGTGATGCAGAAGGGGGGACAGTAATTATGCCCTAAATTTTATAAGTGCTGCGACACAATGCGACACAGATGGGGGAGTACTAATAATGCAGGAACAGAATCTAAAGCTGCAAAAATAAAAAAATATCAATGAAAAAAAAAATGGTATCAGTGGGGTGACACAGAAGTGTTGTACACACCAACTTTTCAGTGGCACCACTGCACTGCTTTGTTCACAAGAATCACAGCACAGCACTACATTGACTGCATTAAACTGACTGAACACACTATCCATTAACTACCCTGCCTAATCTCCATTGTCACACACTATACACGGCTGCTGTGTAAGCAGCCTTATATAGTGTGGGGCATGGACTTAGCTTCTGAGCCATGATTGGGCAAAGGCACCCTGCCTTAGGCCAAATCACAGCTCTGACAGTACATTGTGCTGTGATTGGCCAAAGCATACAGTTAAGGTGCATGCTTTGGCCAATCATCAGCAGCCAATGCACTGCGAGATCGCAGAGCATTATAGGGTGCTCATCCGCGAACACACAAACACCCGATGTTCGCGTCAAACTTATATTTGACTCGAACATTGAGCCCAACCCTATTTCTATAGTGCCCACAATTTACACAATGCTGAACATAATATTCATTCATATCAGTCCTTGCCCTGAAGGAGCTTACAATCTAAAGCCCCTATCTCACATGCACATACAAACTAGGGTCAAATTACACAGGAGGCAATTCACTTACCAGACTATCCTATGAATGTGGGACATGTATTCAGGGTTTACCCATGCAAACTCCATTCAGATAATTTTCTGGATTTAAATCACCCAGGTGCTTCGAAGCAGAATTGCTAACTACTATGCTTCAACAGGAAGTAGATTGTGCTAACTGACTGCAAGCTTCAAACTCCTCTGTTTTAAAATGTTATATATCAATATATGCTTATTCTTATCAGCTAATACCCTACTGATGGCTTCTATTAAGCAATGGGTTAAATAGCGAGCAGGAGCACTGCCATGGGGCCCAGCTGTCTGAATCCTCTGGGCAGAAAAGTCAGAACACTTTTCCAATTATGGGACTTCCTGACTATGAATGATTTTGCAATTAGAGAAGTGGCACAGAAACCTATTGATGTGTAATTATTGCTACACTATGGCTTTTCCTAAGATGGATTGTGGATAGAAATGAAAATGAAAAATATCATATTGATAAGAAAACAAAACTGCGGCACAGGATGAAAAGGAACATTTTCAGATCCGGTCTGTACTGTCTCGTCTAGTACAGCCAGTCTCGGAAGAAAAATCAAACACATTGTAACTGTCTCCCAAAACTTCATACTTGTCAAGGTGTTTTGAGCAAGAGCAAAAATCCGAAGCAGCACCTAAAAAGAATAAAGATCCTAAGATTGGTTTTTAAACTTTGTTTAAAGCACAACTCCGGGCTCCAAACTGGTAAGGTTCAGTGCATTACATTTTTGTTCTTTTAGATACACTCTAAAGTTGAAATCCAGGCAGATATAAAATATAATATAAAAGTTCAGTATTTATTAACCACCTTAGCCCCGGAAGGTTTTACCCCCTTAATGACCAGGCCATTTTTTGCGATATGGTACTGCGGTATTTTACCGGTAATTGCGCAGTCATGGGAGGCTGTACCCAAATAAAATTATTGTCCTTTTTCCCCACAAATAGAACTTTCTTTTGGTGGTATTTGAGCACCTCTGCGTTTTTTAGATTTAGTGCTATAAACAAAAAAAGAGCGACAATTTTGAAAAAAAAAAACAACAGCAAAATGTTTTTCTTTCTGCTATAAAACATACCCAATAGAAAAATGTAAAAAATCTAATTTAGGCCAATATGTATTCTGCTACATATTTTTGTTAAAAAAAATCCAATAAGCGTATATTGATTTTTAAATCAATATGAATATTTAATTTTTTTAATAATAATGGCAGCAATCAGCGACCTATAGTGGGACTGCAACATTGCGGCAGACAAATCAGACACCTAACTGAAACTTTTGACCCTTTTTTGGGGACCTGTGACATTATTACAGTGATCAATGCTAATAAATATGCACTGTTACTGTACCAATGACACTGGCAGGGGAGGGGTTAACATCAAGGGCGATCAAAGGGTTAGATGTGTTCCCTGGGGGTGTTTGCTAACAGTGTGAGGGTTGCTTTGACTGGGGGAAGACAGATATTGGTGAACCTGCTTAGCAGGAACACAAGATCTCTGTCTTTCTCACTGATAGAATGGCGATCTGCCTTGTTTTATGTGTCTCTCGGGAACGATCGTGGGTTGCCTCTCCCCCCTGTAGCCAATCAGTGTGCAATTGCGCCTCTGGTGGCATGCGTGAGCCCCCTGGAGCCTCTGCGTAAAATGACAGGTACATGATTTTGTACAGGGGAGGCGACTTGTCGCAGTAAAAGTTTGTTAGGTAGTCAACAAGTGGTTAAAATATCATTAAAATATATATATATTTAAATGCAAGCATTGTAGTACAGAATAGTCTGGTAACAACATCAGTTACTGCAGTTACGGATTTAAAAATAAGAGAGATCTTATTTTTTGCATCCTGGGTTAATAGTTGGGAAATTTATACTTATTTTTTGTTTTTGAGCTTTACAAAGATTTATAATATGCTTGGGGTGCTTCTCTTCTAATGATTTAATGTGGAATGCTTACATGTGGCATCAGAGATTTTAATATACAAACCCGATTCCAAAAAATTTGGGACACTGTACAAATTGTGAATAAAAACAGAATGCAATAATGTGGAAGTTTCAAATTTCAATATTTTATTCAGAATACAACATAGATGACATATCAAATGTTTAAACTGAGAAAATGTATAATTTTAAGGGAAAAATACGTTGATTTTAAATTTCATGCCATCAACACATCTCAAAAAAGTTGGGACAAGGCCATGTTTACCACTGTGTGGCATCCCCTCTTCTTTTTATAACAGTCTGCAAACGTCTGGGGACTGAGGAGACAAGTTGCTCAAGTTTAGGAATAGGAATGTTGTCCCATTCTTGTCTAATACAGGCTTCTAGTTGCTCAACTGTCTTATGTCTTCTTTGTCACATCTTCCTCTTTATGATGTGCCAATTGTTTTCTATGGGTGAAAGATCTGGACTGCAGGCTGGCCATTTCAGTACCCGGATCCTTCTTCTACGTAGCCATGATGTTGTAATTGATGCAGTATGTGGTCTGGCATTGTCATGTTGGAAAATGCAAGGTCTTCCCTGAAAGAGACGACGTCTGGATGGGAGCATATGTTGTTCTAGAACTTGGATATACCTTTCAGAATTGATGGTGCCTTTCCAGATGTGTAAGCTGCCCATGCCACACGCACTCATGCAACCCCATACCATCAGAGATGCAGGCTTCTGAACTGAGCGCTGATAACAACTTGGGTTGTCCATGTCCTCTTTAGTCCGAATGACATGGCATCCTAGTTTAACCAAAATGAACTTCAAATTTTGATTCGTTTGACCAAAGAACAGTTTTCCACTTTGCCACAGTCCATTTTAAATGAGCCTTGGCCCAGAGAAAACGCCTGCGCTTCTGGATCATGTTTAGATATGGCTTCTTTTTTGGCATATAGAGTTTTAGCTGGCAACGGCGAATGGCACAGTGGATTGTGTTCACCGACAATGTTTTCTTGAAGTATTCCTGAGCCCATGTTGTGATTTCCATTACAGTAATATTCCTGTAAGTGACGCAGTGCCTTCTAAGGGCCCAAAGATCATGGGCATCCAGTATGGTTTTCCGGCCTTGACCCTTATGAGATTGTTCCAGATTCTCTGAATCTTTGGATGATATTATGCACTGTAGATGATGATAACTTCAAACTCTTTGCAATTTTCCTCTGAGAAACTCCTTTCTGATATTGCTTAACTATTTTTCGCTGCAGCATTGGGGGAATTGGTGATCCCCTGACCATCTTGGCTTCTGAGAGACACTGCCACTCTGAGAGGCGCTTTTTATACCCAATCATGTTGCCAATTGACCTAATAAGTTGTAAATTGGTTCTCTGGCTGTTGCTTATACAGTATGTACATTTAACTTTTCCGACCTCCTATTGCCACCTGTCCCAAATTTTTTGAAATGTGTAGCTCTCATGAAATCCAAAATAAGCCAAGATTTGGCATGACATTTCAAAATGTCTCACTTTCAACATTTGATATGTTATCCACTTTCAACATTTGATATGTTATCTATATTATATTGTGAATGAAATATAAGTTTATGAGATTTGTAAATTAGTCCATTCCTTTTTTACTCACAATTTGTACAGTGTCCCAACTTTTTTGGATTTGGGTTTGTAGATTCTGAACCTTTGTGACATTTCATATGTAAGCTGTATTTATATTATAAAGAGGGTATTAAACATTTGTGCTGATATTTGAATTGTAATTGTGTAGTTGTATAGTTATAGGATCCTGCCTCCTTATTTTCTCCTTAAGAATTGAACTCTTGCTCATGAAACACATATGGATGCTGTCGATACTTTACAATTCTAATTCAGTATCAGTGCACAGGATTAGCAAATAAAGAAAATAAATATTCCCAAGCAAATGGCAACACTATGCCCCCTTGGGCAGACTAAAACATACAGCGCTATAAAGACTTTTCATATGACCTTTCAAAGTTTCTATCAAAAGATAGTCACAATATGCAAACAGAAGATAATGCTTTTCCATTGGATTCTCATTAGATGCAAAGACCCTTGTAGTACCAAGGTCTAATAATATAAAAAAAATATATATATACAGTGTGTAATAAAATAAAAAAAAATATATATACAGTGTGTGTGTGTGTGTGTATATATATATATATATATATATATATATATATATATATATATATATTGTATGTAAATCTTTGTACTGGATGGAATTCCTGTCTTTAGCTGTTTATCTTGGAGTTTAGCTTTAAATTGCACATAATCTTCTTTTACTCTCATGATTACATTTGAACAATGTGGCTACATCTGCTTTAAATGTCGTATTTGAGTTGGCATAGTGGGGTATCAATGTAGGTCACCTTTCTTGATAGGTTTCCCCAGTGTAGAAGAGCCTATAGGCTGGTCCTCTGAGAGTTCTGAGACTGCATACTTATCATGTAAAAGTCTGTTGAAGATCTTGGGTCTTAAAGTTCACTAAAGCTTTCAGGCAGATATTAGAAATTGGCAAGAGGACAGGCAAAGGTAATATTATTTGCAAAATAGTCCAGCCAATGAATCTTTAGACTCCCTTTTTTCCAGTATCTCTTCAGGTAAACTAGAACAGTACATGTTTTTTCTCCATACTACAGTCTCAGAAGCATTGTACTATGTCAGATTTACTTCATCCTGTAAATTTTACAGCTTGAAACAAAACCCATATGCGGTAAAAATGCATTTTTTTATGTTGGACTGGAACTCTAATATGGATTTTAGTTTAACCTGTTAAGCTCCAGAGCCTTTTCCTATTTCGACTATGGGCCTATTACTTTTGCAATAACTTTGTTATTACTTACGACTCAGAAGTGTCTTTGGAACAATCATGGCTTTTTTTTATGGTGTTCACTTTCAAGAGATCTTTATCTTCGTAGGACTTTTGAAGACATAAAGAAGTTTTAAAATAAATTGGGAAACTATGTAGACAATGGACACCAGGACAAATAGAGAGGGTGAATCACATCTCTGGGGGCCTAGACAGTAATAAAAAAAAAAAAATCTGACAGGAGTTTGAACCCTTCCTTGTGCTAAAACTAAAACTGAAAAATACAATTTTGGCTATAAAAATACAGTAAAAACTTGGATTGCGAGAAAAATTTGTTCCGGAAACATGCTTGTAATCCAAAGCACTTGTATATCAAAACTAATTTCCCCATAAGAAATAATGGAAATTCAGATGATTCATTCCACAACCATTTATTCATAAATTCTTCAGTTTATAGTCCATATAAGAAGATTATAGCAATGTGATAGGTTGTGTAACCATAAAATGTCCATCCACAAATGACAGCCTCAACAAGGGGATTAGAAGCAAAATCCATCAGGAGCTACAGAGTAGGGATGATCGAACTTTTGAAAAGTTCGGTTCGACCAGAACACCCGAACTTCACGAAAGTTCGGTTCGGATTTCAGAACCCCATTGAAATCAATGGGACCCGAACTTCAGTAATCAAAAAACACCATTTTGAAGCCCCAAAACCCAATAAATGCCCATAAAAAGTGCCTAGGGTTCTGGGTCATGCCCCATTAACTATTAATCACACAAAAAAAAGTTCTTAAAAATTGTCATTTTTGATAAAAAAGCCAATTATTGAAAAATTAAAAAAAAAAAAAAAAAAAGAGATTATTTCATTTTTACTTTGGATTTCAGATCTGGGGGGTCTAAAAAGTGTACCTGTGAAGTTTCAGCTCTGTAGCATGTCCAGAACCATAAAAAAAAAGATTGTTTGTATTAGAAAACTTTAAGCACAGGAATATGGCTTCTCGGCTGTAACACCTTGCCGGTTTAATAGAAGGCATTTTTTTGGGTTCTTTGCAGTCAGGAAAAACATCTGAACTTGTGTATAGTGGTACTGTGCACAAGTTCTGATGTTTTGCCTGCCTCCAAAACCCCCCAAAAAATGCCAGCAAAAACACACCTGGGCATTTTTTTTTTGACGCTAGCGTTTTTTTGGCATTTTTTGGGGTTCTTTTGAGGCAGGCAAAACATCTGAACATGTGTATAGGGGGTATATATAGGCATATATGTCTGAATATATACCCCTAGACATATATAGGTGTGATAGTAGCAGAAATATATTACTGTAAATGATTTCATTAGCGCAAGCATTTATTTCTGCTACTATCACACCTATATATGTCTAGGGGTATATATTCAGACATATATGTCTATATATACCCCCTATACACATGTTCAGATGTCATGTCTGACATCAAACATGTCCTCAAAAAAACACTGGCAGTGGCAGCCCCTGCAGCATAAAAAATGCTTGCTGGTGAGAAGCCACATACCTGTCCCGAAGCAATTCAGAGAAATGATCATTTCTCTATAGCGGTCACCCTGCTATGGAAGGGTTTTGTCACCCTGCCATAGCAGTCACTGTCAGTTAACCCTACACTACACTACGGTCCCCTGACACTTAACACTTTCCCTACAGAAACTAAATTTTTGAAGCTAACTTAAGTGTAAAGGAGCACTCTAACTACACTAGATATCCCTTTCCTCACACTAAAAATAGCTAAATGACACTTTTAAAGTAAAATTAACAGAACTGCTTCCACTCTCTTCCATGTCCAGTATAACAATGCTGGGAATATGGCGGGGGCGATCTTATATACTGGGGGGCGTATTCACTAATGATTGGTCTAGGGACCCCCTAGTCACTCCAATCACATTCCTAGCATTCTCCTGCCCCCTCAATTGGCTTTTGCTAATGGTTCTGGTCCAATCACGGGCTTTTAAAGCCCATTTCCTGAAGCATTGCATTTTGGGCGGTTGTGGTTGCCGAATTCCGAACTTTTTGGGCAAAAAGTTCTAAATTCGGCCGAACCTCGAACACCCAATGTTCGGGCCGAACCGATGGTGGACCCGAACCGTTCGATCATCCCTACTACAGAGTATAAAAAAGAAGAGAGGCCTCTAAGTATAGCAATATGATAACATTAATGAAGGTACAACATTTAGCAACTCACATGGTTGATGATTAAAAGAGGCACATCTAAGTATGCAAGCAACTGTGGTAAAGGTGTCCACATAGACCGACCTCTGCACTGCCGGCTCCCACCACTGTCAGTCTGCAATAGTGACCAAGAAGACTACCCTGCAGTAGAGTGATCTTACAGCGAGGCTTGAAGCGCTCGTGGAGCGCACAGTGGAAGGGATAACGTCAATGGTGATGGCGGTTCGCAGGACGGTCTATGTGACAGCTTTACCCCAGATTCTTGCATACATAGATGTGCCTGTTTTAATCATCAACCATGTGAGTTTAAAAGGTTGTATCTTCATTAAATGTAACCATATTGCTACACTTAGAGACGCCTCTCTTCTCTTTTATACTTTTATAGTTGTGATGTGACGCTACTTATATCAAGACATTGCTCGTTTATCAAGTCAAAATTTATCAAACAAATGTGGCTTGTCTTGCAAAACGCTCTTAGACCAAGTTACTCTCAATCCAAGGTTTTACTGTACCTAAACCTAAACTTTGGAAAAAAAAAATATTTACAGATTTGCATTTACAGATTTGCAAGGGCAATATTTGCATATTTGAAATGTAAGCAACCCATACTGCCTTCACTGTATGCAGTGTACTGGAGCCAGGAGTGCAATTTTCAGAACCAGAATAAAGGCTTACAGTGGTGTCAGAATAAATGAAAGTTAGAGATTTAATTAACACAGCAGTATCCACCAATTGGATATGCGTCTTTAGGGGTTATTCATTTTTACATGGCATTTGAGCAAACATTGTTTTTTCCCCAAAGTTCAGCTTTATAAACAAGTGGCTTTGGTGCTGGCCACAATGACAACAGGGCATTCCAAACTGACAATTGAATGTGCATTCCTTTCTCCATAGAATTCTGGAGGCAGTCATTCATAAAATGCAGGTCGTGATAGGAGGCCTGTGGTGTCCAATGGAATGTTCTTTGCATAATGTTTAATGTATAATAATAGAACAATCATTATTACCTTGACAGGTCAAGTGACCAGGCTCCATTCCAACAAACATTTATTGGTTTGAACAACTTTTCTTTTGTAAGGTCATCCCAGTGCTTTATAATTGGGTCTCTATATCTAATAAGATATGTTTTACATGTTCAATAGCATTAGGTAAAATATATATTTTTTTATCATGTTTGGCCCATTCACACCTATACATTATGGTAACTCATGTGCTAATCCATTTTCAACAGCAAACCAAATCACTGACTAGAAAGTAAGTGAGTCAGCGCTCACTGGCATCTGATGGTACATGTATACAATAAAACAAGGTATAACAAATGGAAGAAATGGTAATCAATCAAAGTCCATGTAACGGATCAACCAGGACCCCGACTGGGTACCTCCTTTGACGGATGCTCCTAGTGCTTCCTGAGGGCTCCAAGCACTCCACTAGACACCATAACCACCTCAGACCCCACGAACAGCCACAGCTTGGTTGCGGTCTCACCGTCTCCTACACACCCTGGACCTACGACAAGGCTCCGGGTTCCAGTGGGTGAACCTCTCTTTCTCCAGAGAGTGCAGCAAGAACAGGAACAAGCTCTTACAAGAGCTTTGTGATTATCCAAGGGAGTATGAAGAGCATAGCAACCCCTTGTAGCAGATTCCCCCAATGTGAGACAGGACTCTAGATTGAGGGTGAAGTAGAACTAAAACTGTTTATTCAAACTCATGCACAAAAAGATATACACTGTGGGACAACCCCCCCCCCCTCCCCCTTAGCAGCCAATCCACATACACATATACATCCCATAATAAGTTTATCTTAAGGCAGACAGAAACAATAGAACAATCAGAGGCGGGCTGGCCCGGGGGGCAAGGTGGCAATTTCCCCCCGGGCCGGTCTAATCCCCCTCAGAAAAGGCCGCTCAGTTTGGGGTCAGTCCCGCCGTCCGTCGGTATGGTATGTCGCTAGTCAGTGAGTCACAGTCACAGACACGCTGTCACTTCCTGCCATGGCCCTGCCCTGGAGACCTGGTTGCTAGATCACCGGCCGCTTAGCGTCTAGCAACCAGTGACGTAGCGGTCTCCAGAGCAGAGAGGAGAGGAGACCCATCATGCAAAGCCGTCGGCCGTCCTCCACGCCGATCACTGGCCCCAGCCGCCCGGCCCCTCCCACCTTCGGCTCCTCCCTCCATCCCATCAACGTGGGGCTGATGCAGAAGAGGTGGCTGGCCTGGCCTAGGAAAATGCAAGTCTGCAACGGGCAACAGCGGGTCAGCGGCAATCCAGATTGAGATTCTAAGTGAAGTTACCTGCTGCGGTGCGGTGGACAGTGTCTGTGAGGTGGTCGGGACTCGGAGAAGAGCAGCGGCAGCCAGTGAGTGACAAAAAAAAAAGTGACATGTGGACATTTTTTCCCTGTACTTTCCCCTGGCACTGTCACTCGGAGAAGAGCAGCCAGTGAGTGACCAAAAAAAAAAGTGACATGATGTGGACATTTTTTCCCTGTACTTTCCCCCTGGCACTGTATACAGCCTGTATATTGATGTAAAGCTGTTCCTGGCACTATATACCTGTCTCATACCTGTATTATACAGGTATGAGACAAGTATTTAGAGCCAGGAGCAGCTATACATCAATATACATGCTGTATACAGTCCAGTTAAAGAGGTTGTAAACCCTTTTTTTTTTTTTTTTTTCTTTTTGACCCTGCAAGAGAGACATAATGAGCTAGTATGCATCGCATACTAGCTCATTATGAAATACTTACCTTAGAATGAGCCCCCGCCGTGCCGCCCGCTTAGCTGGATGACGGGCGACATGTCCAGTCGCCTGTCTTCCAGGATCGCGGCATCCGGCCATCTGATTGGCCGGAGCCGTGGTGACGTCACCGGACTCTAAAGAAATGGCACCAGCGGCCGGTCCTTCAGAGCGCATGCGCCAGTAACATCACTGGCTGCATGTAAGGTAAATATCTCCTAAACAGTGCATTTTTAGGAGATATTTACACTACCTATAGGTAAGCCTTAATAAAGGCTTACCTATAGGAAAAAGTGTCAGAGGAGGGTTTACTTCCTCTTTAAAGAGATAATTACCTGACATGCAGCCAGTGACGTCACTGGCACATGCGCTCTGAAGGAACGGCCGCTGGTGCCATCTTTTCAGAGTCCGGTGCCGTTCCTTCAGAGTCCGGTGCCGTGACCGTCGGCTCCCGCGGCTCTGGCCAATCAGATGGCCGGATGCCGCAATCCCGGAAGACGGGTGACTGGACATGTCGCCCGTCATACAGGTAAGCGGGGGTTCGTTCTAAGGTAAGTATTTCATAATGAGGTAGTATGCGATGCATACTAGCTCATTATGGGTTTCTCTTTCAGGTTGCAGCAAAAAAAAAAAAAAAATAGTTTCATGGGTTTACAACCTCTTTAAAGGTATTGGGTCCCTGAGGTCCCCTAGGGCTCCCCCTTGTGTCATGGGAGCGTAAGCTGGCCGCAAAGGAGGAGGTCACATGTGTAGATCTCAGCCAGGGTTCATGCTGGGACTTGCAGTCCTTTGCTTTTGGGGATGTAATCCCCCCAAAAGTGAAGGACTACAGGTCCCAGCATAAGCCCCTTTAGAGCTCAGCATGTGTCACCCACCCCCGATCCCCCAACTAGTGCAGGACTACAGGACCCATTCATCCAGCTTAACCACTTCCAGACCGCCCACCGCATATATAGTGTGGCAGGGCGGCCTGGCTGTGCAAAATCACATACCGATGCGTGATTTTGTGCACGGGTTCTAGGGGACGCGACACAGCGGGAGCCAATCAGCAGGTCACCTGCGATCATGCAGGAGAATGACAGAACGGCGGTCTGCCTTTGTAAACAAGGCAGACGGCTGTTCTGTCACAGGAAGATGGAGATCTTTGTTTCAGCTGAGCTGAAACACAGATCTTTTTATTTTCTCTAGTACATCCATCCCCCACACAGTAAGAAAGCATTCCCTAGGAGCAAACTTAACCCCTTGATCACCCCTAGTGTTAACCCCTTTCCTGCCATTGTCATTTATACAGTAGCAGTGCATTTTTTAGCACTGATCACTGTATTAGTGTCACTGGTCCCCAAAAAGTGTCACTTTGTGTCAGATTTGTCTGTCGCAATGTCACAGTCCCACTAAAAAGCTGGGCATGGATGGTGAGTTGATTCGGTAGTTCAACGGGCCACTTGACCTGACTTGCCCCCCAGGCTTAAGGCTGCCAGCCCTCCCCTGAGAACAATGGAATACATGCACTTACCAATAACAAACCCCACCCCATCTCACTATCTAGCAAGGGTCTATGAGACACTCCTGCAATATTCTAGCAATCTGAAAAGTCAAACCATTCATCTTCATACATTTCCTGAGAGATATTGCTGACCAATATTACTGTCCCATCTGAAGCCATCCAAACCATGCTCTCAGCATCCCCCAAGTATCTGTCCCTCACTCTCAGTGACATGAACACTGTCACAGTCCATATAGTCCATAATCAGCTGGGGGATGGATGAGTGAAGCAAGATGCAAGGGCCAATGGAGGAAGATGGTAAGTGGTGAAAAGGCCAAATATACACAAGGACCGGCAGCTCCTAATGGAGGTATGGGATCCCTCAAAACCAGATGAAAAAGAAAAATAGGGTGCCAGGTCAAGTTAATGTAGATAAAAACAGCAATACCTTTATTCAATAATCACTGACATCAAGGTAGCTTGCAAGCATGGTGTAGAGGTGCTGTGGTATCATACGCTATTCCCACAAGTAGAAGTAAGCAGGCAACAGGATGGACTGGAGGGTGGCTGTGATACATCTGGCCCACAAGAGATCACTACAGGGAGCCAACAGCGTAAGCAGGCTTCATTGTCAAGTGGATCAACGAAAAGCACGTCAGGTGGAGATGACAGCCTCTCGCATAAGCCAAGACCCATCGCACAGAGTGTGAAAGGGGCTGGCCATTTTCAACAGCACTCAAACACACTAAGGGCTTGTTTGTATTTGCGTTGGGGGGGGGGGGGGTGGTAAATTCCTATGGTTGTGGCTTTGTAGTCCAGCAATAAACCGGCCTCTGCACTACTTGTCAAATGCTCTCCAGAGAACAAGCTGAACCTGGATCACTCTTCAGAGAGCAACACAAGTGTAAATGAGCCCTAAAAGAACATACCTGTGTTGCAATACAATGCAAGGCATGGACAAACTACCATGTGTTATGATGTGCTTTGTTGGAAATAATGTTGCATGTCTAGTTATTGATTTGTTGTTGTACAATTACAGCTATTCAAATAAATGAACAAAACACAAGTAAAACGAGGTACTGGATACAGATTTTCAATGGGCCACTGAAGTTATCACCGGGCACACTGGCTCCAAGTCAACAGCACTCTACAAGATGGGGAAGAACGCAGAGTAGAGAATCACACATAATCCAATAATGGCAGATAGATAAATGACCAAGAGGCACATTTTTTAGAGCTAATTCACACCAAATGGAGGTTCAGGAAACACATGTTCTGTGCATGTTTCCTGCACCACATTTAAAATTCACTGGGTGTGCAATATGATGAGAGTGTCAATATATTCCTAATAATACCCCAAACACAGATCTTAAACGCAGTGTGTTTGCCTGCACCAGATAACATTTCTAGAAAAATAGAGCACTACTTTCTGTGTGATACAACGCAATTTCAGTTTATTCAAAAAATTGGGCTGAAAATCGCACTGCACTGAGTCACACAATAATTGCACAGGAACATGGACCGCATTCCTGTGCGATTCAGGTTCGAACCAGCCCCTAATGATGAAATCAGTTCAGAACAGAGCAAAGCTAATAGACTCCCTGCTTATCAGGGTTTAGGAATTTTGATTGTGCTTAAAAGTACCCAGATAAGAAAATAACAAAGAGATCTGTATTGTGATTTACTGCTTGGAACAATTTCAGAAGGGCAGGTTAAGCTAGTGTCAATAAGTACCGCAAAGACGTTCAAATAATGGGCTGTCTTAACACAACAAGTTAATGCATGATGTAACCCACTTCAAAGCTGAACTCCAGGATAAGCAAATGTTGTCTAAATAAAAGAGCAATGTGTCTTGGTGTGCCTGGTGTTTTTCTTCCAGATCTGTGCAGTAATCCAGTGTGATACTTTGCCTCTGTGCAGGAGCTTCCTGTAATAAAGACCAGTCACTGCTGCTCTCTCTTCTTGTGCAGGGTGCCTGGTTTTGTCTCCACCCCCTCCTGTAGTTATCTACAGTCAGCTTGTAGTGGGTGGAGCCTGATGGGTTCCTCCCACAGCTCTGTTCTCTGTGCAGGCTATGATGACGTCACATTTTCAAGCTCATATTTGGATTTGAAAAAGGCATTTAGTGCACACAAAATAGATTTATAGTATATCCTCTGTAGCTATTGAGGAATATATTTAAATAAAAATGTTTCCACCCAGAGTTCAGAATGAATACACCATAATAGAGCAGATAGAGGGGAATGGGCCCTTTATGTATTATAAATCAGTATAAACCTGGCGTTCACTGGGACTGTAATCTTTCTATAACTGTATCTGCTATGCCTCCTGTGTGACGAATCCTTTTGCACACGGCACATCTCCTGAGGACTGTAATTAAATAATTACCTTCACCTAGACTGATTGATTGATTATACATACATGTTCCTTAATGTATGAAGCAATTTAACACTGAATAAATTTGATTTGCATTGAGCCCTGTTTATTAAATGAAGAAGAAAAACAAACTAAAGAGAATTCCAGAACAAAATTGAAGCAATTTAAAGGCAAACTCCGCTATTAATCAATTTTGTCTAATCCCCTTTCGACATTTTTCAGTGTAATTTTTATGTGTGTCACAAGCTACACTGATTTCACTGCATTAGAGATGTTCAAATTTGCAAGCTAATTCAATAAACTAATGCAAGGAGCAACATGCAGAAGTCATAGAAACAAATTAGAATTTACTGTCTATCTTATACAGGTCTGGCTTTTGGCTACATGAAGGGCTTTGTTTTTCTCAGAGAATAGGTGCAGGAACTCCCCCTTTCCGAGTCACCCCTTTTCTCTGCTCCTACACACCTCTGAGCACCATTTCTTGGTTCCACCCCCTACTCACCTCCAAGTACTGTCCTTTTAGAGAATACAGAACCAAGAATAATTTTGTGGTGTGATAATTTGTATGGAATATAGTAATGATAACAAGAAAAGCAGAAAAATAGATCCCCTGCAGCCAGTAACAATATAGCCCCTCGTGAGCAACAATAGATCACCTATCAACAATGGACCACCCCCAACCAGGGCCGGTGCTTCCACTAGGCAAAAAAGGCAGCCGCCTAGGGCGCATTGCCACCTAGGGGCGCAGCCACGAGTCGGCACTCTCCTTTATTAATGATCCCTGTGAGCTGAGGGGAGGGGCAGCAGTGGGGGAGGAAGAAGGGACAGAGGAAGATGCTAGGTGTCTGGGGCAGTGGCGGAACTACCAAGCCTTGGCTTTCCACCAATGTTGGGGGGGCCCCAAGAGGCAGGAAGGGAGCCCACCGGAGTGCTGTCTGCATGATGATCCTCTTCGGCTGGAGTTGTGGTGAGCACTGTGGTCCAGGAGAGGAGTGTCTGAGAAAAGAAATAACGGTGAAGGAGGACAGAGCGCGGGCCACTCTCTTCATACCGCTCAGTGAGTGTCCCCAGAACAGGGGATCGGGGTCCCTGGGTGTGACATAAAGGATCCCTGGTGTGAAAGGGAATCGGGGTCACCAGGTGTGTCATGGGGAATCGGAGTCACCAAGTGTGACATGGGGGATAGGGGTCACCGGGTGTAACAGGGATTCGGGGTCACCAGGTGTGCCATAAGGAATTGGGGTTCCTGGGTGTGCCATGGGGGATTGAGGTCCCCAGGTGTGACATGGAGGAACATCAGGGTCCCCAGGTGTGACATGAAGGAACATCAGGGTCCCCAGGTGTGACATGGAAAAACATCAGGGTCTCTCCGGGTGTGACATGGAGGAACATCAGGGGCCCCTGGTGTGACATATAGGAACATTGGGGTCACTGGGTATGACAGCATGACATTGGGGGAACACGGGATTCCCTGGGTGTGACATGGAGGAACATCGGGGTCAGTGGGTATGACAGCAAGACATGAAGGAATAGTGTGGTCCCAGAATGTGACATGGAAAAACATCAGGGTCCCTGGGTGTGACATAGAACGACATCAGGGTCCCCAGGTGTGACATGGAGGAATATGGGGGTCACTGGGTACGACAGCATAACATGGAGGAACCATCAGATCAGGGTCACTGGGTATGACATAGAGAAGTTTTTAACCCCTACCTTTTTTATTTTTTATTTTTGGGGGGGGGGGCGCAAGAAGCTGGTCTTGCCTAGGGCGTAAAATAGTCTAGCACCGGTCCTGCCCCCAACAAGATTTCCCCTCTAGCAACAATAGACTCCCAGCAGCAACAACAGATCTCCCACAGCCAGCATCAATCGACTCTCCATCAACTAGCAACAATAGATCCCTCCCTCAACAGTAGATCTCCCCCCCAGCAACAACTGACCCCCCAGCAATACAAGACCCACTCCCAGCAACAGTAGGTCCCCCATGAGCAACAACAGACCTCCTTAGTGACAATAGACCCTCCTGCAAAAATAGATCCCCTCCAACTGGCATAAATCCCCCAGCGGCCAGATTCAATAGACCCTGTAGCACACCCCAGTACCCCTTGCCATTACATACAGTCAGTGCTAGAGGTTCTGGAGGTGCTGGAGGTGCCAATACTGCATTCCCCCGTGTTCCTGCTGAAAAAAAGCCCTGGTTTAGACCCGGTTCACACTGATGCGAGTGCCGGGTTCGCATGTAATGTCGGAGCGCACTGCTCCGACATTACATGCGATCAGCTGTGCGGTGCGAGTTTAGCCATACAGTTTGTATGGCTAAATTCGCATCGCACCCGGTGCAAACACGCACAGGAGGCATTTTTGCAGCCGCATCAGGATCGGATCGCACAGCGGTTCACACTTGTGCGATCCCATCCTGTGCGAACTGCACGATCGCACTGCGATATGCGATCAAACTGGGGGTGTCGTTAAGATTACATTGACACCCCCAGCGTATCGCATATGGCAGTGTGAACTGCCGGGGGTGCGTGTGCGATGCGGGAAAAGGCTGCGAATTCGCAGCCTTCCCGCATCGCAATAGTGTGACCCGAGCCTAAATGTATTCTGATTGGTTGCTTTGGGACACAGTACTTTTCTCACCAGAAAAGCAGTGAAGTGGTGAGTAGGACGAGCAGGAAGTATAGAATATTTTTTCTTTTCTCTGGTTCAATAAAGGATCATTTTTGTAAATTAATAATAGTCCATAGAAAATTAGAACAATTTAGGAAACCCCTTAATGTTCCGGTCTTGACAATGCTATATCATCTTCACCTCCATAATAATTTAATGTCTTCAAGTATTGATATAAATGTCATCTGCTGACATGCCTTGCTTTCAAGTACTGGCATCAAAATGTGTAGGACCATTCCATAGCTCTGACTTAAAAAAGGATGATAATATATCGTATCACTAAAAGGACTCATGCACACTGGACATTATCAAAACGTCAGTAGAAAGCTGTAGCTGTAGAAGGCTTTTTCCAGCTTTTTTGAAGTAGCTTTTTCAGCTTTTTTTTTTAGCTTTTTTCAGCTTTCAGCTTTTTTTTTTAGCTTTTTTCAGCTGTAGCATTTTCTAGCTTTTTTTTTAGCAAAACTATTTTCCCACAAAAGCTTATGGCTCAAAAATGTTGATAAACGCTGAATAGCCACGTGTGACAGTACTCACAGTTACTGGAAGTTAAAGACAGAGGATTAATGATTTGAATTGCTTCAGATGGGACGGTCATACAGTATTTGCCAGCCATATCTCCATGTAGGAATATAAAGATTTATTCCCATTTGGCATGAAATCTGTTCTTCCTAAATGCTGTGTATATTACATATCTTTCAATGTCAGACAGGTTTTCCTTTTGTTGTGTATTGGGAGGGAATGTGGATTGCCCTTTCACATTGTTAAGTGTTAATGACCTCCCATTGTTCTGTCTGTCTGCCTTAAGAGAAACTTATAGGTATGTGGATTGGATGCTAAGGGGGAGGGGTGATTGCCCCCCATTGTATATTTTTGTGTACACTGTATGAGAGTGAAAAACTCTGTTCCTATTGGATTGTGAATATCTCGTCCAGTCTTCAACAAGGTCCACCTGGGTGGTAACCTTGTGGGTGAAAACTGTATATAAGTCTGTTCAATAAAGAAGAAGGGAGTTAGTTCTTCACCCTCAATCTAGAGTCTTGTCTCTTATTGGGGGAATCTGCTGCAAGGGATTGCTATGGTCCTCCATACTCCCTTAGAGAATCACTAAGCTCTTGTAAGAGCTTGTGTAAGAGCTTCTTCGTGCTGCACTCTCTGGGGAAAGGAGGTTCACCCACAGGAACCTGGAGCCTTGTCGTAGGTCCAGGGTGGGTAGGAGATTGCGAGACCCTAACCAAGCTGCTGCGGTTCGTGGGGTCTGAAGTGGTTACGGTGTCTGGTGGAGTGCTTGGAGCCCCTCGGGAAGCAGTAGGAGCATCTGTCAACGGAGGTACCCGGTCAGGGGTGTCCTGTTCCGTTACATCCATGTTTTCAGCGTTTTTAAGCTTTTTAGAGTTAGAGCATTTTTATAGCTGAAAAACGCCTGTTAAAACCCACTAGTTCTGGATTTTTTTTCCAGACAGAAAACGCCCCTGTCAAAAACTGCTGCTAACAGCCTATGTATGCATGGACACACAGGATAACATGCTGGGGAGTTTACTGGCTGCAGAAAAAAAACATCTGATGCCAAAAACAGCAGCTGTAAAAACATCCAGTGTGCATAAGGCCTGAAAGTGAATTTCCACTTTGCAAAATGAATGTTCCTGCTCTTAGAACCTATTCAAAAAGGTGCTAAAACGCACGTCGCGCTTCGCTTACAGTGCCATTATGTTTCAAAGGCACCCCAAACATAGCTAGCAGACACATGCTTTGTCAAAACGCAAAAAAAACCCACATTTAAACACACCTAATACAAAGATGTGTGAGGCTCACAGCCCAAAAAAGTGCATCATATATGTTTTTCATCCAAATATACATGTATATTTATATACTGTATATATATATATATATATATATATATATATATGTGGGCTATTGCCACCCAGTTTTATATACTCTTATCCTCTTGCCGATTAGTGGCGTTATCTATATCATACGCCCATGGGCATCCGCAGGTAGGGGCAAGGGGGGGGCAGATGCCCCCCCTGGAATCTCAACGTCCCCCTTTCAAGTAGTTGTTAAGCCACTTTATACCATCCTGTCTGGTCTGTTTAATAATCCTGTGTGCCTGTGTATGTGTTTAAAAAAAAAAATTAATTCATTATTATGTTCTCAATAAAATAAAATATATTTTTGTACATTATACTAGTAAATTCATTTGAGTGCCTGAAAAGTCCCACCACCAGGGGAACAGATTTCTTTGTTCTAAAAAAAAATAAGCCGTTCTTTACCCATTTTCAGAGGGCCAAGCACTGCTCATGTAACCCGTCAGCTCTCTCCTCTTCCCATCTGACAGCTGCCTGCAGCGGGCGGGGCCGATGATTCCTCACTGATGTCAGTCGGGAGGGGAGGGGGAGAGGAGGAGAGAGGCGGAGGGTCACATGAGTGGCGAGTTGCGCTCTGTAAACTTGTAAAGAATGGCTTATTTTTATAAAACACAGACACAGGGGCACACAGTATTATTAAACAGACTGCAGCCGGGAAATTAAACTTTAAATAAAATTACAGCAGCAGAAAGGGAGGGAGGGCACTGACACAGGAGCAGACAGGCAGGGAGGGAGAGGGGAGAGAGGACAGGAGGGCTGCAGATGACGGAGGCACATAAACTGACCACAGTGTCAGGGCTCAGCCACCCTGGTATACCGTGGTCAGTTTACAGAGGGGAGGACATAGCCAGGCAGGATCAGCCAGGTATTTTAGGTGATAGAAGGGGCCAAATTACACAGCAAAGCACTGTGCTGTATAACATGCTTTAAGGGAACAGGATAATTTTTTTTTTTTTTTAACAAATGCTTTAAAAATAAATGCTGCTGTTTGCTTTTAAAAATAAATACTCAAATTAAGTATAATGACTAAGCCCCTCCCCTTCATTACATTGTTGAAATGGGGCGGAGCATGGATGACCTTACAATGTTGCCCCCCCCCTGAAAAAAGTTCTGCGGACGCCCATGCATACGCCCCCTAAAGGACAAAAGGAAATATGTTTCTTGTATCTACATTCCAATTTTTATATATTCCCCATTACCTATATTTATTATACACACTTTTTAAATACTCTTGTTTTTATATTCATGTATATATGTATATATATATATATATATACATATATACAGTATATATATATATATCTTCAAAAAGTCAATATTTCCTTGTATAGACATATTTTTTGTCCCTCTCTCTCTCTTTTATTCTACCCATGAGTACATTTATTTACAGTCCATTATTTCATCATTCTTTCTTTACATTTACTTCCATATATATATATATATATATATATATATATATATATTGATATATATTGATATATAATTATATCTATCTATCTATCTATATATATATATATATATATATATATAGAGAGAGAGAGAGAGAGAGAGAGAGATAGAAATGTTTAATTTTTTATATTAGTTTTTATTTTTATACTTATTTTTATTTCAATTTTTTTATTTTTTTATTTTTACAGTCAGTGTGCGCATTCTTCCACTATATGGCATTGCAGCACTTGACTGTGGGGTGTCCATAGCATTTTCTCCACCATATAGCACTACTCTAGAGCATATAAATTGGGCCAGTTCACTCTCTACAATCTAGCTTGAAAAAGGGGCGTGCGCTGGTATTCCGAAACGCGTCGTAAGCACACTACTAGGTTTTTTTTCCTTCAACTCAGCGGATTGAATGAAAAACAAGAAACCTGACAGCTCAGGTCGGGGCCGCAGTACTAACAATCTGATTTTATAACTGTCATCTCCTGCTATTGGGGAAGCCCCCCTGTCAGAACACTCCGATCAGTGCTTTCCATTGACTGAGAGCGCTGACCAGGAGCCGGTCAGCAGACGTTTTTCGGTCATGACCCTTTGGCAGAAGCTGACTGAATGGCAAGCTTCTGTCAGACAAGTTTCTATACACACAGGCCAAATGTTGGCAGGTTTCTATTGAACTGGCAATGCCACCCAACATTCGGCCTGTGTGTGCTAGGCTACATATATTATCAAACCATGCCTTTTTCATAGTTACATAGTAGTTGAGGTTGAATAAACACAACAGTCCATCCAGTTCAACCTGTGCAGGTGTGTGTGTGTGTCAGCGACGATATTCATTTCCCATATCCTGAATATTGTGTTCTTTGAGATGCACATCCAAGAGTCTTTTAAAGTATCAATACTCCCCGCTGATACCACCAATTGTGAAAGAGAGTTCCACATTCTTACCACCCTGACAGTGAAAAACCCCCTACGCAGCTTATGGTTAAACCGCTTCTCCTCCAATCTCATTGTATGGCCACGTGTCCTCTTACACTGCCTGGCTAAAAGAGGAAGTAAACCCTCCTCTGCAACTTTTACCTATAGGTAAGCCTATGATAAGGCTTACCTATAGGTACTGTAAATATCTCCTAAACATGTACCGTTTAGAAGATATTTACCTTACATGACATCACTGGCGCATGCGCTCTGAAGGAACGGCTGCTGGTGCCGTTCCTTCAGAGCCCCGTGCCGTGACCGTCGGCTCCCGTGTGCGTTCGCGGGAGTGACGTCACCGTGGTTTCGGCCAATCAGATGGCCGGATGCTGCGATCCCGGAAGACGGGGGACTGAACATGTCGCCCGTCATAGAGGTAAGCGGACGGCATGGCGGGGGCTCGTTCTAAGGTAAGTATTTCATAATGAGCTAGTATGCGATGCATACTAGCTCATTATGTGTTTCTCATTCAGGTTGAAAAAAAAAAAAATTGGGGGGTTTACAACCTCTTTAAGGCTAGGTTTACACATGCAGCAGTGCTTGCCACTTGAAAAGTGGTCGGTGGTGGAGGCACTGAGGAAGCTATATTACACAGCATCACACGCTGTTGTGTGGTGGTCGTGTCACAGCCTCTTGTACCATGAGAGATAATTCTTGCAGCAGCCACAAAGCATTGCGGCCCTGGAGTGTGTATACCCCATCTAGCTGCCTTTAAAACTTAAGGGAGGGTGGGGGGGCTGTAAAGATAAGCAATTAAGCCATTACTTTACAACCCCCCCCCCCCCCAACCATTCCCCCCTTAAATCAGAACTTCATTCTAACAATCAACATTGGCTATTTTCAATCCTTATGCAGTTAGCATTAGTAAATAGGGATGTATATCATATTTACTTGTTTTAAACTTTTTTTTCTTTTTATATTTCTTCAGTTACTTCCAGGGCTAGGCAAATGATGTCATATATCCCAAGAGTCTTCAGGAAGGAGGAGGAGTTTTGTCAGATAAGAACACCCTCCAGCCTGCATGACTGAGCTAAGGGTAGATGGCTTCCAGGAAGTAAATGCTACATGAATCATCTGCCCTTACTCCAGATGGCCACTAACCAGAAATGCTAGGGTTTTTTTTTTTTTTTTAAGTGTTTCAGCAAAATAAAGCACATGGATGGATGGGTGAGTTTGCTCTTAATATTATTAATTAATTAAAAAGCATTTTTGGTTTGTGGTGATCAGATGCAGTGTAGTTCCGCTTTAAGGGGCCAACTGCATCCTAATTTCAAGGGCACATGTAATTTTGAGGCTTGACGTGTTTGGTATTTTTTTACCCAATCCAACCCCATCTTTTGGGTGTTATATTGGTTTTGTGTGCACTAAAATTTATTTTAGTGTATTTTTCTTTCTAGGGCTTTATTTGAGAGATGTTTCCTCACTTTTTGGCCTGATGACCTGACTTAAAGTAATGGTCAGGACTATAAAGCTCACATAAAATGCACTCTAAAAGGCTTAAAGTGATGCTAAATTCTGGATTAAAAATAATGTATTGCCTTTCAGCTCCTCCACATCTTCAGATTTCCTTTTCTTTCTGCTGCGATCTGATTTCTTGTTGGAGGCTGCCTATGTTTATTCTTCATGGTCCCAGTGTATGTAGAAACATCATAGCCACCATATTTTGCTTACTCTTGATATTGACTATTCAATCCATTCAAGTATGTATTCCTAACTCAAAAAATAGCTTATATTGCTCTCAGCTCTTCCAAATCTCCAGATTCCTTTTTTTTCTGCTGTGATCTGACTTCTTGTTAGAGGATGCCTTTGTTCATTCTGAATGGTCCCACTGTATGTAGGAACTTAGCCATTGTCTTTTGCTTACTCCTGAGATGGACTTCTGGTTATGGGATTTATAGTTTACATAGAGCAGTGCACATGACCGCAACTAACATGTGCTGCTTATTCTATACAAACGTAAGTGAGGAATAAAAGGGGGGGGGGGGTTCAGGAAAACACAGAGTATGTGATAAGAATGCAATAAAACACATTGGGAAAACACTTAAAAAAATACAAAAAGTACTATAAGCCTCAGCACGACTAGTATCAAGTGATCAAACAAATAATCGCAGCCGCTATATCAAAATGTGCATATCACTGGGCATACCAAAGTAAAAACAAAATCTTACAATACAGCGCTACCAGCACATCATCATGTGCAAATATGCAATAAAGTGCCTAAATAATCAATAAAGTGCTTTATTGACAACAAAGTGCTGATCAATATCTACTTGATATCACTGCAGTATTTTTCTAATACTGGGACTTGGTTCACATATCCAATACTCTAGCACTTTATTCATCAGCATTTTGTTGTTAATTAAGCACTTTATTGATTATTTAGGCACTTTATTGCATATTTGCACATGATGATGTGCTAGTATCTCTGTATCGTAAGAATTTGTTTTTACTTAAAAATATAGATAACAGGGCTAGTAAGTAGTGGATTGGTATAGACTATTTATTGGGGATAAGGATGTCATTTATTTTTTTTTTTTTTTTTTTTCCATAAGAAATTTTTTTTTTTATTGAGTTTTAAATAGAAAACATACATAATATACATTACACATAAGTACAAAAGCATGGAATGTATACACAAATAAAGAAGAGTGGATGGTAAGATAACACAAACTTGAAATAACATGGCAAAAATTAAGCGGAATAAACATCTTCGTTATAACAGTGGGTTCATGGAGAGTAGTCATACAGATAACATGGCCACGAGTCTGTCTAAACTGAAAATCGGGGTTACCTGAGGCAGGGGGCCATATTAGTTAAGGATATGCGTGGGGAAGGCAACATGTGCCACAGCGGCACCATTAACTGGGAAGTGCTATCCATGTTGTACATAGGGCAGGGGTTGAATATGGCCGGGATGCAAGCTAGTACCCACTAATTATCGGATAGGTAATCAATTTTTACCAAGAAGAGGAGACAAACAGACAAACAACAGAACGGGTGGGAATGATGGGGAAGGGGAAGAGGGGTGAGGGGTGGGGAAGAGGAGGGGGGGGAGCAAGGGATGTAGAGGGGGGTGAGTGGGGGTTAAAGTAAAGAAAAGAGGGCAGGCGGGGATGAAAAGGAACAGTATATGATCAAAGGTGTATCAATTAAATCATGAAGTGTTGTCTTTGGTTTCCATAATTGATTTGTAAGTGGCGGTATCCTTGAATCTGATCCAATCTATCCATAGGGCTGAAAACTTGTGGATTTGATCATTTGAAATGCTGATTAATTCCTCCATTTCCTCAATTCTATTGAGTCTAAGGAACCATTCCCTAGAAGATGGAATGGAGGTTGATTTCCAATGGCATGGCAGGCATAGTTTAGCAGCAGTTAGCATGTGGCGGGCAAGGATCGGCCTGGGTGTGTTTTGAGTGGCTGGGACGTGGTTGAGAAGAAAATGGCCGGGGGTCAGGGGAAGGTCATAAGACGTGACCTCACGCACCAACCTGTGAACCATCTCCCAGAAAGGCTGGATATTGGGGCAGGACCACCAGATGTGAAGCATGGATCCGGTTTCCTGACGGCACCTCCAACAGGTGTCGGGAACCCCAGGTTGAAATTTATGAATTCTATCTGGCGTCCTGTACCAACGCGTTAGGATTTTATATCCATTTTCCTGGGTGGTGACGTTAATAGAGGCCCGGTGAACCGAGCGGCACATAGTTTCCCAGTCCTTTTCAGAAAGGGAGAGTTGGAGGTCACGGGACCAGGCTTGCGCAAAGGGGGCCAGAGCGACTGGAGGAGCGTCGAGTAGGTGGCCATAGAGTTCCGAAATCAAGTGTCGCTGTGGTTTGGCGCGGATGCTGATAGCTTCCAAAGGGGTCGGGGGTCTCGACCAATCGCTAGAGGTAGCTGAGGTAGTAAGAAAGTGTCGAATCTGGAAATAGGACCAGAGTGGAAGAGTGTATGGTGTTATGGAGCGATTAATCTCTTCCCAGGAGAGGAGATTTCCATCCTTGAAAAAACAGTGAGCAAGTATTTCCTGATGAGGCCAATTGTGTCGAAGGAAATTAAGTGAGTTGCCGGGTGGAAATGCGGGATTCATCCTCAAAGAGGTTAAGGGGCCAACCCGCGGGTTGATCCGGAGCTTTTTGCGCCACTTGTCGTGGACCAGGAGCGGAGGTCCAATAAGGGGGTGACATTTAAGAGATAGGGGAACGGAAGAGAAGGGCATCCAAGCCAGTAAGTGAAGCGGGATTACTGAAAAGGAATTTTCAAGATTCACAACCAGTTTGCTGGAGGAGTGAAGATTCCAGTCCAGAAGTCTGGTCAGGATGCATGCCTTGTGATAGGTCTGTAAGTCCGGGAGGCCCAGGCCACCTTTGTGTTTAGGGGCCATCAGGCGGATGAGTTTGATCCTGGGAGGTTTCCCATCCCACAAAAATTTAGAACAGGTAGTCCGAAGGGTCGTGAAGAATGAAGCCGGGAGTTGAATGGGAGCCGCCTGGAATAGATACAACAGTCTGGGAAGGATAGACATCTTGAGTAGGGCGGCCCTGCCAAACCACGAAACGCGTATATTCTTCCACGCCCGTAGGTCGCTGCAAATAGCTGTCAGTAAGGGTTTATAATTGGTGTCAAAGAGGGATTCAAGGCGGCGGGGTATGTGTATGCCCAGATAGGGGATGGACGCTGGTGCCCATATGAAAGGGAAATTAGTTTTGCATCTCTGCAGGTCCACATTAGGTAGAGTGACATTCAGGGCCATGGATTTGGAATAATTAACTTTAAGATTTGAAAGGGAGTGAAAGAGTGCAAGGTCTTGAAGCAAGTTTGGCAGGGAGACATGCGGGTGAGAAAGAAAAAGTAGCATATCATCCGCGAATGCCGCTACCTTGTGAGTGTTGTCACCTATCGGGATTCCACGTATGTTGGGGTTCGAGCGGATCATATTTAAAAAGGGTTCCAGAGAGAGTACAAAGAGGATGGGGGACAGGGGGCAGCCCTGTCGTGTGCCATTGGAAAGGTGAAAGGCGTTCGACAGGTGGCCAAGGATGTCATTTAATGCACTTTAAACAGTTACCACCAGAAGTAAATAATTAAAATACACATTTTATTTACTTAGTACTGTCTAAATGTGTAATGTTGAAATCGAGTTTAATCCATCATATCTATAAACTGGATTTTTTGTTATTTTACATCAGCCTATCCCTAAAAATATCCTCTGTAATGACCACCTATTATGGTTTGTCATTGATTATCTTATACTATATTACCAAAAGTATCAGGCCTGCCTATAAAAGCACATGAACTTTAATGACATCCCAGTATTAGTCCTTAAGGTTCATCGTTGAGTTTACCCACCCTTTGCAGCTATACCAGCTTCAACTCTTCTGCGAAGGCTGTCCACAAGGTTTAGAAGTGTGTCTATGGAAATGTTTGACCATTCTTCTGGAAGGGCATTTGTGAGGTCAGGCACTGATGTGGAAGAGAAGGCCTGACTGGCAGTCTGAGCCCTAATTCACCCCAAAGGTATTCTATGCGGTTGAGGTCAGGACTCTGTGCAGGCCAGTCAAGTTCCTCCACCCCAAACTTGTTCATCAATGTCTTTATGGACCTTGCATTGTGTCATAGTCATGTTGGAACAGGAAGAGGCCAACCCCAAACTGTTCCCACGAAGTTGGGAGCATGAAAGTGTCCAAAATGTCTTGGTATGCTTACGCCGTAAGATTTCCCTTCACTGGAACTATAGGGCCAAGCCCAACCCCTGAAAAATAACCCCATACTAAAATCTCCCCTCCACTAAATGATTTGGACCAGTGCACAAAGCAAAGTCCATAAAGACATGGATGAGCGAGTTTGGGATGAAGAAACTTGACTGGCCTGCACAGAGACCTGACCTCAACCCAACAGAACACATTTGGAATGAGATAGAGCAGAGACTGTGAGCCAGGCCTTCTCTGCAACATCAGTGTCTGACCTCACAAATGAACTTCTGAAAAAATGGTCAAACACACTCCTAAACCTTGTGGACAGATTTCCCAGAACAGTTCAAGCTGTTATAGCTGTGAAGGGTGGGCCAACTAAATATTGAATCCTATGGACTAAGACTGGGATTTGATTCGGTTCAAAAAAAGGGTCCTGTGGGAGTGTCAGCTCCATAGCTCCATAGACTTCTATGGTACCCGATTGACATTGCAGTCCAGTGTTCACATCACTGTGAATTTTTATTTTTTCCTAGATTTCATAGAAAATAAAACTACACATTTGATCACTCCCCTCACAAATTTGCATTAAATATGCATTGAAATCTTACCTGGTAAGCAGAAATCGCAGTGCATATTCGCACCATGTACCGCTTTAAATTTTCATCGAATTTGCAGCGCATAAGTGTGAACTGGCACTCAGAGTTGAGTTTTTGAGTGGATGATTATAGAGGAGGTCCATATGTTCCTTCCCCCCGCCAGGAGGCATGCAGTCATACTGGACTGGAAAGGCTTGGGCAGTAAACACATCCAGGGGTCCTGTTATTCTATATGCAAACTATCTAGTACATTAGACTATCTAACTCTTTGTTGCTGGTTGGCTGTGCAATCTTCATCTACCCTAATACAAAGTCCTTTGAAATTTTCTTCTGGAAAAGACCTATTTTAGTTCATGTCAAAGCTGCATTCATATCAATTTTTATCATATAAAACAGATATCAATAGTCCTCCATTAGGAATTTCATGTATTTGTCTTTTAATATCAACACATCTAAAGATAAACATATAACAATCTGAACAGTAGATGGCAATGGCGTAGCAAGTCCCACCAAATACTTCTATTCAGTATGTGATGTGCATGGACATAAGTATGGCAATAATGTTCACAATTTGCTTGACAATGTCATTCACAGATGTGGCTTCTTATGAAAAAATGTGTCCAACAAGCAGTAGAATATAGATATTATCCAGTCAGAAAGTCAGAAGAAATAGCAAAGAGCTTGTTATAATGCACTCCAATGTTGGAAAGAACCATCAAACCATGTCATTTACCCATATGATGCCATCATTCGGTGCCTAGAATCTCCACATATATGTCCAGTTCTGCTAAATCAATTTTTATTAAGGTATTTAAAAGAAGAGAAACAACAAAAAGTAAGTTTTACAGTAGAAAATTTGTGTCAATCAATTCAAAACCAGATAAGCAATAAAAAGGCATACCATACGACCATGACAAAATCACTGAGGATAATATACCCAGCAGTATAGAATTTGTTACAGGTTATCAGAGATCATGACTCTGGTATACATGGGGAGAAAGTATCAAGTCATATAACTAACACAAGGAGAGGAAGAGCATAAACAGAAAATATGCAGTTACAACTTTACAAACAGCAGTTCGTATAATGAGAGTGGTCAATCAAATAGAACATGAAGTATGTCTTAGTTAGTGCCAGAGTAGAGTGCATCACTTAGCAGCAAAGGACAGTGTCCAAGAATTCAGGCCTTCCAACTAGAGAAGGTAAGCCTGACAGAGGTAATCTGATTACAATATTAAAAGTTAGGTGTCTTAAGATTGGAAGCTGTGGAAGGTAAAAAAAAAGGCCACACAATTTCCCAAGCTCAGGTAGAGTGAGATAGTTATGCCTAAGAGTTTTGGCCAAACAAACAGTAAGACTTAAATATCATCCTTTATTTCAAAGGAGTCATACATAAAACCAGTCTATGATTGTGGGGTACCATTCCTGATTCCAAAACATGGGTATTAGGCTCTTATCAGCATTTAAAAGATGCTGTGTAACACTATGCTACAAAGATTTAAGAGGATGGAGCGCCATGGAATAGGTAATGAATGGGGTTGTATTGAATGGGTTTGAGAGTGTTTTCTTGTATCCCTGGTGCAATGGCTTTCCAAACATTTGGATCTTAGGACAGGGCCGCCATAGGTGAAAAACAAATCCAGGATCTTTGCCCAGAAATTTTTTCGCTAGCTGCACAGGGGTACAAACAAGAGAAATATTTGTAGCACGTCTCCTGGGTTCTGGAATTATAAGAGACAAAAGAAAAAAAACCATAAGAGAGTTTGCTGACCTTCTGCAGCTGGGTTGGTGTGAACTTGAATCCCAACTCTACTTCCTTTTCTCTAACAAAATACAGTGTTTTTTGTGATTGGTTGGATAACAAAAGTTTATACATTGGCAATAAAAGGTGTGTGAATTCTGATCCGAGGCATTCACAGATTCAAAGGCTGTTACAGTACCTAAAGATTATAGCCTATATTGCTAGAGATTCTTGGGGAACCAAAATGTTGCCACAAATGCCACGAAGGGGGCAAACTTGGAGCACCTAGTGTTTCCATCTTTGCCCCATGATTTAAAAAAGTAACATCCTCTCCCAGTGGGAACCATCCCCCAAGCGGGGCCAGGGATGAGGACATTGGAGGAAGTTTGCCTTTGATGTTCAACCTATCCCAGATCTGTAAAGTGGCTAATAATTGTGGAGATGTTAAGCTAGATAATCCTCTTGACATTCCTGGAATACATGGTGCACCTCACAAATTAGACTCAACCATGGACTCCTTTTGAGTGACATCTAAAGTTTATCTGCTGCATTATGGTGCCATTTAATAATAAGGACTAATGCCTTTGCTTTGTAATATAGATTATGTTGGGGAAGCCCAGACCTCTGCTCTACTTCTGATTACATAGTACAGAGTAGGCTAGCCTAGGTTTTATACAATGCCAAGCAAAGGTTGCAATCGGTTTGTGGATTTATCTAAAAAATAAAGGTAGAAGGCTTATGAGCATTGTGTATAGCTTATAAAGGACTCTTGGCAGTATATTAATTTTAATAACATTAATGCACCCTGGCCACGTAAAGGTGGAGCTCTGACAACTCTCTTTATGTCCTGTCCCTATTGTACGTAAAAGAGTTCCATAGTTACTGGAATAAAGTAGCCTAATATCCTAGGTAGGACCATGTGTGCTCCTTCCAGATACATGAAAAGTTTTGCTTGAGGTATGTCTAGTTTTGTAATACTTAGCAGCCCAGAGTGTCGTCAACCTATGCCATCTGATCATGTCATTACAGCAAAATGTGTGAGTGGGCTGCTAGGTTTTGGCTTAGCCTCATCCTTGGAAATGTGTATCCTTAATAATTCTCTTCCCTTGTTTTAATTATGGCCTGTCTTGGATAAGGGACTTTTGACCACAAGCTTCAGGAGCATCAACACTTGGACATTTGGATGGCATACAGCTTGATAAGTATCAGAAACTGATGACAAAGTGGAGGAATGAGGTATCTATATCACCTAATTCATCATCCTCTGAGCAAAACAAGCAGCCCAGCTAACCCTTGCAGTGGGTTGAGCGGTCCACTGTAAAGGTACACTATTTTTCCCCCCCTCACATTTTTGTAAATATTTTATTATATCTTTTCATGTGACAACATTGAAGAATTTACAATGTAAAGTAGTGAGTGTACAGCTTGTATAACAGTGTAAATTTGCTGTCCCCTCAAAATAACTCAACACACAGCCATTAATGTCTAAACCGCGGGCAACAAAAGTGAGTACACCCCTAAGTGAAAATGTTCAAATTGTGCCCAATTAGCCATTTTCCCTCCCCGGTGTCATGTGACTTGTTACTGTTACAAGGTCTCAGGTGTGATTGGGAAGCAGGTGTATTAAATTTGTTGTTATCGCTCTCACTCTCTCATGCTGGTCACGGGAAGTTCAACATGGCACCTCATGGCAAAGAACTCTCTGAGGATCTGAAAAAAAAGAATTGTTGCTCTACATAAAGATGGCCTAGGCTATAAGAAGATTGCCAAGACCCTGAAACTCAGCTGCAGCACAGTGACCAAGACCATACATCAGTTTAACAGGACAGGTTCAACTTGGAACAGGCCTCACCATGGTCGACCAAAGAAGTTGAGCGCACATGCTCAGCGTCATATCCAGAGGTTGTCTTTGGGAAATAGACATATGAGTGCTGCCAGCATTGCTGCAGAGGTTGAAGGGGTGGGGGGTCAGCCTGTCAGTGTTCAGACCACACGCCGCATACTGCATCAAACTGATCTGCATGGCTGTTGTCCCAGAAGAAAGCCTCTTCTAAAGATGATGCACAAGAAAGCCCACAAACCGTTTGCTGAAGACAAGCAGACTAAGGACATGGATTACTGAAACCATGTCCTGTGGTCTGATGAGACTAAGATAAACTTATGTGGTTCAGATGGTGTCAAGCCTGTGTGGCGGCAACCAGGTGAGGAGTACAAAGACAAGTGTGTCTTGCCTACCTGTCAAGCATGGTGGTGCGAGTGTCATGGTCTGAGGCTATGCCATAGTCTGGGGCTGCATGAGTGCTGGCGGCACTGGGGAGCTACAGTTCATTGAGGGAACCATGAATGCCAACATGTACTGTGACATACTGAAGCAGAGCATGATCCCCTCCCTTTGGAGACTGGGCCGCAGGGCAGTATTCCAACATGATAATGACCCCAAAAACACATCCAAGATGACCACTGCCTTGCTACAGAAGCTGAGGGTAAAGGTGATGGACTGGCCAAGCATGTCTCCAGACCTAAACCCTATTGAGCATCTGTGTGCCATCCTCAAATGGAAGTTGGAGGAGCGCAAGGACTCTAACATCCACTAGCTCCATGATGTCATCATGGAGGAGTGGAAGAGGACTCCAGTGGCAGCCTGTGAAGCTCTGGTGAACTCAATGCCCAAGAGGGTTAAGGCAGTGCTGGAAAATAATGGTGGCCACACAAAGTATTGGCACTTTGGGCCCAATTTGGACATTTTGACTTAGGGGTGTACTCACTTTCATTGCCAGCGGTTTAGACATTAATGGCTGTGTGTTGAGTTATGTTGAGGGGACAGCAAATGTACACTGTTACGCAAGCTGTACACTCACTACTCTACTATGTAGCAAAGTGTTATTTCTTCAATATTGTCACATGAAAAGTTATACTAAAATACTGACAGAAATGTGAGGGGTGTACTCACTTTTGTGAGATACTGTATATATATATATATATACATACAGAATATATACATATATATATGTATGTATGTATATATATATATTACAGAGACAGCTGCCATAAAAGTATTGATATTTCTTACATTAGGCCAAATATTCCCACAAAATTCCTTTTAGAGATAAGGATTAAACATCTTAAATGCTCTAACATTCAACCCAATACTGCAATGTTTACCTACAATAGGGATTTCACATTAAATACTTAATTCCAAAAGATTTTTTTTGTCAGAAGACCACATTTAGATTCATCTCAGCTGCCCTTCAAGAAAATAAAACTATCTATTGTTTTAAGAGCATCTGCCGACCTAAAATGTTGCTGAGATATTAGTATTCTTTGGATGCGCTGACCCTTTGTCAGCCAATTTGCATTGTAAACCTATTTATCTGTAAGTGCCTGGTGAAAATAGATTCCACCGTAAACTTTTTAGCTAACACAATTACCAGACAATAGCAAATGAATTCACTTGATGTGGGATGTGAGATGTTTGTCACATTTACTAAAGGTATTGTTTTGTTTATGCATCCATAGAAATCTCTGTACAGTACATCAAATCATGTGTTTAGAATGGACTTTAAGAAACATTTGGAATCTTAAGTGAGATGAAAATAATGGCAATTTAAAAATGAACAATGATTATATCCTGGCTTATTAAAAAGGTGAAAAACACATTAGGAAAGGGCAAAGTATTTTAAACTGGCACTGTTGCTCAAAACAAAAAGTTCCTTACTAAGAACATATTATTACCGACCTCTCCTACTGCCTGTACTGACAATCTCCACTGTATATAAGTAGCCCAGAGGCTTAGTGGTTAGCACTTCTGCCTTGCTGCGCTAGGGTCCTGGGGTTAAAACCTGAGGATCCTCGTGCTGCAAGGCAGAAGCGCAGGCAGGAAACATTCTGCATGGATATTGCATGTTCTCCTTTGGCTTGCCTGGGCTGCTCCAGGAACTCCCACACTCCAAAGACATAGTGGTAGGTTAAAGCTTTGCACACACTTCTATTTTTTTTTTTCATTCCACCCAGCGGGCTAAACGGAAATAACATGACAGCTCAGATCAGAGCCGCTGTACTAACTATGCAATGTTAGTACTACAATCTCCTCTGCTATTCTATTGTGTTCTAACAGGGAGACGGCCCCCCGCAAGAACACTCCGGTTAGCACTCACAGCCATTGGCTGAGAGCGCTGATCGGGAGCTGATCGGCAGACCTTTTTCAGCCCTGCCCCTTTGATTGAAGCCGGTCGAATGGCCATCTTCTGTCGGACCGGCTGCAGTACACACGAGCCGAATGTTGGCCAGTTTCTATTGAACTGGCTGATGCAGCCCGACATTTGGCCCGAGTGTACTAGGGTTAACTGCACCCTTTCCAAATTGTCCCTAGTATGTGTATGTATGTATATGAGATAGGGACTTAAGATTGTGAGCTCTTTGAGGAGCAGAGACTAATGTCAATGTACAATATGTAAAGTGCTGTGTAAATTGTCAGCGTGATATAAATACCTGTAATAAATAAATAAGTATTGAAGAGAAAATGTTGCCTGAAGAAACTTCACATTCAAAACTTCAGGGAGCTTCAGATACCTTCTCCCGAACTGTGCTTATTGGTTCAATCCACCTGCTGATACATCTGTACAGGACACAGTAGTGACTTGGGGCCTGCGGAAGTTGGACTGGCCATAGATGGTTTGAATTTTGTCCATTCTTTTTGCAAAGCACCACCTGGCTGTTATTTTTTATTTAAACACCCAATAAGCTTATTGGAACATTGTAGGCCAAAGAGTTACTGTACCCTATCAGATGGAGTCTCTGTTTGTCAGCACCACTATACTCATTCAGCTGTGGTTGCCATCGCTGCCTGAATACAAAAGCCTGAGGTAGAGGGTTTAGAGGGTTTGTTGGCACTAGAACCTTAGGTTGATATTGCTGCAATTGGGTTATTCAAAACTATACGGATGTTATCCCAATGAGGCATCTAGGTGATACATGGGCTGCTTCTTTACATCAAGGAACTCCCAAGGGAACCTCGGGATGCAAACGCAAATGTCAGAAGATTGGAATGCCACAACAAAAAAGTTAAAATCCAAACAAAACTTTATTTCAAATGTGTAATAAACTTCATATGGCTATCAAGTTTATTACACATTTGGAATAAAATCTTTTTTTCAGAATTTTAGATTTTCGGAGTAGCACTCCAATCTTCAGTCATCAGTTTGTTTCAGATACTTCCAACTTTTGTGAATACAATAGCCTGCATTGGCCATTCCTCCATCCACACTGTTTACCTAGAATGAGGGAATCAATCTCTTATTCTGTCACTCAGCCCACAGGCTGTAGAAGAGAAAATCAAGCTTTCTTTGTAAGCTTTACAACAGTATACAGCGGGAGACCAGAAATAGTCAGATTCTGAAGGTTTTTTGTTTTAGTACCATTCAGTACAATTGAGATAGGTGGCACCAGCAGAGGGAAGGACATTAAACGTCTTTATGGGGGTAGGGGGAGTTAAAAAAAGGGTTGTGCTTTTTTTTTTTTATTTTAGGGACCCCCTTACATGATAAATATCAAATTATGGGGATTCCCATCACATGTTAGACATTTTCTATAACTTACTGTTGCATCTTCATGACAGGAAATGAAAGAACATCTTGCCAATGGAAACAGAGAAGAAAACATAAACAGCTGAGCTGGAAGTTTAAACTCTTCCCCACTTTAAGTGGAGCCAGTTTGGGTGCACTGAGTAACTATGGATGCCCAGAGGGAGGCCCCTGATGAAGCTTTTTTTCTAGCAGATTTCAGTCAACATAGCTCAGAAAAAATAAAGGAATACAATGGAGAAAGCTTATATCCCAAGATATATGGTATGTGTACCAGCAAATCTGTGCAGACTCTGGGTATTGCAATCCTTTAAAGATAAGCAGAAAGAAAATGTGAGTCCCTTAATTATGTGTTTCTTTTTTCACAGAACATTCCATGAGCGTGAACTAAGGACATGGATCAACTAAAACTGGATTTTTTTTGTTTCCTTTGAAGAGAGATAATGGTCTAGGTGCTCAGCACTTTTCTCTGTGAACCTGTGTGCACACTGTAAAATAATTTTCATCAAAGAGCATATCATATGTTGACCTATGAAGCTTCCTTTGAATAAAGAATTAACACATATTTCTGCTGAACCACTAGAAAATACATTAATACCTAGAATATTGAACAATATACCATATAATTATAGCTTAAATCTAGTAAATTATTTAAAAAAAAAAAAGAAAAACAGCACCAGTGATGGTGCCTACAAAAAAAGTGCTGAAGGCTGCTCTGCAGTCCTCTGCCCCTCCCTAGATACCCCCACAGCTGTAATTTTCCAGTGCTGGCAGTGTTAATAGAGGTGGCTGCACTTGTTAAAGGCGAGGTGCAGTGTGGTGTGACAGCAGTAAACACTCAGAGCTCGGTTGCAGAAAACAGAACCTGTATTATTGTCAAATTTTAATAATTTACAACAAGCCAGGTGGGAAGGTGCCTGACTGGGAACACTCACAGAATGTAACAGCGGTGTGCAGTAGAGCAGGTCTCAGGTGTTCTGACAGAGCCAGGCAAGTCCTTACTCCATTTGGGAAGTCTCCAGGAAGGATGGCATGTCCCAATCCTTTCCCTTCTCATCTGGAACCTTTCCCTGACGCTAATCACTGTCCCTGTTAAACAGGTGACCTGTCCCTACACTATCCACACATTACCCACACACTTAAATAGGCTCTGCCTGACCCAAGACGGCTGCAAGAGTCACAATGGGTGGCAGCATCAAATCAGATAGCTTCCCCTGTGACCCAGTAAACCATAGAGGAACCAAGTTCCTCTTGACTTCCCTTCCAACTGCAATTCTGCTGCGGTCAAACCTCACTTACAGTGGAGAAAATAGACTGCAACTGTCTACATGCCCGATCTTTCTGTGCCCCTGCTCAATTCATAGAAGCTTTACTTCCCGAAAAAAAAAATCCCCTATCAATGGAGGAGGCAGACCTCCATTCATAGAATGCTTTTACAGCAACTGATAGATCAGCTTCTATGAATGGAGGAGGGGGTGGAAAGGGAGGGCATAGTCAGCACGTGACTGCCGAGCAGCGCTCTGAAAACATGTAGAAACTGCATTTTTTTCATAAAACACAGTGACAGGAGCACCTAGCATTAGGAAAAAAAGAGTTTTATATAAGATATTAAAAGGTTTTTAGGCAGCATAAGGGGAGGGGGAGGGCACATGACACAGGAGCAGAAAGCAGGGAGGGGAGGAGGACAGAGGGAGATAGAGGAGGACAGGAGAGCTGTGGAGGAGGCACGTACACTGACCACGATGTCAGGGCTTGGCAGCCATGATACACCATGGTCAGTTTACAGGGGGAGGGAAGAAACTGGCAGGATCAGCCAGGTATTTCAGGTGATACAGGGGGCCAAATTACACAGCACAAGCACTGTGCAGTATAATATGCTTTAAAGGAGCAGAAAATTTATTTTTTATGTTTTTTTTTTTGGGGGGGGGGGGTAACAAAATACTTTAAGCATTTTTAAGCAATACAGCAGCCACCTGCCCACAGAACACGTTTCATTCATCGTAAGCACCATTCCTGTTGGTATTTTTTAAATTTTCACTATACTTACACTTTAAGCCTTAAATGTTATAATACTGACTATGCCACTGTAATACAATTATAATGATAAGTCACTGTACACTTAGGCTCAGTTCACACTGACATTCTGAGGTTTGGGCACAGCACCATTGTATGCTCATTTAACATGCAGGATTAGGTGCAATCCCATTGACTTCCATTTGATCATGCATTTCCTGAAAGTGCATCAAAGTCCTGCATGCTGCATCTGCACGGTCTAAAATAGGTTAATGGGATCACACCTAAATCCACATGTAAATCGCGCATACAGTAGCACTGCAGGCAAACCTCAACACACTGATATGAGCTTTAGGTATTAGATGATTATATTCTAAAATTTGATACTGTGAAATGATCAGTCAACAATCAGTGGGCCTATGGGGCATCTGCTGTTTTGTAGACATGGTTGATTGAGCTCTGTCAAGCAAAAATTCTGATTAATGGAACAAAATTTTTCATACTGTTGACCAAAGATAAAGAAAAAAAAAATCTTTTGCTGTAATATGCTTTTTTATCACCTATGGCCAAAAACCTTCAGCCAACTTCCTCTTAACCCAACCTATCGTGAACTCCCCCCTAGCCTTTGACTGTGAGTAAAAAAAAAAAACAACCCTGTGATGAGATTATTTTTCTGTCACTCTGCCTACTCCTATTAACATGCTTCTTTCCATTGGCAGTACATGAACTGATTGTGTACTGCTTCTTCCTTTTACACTTGAGCCCTGCTTTACAGAGGCTGCAAGAGGCTAAAAACAACAAAGGGTCCTGCGAGCTACTATGAATAGTTAAATTAACTATATAAAGCTACAGGCACTAATAACCATCTCATATAGAAGTGCTATGCAAATATCAAAATACAATTGGGCTGCGCTTCAACCGAAAATGAAACATAAATTAATAATAAAAATAAAAGTGTAATTAAAGTTAGACCTTTGCATTAAGGAGTGTTTTTGATCAAAGAAGAAGACTGGTGACTAGGATATTTTTCACAGTTATTATAAACTACACTGTTGTGGACTATTTTTATATTTTTTATTTCTATTTTAATTTTCATTTTCATTTTAATTGATCACCGCATGTATTTATTTAGCACAAGTTAAGCACAACGTTTTTTATGATTTATATCAATTGGGATTGCAGTCGACCTTAATGCAAACCTTAACTTTATTTACGCTTTTATTTTATTATTAGTTTATGTTTCAGTTTTGGTTGAAGCGCAGCACAATTGTAGTTTGGCTGCAAGAGGCTGATACCAGCTCAGATTGGGTACACAGCTTGTGCAGAGTGGTCACAGCCCCTTACCTATATAAGAAATGTCAAAGCGCAGAGCGGGCACAGGGTGGGAGGCGGAGCGTTTTTAATTTTTTTTATTTTTCAGGCCTGGCAGGTGGCGTGATTGACGATTGATTTACATAAAGGGACATTATTTTTTTTATTTTTTAAAAGAGGATTTGTCAAAAACTGTCTCTTGGGTTTATTACTTTTGTAAACTTTTTTGGTGAATGGGTAGGGGTACAATGTATACAAGCCTTCAAAATGGGCACTTTTGATTTTTCCTGTTTGGTTCCCATAAACTTCAATGGGATTTTGGCTTTGGGTTAGAACATTCCCCTGTTTGGGTGTTCTGCTCCAAACTGAACAGGGGGATGTTCGGCCCAATCCTATTTGTGACCTGTTTTCACAATGTTTAGCAATTTTTAAGAAGTTGATAGCATTAGCTTTATTTTTTGTAAATATATGCTTTGCAATAGATTGTATACTATTTATTCCACCACTAAATAATAGTCTCTATTCTCTGCTAAAGAAAAAAAAAACTTTCTTTGAAAAATTGCCTAGTAGAAACTTTTTTTAAGTGGAGATTAATAATATTGGAATGCTGCAGCTATATATAAGACAATGAATATTGTAAAGGTAAACTAAATTATTACATATGCAATTTATGTGATGCTACCATATGGTATCGTTGATGGTATCCCTAAGTATCATAATTTTCTGTAAAACCACATTTATTTATTTATTTATTTTCCATTGGTACATTTTCTTCAGGGCCCTGCCCAGCTGTCCTGACAATCTCTTGCTTATTAGCCTAGAAAAAGGCCTTTACTGACTCCTAGGATTCGGCTCCCATTGGCTTCAATAGGGTTCACATTTGGCATCCAGACATTCATCAATTCTGAAAACGTACCCAAAGGCATTTAGTTCATTACTACTTATATCTACCAGTGGAAAGAAGACAATGTGTTCCCTGCTGCACTGACTTTGCAAGCGGTGTTATCAGTCCTGCCAAATTAATTTCTGTAGACTACAGAACGCACCCATGTTATGGAGGTGAGGAGGGCGCCGCCATACACAGACATCCCTGCTGCAGTTTGTTTTGGAGTGCTAAAAATAGATATATATACAGATACTCAGCTTTACCTAACACTTGGGGAATAGAGAGGCTTTGCATATCTGCCCAAACCTTTTGATCCAAACTTCGGATATTCTGTGTCTGCATTTCTGCAGGAATGCTTTCCTGAGAGCTGCTTGAGCCTCAATTAGTTGACCTATTAACCCTGTGTGCACCCTTTGATCTGTGCCATAACCAACTTAATGTTTGATACTATATTGAAAGCAAATCCTCTTTTTGATTTCACCATTGAAGTAGCTCAGAAAGAATCCCCTGAAGAAACCTTTCCAGTGAAACATGTCGGGATTGCTACTCCGCGATATCAGTATATTATCTACCTCTGAACTGAGTGTATACACAGCAAACAAATTGATTTTAACAATATATGTGCAATATATGTCTTTCTTTTTTCTTTTTGTGTTATTTTAAATGTAATAATACAATTTGTATTTTTATATATAAAAAATTTATTTTTGATTTTCTGGCACCTAAAAAATCCTCAACCCAATTTTCTACTCCTCCATAACTTATGGTTGGATGAGATTTCTTCCTATTTCTATATTTGGGATGTGGTGCCTTTGGGATTTATTTCCAGACCAAATCGCCTATTCTGTATATTATTAATATATTATTCTTCAACAATTGAATAGAAAATTGATTTCAGTATCCCCAATGTATTCGTCTTAAACTATGTATTTTATGTATATACTGTAGTTTTAAACGAATGCTATATTAATATCCCCAAAAAATTTGCAAAGGAGAAAATATACAGAGAAAGCCATTTTTTTTTTCATTAGCGGATTTAATGCTAACTTGGCACAAACAATATCCCTTCAGTCTAAGTTAACTACCTTGTTCCATGATTAATAAACCCCAGCATGAAATATCAGGTATAACAGCTGATCCTTCAGCAAAAGGGCACCACCAGGGGTACAATTTATTGGAACCAGAATTGGATACATATACAGAGCAACACAAAATGAAGAAGGGAATAATTGAGGTAATGAACACATTTACCACCATTACTGAGGTTCTAATCCTTTATTCCTTCTAAAGCTTATTCTGTAATTTTCATCTTTTATTTAAATTGAGTGCAGCCCAATATATTGTTTTACAAAAAAAAGTATTGATCGCATTGAGAATTTCCTATAAAAGGCACACACAGCTGTACCAAAGTTGTTTGCTGCTACCGACAGCGCATAATCTAAGGAGCTTGTACAAAAAAAAATTAAAGCCCTTATCATTAATTATAACACCTCCTGTGAAACATAAGGCCTGAATAATTATGGATGTGTGGTTCCAGAAAGTACAATTTATCCTAGAAATTCTCTGTGAATTCAGCCTTTGATTGTCCTTTCACTGTGTCTTACCTAAACTAAATTACCCCTTTGAATATCTATGTTTTGTTTCTTTTGTTTGTGGTAACATTATGTAGTTTCAGTGGTTTTAGCTTTAAATAAAGTAGGGAAGGAATGGACCCCCTTTTAGTTTTTTTTTATTGCTGTCTGTATTCCTTCTATCTTGTTGTCCTGATGACCACAGGATGGGGAAATCTAAAATGTCATAGTTGACCCCAGGACAGGAGGTGAGGGGAAATCTTGGAATGGGGGCATCTATTCCAGTGGCAACTGCTAAAGAGGAAAGCCTTCCTTACTTTGTAGGAAAATCTCTATAATGAGGCATAGACAGCAAATCATAAATTAAAAAAAAAAATGTACTAAGGAAGGAGCACCCGACCAAAGGATATAATTATATGTCCAAAAATCTTAAATCTATAAAAATTATTTATTGGGTTTACACTAAAAAACAGCCAATGCATTTCAGGGGGTCCAAGAAATCTCTCCCTACACCAGGGCTCCAGTTATTCTAGGAATTTTCAATAGACTCAAAAATAGGGGTTTTCTGTGTAAATCTATGTAGGGAAGCCACAGCCAATTGTTGGATCGGAAAGGTATTGGCCAGCAGTATCTGTGTGTGAAATCAAGGTTTATTGAGGAGGAGTTTTTTCTGACCCCTGAAATGCATTGGTGTAACGTTCATGCGTTTTTGTTAGTGGATGGATTTACAGCTGCAGAATTATTACACTCAGTAGCCTTGTAGAGAATCTGTTGAACAAACATATCCAACTCTCAGGACTTCATCACCGTGTACAGCCTGTTATATACCATATATATATTAATAGATGTTTAATGGAGGGATAGAATATATGAGGATATATAGATCAGAGACAGGCTATTGTATGGTGAGCACTAGAAGTAGTATTAGGAGAGTTGCTGGTGATGGTAAAGCAGATAGGTTCTGATGTCAAGTATAGTGCAGATGGTAAGAGGACACAGATGGAGTATACTTAGACAGAGTAACCTAGTGCAAGGATAGTTGAAGGTAGTCCCAAGAGCTAACAGTCTATGCAGATGATAGTGAACAGATAGATACAGATAGTCTTGGTAATTGCAGTAGATGACAGTAGGAGATTGGTTAGTAAGAATCCCCTGCGGGGTACTTATCACTTAGATAGGTTTAGGAGTAACAGTGTCCATTGGAGAGGGGTGATCCCATAGCGAGATACGGATCACCAGCGAGGTTTCCGGCTTCAGTTCAACAAGGGAGAATGTCAGCAGCTCCGACTTCACAGGAGTAGGTGCGATGAACATGCGGTTTGAACGAGCGATGAGTGAGAGCAAACCGGCGATTGAAATAGCCGCTCATAGCGGCGCTCGGCAATGATGTCATCCGGTCTTAAAGGTATATGCATCCCTTGTTACACAAGATTGGACGCAATTAGGAGAGGAGAAATATGGAGACAAGGGTACCAGAGGTACCAGAACATTACAATTGGCTGTTTTTTAGTCTAATCCAATAAATTAATTTGGACTCTTTTATCCTTTGGTCTGGCACCCCTTCCATTGGTGTATGTTTTTCTTTTTTTCTGGTAACCTCAAGGGTACCCGGAGCCTGATGTGAGCAGCCCAACCTAAGTCAACTCTATGAATAGTTTTGTCCTCTCACTACTTTGTATGAACTCACATCAAAGTCCCAGTGCCTCCTAGATGGGTTTAACCCTTCCCTGTTTTGGCCATTTTAACACTTTAATGAGGAAATGCCAGAGAGGTTGGTTTTGAGTAAGTTTAAAGGTAAGTGAATGTGTTGTGTCTAACAATCCCTAGTTTGTCAAATTGTTAACCTTTCAAAGCAAATGTAAAGTTTTTTTGAAAAAAAAAATATATGCTTTTTTTGCCATATATTCTTGTCACAAAACAAATTTAGTATGCATGCCAGCAAAAAAAACGATTGTACCTTTTATAGATATAATTTGAGTGGCAGTCGCATGACCACTATCCATTAAAATCCAAGACAATGAGCAGTGGATGAAGAGCAACAGGGGGTTTCTACTGATATTATTCTCTTAGCTGACAGCCCATGATTAAATTAGAATTTGAAATAAATCAGTTTATAATAATTGGCAAGGTAAGATGACATTGAAAATGCTTTCCAAGTCAGGAAAATTTTTATAAGTGTGCAAAGCAGATTGCATCTTTGGAAGAGACAGGGCTGGATGCAATGTAGGCATGTAGGAGTTTCCAGCCCCTTCCTCCATGGTGACACGAATCTCACACTGATAGAAGGGACTGCGTCATTGCACAGTTGACACATCGCTGGGATACATAGGCATCAGCACTGCCAAAAGGGTGACAACGCTATGGCAATTTGGAAAGGCAGTATACAGCCTAAACTAAGAAACAGGTAGGATCAATAGGTAAGTTTTCTTTTTTTTTTATACACTTTGGTTTTGCTAACTTCTCTGACAATCAAATTGTAGTTTAGTACATTAAGTGTAGGATGGCCATAGTTGCCCAATACCTTATTGTGTAAATGAGAAGGTTAAAGGTTAAAGCAGTTGTAAAGTCAGGTTTTTTTTTTTTATCTTAATGCATTCTATATAATAAGGTAAAAAAAACTTCTGTGTCTGGCAGCCTCCCCAGCACCCCCTAATACCTACCTGAGCCCATCTCTGTCCAGCGATGTCCACAAGTCCCTCGGCCATCCGGGACTCTTTCTCCTGATTGGCTGAAACACAGCTGTGACATCATTGGCTCCTGAGTCTGTCAATCAAAGTCAGTTAGCCAATCGGGAGAGAGAGGGGATGGGGCCAAACCACAGCTCCGTGTCTGAATGGACACACAGAGCTGTGACTTGGCTCGGGTGCCCCCACACACAGTTGCTTGCTGTGGGGGCACTTAACAGGAGGGAGGGGCTAGGAGCAGGAACAATGGACCAGAGAAGAGGAGGATCGGGGCTTCTCTGTGTAATACCCACTGCACAGAGCAGGTAAGTATACCATGATTGTTATTTTTATGTTTTTTTTAAATGAGACTTTACAATTACTTTTACTAGAATGGTTCTGTGGCTTTGTTTGTTACGCATTGGGGTTTATTTAGTAAAGGCAAATTGGCTAGTCACTTTGCAAAGAAATCTGCACATTGCAAGGCAATTTTCCACAGAGCTTAGTAAGTGTGGTGAAATTTTACTTTGCAAAAATTATCCAATATTGTGTAAGGAAATGAAAAACAGCATTTTCGCTTGCATACAATGGGATGTTGAAAGTCAGCAGAGCTTCATCTCATTCTCTAAACTCCAGATAAAATGCCCTTGTAAAGTGCAACTTCCCTAGCAAACAAGTGATAAAGGTGTGAATCCGCGCTAATGAAAATAAAAAGCAGCTAGCAAAAACACTTTAAAATATACATACACAATAAGAATAAAAATGCAGCGCTAGGGTCAAAAGACAAAATTAAACAATGCCCAAAATAAACAAATTGAAGAAATGTCTCTTGTTTTAAAGTTCATAGATTAATATGACAACTTCCGATATGTGCAATCCAGTGAAAATGTGGATGTCACGATGAAAAGGATAATAATCTCTCCACCACCGAAAATAAGTGAAATGCAAACTCACCAGAGCCAAATGCTGTCTAGATTATAGGACAGCAAGCGAGTGTTGTGCAGCCAGTCTCCAGATCTTTTGGGACATCAATGTAGTCAGTAGGGATGATCGAACTTTTGAAAAGTTCGGTTCGACCAGAACACCCGAATTTCCCGAAAGTTCGGTTCGGATTCCAGAACCCCATTGAAATCAATGGGACCCAAACTTCAGGAATAAAAAAACACAATTTTGAAGCCCTAAAACCTAATAAATGCCCCTAAAAAGTGCCTAGGGTTCTGGGTCATGCCCCAGGGACTATGAATCAGGCAAAAAAAAGTTCTTAAAAATTGTAATTTTTGATAAAGAGCCAATTATTGAAAAGATTATTGAAAAAAAAAAAAAGAGATTTCTTTGGATTTAGTGTCTGGAGGGTCTATAAAGTGTACCTGTGAAGTTTCAGCTCTATAGCATGTCCAGAACTATAATTATAGCATGCCAAACCTTCAAAAATGACTTTTTTGCTTAACCGCGCCTTTCTTTTGCTCCTAATCAATTGCACAGCCAATGTGTATGATGGGGACATAATGCAGTGCACTGGGAACAAGATAATATTTTTTTTTTGGAAAAAGGTGCTGTCTCTTTAAATGTGGATATAATTAACGGTATATTTTCACAATGGGCTATTAATACCATATGTTTTCAAGAAGTCAAAAGATGTATGTAGATGCACTTTATTTCATGTAAAATGGTGTTTGGTTCACTTTAACTTGAATTCTCACAAGAAACAGACATATATGCACGGATACATTGAGGGTTAGGGGTAGGGGCCACAATGTAGTGCACAGTGAACAAGATTAGAGATGTTTTGGATGAATACTGTTGTCTCTTGACTTTGAATAGAAGTAAAGGATGCTTAAAAATTGGGCCTTTGGTGGTGCCGACGATGCCTTGACACCATAACCCTATGAAAGTGCTGGTCATGAAGGCAATAATTGCCTTTGTAAAAAATATAATAAAATGATATGCATCTGTGAAACAGGTGTGCAAAAATTGTTGTTTGGGTGTTGGCGGAGCCATACCACTGTAAGCCCAAAGAGCTGGTGTTGAAGAAGGCGTAAAAATTATGAAGGTGTGCACCTGTGGAACAGGTGCGCAAACATGGTATTTTTGGTGTTGGCGGAGCCTCCCCACCGTAAGCCCAAAGAGCTGGTGTTGCAGAAGGCCAAAAAATTATGAAGGTGTGCACCTGTGGAACAGGTGCGCAAACATGGTATTTTTGGTGTTGGCGGAGCCTCCCCACCATAAGCCCAAAGAGCTGGTGTTGAAGAAGGCGTAACAATTATGAAGGTGTGCACCTGTGAAACAGGTGCGCAAAAATTGTTGTTTGGGTGTTGGCAGAGCCATACCACTGTAAGCCCAAAGAGCTGGTGTTGAAGAAGGCGTAAAAATTATGAAGGTGTGCACCTGTGGAACAGGTGCGCAAACATGGTATTTTTGGTGTTGGCGGAGCCTCCCCACCGTAAGCCCAAAGAGCTGGTGTTGCAGAAGGCCAAAAAATTATGAAGGTGTGCACCTGTGGAACAGGTGCGCAAACATGGTATTTTTGGTGTTGGCAGGGCCTCCCCACCATAAGCCCAAAGAGCTGGTGTTGAAGAAGGCCTAACAATTATGAAGGTGTGCACCTGTGGAACAGGTGCGCAAACATGGTATTTTTGGTGCTGGTGGAGCCTCCCCACCATAAGCCCAAAGAGCTGGTGTTGCAGAAGGCCAAAAAATTATGAAGGTGTGCACCTGTGGAACAGGTGCGCAAACATGGTATTTTTTGTTTGGCGGAGCCTCCCCACCGTAAGCCCAAAGAGCTGGTGTTGAAGAAGGCGTAAAAATTATGAAGGTGTGCACCTGTGGAACAGGTGCGCAAACATGGTATTTTTGGTGTTGGCGGAGCCTCCCCACCGTATGCCCAAAGAGCTGGTTTTGCAGAAGGCCAAAAAATTATGAAGGTGTGCACCTGTGGAACAGGTGCGCAAACATGGTATTTTTGGTATAACTAAAATGAGGTTTTGTGAACATAAACAGAATGAGAGGAGGGTTGGAGGGCGGCACCATGGTCCAGGCTTAAACTGAGGCTCAGCTGCCAAATCGCAATGATAGACTAGTCTACAAGGTCTGCATCAGGTGCATCAAAGCTTGATATCCATGAATGATTCATTTTAATGAATGTCAAACGGTCTACTGAGTCGGTGGAGAGTGTCATTCAATGGTCTGTGACGAATCCTCCTGCTGTGCAGAATGCCTGTTCCGATAGGACACTGGAAGCAGGGCAGGCCAACAACTCCATGGCATACTGGGCCAGTTCTGGCCAGTGGTCTAATCTTAAGACCCAGTATGCCAGTGGATCGGATTCGTCACATGAAAAGCCCTCTGTGTCACTTTGAGGCCTGGGCGGTGAGGACTAAAAAAAGACCGAAAGGCATCCGTCAACCACACGCCTTCTCCAACGCTCCCCTCGTGACCCGCAGTAGAGTCCATGTTAGGTTGTCCCCGCCCCTGCACCCTACGGGAGTCGGGAAACGTGTTCACCAGAATCCTCTTGAGACTGTCCTCAAGGGATTTGATCCTGTGGACTCTCTGGGTGGATGGGAAAAGCTCGAGACTTTTGACTTAAGTAGGGTGGCCAACCAATAGTGGTCAGTCCCTTTAATGGCCTTGATTCTGGGGTCCTTTCGCAGGCTCTGAAGCATGATGTTTGCCATGCGTCGCAAATTTACAAAGGCCTCAGAAGCTGACTCCTCGTGGTCACTCAAAACGACATGATCTTGAATGTGCTCCTGCTCCTCCCAGCCACGTACTACTCCAAAGTGTCCCGAGGGAGTCAAACTAGGCCTTGCAGATTGCCGCATGTCTTCCTCCTCCTCTGCAAAAGTTCCCAAAGAATCGTCCTCCTCCTCCTCTTCCACCCCTGGATCCTGCTCGGGCCTCTGGGAGCTAGGCATAATGGGGTCAGGATTCTAAGGATAAAGGGGACCTTGAGAGGCAAGGAAGTCCTCCTCTTCCTCCTGCTGCTCTGCCTCCAGTGCCCTGTCCATAATACCATGCAGAGTGTGCTCCAACAAAAACAGTACCGGTAGGGTGTCACTGATGCATGTGCTGTCCCGGCTGACCATCCTTGTGGCCTCCTCAAATGGTGAGAGGACAGCGCATGCATCCTTAATCAAAAGTCACTGCCGTGGTGAAAAAAAGCCCAGGAGTGCTGAGCCAGTGCTGGTGCCGTACTTGCAGAGATATTCATTGAGGGCCCTCTGCTGCGTGTACAGGCGCTGCAGCATAGCCAAGGTGGAGTTCCAGCGGGTGGGCATGTCACAGACAAGGCGGTGTACTGGCAGGTGAAACTCGCGCTGCACTTCGGCCAAACGTGTAGTGGCACTGTACGACCGCCTGAAGTGACTGCACACCCTTCTTGCCATCCTTAGCACATCCTGCATTCCCGGGTACGAGTTCAAAAACCGCTGTACCACGAGATTCAGGACATGCGCCAGGCATAGCACATGGGTCAACTTTCCCTGCCGAAGGGCGGCCAGGAGGTTTAACCCATTATCGGTAACCACCATTCCTGGCTGCAGCTGGCGTGGTGTCAACCACCTCTGGGCCTGTGCCTGCAGAGCCCCAAGAATCTCAGGGGAAGTGTGCTGCCTGTCCCCTAGACACAAAAGCTGAAGCACTGCGTGACACCTTTTGGCCTGAGACATAGAATAGCCCTTTGAACGCTTACGTGGTACCTCATCATATTCAAAGGACCATGCTGCAGAGGAGGGCATGGAGGAGGATGAGGGGGAGGAGCAGGAGGGGGTAGAAGTGATCGATCTACCCGGATCAGCGACACCCCCAGCTGTTTGCAGACGTGGGTGCAATACTGGCTGCAGCACCGAGCTCTGGCTACAATCCCTTCCACTGGCAAGCAGTGTCACCCAATGAGCAGTGTCAGAAATGTACTGTCCCTGCCCATTTTTGCTTGACCAAGTGTCAGCTATCGGGTGTATCTTACGGCTGACTGACTTGGCCAGGGACGACACTACATTGCCTTCCACATGTTTGTATAGGGATGGCAGGGCCTTACGGGCAAAGTAATGCCAACTTGGCACCTGTCACTATGGAACTGCACATTTTGCAAAGTCGCGGAAGGGAGCAGACTCTACCAGGTTAAACGGTAAGAGTTGCAGAGCCAGTAGTAGCCAAACTACTGTTTAGACGCTGGGCATGTGGGTGGCGGGGAGTATACTTTTTTTTTTCGTTCCAGCATTTGTGGAATCGAAATTTGCCATCTAAATGTTACAGCTGGTGGTGTGCTGGAGGTAGATGCGACACTGCGTGCTATATCATCATCCCTGTCAGTGGAGGCTGCCAACAGGTGACGAGTGACTATAGCAGGGACAGACTGATGTGCAGGTGGAGCACGAGGAGGAGCGCGAGGAGGACTAGGAGGCCGACTGACCGATCTTTGGCCCTTTTGCGGGTTCTTCAAATGCTCCTGCCAACGGGCCAAGTGGTGGGTTGCCAAATGCCTGGTTAGGCAGCTTGTACCCAAGTGGTTGACATTTTTGCCACGTTTTATTCCCTTATGACAAATCTTGCAGATCCCAACTGTTCGATCTGCACGAGATGTCTCAAAAAAGGCCCAGCAAGAAGAGGTTTGTATAGTGGCCCGGGAGACAACAGGTGCAGCCTTAGATGGAGAGGGCTGTCTGCTCTCCCCTCTTGCTTGCTCTGCCTCCTCCTCAACCTCAGACCCAACATCAGACTCCATAAAGGACTGAGCATCAGGCTGGAGTAGATGGCCGACACTGTGGTCAAACAGCTCAGCTGACTCCTCTGCCATGTCTGAAGTTGGGTCTAATGGAGGACTTGAGGTGGACATGGACTCATCTTTATTTGCTCTGCCAACTGCAGAAGACTGACCACTTTTCTCTGCCTGGACCACTTTTCTCTGCCTGGGTCACTGTAGTTGCTGATAATGACGATAATGAGGGTTGGGTAATATAGTCCACCACCTCCTGTACGTACTGTGGACGTATAGCTTGGCCACTGCGGGAGAACAATCGCAATGGTGGCCTGGCTGAGGACTGACCACCACGTCCACTCTTGCCTCTAGACACCCTAGAAGCTGTGCCCCTTTCTGCAGCAGGGCCACGTATGTCTTTTCTTGGTCTACCTGACATAGTTGTCACTGAGGCTTTGGCAATTCTGCGTGGTGAAATTCACCTGCAAAACGCACACTGCTATGCGCCCCAAAGTTGTTGCTAAATACAGCAGATGTGTGTGACGCAGAGTAGCAAAGCCTTTTGCACAGTGGACTTAACGCTTACAAGAACAGGCGTTAAGTTGTCACTGAGGCTTTGGCAACTCTGCGCGGTGAAATTCATCTGCAAAATGCACACTGCTATGCGACCCAAAGTCGTCGCTAAATACAGCAGATGTGTGTATCGCTGCAATGTATTTTGCTGACTAGCAAGCACGTATACCTGCTGTAGATATATCAGCAGTGTGACATGCTCAAGAGACGGAACACGTTTAACTATCCCTACAAAAACTAGATTGTTGAATCTAACTATAGTGGTATATAGTACCCTAACTACACTGCATATCCCTTTCCTCACACTAAAAGAACAGCTCCATACAGCAGAAGACAATTTCTAACTGACACTGTCCCTTTAATTTACAAATAAATAACAGCACAATCGCTGTATTTCTAACTACACTGACTGTCTGTAAGCTGAATGCTCTTCTGCTGATATGGAGCTTTACAAGCACTCGGCTATGCAGCAAACGATGTGTAACTAAGCAGGAGTAACACAAATGCTTCCACTCTCTTCCACAGCCTCTGTATTACAGTGCTAGAAGTTAGGCGGGGCTATGTTATATACTGGGGGGCGTATTCACTCCTGATTGGCCTCTGGTCCCCGTAGTCAGTCACTCCAATCATGTTCCTAGCAGACTCCTGCCCCCTCATTGGCTTTTGCTGACGTTTCTGGGCCAATCATGGGCTTTTAAAGCCCACTTCCTGTCCCTTTGCATTTTGGACGGTTCTGGTGACCGAATACCGAACTTTTACAGCAAAAAGTTCGGAATTCCTCCGAATTTTGAACACCCAATGTTCGGGTCGAACCGATGGTCGACCCAAACCATTCGATCATCCCTAGTAGTCAGCAACTTCCAGCTTCATAGAAAGCCTCCAATGTGTAGAATGACTCAGCACATCATGGAAGGGTTGAATTATATATAAAAAATGGGAAAGGCTCATGGTGTAGTATGAAATAAAAATCAATTTAATAAAAATATGCAATAAAATATTCAGTAACACTGGTGCAAAAACAGTGTATAAGGAATATAAAATGAAAACAATGTTTAAAAATAACTCACATATAAAGCCACCACTTTGCAAACACTCGCTTGCTCTCCTATAATCTATAGACAGCATTTGGCTCTGGTGAGTTTGCATTTCACTTATTTTCGGTGTTGGAGAGATTATTATCCTTTTCCCTAGCAAACAGTTTCATTTTAGTAATTAAATGCCTGCGTTACCCCCACTTTGTCATATTCAAAACTTTGTATCAAATTTTGTATTTAAAATAGCATATGTCTATTCTTACTTTTGTTGAGCAGAATAAACATAGTAAAAACGACTGTTCTCCCCAAGCTCATATACATATTTCAAATGGTCCCAATCACCCTCCCCCAGGCCTATTTCCGAAAGTTAAGAGCATTGATATTAAAAAATATATGGGCACACAAACATCCTAGAATTGCCTATGCAGTATGAACAAAAGGGAAAAGGTCTGGGGGTAGCGGCGCCTGATTTTAAAAATATTATCAGGCAATTTCTATAGCACGAATAACAGACTGGATACATAATAAGGAAGGCAAGAGTTGGGTGGGAATTGAGTGTGCACAAGGTAGGGCAGACCTGGGAAAGATGGACTGGGCTCCACGGGTATACCAGGATCTGGCTAATAACACATGCACATTGACTAGGAACATGTTAAGGATATGGGATAGTTTATGTAGAAAGGCTCACTTGGATTATAATGCACTTTTGATTTCATTAATCAACACAAATTATTTTAAACCAGGGAAAGAAGATTATTTATATTTTTTTAGATGGCAAAAAGTGAAGTGATACAATTACAAGATGTAATGGTAGGAAATAGGATGTGCACTTTTTCAGAAATAACACAAAAATGGGGGAATATGCCACTTGATAAATGGAGATATACACAATTGCAGCAATTTGTGCACTCCCTACCGCAGCCTCTGTGAGGAAAGAATAATATGAGACCATAGGAGAAACTGTTTAGCTCTCCCACATGCATTAAACATAGCATATCAAAAATATATAGGATTTTACTTAGGGAATTAGAACCCGTATACCTGCCATATTTAGGGAATTAGGAACAGGAACTAGGGTCCCTCCAAGATGAAGAAAAGGGGAAGAAAGTCTTAAGATTAGCCTGTTATTCATTGGTTGATTTAAGGACAACAAAGATGTGCTATTGTAATGTTCTGGTACCTCTGGTACCCTTGTCTCCATATTTCTCCTCTCCTAATTGCGTCCCATCTTGTGTAACAAGGGACGCATATACCTTTAAGACCGGATGACATCATTGCCGAGCGCCGCTATGAGCAGCTATTTCAATCGCCGGTTTGCTCTCACTCATCGCTCGTTCAACCGCCATGGTTGGAGCGTCCCGCTGTCTGAAGTCAGCATACCAGTTCGACACGTTCCTGTATCTCGCTACCTGAACCTGTTTTTGGATCCTGTGTCTCGCCACCCGATCACCCCTGGCATGCTGTTTTCACCTTCACCGCATGTTCACCGCACCCACTCCTGTGAAGTCGGAGCTGCTGACATTCTCCCTTGCTGAACTGATGCCGGAAACCTCGCTGGTGATCCGTATCTCGCTACGGGATCACCCCTCTCCAATGGACACTGTTACTCCTAAACCTATCTAAGTGATAAGTACCCCGCAGGGGATTCTTACTAACCAATCTCCTACTGTCATCTACTGCAATTACCAAGACTATCTGTATCTATCTGTTCACTATCATCTGCATAGACTGTTAGCTCTTGGGACTACCTTCAACTATCCTTGCACTAGGTTACTCTGTCTAAGTATACTCCATCTGTGTCCTCTTACCATCTGCACTATACTTGACATCAGAACCTATCTGCTTTACCATCACCAGCAACTCTCCTAATACTACTTCTAGTGCTCACCATACAATAGCCTGTCTCTCATCTATATATCCTCATATAGTCTATCCCTCCATTAAACATCTATTAATATATATATGGTATATAACAGGCTGTACACCGTGATGAAGTCCTGAGAGTTGGATATGTTTGTTCAACAGATTCTCTACAAGGCTACTGAGTGTAATAATTCTGCAGCTGTAAATCCATCCACTAACAAAAACGCATGAACGTTACAGATTGAACGAGCCTTTAAAAAAAATATGGATTCAGCAGAATTATCCACTCATGTACTACAATTAAAACAGCAAGTAGATGCATTGATCCTTGCGCTTACAGAGGTACAAAATGAAAATCAGACCTTGAGACAGCAGCTTGGCCGTCTCACACAGCCTCCTGCTGCTCAGCCCCGTGAGCCTAAGATAAACCCTCCTATAGTGTTTTCTGGTGATCGGAGCAAATTCCGTGAATTTAAAAACGCATGTCGATTGTTTTTTTTGTTAAAACCTCTAACCTACACCACTGACCAAATTAAGGTTTGTACCATCATCTCCTATTTAACGGGTGAACCCCATCTTTGAAAAGGATGATCCACTCCTTAATTTTTATCCCTTATTTCTAGCACAACTTGCTAGTTTATATGAAGACCCCAACAAGCAGAGTACCGCTGACACCCAATTACGGGCCTTAAAACAAGGAAGGAGACCTGTTGAAGATTTTGTGGCGAATTTTAAAAGATGGTCCCCTGATTCAGGGTGGAACGACACATCTTTGTGAACGCAGTTTAGACTCGGCCTATCTGAGGCCGTTAAAGACGAGCTCGCCCGAGCGGATTTACCTGACACTCTAGAGGGACTGATACAGACCAGTATCAATATTGACAGACGACTACGAGAAAGAAAGGCTGAGAAGATGGGCTCACCATTTTCCAGTCCTTCTCGGATGTTGCCTGCTGACCCTACTCCTATGGAAGTAGGAATGATACGTCCACCTCTGACCCTTTCTGAACGTGCCAGGAGGAAAACCGAACATCTTTGCATGTACTGCGCATCCCCGAATCATTTGGTAAACAGCTGTCCTCTTGTCCGCAGAAAAGAGGGTGAGTGTTCAAATGTCTTGCTAGGGGGACTCACAACTTCCTTTTCTAATCCGTATCTTTTTGTTCAATTAACATTGCAGTGGGACCAAACTAGGATCACCACCAAGGCTATGATTGACACCGGATCTTGTGGAAACTACATTCACATTTGTTTTGTCTCCCTTAATAAAATACCTATTGTTTCAAAACCCAAACCTGTCTCCTTTAGTTTTATTAACGGTACCCCTTTATCCTCTGGTCCTATCACCAGTCAGACACAGCACTTCTTGTAACTGCTGACGAGTCTCATGTGGAGACCACCACCTTTGATGTATTAACTTCACCACATTTTCCAATCATTTTGGGACTTCCCTGGTTACACATACATCAACCAATCATCGATTGGAAAACAAGAACGTTAGCCTTCTCTTCTCACTATTGTGAGACGACGTGTAACCTCCCCACACATGATAGGATCCTGTCTGTACTGCCGGATGACATTATTCCTAAGTGTTATCAGGAATTATCGGAGGTTTTCCTTGAGAAAAACGCTCAAATGCTACCTCCCCATAGGGACTATGATAGTTGTATCGATCTACTCCCTAATAGCAAGTTGCCTTTCGGACATGTTTATCCTCTCTCACAGGATGAACTCTCTCATCTTAAGGAGTATCTGGATGAGAACTTGGCAAAAGGATTTATCCATAGTTACATAGTTACATAGTTACATAGTAGGTGAGGTTGAATAAAGACAATAGTCCATCCAGTTCAACCTGTGTAGGTGTGTGTGACTGTAATCATCTAACATAGCCCTTTATGTCCTGATCCTTGAGATGTAAGTCTAAGAGTCTTTTGAAAGTCACCATACTACCCGCAGAAACCACCTCTTGTGGTAGACAATTCCACAATCTTGTAGCCCTAACAGTAAAGAACCCCCCACGTTGCCTGAGGTTAAAACGCTTCTCCTCTAATCGCATTGTATGTCCTCGAGTCCTCATGCAATTCCTTCGAATGAACAGCTTTTTTTCTAAGCTGAGATCCCCATTAAGATATTTATAAATTGCTATCATGTCCCCTCTCAGACGTCTCTTCTCCAGGGAAAATAAATCGAGCGATTGCAGCCGCTCTTCATAGGTAAGGTCCTCCAATCCCCTAATTAGTTTAGTTGCCCTTCTCTGGACTCTCTCCAGCTCCAACACATCCCTCCTGAGGACTGGCGACCAGAACTGGACAGAATACTCCAGATGTGGTCGGACCAGAGTTTTATAAAGTGGAAGGATTATAGTCTTATCTCTGGAATACATCCCTTTCTTTATGCATGCTAATATTCTGTTGGCTTTGGAAGCTGCCGCTTGGCATTGCATGCTGTTGCCTAATCTATCATCAACCAAGACTCCCAGATCTTTCTCCATTTTTGAGTCCCCCAAGGGTTCCCCTCCTAACATGTATTGTGTTTTTATGTTTTTGGTCCCCAAGTGCAAAACCTTACACTTCTCCACATTAAACCTCATTTGCCATGTCGTTGCCCACTCCGTAATTTTGTCCAGGTCATTCTGTAGGATATCTGCTTCATGCTGTGCAGTTATTGCCCTGGCCAATTTTGTGTCATCTGCAAAAATTGATAACGAACTACTGATCCCGTCCTCAATGCTGTTTATGAATAAATTGAACAAGGTTGGTCCCAGGACTGAGCCCTGGGGCACCCCGCTTACTACCTCAGCCCAGTCTGAGTATGCGCTGTTTATTACCACCCTTTGGACACGGCCTTTTAGCCAGTTCCGTATCCAAGAGCAAACCCTGCTGTCGATACCTGCAGACCTTATTTTATAAATTAAGCGCTTGTGGGAAACTGTATCAAACGCCTTAGCGAAATCCAAGTACACCACATCCACTGGTCTCCCCCTATCTAGCTCACAGCTCACTTCCTCGTAGAATGCTAAGAGATTGGTTTGACAAGAACGCCCATTTGTAAACCCGTGTTGGTTACTACTGATGATGTTGTTGTCTTTAGCATACTCTACGATATAGTCCCTTATCATCCCCTCCAGAAGTTTACATACTATTGATGTCAAACTGACAGGCCTATAATTTCCCGGGATATGTCTCTGGCCCTTTTTGAATATTGGAATCACGTTAGCCTTCCTCCAATCCCCTGGTACATCTCCTGTCCTAATACTGTCAGCAAAGATTAGGAACAGTGGTCTAGATATAACCATACTGAGTTCCTTGAGCACTCTCGGATGTACGCCATCCGGGCCTGGTGATTTGTTTGTGTTAAGTTTATCCAGTCTTTCCCTGATTTCCCCCTCTGTTAGCCATAGTGGCAAGTCCTGTGTATTACTACTAACCATACAGTCATGGTCAGTGTACCCCTCCTTTTCCTGCGTAAAGACTGACGAGAAAAAAGCATTCAGCACGGTTGCTTTTTCAGTGTCCTCTGTAACCATCCTCCCATCATCGTTAATTATGTGTGCAATATGCTCTGCCCTAGTTTTTTTGCTGTTGATATATTTAAAGAATTTCTTTGGGTTTTTTTTTACTATCCTCCGCTATTTGTCTCTCAAAGTTGATTTTAGCCATCTTGATTTCGTGTTTACACTTCTTATTTTCCTCCTTGTATTGCTGGAAGGCCGATACTGTGCCCTCTGATTTATATTTCTTGAAGGCCAATTTTTTTCCCCTAATAAGTTTTTTAACGCTACGGTTTAGCCAGCCAGGTTTGGCTTTGTCTCTTCTAAATTTATTCCCCATAGGAATGCACTGCAAGATGCCTTTGCTTAATATGTTCCTAAAGCATTCCCATTTTTCCTCAGTGGTCAGGGATCCCAGGGTTTGGTCCCAGTTTACCCTTTCCATCATTGAGTACAATTTTGGAAAGTCTGCCCTTCTGAAGTTTAGGGTTCTTATGTTCCCCACTTGCCTTTTTATATTGTTATTTATACTAAATGTGATCATCCTGTGATCGCTAGAGCCCAGATTGTCCTGGACTCCTACCTCCGAGATTATGTCTGGGTCATTAGTGATCAATAGATCCAGGATTGCATTCTCTCTAGTAGGGGAATCCACCAACTGTGACATGTAGTTATCCTGTAAGGTTTCCGTGAATAGACGGGCCTTATGCGAGTGTGCAGTCCCCTCTTCCCAGTCAATGTCGGGATAATTGAAGTCCCCCAATATGATGACTGATCCCAGTTTTGCCGCTTTACCTATTAGTGCTAAAAATTCCAGCTCTACCTCCTCCCCTTGGTTAGGTGGCCTATAGCAAACCCCCACAACTACTTTTCCCTTATCTTCTTCCCTATCGAGTTCAACCCACACAGATTCTAAATCCATGTTCATCCCATCCGTAATGTCACTCCTTTCTAGCACCTATATATTGTTCTTGACATAGAGACATACCCCTCCCCCTCTTTTTCCTACCCTGTCCTTCCGGTACACAGAATAGCCTTGGATATTTGCCAGCCAGTCATGTGAGGGGTCGAACCAAGTTTCTGTTATTCCCACAAGGTCTATGTCCTCCTCATGTACTAACATTTCCAACTCATCCATCTTATTAGCTAGGCTCCTGGCATTAGCATATACCCCTCTTAGTTTTACGGAAGTTAAACGTGATTGGCGGTTATGTTTATTTTTGTTTGGTCTGCTGTTTTCCCGCACAGACCCGCCAATTGATGTTGTTGACCTAATGTCGCTGCTGACCCTACAACTGCCTTCAGTCCTCTGCTCCCTCCTGACTGATTCTATTTCTGAGCCCTCCCCCCCGTCTCCTAGTTTAAAAGCCCCTCCAACTCGGTGGCCATCTTTCTCCCCAAAAGAGCTGTACCGTCCCCATTAAGGTGCAGCCCATCCGACCTTCTACTTCCTCCACTGCTGCTGGGCTCTTCTTCGTCCGCAATAAGGACTCTAGCCTTAGGCCTATCATTGATTTCAGACAATTAAATGCCATCACAATAAAGGATCGTTACACTTTACCCCTTATTCCTGAACTTATCGAACAGGTGCGTGGGGCTTCTTTCTTTTCAAAATTGGACCTAAAAGGGGCATACAATTTAATTCGAATCCATAAAGGGGATGAATGGAAGACGGCATTCAGAACCAGATACGGACTTTTTGAGTACCTTGTAATGCCATTTGGGCTATGTAATGCTCCCGCAGCCTTCCAACGTTTTATAAATGAGATATTCCGAGACTTGCTTGATGTTTGTGTGGTAGTATATTTGGACGATATACTTATCTATTCTCATTCCTTACCTGAGCACAAAAAACATGTGAGACTTGGGTTGTCAAGACTACTTGCACATAACTTATATGTTAAGTCAAAGAAATGTTTGTTTCATAAAGAGGAAGTACTATTCCTAGGGTATATTATATCTAAAAGTGGAATCAAAATAGACATGAGCAAAATATCCTGCATTCTGGATTGGCCTGTGCCAACCACTCGCAAAGCATTACAAAGGTTCCTAGGATTCTCTAATTACTATAGGAAATTCATTAAGAACTTCTCTGCGATTGTGAAACCTCTCACACAACTTACAAGCACGAAGAAACCATTTAATTGGTCAAAAGAAGCAAATGGAGCATTCTCTCTGCTGAAATCAAGCTTTACTACTGCCCCCATACTATGCCATCCAGACCCATCCCTTCAATACATCTTGGAGGTAGATGCGTCTAATATGGCAGTAGGAGCAGTTCTCTCACAACGACCAACAAACACCTCACCTCTTCACCCAGTTGCTTTCTTTTCAAAGTCATTAAGTAGCCCCGAGGTGAACTACCCAGTAGGCGAGAAGGAGTTATTAGCCATAAAACTGGCGTTAGAGAATTGGCGACATCTACTTGAGGGCACTCAATTGCCAATTCTGATATATACTGATCACAAAAACCTTCAATACCTTCAGACTAATAGAATTTTTTCCCACCGGCAGGTACGGTGGTCGTTATTCTTTCTGAGATTTAATTTTTTAGTGACTTACACGCCCGCAGACAAAAATAAAAAAGCGGATGCACTCTCACGACTAGCCGAGAAAGATTGTACTGAGGTTCCCTCAGTTCCTATAATACCACTTGAACGTATTATCGGAGTCATTCGCTCCCCGAAGGAGGAGATTTTGCACAGCATAGGATTGGATTCACCTCCACCACAACTAACTACTGACGCAGAAGGCTTCCTCTACTACAACGATAAATTATACATACCCCCTACTATGCGAACCAAGATCTTAGAATTGTCGCATGATGTACCTATGGCAGGACATATGGGTATGACTAAAACTATTAATCTACTCACTAGGCAATTTTGGTGGCCAGACATGAAGACAACCGTAAAAAAGTTTGTTTCATCTTGTGATATCTGTGCAAGGTCTAAAATTGACAACACGAAACCATCGGGGTTACTTTGTAGTTTACCAATACCCCAGGTTCCGTGGGAAGTGGTATCCTTAGACTTCATAGTGGAACTACCACCTTCCAAAGGATTCAACACCATCTTGGTGTCAGTGGACCATCTGACCAAGATGGCACATTTCACTCCTATCCGAAAACTACCTTCATCCAAACAAACAGCGGAATTACTTGTGAAACATGTCTTTAAGTTACATGGTATTCCAAAAACACTGCTGTCTGACCATGGTTCACAATTCATCTCAAAGTTTTGGCTAGCTCTATGTCAGATACTGCGAATAGAGCGTAACCTTACTTCTCCCTACCACCCTCAGACCAACGGACAGACAGAGAGAGTTAACCAGTGCATTGAACAGTACCTGCGTTGCTATACTTCGTATCTACAGGACGATTGGGCAGATCTCCTCCCGCTGGCGGAATTCGCCTATAACAATGCTACTCATAGCACTACTAAGCAAAGTCTGTTTTACCTGAATTATGGGTTTCATCCCACACTCCTTCCTCCACGTATCTTGCCATCAAGTAATCCAGTGGCATCTGATTATCTTGCCCAGATAAAGGATTCTCTGGGATTACTCAACAATACCATATCCCATGCTCATAGCCAACAAAAAAAGTACTACGACCTCCGTAGGAAACCCTCTCCCCAATATGCCATTGGGGATCTTGTTTGGCTTTCTACAAAAAATCTGAGACTAAAAATCCCTAGTAAAAAACTTGGACCTCTATTTCTGGGACTTTTTCCAATAGAAAAGCTTATTGGAAAAGCTGCAGTACAACTCACATTGCCAGTAGACCTCAAGATACATCCTGTCTTCCATGTGTCTCTACTGAAGCCCCATGTTCCTAACCAAGGAATAAGGCCTACTATCTCACCTCCACCTCCTGTACAAGTGGAAGGTGGAGAAGAATTTGAGATAAAAGAAATTTTGGATTCCCGTTTCAATAGAAGAAGACTCCAGTATCTTGTACGATGGAAGAACTATGGGCCCAAAGATGACACCTGGCTGGATACCTCCGATATACATGCCCCTAGACTGATTCGCAATTTCCACTCGAAATATCCGGAAAAAACAGTTCTAGAGGCATTCCGGAGCCGGCCTTAAGGGGGGGGTACTGTAATGTTCTGGTACCTCTGGTACCCTTGTCTCCATATTTCTCCTCTCCTAATTGCGTCCCATCTTGTGTAACAAGGGACGCATATACCTTTAAGACCGGATGACATCATTGCCGAGCGCCGCTATGAGCGGCTATTTCAATCGCCGGTTTGCTCTCACTCATCGCTCGTTCAACCGCCATGGTTGGAGCGTCCCGCTGTCTGAAGTCAGCATACCAGTTCGACACGTTCCTGTATCTCGCTTCCTGAACCTGTTTTCGGATCCTGTGTCTCGCCACCCGATCACCCCTGGCATGCTGTTTTCACCTTCACCGCATGTTCACCGCACCCACTCCTGTGAAGTCGGAGCTGCTGACATTCTCCCTTGCTGAACTGAAGCCGGAAACCTCGCTGGTGATCCGCATCTCGCTACGGGATCACCCCTCTCCAATGGACACTGTTACTCCTAAACCTATCTAAGTGATAAGTACCCCGCAGGGGATTCTTACTAACCAATCTCCTACTGTCATCTACTGCAATTACCAAGACTATCTGTATCTATCTGTTCACTATCATCTGCATAGACTGTTAGCTCTTGGGACTACCTTCAACTATCCTTGCACTAGGTTACTCTGTCTAAGTATACTCCATCTGTGTCCTCTTACCATCTGCACTATACTTGACATCAGAACCTATCTGCTTTACCATCACCTGCAACTCTCCTAATACTACTTCAAGTGCTCACCATACAATAGCCTGTCTCTCATCTATATATCCTCATATATTCTATCCCTCCATTAAACATCTATTAATATATATATGGTATATAACAGGCTGTACACGGTGATGAAGTCCTGAGAGTTGGATATGTTTGTTCAACAGATTCTCTACAAGGCTACTGAGTGTAATAATTCTGCAGCTGTAAATCCATCCACTAACAAAAACGCATGAACGTTACAGCTATAAGCTATTTGCTAGGTGGTACCTAACCTGGCAGAAGGCCCAGAGGTTCGATGCAGAGATATCCCAAACTTGTTGGAGGGAATGTAAAGCCCCAGGAACATTTGCACATTTGTGGTGGGAGTGCACAAAGAGAAAAGTTTTTGGGAAGGTATCACCAGGACAATCCACCAGATTGCAGGAGACTATATTCAGGTGGAACCTTGGACCTGTTTGTTTTACAGTATGGAGAAAAGGGTGATGGTATATAAAAAAACCCTAGTGCCTCACCTATTGAATGCAGCAAAAAGCCTGATACCGGCATTCTGGTGAGTGCCAGAAGCCCCGAGTATGAAGGATTGGGCCGTAAGCGTGGATTGGCTGAGATCCATGGAAGAAATTATATCTGCAGCAGAGGAGTCCTGTGGTAAATCTAAGGACATATGGGGGGACTGGATGAAGTTTAAAAAAACTGAGGATTATAAAAAGATGATAGGTGTCTGAAGCGTATAGGTGATACAGCCTAGGAGTAACATTTACTTGGACCTCAGAGGTCTGGGCTAAAGCAAGGAGATATAAAGTACAAGAGAGAGGGCTTTTCGGAGATGGAAGGAGGATAATTGAAAATTAAATAGGAGGAGATTTGGTTAGTATATATTTTAAAAACATTTTTTTTCTCTTCCTAGGGTGGGGGGTTCATTAAAATTGTAATGCTTATAAATAATGTTTTTATACATGTTTGTTGATTTTTGTAACATTTTGAAATTGTATATGTTTATTGAAAAATGAATAGAAATATGTATATAAAAAAAATAATAATAATTCACAAGCCAATCTAGGATTTAACTTAACCCATTCCCACCTAAGGGTAAAACAAATCTTAATGCCTAAGCCCAATTTTGCAACATGTGTTAGTAAACATGTACATATCATCACAACTGCTTTTTGCATTCAGGTGGATTATACCTTGTTTTTTTGGGGATAAATTGGGCTTTCCTATTGTGGTAAATTGTAATAGATATCGCCTGATTTTTTTTTTTATTATTTAGAAAAACTGTCCCAAAATAGTGAAAAAAAAAAAATATTTCCTGCTACTACCATAACATACCACCAAAGAACAACCCAAAATAAATTCTCCTGCTCCTGACGATTGCAGCAATATCACACGTGTGTATGTTAGTTGTTGTTTGTACCCATAGTACAAACAACAACTTTTTTTTTCATCCTGCCTAAAACACACTGACACTGACACTGACACTAACTGATACTGATACTAATTTAAAATAAAAAAAAAATCCTGTCCAAAAAATACTGACCCTGACCTTTGACCCGGACCTTGGCCCAAACACTAACCCTGGGGCTGACCTAGATCAAACCTTGATCTAGTACTTAAAAGGAGAGAGAGTATTGGATATGGGACTTTTAATATACAGTGAAGCACGCTCCCTGCACAAAGGGAGATACGCGGCCCCAAAGAAAAAAGCCCAGTCCAGTGGGGCCGCATATTTGCTTGCGGTCGGCGTGACGACGTTAAGTATATCTTTCCTCAAGCCCCATCTCCAGCTATAAATTTTTATTATGGTTAAAATGGGAAAGAGTTGCCTATGTCAGGTTTTTCTTGCCAACCTTGTTCCTCTTTAGGGGAGAATTTTCCATACTTCTTGTTAGAACAGAAAAATTAGGGCAAATCTCTCAACTGACAAAAGCAAATTTATGGGAGATGGATTTAGTTCCAAACATCTCAAATTTCTTAGCCTATAAGTAACTTTTGGTGTCCTTACTTCAGATGATACAGAACAACAATTTAAAACCCAACTCCAGTCAAAATAGTTCTGCCTTTTTTCAGGCAAATCTGATTGGAAACTCCATGCAGCTCTAGGGGGAGACTGATGTAAATGGAATTGTGTCTGTTTACTTCTACCTACCATTGAGTCTATCTAGGTCCGGGAAAAAAATGAAAAAAGACTGCATCCTTTTCCATTTTTCCTGGACCCAAGCGTGATGGATTGGAGTTATCTTGATGTAAACACACACAAAACCACCACCCTTAGAGCTATCATTGGTCCACCTGTGTCTGCTGGACACAAACTGAATGGGTATAGTTGTAAAAAACTGACATCTAACGTGGCTCCATGTCAAAGAACCTTTACTTTCTGGTGACAGAGTTTTGCCAGCACAGGAATTGATGGAATATATCTTTGGTGGAGACAGAGCAGCAGCAAAAGCACATTTATAGAAATTTGGAGGGGAATTAGAACACGTTGCTCTTCCTGTCCCGATGACACCCACACATCTCACTTCTTGCCCTGGTGTCATCAAGAAATAAAGGAAAATGCAGACACGTTTACAACACTTGCTGCTACAAAGACTTAATAATAAATATGTAGTGATTGGGCAGTACACTATAAATCATCTTGCACTGACTTCCCTGAAATATCCTTATGCACGATCTCATGTACAGTAATCAGGGCTTTTTTTCTCAGAAAATAAGTGCAGGAACTCAACCATGAGTTCCACCAAGTTCCAGCTGAAAAAAAAGCCCTTACGGTAATTATGTAAATCTAATATACAGTATAGCCATTTACTCACTGTATATGTACTGTTACATAGTTCCCAGATGTGTATAGGTTTATCATGTTTTACTTTTAAGTTCTTTGCTTTGTTTTATTCTTGTATATTTATAATTATGTTTAATTAGTATGTAGTGCCGTGGTCCTGCGAGACACAACATTTTGTTCTATTGTATGTCTTCACGTGTAGTGGAATGACAATAGGATTTGACTTGACTTGACAACAATAAAAACTTTTACCGTGTGTATTGACTTTAATTAAAAGTAAATTTATTCATGCCTGATTCTTCTATTGATCCATTTTGTTTGGTACTTCATCTTTTGTACATTGAGTTTTTACCCAACATCTTAAGTAGTTGGTTGATCCCTTTGATTTAGGAGCAACCTATTTACACTTGCATTACATGACTTACCTTCTATCTGCTTAAACATGAAAAATCATAAACAACTTTATATCCAGAAGCATCTCTGACCTGTCTTGTAACCTCCGTGTCCAGCACTGCTCAAGTGAGAGAAATGCCAAAAAGAGTTGACTTTATGTTTTTGGGGTGGTGATGCCATTGTCGGCAGAGGCTCCATGACCCAAAAAACAACTCTCTATGGAATTAGCTAAATCTACATACCATTGACCGTAGTAGAGTATTTTACTATGTTAGCCATTGAATAATGGAAAAAGTTTCATATTACCCACCAAACTTTTGCAGTCCCCCTCCCAGCCATAGGGTGCAATAAGAAAGATAATTATTATCCTGAGCAGTAACACACCAGAAGTTGTATACTCCATAGATTAATGGAGAAGTGAGTGAAGTTCTCTTTTTTGTATTTATCATTTTACCAGTGATTAATACATCAAAACTGGTTCAGGTTTATTATTTTGCATGACTAATAAATGCCTTTGCAAGTATTAAATAAGGATGTAAATTTAATAAAATGCTAATTTATTCCCCTATTTTAGGTTACTGTTTTTTGTATGGCTCTTGATCTATTGCACAATGTAGCGTGCACATCTACCTGAGAGATCAAGTGTGATAGATGACTGTGAATAGTAAACATGAATAATCTAAATAGCACTTTATTGCAGGATTGAAATGACATAGGAGATACATAAAAAAGGAATGAGTCTCCGGTGAGCCCTCCAGCTTCCTGACTAAAACAAATTATTTGGATGCTGCAATATGACGATTAAACCCTTCTGTTCAGGCTAGTATAAATTATATGAAGTGTTTGTGCATAAACCTCTACAGGTTGTATTTCTTGACAAAAAATCTTTCAGGAGCCACTAAACATAAATTAAAAGTTGATTTATGCATAGGTTTTAATTTCTTTCAAGGGATGTGTTTAAATCCTATCATAAATGAAGGTATGTAAAGAGTAGTGATGGAGAACATAGCATTCTGCAATGAGGAGGGTAGGCAAAGTAATCATTACCCTTGTGTATGCTTGTTTGTGCGTGTTTTATTTTTTTTCTAGGTGCCAGCATATCAGGTCATTTGTAATTTTAAAGACACCCAGTGCCCATAATTTACTAAGACACATTGTTTATTCCCTTGCCCTATCCTTTCCTAACTGCTAAGTGTCACACCTACCCCTAGCTCTGGTGGTTAGGCACTATAGATTGTTTCTGTGTTCCTCGCCTATAGCAGGCAATTTCCCATAAGGCAACAGGCCTACCGGTTGCTCACATGTCTCATACACAATGCTATAGTGCCTGGCCACCCAGCCGAGGCAGACACAAACCAAGGACAGAGGTACTTGCAGTTGGCAGACAGGCAAAGTGGTCCAGTGACAGTCTGGGTTCAGGGCAGGCAGAGTTCACAGAGTAGTCAGGTCAAATCTGGGGTGAAATAGAAGGCGGAGTTCTGAGTATAGTCACAGTCCGATCTGAGGTATCAACATGGGAACCCAAACTAACTTGCAGGGCAAGGTTTGGGTAAAGATGAAGGTCAAGGCAAAGGAACAAAGCAGAAATATAGGGAGCTTGAAGCATGTGTTGCAAACGCTATCACAAGCATGACTTTGATTTTAGCTTTGGATAGAGTGGAGAGGGATTAGAACACCTATTTACCTATTTATTGCTGTCTGTGCCCTTGTTTAGTAGATTCACCCTCTATATTTGTCCTTTTTACCATTATCATTAAAAGTGAAAGTAAAACAAAATGCCAAATTTTGGGTTGTCCCCAGAAAAGTAATAGAGGGGAAATCTTCCAATGAGGTCACTAGTTCTGGTGAGCTAGGGTTCTGCATGAAATTCTCTTAATTTGCAGAGATTTCCTCTCACTTCCTATTTGGATATGGGACACAAATGGCAAAAAAAATGAAAAAAAAAAAAAAAAACAGGGGTTATAACCCTCACTTGCTCTATCAAATATGAAAAAGAAAAACATAATTTCCTATAGTTCTACATTAAAACAGGTTTGAACACCACCCAGAGGCTGTGTCTAGCAATCACTCTGCTGGTGGACAGATAGATAGGGAGAGTGCAGCCAAAACCGCCAAAACCAGGATGCTGGAATGAGACCAGAAGCTACCATGGCACAGGCAGGGCCTGTGTTGATGTATGTATTTGTATCAGAACTGCTTTTTTCACTATACAGGTCATTTGGTGTGCAAAAGCAGCTTAAAGAAGGTTCATACAGCTAAGATGTAGTTGTTTACAAGTTAAAATCAGTAATTTTGCTATAAAAAAATAGAACTCCCATGCAATATATATATATATATATATATATATATATATATATATATATATATATATATATATATATATTTTAGCAAAGACTCTGGAGAAAAAAACAGCAATAAATAAATTACAATATTTTTTTGTCATTATTTGTGCAGCGGTTTTTCCAAAGAAAATTTTTTGGAAAAAATTCACTTCACTGAATTAAAAAAAAAAACTAAACAGTAAAGGTAGTCCAGATTTTTGTATATTGTGAAAGATGATGTCACGCCGAGTAAATAGTTATCTAACATATTATGGTTCAAAATTGTGCACTCTCATGGAATGGCGACAAACTATGGTACTTAAACATCTCCATAGGCGATGCTTTAATAAAGGGTTGCCATTTTAGAGTTACAGAGGAGGTCTTTTGCTAGAATTATTGCTCTTACTCTGGCAATCAGGGCGATATCTCACATGTGATATTTGAACACCCTTACATTTCCAGGCGCAACTTATGTATTCATTTTCTTTGGTGTGCTAGGTCAGGGCACTTTCTTTTTCCTTTTTACTTTATTTCATTTATTTTTATCACTTTTCCTTAAAAAAAAAAAAAAATATGATCACTTTTATTGTAAACATCCCTTGTGACAGTAATAGGCAGGGACAGGTACTCTTTATGGAGGGATCTGGGGTCTAAAAGACCCCAAACCCCTCCACTGCACTTAAAAGTATTAAAAATGCCAATTTCGCCTTTTTTAAAACTGGCGCCATTGGCAGCTGAGTAAACCGTAAGTGACGTTGTGTTACTTAATCAGAGACCCGATCAAAGCTGAATACGGCTTCGTTCAGGACTGTAACCAGCCGGTGAACATGCTGGCTGGTCGTCTGGGTCTCCCGGTGTGATGGGAGACTGAGGCAGAGCAGCGGAAGGCCGCAGGAGGGGGGTTTCCCCTTCCGTTCCCTGTGATATTGGCTGAGTGGCTGCTGAGCCGCATCAGTTGTTATCATTAGAAAGCCGACCGCCGGTCTAAAAACATGGTACCGGGTAATGTCTGCAACTGCTCCCCGGTACAACCTCTTCTTCAAGCCAATGTACAGGTACGTCGGTTTGCGGGCAGTGGTTAAACTTGAAAGCAAACTGCATTTCCTCTTTGACAAAAGTCCTTAGATAGCCTAGACTTTAAAAGTACATTTAAATTTTAACCCCATCTCTTGTTCCACAAATGGATGCCACAGATATAAATGTTACAAAATGCTACAGTAAGAACTAACATTGCATACAGAAATTCTAATTCACTGCGAACATAAACAATGTTATGTGTTGAAGGTCAATCTGAGATCCATCAGTCATATGTAATCAACAGAATGAATGACAGCTGGAGGCACAGGAGGCATTTTCCTGGCTAGTTTTATCAAAAGTGGAAATAGAGTTTTGTACTTTCTAAGATAAATCGTGTAAAACAATACTTCCAACTGCAAAGATTAATCTTATATCTAATTATGATGGGCAAACAGAACCAGCGGTTAATCTTTTATCCGTAATACCCCGTGTCAACGTCATGTAAATCTTGCCCTCACACAGCATCCTATTAATACGATATGATGTATCCAATGATCAAGGGACCATTACAATGTGATTCATTGTCTCTTTTGACATCAGCAGACCCCTTGAAAATGTTAGACTCTATAATTTACACATTTCAAATAGTCAGGTAACCTTTAGTATAAGATAATGTTCTGCAAATGCAGATGACAATACCAGTTTTTTTTTTTTTGGAGTTGACAATGGCAATCCATTCACACATGATAAGAATTAATTATTATCATAATTGAAAGTGATTCATACAGCCTATAGTCAATTGCACTAGAGAGTTAAGGAAACACTTTTCATCAAATGCAAAGGGAAATAATCAAGGTAAGAGTATATTTTATAGTTGTTCATTTGATGTACTTTGCATGAGATAATCATTTTATGGACTTATTTTTCATTATCAGTGGCTTTGTAAGTGTTTAACCTGGGAAAAATAAGAGGCAAATCCTTCAGTTGATATTCTGCATTATCTACATTCAAGAGCACTTTAAACACCAAATCAGAAAATATATAACTTTTGTTACATTTAAGAACTTTCTTTATTAAACTAAGTTTGGTATTCAATAGGAACTTGGAAACTTGCAAGAATTGCAGTTCTTTAATGAGTTTGTGAAGCATTACTGCATTCTATACTAACTATAGCAAATATGTTAAAGCGTAACTTGACTTTTGTTGAGAAAATGCAGCAGTTAAGAGTGTTGAGACCAACCATTTAGCACTGACAGTTCTTACAATGATCAGCTTTTATTTATTCAGATAAAATCTTTATCCGAAAAAAAAAAAAAAAAAACAGTTTGCTTTAACTGCTTGTTTAACTGCAGTGTGAGTTTCATATTACAATGGTATATTGGTACATAGGGGAGGTGGAGTTTAGAAAAAAAAGCGAACTTAGCCTATAAACCCAAAGGCAAACATGTATAATATTGTGGCTTACCAATTTTTAGATGTGATGGTTGCAATCATTTCCTTTTTTATTTTTTTTCTTTGCTTTATTTCTATCTGGTGATTCAGCCAGTAAGTCGGTTGTTTTTCTACAAAACAAACTCCTTTGCAAATGCAGCAGTTAGAGTGTTGAGACCAACCATTTAGCACTGACAGTTCTTACAATGATCAGCTTTTATTTATTCAGGTAAAATCTATATCCAAAAAGAAAAAAAAATGTTTAAAACCACTTAAAACATGGGTCTTCAAACTATGGCCCTCCAGTTGTTCAGGAACTACAATTCCCATCATGCCTAGTCAGGTCTGTGAATGTCAGAGTTTTACAATGCCTCATGGGATGTGTAGTTCTGCAACAGCTGGAGGGCCGTAGTTTGAGGATCCCTGACTTAAAATCAACTGCTGAAAGTGCTTTACTTTAGGAGAAGCAAAAATGTTTGTTAAAAATCCACTACACTAAAAACTTATATTTTTAATATTTAAGTTTCTAGTAGAAGCTGGAAAGTTAAAGCATAACTCAAAGTTTGGTGGGAAAAAACATTCCCCTCTGGGTGATCTATGTACATTCTAAAGGAATTATAACAACCTTTGTTGCAGATTTCTACATTTTGTTATTCTGAAGAAATTAATGTTTGTTCCTCTGTGCTGAGTGGGTCTAATGGGAGTGGCTTATAATTATCAATCAGCTGTGCAGCTGCAGGACACTAATGAAGAAAGCTGCTGGGCCTGCATCCCTTTAGACATGTTCCTATTGGGAGTATCTCACCAAAAATGACATTTTTGTTGCAGGGGATGCCTGAAATCTGACTTGTATCTTAGGCAGACTTTTGGGAACATTGGTTAGCCAATCACATAAGCAGGAAATTATGTTTCTGGGGGGCGTTCAGTACACATTCTGTGTACAAACAACTCTGGGTAGCCATATTGCATTGCAATTTCAGAAAATTACCGTGGCCGCAGATTGAAACGGAAAGTTAATTTTTAAAAACATTAAATTACAATATGACTTGTGTTGCAATTGTCAACGCTAAATAATTTTTTCTTTATTTGCTATTTTTCCCCCACAAAAGTGGAGTTACCCTTTAAATCAACTCACAGTTTCTTGCATATCCCTGACTCTATTGGTGAGATCTTCTTCACTTCCATTTTTTTTGGATCCTTGATGCATATCCACAGACAAAAAAAACACTGTTGACTTAAAGGAGTTGTAAAGTAAGAAGATTTTTTATTTTACGGCATTCTTTTCATTAGAATAAAACAACCTTCTGTGTATAGCAGCCTCCCAGCACCCCCTAATACTTACCTGAACCCCATCTCTGTCCAGTGATGTCCACGAGTTCCTTGGCCGTCAGGGACTTTCCCTCCTGATTGTCTGGGACACAGCGCCATTGGCTCCTGAGGCTGTCAATCCAAGTCAGTTAGACAATCAAGAGTGAGGGGGCGGGGCCAAACAGCAGCTCCATGTCTAAATGAACACACGGAGCTGCAGTTCGGCTCAGGTGCCCCTTAGCAAGCTGCTTGCTGTGGGGGCACTCAAAAGGAGGGAGGGGCCAGGAGCAGTGAAGAGGGACCCAAGAAAAGGAGGCTCCAGGCTGCCCTGTGCCAAATCAACTGCACAGAGGATGTAAGTATAACATGTTTGTTATTTTTTTTAAAAAATTAGACTTTACAATTACTTTTATGCATGTGTTTTCCTATTGCAAGTGTGGCAGTGCTCTGAGAGCATTTTTTGTCCATCTGTGCGTGTTAGGTGCCATTGAAAATGAAGGGCATCATGCTGAAATGCAAATTCACCATATAGTACATTGTTATATTGAACACGTTCTAGAATTCTCAAGCAAATCTGAATGTGCTTTAGGATTTTGTTCTAAACAAAATACCAGATCATTTTGAAATAATTTTCTCTCTACCAGCTATAACTAAATATGTCAAAAATTTTACTTATTATCCTATAGGTCATTTCTTCTGGTTTGCATCTGTTTTTGTATATCTTTATATACTCTGTTTTGTCATTTTCTTTTGCAAAATGATTCTGTAAATAATAAAAAAATATAAAAAAAAATTCCACCAGGTATAAAGCTGTTTACTGCATATTTCCTCTTTCAGAAGATCTTCAAGGTGAGATTAAATAAATAACCCAGTCATAAAAAAAAAAACTTGTGGAGATATGAATAGTTTAAATTCCATTCAATAAACATGTAATAAAACTGTAAAAAAGAAAAAACTTTTTTTTCCGGACTTGTGATGGAGAATACAAATTTTGTACTGAAAAATCAAAGAATCTGCCAATCCAGAAATTCATATTTTAGGTTTTGGTAGATGCTGAGGAGTTATTTGCCTAACTGTACGGGACACAAAATACAGATATCCAGCAACAGTAGGGGTCGGTCAGTGTAGCTGTACTCAGGAAACCAAAACTTGATTGTATATAAATAAAGTAAGATTTATTAATAATGTAAAAACACATCCAACACTAGAGACGGGCCAAACACCACCCTGTTTCGGTTTGCAGCAGATCTCCCGAACAGGGAAAAGTTTTAACCTGAACGGCAAACCTCATTAAAGTCTATAGGAGATGAACAGGAAAAATCAAAAGTGCCCATTTTGAAGGCTTATATGCAAGTAATTAGCCAAAAAAGAGGTATGGGGGGTCCTGGTACTGCCCTGGGGGACATATATGATAGTAAGAAATGTTTTTAAAAGCAATAATTTTTTCAGGAGCAGTGATTTTAATAATGCTTAATGCGCAACAATAAAAACAAAAAATTCCTTTAAAAAACAAAAAATTCCTTTAAATATAGTGCCTGAGGGTCCCCTTAGTCTGCCTGTAAAGTGACACATTTGTAGCTTGCATAGAACCTGCTGCAGCAAAAAATTACATTTCTAAAAAGAAAAAGTCAAATCACATTTAAATTGGCTCGTGGTTGCAATTTGCAGCACAAGATTATTGAAAAAATAAAATAAAAAATAAACGGCATGGGGTCCCCCCCCTTCTAGTCTGGTATAGACTCCCATTCCAAAATTTGAAAACAAAAAACGGTGTGGGGTCTCCCCCAAAATCCATACCAGACCCTTACAAGAGCACGCAGCCTGGCAGGTCAGGAAAGGGAGGAAACGATCGAGCGACCCCCCTCCCCTGAACCATGCTAGGCCACATGCCCTTAACAGCTCTGCCCCCCCACCCCAGAGCACCCTATTCTCATGTTGATGGTAGCCAGTGGTTGTGGGGGTCTGAGGGAAGGGGGCTCAGATCCTTGCCCCCCCCCCATGTGAATGAGTATTGGGTACATAGTGCCCCTACCCATTCACCAAAAAAGTGTCAAAATGTAATAAAAACACAGAGATAGTTTTAAAAAATTTTAAAAAGTGTACCCCGATGTAAATCCATTGTTAATCATGCCACTCTCACCCCCCCCCCCCCTCCTCTTTCCTGACCTACCAGGCTAAAGTCGGAATCGTTGTTAAGGACGCTGCACCCAGCTTCCCGACCCCGATTCTTAATAACCACCTTTTACTGTGCCCTGATTGGGCAAAGCTTTGCATTGCAGGGCATTTGGCGGGGTGAACACCCGCTGAACACCCTGCAAATTTGTGTGTTCCCCGAACAGGTCGAATTGATGCTTGGGCCGAACCGTTCGCCCAACTCTATCCAACACCAGCAAACAGAATACACGGCAAAAGTGAAGATATACATGAACCATAAACCAGGTGACAAAATACCTAACTAGCAACCTAACTATAATACAATAAATAAAAAAATGGGGAACACAGATAAACAGATAAACACAGATAAACAGGGTAAGGCAGGCGCTACAGTACAAGGAGAGGGATTGGGATTGTGATGGAGGCAAAAACTGGCATCAGGGACAAGGTAGCAGATAAGAAGTAGCAAGACACAGAATGCAGGAACTGGAATGGAATCACAACAGAAATCAGAATCATGGTCAGGAGCAGCACATCAATAACTAGGTAGACAATATAAAGGCAAAGCATGGAGCCAGTGAAGTAAGTCAGGGAAAAGGTATATATATATACTGTATATATATATATATATATATATATATATAGGGATCAGCTGGCTACTGGGAAACAGCAGATGAACCAGGTCCTGACACTAACACTTTCTTCCATATCTCAAGGTCTCCAGTGGAAAAATCTCTGTTTTTGACTTCCCAGTTTTGTACACAAGCCAAAGCTATTTCCAGGACATCCAATATTACCTAGTGCTATTTTTATTTATTTTAAGTTATGGAAAATACAAAAGGAGAAGTGGGAATACTCGAACGGGAACAGCGTACATTTTAAAATAGGTAGGAACAGTTTTAGGGGAATTCGAAGAATAATCTTGTCACTGTAATCCTTAAGAGATATAAGAAAACAGTGGGTTACCTAATCCAACAACCCAAATATTTTTTTGTGTATATGGACCCTTTAAAGTAGATCTAAACCCTAATTTTAATTTCATGATATTTAGTTTGCAAAACTGCTGTCTATTATGAACAATTTTCTTTTTATTCATAAAAAAACAGTCTCTCCTTGTCTATATTCATTTGGTTCACTGTTGGCTTCACATCATTTTTCTGTACCATCCTCTTGATAGTGGCTTTTAATATGTTCAGGAGGTGCATGTAATACGATAACAACACAGGAACACAACTGGGAGACAATTTTCAGTCCATTCAGTGCTTGAACTAGTACCTTTATGGTAATATCACTGGGTATTCCTTTAATGAATTCTGCAGAATAAAGAAAAGTGTAGAGAAATGAACCAAAGTTATGCATAAATGCTACAATCACTTCCAGCGCTATGAGATTCTCTATGGTGGAAAGCAGGAAGGACAACAGCAAATCCAGATGCTAGGCAGATGCAGCCCTCCTCAAAAACAAACGGACAAAAAAGGCGCACCAAAAAATATTTATTCAATTTAAAAAAATGGATACTCACAGGGTAGCAACTAGAAATAGCCATAGAACCACAAAATTTCATGCAGTGCGGACATAAAAACGTCATGTACATCAAAGGGGTGTAGAGCTAAAACATTTCCCCTTTCTCAGAGCCCGGCTAGATCTCACACACAGGGATAGTTGAATTATTGTCTACAGTTGGCTAGACAAGCTGCTGTAGACTATGAAAAAACTGTGGTCAGAGAATATAGCTGGGGAGCATAGCTTCACCTATAGCAGCCCCCATTCCTTTAAAGAAGCAGGACTACTGTCCCCTAGGGCTTTGAAAACAATGCTTTTTTCTCTGGCCCGGTTGCACAAGTGTCAGAACAAAGGAAGAACAAAAACTGTCTTTGACACAGGGGATAGATAGATATCTGCAGAGGGTAGCAAAGACAAGAGTTTTAGCAAGAACATAACTAGAGGGACATGCAAAGAGATCAGTACAGGCAACAGGCAGAGCTGTAGTCAGCAAGCAGATAAAGGGTGAGTCCAGGTGGCAGGCAGAAAGTGATAAAAGTGATGAAAAGCAATTTTAAAAATGTGCGGAACACAGAAGATCAAATACAGGCAATGGGAGCTACTCAGGTATTTAGGAAAACCAGCGTCGGGTGCAGGGTCAGTGAGGTTTAAATCTGCCTTTAAACTTGGTAAGAAAGGACCCCTTCAAGGCTGAAGGGAAGAGCAGGAAGAGGGTGTTGCCTGGCAAGAGGTGGCCGCAAGGATGAGATGGGGCAATGTTGCCAAAGTGTAGAAGACTGTGGCCTAGAGGAGCCAGGAGAAGAAGGCCAAGTGCCTGGGCAACATGACACTGAGCAGTATGACCACACAAAGCAGCAACAGTGTGCCCGAACACAGATAAATTACCAATGGACAAAGAGCTGCAGGCGATGTGAGCCTTTACATGCTGATATATTTTACCTGAGGATTTAGTTAGATCTAAAAAAATTAACTTTATTTTATCATTGTCAGATAGTTTTCTATTTGACTGATGTGATGACTAGAAGCACAGATCCCTTACATTTTTTATATTTATTGTCTCAGGTCTAGGTCTCTATTGAGATTATTACTGGCAGAGTGCAGTTATTCTTTAGAAGGTGAAGAATTTCCTTTTTAAATTTCAACCTTTGTCCCCAATTTTTGAGTTCATGAAAACTATACATATCTGGAGCTCTTCTCTTTCAGGTTATTTCATACAGTTGAACATAGACATTAGAGGACAATTCAATATTCACAATCCTTCAGTTCGGTTTTTATTTTATATGTTTCCATTAATTCACACAGTTATAGCATATGTAAAGCGCATATTTAAATTCATAGCCACTTTTAGTACACTCTTATCACAGAATACTCTTTGTCATAAATAAGGGGTAAAGTAGGGGTTATCCAACCTTTTGACCCTTCTGGGCCACAGTGGAAGAAGAGGAATTGTCTTAGGGCACACATAAATTACACTAACAATAAGGATTGCTGATGAGCAGAAAAAACAGGCAGATCACAATTAACGATCACTGGTATAGAAAATGTACCTATTTGAGTAATACAACTTCACTTTTTTGGTAATATTTTTTTATTATAAAAGTAACACAAACATAAAACTAGTGCAATATTTGACAATGTTTTTGATAAACGAACACATCATTATCTGGTTGGATGGACGTAGTAGCAATGCTCAATGAATTCTCAAGGTGTTCATCAGATATTTTGGTTCAAATTTTGCCTTTTTGTGTGCTTCATCCTTGAATAAAGTTGCTCATAATTATAGGTGCTGCCAAAAACTGAGGACTTGTAAAGAGTGGGAGATTTTGCTTTGGGAAGATAAAACTTATAAAAGTCCAGTAAAGAGATGCTGTAAAATATTTATTTGGCTGCATGTGTTTGCTAAGTGTAAATGCATTTTTGCAAAATATTCTCCCTAAAAATCAACATTTTTAAGTAAGTTTATGATTTTGTGTTGGGCCGCATTCTTAGGTGTCTTGGGCCACAGGTTGAAAACCCCTTGGTAAAGGTTTACGCGAGTGATTTCTACATCTTGATGTTGTGCATATTTCTACAGTCATGCAGTTACCGTGTTCTGCACTGAAATGATAGTGTATACCTAAATGTGCTTTCTTAGAACACCTACCAAAACTACCTGTTGTATACCAATACTTTATTCAAGGGACCCCACCCTGATTGGAGCAGCCATATACCAGGTCATTCCTCTCAGGACCATGAAATTATCAGTGTCAGCATTTGCGTCTATAAAAATTTATAAATAAAAAGAATATTGCAGCGCTGAAAATAATAAACAATAAGAAACAGTCTCAAATGAACAGAAATGAACAAATTGAAGAAATGTCTCTTGTGATAAAGTTCATAAATTATTGTGACGACATTCAATGGGTGAAATCCAGTGAACACTTGGATGCCATGATGAAAAGGAAAATGATCTCTCCACCACCAAAAATGAGTGAAATGAAAACTCATCAGAGCCAAATGCTTTCTAGATTATAGGACAGCAATCGAGTATTGTGCGACCAGTCTCAAGATCTTTGGGACATTCAATGTAGTCAGCAACCTCCAGCCTCGTAGATAACCTCCAATGCGTTGATTGACTCAGCACGTCATGAAAGGGTTAAATTGAAAAAAAAAATAAAAATGGGAGAGGCTCATGGTGTAGTATGAAGTAAAAATCAATTTAATAAAAATATATAATAAAATGTATCACTGATACATAAACAGTGTATATAAAATCACACAGTGGTAAAAAAGCACTCACATATAAAGCCACCACTAAAATGAAAAGTGATGGCTAGGGACCTTAGGTGTTTATCTCTTATCAATCTCTCAATACACATCTCAGGGCCCATTTAACTGTCAGACTTTCCTGCTAGAGTGATGAGAGAGAGTGAACTGACATTGGGTCATAATAAGTGGAATCTGTAGAATACACATATCTGTCTCTTGGAATCCATCATCCTAGTATATTTCATAACTTCTAAAATTAGGACATTATAGCCAGAATAAAGTCATATTTACCTTCGTTAGTTATTGGGCATTGTAGATTTTTTTGAAGCAATGATGAGTCGTCAGACGAACCTTGTGAAGAACTTGTTTTTATTTCCAGTCAGCCATGGGCTGTGTGTGAACCTTCTTTTAAGTTTAACTTCATAACTTCCTACTTCCTGTTCCCACCCCCAGGTCCTCACACATCTATGTAAATCTGCAAAACATACATATTCTACATCTTTCCCCTTTAAAAGAAAAAAATAAGCATATATAAATTAATTGTAATATAGAAGCAACAAGGAATGCAGCATAGCAAGGAACAAGAACAAACTACAATATAAAACGCAAAATGCTATGTAACAGTCAGTGTGTGATAAAGTCTTGGAACTTTGGTTTGGGTTTACACACTCTTCCAGATCGAGCAACAATTTTTGGGGCCTGCATCCATATTTTGAAGTTTCAATTGGCAGCAGATGACTCTGCTTGAGGTCCTGAAGAAGGAAGTACAGTATGATTCAGGTACCTGTAAGAGGTGACGGTGGTTCCTTACATAGGTCTTACCATCAGAATGGACAACATAGCTGTTTGGTTGGAAGGTCTTTTCATTAACTGTGGCCAGTTTTGGCAAAACCAGGGTTGTCTCCATTCTTACCACTTGCCCCGGCTCTAAATAAGAATCGCGTCTGGCCGATTTGTCATGGCTTATCTTTCCTTTTTTGCCTGAGTGTAAATAAAGCAGCCTGAACATCAGTCCTAACTCGTGGCAGTAGCTGTGATGGGACCATGGGAATCAGTCCTGGTTCTTCATGATAGTAAGCGTTGTGCCAGAGAAGGCATGCCATCCCTAGGTGTGTTGCAGAGGTTGGGTAGGGCTGCATAAACTTCAGAACCATCACGTGAACATTTCTCTAGGAGATGCTTGGCCGATATTACACTACGCTCTGCAAGACCATTGGATCTAGGGTAATTGGGACTGCTAGTAATGTGCTGAGAATCCCATTGGTGAGTTCTTGAATTCTCTACTTGAAAATTATGTTGAATTGTCAGTCATCAATTGATAGGGAATTCCATGTGTGGAGAATATCCACTTTATTGTTCTGATCTTTGTGTTACTGAAGTGTTTGGGAGGACATCAAATTCCCCCCAGTCAGTGTATGAATCTTCCAAGACAAAGTAATCCTTGTTGTACCACTCAAAAATGTCAGCTGCTGTGATAGACCATGGTCTGTTAGTTATTTTGTAAAGAGTTACTGGTTCTCTCATCTGGTGCTGTCCTAGAATATTGCATGGGGCACATCTGGAAACTTCTCTGTCAATGTCAGTGTATATAGTGGGCCAAAACATGGTTTCATGTCCCCATCGCTTAGTGGAATGAATTCCAGGATGTAACGTTCATGCGTTTTTGTTAGTGGATGGATTTACAGCTGCAGAATTATTACACTCAGTAGCCTTGTAGAGATTCTGTTGAACAACATATCCAACTCTCAGGACTTCATCACCGTGCACAGCCTGTTATGCAATATACATATACTCAATCAGATGTTTAATGGAGGGATAGAATATATGAGAATGTATAGATGAGAGACAGGCAATTGTATGGTGAACACTAAGAGTAGTATTAGGAGAGTTGCAGGTGATGGTAAGCAGATAGGTTCTGATGTCAAGTATAGTGCAGATGGTGAGAGGACACAGATGGAGTATACTTAGACAGTGTAACCTAGTTCAAAGATAGTTGAAGGTAGTCCCAAGAGCTAACTGTCTATGCAGATGATAGTAGATAGATAGATACAGATAGCCCTGGTAATTGCAGTAGATGACAGTAAATAGATAGATACAGATAGTCCTGGTAATTGCAGTAGATGACAGTAGGAGATTGGTTAGTAAGAATCCCCTGCGGGGTACTTATCACTTAGATAGGTTAGTAGTAACATTGTCCTTAGAGAGAGGTGATCCCGTAGCGAGATACGGATCAGCAGCGAGGTTCCGGCTTCAGTTCAGCAAAGGGAAATGTCAGCAGCTCCGACTTCACAGGAGAAGGTGCGGTGAACATGTGGTTTGAACGAGCAATGAGTGAGAGAAAGCCGGCGATTGAAATAGCCGCTCATTGCGGCGCTCGGCAATGATGTCATCCGGTCTTAAAGGTGTATGCGTCTCTTGGATAACAAGATGGGACGCAATTTAGTAAGAGAGAAATAGGGAACAAGGGTACCAGAGGTACCAGAACATTACACAGGATGACCTTGATGGAGCTGTAGTAATACAGAAATACAATAGTATTTCTGGAGAAAGTGAGGGATTAAATTTTTCTGACCACGCAGGAATAATCCATCATCTGTATGGTTATCCGAGTGGCTGATGATCAGTCTCCACAGTCACAAGGCAGCCATAGATATAATCATGGAATTTTACAAATACTAGTCCCAATAATTCCTTCTCAATTTGTGCATAGCATACGTCAGTCTCAGTGAGGGCTCTTGATGCAAAAGTCACAGGCCTCCCATCTTAAAGACAGACTGTACTAAGACCATGCTGGGAAGCATCAGCAGACAATACCACTGGCTTATGAACATCAAAATACTGTAGGACAGGTGGATTAGTTAATTCTGCTTTCAATGTATCCACAGCAACAGCATGTTGTTCAGTTCAGCACCAGTTGGCATCTTGGAGCAGAAGCTGACAGAGTGAAGATGTTATCTTGCTGTAGTGATGAATGAAAATGTTTTTTTCTGGGGTAGGCTTGACATCTTTATCCGTGAGAAGCTGTCCAACATATGGCACATCTGAGACCCTGAAGCGACATTTTGTGGGGTTGAGATGCATATTGATGGCTCTGACACGGTCTAATATACATTTAAGTCATTTGTCATGTTCTTCGTCGGAGGATCCCCAAAATATCATCCACGACTATTTCACATGGCTGTCCAGCAAGGAGCTGTTCCATACATCTCTGAAAGACTTTGCTTTCATATGGCATCCATAAACATTTGTATCTCCTAAATGGGGTTATAAACGTTGTGAGTAATGATGATTCCTGATCCAGACGGATTTGCCAGGATCCACATTTTGCATCTAGAATCCTGAAGACCTTTGCCTGTGGCATATCAGTGATCACTTGGTCTACAGTCTTTAATGGTGATAAGGCCTCAGGAGAGCCTTATTGAGGTGCAGAGGATCAATGCATATGTGGACAGTGCCATCTTTCTTGACTACTGCTGCTATAGCAGATACCCAGGGGATAGCCTCCTGCACTGGTGCAATGTTGCCCAGTCTAGTCATCCTTTTCAACTCTTGCAAGACTTTTTCTTTCTTTTATAGCCAGTGGGATCCTTTGAGGGGTACACACAGTAGGCTGTACCGTTTCATCCAACTGCATGTGATACATGACTGGTGTCAGGGTGCCAGGAAACCAGACCACATGGATATGCAGGTAAAATAAAGCAGTTTATTGGAGCAAACAGCAATAAACGCACAGCAAGAGTGAGGAGTGAGATCAGGAACAAGCTGGGGTTAAGTCCAGAAGCGGGTAGTCATCCAAGCCAGGGTTGAGTCCAGAAGCGGGTAGTCATCCAAGCTAGGGTCGAGACCAGTAGTGGTTAGTTATCCAAGCCGGGGTCGAGTCCAGAAGCAGGTAGTCTGCCGATGTGGGGTCGTCTGCCAATGCGGGGTCAAGAGCCAGGAGAGTTGTCAGCCAAGTCTGGTAAGACATGGAGGAACATGGAGAGCAGAAGACTACTATCAGTGATGCACCTTGGAGCACAAATGCAAGGGCAGGGACTGCAATCAGGTGATTGATATAGTTGGATTTGCAGCATCATCACTATGCGACACCCAAGCAGCAGGCAAGTGATGATGCAATCAGAGTTTATAAGAGGCAGCAGTCTGCACATGTCCAAGATGGCTGCCAACAGGAGGGCAAGGTAAGACCTTGACAACCGAAAGCTTACCAACAGTATCAGTTCGAAAAAAGTCCTCATAATCAATCATCTCAGGGGCCTGTTGTTGTACTGCATGTACTTCTGAAATGAGTTGGATTAGATTTAGGTGCATGCTGTCTGTTAAGCCTAGCAGGCATTTCAATGTGGAATAGCAGCGTGTCCCCTGATAGATCCAAGGTAGAAGTGTCCAGTGTCTGAATTGTTTGACCACCATAAGCTATCAGGTTTACTTTCTTTGACTGATCAATTTGAGCTTTGGGGGTCAATGATGTCCAATGTGGATAAGGACATGACATTGCATTTGGCACCAGTGTCGATTTTTAACTTGACATGTTTGTTGCATGCTGTTGAGAGGGTGGTGAATATTCCTCCTTTATTTGCAATTAGGTCCACACTTTCACAATAAAAACTTTTTTGGTGATCATTACTTTTACTTCATTAATCCTGTCCACATTTTGTTGTTTAGTGTCACTAGATGGTGTCATCCACGCACCTCTATTTTGAAGCTTGGACCTACAACATTTTGCAAAATGATTCAAATTCTGCATGAGTTACAACATTTGTTTAAAGCTGGACACTTGTTGCACTCAGTTACATGTTTACTACCGCATTTGCTGCATTGCCTTTTGTTCTGTTGCACCACAAACACTTCTGCCTCTCTTTTTAGTTCCTTAGTGGCCCTTTCAGAATGATCAAACAACATACATATTCTGATGGCTGATTCCAGTATCAAATCTTTCTACCTTAACAACTGAGCACAAACTGCATCATTGTAGATACCACATATAATCATGTCACGTTCATCTGTTAGTGCACCAAATTCTTAATTTTTAGCCAGTAGTCTCAGTGTGGCTACATAGGATTGTATTCCTTCATAAGGTTTCTGAGCCATCATGGTAAATGCATGTCTGTCTATTATCACATTACGTTGTGGTAAGCATAGCTCATCAAATTCCTTGATTAAGACATCAGGATCCACTTTGTCCTTATTGTCTTTAAAATACAATGACTCATATGCATCTAGTGCATATGAACCAGCAAAATTGAGTGGGTAAGCTTGTACCTTTTTTGACTTGTCTGAGAGTCCTAATTTGCTGTACACATCCCATTCTCTTTTGAATTTCAGACAGTTTTTTGTCATTATTAAAGATTAGCGGTTGTATGCCACATAAATTCTGAGCCATAATGTTTCAGCAATCTCACTTCTGTCACCATGTAGATTTTGTTGAAGCAACTTGTTTATTTCCAGCCAGCCGTGAGCCTTCTTTTTAGTTTCACTTCATAACTTCCTACTTCCTGTTCCCACCCCCAGGTCCTCACACACAAATGTAAATCTGCAACACATACCAATTCTACAGGTAGCATTTTGAACAAAACCCCCCTAGGCTAGGAAGTACAAGAGTGCATTTGGCCTCCACACCCCTCCTATGAGGAATAGGTATGTGAGATCTGTCATATCTACTGTATATTCATTGTGAAGCTAATTTAATAATATGCAAGGTAGCCAATTGTACCCTACAGAAATTCAGAGATATGACTACTCATAGAAAACTTGGACTGGTCATAAACGTGGTGACATCCCAGCAGCCACCACTTAGACCAGATGATTGGTCAAATGGTTTCTGTCAACACCCCCTTGATGTGAAGAAAAGTGGAATTCATCCACAGTTTGAAAGCTCTTGCTTTAACATTAAGCCAAGGAAAACCTCACAGGACTTTTGAGAGCCACCCTACCATTTGTGTTTATCCATTGAAATCTGCTGAATCCAGGACATTGTTAAGTATTTTCACCTGCAACTCCTTTCTTCTGTATTTCTCTGATGCCTTGCTGTCTCTTTGTTTCTTTGTAATAACGTTTTTTTGTACATATTTTATTTGCACAATTTTTTACCTTTTTCATAATTAAAGCGGAGTTCCGGGCACAAAATCAACCTAATCAATTTTGTGCCCATCTGCTTGCTTTGTTTCACCTGTAAAGGAATTGGATAGTTAGGGTTATTTTTTTTTTACTCACCTCGTAATTGTAGAAAGAAATACTCACCTATTCTCCACTTCCTCCCTCTGTGGCCGCGGCCTGCGCCGTCACTTCCGGTTTGCAATGATTCCTGGGAGCTGAACGTCATCGCTCCCAGGAATCAATGCGACGGCACCGGCCCCGCTCGTCACTTCCGGGGCGACTCCGCATTCCCTGCTAAACAGCTTCTGGGCATGCTCAGAAGCTGTGTAGGAATGTGGCGTCGCACCGGAAGTGACGAGAGGGGCCGGTGAAGGCGCATTCTGGGAGAAGAAGACGCGGAAGAGGACGCAGAAGAGGATCACGCTGGCTTCAGCTGCCCACAACAGAGATGGCAACGCTGTGGAAGAAATTTTATAAATGAGTATTTCTTCTTGCAGGTAAGTGCGAACCGGGACAGATCAGAGGCTAGCCATTGTGGAATGTACTAGCCCTGACTGTCCCGGGGGTATGTTCACTGAAAAAATGTTTCTGTGCCCGGAAATCCGCTTTAAGCTAAAAGTAAAAAGTGTTTAAACTATCTCAAATGTGCTAATGCAAACTGAACAAATCCCTGTCCCTTGAAGAGTGCTACTGTAGTTCAACTTTCTAAATATACCTGTCTATGGTGACAGCGTGTGTTACAGACGTTTTTTCTAAAATATATTTGTTATTGCTAAGATTGTGTGTTTCCTCCTTCCCGGGTAAAAAGGTGGTGGTGGCAATTTAAAGTATTAATTGCTTAGTTACTTAAACTCAGTGACAATCACTCTCAGGATGCTGGCACATAGATTGTGGTCCCACAAGCTGCAAAATCTTTGTGCAGGGTGCAGCTGAGAATGACATTGTTATGTAAGTGACACCGCAGTGTGAGATTAGCCAGTCACGAGTTGGTGAAAAGGGTAGGGGTCTGACATCCATGTTCTGAGTGAATTTATAAATATTCCAAGTTGCTAATCTATCTATTAACACCTAATTGAAAGGTCTAGGTTAACATCAGATATCCCATGATCCACCTAGGTTTAAAGGCTAGTGAAAGAATTATCATAGACAAAGTTGTATACCTTAGAGATGGCTTGACTGTGGCATGGGAGTTTACAAATGTACACATTGTAAGAAACTAAGACATTTGCTTTCATCACAAAGCTAGATGCAGGTTTCCTATTGATCTTCCTTTGCTGGCTAACAGTACTGAGTCTTGTGACTTTTTTTTTTTTTTTTGTTACATATTTATTTTTCTGGCTGACTTCATATATATTCACTATAGTAAAATATAAAATTATACAGCATTTGTGTTATTCTTCTGTTAATTCTCTGGATCTCATTTGCTGCTCCTTGGTTTTTCCAATTTAAATATATATTACTTCAAAGACTGTGGTCAGCAAAATTTCCAGACTTTCAATTTATATTAACAACCAAAGTAGAAAGTGGCTTATGCGTCTTTTTTTAAAAAAGCGTCCATTTCCCTTAAACTAGCATGAGAAATTATTATCAGTGAATCTTCTTGTTCTGCTACTATAAGGCTTTGTACATTAAATTCTTTGTGTCTCTATTGAATGTTTAAATTATAAAAGGTTTCTCTTTCGCTGACACACAGCGGTTTGTTTGTATTATACTGTTCCTTTATAGTTTGGATTCTGATGCAAACAAGGTTTCCTACTGAGTATGCTGTGTCTGCTGCTGTATATAAAAATGCATGCTTTTTTCAGTAATTAGGAGAAATAAAGAAAACACATTGTAGGGGAGTGCCTATTTACTCACAATGCTGAGATGCAGGAGCATTTTTTCCTGTAAGCTTTGTCATGTCTCTTACTCAAAGTCCCAACCCTCTTTTTTTATTTCTACTGAATAGGGATGGAGGCGCACGGCATATCCCACCGTGCGTCTCATTTAAAGTCCCAAAATTTCCCCTTCCTTTCTATATGTGATTAGGGATGGAGAGACATGACTTTGGCGAACAGGCATATATTTATTTTTGTCTTTTACATCCCCTAGCCCAATAAGCTATGTCAAACAAACCCCCCCTCCCCCCGGATCAGTTGGGGGTTTTGGGTATTCTTTTTCATGTTATAACCAGATATATATATAACATTTTTTCTATATTTTTTCAATATTTACATGTCATACTCGGGCACATACTGGCTTATTGGGTCAGCATGCCGCCGGCTGTTTATCTCAGGAGCTGCGATGCACAGCGGGCGTCGTCCCTTTCTCCCCTTGTCTTCCTGGCATGGGGGGATTGGCAAAGAACTCTCTGAGGATCTGAAAAAAGAATTGTTGCTCTACATAAAGATGGCCTAGGCTATAAGAAGATTGCCAAGACCCTGAATCTGAGCTGCAGCACAATGGCCAAGACCATACAGCGGTTTAACAGGACAGGTTCCACTCAGAACAGGCCTCGCCATGGTCGACCAAGGAAGTTGAGTGCACGTGCTTAGCATTATATCCAGAGGTTGTCTTTGGGAAATAGAAATATGAGTGCTGCCAGCATTGCTGCAGAGGTTGAAGGGGTGAGGGGGTCAGCCTGTCAGTGCTCAGACCATACCCTGCACACTGCATCAAATTGGTCTGCATGGCTATCATCCCAGAAGGAAGCCTCTTCTAAAGATGATGCACAAGAAAGCCCGCCAAAATTTTATTGAAGACAAGCAGACTAAGGACATGGATTACTAGAACCATATCCGGTGGTCTGATGAGACCAAGATAAATTTATTTGGTTCAGGTGGTGTCAAGCGTGTGTGGTGGAAACCAGGTGAGGAGTACAAAGGCAAGTGTGTCAAGTCAAGCATGATGGTGGGAGACACCCGGGGCCATGCCTCATTTCCAATGCCAGCAACCATCTGAATTGCAATGTACGTTTTGGGAATCTGAGGACATTTCCTGCCGTTCCCTCCCCCTCCCAGTATTTATTTATCATTATTGTTGATATTTCCTTATATATACATATTTTTTATAGATCAGACATCTACTCCTGATAAAGTGGCCTATTCGGTCCATGAAACGCGTTGAGTCCATTGATGTTGTGATTATATCAAAACTACTCTATTACTGTTGGAAATTCGAGTTCATTGATGTTGCGATTATATTAAACTACTTTATTACTTTTGGAAACATCACAAGTGCGCCAGAGTGGCTTCACTAGATCCGACATAGGTTGACATAAGTGGAGTCCCTTGATCTGACAAGATTTTGTCTGGAAAGCCTATTCTCATGAAGACAATGACCATGGCAGCCCTTGGTTCTGGGATATTGGACCAAAGCTCAGCTTCTGGGTAATGGGTGGCATAGTCCACAATGGTTGGAATGTTACACTTTAGAGCAAACACAACAAAATGTAAATACCAGCAGACTTATCAGCTAGCCAGCGAAAAAAACAAATGTCACTGTCTAACAATTTTATGTTAAAACAGAGGTTTTAGTTGCACAACATTTTCACATATTGCATATGTGGAAGCTGCACTGCCTCATTAAGGCCCCCTGTATAGTGCACATTCTTACACTCCATACATTTAGGGACACATCTCCTCATTCTCTGGCACCTGCTCGTGGAGGATTAGATGGTCTTGGAGGTCCTGTCCTCCTCAGCTGGATCAGGACAAACCCGTGGTGCCGCCTTCCCTGGGGGATCTTCACCTGCTCCCCTGTTTTCACTGCCGCCGGCCCCATTAGTAACATCTGCTTCCATATCCCATCGGATCTGGAGCCTGATATGCCTCCTCCCCATCAAGCGTGTCCGCTGGGCGGAAGTATCAATAGTGTGGCCGACGTGTGAGGGAGTGCAGGTGCGCATGCGCGGACCTTCAGGCTCTGCGTCCGCATCCCGCCCTACATCATTGTGTGGGCGGGGTGGAGGGGTTATATATTGGAGCCCCAGTTGCTATGTCTTCAGTGTCTTGCTGCACTCCCTGCGCGCCGGGTCATGCTCCCTGTCTGTTAAAGGTAAAACGATACTCTCCTAGTTTTTCTCGAGTTACAAAGGGGCCTTGTTTTTTTTTTTTGTGTCCCTAATTAGAAATGGTTTCTTTATTTATTTTCATTTTTATGTGGATATTGACTCCATCTCTACCTGTGGAAATTCCCCTTTTTTCTGGATCTTTGCAGTATTTTCAAAACATCTTCATATGTGTTTTGGCTGTAAACTCTTTGGCTGTTTTTTACTACATATTTTTCAAGTCAACCTGAACATTTTTTGATGAGATCCACACTTTAGAGGTTTCATTTTCAGGGACACCTGTAGGCATGCTAGGTACTTTGGACACAATATATGATATATGTAAGTATACACCATGATATTTTGTTAAAACGAATAGACATATACAGAGATTCCAATCTATACATTGTACCCACAAAAACATATATATATATATATCTTTGACAGGTTTTTATCTATCATGAGCTGTCTTATGTGGGGCTGGATATCCCCTCTCACAGGCACGGTTGTTGGGCTTTTGGAAATGAAATTCCCTTTTCAACCTTCTACAATAATTTTGGGACTCCATGCTTCAGGTATGGTGCATCCTCCCTTCTTCTTTTTTATGCATTTATTTGGTTACCTGGTATATAGAAACTGTATTGCACTGTGTTATAATGTATGGCATATAAACTTGTCTTACATGTATGTTCTTTTCCTTCGTTTTTTTTGTATATATCTTCATTTCCCGAAGAAGCTAGTCCGGCGAAACCGGTCGGAAATTCAAGGATAATATAAAATACTGTATGTCTATATCCTCATAAGACACTCAATATGTGTTATTGTATGTTTTTATAAGTATATGTAAAATAAAATATGATTTGTTTTTAAGATAAATATTTTTTGTATCAGTAGTGTTCTTGTTGAGTCCTTGAGTACCTTAAATGTCCCACATTCCATATGCAATTTCTTTACAATTTTAGGGATGTTGGTACTTTTTCCTTTGGTTCCGCCACCACATTATTATTTATTCCATTCCATTGGGCAACTAGTCTAACAGTGGGAAATTTGCCCACAATTAAAGGGCTCTGAGGCCCACATTGTGGAAGCAAAAGCTGAGGGGGTATTTCTGGTATGTGACTAATTTGGCAGTATGGACATAAAGCAGTAATGGTCCAGAACTACCCTTTTGATATTGTTACAATTCTACTTCTTTACAGGGCCAAGCATTTGGTACACCTCAGAACCTGATCCCTCTAGCAGCCCCACCATGTGGCAGGTCTGCGGGTGGAACCGCCAGCAACTCACACTAGTGCTCAAAGTGCTTGAAGAACCCATGCATATCTTACTGTATTACTGCAATGTTTTTTTTTACCAACAATATGTAGCAGGATACAAGTAGGCCTTTTTTTGGGAATGTTATATAGCAGAATGTGAAAAATATTTATTTATTTTTTTTCAGAATTGTCACTTTGTTTATAGTGCAAAAAATAAAAATCACACAGGTGATCACATACCACCAAAAGAAAGCTCTATTTGTGGGAAAAAAATTACCTACATTTTATTTAAGTACAGCGTCGCACGACCGCACAATTGTCTATTAAAGTAACGCAGTGCTGAATCCCAAAAAATGGCCTGGTCATTAACTGAGCAAATCGTTCTGGTCGGTCCAGAAGTGGTTAAAGTACCAGATAGTTTGAGTTCTTCATATTGTAGGAGCTGACACAGGAGCAAATACAGCTTCCCACTCATGCTGTTTCTTTTGGTCCTTTTTCATCACAGCTATTTTCCCTTCAGTTGTAGCATCCCCTGTATCAAATCACCCATGGAAACTTACTGGTGAGACAAGTGAACACCATAGTGTGCAGGCTCTTATTTGCCATCTCATATGCTCTCATCCTGCTGTTGACAACCAGCTAGTGCCGAAGTCCCTCATAGAGAGCACACACGTGGATGAAATTACACAGGGCCAGGTGTATGGAGTATTGTGGGTAGTTAGGTACACAGACGTAGGTGCAGGGTAACAGAATGGTACAGCTAGCCAGTGATAATCATTAGGATTGTGGACTAGAAAATGGATGCAACAAAAAAGGTTAGGTCTAGGCATAATCTGGGGCACAGCAAGTGATGAGCAGGGATATGGTACGGCAAAGATTAGGTCCATGACCATAGGACAGCAATCCAGATACAACAAGGACAGGTAGCAAGATCACAGGGAATCATAGGGCAGCAATCCGGGGTAAGGTTAATGGACATTTAGCAGTAACACTGTGGCAACATGGAACATGAAAGGGGCAAGTCCAGGCTTACAGGGAAGCAATCCAGGACATGGCAAATGATTATTAGCAAGAATAAAGGATGGTAATATGGATCATCGATAGGGCGAGTCTAGAATCACAGGGAAGCAATCCAAGGCATGAGAAGGGACAAGCACCAAAGGCACAGGGTAGGTAGGTGAACTACTTACACTTGTAGCTTCTGATGATTGTGACACAGCTCCTCTGGAGGCTTGCCTTTGCAGGATCCAACAGCAGGCAGTAGGTAAAAACGGGAACACTGAGTCGTCTAGATTCAAACTATGCAGAGGGTCAAGTCTTGTTTGCCAGGCCACAGTGCAGGGTCCTTGCAGGCAGCAAGACAACAAAGGGCACAACAAAATAAGAGAGATCTTCTGCTAACCTTTTCTTAAATATTTATGCCTGGGTTAATACCCAGAACTCTAGCTTCCCTAACAAATCAAACTGTGCCATCCTGAACCCCAGTTAGCCTTTATGTGCAAGGAAGCCATGGCTCCCTTAGTTACCCAGATTAAATGTCTGCATAGGATAAATGTCTGCTACTGACAGATTTTATTTTATAAAAATTAAACTTGCTTAGTTTGATCACGTCTGTACAGAGCAGAGAAGTATGATAAATGTTTATCATTTGGCTTATCGTCTTATCTCTACCTAATTCTGCTGTTATACATCATATAAATGACCCTCTTCCATCAAAATAGAAAACATTTTATTTCTTCTCTTTATTAAGCCATAAGAAAAAGATGTTAGAGGAATTCAGTGAAAATAGATATATATTTGTTTTCACATTAAAAAGAGATAACCAAATGAAAAAAAGAGCCTCTTCTAATTTTAAAAGATTATGGTTGGCCAACTTTAGACTTTTTTTAACTTGTAAATATCTGTTATATTAATATTAAGAATGTGCTGCACTAGAAATAGTGATTAGTGTATCACCAATTGTGACATTAGTGCTCAAAATAATAAACAAAAAATACATTAAAACATATAAATTGCTCAAAACATTTGTTCAACAATCCATGCAATGAAAAGTGAGAGATAATAAGGATTTTGAATCCAAGGAAAAGTCCACAGTGATATAGTATATGAAAAATTCAGGAAATCAACCACAAGTCCCAGTAATTATTAAATCCACAGGGTACTTTGAAGATGAAAGGAACACCGATGTGCAAGTCACCAGATAGGTAGATAAGTTGGCAGCTTACCAGAGTAAGTGGATCACTCAAGTTAATGAGTAAACCTGTATAAGCTTTTTGGATGGTAATACACAGGGTGTCACCTCACAGACTCAAACAAGATATCCACATAATATAAACAGGGAAAGATGATGACAGGGACATAGTGTAACTCCGTATATAAAATCCATTTATTTAATTAAAAGAAAGTATCCCACTCACATTTTAGATGAATGTCACAAGCATATAATGTTGTAAACAACCGCTTAGAAGCGAACGAACATCTCCTACGGTTTAATAGATCTTGGAAGCCGGCTGCTGGGGGCGTGGTTGCGTCACGTCTGACTCACCCGACCGGTTTCCTCATACGCTTGACGTCATCAGGGGCGTGGTTGTCAGACGTGACCCCACGCCTATATACCCCCATAATTGGATGGCGGGCGAAGCCACGCTCGTCTCGCATAGAGTGACAGAGAAGGGCGGAAATTAACACGATTGACTCACAAGAAGGGCGGAAGTGATTCAAACAGGAAGTGATGTCTTTAAGGTCTCCAGTGGCGCGATAGAACGTTTAGTTCTATCGATAAGACATTAATTCTGTCATGGGGGTGAAAAAAATTATTATAGATCGATGAATATATAAATAGGGGATTGTGTAAAAGTTATTATTAAAGTGCTACTAATTTAATAGTAAAAGACAATAAGTGTAAAAAATATATAAAAAACGCCATCTAGTGGTCAAAAGTGAATATGAAACTATATTAAAAACAGTGAACAAAAAATATTAAAAGTCAATCGAGGTGCTTAATCCCGACCCTATATATATATATATATATATATATACAATCCATGTTTTGTACACCCTGGAGATGTTTATTCCAATGATATAAATATTGATCATATCCGCAATAATGTAATAAATACATAAAAAATGACATTCATAAAGAGAGTGCGTATATTTTTTAAAATATACATTTAAAATGCATAAAATATGTATAAAAATATTTTTCAAATCTGCTGAAGGGAAAGCTTGCTCAGGCTGGTTCCGTGATCTCCAAATCCACTTAACTGACGAACAATGGGAAAGGATTTCTAAACACATACTCAAAGGATCGATCAACGTTTCCATACAGGAAAACAATTATAAAGTTCTATCTCGGTGGTACCGCACTCCTCATATTATACACAAATACAATCCCACAATTTCTGACCATTGTTGGAGATGCCATCAACCTAAAGCCGATCTTTTGTATATTTGGTGGACATGTCCTACCATACAAACCTTCTGGAATAAAGTCCATGACCTAATCCAGAAAATCACCTCAAGTACTTTACCTTTTACTCCTGAACAATTTCTCCTCCATCATTGCCCCTCCTATAACCCACTTTATTTTAAATCACTTTCTATGATGTTAATTAACGCAGCCAAGATGTGCATACCTAAACTCTGGGGAACAACAAGACCCCCTTCTACACGAGAATGGTACATCCGCATCAACAAAATCGCTGAAATGGAAGAACTCATATCCATTTCATCAGACAACCCAAATAGATTTACTACCATTTGGTCCTGTTGGATACACTTCAAATCTTCCTCTGAATACCTACAGACCTACCAATCCTGATAACAAAAGCACTTTTACTACTATTGCTCGCCTCCTAGACAATTAACTTCATCAACTTAAAGATATATCACCAGATATGTCACATACCATCACTATGTGCACTCATTTCTACCAACTCTGATTGTGTCAACGTTATCATCCTTGCACTGACTTCTCTCCCCAAACCCTCCCTTTGTTTTCCTGTCCCCTCCCTTACATATCCCTACTTCCTACGTTTTGATGTCCAATCCGATACAAGGCTGGAATACCCCAGGTGTTGGTGCTGGTCACTAACACCCTTTCATCCACACTTTCTAACAATATGGTACTTAATTGATACTCATCTCTGAATTACTTCCTCCTTAATATAATATACTAACTGCTCCAATTAGTTTGAAGTGATGGGCTATATACTCTTCATACGTTAACCTCATTTGGATTTGGTAAAGAGCTCATTGTTTACTTATTTACTTTGTTCAACTGACAATTCGCTTCCATATGTTATTTTCCTTTATTCCTGTACAAATATTTTGAACTGTTCAATATGTCAATATGTAAATGTCTTACATTTATATTGTTATTTCAGAAATGTTGCCAAACCTTGTATTCTCTAATTTGCTAATCGAAATAAACTTGTTTGGAAAAAAAAAAAAGAAATTAGCACAGGCTTGCACATGTGCGCAGGAATGTGTGCACATGTGTGCATGCACGCGGGAGCATGCCCACAGTTTTTGGCACCAGATGGACTATTTAAGGGATGCTCTTGCTCACTGTCAGTGCTGACTGGTCTTCAGCTGTGTCCTGAATGTATCCTGTGTCTGATTTCCGTTGATGACCCAGCTTAATACTGACCTGATCCTGGATTCTGCTTGTACCTTTGCTCACTTGTTCCTGACCCTGGCTTCGTTCTTGACTATACTTCTGCCTACGCTTCTGTATTCCATTGCCCGCCTGCTACTGACCTCAGCTACACTTCACTCCGGGTTCCAACTTGGCTTCACATTACTTCTGAGTGTCTGCTTCAGCTGTCCTTCATCACTTCTTCAGTCATTGCAGTGTATTCCTGCCTAAAGCTTGCTGAGAGCTTCAATAAGCCACGCTTCCAGAACCTGCAGTACATGTGGAGTGCTTCTTTAGTCAAGGCTGGTCCAGCGTGCTTTAGATCTGCTACTGGCCTGATGTCCTGCCTGTCCTTTCAAGCCTGCATTTTCTTCTGCAAGTTCTGTTACCAACACCTGCCAGCACTCGTGTTCCTCCTGGCCCTCTGCTCCATCTGTTGCACCTTTAGTGGGGCCTGGGCTGGAGATACAAGGGAGGCCAACCTCGTTAATTCAGTCTCCTACCAGGTACGTGACAGGGTATAAATATTTGTGGTTGGCTAATGCAAGCTTTATTATCCCTCTGGAATGGGGAGGATGCATGTGATAGAGCTGCTTCTTTAGCTCTGCCTGCCTGAAGAGGCCCTGGAAGTGTTTAGGCCTGTTTCTGCTGACTCCATCTAGAGGTAGGATGGACTCCCATGGAGGCTGGTTGACACTCCTGCAAAAGGTTAGGAGCAGGATAGAGACCCAGAGGAGGATCCCACTGGAGGTGTCTGCAGGGCTTTTATTTTGGATTACTCTCCTGGAGACAGTTGCTGATCACATTGTTCACAGAGAGATGCTAAATTACTGTGTCAGATTCAATCTAAGGACCCTTTTCCTGTGCTGTGACAAGTGAAGTAACATAATTCTTCTGAAATCCTAAGCATCTGTAACCCTAGCCCTCTCTCCCATGGACTGTGAGTAATAAAATCCCTTTTTGTTTCACCCAAAAGTTACTGGCACCCATCTGTCTACTAGGGTGGCCACCTCATCCCTTTAAAAATGAAAACACATATTAATTACACAGGTTCTGTGGCTGATTAAGGTGGTAATTAAATTCACTTGGTGCCTTACCTGCAATAAATTAGCCCCCAGACCCTGTGTAAATAATATGTGTTTGGTTTTAAAGGGATGAGGTGGAAACCCCACTTTCTGCATGTCCCAATATTGCCTAGGTCAGGCATGTCCAAAGTCTGGCCCGCGGGCCAATTGCAGCCCGTGGGCCGCTTTCATACAGCCCCACAGGTAATTTGGAAAAATCTATTGTTGTAGCCCCTGTGAATCCCCGAGCGCTGCTCAGGACCCCTGGGATTTCTGGATCTTTCAACACCATGGGACTGCATGTATGCCATATTAGTTTGTTTACCATTAATTTTATACATCCTCTTATATATGCCACTTTTTTGAATGACTTATACTCAAAATTATGGTCCATCCTGGCCTGGTGCATCCAATTCCAGTTTTTTCTGTTATTTGTGAATACACTATTGTTAACACTCACCGCCCATCCCCGCCAGCTTTATATTCCTTGCTCAATATGGCCTTGGACTTAGCATGATTAGGGAGCACTAAAAAACACAAATAAATCCGGCGCTAGTATGACAGGACCAGCGCCCTTTCCATTATAATTGGCCTAACACCTGGGAGTCAAGTAGCAGCTGTATGGGAACAAAACACACCAGGAGGGATGTTCAAAAGTATCAGTTACACAAGGGTTAACCACATAAAGGCGCTTTATGAACCCACTGATGATGATTACTGATGGCAGCAATAATAGTCATGAATGATGCCAATTTAGTAAATAAAACATTGAAAACTTGTCAGGACAACCATACGAGAAGCAGGCACTCCTCATGCTCCCCTGGCTCCCCTGCATTGGGTCACCACACATGCCGCTCACCACCAGCAGCTCTATAGCGTTTCAAGCCTCGTTTTGGTCCTCCTTCCCCCCGAGTCTGACGTCACGTCTGGGTCCCCTTCCCGGTTGGCACTCATCGTGGGTGATCGGAGTGGCCACAGACGGCGATCCTCCTTGCCTCCTATACCGGGTGTTGTGTGACCCCTTTTCCACCCTTCCCTGTCCAGGATTGAGGCATTCCGTTATCATCTCCTCACAGCCCGAGCAAGGCACAACTGTCCACACTGCTGCATTGTTCCTGGTTGGTTTTATGCCTTCACACACACTGGATGGTCACCAAGCTGTGAATATTTAACCCCTTATTTTGGCTTCACCATTGCAGATCCAGCGGGGGTCATTGTACAAGGTGTAGTGCTGTTTTATATATACATGGAACTGATTTTGAATATTTTTTTAAATTGACAGCGCTATATAAGTACCTGAAATAAAATAAATAAATAAAATAATGTGACGAAATGAAAAGTATGCAGTTATCAACAAACTTTGCATAAAATAGTTAGTTTGCATTTAATTTTAATGGTCCAAACAATGTCAGGCAAAATGGTCCGCCCTCACGCATGTTCACTTCATCAAATCTGGCCCTCTTTGAAAAAAGTTTGGACCCACCCCCCCCCCCCCCCTAGCCTAGGTGATTCACCCATGAGGTAAATGTCAGCCCAACCTGCTTCTTGGGGTACCAGAATTTTCATTGGGGGGTCAAGGGGTGCCGTACACATGATTACTCCATGTCTACCAGCACTGTATTTTGTTTTTCATAATGTGGAGGATTGTTATGTAACATCTTATCAATTGCAGGTCTGTCTGGGTTGCTGCTGGTAAAGACTATAAAGGAAATGTTTTGGTTGCCCCAGTTACTCCTAGCATATGTCACTATTTATTGCAATTTATCACTATTGAGACAGCAATGGAATGTAATTTCTGATAGCAATTAAACAGCTCAGCCATACCCACTTGCACTCGTAGATAGATGTTACCCATTATAGGCAGCATGGAGGTTAAGTGGTGCTATTTCAATTTCCTGAATGAGAGATCCCAGACTGCTCTGCGCCCTCTTCCCCAGCACTATCTGAGCTTAAACAGTATGTAATAAATACATTTAAAAAAAACTACTTAACAGAGAGGTGTATTAAAAAAAAGGAAGAGGTAACCTAGTATGGTGTCTTTGGTAATATCTGTATTTCAAATATGCACAAATAAACAAAGTTGATTATTTTGCAAACTGAAATAAAGTTCTTTTTTACCCGCTATGTTTTAAAAGAGGTGCAAATTCAGCCACTATAATCCCATATATACTTTACTATGTTGCTGTAAACCACCCCACCTCCCCATCTCTCCCTATTTATAGAAACCATGCTACAGCTGATCCAAGAATAAAGGAGGTTACTTGCCTGTCCTCTATTCATAGATCATGTTTCAGTAGTCAGCAGCACAAGGAACACATCAGAGTAGTAGTAAGCAATGTCCTTTGTGCTGATATTTTGTATTTTATTTTATTTTTATTTTTTTTTATTTTGACTTAATTTGGCCTTAAAAGAAGCCAAAGAAAATATTGAGTGCTTTCAGACTGTGAGCTCCTTTAGCCTTCTTTATGGTTAAAATCAACTGGCTTTAGTTTTAATTATTCATTGGTCTCACTTCAGAAACAAAACATGCTGTTTGTTTGATGTAATGAATCCACTCTGTGTTTAGGCATTGATCAACATTAAAGGATGTGGAAATAACGGATAGTCTTTGGTTAAAAATTACTTCTTTTGATCAACTGATTGCTACAACGATCTTCCACAAAACATTTAATTTTAATAAGCAAATAATTACATACTTTTCAATTTTTTCAAATATAAATATGAAGAGCACAATTAAAAACAATTGTTCCTAAAATGTAATTCCAGCCAAAAATGGTTTTGTTATTGTTGTTAACAGACTAAGAAAAGGTTAGGATTTATGTGAGGGTCTTATTGTGTGCTTAGAACCTGTTGAACTGGATTTCTCCTGTCCCTTGTTCCAATGGTGGTGGTCACTAAGACAGAACAAATTTCTTTAAAACATAAAAAGAAATAAAAAAGAGCAAAACAAAGAAAAAAAAAAACACTGATTAAGGCAGACAAAAGATTAGAATGTCTGTCAAGTTTTCATTTCATTCTGACACAGTGGACACCTGGACAGGAAGTAATGGTAAATCTCCTCAAAAATAACACAGTTATGAATACTGGAGAGAAGATTAGGGCTCCATTCATACTAATTTGATGCAATTCCAGCGCAACTTTGACCCATAGAATATGCAAACAACATCCACATTGCACTATATTATCACACTGAAAATCAGGTCAAAATCAGATTGCAGCAGTGTGAACCTAGCCTAAACCTTTCTCCTCTTAAAGCGGAGTTCCGGGCACAAAATCAATATTTTTTTTTTTTGTGCCCGTCCGCTAGTTCAGCATAACCTGAAAAGGAATTGGATAGTTAGGTTTTTTTTTTTTTTTTTTTTTTTTTTTTTTTTTTTTTTTTTTTTTAAAACTCACCTTGTAATTGACGATCGTAAATACTCACCTCAGGGTACTTCCTCCCTCAGCGCCGCGGCTCCGTTGTCACTTCCTGCGCTGCGATGATTCCTGGGAGCTAAACGTCATCGCTCCCAGGAATCAATGCGACGGCACCGGCCCCGCTCGTCACTTCCGGGCGACACCGCATTCCCCTGCTAAACAGCTTCTGGGCACGCCCAGAAGCTGTTTAGGAATGCGGCGCCGCACCGGAAGTGACGAGAGGGGCCGGTGCAGGCACATTCTGGGACAAGAAGACACGGAAGAAGACACAGAAGAGGACCGTGCCGGGTTCAGCTGCCCACAAGAGAGATGGAAACGCTGTGGAAGAAATTTTATAAGTAAGTATTTCTTCTAAAAGGTAAGTGCGAACCGGGACAGATCAGAGGCTAGCCATTGTGGAATGTGCTAGCCCTGACTGTCCCGAGGGTATGTTTATTAAAAAATGACATTTGTGCCCGGAACTCCACTTTAAAGCAACACTCAAAGAGAAGACATATAATTTTGTGGGCAAAAAAAGAAAGACTGAAAATACACACAGGTGGAAAATCGGCTGGCTTTTGTCCAATGGGCATGCTAGAAAAACAGCAGCTGATTGGCATCCAATGGCTGTGAGCACTAACCGGTAAGTGTGTTCTGTCGTAGGGGGGTGGTTGGGTTCAGTCCCCCTGTCAGAACACAATAGCTAATTCGGGGGATCACTGTACTAACATAGTACTAACATAGTTCTTACAGTGAGCTCCTTGCGGGCTTCTTGCACTTTTTTGTCATGCATCCCATTGGGTTGGACAAAAAAAAACTATCAGTGTGTACCAGGCTTAAGAATAATGGGTTTGAGTTTTTCTATAATAATATCTTTGATTGGGTATCTAAGTGGCAGACAAATAAATCAGTTACAGTTATACTAAAGGCCTGATTCTGGAGGCTTATCCTTATCAATTAAAAACAGATTGGTTGGGGGTATGGTCTGGCAGTCACCAAACATTGACATGCTTTAAAAGCACAATGGCACGGTCAAGGTCCATTTTTGCTTTGTTTGTCCTCATTTTTGTTGATAACATCAGTAACAACACCAAAGGGGGTTCACTCACCAGAATTTAATGCACCATGATTTTGCAGCCAAAAAGTATCTCCAATCTCTTTAACATACATTCCTCAGCTCCATCTGTTTCCCCATTTAAGATAGCATTGGTCCCAATGATGGTATTATCACGAGGTATCGAAACATGCTGCTGATAAGTGGACAACACACTACCTCCAAGCTCAGAAACCACTAACCCTTGTGAATATGCCAACTTTAACAGTACTTGGACATGAAAGCAGATGTGGGTATGCTGACTGGCAGATTTGATAAGACAGTATGTGTAGAAAGCAGAAGGGACAAGATTACCTATCTGGAAAAGACTATGGAAAGATACAAATCACCTAATCACTGCAAATTGGCAAGTGTACTACCAAGATAAAAGAGGGCATAAATACAACTTTTGGGTAAGGGGAGTCCCAAAGCCTGTCTCACTGGAAAGGATAAGCAAATTTGTTGGAGCATACTTTATTATGTGTTTTTTTTCCTCGGGATATACTGCTGTTGCCATATGAGGTATTCATGTGTAATTTCCATTAGAGACTATAAATAGAGATTTGTATAACTATATTTTAAACAAGTTACAAGTTTAGTGGTGTATACTATATACGGTATGTGTATAAATATATTTAAAAATAAGAATTCAAGTTGAGGGGTGTGATTGATTGATTTACCAGATAACTTTGAAGTGTAGGAATGTTTTGATGTACTGTAAATATGTGTGCCACAGAGAATGCTCTATTATTTACCAGTCTCAATACTGCATGCGAGGAGGGATGACAAGTAGATTAATTTCCTTATCACAGACTCTACAGGGGAGAAGTATCTGTCCAAGAATGCATCATTTCCCTGCAAATAGGTCAAGAGTTTGAATATTTAATTTTCCCTCCAAAAAGGTTAAAAACGTGCATACCTGGTTCTTCTTCCAAAAAGGTTATAAACTTGCATACCTAATGTTCCCTCCAAAAACGTTATGCTAATAGGGGCAGAGTTATGTTAACTACAAGGGATGGGGAAATTACCCAATCCTGGATGAGATAAGTAAAAGTAGAATAGATAGATTAGATACTGTGGGTCTATCAATTGGGATGTCCCCATATAAATCTAAGAGAGATTGGTCTATATTAGGTTAGGTCTTGGATGGAAAGGGAAACCTCAAGCTCATCATAGGAGCCCCCATGCTACATAGCTGATAAATATCAGACATATCTTTGACACTTATATGTATACAACATGCTTGTCTTATGTGTTGTGTGTTTCACTGTCTGTGTATTAAAGCTGTGGTAAACACAGATGGGACACTTGTACCGTTAGATAAGCTTATTCATGCCATCCCTTCAGAGTTCTGTGCCATGGACGTGATTCCTGCATGCATGTGCAGAAGTAATGTCATTACAGCTCAGCCATTAAAATGACCGGAGCCTGCGAACCCAGAAGGAAGACCAGGTGAAGAGAGAAGTCCTGTTAGCGGTGACAGCATTGAGGACTTTATTTTAAGGTCAGTATTCCATAATGTGCTAATATGCAATGAATACATGGATTGTAATAATGGCATAATGGAATGTTCTTCCATTGAAAGTTTACTACTGCTTTAATATTATGTTTTAGTATGTTCTATTCCTTTGATTTTTTTCCCTTTCTGTAACTATATACAACTGATATAGATTGTTGTTTGTTAACTTTAGACCTTCATACTATTTATCAATAGGCTTCTGTTGTGTTGAAGATTTCACTCCTGGTCAAGGACTCTCATTTACCAAATAATATCATATAGATAATAAATCTCAAAAATATAAATAGCGGGTCGGCAGGGCCAGGGTTCTAAGGATGCAAGGTGTTTTCTTTATTCTGGTTAACATGATACCATGTGTCCTTTTTTGACTTAACTATATAACTGTGTAAACAAATAGCTAAAATAGGAGAACTAGCAACTTGGAAGGCTAGATGAAAATGGTCATTCAAGAACATGGGGATCTAAGCTATGGGAACCAAGAGGGCCAGCCAAACAAAGGAGGTCAAGAATCACCCAACTCAGCTTTTTAATTTCTCCCTACTTTATAAAAAAATAAAAAAAAAGACGGAAAAAAAAAATGTTGCCTTTACTTAGATTTCATATTTTGTTTTCCTTTCTAAAGCATGAAAAAATGCCCCATTTTGCTTCATGGTGAGAGTCAAGAACCCGACAACAAAACTCTCAATCATGTTCCTATTAAAATAAAATGTATATAGTTAATCCACTGATAGAAATGTCTCTAAACATAGTAAAGACATAAAATAAAAAGCCATTAATGACCAAACTCCTGCCATACTACCAAAAGCGCCAGTTACTGTGATATCAAGAGGGTGAAGATTTAACTCTTTCTTCTATGATGAAATCAGGAACCATTGTATCCAGATAGTTCTAAGGTCTTCTACTTTTAATGGCTGTTTAAATTAATTAGCTGCATTTAAGCTTGTTTAAGGTCAGGATTACAATAAGAAGTGTGTCTTTCTCAGCATTCATTACCTAGGCAATACTCTCCCTGTTACAAATGTGAACATTGCATTATAACAAGGTCACTGCTTTGATGTTATCCCCTTCTCAATATTATCTCATTAGGAGAAATTGATTTTTATTGTGGTTTACACCAAGGAAATAAATACTGACCAGAGGCTTGTTAAAAGAACCATATGCTTGTTTCAGTGCATGCTACATGTTTGTTTTTTTTGGCTCACCATGTTGTCTCCAGTATTGCAGTTGTTAACATAGTCTGATAGTAAAGTGATGCAATTGCTTTGAAACCTGGAACTTAAACACATAAGGCCTCCTTCACACAAATGTACATAACCCCTTTCAGTTGCCCCCAGCTCTTTATAAAAATATAAATGCTGGGAGAGAGGCAGGCAAGTATGCATTTGGTAGATTTTAGTGAGATTTTAGTTACTGTATTGGGAGCACATACAGCATAAAACCAATCCCTAAGGAAGTACAGTATATATGTGGCTGCTTGGCATTAAAGCCCATCCATCCATAGGCAGCATCTATGCATACAGCCAGCCGGAATAGGTTAACCTAATGGGGCATGCACCCAAGCGATTCCTCACCCACATTCATATCAAATTGGAAGCAGTTTCTGTGTCCATGAGGCTGCTGCATCCCAATTGATGGGAATGGAACTGCCTGCAGGCAAATGCAAGGAACACCTGTACATCCCATATGGTCAAACACGGCTTTGCATAGACATTACCTCTTCTAGACTGCCCCACACAAATATACTTCAGCAGGGTGGCCCTCCTGCGCAAAATCACGTGTCTGTACGTGATTTCGTGCACTGGGTCTGGAGCGCATGACAACAGCGACCCACTCAATCCGGTGGACCCCATGTTCTCCGTCACCCAGCGATCTTTTGCAGGAGAGAAAGAACAGCGGTCTGCCTATGTAAATAAGGCAGACCGCCGTTCTGTGAGAGGGGAAGATGAAAGTCTTGTGTTTCTGCTAAACAGGAACACAGATCTCTGTTTTCCCCCCAGTCAAAGCATCCCCCACATAGTTAGAAAGCACTCCATAGGAGCACATTTAAGCCTTTGGGGCTCTGAGGAAGAGGCTGAGCCTCGAAACGCGTCAGCCATCATCTTAACAGGATTATGAACTAACACATGGACTATTCCTGACACTGGAGCTACTGAGCTTGATATGATTATTTTCTACCTTTTTTTGAGAGTAGCCATTTTATATGTTGTAAAAGTAAACCCTATTATTGAGGATAATGCGCTAGGTCGGTGCGCCCTTTTTTTGTTTCTTTTTGCCTATAGTACTGTTGGACTACCCCAGTCCTTTTTGGGCAGCAAGACTCTAGCCATCCGAGACGTCATATTTGAGTCCCGTGGGAAGTGTGGTCGGGGAGCTTGGATTCTAAGCGCAGGAGAAGGGTGGTATCACCATATTGTTTTGAAGCCTTTGATCACCCCTGATGTTAACCCCTTCCCTGCCAGTATCATTGGTCCCCAAAAAGTGTCACTTAGTGTCAGATTTGTCACGATTACTAGTAAAAAAATAAAATAAAAATAAATAAAATAAATATATTACATTGTTTGTAGATGCTATAACATTTGCGCAAACCAATCAATATACACTTACTGGGATTTTTATTCCCAAAAATATGTAGCAGAACACATATTGGCCCAAACTGATGAATAAATTAGACTTTTTACATTTTTTTATTGTGTATTTTTTTAGCATAAAGTAAAAAATATTGTTTTTTTTTTTTCAAAATTGTTGGACTTTTTTGTTTATAGCGCAAAAAATAAAAACCAAAGATGTGATCAAATATCATCAAAAGAAATCTCTATTTGTAGGAAAAAAAGGACATCTATTTTAATTGGATACAGCGTCGCATGACCGCGCAATTGTCAGTTAAAGTAACGCAGTGCCATATTACGAAAAAAATGGCTTGATAATGAAGGGGGGGTAAACCTTCCGGGGCTGAAGAGGTTAAGTGCACTTGTGTGAACGAGGCCAAAGTGTAGGCAAACAGATAAATATACAGTTAAATCATATGTGAATTGTCCTACCTGACAAAAAAACTGTAATTTTGTTCAGTCAGTTTAATAATGCTGACACTCTTGACAAAAACTATACAACGTTACTGAATAGTGAAGGAAGAGCTGTTCAATGATGTGGTTAAACTGTATGTAAACCCTAACAATGAACTTCTCATACTTTCTTTTTGATCAAGCATTTTGTTACCCATGTTCAAAAAGTGCAAGAAAAGTACCCATGGATCCTGTCAGAAATCCAGTAAGCCTGTATTTTCTTGTGTTAGATGAAGCTTTTGCTTCGCTCAATGCTCTGGCTAAAAATTTGCCACTTTTATCACCGTGTTCTAAAAAAATAATAAATGCTTAGATTTAGCCTCCAAGAATTGCTGAAGTTCTTTACCAGATTCAGCAAGTGATGATGCAATTTGTTTGGACAGTGATTCTTTATGTGTGGATTCTAGTTTGGCGAGGGTATTCGACAGTTCCCAAGTTTTCCTTTCCCTCTCTTACTTGCGTTGAGCACCCAGTTTTATTAATTCACCTCTTATTACACTCTTGTGCGCTTCCCATCTTGTTAAATGAGACACAGCCGCTGTAGTGTTAAGTTAAAAATATTTTTTTATGTGATTGGCTATTACCACATGAGAGGTAGGATCAGTTAGGAGTGATGCATTTAGTCGCCAATTAAAGACTTTCGTTTGTGTTGACTGAAGTTGTAATGTTAGGGATACTGGAGCATGGTCCGAGAGAGTTTGGGAGCCAATGGAAGCCTTTTGGACATTTATTAAGTCTTGTTGTGAGATGAACAGAAAATCTATACGAGAGTATCTATTGTGTGAGATGGAGTAGTGTGTGAAGTCTTTGCCTGTTGGGCTTAAGGATCTCCATAAGTCCACAACCATAAGTGACCTTAGCATTGTTTTAATGCTTTTCAAGGTTTTGTTTTTGACACTTGACTTTCCTGATGAGGTGTCTTACAGGGGTTAAGAGGAACGTTAAAGTCTTCTCCAAGTATAATATGTCCAGAGGCGAACCATGACAGTTTGTGAATAATCTTCCTGCAAAAGGATGTATGTGATCTGTTAGGAAAATAGACATTAGCTAGTGTTGTAGGTATACCGGCATAGGATCCTTTAGGGAATAAGTACCTGCCTTCTGGGTTGGCTAGTTGTTGCGACACAGTGAAAGAGGCTTCTTTATTAATTACACCTTTTGTTTTAGAGTTAGAGATGGTGGCATGGTATGCCGTAGGGAAGTATGAAGACCTAAGTTTAGGGATCTGGTCAGTTTTAAAATGTGTTTCTTGTAGGAACATAAAGTGTGGTTTAGATTTTTTTAATTCTCTTAGCAAGGTCATTTTCTTTTCGGGGATAATGAGGCCTCGTATATTGTGTGAGATCACTGTTGGGTGTTTCCCCAAAGAAATGTATGCCATTTTGGTATTTGTTATATGCAAGAAATGATTGTGTCTCCACTGCAGATGAAACAGATATGGGTATCTAGGTAATAGAGACTAGAAGAGAGGACATAAGAATGGAGGAGAAAAAAAGAGAGAAAGGAAATAAAAAGAAGAGAAAAGGAGAACGTGAGAAAGTGAAACAGTGAGGCGACCTGCCTCTACCAAATAGAGTATAGTAATCTAGTGAATTGATTGCCTTAAAACAATTTTGTTGTAAGGCAGGTGAAATTTAGACTAAACCAAATTCACTTTTGGTACATGGTAGAGTCTATCTGGTGGGGTGGTGGAAGGATCGCATCGAAGAAGTAAAAAATGTGTAAAAAAAAAAACACAAGTCTAACTGTAAAATATCAATAATCCAAAAAAAAAAAAAACGGAGTGTAAAGACCCATGACTCTTTATAAAGCTTAGATAATCTGTCTATAAGTTACTCCTGGCCTAGAGCATAGGCATCCAATGAGCAGAACAGGAACCCTGCTATGTGATCTTTAAGTCCCGGTTCACACTATCGCGAATTGTCAGGCGATTGGTCAGCCTGTCAAGTCGCGGTCCATTCAGTGCTATGGGAACCATTCTAATAGGAGCGACTCAAGTCGCTCCGACTTAGAAAATAGTTCCTGTACTACTTTGTGGCGACATCGGAGCGACTTGCATGGACTTCCATTATGTGAAGTCCATGCAAGTCGCGGTGCACGCGACTTCACAGGTCGCCCCTGAAGTCGGATCGCCATAGTGTGAACCAACACTTATGCTTAAATTTGTAAACCTCATGCATATATATGCTACAGATAAACATGGAAATAATAACAATACATGCAATTATGCTAAAATCTTAAGGTACACTGAGTCTCGAGGTACTCTTTAATTGAAAGAGTATATTCAAATTATTTATACCCAATGATATTTCGGTTTGATTGATGCCTCCATCTAAAGGAAGTCATTGCATTTTTAGGAGTGAGTATTAGAATACCCTGAGCCTCAGTGCCAGCAAAACGACAATCCAATATTGAACATAGGTCATCGTAAAAAATAAAAATAAAGTCATCAGAGAAATCAGGTAAAAGTTCTACCTTTCTGAAGTAATGACATATGGCTGGAAAGAAAACTATACTGTGGAGGCAATAAAGACCAATTTATTTCCAAAGGTATTAGCTGAAAAAATAAAGTGAAATGTTATAATATTGTCAAATATCGGCTTATCAGTGATTAGTCCTGTGCATATTATCTTCACCTTAAAGTAATCTGTGTGTATAACGCCGTAGAACAGACATGCAGGCACATGGAACCATGTGCACTTGAATGCTGGTAGCAAGCCTGGTAGATAATTATGCGGTTTAGTCTAAGGTGAGAGGATGACAGTTTGCCGATGGTTTCATTAAGGCATGTCGCGTCTATCCTGTTATTATCTGCAAAGAACATGCTGGAAGCTGTGTGTATATATGGAAGATACTTATAAGTAAGTTCATATAAGTTGTCAGTGAACTAGTTACTAGATATTCAGTGGACTCTGGCACAAGTACCATAGGCAACTCCAGCATATCAGACTATAAACATGCATCAGTGGGTGAAAACAAGGCGCTTTTCATCTAAGAACGATAATGGCACGCCGGGTATATGTTTCTATGCCAGACTACAGTACCTGGGAGTCTGAGGATTGAATAGTCAAAAGTCTCCAGTTATGTGTGCCATATCATCTTAACAACAATAACAAAAAAAAAGAAAAACGGAAAAACTGTTAACTCGGCATAAACATAAGGCACTATGTGCAACTAAAGAAAAATAGAAAACATGTTCTCCGCTATGGTGAAAGTTGTTTAGAATGTATTCAACCTGCTGCCCCTATCACAACTATCACAATTAGTGGAGTCTGCAATGTTTGTTAAGGGAAGAAATAGGCGTGGCACTGCTTGTTTAGTGTGTGCCTTAAATGTTGTTGTGTAAAAAAAATGATTACCAATAAAAATTCATACATAAGTAAACATATTGCACTTAAATTAATATATAAAATTATACATATAATAAAGTGACTTTGCTATAATAGCAATAATATTTGTGAGTAAAGTGACATGTGCTGAGATTCACAAAAATCAAAATCAGTCTACAAAGTTAATCCAAAGATTAAAACATTAATTATAAGTCCATAAAGTGACATGTGCCTTTAAGAAAAATCCAAATCCAGTGACGGTAGAATTTAGAGTGTCGTGGTGTTCACATGTGCTCCCCCTTTTCTACCTCACTCACCAGAGATTCTCCCCTTACTAGGGGCAAACCAGCATTCACAGCACTATGTGGCTGTACACAATCTACAGACTTGTTCCATTCCTCCAACAGTTTGTATACCTCCAGATCTCTCACATGCAGACACATACCATCAAACAAGCCCCATGGTGTAAATCCACATGTAAACTTTAATTAAAATTAGCCAAAATGCACTTACATATTACAGCGGAAGCATAAGCAGGTAAAATCATTCATGGAATTCCGGGATACCGATGGCGATGCACTATGTGCAACTGTAAAAGATTGTCGTGGCTTTATGGTGGTATGTGTATGAGATCACATACAAGGGACCCAAGAAGGGAAAAGGATCCAGCTGGATGGTAAAGATGGACAGTTTATGAGACGGGTAGTGTCCAGAAAAAATTTACAAGCAAGACACACTTATGTCTGCTAAAAGGATAGGAACCTGAAGATTTATATTCACGAATGGTCATGCATTCTTATTGTCTTCATCCGTGTTGCAGGTGTATGCATGCCTGAGCCTCCATGACGGGTATTCCTGCTTTTCTTGTGTGCGTGTTTATCTGGTGAGTTGAGTGGGGTGTGTGCTGAACTTCTAGTGAGAGGTGACAGCTTATATTCCTGATACCAATCTGGAAGCTGGACTAGTGGTATCTGTAGGCCATCACAGAAGTCTGCCAGATCATTTGCTGACCTCAGCATGTGTTGTTTTCCATTGTGAGAGACAGTGAGAGCGAAGGGAAAGCGCCACAGATATTTCAATTCCTTCTCCATGAGAATGACCACCAGTGGGCGCAGAGCCCTTCTATTTTTTTAGGGTTATCTGGAATAAGTTCTGAAATATCAGAATTGAGTTGTCATTAAAAGTTATAGCTTCATTTTGTTGGTCTTTGGACACTATTTCTTCTTTCAGAGTAAAACTCTGGAAACAGCATATAATATCCCGTAGGGGTCCAGAGTCAGGGCCTTTAGCTTTAAGGGCTCTATGGGCACGTACAAAGTCTATTGTTGTGCAGTGTGTGCCTGGTCAGTCTGCCTATCGTGCGATGCCTTTGAGGCCAGGGGAACAGGCAAAAGAGCCGATGAAGCTAAGGAGCTCCTTAGTGTGCTTCCACCCTCCTTGCGCATCAAGCCATGCCCCCAAGTTACATTTTTTATTATAATTATTTATTATTTTTACACGTAGCACAGTCCTGCTTTCTAAATGTGTTCTTATTCTATTTTTTTAAATAAACACGGATCTTTTTAAAAATGTTTGTTTTTTCTTGAAAACTGTGTATGGTAACTTTTTTTTTTTTTTAATTTTAATTGGACTTTTTTTTAATTTGTAACTTTTTTTAATTGTTTACTTTTAATTTTTTTTGTCATTTTCTCATTTACTTACATTTTTTTCTATATTGACATGCAGACCAAGCACCCCTTGGAGTATTATCATCTACATGCAGTGATAAGAATACAATAATAGTGTTCTTTTAAACATGCATTTGGGGATTATTAACAGATTGCTTGCGTGCAGAACTTTACTCTTGGTAGATAACGAGAGTGCTAAAGCATATAGAAATAGCATTTGTCAAAAACCATTACATAAAGTCCATGCATAAGCTGTTCAGACATGTCTAACAGAATGCAATGAAGCATCTGGAATACTACATTATTTTGGAATGGTAAAGGTTTTAGCAGCGGGGTTGCCTATGAGTTGGCTCTAGAATAATTTTACATGAGGGTCTCATATATATGTATCATGTATAACTATGTCTGTGTCATTATTACTGAGCAAACCTTTGAATCTGTTACTCTAGAAACAAATACATTTCCTAAAATTGGAGGGCTCAGACCCCTCTGGGGAAATATTTATTTTTTTATTTTTAAAAATATTTAAAGACACTGTTCTGTTTTATACAGCTACCTTTCTAAATAGCCCTGCAAAATCTGACACAATATATGTCACATGTATTGCTTGGTTACCGCAAAACAGAGTGAAATCTTCCTATTTTTTAAAGCTAAACTCCAGGAAAATGGCAAATACACAGATGAATAAATATATGGGAGCCATTTTATCTGCCAAAGTAGTTATAATTCTTCCTGTGACTCGACAGTGAAAGGAAAGTAGCACACTGATAAGATTCTCTCTCTGTCACTCTGCTCCTATCAGCATTTTTATTGCTAGTAAATAAGCAATGCAGCATAGCTGACTATTTGTGCTGCTTCTCACTGCCCTGGTCTGAGCTCTGCTGTTGCCACTGTGCAAGTGGCTGATACTAGGTCAAATGTGCCTGGGCACACCGTAATCACTCCGTGTAGTGCAGCATCCCCCTGTTTAGACTCCTGATATTTCACCAAAGCCCTCTAACAGGGCTCCTAAAAAAAATAGCAATTGGGGTAATTAGGGTGTGCCCAGGCACACCTAGCACAGCCTGTGCACACGGCTGCATACACACATATAGTACATATACATATTGAAATGACAACACAATGGCAGGGATTTACTAAAACTGGAAAAATCTGGTGCAGCTCTGCATAGAAACCAATCCAGGTTTCCATGTTTTATTGTCAAAGCTTAAAGAGGAGCTCCAGGCTCCTTCAGAAAAAAGTAAAAGTTAGCAGCTGAAAACACTGTAGCTGCTGTCTTTAAATATTAGGGCACTTACCTGTCCAGGCATCCAGCGGTGGCTCTGCCCAACCCCCCCAACCCCAAAGCACCTTGCCCCCATGTTGATGGGGACAGGGGTCTCTTTCCCACAACCCTGGGCTGTGGCTGTGGTTGTGGTGGTCTGCAGGGGGTAGGCTTATTGGAATCATGAAGCCCCCAGATCTCGGCCCCCCCATGTGAATGGATATCAGGTACATCATACCCCTACCCATTCACCAAAAAATGTACAAAAAAATAAAGACAAAAGCCAGTTTTGGACAAGTCCTTTATTAAAAAATAAAAATAAAAAAATAGTGTCCCCCGATGATTAGTCACCCACCCGCCCGAAAAATAGAAAAAAAAAGAAGCTCCTGCTTCTTGGGACACTTCCCGCGCTGTGAGCTATTTTGAGTTTGACAGCTCTTTTATAGGGATCTGACATCACAAGCCGCCCCATAATGCACTGGTCAGGTACAATGAATAAATTACTGACGTCATGTACTGACATAAACTGATATAAACTGAAGTAAGTGCCTATATATATTAGGGATGCACCGAAATGAAATTCTTGGCCGAAGCCGAATAATAATGAAATGCTTGGCCGAAGGCCGAAGGCCGAATACCGAATGCGGTGTTTCGCATTTTTTTCCATTTATTTTGCCAATTTTTTGTCCTCTCTCTTGTCCTCTCGTGTCTCTCTCTCTCTCTCTCTTGTCCTCTCACTCTCTCTCTCTTGTCCTCTCATGTCTCTCTCTCTCTCTCTCTTGTCCTCTCATGTCTCTTTCTCCCTAAATGTTACTGTAGGGAATGGGATTCAGTGCACACTGCAGCCTTGTACCATAGGGTTAATGTTAGTGACACTGTAGGGATTGGGAAGGATGCAGGCAGCCTTGTAAATTTTAATTGCAGATACAGGGCACTGGGCAGGTCATGGTTAATATGGTAACATCAATTACTCAGTGACAGTCAGTCAGTGTCAGTGTGGACTCGATCAGATTATACAGTGACAGACAGTCTCTCATAGTGGTGGTAGTAGGAGGCTGGAGGTGGACTAGTAGGAGCCTGGAAAGGAGCACAGCCGCATACATACATTACTCACTCGTGCACTGCAGCCCGCCCCACATATTCAGTGAGTCTCACTCTCCTCCCTAGTTTTTTCAATGGCCCATTCAGGAAGCCAATCACGCCGTGAGTAGCGGCACAGCGGAACCAATCAGGTGTGCAGGCACGCGTGATTGGTTCGCTGTGCAGCTAATCACGGCGTGATTGGCTCCCTGAATGTGCCATTGAAAAAACTAGGGAGGAGAGTAAGACTCACTGAATGTGTGGGGCGGGCTGCAGTGCACGAGTGAGTAATGTATGTATGCTCACCGCTGAAGTGTCCGGCTTCCCCTGCCTAACACGGAAGTCTGTGAGTCCTCCTGTCCTCCTCCGAGTCCCTTCCCCCTGCCTATGTAAATATCATGACCTCGGCGATATGAATATCGCCTACGGCCACAGAACGATAGTCGATATCATATCGACTATTGTTCAGCCCTATTGTTCGGCACAAATTTATTCGGCCTTTTTACTTATTCGGCCGAACACCGAAAGTGCTTTTTTTGCTATTTTCGGCCGAATAATGTTCGGTTGCCGAACATTCGGTGCATCCCTAATATAGATATATATATATATATATATATATATATATATACAGTATATATAACATTGTGGTATACACTGCACTGATCTTAACAAACTGTAAAAATCAAAAATCTCTCTCCCTGCCAGCAATGTATTATTAACTATAAAATTCCAATTGAAAATCACCCGCTGGCCTGGGTATTCAAAACCACAACATTGCAATTGCAAGCCTGGTATTCTACCACCTACACCACCGTCATGCATGCTTAGGCTGAGGACTGACTGACTGACTGACTGACTGACTGACTGGCTTGACGGTGGGGTAGGTGGTAGAATACCAGTCTTGCAATTAAGATGGTTGTGGGTTTGAATCCCCTAGCCAGCAGGTGATTTATTGGAATCAGAGGTCAGAGTCTATGATAATGTGGGAACTCAAAGTTCCCGCAAAGAAGCCAATTTGTTATGTCATTCGACAAACGAGCTAACAGCCAATGTTCAAGTCGAACTTACTTACGTTTGACTCAAACTCAAAGCTCATCCCTAATTAACACTAATTATTTCCATATTTGGGTTTCTAGGCATTACTGTTGAGATAAGGGATCCAAAAAGGCAGGGCCTACTCAAAATTGGCTATAATATTTGTACATTCCTTAAATACAGCATGCCTAGACCACTACTTAATCACTGCATTCATTTAATTATTTATTTCCTACTGTGAATTTACTTTAACCCCTTTTCGAACAGGGGCGTGGACTGGCGCGTGATGGCGGCAGCTGCACGTTAGAGAGCTCCGTGAAACAAGCGGCTCCCCTGCACATACCCGCGGCTCCGTGACGATGGGTAGGGTGACGAGGCACACCCCGCACAGCCGACAGCACCATTCGTCTGCTTCACTGACCGGGAGGAACATCTCTGAAATCTTCAAATCTTAAACCACCTCACGAGGCAGCATGCTGGGCAGCAAGATGGTGCTGGTCAGCAGGGATGAAGAGAACAGCGAGGCCTCCCTCTCCGCTTCTGAGGGCGGGGTAAGCAGAGACCTTGCAGCTAATATATCCCTAACTTTTGCTGCTAAGACCTCAATTGCTGCTGATATTAAATTGACTTTCTCAGCAGCAATCACAGATTTAAAAGTAGACATCTTGGTCCTAACATGCGGCCTGTACTGTGAGTTTTGAGCATTTTGGGATAAATACTGCAAAATGGTATGGTTGAGTAATTTCACAATCATATGCGATATTTTGGAAAAATGTGTCCGCACGCCTAAAAACAAGATGCTTTTATGAATGAAGTCCAGTAATAATAATAATAATAATATTATCAGTGTTTAAAGAAACATTACATTACAAACTCAGTAACAAGTATTTAAATAGTTCTAAATGATGTTACAAATAATAATAAAATGCAAAGATAATACGTTACTTAAGTGTATTCTCAAGTTATGTATTGTGTTTGGACTCCAAGAAAAGAGAGAAGCAAAATGGCCTGACTTGACATTTAGAGAGTCCTCTTTCCAGTCAGGAAAAATCAGGAACTCCTCTGCTATCCTCAATATCTTCCAGCAGATGGCAATGTCACACTGCAGGCAAATTCTTTGACCTAGGTCAACCTCTAGGCTACAGCTTAGTCTTTGAATGATAGACAGTTAAAGCGTAACTCCACTTTTGTTGAGAAAAAAGCATTCCCCTATGGGTGATCTCTGTACATTACAAGGTCCTTAACAAACTTTGTTGTAGATTCCTACCTTTTCTTATAATGAGTAGTGTTGAGCGAACACGGACTGTATTATTCGTGTTCGTACCGAATAATTGGATTTTTTGTACCCGAACACGGACACGGACACTTTACTGTATGTTCGGGTAAAAATCCGTGTTCGGTCGTTTTATTTCCGGGTTTTGCATGCTTTGGCGCTCTTTTCATGGCGGGCTTTCAACAGCCAATCAACAATCGTTTAACTGGTGTGCCTTAAGCCATCCTAGCCATGCCTGCAAATGTCTCAGTAGCTGTGATTGGCCGTCTGAAGCATGTGACCAAGTCTTTATAAGTTCGAGGCAGCCGCAGCGGCGTCATTATGCTGCTTAGATTCAGGGACAGAGCACACATCAACGTGCTGGCTGCTGATTAGGGAAAGATAGGCAGGAAAAAACCATTTGTGTCCGGATAGAATTGAGGGACAGGTCGGAGTGTTTAGGCAGGGCGAGTTGTAGGCATTTTAGGGATAGAGTCTGCTGAATTATATAGGGTCAGTGTCTTCTACAAACTACAATCGATATTGCTGTGTGGGGGGTGGGGTGAATCTGCACTCAATCCTGATCTACGATCTCTTCTCAATCCTGTTAGGGACAGAGTCTGCTGAATTTTAGGGAAACTGTGTTCTACAAACTACAATCGATATTGCTGTGTGGGGGGTGGGGTGAATCTGCACTCAATCCTGATCTACGATCTCTTCTCAATCCTGTTAGGGACAGAGTCTGCTGAATTTTAGGGAAACTGTGTTCTACAAACTACAATCGATATTGCTGTGTGGGGGGTGGGGTGAATCTGCACTCAATCCTGATCTACGATCTCTTCTCAATCCTGTTAGGGACAGAGTCTGCTGAATTTTAGGGAAACTGTGTTCTACAAACTACAATCGATATTGCTGTGTGGTGTGGGATTGGAGATAGGCAGGTGTCAGTGATCCACATCCATTTTTCTGTGTGTGAGCTGCAGTGAACACAATCTTTTTGGGCTGCAGTGAACACAATCTTTTTGGGCTGCAGTGAACACAATCTTTTTGGGCTGCAGTGAACACAATCTTTTTGGGCTGCAGTGAACACAATCTTTTTGGGGTGCAGTGAACAAAATCTTTTTGGGGTGCAGTGAACACAATCCTTTTTGGTGTGCAGTGAACACAATCTTTGTGGGGTGCAGTGAACAAAATCCTTTGTGGGGTGCAGTGAACACAATCTTTTTGGGGTGCAGTGAACAAAATCCTTTTTGGGGTGCAGTGAACAACATCCTTTTTGGGGTGCAGTGAACACAATCTTTTTGGGGTGCAGTGAACAAAATCCTTTGTGGGGTGCAGTGAACACAATCTTTTTGGGGTGCAGTGAACACAATCTTTTTGGGGTGGAGTGAACAACATCCTTTTTGGGGTGCAGTGAACAAAATCCTTTTTGGGGTGCAGTGAACAAAATCATTTTTGGGGTGCAGTGAACACAATCTTTTTGGGGTGCAGTGAACACAATCTTTGTGGGGTGCAGTGAACACAATCTTTTTGGGGTGGAGTGAACAACATCCTTTTTGGGGTGCAGTGAACAAAATCCTTTTTGGGGTGCAGTGAACAACATCCTTTTTGGGGTGCAGTGAACACAATCTTTTTGGGGTGCAGTGAACACAATCTTTGTGGGGTACAGTGAACAGAATCTTTGTGGGGTGCAGTGAACACAATCTTTGGGGGGTACAGTGAACACAATCTTTGTGAGGTGCAGTGAACACAATCTTTGTGGGGTGCAGTGAACACAATCATTGTGGGGTGCAGTGAACTCAATCTTTGTGGGGTACAGTGAACACAATCTCATACTGAAGGTTTGAGGGTGCTGCCTGTTCCATACTCCCCCTACTCCTCATCTAGCCTTTTAGGGGTACAAACAATAGTAATTGGGGCCTAGTGTGGTTGTGTACGTGTGATATACATACACTTTTTTTGGATCATATTTTCTATTCCGCTATTTAATCAAAAACCTTTGGGGATCAGTTAAATTGGGGGATAGTCTGTGTTGGTACGTGTGAGAGAGATCCACCTTTCCAAGTTGTTGGGGTTCATCTCATACTTCTGAAGGTTTGAGGGTGCTGCCTGTTCCATACTCCCCCTACTCCTCATCTAGCCTTTTAGGGGTACAAACAATAGTAATTGGGGCCTAGTGTGGTTGTGTACGTGTGATATACATACACTTTTTTGGGATCATATTTTCTATTCCGCTATTTAATCAAAAACCTCTGGGGATCAGTTAAATTGGGGGATAGTCTGTGTTGGTACGTGTGAGAGAGATCCACCTTTCCAAGTTGTTGGGGTTCATCTCATACTTCTGAAGGTTTGAGGGTGCTGCCTGTTCCATACTCCCCCTACTCCTAGCCTTTTAGGGGTACAAACAATAGTAATTGGGGCCTAGTGTGGTTGTGTACGTGTGATATACATACACTTTTTTGGGATCATATTTTCTATTCCGCTATTAATTCAAAAACCTTTGGGGATCAGTTAAATTGGGGGATAGTCTGTGTTGGTACGTGTGAGAGAGATCCACCTTTCCAAGTTGTTGGGGTTCATCTCATACTTCTGAAGGTTTGAGGGTGCTGCCTGTTCCATACTCCCCCTACTCCTAGCCTTTTAGGGGTACAAACAATAGTAATTGGGGCCTAGTGTGGTTGTGTACGTGTGATATACATACACTTTTTTGGGATCATATTTTCTATTCCGCTATTTAATCAAAAACCTTTGGGGATCAGTTAAATTGGGGGATAGTCTGTGTTGGTACGTGTGAGAGAGATCCACCTTTCCAAGTTGTTGGGGTTCATCTCATACTTCTGAAGGTTTGAGGGTGCTGCCTGTTCCATACTCCCCCTACTCCTAGCCTTTTAGGGGTACAAACAATAGTAATTGGGGCCTAGTGTGGTTGTGTACGTGTGATATACATACACTTTTTTGGGATCATATTTTCTATTCCGCTATTTAATCAAAAACCTCTGGGGATCAGTTAAATTGGGGGATAGTCTGTGTTGGTACGTGTGAGAGAGATCCACCTTTCCAAGTTGTTGGGGTTCATCTCATACTTCTGAAGGTTTGAGGGTGCTGCCTGTTCCATACTCCCCCTACTCCTAGCCTTTTAGGGGTACAAACAATAGTAATTGGGGCCTAGTGTGGTTGTGTACGTGTGATATACATACACTTTTTTGGGATCATATTTTCTATTCCGCTATTTAATCAAAAACCTCTGGGGATCAGTTAAATTGGGGGATAGTCTGTGTTGGTACGTGTGAGAGAGATCCACCTTTCCAAGTTGTTGGGGTTCATCTCATACTTCTGAAGGTTTGAGGGTGCTGCCTGTTCCATACTCCCCCCTACTCCTAGCCTTTTAGGGGTACAAACAATAGTAATTGGGGCCTAGTGTGGTTGTGTACGTGTGATATACATACACTTTTTTGGGATCATATTTTCTATTCCGCTATTTAATCAAAAACCTCTGGGGATCAGTTAAATTGGGGGATAGTCTGTGTTGGTACGTGTGAGAGAGATCCACCTTTCCAAGTTGTTGGGGTTCATCTCATACTTCTGAAGGTTTGAGGGTGCTGCCTGTTCCATACTCCCCCCTACTCCTAGCCTTTTAGGGGTACAAACAATAGTAATTGGGGCCTAGTGTGGTTGTGTACGTGTGATATACATACACTTTTTTGGGATCATATTTTCTATTCCGCTATTTAATCAAAAACCTCTGGGGATCAGTTAAATTGGGGGATAGTCTGTGTTGGTACGTGTGAGAGAGATCCACCTTTCCAAGTTGTTGGGGTTCATCTCATACTTCTGAAGGTTTGAGGGTGCTGCCTGTTCCATACTCCCCCTACTCCTAGCCTTTTAGGGGTACAAACAATAGTAATTGGGGCCTAGTGTGGTTGTGTACGTGTGATATACATACACTTTTTTGGGATCATATTTTCTATTCCGCTATTTAATCAAAAACCTCTGGGGATCAGTTAAATTGGGGGATAGTCTGTGTTGGTACGTGTGAGAGAGATCCACCTTTCCAAGTTGTTGGGGTTCATCTCATACTTCTGAAGGTTTGAGGGTGCTGCCTGTTCCATACTCCCCCCTACTCCTAGCCTTTTAGGGGTACAAACAATAGTAATTGGGGCCTAGTGTGGTTGTGTACGTGTGATATACATACACTTTTTTGGGATCATATTTTCTATTCCGCTATTTAATCAAAAACCTCTGGGGATCAGTTAAATTGGGGGATAGTCTGTGTTGGTACGTGTGAGAGAGATCCACCTTTCCAAGTTGTTGGGGTTCATCTCATACTTCTGAAGGTTTGAGGGTGCTGCCTGTTCCATACTCCCCCCTACTCCTAGCCTTTTAGGGGTACAAACAATAGTAATTGGGGCCTAGTGTGGTTGTGTACGTGTGATATACATACACTTTTTTGGGATCATATTTTCTATTCCGCTATTTAATCAAAAACCTCTGGGGATCAGTTAAATTGGGGGATAGTCTGTGTTGGTACGTGTGAGAGAGATCCACCTTTCCAAGTTGTTGGGGTTCATCTCATACTTCTGAAGGTTTGAGGGTGCTGCCTGTTCCATACTCCCCCTACTCCTAGCCTTTTAGGGGTACAAACAATAGTAATTGGGGCCTAGTGTGGTTGTGTACGTGTGATATACATACACTTTTTTGGGATGATATTTTCTATTCCGCTATTTAATCAAAAACCTCTGGGGATCAGTTAAATTGGGGGATAGTCTGTGTTGGTACGTGTGAGAGAGATCCACCTTTCCAAGTTGTTGGGGTTCATCTCATACTTCTGAAGGTTTGAGGGTGCTGCCTGTTCCATACTCCCCCTACTCCTAGCCTTTTAGGGGTACAAACAATAGTAATTGGGGCCTAGTGTGGTTGTGTACGTGTGATATACATACACTTTTTTGGGATCATATTTTCTATTCCGCTATTTAATCAAAAACCTCTGGGGATCAGTTAAATTGGGGGATAGTCTGTGTTGGTACGTGTGAGAGAGATCCACCTTTCCAAGTTGTTGGGGTTCATCTCATACTTCTGAAGGTTTGAGGGTGCTGCCTGTTCCATACTCCCCCTACTCCTAGCCTTTTAGGGGTACAAACAATAGTAATTGGGGCCTAGTGTGGTTGTGTACGTGTGATATACATACACTTTTTTGGGATCATATTTTCTATTCCGCTATTTAATCAAAAACCTTTGGGGATCAGTTAAATTGGGGGATAGTCTGTGTTGGTACGTGTGAGAGAGATCCACCTTTCCAAGTTGTTGGGGTTCATCTCATACTTCTGAAGGTTTGAGGGTGCTGCCTGTTCCATACTCCCCCTACTCCTAGCCTTTTAGGGGTACAAACAATAGTAATTGGGGCCTAGTGTGGTTGTGTACGTGTGATATACATACACTTTTTTGGGATCATATTTTCTATTCCGCTATTTAATCAAAAACCTCTGGGGATCAGTTAAATTGGGGGATAGTCTGTGTTGGTACGTGTGAGAGAGATCCACCTTTCCAAGTTGTTGGGGTTCATCTCATACTTCTGAAGGTTTGAGGGTGCTGCCTGTTCCATACTCCCCCCTACTCCTAGCCTTTTAGGGGTACAAACAATAGTAATTGGGGCCTAGTGTGGTTGTGTACGTGTGATATACATACACTTTTTTGGGATCATATTTTCTATTCCGCTATTTAATCAAAAACCTTTGGGGATCAGTTAAATTGGGGGATAGTCTGTGTTGGTACGTGTGAGAGAGATCCACCTTTCCAAGTTGTTGGGGTTCATCTCATACTTCTGAAGGTTTGAGGGTGCTGCCTGTTCCATACTCCCCCTACTCCTCATCTAGCCTTTTAGGGGTACAAACAATAGTAATTGGGGCCTAGTGTGGTTGTGTACGTGCGAGATACATACACTTTTTTTGATCATATTTCCTATTCCGCTATTCAATAAAAACCTTTGAGGATCAATTGAATTGCGGGATAGTCTGTGTCGGTACGTGTGAGAGAGATCCACCTTTCCAAGTTGTTGGGGTTCATCTCATACTTCTGAAGGTTTGAGGGTGCTGCCTGTTCCATACTCCCCCTACTCCTCATCTAGCCTTTTAGGGGTACAAACAATAGTAATTGGGGCCTAGTGTGGTTGTGTACGTGTGATATACATACACTTTTTTTGGATCATATTTTCTATTCCGCTATTCAATAAAAACCTTTCTAGGGCAAGATCTTAAATTACAGAAATATGAGGAGACCGTCAAATAAGGGCCGTGGCCTGGGTCGTGGTGCTGCTGGTAGAGCTCCTGTTGCAAGGAGAGGACATGGTCGATCTGTGCCAGCTACATGCACAAGTGAAACACCTTCCTCAAGTGTGAGTAGGCGACAGAACCTGCATCAGTATTTGGTAGGGCATCAAACGCCCCTAGAAGTGATGAGGCCAGAACAAGTTGAGGCGATAGTAGATTGGTTTGCTGCTGACAGTGCCTCCAGTTCCTTCACATTGTCTCCCACCCAGTCTACTGCAGAAAGGTCAGAGTTGGCACCTGCAGCCAATGTCCAACCGTCTTTCACCTCACCCCCTTGCAAATCAGGCCAGCAGTCTGAGCCCCAAGCCATACAGCAGTCTCTTATTCTTTTTGAGGACTCTGTCAGCAGGGTTTCCCAGGGCCATCCACCTAGCCCTGCCCCAGAAGTGGAAGAGATTGAGTGCAGCGATGCCCAACCACTTATTCCTCAAGATGAGTACATGCAAGGATCATCGCAGCACGTCTCCGATGATGACGAAACGCAGGTGCCAACTGCTGCGGCGTTCAGCATTGTGGAGACCGACAAGGAGGGCAGGGGTGAAGACTGGGTGGAAGATGATGTGGAGGACGATGAGGTCCTCGACCCCACATGGAATGAACGTCATGCAGGTGAACTGAGTAGTTTGGAGGAAGAGGCGGTGGTCGCACAGAGCCACCAGCACAGCAGAAGAGGGAGCAGGGTGCAGAAGCGGAGCGGCCGTGCCCTAGACACTACGCCCGCTACTGCCCAACGCAGCAAGGGAACGAGCGCACCAAAGTCAGCTCAAAGGAGTTCTCTAGCGTGGAAGTTCTTTAGAAAATGTGCTGATGACAGGACACGAGTGGTTTGCACCCTGTGCAATCAGAGCTTGAAGCGAGGCATGAACCTTCTCAACCTGAGCACAACCTGCATGATCAGGCATCTAAGTGCAAAGCACGAGCTGCAGTGGAGTACACACCTTCAAAACCAAGAAACGTCTCTGGCTCATCCTGCTTCCTCTTCTGCTGCAGTCTCGGCCGCTCCAGCCACATCTGTAGTGATACCGGCACCTGCCACCCCGCAAACAGACGATCTGTCAGCAACACCACCACCTGGGTCACCAACAACCATCTCCACAATGTCCCGTGGAAGCGTTCAGCTTTCCATCTCCCAAACACTTGAGAGGAAGAGGAAGTACCCCCCTACCCACCCGCGATCCCTGGCCCTGAATGCCAGCATTTCAAAATTATTGGCCTTTGAAATGCTGTCATTCCGTCTGGTGGAGACGCACAGTTTTAAAAACCTTATGTCGGTGGCTGTCCCACAGTACGTCGTGCCCAGCCGCCACTACTTTTCCAGGCAAGCCATCCCTTCCCTGCACAACCAAGTGGGGGAAAAAATCAGGTGTGCACTGCGCAACGCCATCTGTGCCAAGGTCCACCTAACTACGGATACGTGGACCAGTAAGCACGGTCAGGGGCGTTATATCTCCCTAACGGCACACTGGGTAAATGCAGTGGCGGATGGGCCTGAGGCGGATAGCAATTTGGCGCATGTCCTTCCACCACCGAGGATTGCAGGGCGCTTCAGTTTGCCTCCTGTTCCTAACTCCTCCTACTCCGCTTCCTCATCCTCTACCGCCTCCTCATCCGGACAGCGTAACACCTTCACCACCAACTTCAGCACGGCCAGGGGTAAACGACAGCAGGCAGTTTTACAACTTGCCTGTTTGGGGGACAAACCACACACCGCGCAGGAGTTGTGGAGGAGCATGGAACAGCAGACAAATGAGTGGTTGCTGCCAGCGAGCCTCAAGCCCGGCCTGGTGGTGTGCGATAACGGGCGAAATCTCATAGCAGCTCTGGGCCTAGCCGGTTTGACGCACATCCCTTGCCTGGCGCATGTGCTGAATTTGGTGGTGCAGAGGTTCCTTAAAAACTACCCCGATATGTCAGAGCTGCTGCAGAAAGTGCGGGCCGTTTGTGCGCACTTTCGGCGTTCTCACCCTGCTGCTGCTCGCCTGGCAGCGCTGCAGCGTAACTTCGGCCTTCCCGCTCACCGCCTCATATGTGACGTGCCCACAAGGTGGAACTCCACCTTGCACATGCTGGAAAGACTGTGCGAGCAGCAGCAGGCCATAGTGGAGTTTCAGCTGCAGCACGCACGCGTGAGTCGCTCTGCGGAACAGCACCACTTCACCACCAATAACTGGGCCTCCATGCGAGACCTGTGTGCCTTGTTGCGCTGTTTTGAGTACTCCACCAACATGGCCAGTGGCAATGACGCCGTTCTCAGCTTAACTATCCCACTTCTATGCCTCCTTGAAAAAACAATTCGGGCGATGATGGAAGAGGATGTGGCACAGGATGAGGAGGAGGAGGAGGATGAAGAGGTAACATTTCCAAGGCTTTCAGGGCAGTCATTCGCAAGGGGCTCCGAGGGTGGGTTCCTGCACACGCAAACGCCAGGGACGCAATTGTCCAGCAGGGGCACAGTTCTGGAGGATGAGGAGGATGAGGAGGAGGAGGAGCTGGAGGAGGAGATGGAACCATGTTCACAGCAGGGTGGCACCCAGGCCAGCTCATGGCCATCACTGGTGCGTGGCTGGGGGGATACAGAGGACACGGACCATACACCTCCCACAGAGGACAGCCTTTCGTCGCCTCTGGGCAGCCTGGCACACATGAGCGATTACATGCTGCAGTGTCTCCACAACGACCGCCGAGTTGCCCACATTCTAACTTGTGCTGATTACTGGGTGGCCACGCTGCTGGATCCCCGTTACAAGGACAACGTACCGTCCTTAATTCACTCACTGGAGCGCGATCGCAAGATGCGCGAGTACAAGCGCACGCTGGTAGACGCCATGCTGCTGGCATTCCCATCTGACAGCGGGGCCACAGTGGAAGCACAAGGCAGAGGAGGAGGAGGAGGAGGTCGCCAACGCAACCAGGGCACCGCCAGCACCTCAGAAGGCAGGGTTAGCATGGCCGAAATGTGGAAAAGCTTTGTCAGCACGCCACAACAAACAGCAGCACCAGCAGCTCAGATGGAACGTCTTAGCAGGAGGCAGCATTTTACCAACATGGTGGAGCAGTATGTGTGCACACGCCTACATGTAGTGAATGACGGGTCTGCCCCCTTCAACTTCTGGGTCTCCAAATTGGGCACATGGCCTGAGCTTGCCCTTTACGCCTTGGAGGTGCTGGCGTGCCCTGCAGCCAGTGTATTATCTGAACGGGTATTTAGCACGGCTGGGGGCGTTATAACAGACAAGCGCAGCCGCCTGTCCAGAGACAATGTGGACAAGCTCACGTTCATTAAAATGAACCAGGCATGGATCCCACGGGACTTTTCCGTACCTTATGCAGAATAGCAATGGATACCGACCTTACCCACCCATTGTTCCATTTTTGCTCTTTCTCACTCTTTTGGGGTGTACCCTCATTTAAAATTTGTGAAAAGAAGCAGTGTTGGCTACCTCGTCCTCCTCCTCAGGGCCAGATTAATGTAGGGTCTATTGGAGCTGCAGCTCCAGGCCCCTACCTTTTATATAGGCCCCGGGTTGGCCATATTCACTGTTACCGCTCTTCTGTCACTTGTAAACACAGAAGTCTGGCTTCTATGCTCGCTTCCCCAGGCAGCACCCTCAGAACCTCCCCACACAGCGTGAAGGCCGGACAAGGAGGGACAGTTGGCGATGCATGGATGTGTTTATGGGCTTCAGAGACAGCATCCCATGTTGAATTAGGCATGCATGGCTGCACCCTTCCTCCTCTGGGTGCATGGCAAGGCACGGCCCTAAGGCCCTTCAAAATCCTCAGCACCAAGCCCATGATGCTGTTAATCCGGCCCTGGTCCTCCTCCACCGCCGCTTCCACCTACACCGCCCATAGGTGTGCGCAGCCTATTGCATTAAGGTGTGCACCCCAAAGTTGAAATACACATGCATGTGTTTGCCAGCAGGGAGAGTAATGTATCGGGGCCATGTACCTGTAGGCAAGGAGAAATAGAGCAGAGCAGGTCCCAGGGAGATCTTTCCCATCTCCTCACTGGCAATGCTATGTGCCCTAGGTGATTAGGGTGTGCCCAGGCACACCCAGCACACCCTGTGCGCACGCCTATGTCACCGCCACATCCACCACCACCTCAACCTCCCTCCTACTCCATATGGGCCTCGTCCTTCAGAGATGAAGAAGAACATTGTTTTATTTTTCTGTTTTTTTTTGTTGTTTTAAGTTATTTCCCTATCCACATTTGTTTGCAGAGCACTTGCCATGCTCTTAATTACGTTTTGCTGCCATTTGCAGCACTCTAGCCCTTTCCTTTGGTGTTTTAGAGCCATTTTAGTGCCTTAAAGTTCGGGTCCCCATTGACTTCAATGGGGTTCGGTGTCCGGGAAAAGTTCGGTAAAAGTCCGGGACACGGACCCGGACTTTTTTTTAAAGTTCGGCCGAACCCGTCGAACACGGACATCTAGGTGTCCGCTCAACCCTAATAATGAGGAAATCTCTGTTTGTTCCTTTGTGCCCCTGTGCTAAGTGGGTCTAATAAGAGTGGTTTCATAATGATCTATCAGCTGTGGCAGCTGCAGGGCTCTAATGAGGAAATCTGCTGGGCCTGCATCCCTTTAGATGTGTTCCTATTGGGAGTATCTCACCAAAAATGACATTTTTGTTGCAGGGGATGCCATAAATCTGACTTGTATTTTAGTGCAGACTTCTGAGAAAATTGGTGAGCCAATCACACAAGCAGGAAATTATGTTTCTGGGGTGTGGTCAGTATACATTCTGTGTACAGAACAGCTCCAGGTAGCCATATTGCATTGCATTTTCAGAAATTTAAAACAGCTGCAGATTGAAAAGGAAAGGTCATTTTTAATAACATTCAATTACAATATGATTTGTGTCGCAATTGTATACGCTATATTATTTTTTCTTTATTTTCTATTTTCTTTCCCACAAAAGTGTTGTTACCCTTTTTACACCCATAACCCACCACATGGGATATGCAAGAACCTTCTCCCAGGTGTTAAATCCTTATTTGAAACCTCCTGTTATAAATACACTGTTGTGTAAGCCTGTTCCACCAGTTTTAACCATTTGCCGACTGCCTAACGACTATATACGGCAGCAGTCAGCCCCTTACAGGCAGAGTGACATAGTACTACGTTGCTAGCCTGTGAGGCTCTAGGGAGCGAGCGCGCGCCGCTGGAGGCGCGCTCCCGCTCGCTCACGGACCCCCCCCGTGCGAGTGAGCGGATGACCCGATGTCCACTGGTCACTCGCGATCGTCGGTTACATCGGGAGAAAGGCAGGCGGCTAATGTAAACAAAGCCGCCTGTCATTCTCCCCTGTGTAACAGCACAGATCATATGGTCCTGCTATGTAGGACCGTAGATCTCTGCTGTTACATCACAAACCACATCCAATCACAGTTAGGATCACGCCCCTAGGGACACACTTAACCCATCCTTCTCAAATAAAGTTAACCCCTTCCCTGCCAGTGTCATTTTTACAGTAACAGTGCATATGTATAGCACTGATTACTGTAGTAATGTCACTGGTACCCCCAAAAGTGTCAAAAATGTCAGTCAAGGGTCCGATCTGTCCGCCGCAATGTCGCAGTCCCGCAAAGAAATTGCAGATCGCCGCCATTACTCGTTAAAAAAAATAAATAAAATTGATAAAAGTCTTTCCCTTAGTTAGTAAATGCAATAACTTTTGCGCAAACCAATCAGAATACGCTTTTTGCAATTTTTTTTACCAAACATATGTAGCAGAAAACAAATTGGCCTAAAATGTTAAAAAATTTTGATTTTTACGTTTTTTTGGGGGGGAATTTCATATAAAAAAATTTGAAAAATATTGTTATTTTTGCAAAATTGTCGCACTTTTTTTGTTTATAGCGCATGATCACAAAATCGCACAGGTGATCAAATACTACCAAAAGAAATCTCTGTTTGTGGGAAAAAAAATTCATTTGGGTACAGCATTGCACGACCGCGCAATTGTCCGTTAAAGTCACGCAGTGCCGAATCGCAAAATACCCCCTGGTCAGGAAGGGGGTAAAATCTTCTTAAGTGGTTAAGGATGCCCATTTTTTATTACAGGTACTTACAATATATAGCGTTGTCAATTTATGCAGTGCTGTACATATTTATTTATTATACATTCATAACAGTACCTACCTAGGATGACGAACAGAAGCCTACATGCACCAAGTTGCTACTCTCATATCTATTATACTTTGCTAAAAGGGAGATTATTATTAAGTGGAATTCCCGTTCCCCTCCCTTGGTAGATTGGTGGGAAAAATCTATTAATGCTGCTCTTCCTCTTTATAAGTTGACCTATATAAGCAGGAACTGCCCTAAAAAGTTCAAGAGGGTATGGCAGCCATGGACAGCTTAGAAGGGGTGATCTCCCCCTGTGGTTGGCGTGACCTCCTGTCGATGGCTGCAATGCTGAATCAAGTTGATTTGAGTGATGTGTGTTCCACGCACTATTTATCATTTAGCAACATATGTGTAAGAGGAAAAGGTAAATTTCTGTTTTCGATGCTTATTAGGAGTCTTTGTCTAATGTGCGATGCCCTGGTTTTTTTTTTCAGTCCATTCTGTTAATTGTCTACCATGTCTTTGGTTCAATAAAATAACATTCTGTTTTGTAAAATAAAAATAAAAATAAACAATTTATATTTTTCTGCTCTGTGCAAGAGTGTTGTAATGAGCGTCGCTGATCTTCCTCTTCAGGGGTCCCTTGCCAGCTCCTCCTCTTCTCAATATGCCACTATAGAAAGCCGCTTCCTATCTGGCGCATTATTTCCGAGCTGAGCTGGGTGCTTCTATAGACACACACAGCATTGATTGGCCCTGCCCTGCACCCCCTCCTCTTTGGATATGATTGACATTGGCTCCTGCTGCTATCAATCTGCCCTGTGAGACCAAGGAGAAAGAGCAGTGTTGCTTCAGACAGGCACATTACTGGATCAATACAGGACTCGAGTAAGTTTTTAGGGAAGGGGGAAGAACAGCCTAATGTAATAAGATAAAAAACCTTTGGATTTTAGACCCAGATTTAAAAAACTTAATGCATAAATTATAATAAAAATCATATGTTCTACCAAATTATGGGTATGCTATTTGCAGATCCAGTGGTAGAAGCAATTTATAAATCCTAGTGCATTTTCAGGCATGAATTATAAAAATGGGATTTGCCTAAATCGCACCAATTCATGAATCAATCCATTCATCTTTATTCAACAGTGCAAATGTTAAAGCTAGGCATGTCTTTTTAGGCCTCTCTTTGTAGAGCGTGGAAAAGCTGTTGCACTGTTCTGTTACCTTCTAACATTATCGCATTAACATTTACTTCCATCAATCCAGCTTGAAGAATCTGATAAGAAAGGTTGAGAACAAGCTAAATTGCTTTTTTCCCTGTAGCAGGCAATGATTTGTTTTTATTAACAGGAAATGGTTGTTTTTTATTTCAATTAAAAGATACAATTTGCAGATTTCATGCTGAGAGGTAAAATTTAAATCAGTTGTTTTTTTTTATATATATATTTTAATACAAGCATAAAATACAGTTGCTATGGTAATACGGAGTCTTACATCTAAAAGTTCTTGGATAGCTTATTACAATGTATGTAGAAAATGATCAATGGCAGCCCATAAAAATGTATTTAAGGAATTATTATATGATTTTAATCCATGTTTCATCTATAAGAAATAAAGAGCTGCTTGTACACTGGTTCTGAGAATTAGACATGATCTATAAAGGTAAAATACATAATTTTATCTTAACCGGATATTACTTTGCAGCCGTGTTAGGAGTACAACAACTTCTTATAAATTAATGGTCTAATAGGATCTAATACATTTAAAGACACATTTTACTTTTTGCTTAAAATAAAAACAATCCCATTTAGAAGAAAAATGAATGCATATATAAAATGTGAAAATTAGCAACCTTTTTTTCTCTTTTTGCAACAGATTCATACATTTTTTGTGTTCCAAAGAAATTGCTTTTTTGCCTTACCATGTGCTTTCTTCCACTGACTGCTAAAAGGGCAACATGATCACCTCCTGAGCAATCTCAGTGGTATACTGTAATAGAAAACGCTGCTTGGGTGAGCAATAGTAAAAATTTGCAAATGTTTCAAAATGTATTTGATTGCAGGGAATGGCAGTAATTAAACGTACAGCTCTGTAAAAACTTCTGCAAAGCCAAAAGCCAAAATGTTCTGTAATTTTTGACCCTTCAGACCCATTCATAAATTCTGACCAAACCAAATATGAAATACTGCATTTAGAAAAAAAAAAAAAAAATCAATTATTCAAATTAATGTTCAATTATTCAAAAAAAAACCAAAAACATTGTGTTGTTGTGAACCCTGCTTATAACGGCTGTTTATAGATGTTTTGATTCGGCTTTATGTTGATGAAAAAATGGTGGAAGAAATAACATTTTGACATTTATGTATATATTTTGCAAATTTAACAACAATCAGGGGAGCAGCAATTGTTCGTCCTGGTCTGTTCAAGGTTTCACAGGCTAGGAGTTTGAGGTGGGAGATTCAAATAGCCAGCTTGAATAAATATTATGCTCCAGCCAATCCCTGGCAAGGAGTTTCCAGTAGGGAGCTGGAAACATGCTAAATAGTCTGAAGCACTGGGGAGCTAGGTTCTCTCTCCCTAGGAGGATTCCAGAGCCTGAGGGGCTGCTGGGCCTGGATGGATCTGCTTAGAAGCTGATTGCAGGACCTCACCACAAGAGATCTGTTTTGAAGAAGGACTGTCTCACTAACTGGACTGTGCCTGGAGGAAACTGGAAGGTGTCAGCTGTCCTGGAGACTTGTGAGTAAGGGCCCTAAATTGATCCCTGTAACTGTGCAGTGTTCTGAAAATCATATTGGCTACCAGTAGTAGTATAGGTGCAAGGTAAGCAAATGCTGAAGAAACTTACTTCATGGTCTTCAGCTGTGAGGCCTTAAGCCCCCATACACACGCGTCGAAAATTGGCAGGGAATTTTCGTCCGACGACTGATCTGCCGATTTTCGGCTTGTTAGTATGATGCTTCCAACAATCAACTCCGACTTTTCGGCCGAAAACAATCTGGTGTGCAGACATTTTTGTTGGCCGTCAACACAACGTTGTTCGTACAGTCAGCTTATCAGAAAAATCTGATGAGCAAGTCTGGGCATGCTCAGTGAAGAAAGAACACAAAGAAAGCAACCCAACAAATGACATCACTTCTGAAGTAGAATTTTGTTGGGCGAGAAAATTTGTGTGCAGTCTAGGCACATTCCAACCAACAAAACACAACTCTGGACAAAAGACGGACGATCGGTCAGCCGATAATCGTTGCATGTGTGTTCCTCATAGTCCTCAATTATTAAGTCTTAGCCTGTTCAGAAAGTTACCTAATTGTCTTCAGTGGTGGAGGTTTAAACTGTCCAACATTCATGTTTACTTAAGCCCCGTACACACGTACCGATCGTCGGCCGAACGATCGGCCGTCTTTTGTCCAGGGCTGTCGTGTCTGTTGAAAACTGCAAAAGACTGCACACGAATTTTGTCGGCCAACAACAGCCGACTGCAGAAGTGATGTCATGTGATGGTTAACTTTCCTGGTCTTTTTTCTTTTCTGAGCATGCCCAGTCTTGCAAATTTGCTGATTGTCGGCCAAATTCTGTACTGACTGGCGAACAATCGGCTGTTCTGGTGTTGGCCAACAAAAATTCTAATGCTTGCACTACAGATTCTTTTCGGCCCGAAAGTGCGCTGTCGGCTGTCGGAAGCATCATACTAACAAGCCTACAATCGGCCGATCGGTCGTCGGCCGAATCTTTATGGCCAACAATCGGTACGTGTGTGTACGGGCCTTTAAAGTAGTTAAAAAAGTAGTTGAACTTAAAGTTCAGCTTAAAAGTCTAAATCTACTTGCCGCTATATTCTAACACTAACCTATCTAACCATCTAAAGAAAATCACTATACATACCTTTTCTGAAGTCACTCTGGTCTAGTCCCATTCTGAGCTGTCAGTGGTGGCTTCTGTGTGCGGGAGTGTGCAGGAGAAGCAGCCAACAATGGAAACCCCATAGTAACTCTATGGGTGACATCACTTCCCAGGCATTTCCCAGTCGCTGTGTCCTGCACACAGCATCTGCAGCTGGACCAGATCAGTTCCAGAAAAGGTATGTATAGCGATTTTTGCTTTACAGGGTTAGATAGGTTAGCCTTAGAATGTGGCTGCAAGTAGATTTAGAGATAGTTAGTTTTAGGCTTAACTTCTACTTTAAGGAGAAGATTTTCCTCAAAAGTATCTGCATTCATTGTTTTGGAGTATTCCATGCCCTAACCCCAATCCTGTTAAAGTTTCTTCAAGCAATAAATCTTAAAATGACATTCCCTAGACTGTGTTATTGGAGCTGATGTGAATGGATTGGCACTTGCAGGAACAGACACAGCCTCTGTGCTATTAGGGAAGAACCATTTAATCTCAGCGGCCCCTATGGGGGTGGCAATAAACTTCTTACTTATATTCCCTCATATCTGAAGTTCTACATCTCAAATTATTTGCTCTGGTGATGTAGCCTGAGCATGACAGAAGCCTTCTGGGAAAATTATTGCTTTCAGACACAGATTTCCGATTTAGAGCGCTCTGTAGTTCCTTCATTAAGGTTTATCTAAGCAATCACATTGAAACATGACATGCAAGACATCAAAAAGTGCATGTGCAAGGTCTGGTGCCCATGTCAATGGTGGTTTTGGCTCTTAGAACCAGGAAGAAAATGGCCAACCAGGCTTCTGGAGTGTTGTATAGATGGACCCATGGAATAGAGAAAAATATAGAAAGATTGTGGGTGAGGCAGACAAATGGTTGGGGTTGGAATGTTGTTCACTTTAAAGTTGAAGTAAACCCTCCTAATGTTTTCATTCAAGGAAGCTTCCGTCTTGGCCTCTGTTTAGTCTTCAAATGCCATGATGCTGCACATGTGATCAGTTATGACACCAGCCATTGGATGGGTTGACAGTTTGGTTGAGAGAAAATCAATGCAACAGTTATATTCCCAGCACGTGCTGAGAGTGTAACTGTTCTTTGAAACTGTTAAATCATCCCCCCTCGGAGCATTACAACTATCTCCGAATCCACCACTTCCTCCAGTCCGCTGACCACACCACTACGTCGGTGCCTTGGCAGGTGGCCCGGTATCTCACTTCTCCCTCACATATGTCAAAAGGCATATCCCTATTCTATAATATCCTCAATCATAAAACCACTTTCACTAAATCCTCTCCCTATGTCCAATGGGAGAGAGACTTCGGGAAGGCCTTTCTCCCATCGGAATGGCAAAAAGCTCTCTCCATAAAGTTCAAGGCCACTAAATGTTCAAACCTATGGGAAATGACCCACAAACTTAACCTTAGATGGTATCTCACTCCAACGAGAATTGCTAGATTCTCTCCGCACGAGTCCTCTCGCTGCTGGAGAGGGTGCGGACTCACTGGATCGTTGATCCATATGCTCTGGGAATGCCCGAAATTGACCGCTTTTTGGAACAAAATCTTATTCCTCATTCACCAAACGCTAGGAATCACTCTTCCTCTGTCCCCAGCAATGGCGCTATGCTCTCTGGGGATCGAGAAAGTGCACTTTAAACTCAGGACGGTTCTAGTCCACATTTTGCTGGCGGCCCGCCTGACAATCTTACGTCACTGGAAAACACTAGACTACCTTCAAATAGAAGAAACTATCCAAATTATCCGCACGCATGCCTTGTATGAGATGATGTTTGCCTCCTCCGAGAACAGACTCCATCTATGTGAAACTGTTAAATCAATGGGTTTACTTCTGCTTTAAGGAAATTGAGATATTCCCTGATGATTTATGTAAGACTTATTTTTCTGACTGCAGCTATTTTTAAAGATTCTTTATTGAAAAGGCAAAAAGAAACTCAGACATCTATGACTTGTAAATAGGGTTGAGCGAACACCTAGATGTCCGTGTTCGACGGGTTCGGCCGAACTTTAAAAAAAAGTCCGGGTCCGTGTCCCGGACTTTTACCGAACTTTTCCCGGACACCGAACCCCATTGAAGTCAATGGGGACCCGAACTTTAAGGCACTAAAATGGCTCTAAAACACCAAAGGAAAGGGCTAGAGTGCTGCAAATGGCAGCAAAACGTAATTAAGAGCATGGCAAGTGCTCTGCAAACAAATGTGGATAGGGAAATAACTTAAAACAACAAAAAAAAAACAGAAAAATAAAACAATGTTCTTCTTCATCTCTGAAGGACGAGGCCCATATGGAGTAGGAGGGAGGTTGAGGTGGTGGTGGATGTGGCGGTGACATAGGCGTGCGCACAGGGTGTGCTGGGTGTGCCTGGGCACACCCTAATCACCTAGGGCACATAGCATTGCCAGTGAGGAGATGGGAAAGATCTCCCTGGGACCTGCTCTGCTCTATTTCTCCTTGCCTACAGGTACATGGCCCCGATACATTACTCTCCCTGCTGGCAAACACATGCATGTGTATTTCAACTTTGGGGTGCACACCTTAATGCAATAGGCTGCGCACACCTATGGGCGGTGTAGGTGGAAGCGGCGGTGGAGGAGGACCAGGGCCGGATTAACAGCATCATGGGCTTGGTGCTGAGGATTTTGAAGGGCCTTAAGGGCCGTGCCTTGCCATGCACCCAGAGGAGGAAGGGTGCAGCCATGCATGCCTAATTCAACATGGGATGCTGTCTCTGAAGCCCATAAACACATCCATGCATCGCCAACTGTCCCTCCTTGTCCGGCCTTCACGCTGTGTGGGGAGGTTCTGAGGGTGCTGCCTGGGGAAGCGAGCATAGAAGCCAGACTTCTGTGTTTACAAGTGACAGAAGAGCGGTAACAGTGAATATGGCCAACCCGGGGCCTATATAAAAGGTAGGGGCCTGGAGCTGCAGCTCCAATAGCCCCTACATTAATCTGGCCCTGAGGAGGAGGACGAGGTAGCCAACACTGCTTCTTTTCAAAAATTTTAAACGAGGGTACACCCCAAAAGAGTGAGAAAGAGCAAAAATGGAACAATGGGTGGGTAAGGTCGGTATCCATTGCTATTCTGCATAAGGTACGGAAAAGTCCCGTGGGATCCATGCCTGGTTCATTTTAATGAACGTGAGCTTGTCCACATTGTCTCTGGACAGGCGGCTGCGCTTGTCTGTTATAACGCCCCCAGCCGTGCTAAATACCCGTTCAGATAATACACTGGCTGCAGGGCACGCCAGCACCTCCAAGGCGTAAAGGGCAAGCTCAGGCCATGTGCCCAATTTGGAGACCCAGAAGTTGAAGGGGGCAGACCCGTCATTCACTACATGTAGGCGTGTGCACACATACTGCTCCACCATGTTGGTAAAATGCTGCCTCCTGCTAAGACGTTCCATCTGAGCTGCTGGTGCTGCTGTTTGTTGTGGCGTGCTGACAAAGCTTTTCCACATTTCGGCCATGCTAACCCTGCCTTCTGAGGTGCTGGCGGTGCCCTGGTTGCGTTGGCGACCTCCTCCTCCTCCTCCTCTGCCTTGTGCTTCCACTGTGGCCCCGCTGTCAGATGGGAATGCCAGCAGCATGGCGTCTACCAGCGTGCGCTTGTACTCGCGCATCTTGCGATCGCGCTCCAGTGAGTGAATTAAGGACGGTACGTTGTCCTTGTAACGGGGATCCAGCAGCGTGGCCACCCAGTAATCAGCACAAGTTAGAATGTGGGCAACTCGGCGGTCGTTGTGGAGACACTGCAGCATGTAATCGCTCATGTGTGCCAGGCTGCCCAGAGGCGACGAAAGGCTGTCCTCTGTGGGAGGTGTATCGTCCGTGTCCTCTGTATCCCCCCAGCCACGCACCAGTGATGGCCATGAGCTGGCCTGGGTGCCACCCTGCTGTGAACATGGTTCCATCTCCTCCTCCAGCTCCTCCTCCTCCTCATCCTCCTCATCCTCCAGAACTGTGCCCCTGCTGGACAATTGCGTCCCTGGCGTTTGCGTGTGCAGGAACCCACCCTCGGAGCCCCTTGCGAATGACTGCCCTGAAAGCCTTGGAAATGTTACCTCTTCATCCTCCTCCTCCTCCTCATCCTGTGCCACATCCTCTTCCATCATCGCCCGAATTGTTTTTTCAAGGAGGCATAGAAGTGGGATAGTTAAGCTGAGAACGGCGTCATTGCCACTGGCCATGTTGGTGGAGTACTCAAAACAGCGCAACAAGGCACACAGGTCTCGCATGGAGGCCCAGTTATTGGTGGTGAAGTGATGCTGTTCCGCAGAGCGACTCACGCGTGCGTGCTGCAGCTGAAACTCCACTATGGCCTGCTGCTGCTCGCACAGTCTTTCCAGCATGTGCAAGGTGGAGTTCCACCTTGTGGGCACGTCACATATGAGGCGGTGAGCGGGAAGGCCGAAGTTACGCTGCAGCGCTGCCAGGCGAGCAGCAGCAGGGTGAGAACGCCGAAAGTGCGCACAAACGGCCCGCACTTTCTGCAGCAGCTCTGACATATCGGGGTAGTTTTTAAGGAACCTCTGCACCACCAAATTCAGCACATGCGCCAGGCAAGGGATGTGCGTCAAACCGGCTAGGCCCAGAGCTGCTATGAGATTTCGCCCGTTATCACACACCACCAGGCCGGGCTTGAGGCTCGCTGGCAGCAACCACTCATTTGTCTGCTGTTCCATGCTCCTCCACAACTCCTGCGCGGTGTGTGGTTTGTCCCCCAAACAGGCAAGTTGTAAAACTGCCTGCTGTCGTTTACCCCTGGCCGTGCTGAAGTTGGTGGTGAAGGTGTTACGCTGTCCGGATGAGGAGGCGGTAGAGGATGAGGAAGCGGAGTAGGAGGAGTTACGAACAGGAGGCAAACTGAAGCGCCCTGCAATCCTCGGTGGTGGAAGGACATGCGCCAAATTGCTATCCGCCTCAGGCCCATCCGCCACTGCATTTACCCAGTGTGCCGTTAGGGAGATATAACGCCCCTGACCGTGCTTACTGGTCCACGTATCCGTAGTTAGGTGGACCTTGGCACAGATGGCGTTGCGCAGTGCACACCTGATATTTTCCCCCACTTGGTTGTGCAGGGAAGGGATGGCTTGCCTGGAAAAGTAGTGGCGGCTGGGCACGACGTACTGTGGGACAGCCACCGACATAAGGTTTTTAAAACTGTGCGTCTCCACCAGATGGAATGACAGCATTTCAAAGGCCAATAATTTTGAAATGCTGGCATTCAGGGCCAGGGATCGCGGGTGGGTAGGGGGGTACTTCCTCTTCCTCTCAAGTGTTTGGGAGATGGAAAGCTGAACGCTTCCACGGGACATTGTGGAGATGGTTGTTGGTGACCCAGGTGGTGGTGTTGCTGACAGATCGTCTGTTTGCGGGGTGGCAGGTGCCGGTATCACTACAGATGTGGCTGGAGCGGCCGAGACTGCAGCAGAAGAGGAAGCAGGATGAGCCAGAGACGTTTCTTGGTTTTGAAGGTGTGTACTCCACTGCAGCTCGTGCTTTGCACTTAGATGCCTGATCATGCAGGTTGTGCTCAGGTTGAGAAGGTTCATGCCTCGCTTCAAGCTCTGATTGCACAGGGTGCAAACCACTCGTGTCCTGTCATCAGCACATTTTCTAAAGAACTTCCACGCTAGAGAACTCCTTTGAGCTGACTTTGGTGCGCTCGTTCCCTTGCTGCGTTGGGCAGTAGCGGGCGTAGTGTCTAGGGCACGGCCGCTCCGCTTCTGCACCCTGCTCCCTCTTCTGCTGTGCTGGTGGCTCTGTGCGACCACCGCCTCTTCCTCCAAACTACTCAGGTCACCTGCATGACGTTCATTCCATGTGGGGTCGAGGACCTCATCGTCCTCCACATCATCTTCCACCCAGTCTTCACCCCTGCCCTCCTTGTCGGTCTCCACAATGCTGAACGCCGCAGCAGTTGGCACCTGCGTTTCGTCATCATCGGAGACGTGCTGCGATGATCCTTGCATGTACTCATCTTGAGAAATAAGTGGTTGGGCATCGCTGCACTCAATCTCTTCCACTTCTGGGGCAGGGCTAGGTGGATGGCCCTGGGAAACCCTGCTGACAGAGTCCTCAAAAAGAATAAGAGACTGCTGTATGGCTTGGGGCTCAGACTGCTGGCCTGATTTGCAAGGGGGTGAGGTGAAAGACGGTTGGACATTGGCTGCAGGTGCCAACTCTGACCTTTCTGCAGTAGACTGGGTGGGAGACAATGTGAAGGAACTGGAGGCACTGTCAGCAGCAAACCAATCTACTATCGCCTCAACTTGTTCTGGCCTCATCACTTCTAGGGGCGTTTGATGCCCTACCAAATACTGATGCAGGTTCTGTCGCCTACTCACACTTGAGGAAGGTGTTTCACTTGTGCGTGTAGCTGGCACAGATCGACCATGTCCTCTCCTTGCAACAGGAGCTCTACCAGCAGCACCACGACCCAGGCCACGGCCCTTATTTGACGGTCTCCTCATATTTCTGTAATTTAAGATCTTGCCCTAGAAAGGTTTTTATTGAATAGCGGAATAGAAAATATGATCCAAAAAAAGTGTATGTATATCACACGTACACAACCACACTAGGCCCCAATTACTATTGTTTGTACCCCTAAAAGGCTAGATGAGGAGTAGGGGGAGTATGGAACAGGCAGCACCCTCAAACCTTCAAAAGTATGAGATGAACCCCAACAACTTGGAAAGGTGGATCTCTCTCACACGTACCGACACAGACTATCCCGCAATTCAATTGATCCTCAAAGGTTTTTATTGAATAGCGGAATAGGAAATATGATCAAAAAAAGTGTATGTATCTCGCACGTACACAACCACACTAGGCCCCAATTACTATTGTTTGTACCCCTAAAAGGCTAGATGAGGAGTAGGGGGGGTATGGAACAGGCAGCACCCTCAAACCTTCAGAAGTATGAGATGAACCCCAACAACTTGGAAAGGTGGATCTCTCTCACACGTACCGACACAGACTATCCCCCAATTTAACTGATCCCCAAAGGTTTTTGATTAAATAGCGGAATAGAAAATATGATCCAAAAAAAGTGTATGTATATCACACGTACACAACCACACTAGGCCCCAATTACTATTGTTTGTACCCCTAAAAGGCTAGATGAGGAGTAGGGGGAGTATGGAACAGGCAGCACCCTCAAACCTTCAGAAGTATGAGATGAACCCCAACAACTTGGAAAGGTGGATCTCTCTCACACGTACCGACACAGACTATCCCGCAATTCAATTGATCCTCAAAGGTTTTTATTGAATAGCGGAATAGGAAATATGATCAAAAAAAGTGTATGTATCTCGCACGTACACAACCACACTAGGCCCCAATTACTATTGTTTGTACCCCTAAAAGGCTAGATGAGGAGTAGGGGGAGTATGGAACAGGCAGCACCCTCAAACCTTCAGAAGTATGAGATGAACCCCAACAACTTGGAAAGGTGGATCTCTCTCACACGTACCAACACAGACTATCCCCCAATTTAACTGATCCCCAAAGGTTTTTGATTAAATAGCGGAATAGAAAATATGATCCCAAAAAAGTGTATGTATATCACACGTACACAACCACACTAGGCCCCAATTACTATTGTTTGTACCCCTAAAAGGCTAGGAGTAGGGGGAGTATGGAACAGGCAGCACCCTCAAACCTTCAGAAGTATGAGATGAACCCCAACAACTTGGAAAGGTGGATCTCTCTCACACGTACCAACACAGACTATCCCCCAATTTAACTGATCCCCAAAGGTTTTTGATTAAATAGCGGAATAGAAAATATGATCCCAAAAAAGTGTATGTATATCACACGTACACAACCACACTAGGCCCCAATTACTATTGTTTGTACCCCTAAAAGGCTAGGAGTAGGGGGAGTATGGAACAGGCAGCACCCTCAAACCTTCAGAAGTATGAGATGAACCCCAACAACTTGGAAAGGTGGATCTCTCTCACACGTACCAACACAGACTATCCCCCAATTTAACTGATCCCCAAAGGTTTTTGATTAAATAGCGGAATAGAAAATATGATCCCAAAAAAGTGTATGTATATCACACGTACACAACCACACTAGGCCCCAATTACTATTGTTTGTACCCCTAAAAGGCTAGGAGTAGGGGGAGTATGGAACAGGCAGCACCCTCAAACCTTCAGAAGTATGAGATGAACCCCAACAACTTGGAAAGGTGGATCTCTCTCACACGTACCAACACAGACTATCCCCCAATTTAACTGATCCCCAGAGGTTTTTGATTAAATAGCGGAATAGAAAATATGATCCCAAAAAAGTGTATGTATATCACACGTACACAACCACACTAGGCCCCAATTACTATTGTTTGTACCCCTAAAAGGCTAGGAGTAGGGGGAGTATGGAACAGGCAGCACCCTCAAACCTTCAGAAGTATGAGATGAACCCCAACAACTTGGAAAGGTGGATCTCTCTCACACGTACCAACACAGACTATCCCCCAATTTAACTGATCCCCAAAGGTTTTTGATTAAATAGCGGAATAGAAAATATGATCCCAAAAAAGTGTATGTATATCACACGTACACAACCACACTAGGCCCCAATTACTATTGTTTGTACCCCTAAAAGGCTAGGAGTAGGGGGAGTATGGAACAGGCAGCACCCTCAAACCTTCAGAAGTATGAGATGAACCCCAACAACTTGGAAAGGTGGATCTCTCTCACACGTACCAACACAGACTATCCCCCAATTTAACTGATCCCCAAAGGTTTTTGATTAAATAGCGGAATAGAAAATATGATCCCAAAAAAGTGTATGTATATCACACGTACACAACCACACTAGGCCCCAATTACTATTGTTTGTACCCCTAAAAGGCTAGGAGTAGGGGGAGTATGGAACAGGCAGCACCCTCAAACCTTCAGAAGTATGAGATGAACCCCAACAACTTGGAAAGGTGGATCTCTCTCACACGTACCAACACAGACTATCCCCCAATTTAACTGATCCCCAAAGGTTTTTGATTAAATAGCGGAATAGAAAATATGATCCCAAAAAAGTGTATGTATATCACACGTACACAACCACACTAGGCCCCAATTACTATTGTTTGTACCCCTAAAAGGCTAGGAGTAGGGGGAGTATGGAACAGGCAGCACCCTCAAACCTTCAGAAGTATGAGATGAACCCCAACAACTTGGAAAGGTGGATCTCTCTCACACGTACCAACACAGACTATCCCCCAATTTAACTGATCCCCAAAGGTTTTTGATTAAATAGCGGAATAGAAAATATGATCCCAAAAAAGTGTATGTATATCACACGTACACAACCACACTAGGCCCCAATTACTATTGTTTGTACCCCTAAAAGGCTAGGAGTAGGGGGAGTATGGAACAGGCAGCACCCTCAAACCTTCAGAAGTATGAGATGAACCCCAACAACTTGGAAAGGTGGATCTCTCTCACACGTACCAACACAGACTATCCCCCAATTTAACTGATCCCCAAAGGTTTTTGATTAAATAGCGGAATAGAAAATATGATCCCAAAAAAGTGTATGTATATCACACGTACACAACCACACTAGGCCCCAATTACTATTGTTTGTACCCCTAAAAGGCTAGATGAGGAGTAGGGGGAGTATGGAACAGGCAGCACCCTCAAACCTTCAGAAGTATGAGATTGTGTTCACTGTACCCCACAAAGATTGAGTTCACTGCACCCCACAATGATTGTGTTCACTGCACCCCACAAAGATTGTGTTCACTGCACCTCACAAAGATTGTGTTCACTGTACCCCCCAAAGATTGTGTTCACTGCACCCCACAAAGATTCTGTTCACTGTACCCCACAAAGATTGTGTTCACTGCACCCCAAAAAGATTGTGTTCACTGCACCCCAAAAAGGATGTTGTTCACTGCACCCCAAAAAGGATGTTGTTCACTCCACCCCAAAAAGATTGTGTTCACTGCACCCCACAAAGATTGTGTTCACTGCACCCCAAAAAGATTGTGTTCACTGCACCCCAAAAATGATTTTGTTCACTGCACCCCAAAAAGGATTTTGTTCACTGCACCCCAAAAAGGATGTTGTTCACTCCACCCCAAAAAGATTGTGTTCACTGCACCCCAAAAAGATTGTGTTCACTGCACCCCACAAAGGATTTTGTTCACTGCACCCCAAAAAGATTGTGTTCACTGCACCCCAAAAAGGATGTTGTTCACTGCACCCCAAAAAGGATTTTGTTCACTGCACCCCAAAAAGATTGTGTTCACTGCACCCCACAAAGGATTTTGTTCACTGCACCCCACAAAGATTGTGTTCACTGCACACCAAAAAGGATTGTGTTCACTGCACCCCAAAAAGATTTTGTTCACTGCACCCCAAAAAGATTGTGTTCACTGCAGCCCAAAAAGATTGTGTTCACTGCAGCCCAAAAAGATTGTGTTCACTGCAGCCCAAAAAGATTGTGTTCACTGCAGCCCAAAAAGATTGTGTTCACTGCAGCCCAAAAAGATTGTGTTCACTGCAGCTCACACACAGAAAAATGGATGTGGATCACTGACACCTGCCTATCTCCAATCCCACACCACACAGCAATATCGATTGTAGTTTGTAGAACACAGTTTCCCTAAAATTCAGCAGACTCTGTCCCTAACAGGATTGAGAAGAGATCGTAGATCAGGATTGAGTGCAGACCCCACCCCCCACACAGCAATATCGATTGTAGTTTGTAGAAGACACTGACCCTATAATTCAGCAGACTCTATCCCTAAAATGCCTACAACTCGCCCTGCCTAAACACTCCGACCTGTCCCTCAATTCTATCCGGACACAAATGGTTTTTTCCTGCCTATCTTTCCCTAATCAGCAGCCAGCACGTTGATGTGTGCTCTGTCCCTGAATCTAAGCAGCATAATGACGCCGCTGCGGCTGCCTCGAACTTATAAAGACTTGGTCACATGCTTCAGACGGCCAATCACAGCTACTGAGACATTTGCAGGCATGGCTGGGATGGCTTAAGGCACACCAGTTAAACGATTGTTGATTGGCTGTTGAAAGCCCGCCATGAAAAGAGCGCCAAAGCATGCAAAACCCGGAAATAAAACGACCGAACACAGATTTTTACCCGAACATACAGTAAAGTGTCCGTGTCCGTGTTCGGGTACAAAAAATCCAATGATTCGGTACGAACACGAATAATACAGTCCGTGTTCGCTCAACACTACTTGTAAAGTATTCCTTAGTAACTGAAAATCATTTTGTTCATGCAAATCATGTTTTTGGGAAAGAAGATGCATTAAATAATACATTTGTATAGCCACTTGAACAGCGTGAATTCCTAAAAATATTAGGCATGTACTCCACCAACAGGTGATTACAGCTAATTTAAAGGCATTCAAGTCTTCCCTGGAGTACTTATGTCTTTGGCTGATGAACATAATTCATTGCTATTGCAGTCTATCTACATTGCCTATGTAGCTTTCCTGTGCATCATTCCAAATACACTTTTTTCTATATCAAGTAATATTAAACTGAGAATGGCAGTGTGGGTAAATGTTTGTATTGAAAAGGAAATGTTCTGCTCAAAATTAAAGATTAAGGGTATTTAACCACTTCTGGACCGGAAGGTTTTACCCCCTTAATGAACTGGCCATTTTTTTGCGATACGACACTGCATTAATTTAACTGACAATTGCAGGGTTGCAACACTGTACCCAAATAAAATATATGTCCTTTTTTCCCATAATAGAGCTTTCTTTTTGGTGGTATTTGATCACCTCTGCGGTTTTTATTTTTTGCGCTATAAACAAAAAAAGAGCAACAATTTTGAAAAAAAAAAAAAAAAAACCCACAATATTCTTTATTTTCTGCTATAAAACGCAGCCAATAAAATAAATAAATAAATAAATAAATAAATAAAAAATTTTCAACAATTTAGGCCAATATGTATTCTGCTACATATTTTGGTAAAAAAAAAATCCTAATTAGTGTATATTGATTAGTTTGCACACAAGTTTTCGCATCTACAAAAAATGCAAAAATTTTTTTTTTTTTTTTTATTTATTTTATTTACTAGTAATGGTGGTGATCAGCGATTTTTAGTGAGATGGCGACATTGTAGGACTGCGATCATTGTTGAAAAAAAAATGCACTGTCACTGCACTAATGACACTGGCAGAGAAGCGGATAACATCAGGGGCAATTAAAGGGTTAAGTGTGTTCCTAGAGGGTGCGTACTAACTGTGAAGGGGTTGCACTGATTGGGGGAAGACAGAGATCCGGGTTCCTGCTTAGCAGGTACCTGCTCTGTAAAGTGGTTTTGCATGGAGCAATCCAGATCCTCCTCTTCTTGGGTCCCTCTTTAGCTCTCCTGGCCCTCCCTCATAAAGACGGCGCCACGCAGGCGAGTCGGGAAATGGCATTGTCGGCCAGACCTATCACCCCAACCAAGCTAAGAGGGAGGGCCATACCCGACGTCACGTGTCTATTCAAGTCTATTTATATATCTGGATGCCTCCTGATACATCTAGGATATATATAGATATTTCTGCCTACCATATATTTACACATTATTCATCTTTTTTCAATCTTTAGACACTAGCACTCCATACTTGCAGCTTTGCCCTTGTTTTGGTCAGGCTCCCGTGTTCGCTCCGGGGGGGTCTTCCCCTACCTTGTGGTCCAGGACTCGTACTGCTAGGCGATTGACCTCATGCCAGACAGGTGTGATATTTTTGATTGTGTTGTTTCTCATGTCCATTCGATATATTTTAGGAACATTGTCATAGATATACTAAGCTTCTTTGACATATGTATAATAGCATGGTATCTCTTGTACTACTGATATATATTTGATTATATGTATTTACTGTTTCTTTCTTTATCCTAATGTTCTCATTTGAATTATATATAGAAAGAACCCCCAAATACCCCTGAGGAAGCGGCTATACGGCCATGAAACATGTCGGGTTAAAAAATTTGTGGGCAGCATCACTTTCTGCACAGATATCATTTTTTGGATGGTCAAAGGGTATACAGTGTTTACTATTTACCCCTGTGTAGGATCCGATATCTATTTATATTCGATGTACAATGAACATGTCTGTTAACTGCAATTGTTCTTAATACAATATGTTTATATTGTTGTTGTATCCTGTTAACACAGTATACATTTTATAACTTTTCTTTTTCTCCAATAAAGTAAATTCGTTTTGATATTTTATATCTAAAAGTTTGGCCTGTTACATGAAGTGGAAAAATAACAAATCTACTGACAGAATCAACAAATAATAAAACTATGCTATGGAGGTCTGTAACTGCAATGTCATTGCTATGGAAAAATTGTTCATATGTAATTTTCTATTTTATCCATGATTATACTCTAAACAGTTTTAAACTGCCGATTTAAAAAAAAAAAAAATACTCACCTTGAAACGAAACCCTCCAGCGCTGTAAAGTGAAAGGGCTGACATGTTCCCCCTGTCTGTCTTCCGGGTTCAAGAGCTTTAGTTATGTGATTGGCAGGAGCCGCAATTACGTCACTCCCACATGCATGCTGCCGACACTGTAAGCCGGACCTTCAGAACGCATGCGTTGATGATGTCATTGGCTGCATTCACTCTGAATATCAATCACTCAAGTTTAAGAGATATTCCCAGTACCTACAGGTAAGCCTTATTATAGGCCTACCTATAGGTACAAGTGGTAGTACAGAGTTTACTACCACTTTAAGCTTTTTCCCCCTTCATTACACAGAAGTGTCCTAGATAAGAACTGGGGGAGAGGGGCAGAAAAAGAATGAGTGCTTTTAAAAAAAAAGTGCAAGGTTACCTAAAAAAATTAATTTGCTCTCTGCTGGCTCTCTTTATCATCTTAGAGTACTCAAAGTACTCATCTTCTGATGACCATTCACCAATCAGGCTTACTCAGATGAATGAAAGGCTTAAACCCTTCTCTGTAATTGGTTCATGGGGTCTAAAGCCTTTTAGGCTGTAACTGATTCCATCAACCAGCAAGTTGACAAAAGAGACAAGTCTATGGGACTAAGTGGTATACATTGTACTGTAACTTGAGTAATTCTCACCTTAAGAGCCAACCTATGCCACTAATTGCCCAAATCCAAAAATCCACTGTAGGCTGACCTTTAAAAATCACCATATGTGGGAAAATCTGATATTTCCTATGTTATCAATCAAATCCTTGAGAAATACTTAATACTTAGAATACTCAGAAATCCTTAAGAAATATAAACAAATCCTTGAGAATACATAATACACACTGGTGATCTCCTCCTTACACCCTATAAAAATACAGAGCAATTCCAGCTTTATCCTTGTCAAGAAGTAAAATTCAAGAGAGAACTAATGCAATATGTTACCTTAATAGATTTAATGTACCATAAGGCTAAAAACGCAGAGAGATTATGTGCCCCATTAACACAAATACGCTGGCGTGACATGCATTGCAGTATGCAAAAAATACATACATGCTTCAGCACAACGCACCACGCTGCTGTGCCAAGACATGAATGAAGAGTCAGTATGTGATGCTTACAATAAAGTTAAAAAAAAAAAGAAAAAAATAAACACTGTGATGATTCACTCTACATGACCTCACACACTAGCCTGCAATGTAAAATTCTGTGTTCTACTATGTAGGCTAGAAACATATTCCAGGTGCATCAAAACAAAGGGCATATAAAGTTTAACAGTTTGTTTTCTTTCTTTAAGACTTTGAATATATTTTGTTTTGATTTAACTGAAAGATATTTAGCTCATTTAAACTGAAAGTTCAATTGGGCTTTAATCTAGAACTGTGGTAAAGCTAGTGACATTCAAATGTTTCCATATTGTTAACCAGCAGTAAATAAAAAGTAAAACATGTGCCTCCAGTGCCCTCTGTTGATGCAGTAACTGTTGAGTAGTTCATCCTCAAAGTTTGCAAAAAAAATAAAAATGCCAGAGTGGTAACCCACCACTGTAGTGAAGAGAGCTGGGAAAAGGTGTGGGCTGTGCTCACTCCTCCTTCATCACCTCCCTTTGTACACAGATGAGGGTGGAAGATGTGGTAGAAGAAAGGACACTGAGCTCTTGTGATTGCCTATAAATTGCCACCGTTGTTTATTTATTGCCCACATGTGGTATGTAATAATTGCCCATTTTTTGCCCATATATAGCCACAACTACTTGCTTGTCACGACATACTGTATTGATTACCTGTTAACTTATCCTTGTATTCACATGAATAACCATTTGCTCTCCACAAGTTGTAAGTCTGTTGCCCATGTATTTTAAAAACAATAATTACAAATCCTCTGTTTGTTGCAAATGTATAGTGACTGCTGTCCTTTTGTTGTCTATATATTGGCTCAATTGCATACTTGTTGCCCATTTTTTGTCACACTTGCCCATTTATTACCCAGATTCTGTTATGATTTCAGTTAGGTTAGCTACATTTCACATTGAAGTAGTCTGCATTCAAAGTTACATAATTAGTCTGGTTGAAAAAAGACACAAATTCAATCCAGTTTGGAAAAAGAAAATTCCAATTGGACAGCTAGTTACACCAAAGATAGATGCAAACTAAGCTGGAAACATAAATTATATTCAGAAAATGTAACCCATTATTTTAGATTTTTTTTTTAGAAGTTATGTATAATGCCAATGTAGTTATACTGATGAAAAGCTTGTTTCTTAGAATTGAACAAACCGAATGTATTTATTTGAAAGGTAGTTTAATTTAGACCTTGGAATATGATCACATTAATCTTTTACCTCTGATAGCCGAGACCAGTTTTTATATTTTATAAGAACAAATATAGAATTGAAGGTTTGTAAAAGACACTATGGGGTTGATTTACTAAAACTGGAGAATGCAAAATCTGGTGCAGCTCTACATAGAAACCAATTCAATTCAGGGGGGGATTTTTTTGTCAAAACTTAACTGAACAAGCTGAAATTAGAAGCTGATTGGCTACCATGCACAGCGGGACCAGATTTTGCACTCTTCAGTTTTAGTAAATCAACCCCTAAAAATACTATATGCTCTGAAAACTGAGACCCTAAAATGAAAAATCTAAGTAAATGTAATTCCAAAATATTTTTTTTTTTTGTGAGAGTTTTAAAACTCTGTCAGATTGCTGTTTTGCTGGGAAGATTTACCCATACACTTCCAGAGTCCATTCAACAATCTGCTCTAAGAGATTTCTTCACGCAGCTATTGATGGCGTTCCTCTCTGATTCCCAACTGGGAGAGGTGATAATAGACCGCATTCACCACCTGCCAAAACTGTTGCTCCTGCCAGATACTATTCCACGGGACACTATAGCCCACATTAATTTCTTTCATGAAAGAATGGACTCTGGAATCCCTCTGATTTTAACTTTATTCCTTCTGGAACCGTCTTCCAGGTCTGCTAATTTGGCTTTCATCCATTCAATGTCTTCCGCTTCATCTCCCTGGGCATCCACCATGTCATTAAATGAAGATGTAATTTCTCCAATTTTAGTTTCTATGTTTGACACTCTATCTCCCATGTAGGATATTTCAGAGGAGAAGTGCTGCATCCTATTTGCTATTTCAGAGAGAACCCTGTACAGCAATCAGCACGTCTCTCACTGTAGTATCCAGTACAGGCTGATTTGTGGTAGGGAAAGCTGCTATGGAATTATGCAGTGTTGTGCTCATAGGTAATGGCTGCAAAAGGAAGGCCTACCTTGGTACCTTGATCTTCTGCTTATGACAGCTGTGGCTTCCACTTGGCCGGGCTTGTAGATGGTGTAGAGGTGGCTGAACCACTGTCTGTCCTGTAAGTAGACCCAGCTGAGCTTTGGAGTTTGTACATCTGCTCTGTAGAGGTAGATAGGCCTCCTCGTGAGGAAGCCGCAGGTCGGCCGGCGCCATCTTGGAAAGGCAGCTTGCAGGTAGAATTCTGTCAGTTTGTGGGGGGCTGAATGTTCCTTTCTCCTCTTCAACATTGTCAGGTGTCTCCTGGGTATTGGCACTGGGAGTCGCTGTGTTTGGGGAGTGATCACATGGCTATTTTTGCCCTGGGAAGCTGCCGCGTATCAGAGCGGCGTTAACATGCAGCCATCTTGCTCGGGATCTGGCCACGCCCCTTAAAATGTATAAAATAATTTAATTAATTTATAAAATATATAAAATTATAAAATTATTCATGAACCTCTAACATGAGTGGGGGTTCCTATGTGTGTAACTTTTTTTTGCCTGCATTTGTAGGATGAAATGTTTTCAACTTTATATTAGTCGATTTTTGTTTTTATTTTATTTTATTTTATTGTATTTCTGGTTCACTTTAATTACTGTCTGTTATTTGAAATTTTGCAAAAGTTGTGAAAAGGTCCATTTTATGGAGACCCTCGCTTGGAGATCAGGGACAGAGGCTCTTATCTTCTCTTTTAGTACCTGGCATCCCACTGACCTTGAACTTAGAATCAGTTCTGTGTTTTATAGAAGTCATCAAGCAACATTATAGCTGCTGGACACCTTCAAAAGTTTCCATGCTTTAAAACTAAAGTGGCCCGCTGTTCCATCTGAGAGATTTAACTAACCTTTCAACTGCCATTATTTTTTTCCATATGTAATTGGCTTCCTAAGGGAAAGGACAGCCATAGCATATGCAATGGGTTTAAACTCACATTAACATTAAGCCAAAACTGTTTTTTTTTTAGGTTTTTGCATACAGTGGGGAAGCTTTTAACACTCTCTGTGTCCCCATTGAGAACATTTCCCTATGCTTTCTGTCAGAACCAGAAATATCACTACTAGGGACACAGAAAAAAATAAAAAAACACGTTTTTTGTGCAGCAAAGAAAGGCAATTCAGTATTAGGAAAGAGATCAGAATGAATCAGGAAAAGGGTTTACAAATCCTAACGTAGTTCTGTGCTGGTCATGAATGTACCCTGTAGTAAATGTTCAATTACATTTAAATAAAAGAGGAAAAAAAAAATATATATATATACATGAATATAATATATACCTGCATTTAGTAGATAAACTTGCAATGGGGAGATCAAGGTAAAATTAACCAACAACTGTTATAGTTTAAGTTTTAAAACAAGCTTGTCCAGTAAAATACAATGGTTCCAAAAGAAAACCATTGTATTGCTTAGCAAGAGCCATTATTATTTATGGCTATGATGCAATACCAGTTTTCATCACTGGATGATGCAGCAGGTTACATTTTTGGCTAGAGACCACAGTCCTGATGAAAATCTGGACAATGCTAGCAATAGGGGGCATTTCTTACATAGTTAGGTAACACAAAACTTTACATTTATAATGGAGATAAACTTTAACGTTTTTACATCACCACCTCTGACCCATGCGCACCTCTTTGCTTCCAAACCCTTTTGTCCTTAGCAGAGTGTTAGAGAGTAATTCCAAAATACCCTCTGGATGATTAATGTACGCTACAGGGATTCTAACAAACTTTGTATCGGATTTTTAGCTTTTTCTGGTTGGAAGAACTGTGTTTCACCATGAGCTTTGAAAACTGTTTCTGAATAGAAAGGGCTGGTATGTTATAATCAGCTGGTACACGGAGAGTGTTCTAGTGAGAAAAGCAGCAGGATTTTCATCCTTTAGAAGTATTTTATCCTTGGAGAGTTTCTCACCAAAACTGACATTCCTATTGCAGGGGGTGCCTAACATTTGACTTATCTTATTGCAGATGTCTGGGAAAATCAGTGAACCAATCACACAAGCAGGAAATTACTTTTTTGGAGGCATTTGGTACACCAGTGATGTACAGAACAACTCCAGGCTGCCATATTGCATTTAGTTTTACCAAAAATGACAGCAACTACACTCTGAAAAACAAAAGTCCTTTTATTAACTTTAAAGTAGTTCTAAAGCCTGAAGGTTTGACCTTCAAAGTGAATGTTTTCTCTGCATTAAGGTAAAAAGCCATCAATATGCAACTCCCCCCCTCCCCCCACCACACCCCTATACTTACCTGAGCCAAATCTTGATCCAACGATGTCCACAAGAGCAGAGGCTCTCTTGGCTCTCTTGCTCTTCATTGGCTCAAAAACAGGGGGGACCATTGGCTCCCATTGCTGTCAATCTCTGCCAGTGAGGAGGGAGTGGGGGCGGGGCCGACCTGCATTCTGTTTGTCTATATAGAGATGGCTTGGGAACTAGCATGCACTCGGGCGGGAGTGGGGAGGAGCATGGGGGCACTCGGTGGGGCACTGGCAGGGGAACCGTGAAGAGGAGGATAGGAGTTGCTCTGTGCAAAACCAACTGCACAGAGCAGGTAAGTATGACATGTTTAAAAATGAAGGTTTACAATCACTTTAAATTACAACATGACTAGTGTAGCAATTGTATATACTATATTATTGTTATTATTATTTTGCTACATTTTTTTCCATGAAAGTGAAGTTATCCTTTAACACAGACTGTCAGAAATTCTAAAGATATTGCTGGTCATAAATGCACTTGTAAAAAAATGTAATTTGAAAAACAAATATTCTATATAAATCATACTAAGCATACTTAAAATATCTGTCTGTAAAGGTATGAAAAAGAGAATAAAATAAAACTGACCAAACACCATTTGTAGTTTTTCTTTAAATGACAGCAAGACCCCAATGTATGGCCCTAGAGAAACATTGTATTTTATGGCTGCACCGCAGTGCTGAAATTTCATTAAAGGGTAATGCTGCATGTTTCCAGTCCTTTTAAAATATAAGAAATCATAGGAAGTGGTGTGTGTATATATGGGGGAGGGGGGGGGGTCCTTATTACCTACAACATAGGTTGGTCACAACATAAATAAATAAATGCATTCCTGTTTATAATTGAAATCCATTTTATTACCTTCTTACACCATTATTTCGAAGGCCTTCTATACCTTAAAATAGTAAAATATAAAAGAGCTTCTATAACATTCACTACTGCGGATGTAAAAGTAAAGTTGAAATAGTAATTTACAAACATATTGGTATGTAAGTAGTATTTCCATTTATTTTATAGTGCATTACTGCCTACAAAATCTGTCAGAAAGTGTCATTGTAGGTGAACATCAAGAAGCAGAATGATGCTTCCAGCTAAGGAGAAACTAGGCACATTTATGAATACAAATGCATGCTGTGTTTCTCTCTTTGTTTTTCTCTTCATAAATAATGTCCAACAGTTTCCTTAGAAATCCTTTTGTCCAAAGAATTTTTTCTAGCAGGCAAAGTATTTCTTGTGGTAAAGGGATGTTGATATTTTCTTAGCATTTGTATTCAACTTAAAGGGACCATGCCTCTAGGTTGTTGAACCCCCTGTTAAAAAAGATGTTTGATACCTACCAGTCTGATAGTTTGTCATTTGTCACTACATGTTTAAATTTCACACACCAGCTGCCTTATCACTATTGTGTCCTGTGGTAGAGTCATAGATGGTAAGTGGAACCATAACACATATGTAAGTAGAACATGCTTCCCAACATACTTGAAAGTATCTGATAGCAGCGGCATCAATAGCTCTTCAGGAAAGGGAAAAATGCCACCAACTGGACAGGTAAGCAGGCCCGGACTGGAACAAAAAATGAAAAGTGGGACCATAGCATGTGTATATGTAGAACATGCTACCCAACATACTTGGAAGTATCTGATAGCAGCGGCATCTATAGCTCTTCTGGAAAGTGAAGATTGCCACCGACTGGACAGGTAAGCAGGCCTGGACTGTGACAAAAAATGAGAAGTGGGACCATAGCATGTGTATATGTAAAACATGCTACCCAACATACTTGGAAGTATCTGATAGAAGCGGCATCGATAGCTCTTCAGGAAAGTGAAGATTGCCACCAACTGGACAGGTAATCAGGCCCGGGCTGGGACAAAAAATAGGAAGTGGAACCATAGCATGTGTATATGTAGAATATGCTACCCAACATTCTTTGAAGTGTCTAATAGCAGCGGCATCCATAGCTTTCCAGGGGAGTGAAGATTGACACTCACTGGACAGGTAAGCAGGCCCGGCTTGGGACAAAAAATAGGATGTGGAACCATAGCATGTGTGTGTGTAGGACATGCTACTCAACATACCTTGAAGTGTCTAATAGCAGCGGCATGCATAACTCTTCAGGAGAGTGAAGACTGCCACCCACTGGAAAAGTAAACAGCCCCAGACTGGGACAAAAAATAGGTCCGGGCATTTTAAACTAAGCAGCCCATTTACAAGTGCCAGCATCTCTATTGAGTGGCACAAGATGACACACTGCAGAGGTAGGATTACGCAAGCAGAGTAAATTCCTACCCATGTCACAGTCCCTCCCTGGAGGCCCGCACTGGACTTGATATGGAAGTAGAAAGCAGAATCTGGCTATGCCAATCTCATAACAGGTTCTGTTTTCTGTCTTCCTCAATTGAGTTTTTACAGGCAGCTACCACTGAGCGCCAGCATCATGTTCCACAGTGAGGCGTAAGGAAGGACCAGTTTGAGAGTACCCAGAGAGTCCTGCTTTGTCGGTGTCACCCTTTAGAGGCCCACATGGCTTACGGCAGACAGAGTCCCACGGGTGAGAGCCAGGTGCATGATAAATGCAATATAATTGCATATTTTATGTTGCGGTTCTCACCCTCTGGAGCTCTCTGTCACATTGGCCAGCTCTTGTTCCCATTAGGCAAATGCCCGGGGTGCCCTATGGCCAGTTTGGGCCTGCAGGTAATTATTTAACGTCTTTTTGTACTAAGTGCTTCTGTTGCAATTTTTTTTTTTTTCATCTTAGTTACAGAATTGCTTTGAGATATTTGAAATGTTGATTAAAAAGCCTCACATATCACTGAACATGTGAAGCCAGACTGGTTATTTCAGTAATATGCTATATAAATGTTTAACCTAAAGCGTGATCACGCTTTGTGAGTTATTTCTCTTAACTCTTGTGTATTTCTTTCCCATATTCATGTTTTAAACCTAAACTTTATATAAAAAAATAGTGTCAAATAATGCAGTCATGTACTAAATACGAAAAAAATATTTTCTATATATTTTTGACTCTTGTACTTTTTTTTACCCCTTATGGACCAGAGCAAATTTTTAGTATTTTCACTACAGGCCTGTTTATTTGGTGAAATTTTTGTCATTATTTAGGATAACAAAGTAATTGTTTTGGGGGACAAAGTAGACTTTTTGGCAATATTTTTCTTGCAAAATGTATTTATAGACAAAAAAAAAAATGGCTTTACTGTTAAGTAAATAGTACAATGACACTAAACAATGTTTCAGGTGTAAAGTGTTACAAATGAAACAAACATTTTTTTAATTTTGCTATTTTTCTATGTGACACAAAAAGGGAAAAAATAAATAAAAAATACAACAAATAAAAACGAAAAAAATAAAAAAAACAAAGTGAAAATACAAGAATCAAACAAAAATCAGCAAAAAAAAAATTGCTAAGGAGAGAAGGAGAGAAATAAGGTAAATATGGCAGCTTAGGAAAACCAAGGGTAATGCGAAGTTAAAGAGAAACACATTTTATTGAGAAAAAAAATGTTTTTTGGCATATATTGAGATGGAGGAATATACTGATTGGAGAATAGTAGAGTTTGCTACTCAATTGTCTATTCAGTGGGTTGAGGGTGTGTTCTTGGCAAAGCTAGATATATCCTATGTATGTTTTAATGTATGACATTGAGCTTTTATCTATTTTTATTTTCTATATTTTATTATATTATTATTATTTTTTTTATATTTGATTAAAACTCTTTAATGTAAACCTGTGCTATTGTTGGCACTATAAGATATTATCTGGTCCTAACACATTCCTCTCTCCCAATTACCTTACAGTACAGTGCTCTGTGCCAAAGCAACAGTTAGGGTCCTTTCACACAGGCGGTCCATATGTCCGTTTTTCCTCCCATCCATTTGCGGATGAAAAACGGACATAATGTATGTCTATGGGATTGCAGACGTTAGCGGATGACCATATCTCCTAATTCCTTCCTTTGAGTGACACCGGAGGGGTACAAATTCTGAGATCCATTGGTTCATATCTGAGGTCTGTCTGTCCCTTGATTAACCCCAGAAGGGGACATACTGCATTGAGGAATCATTGGTCCAACTATTTCTACAGGCCAACTAATCTTTTGATTCTGGTGAGTGAACCCCCAAAAGGGTTTTTTGAGGCACCTTCCACTGCATGGAGCACCCTAGCACTTTTTGTCTTCAGCAACTTGCCGTGTACGGCTGCACCTGATGTGGGACTGTTCATATAACTGGAATTACCATATCTTGGACATTTTTTCTAACACTTTTTGCACTTTAGCACCATTTATTGTATTTTGGAATAAGCACCATTGCACTTTATGCACCTATTATTAAGATGTGGTTCTAGCACATGTGCACTCTATGATTATTATCTTATTAATTGATGCCTTTTTTTTTTTTTAATTATTCCGTTTTAGCACGATTGCACCTTATAGAGATATTTTCCAATAATTGATGTGGTTTACATGCATTTAATTTAATTTGGACATACACACATTGCAAGCACTGTTTTTTTGGCACATTTTTATTTTCTTTGGTCTTTTACCTAGTGAATAGCAGCTGCAAACACTTTCATTTATAGTTTTAACCTTAAAGAGCGGGTTATAATCTTTGTATATCAAAACTCTCAATTACGCTTTTTCATACTAGCTATTTGATTGGGGGTATGATGGTGGCACCACAAAACAGTTGACCTACAGGGACAGAAAGCATTAATCTGTCCCAGCCTTTGGGGGACATGACTGGTTTACTTTAATAAAATACAGTATATTTTTCATATATACAGACCCCAGAAGACACTTTTTCAAGCCTCTGCAGATACATTTCTAATGCTATGTATTGACATTGTACAATTGTTATCTTGTACATTTATTTTCTGTCCATATTTAATCTCTTCTATTGACTAGAATAATACCTTTCCTACCAGTTCAATATCCTAGTAACGCTCTCAAAGAGAATGGAATTCTTTGCAATTGAAGAGCTTTGATTCAGCCATGTATGCCATTATTCATTTTCTGCACAAAGTCAAAGCCACGTGCCTCTCTTATAGATCGCAGTGTCCACACATACATTAGAAAGTATTCATGTCCTTTCTGTAAAGGTCATCCTGATACAATTCCTCTTCTTAAATTACATGTTTCTGTTGGAATGTAAAAGCGAATATATAAACATGCATATGATTTTTACCTATGTAATTTTTTGGCCCAAGAAAAACTTGCTGAGCGGCTTGAAATATAAGGTAAATGGTTGAAAGGTAAATCATTTTAAAGTACACTGCAGATGAATTTGAAAGTTAGGATTAAAATACACATGGAAAAAACAGTCTTCCTGCTTAGTAATTTTGTATTTCATCCAGGCACTGTTCATTCGTTCACTCCAGTCTGATTTATCAGTAGGATGCCCAATGCCAAGGATAAGTTCAGGGCCTATTTAGATCTTTGCAATATGTTAACACATTTGCATTAATGAACATAATGCTTCCTGCTGCCATTTTTCTGAAGCCCAGAACCCCTAAGCAGCAGAAAATCTTTTAACTATAACTAAAGGCAAAACTTTTTTTTTAGTTTTAAATATAGGGGAGATGGATTAGAACACCTGTTAGTTTTCATCGCTGTTTGTGCCCGTTAGGAAGATTCACCCTCTCTATTTATCCCATTTACCATTATCATTGAAAGTGAAAGCAAAAGAAAATCTCATATTTTGGGTTGTCCCCAGAAAACAAATAGAGGGGAAGTTTTCCAATGGGAACACTAGTTCTGGTGATCAGGGAGTCCCCAAGTTATTCCCTTAATTTGCAAGGATTTACTTTCACTTCCTGTTTGGCTATGGGACAGTAAGTGAAGGGAAATGTCCCCAATGGGACATAAATGGCGGAAACAAATCTGACCAGGGTTACAATCCTCCCTTACTCTATCCAAAATGAAAAAAATAAATAAAACGTTTTGCCTATAGTTCTACTTTAGAAAAGATTTTGAAGTGATAAACTAAAAAAATATATATATAATCCTGTTGCACAAACCCCATATGAAACAAATAGTAAAGTGCAAACATAAGAGAATACAAATATACTATAATAGTGTTCCATACTCTAAATTACTATACACAATATGTCATAATAAATACAGTGAAAAAATGAAAGTGCTTATCCGTGCAAAAATGTGCAAAAATATGTAATGATCAAATAAGTCCATAAACAATCAAATACTTAAAAAAAATCATAAGGCCTTATAAAAAAGGTAAAGGGACAAAGTGCAAAAAAAATTTGCCAAAGTGCTGCAACAGTCTCTTGGTGATAAAAACAGAAGGTGAATCCACTCATGTTCCCCCCTCAGCTCCACACTCACCAGAAGACTGAACCCCTGCAGGGGTCAGAGGCACCAACAAATGGTATATTACACGGTCCTGTGTCTCCTCCTCTGTCTCCCCGGATCTGATCAGTGGGAATTCTCCTCACAGGGTATATGAACAAGAGAGGGAACTCATAGTGGGAATCTGTAGCAAATAATTTATTATTAAAACAGAAAAAATACTTATAATGGTACAAGGAATTGAAGCTGTTTGCGAGATATGCTTTTTCCAGAAGCACGGCGTTCCGGAAAAAGCATATCTCGCAAACACCTTAAATATATTTAAACATAATTTGATTTTGTCATAACCATCCACATGTACATCAGTCAAGCATTTCTGAAGAACTCAGTAGTGGTCATCCTGAAACCTCTATTGAGAGTGATCATCTGCTCAAATTGGTTGACCTGATGGTGTTGGCACAAGTCACACATGATAAGAAGAAGAGTGCCGGGGCCAATCCTATCAACACCACATCCCAAAAGAATATCAGAAAACATATAGAAAAAAGGAGCAGGACTTTATAGGTGTTGAGCTCCCCCGCCAGGTACTACTAATTGACAACTGTATATATAAAAAATATAATTTGTATTGGATATAAGTTAAAAAAATCTCCAATCAATTGAGACATAGCATAGAATTTAACAACAATATATGACATTAGATCACATTGAATAGAAAATCATAACCCATCACATAGCAATCCCTAAACAGAGGGGAAAACTTAGGGGTATCGCCCCAATAACCATCAGCCAGGACAACCCGATAGCCAATGACTTAAGGGAAGCGACTCCTCCCAACAAGTCACACATGCCCACATAAAACAATATAAAAACAAATAGCTCTCTTATCAGAGGCTCTGGATACTTCTGAATAACTTCAACATCAGAAATAAAAAGGAAGGTGTAAAAATAATGGCAAAAAGAGTCACAAGTCAGGTGCATTTAAATTAACATGCAACCATTTCTACTGGCTCTTGAATGGCAAAACTCTACAGTACAAAGCTAGCAATCAACATAAAAAAGCATTTCCTAAATGCCTATTTCCTGTCTGTCTCCATGGCAGCCTACGTGTGGGTTAACCCCGCCTCCACTCCAAGGGTATAGGACCCCCCTCCCATAAATTTCAGCTCTCAGGTACAGCAGGTGTTCATTTTTTGTCCTCCTCCAAGGACCTACACTTCTGATGTCTTACTACGTCCAGCTTACCTTAGGATACTTTGGATGGTGTCTGCATGTCCAGAGCCCAGCCACGGGCGGGTGAGTGACATTTAAATTCCCCTGCTCTCTGCGGTTGACTGAAGCTTGATCGGCATTTTCTGACATGGGTCTGAAGATTCGCATTGCATCTGTTCATGGCAGCAGTATTTGTTATTTATGTGCACTTTGTCTGTCTCTTTCCTGCCTGGGTGCCAGTGACTGCTGTCAGGTCCACAGAGAGTGTACTGTACCAGTGCCCACCCACCACTGATATATAAGGTGGCACAGCAGCTTGCAAAGTAAAAAAAAAAATATATATTTTTTAATTGCAGTTGCCTGGGTGCCAGTGACTGTACTCTATTGTGGAAAAGGAAATCATGTCACGTCTGGCACACAGTGTTGGGGCAAGGGTCCATCTGACCACTGATAGCTGGTCTGCAAAGCACGGTCAGGGCAGGTATATAACTTACACTGCGCATTGGGTAAACCTGCTGGCGGCTGCCAAGCATGGAATGCGTGGCTCTGCTGCAGAGGAGTTGGTGACACCGCCACGACTTGCAGGCAGGCCTGCTGCCACCTCCTCTACTCCTCCTACTCCATCCTCTTTGCTAACCTCCTCGGCTGAGTCCTCTTCTGCTGTTGCGTCTTGCTCCACACCAACTGCACCCCCCCAGCTCCCCAGGGGCTATTCCACATGCCGGATACGACAGTGTCACGCTGTCTTGGGGTTGACTTGCCTGAAAGCAGAGAGTCACACCGGACCAGCACTACTGTCCGCTCTGAACGCACAGGTGGATCAGTGGCTGACCCCGCACCAACTGGAGATCGGCAAAGTGGTGTGTGACAACGGCAGCAATTTGTTGGCGGCATTGAATTTGGGCAAGTTGACACATGTGCCGTGCATGGCACATGTGTTGAATCTGATTGTGCAACGTTTTGTGCAGAAGTACCCAGGCTTACAGGACGTCCAGCAGGCCAGGAAGGTGTGTGGCCATTTCAGGCGTTCCTACACGGCCATGGCGCACTTTGCAGATATTCAGCGGCGAAACAACATGCCAGTGAGGCGCTTGATTTGCGACAGCCCGACACGTTGGAATTCAACACTGCTAATGTTCGACCGCCTGCTCCCACAAGAAAAAGCGGTCAACGAGTATTTGTATGACCGGGGTGCTAGGACAGCCTCTGCGGAGCTGGGTATTTTTTTGCCACGTTACTGGACGCTCATGCGTAATGCCTGTAGGCTCATGCGTCCTTTTGAGGAGGTGACAAACCTAGTGAGTCGCACCGAAGGCACCATCAGCGACATCATCCCATATGTTTTTTTCCTGGAGCGTGCCCTGCGAAGAGTGCTGGATCAGGCCGTAGATGAGCGTGAAGAGGAAGAGGAAGAGTTGTGGTCACCATCACCACCACCAGAAACAGCCTTACCATCGCTTGCTGGACCTGCGGCAACACTGGAAGAGGAGTGTGAGGAAGAGGAGTCAGAGGAGGAATGTGGCTTTGAGGAGGAGGAACACCAACCACAGCAGGCATCCCAGGGTGCTCGTTGTCACCTATCTGGTACCCGTGGTGTTGTACGTGGCTGGGGGGAAGAACACACCTTCAATGACATCAGTGAGGACGAGGAATTGGACATGAGTAGCTCGGCATCCAACCTTGTGCAAATGGGGTCTTTCATGCTGTCATGCCTGTTGAGGGACCCTCGTATAAAAAGGCTGAAGGAGAACGACCTGTACTGGGTGGCCACGCTACTAGACCCCCGGTATAAGCAGAAAGTCTCTGATATGTTACCCAATTACCGGCAGTCGCAAAGGATGCAGCAGCTACAAAATAAGTTGAAAAATATGCTTTACACAGCATATAAGGGTGATGTCACAGCACAACGGGAATCCAACAGGGGAAGAGGTGAAAGTAATCCTCCTCCTACCACCACAACCACGCCGGCAAGGACAGGACGCTTTACAGACGTCTTGTTGATGGAGGACATGCAGAGCTTTTTAGTCCTATGCATCGCCACAGCCCTTCTGGATCCACCCTCAGAGAACGACTCGACTGACAGGTAGCAGACTACCTTGCCTTAACTGCAGATATCGACACTCTGAGGAGCGATGAACCCCTTGACTACTGGGTGTGCAGGCTTGACCTGTGGCCTGAGCTATCCCAATTTGCCATTGAACTTCTGGCCTGCCCCGCTTCAAGTGTGCTGTCAGAAAGGACCTTCAGCGCAGCAGGAGGTATTGTCACTGAGAAGAGAAGTCGCCTAGGTCAAAAAAGTCTTCATTACCTCACGTTTATTAAGATGAATGAGGCATGGATCCCGAAGGGACTGACAGTGGGGGATGCATTTGACTAAAAAAGGCCTGGTGATGACTGAGATGCCTTGGCCTAAAAATGGTCCACATGCTGCTGTCTTTAATCATTCTCTGCATGACTTCCGGATGACTTACGTGACGTCTCCGCCACCAACTACGGTTCAAGCCGCAATGTTTTAGTGCACTTTCTGCCTTGAAAACCTCAATTTTTCAGGCCGCTGCTACAGCAGCGGCTGCAACAATACCTGCTTTTTCATGCATGTGTACATGCCTAATTTTTCTGGCCTCTGTGGCTGCAAAAAAACAAAAAACAAAAAAAAAGGCACATACATGTGTCAATTCCCCTTCGTGATTGTTACCTTGTCGTGGTGAAGGGGCTTGCGTATCACAATGAAGCGATCACCTCTAGGAGTGTGTTGGCACACCCCAGATGATAAGGTCGTTGCTTCATTGTGAACAGACCAAAAGCGATCCGCAGGATAATTTTTCATAGAAAAAACATTCATTTTCTTTCATTCTTTCTGCGGAGCTGGGTATTTTTTGGCCGCGTTACTGAATGCTCATGAACAATGGCTGTAGGCTCATGCGTCCTTTTGCGGAGGTGACAACCCTGGTGGTCAGTCGAACCCAAGGCAACATCATTGACCTCATCCCATATGCGTTTTTTCTGGAGCGTGCCCTGCGAAGAGTACTGGATCAGGCTGTAGAAGAGCATGAAGAGGAAGAGTTGTGGTCCACTCCCCATCACCACCAGAAGCAGCCTTGTCGTTGTCAATTGCTGGACCTGTGGCAACGCAGAGAGAGGAGTCTGAAGAAGAGAAGTCAGAGGAGGAAGGTGGCTTTGAGGAGGTGGAATACCAGCCACAGCAGGCATCCCAGGGGGCTTGTTCTCTCCTTTCGGGGACCCTTGGTGTTGTACGTGGCTGGGTGGAGGAAGAGACCTTCAATGATGTCAGTGAGGACAAGGAACGGGACATGGCTAGCTTGGTATCCAACCTTGTGCAAATGGGGAGTTTGCGGTTGTGCAAATGGACTGACTGACTGTTGTTAAACGGGGAGTTTGGTCTGTCAGAGTTTGGTCTGTCACTGTGAAGCGGGCGTAAACCTTACACTACTTGACCGATAAAACATCATACCTGATCGTATTCACACACTGGATGTTTTAAAGCACGTTATTCCAAACAATTTAGGAATGTTAGGTGATTTATGCCCTTTATGGATCAAAACCCGACTCTGCGTCAACTACGTAATTTTCCATGGGAGTTTTGCCATGGATCCCCCTCCGGCATGCCACAGTCCAGGTGTTAGTCCCCTTGAAACAACTTTTCCATCACTATTGTGGCCAGAAAGAGTCCCTGTGTGTTTTAAAATTCGCCTGCCTATTGAACTCTATGGCTGTTCGCCCAGTTCGCGAACATTTGCCGATGTTCGCGTTCGCCGTTCGCGAACGGCGAATTTTAGGTTCGCGACATCACTAGTAGAAAGCTCCCCTATTCATGAACTCAAGTTGGCTTCAGTATTTTTAGGAGAAGCATCTATCGATGTTCTGCGTCTTCTGTCCAGATCGATGCTATCCTCAGTGACAGCAAAAAGGGCCTTGTGGCTTCGCCCGTGGCTTGCGGATCCAGCCTCTAAACAGGCATGGTGTAAGATCCCTTTTGAGGGTACTTCCCTTTTTGGAAATAAACTAGACAGCGCCATTGCCAAGGCTACTGGCGGAAAGTCAGGCTTCCTCCCGCAGGACAGACGATTATTTGGTCAGAAGAAGCCTCAACCTAGGAGGCAGTACACGGAGAGATCAAGAGACACACGCTCTTACAAGCCTAATAGAGATTTCCGAAGAAACTGGAGAGGTGGTCAATCCTCTACTCGGAGGTCTTCAAAAAAATCCAGCGCCTGCTGGACAAGATTCCACTAAATCTTTTTGAGATTGGGCCCGTTCAGGCATGTCAGGTGGGGGCACGTCTTCTCCATTTTCAGCATGTCTGGGCGGCCTCAATCACGGACTTTTGGACCGTCAGGACGGTCTCTACAGGCCACAGATGGTCATTTCTGGCAGATCCAGTTCCAAGATTCATCTCAACTCATTTTCCCTGTCTAGAAGAGAGAAGAGAAGTCTTGCTCGCCTATGTAGACGCTTTGGTGGCTCAAGGAGCGGTAGCTCCGGTTCCAGAACAAGAAAAATTTCAAGGGGTTTACTCACCCCTCTTCTTAGTCCAGAAGAAGAACGGGGCCTGGAGGCCTGTTATAGATCTCACGTACCTGAACAAGTTCATAAAGAACGAAAAATTCAAGATGGAAACACTCTCAACTATTCAAAGGGCAGTACTGCCGGGAGATTGGCTCGCCTCAATAGATTTGAAAGATGCGTACTTTCATGTACTCGTGGCAACCGACTTCCACAAATATCTTCGCTTCTGTGTTCAGAACCAGCATCTACAATTCATTTGCCTACCCTTCGGCCTGTCTACCTCGCCCAGAGTATTCACCAAAGTTCTTCTAGCAGTGGTAGCCTTCATAAGATTGAAAGGTATACGTCTACATCATTACTTAGACGATCTTCTGCTTCTGTCTCAAGAGAAGGATCAGTTATTGGCACACAGAGATCAGGTCATATCGACCCTCAAAGAGTTTGGCTGGCTGCTAAACCTACAAAAGAGTCAGCTGGAGCCCACTCAGCGCCTAGTCTATCTTGGGGAGCAATTCGACACCTTCGAGAATTCAATCTCTCTCCCATTAGAGAAGATACCGGTAGGGAGGGAGAGAATCCTTCCAGCTCTTTCTTATCCTCGGCTGAAAGCCTCTCAGTGCCTCAAAATCATTGGCACCATGGTGTCCACGGCTCCAATGGTCAAATGGGCTCTCTGGCATATGAGGCCCTTCCAGAAAGGATTCCTACAACAATGGAACACAGAAGAGAAAGATCAATACATTCATATCTCCTCCAGCATGAGATACGGTCTTCTTTGGTGGCTGCAATGCAGGAATCTGCTCAACTGTCACTCTCTGGTTCCAGTCTCATGGACTATAATCACAACAGACGCCAGCAACTCAGGCTGGGGGGGGCTCATTGTCTGACAGAGATGACACAGGGGAGATGGTCTTTTCAGAGACACACTCCAGTCTCCAATATACTGGAACTCCGAGCAGCCTACCAGGGTCTTCGATCTTTCCAACACCTGCTAGAGGGGAAATCTGTAATGATTCGGATGGACAACACCACGGCAGTGTCTTATGTGAAGAGACAAGGTGGGACACGGAGTCTCTCTCTGCTACGAGAATTAGACCCGATCATGTCCTGGGCCCAGACTCACCTAGTAAACATCTCGGCAGTTTACATTCCAGGTTCACAGAATGTTCAAGCAGATTTTCTGTCCAGGGTCCAGTTGAACCACAACGAATGGTCTCTCCATGTGGAGTCGTTCAAATGGATTCTGTCGTTGGGAGTATCTCCCGAAGTCGATCTGTTCGCCTCCCCTAGCAACCACAAGTTGGAGAAGTATGTCACGAGAGGCAAATGCCCTCAAGCTTACGGGACAGATGCGCTAACCGACAGGTGGGAGTTCAGCAGGGCTTACGCCTTTCCTCCAGTACCCATCATTCTCAAATTTCTGCAAAGACTTCAAGCGGAAGATGTGGAGATAGTGATGGTGGTGCCTTTCTGGCCAAACAGGCCATGGTTTCCGCTGCTCCTACAACTGAGTTACCGGGACCCGGTCCCTCTTCCCCTCAGACCAGACTTGCTTCTTCAGGGAACATCAGTGCACCCCTGTCCTGCAATTCTCCGGTTGACGGTCTGGTTCTTGAGAGGGAAAGGTTGGAATCGCTCGGCTGCCCATCTACAGCCATTTCCACCATGATGAATGCTAGACGACCAAGCACTAATAGATTATACTGTAGAATCTGGGCAAGATTCATGAAGTCTGCATATCCTGAAGGTATGTCTTCCTCAGTCCCTGGGATTCAAGAAATACTAAGTTTTCTTCAGGCGGGTCTGGATATGCCACTTTCAGTGGCAACTCTTAGAGTTCAAGTTTCGGCCTTGTCGGCCTTCTCCGGGGTCATGTGGGCCCAACACCCACTGATTCAACAATTCTTCAAAGGAGCAGTCAGGCTCAATCCTCAGAGAAGACCTAGGTTCCCGAAATGGGATCTACCTCTTGTCCTAAATGCCCTCTCAAAAACGGGCATAGATTCCTCTTCTTCTATCAAGGACCTGACCATCCAAACTGTCTTCCTGGTAGCCATTACTTCGGCTAAAGGGGTCTCTGAATTAAGTTCTCTCGGATGTAAAGAACCATTCTTGATTTTTTTCCCGGATCGGGTAGTACTAATACCCAGGCTGAATTCAAACCCCAAAGTCACCTCGGTGTTTCACCAGAATCAGGAAATCGTCCTGCCTACTTTCCGGTCATCTAATGAGTCCAATCCTCATCCGTTGGATGTAGGAGAATCCTTGAAAGCTTATCTTCAAGCAACTGCACCATTCAGGCAGTCTGACAACCTCTTTGTCCTGTTCTGGGGGAAGAACAGAGGTAAACCTGCTTCATCCAGGACTATCGCTTCATGGATAGTGGCAGCTATCCAACAGGCCTATAGAGCTGAGGGGCTGGCTCCTCCGGAGGCGGTGACGGCGCACTCTACAAGGAGTATCTCTACTTCCTGGGCGGCCTCGCAGCACGTGGCTCCAGATGTGATTTGCAGAGCGGCTTCGTGGTCATCAGTCAATACTTTTATGACCCACTATTGTGTAGAGCCTGCTTCTCTGTCCTCAGTTAATTTTGGTTTGACTGTTTTGTCTGCAAATAGCATGAATTAAAATTTTCTTTGCTAAAGCATTCCCACCCGTGTGGAGTGAGCTAGTTATTTCCCACACGTAGGCTGCCATGGAGACAGACAGGAAAACTGAAAATTCCTATCATACTTACCGTAATTTTCCTTTCCTGATAGTCTCCATGGCAGCCGGAGTACCCACCCTCTCGTCTTGGATTCGGCTAAGATATGGAACACCTGCTGTACCTGAGAGCTGAAATTTATGGGAGGGGGGTCCTATACCCTTGGAGTGGAGGCGGGGTTAACCCACACGTAGGCTGCCATGGAGACTATCAGGAAAGGAAAATTACGGTAAGTATGATAGGAATTTTCCGTTTTTATGTTGTAAATTATAAAAAAATATCACTCAAAAGAGTAAATAAGAAATCCTAGAACAGCATGATCATTATATGCAGACATTTAATTTCAGATCCCCATATATCTTGTACTTTACTGGAATCTTTCTACCATCTTTGTTGTATCTTGCAAGCTGTGGATCAATATTACATAGCTCTGAATCACTAATTTTTCCTAATCATGCACAGCGGAAAATAATTATCACAGCTCCTGCAGTGAATGATAGCGCATCTTCTATTTGTTGACATCCTTCATCCGCTAATTGTTAGTTACAAACTTAAATTATGGTATAAAGATCAATAAATCCGATGTTCCAACACTGAGCAGTGCACAAATTAGACAAAATAAGGCTGGTAAATAACAGATCAACAGCTGCACACCAGCAAAACTTATTTTTGATTTGGATACAGCATTCAGTTCTGACTACCTTAATAAACTTTTGTTTATGTCAACAGCTTTCTGAATTCTTGTCAATCAAGTGCACGACACTTTTACTGAAAGGACTTCATTTTAAAATTGTCCACAGAGGCAATAGTGTACAGAGGCAGGCTCTTTGAATAAATCAATCTAAAATGTTATAACCACAAACAGATCTCCTGCATGCCTGGTATGCATATTGTAATACAAGCCTATTCGATGTTTTTTTTTTGTTAAATTGGAACTTTTGTTAAGCAAACATTCAAACCAGGATATATTTGTTAATATAATACCATGTATTTAGTCATGACAAAATTATTTTTAGCTGGTCTAAACAATAGCACAAAAGGCTGGAAAATTTATAGACCTTATTCAAGAGCTTTTATTTTATTTTAAGACCCTATTTGTTAGGCATGTTTTATGAATTCATAAAATAAAATGTATGGTTATTAGTTTCTGTCTTGGTTGCATATAAATTAAAACAGCTGGAACTGCCTACTGTGCTGTCTATTAGACTGGAAATAGTATTTATTATACTAAAATTACAAAGCTATAAGCAAACTGTAATACTGCCTTATTATAGCATTTTTATTTGAAGATTTTGTTTAGCAATTATTAATTCATAAGACTTTTTGTCTATTAGTTTTTGTCACAAATGGTTGCATATTAATGAAAACATTGCAAACCAATGATTGTGTTATATATTGGATTACAAGAAAAGATGTTTATTATACAGCAGTAGCTGACTATGGTAACAGATAGAGGGACAAACCAAGGGCCACACAATTACTCTACTCAATGAGAAGGAGACACAGAGGTGACTGGATTAACCACTTGCCGACCGCCGCCCGACTATATACGGCGGCGGTCAGCCCCTCCCAGGCAAAGTGACGTACTGGTACGTCACTAGCCTGGGAGCCAATAGGGGGCGAGCGCGCGCCGCCGGAGAAGCCTAAGAAGCCTGCGCGTGCGACCGGCAGACCCGATGTCCGCCGGTCACTCGCGATCGTCGGGTGGAGAGGGAGAAAGGCAGGTGGCTAATGTAAACAAAGCCGCCTGTCATTCTTCCCTGTGTAAAAGCACCGATCATACGGTCCTGCTATGTAGGACCGTTGATCTGTGCTGTTACACACACAGCCACATCCAATCACAGTTAGAAGCACGCCCCTAGGGACACACTTAACCCCTCCCTCTCCAATAAAGTTAACCCCTTCATTTGGGTACAGCGTCACACGACTGCGCAATTGTCCGTTAAAGTCACGCAGTGCCGAATCGCAAAATAGGCCCTGGTCAGGAAGGGGGTAAAATCTTCTGTGGCTTAAGTGGTTAAAAACATCATTATAGTTGCTCTTATTATTATTATTTAAAGTTTTTACCTTTTGTTACCCAATAATTTAACCTGCCTAGCGGTATCCCCGAGCGTGACTCGGGGTGGATTTTCCATGCTGTTATCGATATCCCCGAGTCACGCTCGGGGTGGATGTGTGGATGTGTATATGTATATGTATATGTATATGTATATGTATATGTATATATATATATATATATATAAATATATATATATATATATACACACACACACACACATACATACATATATATATATATATACTGTATATACACTCACACATATATATTTATACATATTATATTCAGTGGTGAGATTCAAAAATTTTAGTAACCAGTTCCGACTTTCCCAGCAGAATGACCAGCGTACCCCCTTTCAATGCACAGTGACCAGCGTGCCCCCTTTCAATGCACAGTGACCAGTGTGCCCCCTTTTAATGTAGAATGAACAGCGTGCCCCCTTTCAATGCACAGTGACCAGCATGCCCCCTTTCAATGCACAGTGACCAGCATGCCCCCTTTCAATGCACAATGACCAGCGTGCCCCCTTTCAATGCACAGTGACCAGCGTGCCCCCTTTCAATGTACAGTGACCAGCGTGCCCCCTTTCAATGCACATAGACCAGCGTGCCCCCTTTCAATGCAGAGAGACCAGCGTGCCCCCTTTCAATGCAGAGAGACCAGCGTGTCCCCTTTAAATGCACAGTGACCAGCGTGCCCCCCTTTCAATGCACAGTGACCAGCATGCCCCCCTTTCAATGCACAGTGACCAGCATGCCCCCCTTTCAATGCAGAGAGACCAGCATGCCCCCTTTCTATGCACAGTGACCAGCATGCCCCCCTTTCAATGCACAGTGACCAGCATGCCCCCCTTTCAATGCAGAGAGACCAGCGTGCCCCCTTTCAATGCAAAGTGACCAGTGTGCCCCCTTTCAATGCACAGTGACAAGCGTGCCCCCTTTCAATGCAGAGAGACCAGCGTGCCCCCTTTCAATGCAGAGAGACCAGCGTGTCCCCTTTAAATGCACAGTGACCAGTGTGCCCCCCTTTCAATGCACAGTGACCAGCATGCCCCCCTTTCAATGCACAGTGACCAGCGTGCCCCCCTTTCAATGCAGAGAGACCAGCGTGCCCCCTTTCTATGCACAGTGACCAGCATGCCCCCCTTTCAATGCACAGTGACCAGCGTGCCCCCTTTCAATGCAGAGAGACCAGCGTGCCCCCTTTCAATGCACAGTGACCACAGCATTGCCCCCAATCATTGCAGAGTGCCACAGCATTGCCCCCAATCATTGCAGAGTGTCAGCCACAGCATTGCCCCCAATCATTGCAGAGTGCCAGCCACAGCATTGCCCCCAATGATTGCAGAGTGCCAGCCACAGCATTGCCCCCAATCATTGCAGAGTGCCAGCCACAGCATTGCCCCCAATGATTGCAGAGTGCCAGCCACAGCATTGCCCTCAATGATTGCAGAGTGCCAGCCACAGCATTGTCCCCAATGATTGCAGAGTGCCAGCCACAGCATTGTCCTCAATGATTGCAGAGTGCCAGCCACAGCATTGCCCCCAATGATTGCAGAGTGCCAGCCACAGCATTGCCCCCAATGATTGCAGAGTTCCAGCCACAGCATTGCCCTCCAATGATTGCAGAGTGCCAGCCACAGCATTGCCCCCCAATGATTGCAGAGTGCCAGCCACAGCATTGCCCCCCAATGATTGCAGAGTGCCAGCCACAGCATTGCCCCCCAATCATTGCAGAGTGCCAGCCACAGCATTGCCCCCAATCATTGCAGAGTGCCAGCCACAGCATTGCCCCCAATCATTGCAGAGTGCCAGCGATCCCCCTGCGAGACCCATGCACTTACCTCATGGACGGTCTCGCAGCTTCTCTTCAGTCCACGGCTCCCCGCGTCTCCGAGTCCTCAGTCCTCCCGCGGCACCTCCTCCTCATCCAATGGCACGGTGTTTGCCTTTCGGCCAATCAGGAAGCGGGAGGACCCGCTCCCTGATTGGCCAGGAGGAGGATCCCTGTGACAATAGCGAATTCTCATTCGCTATTGTCACAGAATGGGCGGGTCGGGGCGCACTGCTCCGCCCCCCGGCCGCCACGTCTGTGGCTGCGCGGTCTGAGCGCGGGACATTCAATTGTACTGCGCGTCCTTAGACGCGCAGAGCGATTCAGCCGGTTCTGCGAACTTGCTGAAAGTTAGTAACTGGTTCTATGGAACCGGTGCGAACCGGCTGAATCCCACCACTGATTATATTATATATTATAGAATAAAATTATATTATTGATTAGATTATAATTAATGCGTTTGTGTTTCAAATTTATCACATCTGGGATGTCTACTAGAGTCTTGTTTTAGTCAGGTTTAAGTCAGTAATTACTAAGAATTGTAGGCCTATAATACATAACGCCAAATTTCCATCCAAAAAATTGTACCGCTTTTGGTACAGAATTCCTGATATAATCATACCGCCAGGGAGGTTAAAGCCATTGTGATGCCTCCTTAGGGGGTGGGTCTATGACACCCTGTCACTCACAGTATGTCCTCTAACTTCTTGGTAGGATTACACTGAAAGACTGAGGAGGATCCTTTACAAGTGTATTTTTCATTAATGTATAACTGTGCAAAACTTTTAGGCAGGTGTGGAAAAATTGGAAAGCAAATAAATATATAGAAAGAGAAACCAAAATCAAATTAATATTTGTAGTGACCACCCTTTGCCTTCAAAACAGCATCAGTTCTTCTGAAGGAACTTGGCAGGTAAGTTGTTCCAGACATCTTGAAGAACAAACCACAGATGGTCTGTGGATGTAGGCTGCCTCAACATCACTCAGTCTATAATCCCAGACTCGATGATGTTGAGATCAGAGCTCTGTGGTGGCCAAACCTTTACTTTCAGGACTCTTTATTCTTCTTTACACTGAAGATAGTTCTTAATGACATTGGCTGCATATTTTGGATTTTTGTCCTACTGCAGAACAAATTTCGGGCTAATCATGTGCCTCCCTGATGGCAGGGTACTGTATGAAGGATAAGCATCTGTCTGTATTTCTTAGCATTGAGGACATCATTGATCGTGACCAAATCTCCAAATTCATTTACAGAAATGCAGTCCCAAAGCTCCATGCACAGAGCCTCCACCGTGCTTCATTGTTGCATGCAGACACTAAACATTGTACAGCCGTCTAACCCTTTGGAAAACAAACTGCGTCCTGCTACAGCCATATGTTTCAAATTTTGATTCAGTCCAGAGCACCTACTGCCAACTTTTCTGCACCCCAGTTCCTATCTTTTTGTGCATAGTTGAGTCGCTTAGCCCTGTTTCCATGCCACTGACAAAAAACTGTGTCAAAAGCTGTGTGTGGGTTGTCCATCAGACAATGTGGTTCTGATGGTACAGATGTTAACCACTTGCTTACTGGGCATTTATACTCTCTTCCTGACCAGGCCAATTTTCAGCTTTCAGTTAGCAGTACTGATGGGCATTTATAGATGGCACTAGTGGGCACTGATTAGCAGCACTGATGAGCACTAAGGGGACTGATGTCCCTCCAACAGAAGCCGGTTAACAGCGTTCTTCTTTTCTTCATGCTGACAGGGTGAGGGGAAAAAAAAAAACCGATAACCGACTTCTGTTTACTTCCATGATCAGCTGTCATTGGCTGACAGCTGATCATGTGGTAAAGGGCCCATTGTGATTGGCCCATTACCCTGATCTGTGATCAGATGACTCCCAAGGACTAGGCGATCACAGACCGTGCTGTCCGCAGTGCGTGATTGGGAGGACGGCCATGTATGCCCTCCTGGCATTTTAAACCTGCACTGTAGCTGTCTTTCAGCTATAGCATGGGCCAAGTGGTTAAATTGGTTTGAAAGGATCCTCCTGTTCCTGCAGAAATTGTTGCTGGAATAAACTCATGGATTAGAGAATTTGGGTCTATTCTTGGACACAGTTTAGTCCATAATTTCAAATCTGGCTAATTTCATGCTTTTTAATCTCAGATTTGGGCTCTTCAGTTCAGAAGTTGCCTGGCTCTTTTCTTTTGTATAAGAGTGGTGGGCATTATGGTAGTGTTGCCTGATGAGGAGTTTATGTATAAATCTCCATTAGTAATTGTAAATAGATAAATGTAAATATAAGTGTACACATTTTTGATTTCAAACTCATATTTATATATGATGGTAGATTTGTAAGTTGTGTAACCCAGACGGACCGGCAGTAGTATTAATCCAATTTAACAAGTCCGTTTGAAATGCCAGCCTGCTATTTACACTTAAACACATAAAAGGATAAGTCTGTTGAAGGGCGAGCTGTTTGCTACCTGGGAGGTGGCCTGCTATTTACACATACTGATATGCAAAATAGAATCATGCTGTAATTATGTTCCTGTGAGCCAGACATCCTGGGGCCAATGCAATAGGGTGAATAGACCATGTCATGTCCGCCCTTAAATTCAGCCTCCATATCAAAGAACTCTCATTAAGATATGCAATGAAGATGGACCATCTGTTAAGGGTTGGACAATCTGCCCCGGATATGACCTTGCATATCTTAAATTTCAATTTCAGAGCAAAGCAACATGTATAATTTAATTCTCCCTCCAACAGAGAGGAGGGGTTAGCAAGGGGCTGAATTATGCTAAGCTAGGCGAGGAGGAAGTTGTCCAATCCTGAACGAGATACGCCCAGAGGGAGGAACAGGGCAGGATAGCTGAACCAATCAAAATAGCCCTATACAAGTCTATGGGATAGAGGTGTATATTATTGCAAGGTGAGCAGAGAGGAGAGAGGAGCCATTGACCTGAGAAGGGGACCCCATATCATCTTAAACCACTGGTAAATATTAGAGCACCTCCTGGCACTTAAATGTATGCATGTTTGTAGTATTTGTTGTCTGTCTTGCGGTGCATATCATAATAGTTTGAATCCTATGCGCTATATGTGTTCAGTTAAACTTTGAATATTTTCCTTTTTGTGTATCTACTAGAGATAAAATTGGTGTGAATTAATTTAGGCTTCAAGGTTACTTATCAATAAAATAATATTGCTGTTTTGAAACTTTTACTCATGGTCAAAGAACTCTCATTTAACCCAAATATTGTCTGAGGTAAATTAAATATCATATCTTCCGGGTAACAGTAGTCTCCTTCATTGTCCATTTTTCATTCCAGAACTCTATAACTTAACATTTGGTCATTGTGGGACAGGTCAATCAACTCCCCAAGCAGAAGGATTGTTTGGCACCAAGGACTGGGTAATTCCCGACCTTGTGGCTCTTGAATCCAACTCTAGAATTAGGGAAGTTGTTCCTTCCCATCTTTTGGAATATCCTCATAATAGATGCCAGCTTGTTTGGCTGGGTGGCATCCTGGGCATCCTCAAAATGCAGAAGACTTGGATGTAGGTGAAAGTTTACTTTCCAATCAGTATTGTAATACTCTGGGTGATTTGGCTGTCTCTACAAAGTTGAGCCATCCTACTGGAAGATCATCTGATCTGGAATCAGTAGGACAATGCCACAATGGAGTTGTAAATCAACCAAGGTGGAACCAGGAGTCCCGTGGGGGCAGGACAGGTAGATCAGATATTGTCCTAGCAAGAATTTTGTGTTCCTGCCTTGTCTGCTGTTTATCCCAGACATGGACAATTGGTAGGTAGACTTTGTCATCCAATGGTGTCTGGATCCAAGGGAGTAGAACGTATGCCCTGAGGTATTCCAGAATGGGGAACACTATGAGGACCTTCTGGTCTCCATGTTTGACAACTATGTAAACAAGTTTGTCTACATATACAGGGAACCTCTAGTGCAAGCAGTAAATGCTCTGGTGGTTCTGTGGGATCATTACACCCTGCTCTATGCCTTTATTCCTTTGTAACTTCTTCCTCATCCGCTTCACATAATTGACCTGGATGGCATTCCTATGATCCTTATTGCCCTGGACTGGCCAAAGTAAATGTATACTGACCTTGTAAGATTTCTGGCAGGCACTCTGCTGGTTTTTACAGATCATTATGATCTTTTGGCACAAGAACCTCCTTATTATCCTTCTTTACTGTCACTGGCCTTAACAGTAGGGCTATTAAACCCAGGATAGTACAAATGCTGATCCAGACCCAATTGCAGAAAAGAGAGGATTTATACCATGGATAAACTGGTAGGGTGGAAGCCCTGGGACTCACAGTAACTGAAGTATGCCTTTCATATCAAATGACAGACATAGTGGGAAGTGTGCAACAAAATTGTGCATCTTGTTTAGCTAGCTGGCAAAGTTTGAGTCAAAAAGGGTGGGGGAATTAGATGAAGGTTTAGAAGCACCTCTTTTCCTTTGTGAGAAAAGCTATTCATTTTACTTTATTCTGAGTTTTTTTTAAACCAACTGTGCTTCTTGTCACATGAATCTAGACTGTGCAATTTCCTTCAGTGGGAACTACAGAGGCTGTTGCTTTGAAATTGGAAACATTTTAGTAGCGCTTACCAAAGTAAAAAAAGTATATTCAATTAAAGTTTGATATAAACCATTTTTTAATCCAGATTTAGGAAGGTTTTTTCCTTTGGGTGTGTCTGTTGCCTCTTATCATATGATTATGTGTTGTTGATCATCCTCCTCATGCTGCATCTGGGCAGAGTTGATGATGAACTCATTGCTAATGCACTATAGGCTCCATTTACAAAGTTTTCAACCAATGATTTACAAATCCAAGGTTCTAGATAGGTACACAGTGGCAAAAACAAAAAAATGCAAATGAATTGACTTAGTTACTGTACATAATTGAAAATATACCTTACCCTTTTTAAGCACACTAATTATTAACCTGTGCTAGTACAACGTTAGGATACATTTATGGCACTTTAGCATATTTTAAGTTGTACGCACAGAGTGCAGTAATTATAAGGAGATAATTATTCAATCAAAATAATTATAATGTGGAAAGAGATCTTTACCTCCAGGCATTCATTCACCTTGCAAGTAATCCTTTTGCAAATGAAAAATGTTTGCTACATAGTGGTTAATCATCACTCCTTATGTCAATTAACCTTTATCTGATTTGTGTTCAACTAAATTAACGCAACACCCCGGTCATGCAAGTTCCTATCACATCGCTCATTTGGCTACCTGCATCGAGAGACATTACCTAGTTCATAATCTTCTATTAGATTGACCTTATTAAGATTGAATTTATATTCATATGGTTGGAATTTGATGTCTTTGGCACCTTGCTTTTGCAGATGGGAAGAAGGAAGGTCGAAAACAAAACCGTAAATACAAAGGCTATAAAAGCTGACTGCTGACCTAAAAGAGCTTAAAACAAACTTGTTTTATGGTTCTTGAAAACAAAATCATCCCACGGGCACATAGCAGGTGCCTACCATCAAAATAGTCCACAATTTAAGACCTAATTAAGCAATGAAGTACTGAGACTGCCAAAGAATAAAACAAAATTGGATCAAATAAGATGGTGCCCAAACCTGTCAACATACCATTCATTTCTGTTTTTTATTTTACAAGAGATTACAGAGAAAAGCCAGTTATTTCTAAAACTCATTGGCAAGAAAACTATTAGAGTGCAAAGAGACATCACTTGTAACAATGCTTGTAGGTTTCCAGAGAATTTCTGAAACTTGTGCAATGGTGAAATGCAGCCAACGGGAGCTGCGACTACACTATTACTATTATTACCTACATTTGAAAGAGCTCCCATTGTAATGCTAAGATGTGAGATTCAAGAGTATAACATAATTGATAAGATCAACAATATCATCTAACTACATACTCTATGGTTAAGAAAAGAATTTACAGTGTATATTATACCAGCTTTTACTACAATATCATCTCTCAACATCACCCCATGACATATATTGAATTTGTTATATACTGTAACAGTATAAAAATCTCTCTATATAAAATATGTTCATAGTTTTTCCTTTTGAACTGTGGGCATTTCTTTGAAATAGATCAAACCCCAATCACTAAACTCTCAAATAAGGATTACTATGTTTTAAATCTTCAAAAATAACATCTGGTAATCCTGGTCGAGGATTAGGCCCTTCCTTCTATAGGATGACAAATGTCTCCCAAATGTATTTTTGCACTGTCACTCTATCACGTGCACTTATGGTGGGGACTTAAAGTTGCCATGCTGACATACACTGTGCAAGCATGGTCCACCATTGTTACTATCAAGAAGCTGCTAAAGAGCACTGATGTGTAACTGATGCTGGAGTGACTGCATTAGGTAGGATGTAGCTAAAATAAGCTGGAGAAGATTATAAGCACTGAGATTTAGAGAAGGAGGAAAAAAAGGGGAACAGTATTTTACCAGAAAAAAATAAATAAATCCAAACATGGCAACTGATTGTGATTTATTGTGCTTTAGCAAACCAAATACTATCCAGTTAGAGATGTTAGGAAAGGGATCTTAGGGAAGTTGCATCTTATGGCAACTTCTATGTATGGGCTGGTAATGAAGAATTTCACTATACTTCTTGCTGGTATAAAGATTTACAAATAGCATTATATGTCACCAGGTGTTTGCCTCCAATGAGGCAAAGTTAGGTGACCCCCTAATGAAGCAATCAGTAGTGGGTGGCACTGAGTCCAGAGTTTCCATACCAGACATTACGTCCTCATGCCAGTTCAGTAATATTGCCCTGATTACCCAGGGCAGCATTACTGATCTGGTCACATGAATGCTGTGTGGCTGCTTACACCATCACAACAATGATACTGTACAGACCAGCCACATGTGTCCTAGCCTCAAGAGGTGGAGTATGGCCCTTCTGCCAGTGTCCTAGCAACCAATGATGAACATTTAATGGCTAAAACTTTGGTTCCTGTATCAGTGTCCTAGAAACGAAAGGGGAGGGGAGGTAAACATGTGGTGGTATCTGGCGTGTCTATGGGACAAAGTGTAGCAGAAATCATACTGGCTTTAAATGTTTACAGGGGGAGGCGGGGGGAGACTGGAAAAAAAAGGCACTCTAAGGTGGCAATTAGCCTAGGCACACTCCTGAAATCACCGACACATAATCCTGCTTTTACATTTTCACTTTACTGTTTTGACAATGTTTCAAACTTCAGCCAATTCAACTCAAAAAATGAAAGTAGAAATTCAGGAAGTATCAGTAGAAATAACTGAGAGGCCAGGGTAATGTGTTAAGTACAGCTACATGCTTGCCATCCTTTCTGAGACACAGATTTTGTGTAGGAGACATCAGGAGTGTGCCTAGGCCAATAGCAACCTAAGAACGCCTTTTTTAACATTCAAAAGTCAGTATGATATCTGCTGCACTTTGTCCCACAGATGCTCCAGATGCCACCCCATGGTTACCCCCCCCCCCCCCGCCCGCCCCTGGTTTCTAGAACACTGGTATCGGAAACCAATGTTGCTTTGGCCTGTTGGTCATCATTCTAGCAGTCAATTGTGCATCATTAGTTGCTAGGGTGCTGGAAGCTGGGCCACACAGAGACTTTGGTGACTAGGAAACAGGAAGCTGGGCCATACAGTTTCATTGTTGGTATGCTGCAGGCAGCCATTCAGCATCCTAAAAACCAGATCAGTAATGCTGCCCTGTGTAAACAGGTCAATGTTACTTAGCTGCAATAAGGATGAAGTGTTTGATGTAGAAACTCTGGCCTCAACTGTTGACTGAAGGCAGTCACCTAATTATTTCCTTCATGGAGGTACACACCCGAGTGACATATATTGCTATTTGCACATCTTTATGCCAGCAAGACGTTTAGTGAACTCCCTTTCCCCCATCACCGGACGATACATAGAAGTTGCCATAAGTTGCCAGATCTTTATCTTCACAGCAGTGCATAAGCCCACATAGGTCCCTACACAAATACCAATTTTCTGAAACTCAGTATTTGTAGGGGGATAGAATACCCCTAATAAGGTACATATTGCTATGGTAACTGGGGGTGTTTTGCCTACTTACATCATATCATAGGAGCTGGGCTCATTTGAGGTGATCCAATGTCTCAGTGAAGAGAATGCCTATGTAGGATAAGGCACCTTACTGTGCCTACAATGAGAAATGGGATTTATTTTTCTTTTAGTTTTAGATAGGGTAAGGAAAGGTTGGAATTTTGTTTAAAGCTTTTTTCATTTGCTATGCTACTACTTGACTAACCATTATACTTGCCTTTTTGGCCACAAAGATGTGGAAACCCCTCCAGAGAAGAGTACTCTAAGCATTAGAGTCAGTATGCAAAGACATTTTAGAAATTCACGCCCTTCCAACCTTTTGGCAACAGCTTGGGGAAGGTCCTTTTCAAGCATAAGTGTGCCTCTGTGCACATAGTCAGCTCCATAAAGACACAGTTGGAACATTTTGGTGTGGAACAACTCAAGTGGCCTGTACAGAACTCTGAACTTAACATTACTGAACACCTTTGGGATGAACTGACTGCAAGCCAGGCCTTCTTGTCCAATCTCAGTAACAGACACAAATGTTCTTTTGGCTGAATAGACAGTTCCCACAGGCACATGCCAAAATCTTGTTAAAAACATTCCAAGAAATGGACAGGCTGATGTAGTTGTAAAGAAGGGGTAACTCCACATCAATGCTCATGGTTTTGTAATGTAATGTCCATCAAGTGATGGTCAGATAATGGTCAGGTGCACACAATGTTTGGCTATACAGTGTCGCATTACAAATCCAACAGAGATTCTCTTTGATGATATTTAAAACTAAAAATAAAGATTTTAGGTGTAGTCAAAAGGATTTATGCCTCATTTAGACTAAGGGACGTTATAAAAATGCACAGTTGATCCGCATTTGAAATGCCCTCCAGCTACCTCCCCTTAAGCTACAATATCAGCAGATGGGTGTGTTCACTTGTCGCATTCACAATGCTTTGTCTGCAGCAAACAACTATACTTCTTCATTTTTGTTCATTTTATTTATTTTTCCATTTTTTATTATATTTTTTTATTTAGTAATATAGATATATACTCTAGGCTGCCCCCCTGGTAGTGGTTAACTGAATTTTTTATTTATAAAGTATATTTATGAAGTAGATTTTTATTGATATTCATTACTCTGATAGGGAGATGTTCCTTGGCCAGTTAGCAAAGGTATATTTACAGTTACTCACCTAGTTTACATCTACCTAACTAGGAAGGATCCATTGTCATTTATGAATATGTAGTTGTGATACTGGGGGAATTTATTTGTGATTGCACTGTCTTTTTTTTTTTCTGATTATATACTTTTAATTTAATAATTTAGATATATGCTCTAGACAGCCTCCCTGTTAGTGGTTAACTGAAGTTTTTGTTTATATACAGTAAACCCCCCTCCATTGCGGGGGTTACGTTCCGGACCCAGCCGTGAAAAGTGAAAATCCGCGACATAGAAAAACCCTATTAAAATGCATTGTAGGCATGTTTTTTTTACTGTCACTGTACGTGTAAAAGCATTTTAAGGTCTTTAAACACACTTTTAAAACAATAGAAACTCATTTAAACACATAAAAGATACTGAGAGACATAGCAAGAGCTATGGAAAACACAAAAATATTTCATTTTTAATGATTTATATAGTAAAATAACATTACAAAAAAAAACGCAATATACCGGGACCGCAAAAACTGAACCGCGATGGAGCGGGGGGTTTACTGTAGTATATTTATGAAGTATACTTTTTATTGCTATCCACTACTCTGTTGCCCCATTCATTTTACCCATTGATGAATGTTTTTATTCTTTTCAACCTTTTTTAATATGTAATTTCTGCATTTAGATGCAATTCTAGCTGAATTGGTATCTAGCATTACATTTGGAATGTGGCCTTTAGCAGTATAATGAGCTGGTATCTATACTTTTTCACCTATTGGATCAGAAATCACAGACTTAATTACCAATTAGTATATAACAAGCTTGCCTTAGCTGCCCGGCTCACTTCTGAAGAAGCCATGAGAGAGAGTAGTGTAACGCGTAAAGAGGGGGCCAGGCAGCGTATATCTTTACTTGATCTGGATGCTGTGAGAACCTGTTACTCTGTTATATCATATTGCTTGTTTTTAACTGAATAAATGTGAGTGCATTTCGTTAACCAATTCAGCTCCAGAAGGTTTACCCCCTTTCATGACCAGGCCATTGTTTGCGATATGGCACTGCGTTACTTTAACTGACAATTGCGTGGTCGTGCAACACTATACCCAAATATAATTGATGTATTTTTTTCCCACAAATAGAGATTTCTTTTGGTGGTATTTTATCTCCTTTTTTTATTTTTGTTTTTATTTTTTTGCGCTATAAACAAAAAAAGACAGACAATTTTTTTAAAAAAAAAAAAGATAATATTTTTTACTTCCTGCTATAAAAAACATTCAATAAAATGTAAAAAAAAAAATCAAATTTCTTCTTTAATTTAGTCCAATATGTATTCTGTTACATGTTTTTGGTAAAATAAGCGTATATTGATTAGTTTGTGCAAACATTACAGAGTCTACAAACTAAGATATAGATTTATATAATTTTTAATTTTTTTTACTAGTAATGGCGGCGATCAGTGACTTTTTGCAAACTCCGACAGATACTTTTTGGGGACCAGTGACACCAATGCAGTGCTAAAAAATGCACTGTCATTGTACTAATGACACTGGCAGGAAAGGGGTTAACATCAGGGGCAATCAAATGTTAAATGTGTTCCCTAGGAGTGCTTGCTAACTGCATGGGGGGTGTTTTGACTGGGGGGAGATCAGTGTCCCTGCTTAGCAGAAACAGAGGATCAACATTTTCCCTCTGACAGAACAGCGATCTGCCTTGATTACATAGGTAGACCGCTGTTCTGCCCCTCGCGGGAACGATCGCCGGGTGCCGGCAAACATTTGGTCCCCTGGACCTGCTGATTCGCTCTTGCTCTGTCCAATCACAGTGGGAGTGAATCGCCAGCAGTGCACATACGCGACCTGGAAACAAAAAAGACAGGTATGTGATTTTGCGCTGAAGGGCTGCCCTGCCGCAGTATATGTGCGTGGGGTGTTCTGGGAGTGGTTAAGCTTGGCTGGTATTCTCTTATGGATTTTCACCACGATGCTGCACTATTGGATTTATTTTATTCTGAGAGTTCTGTGGAGTCATTCCAGCTGAGGAAGTTCCATTATCAGAGGAGGAAGTGAGCAGAGGACGCACTCTCTTGTGAACAGGATTAATTACCATTATGCTGTGGTGGCCCTTTTGAGGGTCTTGTCCTGAGGTGAGCAGGTATTTCACCTGGTGACAGATCACTCTTGTTATATGGTGGAGCACATATTGAAATATGAAGATGCACTAGAGTACTTTGTGTGTGGACTGTTGTGACTTTATCTATTTACCTAATATGTGTTTATGTATTTGTCAATGTATCAATGTTTATAACAATTTTATAGCACAGGCGTTTATTGTTACCCAATATTTATGGAAGTCACTATTTTTCTGTTTTTCAATGAAATAAATAATTGTTCACTTTTTGGCAGCACTGTCACAACTTTTTTCTTTATAGTTTTATAAGCATAGAAGAACACAGAGGGCACGTAGGCCTAGCGCATTATCCTCAATACTTTTTTTTTTTTTAATAAAATAGAGGTGAATATACTCACAAACCAGTAATTGTGTCATAGCATTTTTAAAAAAAACATCCACGGAAATCCATATGTGAAAATCCACAACACTTGTATTCACATTGGCTAATGTGTTTCAAGGTTTCCCTCTTCTTCAGATCCTTGTTTAGATGTCTCCTAGTGTTGACAAGGAACCTTTTAGTCAAGATCAGTGAGGGACAAGGAAGCTATACACAGCAGCCCTAAATGGAGAAGCACTGATCCTGACTGAAAAGTTCCTTGTCAACACTAAGAGACATCTAAACAAGGCTCTGAAGAAGAGGGGAAACTTGAAACGCAATAGCCGATGTGAATACAAGTGTTGTGGATTTTCTCTGTGTTCTATGCTTTCAGTTCATTTGGACTTCCCCAGTCTTTGGAAGGCAGCGAGGTGTACATTATTCACATGTACTAGATGTAACCTGGCAGAGTCCCGGCCACTCCTCCTCCCAGCACCCCACCTGAGAGCAAACTGTGCTGAGGGAGGAGAAGCATGGTTCCCCACCCGAGCCCATCCCGATGTACAGCAGAACATCAAAAGGACATTTTAGGGTTGATTACCATATTTGTCTAATCATATAGCCCATCTTTTGTCAAAGTTAGTGCAGGTTCGCTGATTAGTTGCCAACAGTTGTTCAAATACATAGATGCGGTTCATGGTGGTTTTGACATCTGATACGTTTGGGGAGAATTGTGAGCCCCAATTCCTGAGAATAGTATTTTGTGCAGCCATCAAGGTGTGGCATACCACCTGTCTCATGCACATTGGGTAATGATTAATACCAAGGTTTAGAAGTGCTAGACCTGGAGTGGGAGGACCCAAGACTCCAGTAGCTGAGGAAATCAATTGGAAAATTTGGTTCCAGAAACTAGTTAGGCATGGACACTCCCACATAATATGTAGGAGTGTGCCTACCTGTCCGTAATGTCGCCAGTAGTGATGAGCCGAACACCACCCTGTTTGGTTCGCACCAGAACATCTCGAACAGGGGAAATGTTCAAGCGAACATGAAAAATCACAAGTCCTTAAGGCTTAAATTTAAGTGACTATTAATCACCTGCTGGTCCAAGGATTTGAACTCACAGCCTTCCATGTGCTAACCTACTATTACTAACAGCTATGCCACCAAGGCTACTAAGTAACTTAAGACTCTCTCTGCCTAACAATTCTCTATCTGAGATTGACAGCTCTTTTATAGGGCTCTGATATCACCAGCGCCCCAAAATCCATTTCTCAGGTGCAGTGAATAAATTACTGATGTCACTTCAGAAGGTGCAGGACAATTAATAGGTTTTTATTAAAATCCATAATTAATATTAATCACCAATTGGACTGGGATTCAAACTCACAACTTTTACTTTGCAAGTCAGTTACTCTACCAGCTAGGCCACCCAGGCAACTCATTAACTTTGGACTCTATCTGTCTAACTAGCTTCTATCTGAGTTTGACAGCTCCCATAATCCATTGCTTTATAGGTGCAGTGAATAAATTACTGACGTCAGTACTGACTTGAGCAGTGCATTGTGGGATGGCTTGTGACATCAGGTCACTATAAAAGAGCTGTCAAAATCAAAACAGTTCATTTGGCCGGAAGCCTCTGGAGAAGCAGGAGCTTTTTTTTTTTTTCCTATTTTTCCGGCGGCCCGCGACTGATCATCGGGGACAGTATTTTTTTATTATTTAATACAAGACTTTTCCAAAACTGGCTTTTGTCATTATTTTTTGTACACTTTTTTGGTGAATGGGTAGGGGTACCATCTGGGGATCTGGGGGTCCCCTTGTTAAAGGGAGCTTCCAGATTCCAATAAGCCTCTCCCCGCAGACCCCAACAACCACAGCCCAGGGTTGTGGGGAAGAAACCCCTATCCCCATCAACATGGGGGCAAGGTGCTTTAGGTTGGGGGGGCAGAGTCCCCCCTGCCGCAAAGCACCCATCCCCCATGTTGAGGGCATGTGGCCTGGTATGGTTCAGAAGGGTACAGTAGATGAGATAAAAAGTTAGGGAGAGTATGCTTAGCTTAAGCAAGCTTTGGTGGCAATGATGGTAAAATAGCAGGCTTGTGATGATAAGAGCTGTGAGTTCAAATTCCCCTGCCAGCCAGTGATTTATTTATTGGAATTCAGAAGTCAGAGAGTCCATGATAATGCAGGAACTCAAAGTTCCTGCGAAGAAGCCCATTTGTTCGTCATTCGACAAACAAGCGAATCAAACTTACGTTCGACTTGAGTCGCCAGCAAGCAGCTGCATTATGTGGAGAAAATTTGGAGAGTTTGTAAGGAGTATAGTGCCAGAGTGAGCGTTTTGCTATGCTCTTATACAATAGTTTCATCCCTGTCTGCTAAATGTGGCCTATTCAAGTGAAGTGGAAGCTCTCCAAATGCATGTGGTTCAGCAATAATGAGGATTAAAACAGGCAGTGATGAGGCGTCACTTTGCCTCCTTACCCTCTGTCAATTTACAGATCACTTTTTAGAGTAGCAGCAGGTTTAGAAACAAACAATAAAGAAAAAAAGAAAAAAAAATGCATGTTAAGAGATAATTTGTTAAAATAATAATTATAACAAAAAATATGTAATTTTCTGACACTTTTAGATGTAACCTCAGTATAAGTTATAATATAAAAATTCTCAAGAACAAATCTTTTTTCCCAGAAACTGCATGGAAGATGCTAGATGAAAGCATCCACTTTATACTCTCAAAGCTGATCCTAGGTTTAAAACTGCCTTTGTTTATCACAAATAATAGCATAATTCTTGGCACAAAAAAAAGATATAGCTGATGAAATATAATGGCGACTTGGTCATTTTCTGCTAGAAGAATACATTGTTTCCTGAGGCTTTTAATTCAGAGAGGCTTTTGAGCACAAAAGAGACACAGAAAAGATAAAGGGAAAAAAACACTCTATATTACTTATAAGCAATTAAACAAACAGATTTAGTGTGTCCATGAATGCAAAGACTGAATTTAAAAGGTACATTATGATGATAAATAATACCAGACATTTGTTCTAAAAAACATTATGCACAAAAATATAAATCATTTCTTTTTTTTATAACCTTAAGAAAACGCAGATTGGAAAAAAATCACCTAAAATGACATGGTGAAACTGCATAAATGCATCACAATAATACAGAAACAAAAAAAAAGAGAATCTTTGATGCAATATCTGTCTGCAGTAGATTTTTACTACATAGGAAATGGTATCTATTAAGCAGTCTTTCACATTTCTGGGATGCTGTGGAGAGAATATAAAGCAAGCCATTTAAGTGTCCTTTTTATTACTTTGCTCTGTTTAGGAGATGACACTTTTTCACATTGAACCATAGACAATATAGATGATTTACAGGTAACAAAAATGCAGGATCTGACTTTTTTTCTTATGTGCCTGCTTATCTGTCTAGAATATATTTAGATATAGATGCACTTGTTTTTTCAGTTGCAACAGAAAAAAAAAAACATTTCAAAACTTAAAGTGAACATATGCTCTCTGTAAAGTTATTAATCTGTCACCAGACAAGGTCAGCAGGAGCCTAGAGGTACTTGCATGACTTATTCCATCAGCCTGGGGAACTCTCTCTGTTCAAGTCAACCTGTGCTGTCACAGCTTGTATCCATTCCCTTCCACCTCCTACATCACACTAGTGGTCTTTATTATAGTTTCATAAAGTTGATACAAGGCACTGGAACCATTATGATTTTTTTTATCTCATTTATATGTTTACTTTTTATTATTGTTTTCATCCAATATTATGGGAAATATAGAGAATATAGGGCCTGGCAACTTCTACACACCATATGACTTCTATGGTCACCTTGGGTAGTGGTGGGGATAAATAATTTTGAATTGAAGCGCCTCACCGTACACCAAATACAAACTTTTCCATAAATTGTTTTCAGACCCAGTCAAATATAGTTAGATTATATTGAATTTAGTTTGCTTGAACTAGCTGCTGACAGATTGCTGTGCAAACTCATAGTTACATAGTTACATAGTAGGTGAGGTTGAATAAAGACAATAGTCCATCCAGTTCAACCTGTGTAGGTGTGTGTGACTGTAATCATCTAACATAGCCCTTTATCTCCTGATCCTTGAGATGTAAGTCTAAGAGTCTTTTGAAAGTCACCATACTACCCGCAGAAACCACCTCTTGTGGTAGACAATTCCACAATCTTGTAGCCCTAACAGTAAAGAACCCCCCACATTGCCTGAGGTTAAAACGCTTCTCCTCTAATCGCATTGTATGTCCTCGAGTCCTCATGCAATTCCTTCGAATGAACAGCTTTTTTTCTAAGCTGAGATCCCCATTAAGATATTTATAAATTGCTATCATGTCCCCTCTCAGACGTCTCTTCTCCAGGGAAAATAAATCGAGCGATTGCAGCCGCTCTTCATAGGTAAGGTCCTCCAATCCCCTAATTAGTTTAGTTGCCCTTCTCTGGACTCTCTCCAGCTCCAACACATCCCTCCTGAGGACTGGCGACCAGAACTGGACAGAATACTCCAGATGCGGTCGGACCAGAGTTTTATAAAGTGGAAGGATTATAGTCTTATCTCTGGAATACATCCCTTTCTTTATGCATGCTAATATTCTGTTGGCTTTGGAAGCTGCCGCTTGGCATTGCATGCTGTTGCCTAATCTATCATCAACCAAGACTCCCAGATCTTTCTCCATTTTTGAGTCCCCCAAGGGTTCCCCTCCTAACATGTATTGTGTTTTTATGTTTTTGGTCCCCAAGTGCAAAACCTTACACTTCTCCACATTAAACCTCATTTGCCATGTCGTTGCCCACTCCGTAATTTTGTCCAGGTCATTCTGTAGGATATCTGCTTCATGCTGTGCAGTTATTGCCCTGGCCAATTTTGTGTCATCTGCAAAAATTGATAACGAACTACTGATCCCGTCCTCAATGCTGTTTATGAATAAATTGAACAAGGTTGGTCCCAGGACTGAGCCCTGGGGCACCCCGCTTACTACCTCAGCCCAGTCTGAGTATGCGCTGTTTATTATCACCCTTTGGACACGGCCTTTTAGCCAGTTCCGTATCCAAGAGCAAACCCTGCTGTCGATACCTGCAGACCTTATTTTATAAATTAAGCGCTTGTGGGAAACTGTATCAAACGCCTTAGCGAAATCCAAGTACACCACATCCACTGGTCTCCCCCTATCTAGCTCACAGCTCACTTCCTCGTAGAATGCTAAGAGATTGGTTTGACAAGAACGCCCATTTGTAAACCCGTGTTGGTTACTACTGATGATGTTGTTGTCTTTAGCATACTCTACGATATAGTCCCTTATCATCCCCTCCAGAAGTTTACATACTATTGATGTCAAACTGACAGGCCTATAATTTCCCGGGATATGTCTCTGGCCCTTTTTGAATATCGGAATCACGTTAGCCTTCCTCCAATCCCCTGGTACATCTCCTGTCCTAATACTGTCAGCAAAGATTAGGAACAGTGGTCTAGATATAACCATACTGAGTTCCTTGAGCACTCTCGGATGTACGCCATCCGGGCCTGGTGATTTGTTTGTGTTAAGTTTATCCAGTCTTTCCCTGATTTCCCCCTCTGTTAGCCATAGTGGCAAGTCCTGTGTATTACTACTAACCATACAGTCATGGTCAGTGTACCCCTCCTTTTCCTGTGTAAAGACTGACGAGAAAAAAGCATTCAGCACGGTTGCTTTTTCAGTGTCCTCTGTAACCATCCTCCCATCATCGTTAATTATGTGTGCAATATGCTCTGCCCTAGTTTTTTTGCTGTTGATATATTTAAAGAATTTCTTTGGGTTTTTTTTACTATCCTCCGCTATTTGTCTCTCAAAGTTGATTTTAGCCATCTTGATTTTGTGTTTACACTTCTTATTTACTTCTTATCAATAATGTTCAATCTGTAGACTGATTGTTGGGATCACATACACTGTTACATTGTTTTATTTATTTTTTTTTATTTATTTTTTTGCAAGCCCCAATAAAGAGGTGGAGGTACAACCGCCGAATAACATTAACACTATAAAATCGAAAGTATGGAATATTATCATGTGACCTTGCTGGCCAGTAAAAGGAGAATGGGAGAGGTAGTCCTAAACTCTTGGTTGCAGGAGCTGGTTGATCTCTAGTGGTGTGTAAGCCTTCATCTGTGTTGTGAACCTAAACTAACTTTAGAGTCTCTGCTCCAGCATCCATGTCCCCCATTTGGTGTGTTCCACTGAGGGTGCAAGTCAGGTTAGAAGTCCATCCTGACTCCATGTAATCCACAGAACAAAGAGAAAAATCTCAGCCACTACACACCATACATGCCCAGCGTGTAATAGGTGATAGCAGTCTTAGCCTAACTCCATCCAGGCCACACCTCCCAGGATGTTTTTCCCCACCCACTGGGCTTAGTCATGGAGGTAAGGATATCTCTGTGGTATATCTCTGCCTCTCAGATATGTTTCCAATGATACCATTGTTCATTTTAGCTATCTGTAAGGGGGTAATTCTTCCCAATGATGACAAGAGTAAGGAGCATTCTTCCCACTGACTGTCACACTAATGTGTCATGAGTTGTAGATTTTTAATTTTTAGCAGGGGTTCCCCGAGACCAGGAATGTATTTATTATTCTGGTGAGCCGGACTCAAACCTAAGGACGTCATATGACGGCCGGCAGGATGGAGGTGGTTAGACATCTAGGGTGCTCAAAGGGTTAACTGTGTGCCTAGCCTGTGTTTTTGTATACTGTGTGTGCTGATTTTACTAGGGGAAGAGATGGATTTTAGTCCCTGCTTTGCAGGAACACAAAATCCATCCCTTGCCCTCTGTCAGAATGGAACTCAGCCTTGTTTACAGAGCTTCGTTCTGAATCCCTGACTGACAATCGGCGGGTGCCTACGGATATCCACTGCTTGACCCCGCAGATCAGCCCCCGCTGTGAATAATCACAGCAGAAGCGGCTCGCCGGAGGTATGCTTTCTGTAGGCAGAAATGCAGTATATATATATATGTGATCTGGTGCAGAGCTGCTGCCCTGTATAAGTAAAACTGCTATAGAGCAGTCAGCAAGTGGTTAAAGTGACTACATGTTTAAGTAAGCCAAGGGATAAACCAAAAAATATATATATATATTTTTAAAAATGGAAAGATATAGATCCCACTTTTAGAAGTACAATGGCCAGTATATGTTTGTAGCAGCTTTCCAATTGTGCCACTGAGATAGTTCTTGGCCAATTAATGTAGAATAATATATATTGTTCCACTGAGATAGTTCTTGGCCAATTAATGTAGAATAATATATATATATATATATATATATATATATATATATATATATATATATGCACATACACAGTTTTTTAATGTGTACATAGGTGTGTACTAGGCCTAACAAAGCTGGCAGAAAAGTTGCAATTACATATTAAAAAGGCCAAAGGAGTTATCTACAGGGTATTGTAAAATGTAAATTTGTATGATCAGACCTGAAAGGAATAGTAAAGATCCATGGGGGTTATCAATGCAATTTGGTAAGTATGCATTTAGGCCAGTAACAAGAAATGCAAGTATTTAATTATGATAAATGAACATCAAAAGTGGTCGTAAGTATTTATTGTTTATGGTAAATAGCATTCTTCCAATGGTAACTTTTTTATCTAATTAATAGTAAAATAATACAAATTAGACAACTTTGATTTGATTTAATGACTGCAGCTGTCCACAGCCAAGAGGCATTATCTGTCACCCAGATGGACAAAAACAGATCAAAGGGGCTGCTAAAACTGGCCCATAAGATTGCTTGTGAATTAATATACTAGAAAATGTATATCCCTCACGCCTATGGGTGGGGTTTATAGTATGTTCCAAAAAAAATGTAATAATTTATAGAAATAAATAAATGTTTGGAAGTGCAGCTGCTACAGAAAAAGGAGAGGTAGTGAGAGTAAGGCCACAATAAATTGGGGCCAGCTATAGCGCTTGCTTTACATGAACCAAAACTGGACAATAGCTTGTCAGTACCAAAGGGTTTTGAGATTGGTAGGCTTTAAATATATAAGACATACTAAACCTCTATAAAGTGCTTGGTGCTAATACCTTAATAAAGTAGTGTGCAAGGATGAATATATATGCGTATAACACAGTGTGTGATAAATAACAGATAATCTTAAAATACTTGAGGTAGATGTCACAATAAAATTATAAAGAATAAATATTTGGATACAATAAATGCAAATATTAAAGGTGAGGAAGGTGCTGTATATAGGTGATTAAATCAATCAGGTAAAAATTATATATATCAAAGCAGAAAAGTTTGTATATTTTCAATAAAATTCATTAATTGATTTATAAGTGACTCAAGTGCAAATGTGCAAGTAAAAAAAGTCCATAAATAAAAGTTCATATGTGAAAATGCAGGTAAATCTTGAGAGCCAATAAAAAGGAAAAAAAAGGAAAAAGTGCAGGTGCTCTGTGTTGAATCCTCCAATGATCCAATGCTGGTACTTTTGGTGCCAACGTGGGGCATAATAGAAGAACACACTCACCAGATGATGTGGGCCGTATATACCTTATGGTATTAAGACCTGTATACGCTTTATGGCCACCAGGGTCAAAGTAGACACTGCTGGGCTTTGTGGTACCACAGTACTCGGGAATCCCTCTCTTGGATAGCTTCGATCCACAGGGTCCGAGCAGGGTATGCAGGGTAAAAAAGCTCCAGATTGTGCATCACCGTAAAAACTAAGTTTAATAAAATTAGTAGGGGTACAGTACATGAAAATAGTAAAAAACCATCCGCCAAAATGGTGCCCGTGAGTGGAGATCGGTGAATACCGGCTTGCGTTCCACTCAGGCACCCGTGACGTATGCAGCGTGCGTTCCACCTTACGCGCGTTTCGTCAATGCGTATTATGTCTTCAGAGGTGGAGAAGCAAACTGACTCGGGGCCTCAAATGTGGTAATCACCACCCCTCACTCCACCCAAACCAGGAAGTTTGTATGCATAAGCATCCCCTGCTGCTAGGCAACAATGAAAAGCGGACATAGCATTACAAAGGCTCCGTGACGGGGGGTAAATAAAAACATAGCATTTGTTATACATGCAAAACAACTTATTACATGTATTAATAATAAATTACATATGCAAGCAATCTATATAATAATTCCATAACTTATGAATAATTTATTTGAAGGGGACAGCAATGTGAAAAACCATAGACCTATATAATATTGCGATAATAGTTTGTCCTTTCTGTTTATATTCTAATGGGATGGATAAGGTGTAGTATATAAGTAAAATATATATAAACGTATTAAAAGAAAGATTTTACAAAAAGTAAGAGACTTAGATAAATTATGCTGGTAAAGAACTTAATAATAATATTTATTCTTTATAATTTTATTGTGACATCTACCTCAAGTATTTTAAGATTATCTGTTATTTATCACACACTGTGTTATACGCATATATATTCATCCTTGCACACTACTCTGTTAAGGTATTAGCACCAAGCACTTTATAGAGGTTTAGTATGTCTTATATATTTAAACCTACCAATCTCAAAACCCTTTGGTACTGACAAGCTATTGTCCAGTTTTGGTTCATTTAAAGCAAGCGCTATAGCTGCCCTGATTTACTGTGGCCTTACTCTCACTACCATAAGATTGCTTGACCTTGTTACCAAATTGAGAAGATGTGTATGTTAGGGAAGGTTGTTTTTGGCTAAATTATGACAGGAGAAATTGGGTTCTCTGAAGGTGCCTGAGTGTTGCATGAATTTTCCAAGTACCCTGCCATCTACCTTGTCTGTACCCTCTGTTCGCTGTTCTGAAGTCTAAATAAATGCATCTCTCTGGATGAACTGAATTGCTTCGACAATAACTCAAATTATTATAATAATACTTATTAATCCTCATCCCACTACTACTGTATATGACTACAATATTGTTCCTGGATTTGAATCTTGTTTTCTATTAATGCAAATTTCCTAGAACATGTGTGTTTGTCTGGTATCTGGCATTGTCCGGTAGTGACCCCAGAAATCTGTAAAGTGGATGTGGTGGTTCTTTTTGGTATAAGACATCAGGAGAAAGGTATTCTTACCATGAAAGCCCTTGAGAAATTAGAGGAGCATTTTTTTTTTCTGAAGGTTTGCAGAGTATTGCTAAGGAGCAAACAAAGCTAAACATGCCTGGGAGGGTTGAGAATGAGACCGGGTTGCTGGTGTGCAAAAGACGGAGTGTGTACTGAACCAAAATGTTCTCAAAAACGACTTTTCCAAAGCAGTGCGGCTGAAATTGTGCAATTATCCTAAACCTGTGGAACTCACAATAATGCTAAGCCTATCCATTGAGTTTATGTGCTGCTTTCATAATATTAGAAAATATGTCTTGAAGTAGAGTGTGCAGTGAATAGTATACAAAGCAATCAGAGCAAAGTGCCATTTTAGTTAAAATATGATACAAAACTTTGTTCCTTGAAGAGTGGCATTGCTTCTCCTAGTTTAGCTAAAAATTGGAGACAAGGCAGGTCAAACGCAGCTTTTTCATGTCAAATGCTGGGATTTTTTTTTTATTATTATTATACAGGATTTATATAGCGCCAACAGTTTGCGCAGCGCTTTACAATTTGAGGGAAGACAATACAGTTACAATACAGTTCAATACAGGAGGAACCAGAGGGCCCTGCTCGTTAGAGCTTACAATCTAAAAGGGAGGGTAAAGTGAAACAAAAGGCAATAACCGTGGGGGATTGGTTGATGGAGGTACATTTATTAGGGGCTGGTAGGATAGGCTTCTTTGAAAAGGAGGGTTTTCAGAGATCGCCTAAAAGCTAATAGAGTGGGAGATAATCGCACAGATAAGGGTAAGGAGTTCCATAGGATTGGAGAGGCTCTGGAAAAGTCCTGGAGGCGGGCATGGGAGGAGGTGACGAGGGGGCTAGAGAGCAGGAGGTTTTGAGAGGAACAAAGAGAGCGATTAGGTTGGTATTTTGAGACAAGGCTAGTGATGTAGCTGGGAGCTAAGCTGTGGATTGCTTTGTAAGATGTTGTAAGTATTTTGATTTTCTTCTAATTCAGATGCATGCGTTTGAATGGAAAACTCATTGTTTGACTAGAACACTTGTTGACATGAACCCTTAGTTTTGTTGTGTTCTGTAACAACCTTTTCCACATTTTGCTTCAATTTGAAGCATTAGACAACAAACGAGCTAGTGAAAGATAAACCGGCACATTGCTTAGCAAAAACAGCACACAGTACACAAGTATACATTGTTAGGCACACATTTAACCCCTGCATTGCCCTAGATGCTAATCCCTTCCCTGCCAGTGTCATTAGTACAGTGCACATTATTAGCACTGAACACTGTATTAGAGTCACTGGTGATATCAGCGGCAGTCAGTCACCCCCCCCCCCCCCGAGTCAGTTAGTGTCAGATTTCCCACCACAATCCCATTAAAAGTCACTGTTCATGGCAATTACTAAGAATACATACAAAAATAAAAATTTCAGTATACAGCATATACCATAATTTGTAGACACTATAACTTTCAGGCAAACTAATCAATATACACTTATTGAGATTTTCTTTTTACCAAAGACATATAGCAAAATATATTTTGACCAAAATTTTTGAAGAAATAAAATTTTTTTGGATTGATATGTTTTGTAGCAGAAAGTAAAAATATTGTTTTTTTTTTTTTTTTCAAAAATTTCAATCTTTTTTTGTTTATATTGCACCCCCAGTAACTATCAAATACCACCAAACTAAAGCTCTCTTTGTGTGAAAAAAATTATATAAATTTCATTCGGGTACAGCATTGCACGACATCACAGTTACAAGCTAAAATAACGTAGTGCTAATTAGAAACAAATGGACTGGTCATAAAGGGGGTAAAATCTTCCAGAGCTGAGGTGGTTAATATTTTTTATTAACATGCAGTAAACAGTAAAGAACTTTTTAGATTGATCTTTATCTCTGCCTTTCACAGCTTACTTGTGCTATATCTGACCTGTATGACTTTAAGATGGGCTTTAAACTGTCTTCAGGTGTGAAAAAAATCTGTTTGCATGTATATGCGGATCCAAATGCAGAGAATAATGCACAGGCCACCTTCAGACATGTGACTTTTGGTAAGCTCATTTCACTACAGACTAGATAATAATTAACCAACTTTAGTACAGTTATATTTAATGAGAAATATTAAATAATTTTGTAGACATGGGACTATCGAAAACGACAACTCACATGCCCATAGTAACACTCATGTCTTAGGCTGCTGAACCCTGTGCTAGAGTATCAGTTTTGAGTTTTTTTGGTAATGGTGATGTCCCATGCACAGGGCCCTCATTACCAAGAGTGGTGGTTGGGGGAGTCAGTGTACTAAATGTACACTCACCGACCACTTTATTAGGTACACCTTGCTAGTACTGTGTTGGATCCCCTTTTGCCTTCAGAACTGCCTTTTTTTTGTGGCATAGATTTAACAAGGTTTTGGAAACATTCCTCAGAGATTTTGGTCCATATTGACATGATAGCATCATGCAGTTGTAGATTTGTTGGCTGCAAATCCATGGTGAAAATCCCCCGTTACACCACATCCCAAAGGTGCTCTATTGCAGTGGTCCCCTAACCCCCGGGCCGCGGACCGGTACCGATCCATGGACACAGTACCGGGCCGCCCAAGGAACATTAAACATTAAATGATTTCCATTTTTTTTACTGTAATTTATTTCTCTCGGTTTGTGCGACTTTCCATGGACGAGAGGTTAACCGGGAGCTGAGAGACGTCACCTAGAGCCGCACCAATACCGCGCATGCGCAAAATATCGTGATATCGGGGCAGTTTTAGGGGATGTCTGGAGCTGAGCGGCTGCAGGTGGCAGTGGCATGGTAGCTTTGGTAAAGAGAAGGTCTTCTCTCTGTTCACCGGTAATCAACACACTTTGGGTGTCATTATCTCCTATTACCCCCAGACGGAAGCGTCTCGCTGCAAAGAAACAAGCTCAGGGTTCTCATTGATTTAACGTTCTAGTGAGTTAAAATGTTAAATCACTTTATATTCATTTTTTGGTGTAACTGTATTTTATTTTGAAGTCATGTTTAAATACAATTAAATTAAAATTATTAAATCAAAAGAATCTAAAATATAAACAACCAATGTCCCCCCTCAGCGGGCCGCGGTAAAATGATCAAACGTTGACCGGTCCGCGGCGATCAAAAGGTTGGAGAGCACTGCTCTATTGGATTGAAAACTGGTGACTGTGGGGGCAATTTGAGTACATTGAACTCATTGCAATGTTCAAGAAACCAGTTTAACAATATTTGAGCTTCGTGACATGGTGCATTAGCCGTCAGAATAGTCATTAAGGGATGACCATGGTCAGCAACAAAACGAAGGTAGACCGTGGTGTTTAAACGATGCTCAATTGCTACTAAGGGGCCCAAAGTGTGCCAAGAAAATATCCCCCACACCTTTACACCACTACCACCAGTAACTGGGGGAGAGGGTGAGTTTAAATTGGCATAGCCTAGGAAATCAAATGATTTAAAGATAATATGTATGTATTTCAGGAAAGGTATTTATTGATAAAATTCAAATACAATAGGACTTGTGTCGCAATTGTATACGCCATATTATTTTTTCTTTATTTGCTATTTTTTCCCCACTAAAGTGGAGTTACCCTTTGAGAAAGCAGTGTTCTGTTTCCAGAGTTATTGCTAAAGAATACTGTTTATTCTGCTATAAAACACAGCTTATTTTGCAGTACAGTGTCCTTAAAAACTATTTTAAGGTGTTGGTAAGCAACTGTGCCACCTATTTTTTGTTCTTAGCCTTGTTTGTAGGTAAAAGGGTTTTTGTTGGTGTTTTTTATGTCTCCATTGACCTACTAGTATATAAACAAGATTTTTATTGATGTTATTTTCGGAGGGAGGCTCGGCATGCCAGGCATTTGAGGAGTAGCAGCAGTATGTGTGGTACATGCGGGTAAAAGAGGAGATATTTTTGTGCATTGTACATTTACTGTAGATGAATTATCAAAATACCAAATATTAGGAAAATAAGAATGCTGAAAACAGTCCTTTCTTCCTTTTATTATTCTTCTTTCCATTATATTGAAAATGTGCTTTATGCATTAAAAGCAGAAGCAAAAATAAAAGCATTTCTTGAATAATATAAACCAACTAAGTAGATGGCTGAGATCTTGCCTTACATCTTGCTTACACTGGATACCTTCCGTGGGCAGGTTATCCTTTTGTCTCTACTGCATTTTGCTACGGAGTGAACATTCCAGTCCTTAATAAGATCACAACCTTCAAAATGTTGGTAATGTACTTTCACTCTGCCCTTTGTGCAGAAAAATGATTCTCAACTAGAGAAACTTTATTGAATGCACTGCTTTATTGTGCGAACCTTTGGTTGAAAAGGACAGTTTTGATTTTACAAGAATCTCCCAAAGCTGCTTGCTTAGCTCGCAGCAGTGTGTAATCCAGTTAACAATAAAGAACATACAAAGGAAGCATGTAGTTTTTTCTTCACAAGTGATTGGTTAAGCTAGATAGTCACTCTAGTATCTTTTTTTCAAATGAATTAAAAGGCAAGCCTCAACATAAAGGGCAACATAGAGAATAATACTGTCAATACCCTTCATTAAAGGCAAACTTTGGTCAAAAAGTTCAGATAAAGTGATTTTAAGCTTTATAATGTCACAGCCACAATAGAGACATTTTTGCATGTACAAAGTGTTCGATAGTTACAGTAAAAAAACATAAAAATGCAGAGCTTTCATTAGTAAAATAAGTGCACATAAAGATCATTTCTCTTTAGAAAAAACACAGTCCTTGATAGGGTGAGCAGGAACAGAGATCCCGAGAAGAAACCACCACCTTTACCATCAGCACACACAGCCTCTTACCAAATTCCATTGAGCACCCCACTTATACCTTCTCCCTGATGGCCACACTTATTGCCTGAGGAAGGAACATGCATGCTTCGAATGCGTGCACCTCCCACTCCACCTTCTACCCAGAAGTGAAGTCAGCGGCTTATCTCTCCCTCTCTCTGAGGGACACCGTGCACCCCAAAGTGCTGGGAGCCACCAGCACAGCCGGAATCAGGGAAGATTTACAGGATCCCCACTGCTCATCGTCCCACAGGCGTGGGTGAACCCTTTACATGCTGGTTAATCATGCCCATTTTTTGAATTTGCATTAGTCTTTTGCTATTAAACGCATCTTTTATACTGCACTTAGATTGCGCTGCTCTCCTCTCTCTTGTTGTACCCTATTACAGAGGGTCAAACACACGCATTAGTAATCTTCAAGCAGCTCCAGAAACTATTCTCTTCCTCTGCTAACCTGTCAAGTATGCTTCCTTCCAAATCCTAATGATCACGCTAAAAATGTGTCTCCAACATGCACCCCACCTATCGTGATAAGCAATGTATATCTCTCAATAAAACAAATACAGCATACTCATTGCATAATATGTTTTTATTCACATTTATTCAAGACAAAAATAAAACCTCACATTATCCCCAGTTTTTAAAGCAGCATTGAAAATCCACAAGGGAAGGTTTCCAACCCAAAAGATGGCTGCTCTCTGCTTTGTTCTGGTGTCCCCGGAACCAGCAAATGTGCTTAGCAGCTTTCTATAGGAATCCGCCAGTCTGAGCTCAGATATTGTTGTATAAAATAAATACAGTATGTCTGATTAGTCGATTTCCTATACAAGAGTAATTGGGTGGCAATTAAAAGGTATAATAATTATTTTGCCTTTTATTTAAAGTTGTTCTTTCTCTTATAAACTTCTATCATGGAATGGTTTATTGTCAAAAAATGCCATCAGCAACCAAATTATTCTCAATAGAAAATCATAATAGTAGCTGGTCTGAAATAGTGTGCTTGTTATGGTCTAGATCCACATGCTCTCTTTGAATACGTCATTGATTTTTTTCCTGACTAAAATTGTACCATATCTTCCTACAGGAGAGCATTTAGACCACAACTGTTCCACATGAATGAATAATCTAATTAACCATACCAGGATGAGAAATGGATGGTGGACTTCCACAATCTCCTTGCCCAGTTACTTCGCTTACTATTTGCTGCGTGTATACAGTATATACCTTGGGCTCCATACTCCAGGGACTGCTTACCTTAAATTACCCAAAGGGCAACTCCACTTTCGTGTGGGAAAAAATAGCAAATAAAGAAAAAATAATATAGCGAATACAATTGTGACACATTACAAGTCATATTGTAATTGAATGTTATTAAAAAAATGACCTTTCCTTTTAAATCTGCAGCCGCTGTCATTTTTTGAGAATGCAATGCAATATGGCTACCTGGAGTTTTTCTGTACACAGAATGTATACTGACCACATCCCAGAAACTTAATTTTCTGCTTGTGTGATTGGCTCACTGATTTTCCCAGAAGTCTGCCTAAGATACAAGTCAGATTTCTGGCATCCCCTGCAACAAAAATGTCATTTTTGATGAGATACGCCAAATAGGAACACTTCTAAAGGGACGCAGGCCTAGCAGCTTTCCTCATTATTGCTCTACAGGTGCAAAGATGAATGATAATTATGAAACAACTCCCATTAGACCCACTCAGCACAGGAGCACAGAGGAACAAACAGTGATTTTTTTCAGAAAAACAACAGGTAGGTTCTGCAACAAAGGTTGTTATAATCCTTGCAATCTACAGAGATCACCCAGAGGGCAACGATTTTTTCTCAACAAAAGTGGAGTTACGCTTAAAGGTAACTTAGATGGACATGGGTGCACATGATGTCAGTGTGACACACAACTTATAGGTGGCTTGAAGGTTCAGAATTTGATGATTTGGTGTCCTTCGTGGTAAAGGGGTGGGTATTAAACGTCTTTAAGCCAGGTATGTTTCTCATTGAGCATTATGAGGCCATGTTGAAATTCCAATGGCAAAAGAGAATTACAAGCATTTACTTAGTAGAAGGTATGACACTATTATTTTGCGTTAACAGCTATTATAGACTACGAAGGAGTTAAGGATTGCAGTGTATTCTTCTGTGAAATGTGTGTACATTTCTATAAACTATAGGCCTGTACAAATCTGCTGACAAATCATCTACAAATCTGCTGACTTTGATCAGGAGCCATTGACTTTAGACACAACATTGTCTATTTCTGTAATATTATTTCTGTAATAATTTGTGGTTCTTGCATGACACAATAGACTCAATTACCAAAGCTCACACACCAGAATAAGGATCCTTAGGAGGGGGCAAGGCTGGGAGACCAGTGCTGTAATTTATACTGTATAAAAAAAAAAAAAATATATATATATATATATATATATATATATATATATATATATATATATATATATATATAATGATGTATTCATGACTACAGAGTTGCAATAATTTATGTTTTTTTTATACCTGCCTAGAGTTCAGCTTTAAACATTTTAATGCCACATGAATGCATTTATTGCATGTATCAATAAATCACATATTCTTTTCTTCTCTTTTTTTTTTTTTAAATCAAAAATGTTGCAGCCATCTCCCTATTTTTCTCACATCACTCATCACAATTAACATACCCACATCACACACCAGAATAAGGATCCTTAGGAGGGGGCAAGGCTGGGAGACCAGTGCTGTAATTTATACTGTATAAAAAAAAAATATATATATATATATATATATATATATATATATATATATATATATATATACACTGCTCAATGAATTAAAGGAATACCTTAAAAACACATCAGATCTCAATGGGGAAAAGAAATCATGCTGGATATCTATACTGATATGGAATGGGTAATGTGTTAGGAACTAAAGCATGCTGCATTATTTGGTGGAAATGATAATTATCTACCTACAGAGGGCTGAATTCAAAGACACCACAAAAATAAATGTGAAAAAATGATGCAGCAGGCTAGTCCATTTTGCTGAAACTTTATTGCAGCAATTCAAAATGATACTCAGTAGTTTGCATGGCCCCCACGTGCTTGTATGCATACCTGACAATGTCAGGGCATGCTCATAAAAAGACTACGGATGGTGTTCTGAGGTATTTCTTTCCAGATCTGGACCAGGGCATCACTGAGCTCCTGCACAAACTGAGGTGCAAGCTGGCAACGTCGGATGGACCGAAACATAATATCCCAGAGGGGTTCTATTGGAACGAGGGGGCCATTCAATGGTTTTAATTCTTTCATCCCCCAGGAACTGGCTGCATACTCTCACCACATAAGGCCGTGCATTGTCATGAACCAGGAGGAACCCAGGACCCACTGCACCAGCATAGGGTATGATAATGGGTCCGAGGAGTTCATCCCGATTCCTAATGACAGTCAGGGTGCCATTTTCTAGCCTGTAGAGGTCTGTGTGTCCCTCCACGGATATGCCTCCCCATACCATCACTGACCCACCACCAAACCGGTCATGCTGAACAATTTTTTAGGTAGCATACCATTCTCCACGGCTTCTTCAGACCCTTTCACATCTGTCACATGTGCTCAGGGCGAACCTGCTCTCATCTGTGAAAATCACACCAGTGGCCAATTTGCCAATTGTTTGGTCAGAGACATTCACACCAGTGGCCTGCTGGAAGTGATTTTGTAGGCCTCTGACAATGCTCATCCTGTTCCTCCTTGCACAAAGGAGCAGATACTGGTCCTGCTAATGGGTTAAGGACCTTCTACGACCCTGTCCAGCTCTCCTACAGTAACTGCCTGTCTCCTGGAATCTCTTCATTTAGACCTGCAATTGGGTAGAGAGAGGTATCTTCCAGACATTATTTTCTTTGTTGCTCTGATAGGTTATGTGAATAAACTGTGGGGCCCTCAAAGCTGATTCTTGAAAGTGTGAAAAGGTGTGCCACCATAGGCCATGCCATTTAGAAATATAAATAAACTGTACCAACTAGCCCATTGTTGTCAGGTATGTAGAGTGCAAACCCTCACACAAAACGGCTCTAGCTCACAAATTCAAATCATATAACGCTAAAAATGAAAAATTATTATCTTAGAACAATGAGTACTTAAGGAAAGTCCATAAAAATGTGAAAATGTCATGAATGACAGCATTAGTAGCCTCTCATTTACCCAGGATCTGGACAGTTCCCAACTAACAGAACATGTAAACACCAAAAACAAAAGAAAAAGGGAGAGGAAACACCACTACCTGAGTGTAGTATTTATTAAAACTCAAGAAAAATGAAAAAGCATTTATTGCACTCACATTTAAAATGAATATATGAGCACATCTGTCAAGTTGAATACCAGGTAGTCAGTGGTGATACAGCAGAACTCTCAAGGTGGATGTGATCTCAGATACCAGGATACAGGAAGTATATCAGGGAGCACACCAGGAAGAACCAGTAGTATATAAAAACCAAGATGGCAGCCGCTGTGGGCTTGATGACATCATATGTAATGTAGGTGAATGTGGCAAATGGTTTCAAGTCGAGGAAAAGGGGTCATCCTGCCCTGAAACATGTTGCCACCTCCACCCATGTTACATATGATATCATCACGCCCACAGCGGCTACCATTTTGGTTTTTACATACTGCTGATTCATCTGCTGGATCTTGGTGTGGAACTTGGTATCTGACATCACATCCACCTAGAAGGGTCTGCTGTAACACCACTGACCACTGGGTATACTGCCACCTACTAGAGACTTGACAGATATGCTTGTATATTTATTTTACATGGGAGTGCAATATATACTTTCATTTTTATTGAGTTTTATTAAATACTACATTCAGCTAGTAGCGCTCTCTCTTCCTCTTTCTTTTCTTTTTGCTGTTCGCATGTCATTTAAAAACATCCTCCTTTCACCATGGCCATCAATCACTGTGGCAACATTGTACACTTTGCATGATATACCTTATTTATAGGAAATACATGTATCCATTCCATGAAAGCGCTAGTTAACTCTGCCCCCTTCCATCCAAAGTCAAATGTTCATAGTTCTCTCCTGGTGGAGTCCAATGAGATTTAAAAATTAGGCACATGGCTGATATTTTGATTGTTATTCTTTGCGTTAAAGCTTTGTTAGTTGAGACACATGTTAGAAAACACCATATGTGTTTGCATTTTTGTGTGACCAATATGTGGGCCTGCACTGACCCATGATATGGCATGCACCATAGCACTAAACAGGTCAACTGAGTCTAAGTCAGCAAAATTGTATGGCCATGGAGACAATAGAACGTTATAGCCATACAAAGGCACCCCTAAGTGTTTTTTTTTATATATGAAATCTTTATTTGTAGAGCAACAACAATTATAACAGCAGCTGAACAAAGTTTGTAATGATAGCATAGAGGTCAGAATTTCAACAAGGCATGGATGGAAACACTTAAGGAATACTTATGTTTTAAGGATTATAGGGGTGAAGCTGACTTTAACACAAACACTTCTTATAAGTTTTTTTCTGAAAAAAATAACAAAACTTTGATATTTTGTATCTAATTTCCGTGTCAGTATAACAGTGAGGAGAAGCATTAATTTGATTGATGAATTGATCATATCTTAATCTCTAGTATGCATGCTGATGGAAAACATAACAATTCAATATTGTGCTCCAAGGCAACATTAAGTATCAAAGATTCCTGTTGGCAAATTTGAAGACGTAATTAAAGGACGACTTGCAGAGAAGAATGACTGAAGAGAGGAATGCACATATTGTAGCTCATCCCTGGCATTTATTTCCTAAGGAGACTCTGCTGTTTGACTGTGGTTCAAATTAATATCTAAGTAGATATTCTTTATCCATTAATCTTCTCAATGTCTCTAAAATGGCTGTGCTATCAAATATGGAGCATGATCATGCAGCATAAAGCAATGAAAAAGAGATGTTAGATTAGAAGCAAGAACAGCCTAATGTGTTTGCATTTAAAGTAATGATACAAAAGGAATAACTTACTTGTAATGTAACCCTTAAAGGATAGCTGTATACTGGGGAGAAAAAATAAGTGTTAGACAAATATGGGTTACCTGACTAACATTAGTTAAATCTGAGCTCCAGGCAAACATCTAAATACACAGATTAAATACACTGCTCAAAAAAATTAAAGGAACACTTTGAAAACACATCAGATCCTAATGGGGAAAAATGTCATGCTGGATATCTTTACTGATATGAACTGGGTAATGTTTTAAGAACAAAAGCATACCACATTGTTTGATGGAAATTAAAGTTATCAACCTACAGAGGGTTGAATTCAAAGACACCCCTAAAATCAAAGTGAAAAAATTATGCAGAAGGCTAGTCCATTTTGCTGAAATGTCATTGCAGCAACTCAACATGGTACTCAGTAGTTTGATAATGTCCGGCATGCTCCTAATGAGATGATGGATGGTGTCCTGGGGTATTTCCTCCCAGGTCTGGACCAGGGCCTCACTGAGCTCCTAAACAGACTGAGGTTCAACCTGGCAGCGTCAAATGGACCGAAACATAATGTCCCAGAAGTGTTCTATTGGATTTAGGCTAGGCGAGTGTGGGGTCATTCAATGGTATCAATTCCTTCATCCTCCAGGAACACGCTGCATACTCTCACCACATGAGGCCGGGCATTGTCGTGCACCAGGAGGAACCCAGGACCCACTGCACCAGCATGGGGTCTGACAATGGGTCCACGGATTTCATCCAGATACCTAATGGCAGTCAGGGTGCTATTGTCTAGCCTGTAGAGGACTGTGTATCCCTCCATGGATATGCCTCCCCAGACCATCACTGACCCACCACCAAACCAGTCATGCTGAACAATGTTACAGGCAGCATAACGTTCTCCACGGCTTCTTCAGACCCTTTCACCTCTGTCACATATGCCCAAGCTGAACCTGCTCTCATCTGTGAAAAGCACGGGGCACAAGTGGCGGACCTGCCAATTCTGGTGTTCAATGGCAAATGCCAATAGAACACCACAGTGACGGGCAGTGAGAACAGCGCCCACTAGAGAATGTCAGGCCTTCAGGCCACCCTCATGAAGTCTGTTTCTGAATTTTTGGTCAGAGACATTCACACCAGTGGCTCTGGCAGTGCTCATCCTGTTCCTCCTAGCACAAAGAAGCAGATACTGGCCCTGCTGATTGGTTATGGCCCTATCCAGCTCTCCTAGATTAACTGCCTGTCTCCTGGAATCTTCTTTATGCTCTTAAAACTGTGCTCGGAGACACCGCAAACCTGGCAATGGCACGTATTGATGTGCCATCCTGGAGGAGTTGGACTGTCTGTGCAATCTCTAAAGGGTCCAGGTATAGCCTCATGCTACCGATAGTGACAACGAGTGAAAAACAGTCAGGAAAGATAAGTAAGGAAAAAAATGGCAGTGGCCTCCACCTGTAAAACCATTCCTGTCTTGGAGGTTGTCTCATTGTTGCCCATCTGGTGCACCTGTTGTTAATTTCATTAACACCAAAGCAGCTGAAACTGATTAACAACCCTCTCTGCTACTTAACTGACAAGATCAATATATCAATATGCTAGGAGTTTACTTGACTTGAACCTTTACTCTAAATAAAAAGTGTTCCTTTAATTATTTTGAGCATTTCTGTCCATTCAGTCTTGATGTTTATTAAGCTCTGCCGTACATCACATCCAATGGGAAGTTAGCACTTTTTTTGTTACAGTTAAAAAATTATTCAATGCAAGGAAATTGTATACATAGTTAAGTTGGCTAAGCTTGGACAAATCTAACTATGTATATGCCATAGCTGGCCGATGCCCCTGGAAGTTGGAAATCACTGAAGTAGACACTGCTACTCCAGTGATCTCTACTTACTCTAGAGTCCCATGTTGAGTAGCTGCCCTGTTGCTTGTAAGCACAGCAGATTGGCTGCTCTGAATGGGTGCCATTCAGAGAATGCTTTCATTTTCTGAATAAATGCAAAACATGCTCTGATTGGATGAGGTGGAGAGGCAAAGTGGTGATGTCACACTCTCCACCTTGTCCAGTTAGAGAATGCTTTGCATTCATTCTGAAAATGCTACATATTCACTGAATGGTGCCCATGCTGAGAGGCAGACTTCCTATTTTCAGAATGCAGCAGGGCAGCCACTCGATGCAGGACCCAGAAGCAAATGGAGATCACTGGCCTAACGGGCCATGTACGGTGCATTTAAAAAAAAAAAAACGAAGAGATTTCCAGTCACAACTTACCAACCAGCCAGCGACCAACCAAATTGACCTGTCTAACACTATGTGTTAAAAACAGGGGTTTGGTTGCACACATTTGCAAATACATACGTAAGCTGCAGGCCCCGACAAGGCACCCTGTGATCTGCAGTCCCTAACTCTACAATTTAAAGAGTCTCTACAATGAGAGCACATGCATTTAATGGGATAGATGGAGGACAGGTGACTAGAGGGAGCCCACCCCTCCTTAAAGGCACAGAGTCACACTAAACACCCAGCACATTGCACAATGGCGGCAAAGGTGTCAGTGCGTTGCCTGGCTCAATATAGATATCAATAATGCAAAAAGTGGTCACCGCCTCCACCTATAACTGGTCTTAGTGGTAAGGAGCACTAGAAGGGCGGACGCAGATAAAAAAAAAACCAAAGAGATTTCCAGTCACAACTTACCAACCAGCCAGCGACCAACCAAATTGACCTGTCTAACAGTATGCGTTAAAAACAGGGGTTTGGTTGCACACATTTTCAAATACATGCAAAAGCTGCAGACCCCGACAAGGCACCCTGTGATCTGCAGTCCCTAACTCTACAATTTAAGGAGTCACATACATAGTTACATTGGTCCAAGCTAGACCAATTTAGTTATGTATAAAATATCCATACCTAGAATTTAAGGAAGATGTGCTATTATCTATTCACCCACAGCCTGATGATTGGACTCAACATGTCATCTCTCTCCTCTCTCTTTTTAACAGCACATTGCTATTGGCATTCATCTCACCAAACTGGCCCTCTAATACTACCCATCTCCCAGTATAAGTGTTGCTCTACAGGGGCATGCAAGAGGCAATATTAAGTCAGAGAGGTTCAAGTTTAGTAATAAATATATAGAAACAAAAACAAAGAAAAATAGACCAAAAGTCAAGCAGGTGCCCACGACCACCCATTTAATGACACGTGGGGTTAATTTACCAAAGTGAAACAGAATGTTCACTTAGCAGGTAAAATTGCAATTTGCTAATTAAAGTGGAGTTTCAGCCTTTTATGTGTTTAATAAAAGTCATCAGCTACAAAAAGTGCATCTGCTAACTTTTAACCACTTGCCAACCGCCGCACGCCGATCTACGTCGGAGGTCAGCCCCTCACAGGCAAAGTGACGTAGGGCTACGTCACTAGCTTGTGAGGGTCTAGGGAGCGAGCGCGCGCCGCCGGGGGCGCGCTCCCGCGTGGTCACGGACCCCCCCGCGCGTGTGACCGGCGGACCCGATGTCCGCCGGCCACTCTGCGATCGGCGGGGGAGAGGGAGAAAGTCAGGCAGCTTGTGTAAACAAGCTGCCTGTCATTCTCCCTCTGTATGAGAGCTGATTATATGGATCTACTATGTAGATCCGTTGATCACTCTGCATACAGCTGAAGCCACAGCCAATCACAGTTAGAATCACGCCCCTAGGGACACACACAGCCCCTCCCTCTAAAATAAAGTTAACCCCTTCACTACCAGTGTATTTTTACAGTAACAGTGCATATATATAGCACTGATTACTGTAGAAATGTCACTGGTAACCCCAAAAGTGTCAAAAATGTCAGTCAAGGGTCCAATCTGTCCGCCACAATGTCGCAGTACCGCAAAAAAAATCGCAGATCGCCGCCATTACGCGTTAAAAAAAAAAACAACAAAAATGACAAAAATCTTTCCCTTAGTCAGTAAACGCAATAACTTTTGCGCAAACCAATCAAAATACGCTTTTTGCGTTTTTTTTTACCAAACATAGGTAGCATAAAACAAATTGGCCGAAAATGTTAAAAAATTTTGATTTTTACATTTTTTTGGGGGAATTTCATATAAAAAAAGGGAAAAATATTGCTATTTTTGCAAAATTGACGCTCTTTTTTTGTTTATAGCGCGTGATCAAAAAATCGCACAGGTGATCAAATACCGCCAAAAGAAAGCTCTGTTTGTGGGGAAAAAAGGACGCCAAATTCGTTTAGGTACAGCGTCGCACGACCGCGCAATTGTCCGTTAAATTCACCCAGTGCCGAATCGCAAAATAACCCCTGGTCGTTTAGCAGCCAAATCCTCCGGGGCTTAAGTGGTTAATAAACACACACTCACCTGTACCATGATCCAGTGATGCAACCGCCCAAAGCCTCAATCCTCTCTCTCTGCTCTCGGTGGCGCCGGCATCACTAGTGTGGGCACCCGGCTGTAAAAGCTTGCGGCTTCACAGCCCAGTGCGTACTGCGCATGCGTGAGTCGCTCCGCGTGTCTTGGTTGGCTGGCAATCTTCTGGGACCTCTGACGTGTCCCAGAAGATTGCAGGGAGGGAGGGGGAGAGGAGATCTTCAGCACCCCGAGCGGAAGTGGGAGCGGATGCCTGTCAAAAATAGGTGCACGCTCCCCCCCAAAAAAATGATATGCCAAATGGGCCATGTAAGGGGGTTAGGAGTACTTAACCTCCCTGGCGGTATGATTGTTTCCGATTTCAGGTGCTGAAAGCGGTACCATTATTTTACTAGTAATTCTTAAGGATGAGCAGCCCAAACCAACTATTTACATATGATTTTTTTTTACTGTGCGTTCTTCTTTATAACATCTCGGGTATGATAAAGATTTAAACACAAAATCATAAATTATAATATAATAAATAATCATAAATAAGTTAAAGTATATATATATATATATATATATATATATATACATATATTATATGTTGTATGTATGTGTGTGTATATATATATATATATATATATATACATATATATATATATATATATATATATATATATATATATATATGTGTAAATCTATCTATCTATCTATCTATCTATCTATCTATCTATCTATCTATCTATCTATCTATCTATCTATCTATCTATCTATCTATCTATCTATCTATCTATCTATCTATCTATCTATCTATCTATCTATCTATCTATATATATATATATATATATATATATATATACACACATAAAGTACAGGAAAACTGCAGGAAAGGGCACTGGGGGGCAAACTAATGTCAATTTATTTTATTTTGTAATGTAATCCAATAGGATTAAAATATGTCAGTGCGTTTTACTTTTCAAATTTGCCACCCACCTGCGCGCGTCACGTTGCAGGAGACCGAAGTCGGGGCTCACAGCATCGGGTGGAAGATCCGGCCGCCGTATGCTGCAGGGACACATTGGGAGATCCCGGGGACAAGGTGAGTAACCTCTACCAGGATCCAGCTATGCTCCCTGGTGGTACCCCGAGTGTGGCTCTGGGTTACCGCTAATTGCACTAAAATTCCACCCCGAGCCACACTCAGGAATACCGCTAAGGAGGTTAAAGAAGAAGTTCCACTTTTGGGTGGAACTCCGCTTTAGGTTGCGCTTTGCATAGAAATTTTCCCCAGAGCTTAGTGAATGTGGTCAAAGAAAAGAATACCCAATCATGGTCAAGGAAATACAGAAAACTGCATCTTTGCTTGAACATAAGTGGATGATGGAAGTTAGCAGAGCTTCACCTCATTTATTATGCTCCAGGGAAAATTCCCATGCAACTTCCCTTGCAAAGTGGATATTCTTTTGGCCTTTAGTAAATGAACCCCAATGACGCAATTGGCCCTTTGGTGGGTGGGTACTGCTGTTTTTAGTCAGAGTATAAGCATTAATTTTTAAAGCAGTATAGGGGTAATATTAGTAACCTCTATTTGCCTCATTTAAAATGTCCCCTGTCTTGTACAGCATGTTTTCAGTCTCCAATTTAACCCATAGAATGTTCATAATCTCTGAAGATAATTTATTTAAGTATGCCCGCAGTCTATAACAGTCTCAGAACATTATGCAGGCCCCTTTGGTCATGTCAGGGACCACAACTGAGGTCAGCTATACCTTGTAGGTTGACAACTCCTGGCTTAGCTACTTGACATTTCCTGATTGCAGCCCTGCTGTAATATTTAAAATCATATACAGTAGATGGAAGAAGCACTTACCCAATCAAAAAAAAAAACAAAACAAAAAAAAAAAATAAGTGGACAGGTAATGGAAAGGCTTTACAGTATTAAGTAGTGAACAAATGGGGATGTAGCGCTCGACAGAAATATATAAAATAAATACAAACATGTGAACCATATAAACCATATAGGATGATTCGTGCAATAAAGTCTCTGGTGTCCAAAGCAATTAGATAATTGACAGCCAATATGGAAGACACAGACTTGATAGGGTGGGTCCTTAGCAAAGCCTTCACCATCACCAGATTTAATGGACCCCTTGATTATAGGGGGTCAAATGCGCTGTGTACTCCAGTAAGGAACTCTAATGCATCTTGCTCCCATAAGTAGAGGTCATCACAGCCAGAGTCAGTGCCATAATCAGAAAGCCAAGCCATATGCAGGGATGAAAAAATAGTCTCATGGTGCAGTATCTCTTATCAATCAGGCATTTATTTAAGACAAATTGCACTTACTAGACAAAAAGCAGATAAAAGCCTTCAATAAAATCGTTTGCTGGGGATGGGAGACGCCGCTCCACGCTGCGCTCCTCAGACCTCAGACCCGGGTGTGTATGGTCTCACGTGAGACCATACACACCCGAGTCTGAGGTCTGAGGAGCGCAGCGTGGAGCGGCGTCTCCCATCCCCAGCAAACAATTTTATTTTTTCATCCCTGCATTAGTGATGTCGCGAACCTAAAATTCGCGGTTCGCGAACGGCGAACGCGAACATCGGCAAATGTTCGCGAACCGGCGAACCGGGCGAACCGCCATAGACTTCAATAGGCAGGCGAATTTTAAAACACACAGGGACTCTTTCTGGCCACAATAGTGATGGAAAAGTTGTTTCAAGGGGACTAACACCTGGACTGTGGCATGCCGGAGAGGGATCACGCAAAAAAAAGTTCTTAAAAATTATAATTTTTTGATAGAGAGCCAATTATTGGAAAAATTAAAAAAAAATAAAAATAAAAAATTTCTTTGGATTTAGCATCTGGGGGGTCTAAAAAGTGTACCTGTGAAGTTTCAGCTCTGTAGCATGTCCAGAACCCCTAAAAAACAGAATTTTTCTTATATTTTCAGGAATATGGCTTCTCTGCGGCTGGCTTTTTCTCTTGCAGGCATTTAGCGGGCATTTTTTTAGGCAGGCATGTCATTTTTTGTATTTAGTGTCTGGGGGGTCTAAAAAGTGTACCTGTCAATTTTCAGCTCTGTAGCATGTCCAGAACCCCTAAAAAACAGCATTTTTCTTATATTTTCAGGAATATGGCTTCTCTGCGGCTGGCTTTTTCTCTTGCAGGCATTTAGCGGGCATTTTTTTAGGCAGGCATGTCATTTTTTGTATTTAGTGTCTGGGGGGTCACAAAAGTGTACCTGTCAAGTTTCAGCTCTGTAGCATGTCCAGAACCCCTAAAAAACAGCATTTTTCTTATATTTTCAGGAATACGGCTTCTCTGCGGCTGGCTTTTTCTCTTGCAGGCATTTAGCGGGCATTTTTTTAGGCAGGCATGTCATTTTTTGTATTTAGTGTCTGGGGGGTCTAAAAAGTGTACCTGTCAAGTTTCAGCTCTGTAGCATGTCCAGAACCCCTAAAAAACAGCATTTTTCTTATATTTTCAGGAATACGGCTTCTCTGCGGCTGTCTTTTTCTCTTGCAGGCATTTATCGGGCATTTTTTTAGGCAGGCATGTCATTTTTTGTATTTAGTGTCTGGGGGGTCACAAAAGTGTACCTGTCAAGTTTCAGCTCTGTAGCATGTCCAGAACCCCTAAAAAACAGCATTTTTCTTATATTTTCAGGAATACGGCTTCTCTGCGGCTGTCTTTTTCTCTTGCAGGCATTTATCGGGCATTTTTTTAGGCAGGCATGTCATTTTTTGTATTTAGTGTCTGGGGGGTCTAAAAAGTGTACCTGTCAAGTTTCAGCTCTGTAGCATGTCCAGAACCCCTAAAAAACAGCATTTTTCTTATATTTTCAGGAATACGGCTTCTCTGCGGCTGTCTTTTTCTCTTGCAGGCATTTATCGGGCATTTTTTTAGGCAGGCATGTCATTTTTTGTATTTAGTGTCTGGGGGGTCACAAAAGTGTACCTGTCAAGTTTCAGCTCTGTAGCATGTCCAGAACCCCTAAAAAACAGCATTTTTCTTATATTTTCAGGAATACGGCTTCTCTGCGGCTGGCTTTTTCTCTTGCAGGCATTTATCAGGCATTTTTTTAGGCAGGCATGTCATTTTTTGTATTTAGTGTCTGGGGGGTCACAAAAGTGTACCTGTCAAGTTTCAGCTCTGTAGCATGTCCAGAACCCCTAAAAAACAGCATTTTTCTTATATTTTCAGGAATACGGCTTCTCTGCGGCTGTCTTTTTCTCTTGCAGGCATTTAGCGGGCATTTTTTTAGGCAGGCATGTCATTTTTTGTATTTAGTGTCTGGGGGGTCTAAAAAGTGTACCTGTCAAGTTTCAGCTCTGTAGCATGTCCAGAACCCCTAAAAAACAGCATTTTTCTTATATTTTCAGGAATACGGCTTCTCTGCGGCTGTCTTTTTCTCTTGCAGGCATTTATCGGGCATTTTTTTAGGCAGGCATGTCATTTTTTGTATTTAGTGTCTGGGGGGTCACAAAAGTGTACCTGTCAAGTTTCAGCTCTGTAGCATGTCCAGAACCCCTAAAAAACAGCATTTTTCTTATATTTTCAGGAATACGGCTTCTCTGCGGCTGTCTTTTTCTCTTGCAGGCATTTATCGGGCATTTTTTTAGGCAGGCATGTCATTTTTTGTATTTAGTGTCTGGGGGGTCACAAAAGTGTACCTGTCAAGTTTCAGCTCTGTAGCATGTCCAGAACCCCTAAAAAACAGCATTTTTCTTATATTTTCAGGAATACGGCTTCTCTGCGGCTGGCTTTTTCTCTTGCAGGCATTTATCGGGCATTTTTTTAGGCAGGCATGTCATTTTTTGTATTTAGTGTCTGGGGGGTCTAAAAAGTGTACCTGTCAAGTTTCAGCTCTGTAGTATGTCCACAACCCAAAAAAAACAGCATTTTTCTTATGATTTTTAGTAGAAAACTAATGCAGTGTCTTTCCAGCTGTCTTTTTTTCTTTCTGGCAAGCTGAAATATGATATGCCAAGGCAAACATGCCTATCAGTTGAGCTATGACACAGACAACACTGCACACATGGGGAAATATGTAAAACAAAAAACAGGAAAAGGAAATTAGGTGACGGTCACAAAACATGATATTGTGATTGGCCAAATAAAAAGTCACCTCGCGATGAGGTCGCGCCAAAGTCGCGCTAAGTCGCGCCAAAGTCGCACTGGAAGCGACGCTACTTTAGTGGTAGCGGCAGTGTAAACCAGCACTAAAACATCCAGTGTGTGAATACGATCAGGTATGATGTTTTATCGGTCAAGTAGTGTAAGGGTTACGCCCGTCGCCCGCTTCACAGTGACAGACCAAACTCTGACAGACCAAACTCCCCGTTTAACAGTCAGTCAGTCCATTTGCACAACCGCAAACTCCCAATTTGCACAAGGTTGGATACCAAGCTAGCCATGTCCCGTTCCTTGTCCTCACTGACATCATTGAAGGTCTCTTCCTCCACCCAGCCACATACAACACCAAGGGTCCCCGAAAGGTGAGAACAAGCCCCCTGGGACGCCTGCTGTGGCTGGTATTCCACCTCCTCAAAGCCACCTTCCTCCTCTGACTTCTCTTCTTCAGACTCCTCTCTCTGCGTTGCCACAGGTCCAGCAATTGACAACGACAAGGCTGCTTCTGGTGGTGATGAGGACCACAACTCTTCCTCTTCATGCTCATCTACAGCCTGATCCAGTACTCTTCGCAGGGCACGCTCCAGAAAAAACGCATATGGGATGAGGTCGATGATGTTGCCTTGGGTTCGACTGACCACCAGGGTTGTCATCTCTGCAAAAGGACGCATGAGCCTACAGCCATTGTTCATGAGCATTCAGTAACGCGGCCAAAAAATACCCAGCTCCGCAGAAAGAATGAAAGAAAATGAATGTTTTTTTTTATGAAAAATTATCCTGCGGATCGCTTTTGGTCTGTACACAATGAAGCAACGACCTTATCATCTGGGGTGTGCCAACACAATCCTAGAGGTGATCGCTTCATTGTGATACGCAAGCCCCTTCACCACGACAAGGTAACGATCACGAAGGGGAATTGACACATGTATGTGCCTTTTTTTTTGTTTTTTGTTTTTTTGCAGCCACAGTGTAGCACCAGAGGCCAGAAAAATTAGGCATGTACACATGCATGAAAAAGTAGGTATTGTTGCAGCCGCTGCTGTAGCAGCGGCCTGAAAAATTGAGGTTTTAAGGCAGAAAGTGCACTAAAACATTGCTGCTTGAACCGTAGTTGGTGGCGGAGACGTCACGTAAGTCATCCGGCATGCAGAGAATGATTATATACAGCAGCGTGTGGACCATTTTTAGGCCAAGGCATCTCAGTCATCACCAGGCCTTTTTTAGTCAAATGCATCCCCCACTGTCAGTCCCTTCGGGATCCATGCCTCATTCATCTTAATAAACGTGAGGTAATCAAGACTTTTTTGACCTAGGCAACTTCTCTTCTCAGTGACAATACCTCCTGCTGCGCTGAAGGTCCTTTCTGACAGCACACTTGAAGCGGGGCAGGCCAGAAGTTCAATGGCAAACTGGGATAGCTCAGGCCACAGGTCAAGCCTGCACACCCAGTAGTCAAGGGGTTCATCGCTCCTCAGAGTGTCGATATCTGCAGTTAAGGCAAGGTAGTCTGCTACCTGTCGGTCGAGTCGTTCTCTGAGGGTGGACCCCGAAGGGCTGTGGCGATGCATAGGACTAAAAAAGCTCCGCATGTCCTCCATCAACAAGACGTCTGTAAAGCGTCCTGTCCTTGCCGGCGTGGTTGTGGTGGTAGGAGGAGGATTACTTTCACCTCTTCCCCTGTTGGATTCCCGTTGTGCTGTGACATCACCCTTATACGCTGTGTAGAGCATAGTTTTTAACTTATTTTGTAGCTGCTGCATCCTTTGCGACTGCCGGTAATTGGGTAACATGTCACAGACTTTCTGCTTATACCGGGGGTCTAGTAGCGTGGCCACCCAGTACAGGTCGTTCTCCTTCAGCCTTTTTATACGAGGGTCTCTCAACAGGCATGACAGCATGAAAGACCCCATTTGCACAAGGTTGGATGCCGAGCTACTCATGTCCAATTCCTCGTCCTCACTGATGTCATTGAAGGTGTGTTCTTCCCCCCAGCCACGTACAACACCACGGGTACCAGATAGGTGACAACTAGCACCCTGGGATGCCTGCTGTGGTTGGTGTTCCTCCTCCTCAAAGCCACATTCCTCCTCTGACTCCTCTTCCTCACACTCCTCTTCCAGTGTTGCCGCAGGTCCAGCAATCGATGGTAAGGCTGTTTCTGGTGGTGGTGATGGTGACCACAACTCTTCCTCTTCCTCTTCACGCTCATCTACGGCCTGATCCAGCACTCTTCGCAGGGCACGCTCCAGGAAAAAAACATATGGGATGATGTCGCTGATGGTGCCTTCAGTGCGACTCACTAGGTTTGTCACCTCCTCAAAAGAACGCATGAGCCTACAGGCATTGCGCATGAGCGTCCAGTAGCGTGGCAAAAAAATACCCAGCTCCGCAGAGGCTGTCCTAGCACCCCGGTCATACAAATACTCGTTGACCGCTTTTTCTTGTTGGAGCAGGCGGTCGAACATTAGCAGTGTTGAATTCCAACGTGTCGGGCTGTCGCAAATCAAGCGCCTCACTGGCATGTTGTTTCGCCGCTGAATATCTGCAAAGTGCGCCATGGCCGTGTAGGAACGCCTGAAATGGCCACACACCTTCCTGGCCTGCTTGAGGACGTCCTGTAAGCCTGGGTACTTCTGCACAAAACGTTGCACAATCAGATTCAACACATGTGCCATGCACGGCACATGTGTCAACTTGCCCAAATTCAATGCCGCCAACAAATTGCTCCCGTTGTCACACACCACTTTGCCGATCTCCAGTTGGTGCGGGGTCAGCCACTGATCCACCTGTGCATTCAGGGCGGACAGTAGTGCTGGTCCGGTGTGACTCTCTGCTTTCAGGCAAGTCAACCCCAAGACAGCGTGACACTGTCGTATCCGGCATGTGGAATAGCCCCTGGGGAGCTGGGGGGGTGCAGTTGGTGTGGAGCAAGACGCAACAGCAGAAGAGGACTCAGCCGAGGAGGTTAGCAAAGAGGATGGAGTAGGAGGAGTAGAGGAGGTGGCAGCAGGCCTGCCTGCAAGTCGTGGCGGTGTCACCAACTCCTCTGCAGCAGAGCCACGCATTCCATGCTTGGCAGCCGCCAGCAGGTTTACCCAATGCGCAGTGTACGTTATATACCTGCCCTGACCGTGCTTTGCAGACCAGCTATCAGTGGTCAGATGGACCCTTGCCCCAACACTGTGTGCCAGACGTGACATGATTTCCTTTTCCACAATAGAGTACAGGTTGGGGATTGCCTTTTGTGAAAAATAATTTCGGCCGGGTACCTTCCACTGCGGTGTCCCAATAGCGACAAATTTTTTGAAGGCCTCAGACTCCACCAGCTTGTATGGTAAAAGCTGGCGGGCTAAGAGTTCCGACAAGCCAGCTGTCAGACGCCGGGCAAGGGGGTGACTCTGCGAGATTGGCTTTTTGCGCTCAAACATTTCCTTCACAGACACCTGACTGTGGGCAGGTGACGAGCAGGAACTGCTGAAGGTGAGAGGCGGAGGGGCGGGTTGTTGATAGGGGGCATGGAGGACAGCAGTGGTTGACGTGGCTGAAGATGCTGGACCAGGAGGAGGATGGTGGCTTTCAGTTTGTGTGCTGCTTTTACTCATGTGTTGATCCCATAGGCGTTTGTGATGTGAGATCATGTGCCTTCGCAAAGCAGTTGTACCTAGGTGGGTGTTGGACTTCCCACGACTCAGTTTCTTTTGGCACAGGTTACAAATGGCATCACTGATATCAGAGGCAGACACACAAAAAAAATGCCACACTGCTGAGCTTTGCAAGGACGGCATTCTGGTGGTGGCAACAGCTTGCGTTGATTGGCGTGCTGTCTGGCTGACCCCGGGTGCCGAATCTACATGCTGTCTGACTGCGCCACTAGCTCCTTGCGATGACCTCCTCCCCCTGCTTCCAACTCGTCTCCTCCTCCTCTCTGTCTCCCCATCTGAACTTTCCCCCTCTTCTTCTGCTCTTCGAGCAGGCACCCAGGTGACATCCACAGACACATCGTCATCATCAGCCGCTTCACTTGACAACTCAGCAAAGGCAGCAGCAGCAGGTACAACATCATCATCATCACAATGTACGTCCATGTGTATAATGCTGCCTGACTGAGACATATCCCCGTTATCTACATCCTCTGGCACTAATAGTTGCGCATCACTTATTTCTTCAAACTGATGTGAAAATAACTCCTCTGACGGATCAAGTGAAGCGGCTGTGGTGCTAGTGTTGGTGGTGGTGCCGGCGGGCTGGCGAGTGGTAAATTGAGAGGTGCCCGAAGCTGAGCTGGAGGAGGATGGTGCATTAAGGTTCCGAGCGGAAGCTGTAGACGATTGGGTGTCCTGTGTAAGCCAGTCAACTATGGCCTCAGAATTTTTTGAGTTCAGGGTCTGTGGTGGCCTCTGAACACTGGGCATTATTCTAGGGCCTAAGGAAATCACAGCACCACGACCACGACGGCCCTTGCGGGGTGGCCTGCCTCTGCCTGTCATTTTTTTTTTAATGTGTTGTTACTGTTGTACTATGAGTGCAAGCTGCTGTGCCACCTTATATATCAGTGGTGGGTGGGCAGTGGCACAGTACACTCTCTGTGGACCTGACAGCAGTCACTGGCACCCAGGCAACTGCAATTTAAAAAATATATATATTTTTTTTTACTTTGCAAGCTGCTGTGCCACCTTATATATCAGTGGTGGGTGGGCAGTGGCACAGTACACTCTCTGTGGACCTGACAGCAGTCACTGGCACCCAGACAACTGCAATTTAAAAAATATATATATATTTTTTTACTTTGCAAGCTGCTGTGCCACCTTATATAGGTGGGTGTGCAGTGGCACAGTACACTCTCTGTGGACCTGACAGCAGTCACTGGCACCCAGGCAACTGCAATTTAAAAAAATATATATATATATTTTACTTTGCAAGCTGCTGTGCCACCTTATATATCAGTGGTGGGTGGGCAGTGGCACAGTACACTCTCTGTGGACCTGACAGCAGTCACTGGCACCCAGGCAACTGCAATTTAAAAAAATATATATATTTTTTTTACTTTGCAAGCTGCTGTGCCACCTTATATATCAGTGGTGGGTGGGGAGTGGCACAGTACACTCTCTGTGGACCTGACAGCAGTCACTGGCACCCAGGCAACTGCAATTTAAAAAAAATATATATTTTTTTTACTTTGCAAGCTGCTGTGCCACCTTATATATCAGTGGTGGGTGGGCACACAGTGGCACTGCAGTGGGCACAGTACACTCTGTGGACCTGACAGTCACTGGCAGCCCAGGCAACTGCAATAATAAAAAATATTTTTTTTTTCAATTTATTGCAACAAGATGCTGTGCCAACGTATATATATCAGTGGTGGGCAGTGCACTGCAGTGGGTACAGTGCACTCTGTGGACCTGACACAGCACTCACTGCAATTATGACAGAGGAAAAAAAAATATTTTTTAAAATGCCAGGTACTGTGCCTGTGCCACCCGAAATGAGTGTGGTGTGCACACAGTACAGTCTGTGGTAGGTCTGTGGCCTCTCACACACAGCGGGCAGGCAACTGCAGTGTACAATAGATATATATATATATATAAAGAAAAAAATCTATTACCTTACCAGCCCTTGAAAGGGCTTTTGGGGACACTGTATATATATATATATGTATATATATAAATAAAAAAATCCTCAATTACCAGCCCTTAAAAGGGCTTTTGGGGACACTAGATAGATATAGATATATATATATATGAAGAAACAACTCAATTACCAGCCCTTAAAAGGGCTTTTGGGGACGCTAGGTATATATATATATATATATAAAAAAAAAAAAAAAAGACACAAATACCAGCCCTTAGAAGGGCTTTTTGGGGTGCTGATATTACAGCAGTAGTGGACCAAGAACACTGCAAGACCAGGAACACTGACTAACTGTCCCTAGCTTAACAGCAGCAGCAGCAGCAGCAGCAGCTCTCCCTACTCTCACTACACACACTGCTTCAGAATGATCTAAGATGGATGCTGCCCTTGCTTATTTATAGGAGGTGGGAGGGTGTGGGAGGGAGGTACGCTGATTGGCTGGAAATGTGTCTGCTGACTGTAAAGTTCAGGGTCAAAGTTTGCCTCAATGATGTCTTATGGGGGGCGGACCGAACATCGCATATGTTCGCCGGCAGCGGCGAACGCGAACATGCTAAGTTCGCCGGGAACTGTTCGCCGGCGAACAGTTCTATACATCTCTACCCTGCATATGGCTTGGCTTTCTGATTATGGCACTGACTCTGGCTGTGATGACCTCTACTTATGGGAGCAAGATGCATTAGAGTTCCTTACTGGAGTACACAGCGCATTTGACCCCCTATAATCAAGGGGTCCATTAAATCTGGTAAGCGGCTCATATAGTTATTCCACTGGGTGATTGTGTGAAGGTGAAGGCTTTGCTAAGGAAACCACCCTATCAAGTCTGTGTCTTCCATATTGGCTGTCAATTATCTAATTGCTTTGGACACCGGAGACTTTATTGCACGAATCATCCTATATGGTTTACATGGTTCACATGTTTGTATTTATTTTATATATTTCTGTTGAGCGCTACATCCCCATTTGTTCACTATTTATCACGATTCCACGTTTGTGTAGCAGCTGACAGCGTGGGAGAAATCCCACTTTATCACTTTATATTCAAATTTATATATACATTTATTTATATTAATTTTTTCACACCATTTGCGCAGTTTTTTTTACCCCTTTTTCACCCCTTTTCTCACTTTACAGTATTAAGAACTACCTGCACTGAATTAAAATAATATTTTGCAACTAGGAAGCTACCAGCATACCAGCTTGGAGAGATTTTATTTTTGTTGGAGTTCTTACTTCGGAATAATCGTTCTAAACATAAAATTCTTTCAAATTATGCTCTTTAATTCACTTAATCTTTTGTATCACCGGTTTTCAACTTTCAAATGCTATTGTTATGATTCCAAAAACACAAAACCAAAAATATATTACTGCCTCAATTAAGATTGTGATGAACTGAAACTACTGAACATGAATTATACTTGTAAAGCACTAATTACCAGTACTGTAGCACAATAAGATGGGCTACAATACAAACATTTTAGAAATTAATAAAGTCATTTAAAGAAATGTAAAACTCTTAACATGCCAAAGAACACTCAAACTATACATAATCTAGATTGCCCTAAAATAATTAAAGCATTATATTCATACACAAATACAACAGGAATGAAAAATAATCAATAGCACTAAAAAGAAGTGATATCTTCCAGTTATAAAAATTCTACAATGGTCCTTTAATAGATTAATTAATGAAATCCTTTAATTTATTTTTAATGACATCTTCTTTTCCCAGTGAATAATAAAAGACATGAGAAAGACATAAGAAAAAATAGATGCTCTAAACCTGGGATAAAAAAGCAGCACCTGAAATCCTTAAATCTTGGGAATCTAAATTGGGATCGCATGCAGCACCTTCAGGGATAAGTGCTTGGATCACATTCACCTTCCCTTTTAAGTTTGAATCCTTTGATCATGTTTTACACTGATTGCACGCTTATATGGAGTAGAATTTTTGGACTGTCACTTTATTCATTTATTTTTATTTGGCACCTTGCAGATTGTTTTCTTTTCATGTTAATTTGTTTGATTACACCAGGGTGTTAATGATCAATGCATATGTTCTGAACATTATTGCACTAGTACTTTCACCAATTTTATTTTATTTATTACTGATGGAATGATTAATATAATTTTTGATTGTTATGATGAGGGCACCCTCACTTTTATACCACAATAATAAAAGACATATTGGAATTAGAGAAGGAGATTTAGGAATCGTCATTTAGAGCAAATATCACAAAAAACAAATGCATGGGACAATCTCTTTATGTATAGATTTTATTCTCCTTTGTGTGTGCCACCAGGTCAGATTTGACATCAATGGAAACTTTTCTTGAGAAATCATTGAACCCAACAGTAGAGACAGTATAGGTTTACTTTAAACAAGAGTATTGTAAACCTATGATACAAAGAAATATGGGCTGCATAGACAACCCCCTTCTGAGATTTTTGGCTTCCTGGCTGTTATGCTGATGATTTTCTTCAAAACGATGCTGCATCCACCTAGGTGAGTAATTTTTTATTCCTGAAATTTTCCTTTATTATTGCAATGTTTACACTGTAAGTAAGTATTTAAAATAAATTATTTTTCTATACTTTTACTTGCATTTTTTAGGTTGATGAAAGTATCATTTTCATTTTATTAGAGCTTCAGTATTAACATATGAGACTTGCCCTGGGTGCTCCCTAAATGGTAAAACCCTTTTATCATGATTTTAACATAGCAACATACACTATATTACCAAAAAGATTGGGACGCATGCCTTTACACATACAGTATCTCACAAAAGTGAGTACATCCCTCACATTTTTGTAAATATTTTATTATATGTTTCTATGTGACAACACTGAAGAAATTACACTTTTCTACAATGTAAAGTAGTAAGTACACAGCTTGTATTACAGAGTAAATTTGCTGTCCTCTAAAAATAACTCAACACACAGCCATTAATGTCAAAACTGCTAGCAACAAAAGTGAATACATCCCTAGGTAAAAATGTCCAAATTGGACCCAATTAGCCATTTTCCCTCCCCAGTGTCATGTAACTCGTTAGTGTTACAAGGTCTCAGGTTTGAATGGGGAGCAAGGTGTGTTACATTTGGTGTTATCGCTCTCACTCTCTCATACTGGTCACTGGAAGTTCAACATGGCACCTCATGGCAAAGAACTCTCTGAGGACCTGAAAAAAAAAATTATTTCTCTACATAAAGATGGCCTAGGCTATAAGAAGATTGCCAAGACCCTGAAACTGAGCTGCAGCATGGTGGCCAAGACCATACAGCGGTCTAACTGGACAGGTTTCATTTAGAACAGGCCTCGCCATGGTCGACCAAAGAAGTTGAGTGCACATGCTCAGCGTCATATCCAGAAGTTATCTTTGGGAAATAGACTTATGAGTGCTAACAGCATTGCTGCAGAGGTTGAAGGGGTGGGGGGGTCAGCATGTTAGTGATCAGACCATACGCCGCACACTGCATCAAATTGGTCTGCATGGCTGTCGTCCCAGAAGGAAGCCTCTTCTAAAGATGATGCACGAGAAAGCCCACAAACAGTTTGATGAAGACAAGCAGACTAAGGACATGGATTACTGGAACCATGCCCTGTGGTCTGATGAGACCAAGATAAACTTATTTGGTTCAGACGGTGTCAAGCGTGTGTGGTGACAACCAAGTAAGGAGTATAAAGACAAGTGTGTCTAACCTACTGTCAAGCATGGTGGTGAGAGTGTCATGGTCAGGAGCTGCATGAGTGCTGCCAGTACTGGGGAGCGACAGTTCATTGAGGAAACCATGAATGCCAACATGTACCCTGACATACTGAATCAGAGCATGATTACTCCCCACCTTCAGGAAAACTGAGACACAGGGCCGTATTCCAACACACCTCCAAGACGAGCACTGGCTTAATAAAGAAGCTGAGAGTAAAGGTGATGAACTGACCAAGCATGTCTCCAGACCTAAACACTATTGAGCATCTGTGGGGCATCCTCAAATGGAAGGTGGAGGAGCGCAAGGTCTCTAACATCAACTAGCTCCGTGATGTCATCATAGAGGAGTGGAAAAGGACTCCAGTGGCAACCTGTGAAGCTTTCTTGAACTCCATGCCCAAGAGGGTTAAGGCAGTGCTGGAAAATAATGGTGGGCACACAAAATATTGACACTTTGGGACCAATTTGGACATTTTCACTTAGGGGTGTACTCAGTTTTGTTGCCAGCAGTTTAGACATTATTTGCTGTGTGTTGAATTATTTTGAGGGGACAGCAAATTTACACTGTTATACAAGCTGTACACTCACTACTTTACATTGCAGCAAAGTGTAATTTCTTCAGTGTTGTCACATGAAAACATATAATAAAATATTTACAAAAATGTGAGGGTGTATTTACTTTTTGAGATACTGTACATGAACTATAATGGCATCCCAGTCTTAATCCGTAGGGTTCAGTATTAAGTTTGCCCACCCTTGCCAGCTATAACAGCTTCAACTCTTCTGAGAAGGCTGTCCACAAGGTTTAGGAGTGTGTCTATGGGAATGTTTGACCATTCTTCCAGAAGCGCAGGGCAGGCATTACATAAGTGAGCGAGTTTGGGGTGGAGGAATGTGACTGGCTTGCAGAATCCTGACCTCAACTCGACAGAACACCTTTGGGATGAGTGGAGACTACGAGCCAGGCCTTCACGCCCAACATCAGTATCTGACCTCACAAATGCGCTTCTGGAAGAATGGTCAAACATTCCCATAGACACACTCCTAAACCTTGTGGACAGTCTTCCCAGAAGAGTTATAGCTGTTACATAGTTACATAGTTACATAGTAGGTGAGGTTGAATAAAGACAATAGTCCATCCAGTTCAACCTGTGTAGGTGTGTGTGGCTGTAATCATCTCACATACCCCTGAATGTTCTGATCCTTGAGATGTAAGTCTAAGAGTCTTTTGAAAGCCACCATACTACCCGCAGAAACCACCTCTTGTGGTAGAGAATTCCACAATCTTGTAGCCCTAACAGTAAAGAACCCCCCACGTTGCCTGAGGTTAAAACGCTTCTCCTCTAATCGCATTGTATGCCCTCGAGTCCTCATGCAATCCCTTCGAATGAACAGCTTTTTTTCTAAGCTGGGATCCCCATTAAGATATTTATAAATTGCTATCATGTCCCCCCTCAGACGTCTCTTCTCCAGGGAGAATAAATCGAGCGATTGTAGACGCTCTTCATAGTCAAGGTCCTCCAATCCCCTAATTAGTTTAGTTGCCCTTCTCTGGACTCTCTCCAGCTCCAACACATCCCTCCTGAGGACTGGCGACCAGAACTGGACAGAATACTCCAGATGCGGTCGGACCAGAGTTTTATAAAGTGGAAGGATTATAGTCTTATCTCTGGAATACATCCCTTTCTTTATGCATGCCAATATTCTGCTGGCTTTGGCAGCTGCCGCTTGACATTGCATGCTGTTGCCTAATCTATCATCAACCAAGACTCCCAGATCCTTCTCCATTTTTGATTCCCCCAAGGGTTCCCCTCCTAACGTGTATTGTGCTTTTATGTTTTTAGTCCCCAAGTGCAAAACCTTACACTTCTCCACGTTAAACCTCATTTGCCATGTCCGTGCCCACTCTGTAATTTTGTCCAGGTCATTCTGTAGGATATCTGCTTCATGCTGTGCAGTTATTGCTCTGGCCAATTTTGTGTCATCTGCAAAAACTGATATCGAACTACTGATCCCGACCTCAATGTTGTTTATGAATAAATTGAACAAGGTTGGTTCCAGGACTGAGCCCTGGGGCACCCCGCTTACTACCTCAGACCAGTCTGAGTATGCGCTGTTTATTACCACTCTTTGGACACACCCTTTAAGCCAATTCCGTATCCAAGAGCAAACCCTGCTGTCGATACCTGCAGATCTTATTTTATAAATTAAGCGCTTGTGGGGAACTGTATCAAACGCCTTAGCGAAATCCAAGTACACCACATCCACTGGTCTCCCCCTATCTAGCTCACAGCTCACCTCCTCGTAAAATGTTAATAGATTGGTTTGACAAGAACGCCCATTTGTAAACCCGTGCTGATTACTGCTGATGATGTTGTTGTCTTTAGCAAACTCTACGATATAGTCCCTTATCATCCCCTCCAGAAGTTTACATACTATTGATGTCAAACTGACAGGCCTATAATTTCCCGGGATATGCCTCTGGCCCTTTTTGAATATCGGAATCACGTTAGCTTTCTTCCAATCCCCTGGTACATCTCCTGTCCTAATACTGTCAGCAAAGATCAGGAACAGTGGTCTGGATATAACCTTACTGAGTTCCTTGAGTACTCTCGGATGTACGCCATCCGGGCCTGGTGATTTGTTTGTGTTGAGTTTATCCAGCCTTTCCCTGATTTCACCCTCTGTTAGCCATAGTGGCAAGTCCTGTGCATTACTACTAACCAAACAGTCATGGTCAGTGTACCCCTCCGTTTCCTGTGTAAAGACTGACGAGAAAAAAGCATTCAGCACGGTTGCTTTTTCAGTGTCCTCTGTAACCATCCTCCCATCATTGTTAATTATGTGTGCAATATGCTCTGCCCTAGTTTTTTTGCTGTTGATATATTTAAAGAATTTCTTTGGGTTTTTTTTTACTATCCTCCGCTATTTGTCTCTCAAAGTTGATTTTAGCCATCTTGATTTCTTGTTTACTTTTCTTATTTGCCTCCTTGTATTGCTCGAAAGCCGATACTGTGCCCTCTGATTTATACTTCTTGAAGGCCAATTTTTTTCCCCTAATAAGTTTTTTTGACGCTACGGTTTAGCCAGCCAGGTTTGGCTTTGTCTCTTCTAAATTTATTTCCCATAGGAATGCACTGCAAGATGCCTTTGCCTAATATGTTCCTAAAGCATTCCCATTTTTCCTCTGTGGTCAGGGATCCCAGGGTTTGGTCCCAGTTTACCCTTTCCATCAATGAGTACAATTTTGGAAAGTTTGCCCTTCTGAAGTTTAGGGTTCTTATGTTCCCCACTTGCCTTGTTATATTGTTATTTATACTAAATGTGATCATCCTGTGATCGCTAGAGCCCAGATTGTCCTGGACTCCTACCTGCGAGATTAGGTCTGGGTCATTAGTGATCAATAGATCCAGGACTGCATTTTCTCTAGTCGGAGAATCCACCAACTGTGACATGTAATTATCCTGTAAGGTTTCCGTGAATAGGCGGGCCTTCTGTGAGTGTGCAGTCCCCTCGTCCCAGTCAATGTCGGGATAATTGAAGTCCCCCAATATGACGACTGATCCCAATTTTGCCACTTTACTCATTAGTGCTAAGAATTCCAGCTCTACCTCCTCCCCTTGGTTAGGTGGCCTATAGCAAACCCCCACAATTACTTTCCCCTTTTCTCCTTCCCTATGGAGTTCAACCCACACAGATTCTAAATCTATGCTCATCCCATCCGTAATGTCACTCCTTTCTATCACCTTTATATTGTTCTTGACATAGAGACATACCCCTCCCCCTCTGTAAAAGGTGGGCCAACTCAATATTGAACCCTATGGACTAAGCCTGGGATGCCAATAAAAATAATGTGCATGTAAAGGAAGGCGTCCCAATAGTTTTGCTAATATTGTGCAATAGGAAATACTTCAACGGTCATGGCATAGTACATGTTTTCACTATGCATTGATATAGCTAGTATTAATGTATTTCTTCTGATCTCAACTGCTTCAGAACAAATGTGTGTTCACTTTAAACCTCAGTCAGGTCATTCTATTTAATTTTGCTTTCATCCTATGTACGTATTTCATATATAGGGAATAATTCAGAGGTGAATATGCTTCTATTCTCTTCTCTATACTTTAATTTACCTATAATTCATTTCTTCTGTTCTCACGCAGACAAATGAAAAAATCATTCCGGCGGCTCCTCTAACCAGAATTATGTTGAAGATAATGTGAATAATGCTTAGATTTTCATAACATTTGTTTTCATGCACAGAGATACAATCTTCTCTGAATCACGCAGCTATGACTGCAAGGGATGGCAATTTTGTTTAATTGCAGAACACTGCTTTTTATATTTTAGGTAAAGACTGTTGTTGTGTATAGTAAAACATCAAGTGAAGTTTTTTTGTTGGCGGTAGCAAAACTAGTCTTCAGGTTTACAATCGTTTTTTTGTTTTGTTTTTTTGGCATCTCAAGTTAGAGGAGTTAAAAAAAAAAAAAGTTTGACATTCCATCATCTATGTATCTAAAAATGTATGCTGCAACTAGTCCTTAGGAGTGGTGGCTGCAATCGTTTTCACTTTATGCCCCATTCACATTTCACATAGGGAGATTGTATGCATTGTATGCATGATTATACACAGCAGGAGCCGATTGGCAGGTACCGCGGACTGGATGTCTGCCGACTCCCGCCATTCATTCTGCAGAGACACAGAACAGCTGTCTGCCTATGCAAACAAGGCAGATTGCCATTCTGACAGGAGGGAAGGCATGGATCCTGTGTCTCTGTAAAGCACGGGCATGGATCCATGTCTTTCCCTAGTAAAGGAACCTCCTACACTGTAACAAAACAGGCTAGGCATACAGTTAACCCTTTGATCGCCCCTGATGTTAACCCCTTCCCAACCAGTGTCATTTAGTACCAAGACAGTGCATATTTGTAGCACTGATCACTGTAGTGTCACTGGTTCTCAAAGAAGAGGCAAAAGTGTCAGTTAGTGTCTAATTTTCCACCACAATATTGCAGTTTAGCTATAAGTCGGTGATCGCCACCAGTACTAGTAAAAAATAAATAAACAGATCTAAATCCTATAAATATATTTCATAGTTCATAGATGCTGTAACTTTTGTGCAAACCAATTAATTTACGCTTATTTACCAAAAATATGTAGCAGAATACATATTGGCCTAAATTGATGAAGAAATTAGATTTTTTTAATTTTTTTTATTGGATATGTTTTATAGCAGAAAGTAATAAATTTTGTTCTCTTTACAAAATTTTCAGTATTTTTTTGTTTATAGCACAAAAAATAAAAAAACGCAAAGGTGATCAAATACCACCAAAAGAAAGCTCTATTTGTGGGAAAAAAAGGACACCAATTGTATTTGGGTACAGTGTTGCATGACCGCACAATTGTCAGTTAAAGTAATGTATTGCTGTATCACAAAAAAATGGCCTGGTCATAAAGGGGTGTAAATCTTCCGGAGCTAAAGTGGTTAAGAATGAATGGCGCCCAAATGCCTTTGCCCATTTTGCTGTGATTTTAGCGCGATTATAAAGTGCAGTATAAACGTTTTAAAACAAGCCTCCACTGACTTATCTGCAGGCACTGGGAAGTAATTGTTCCTCAAAGATCACAACAGAGACTCTGAAGTCAGGATTTAGTGGCTTTCTAACAGCATGCAGCATTTTATGTAAAAGTCTGGCAGGCTTTCAAGTCTACTATCACAGAAAATTAAGGGAGAGGAGTGCTTCTGTTGTGAAATCAAAAAAATTGATTTATCCATAGCTCCTGCAGCTACAAAGGTCTATGAAGGCTTATTTTAATGCTTGCTAAGAATCTGTACATTTTTTTTATTTTTTTTATATATAATTGTATTTTTATTTGGGTATTTGAAGAAAAAAAAGGAGATCACAAACAAAAGGCAAATAGCCACAATGAAGCATTGACATCGTAGAAATTGACAAGAGAAAACAAAATAAAAGAAACATTTGTACTGTATAAAAAAATCTCTGCATGCATTTGCAAGTACAGGAGAAATAAAGCATTTTAACAGGGAAATCAAGCACAGAATGCTAACAAACAGGCTCTATTAAGCCAGGACAATGGAGAACATGCACAAGTATAACATAATAAACCGAATGGAGACAAAGGAGATTAGCTTTGAGTGAGGGGAAGATCAAGACAATGGTGTACCAAACTCAGAAAGGTCCCAACAAATTTTATGAAACTGAGGAATATCATCGTGAACAGTAGCAGTCAGGGATTCCAATCTCTGGATTTCAGCTATAAGCTGAAGGAATCAAGGCAGACTAGGAACCACTGTTGACAGTCAACAGAGCAAGATAGCTCTCCCAGCAGCCAAGAGGAAGCATGAAATCCATTGATTAACAGGCCTAGCGACACCAAGAATGGAAGGCCCAATAGATAATGGATAGGGTCAAGCGGTAGAGACAAGCCAGTGTCAGTCTGAATCGGCAACACTTCAGTCCAAAAAGGCTGAATCTGTGGACAAAGACAAAAAATATGAAACCATGAGCCCAATTCAAGGTCACAACGCCAACACCTATTTGAGCATGAGGTGAGGGGTCTCATACCAAAACATCAGAATCTTTAAAATGGTCTCTCTTTGCACCATGCATTTAGAAGATTTAAAAGCTGAAGTCCATATCTTATCCCACATCTGTAAAGATATAGGCCGCTGTAGTAAGTGGGCCCACTTACGCATATAGGAATGGGTATCTTTAGTAAGAGGGGCAGCTTTGTGGAGAATATGATAAATTGAAGACACTAGATGCAGTTGGCCAAGGCCCTGGGGACATAAATACTCAAAAGAGGTAGGTCTGTCTAGAGTTAGGGACGCTGACAAGGAATTAAATAATACCTGTAATACTTCAAACATATGTAAATTACGAGTGACTGGGTGAACTAGGTCATGGAGTAGAAATAAGGGGGCATGCATCCACGATAACATGCAATTAAGTGTAGACTATCTGGCAATATTGGGTTCAACAATATATTTGTAAGAGGGGACATGGTAAAGAGAGAGAGAACTTCTGGAAATCTTAAAAGCCAAAACATTTCTTTCTTTTATTTTTTTTTAGACATTCCTTTGACCTGGAAACACATGCCAAACCTCACTGAGAAGTAATGTGGGGCTAAGTGGTATGAGCCATTGAAGCACCTAGAAATTCAAAGTTGGAATTGTTGGTTTCTGAAGAGATATTATGTGGCAATTTCTCTTCATTAGAGCAACATTCAGCAATGGGGATAGTGGAAGAAGATTAGCTTTCTTCATTCTAGGAAGCTCTTTTATTCACAACTAAGGACTTGTAAGCTGCAATATATTATTTTTTGGGGGTGGATAAGATACACTTTAATTTTACAAAAAATATACTCAAAAGTAGAAAAATGGAACTGGACTGTGAATTCAGAATATTCACAAAATGTTAACCACATTTTCCTTAAAATCTGTCATTTTCTTTTAATGTTCTACCTGCTAGCGTGATACAAAATGAAGTCTGTAAGATATCACATCATTCATTTGGTGTTGCTCTTTCTTAGAACATTGTCCTTTTGCTGCATCTTCTCCTTCCCTGGTGTTCTCATTGAAATGCTGGACATCTCACTGGATGATAAAAGTGACAGATGTCCTGATTGAATCTTAGAGCTGATATTATTTTCTATCTGTTAATCTAGTGATTCTTTCAGAACACAAAAGATGTGTGCTTTAGCTAAAGAAACTTGCCTAAGGATGATCGATTTAAACCTTTGAAATACATTTGAACAAAATGCACTTAAATCAGCCCATTAAATAAACCAGCCTAAATTCTATAACAGTTACATCTCCAAATAGCTTGGAATTAGTGCTTTCTACAATGAGGCATACAGTGACAGCCAAGCGTGATTGACCTTTCCAAGATGGAATTGAATACATATTTCACCCTAATTCAAAGTGTCAATCAAAGTAAAGAGCTTGTTGTAAATAAATGAAACTTGTGCTGCATTACTATCATTGTACTCATCTCCAGACAGTTCCAGTAAATTGTGGAGCAATTTACACTGTTTAAGATCAGCCGGCATGAATTTCACTAAATGTATTATAAGAGATTCATTGCTTGACTTTAATATCAAGCTAAGGAATATATGCATGCTGGACACTAAACAGTTCTATACATCAGAATATAATAAAACATTACAGGTTGATGCTTATCTCAAGAAGCGTTGGCGTCTAATGGGAAAAGCAGGGTATTGTTTCCAAATAAGGTGTTGAATATTTTTACTGTTGCTTTATTGGCTATAATACATACAGTAAGGGAAAAAAGTATTTGAATCCCTGCTTATTTTGTACATTTGCCCACTAATAAAGAAATGATCAGTCTATAATATTAATAATGGTAGGTTTATTTTAACAGTGAGAAACATAATAATACCAAAAAACACAGAAAAATGCATTTCAAAAAGTTATAAATTGATTTGCATTTTAATGAGTGAAAAGAATATTTGAGCCCCTATCAATCAGTGAGATTTCTGCCACCCAGGTGTCTATACAGGTAACAAGCTGAGAATAGGAGCACTCTCTTAACTCTCTCCTAATCTCAGCTTGTTACCTGCATAAAAAACACCTGATAGAAGCAATCTATCAATCAATCAATCAATCAGATTCCAATCTTTCCATTATGACCAAGATCAAAGATCAGTCCATGGATGTCAGGGACAAGATTGTAGATCTACTCAAGGCTGGAATGGGCTACAAGACCTTCACCTAGCAGCTTGGTGAGAGGGTGACAGCAGTTGGTGCGATTATTCGCAAATGGAAGTAACACAAAATAACTATCAATCTCCCTCGGTCTGGGACTCAATGCAAGATCTCAGCTCGTGGAGTTTCAATGATCAAGAGAACAGTGCAGAATCAGCCCAGAGCTATACGGAAGAATCTTGTCAATCATCTCAAGGCAGCTAGGAATATAGTTACCAAGAAAACAATTTGTAACACACTATGCCGTGAAGGACTGAAATCCTGCAGCACCCACAAGGTCCCCCTTCTCATGAAAACACATGTACAGGCCCATCTGACGTTTTCTAATGAACATCTGAATGATTCAAAGGAGAACTGGGTGATAGTGTTGTGGTCATATGAGACCAAAATCGAGCTCTTTGGCAACAACTCAACTCACCGTGTTTGGAGAAGGAATGCTGCCTATGACCCCAAGAACACCATCCCCACTGTCAAACATGGAGGTGGAAACATTATGGTTTGGGGGTGTTTTTCTGCTAAGGGGACAGGACAACTTCATTGCATCAAAGGGACAATGGACGGAGCCATGAACTGTCAAATCTTGGGTGAGAACCTCTTTCACCCAGCCAGGGCATTGAAAATGGGTCGTGGATGGGTATTCAAGAAGTGCCTCAAGAAGAAACATATTAAGGTCCTGAAGTGGCATAGCCAGTCTCCAGACCTTGATTCCAAAGAAATCATGTGGGGGGAGCTGAAGGTTCGAGTTACCAAACATCAGCCTCAAAACCTTAATGAGGATCTGCAAAGAGAAGTGGGACAAAATGTGCAAACCTGGTGGCCAACTACAAGAAACATCTGACCTCTGTGACTGCCAACAAGGGTTTTGCCACCAAGCACTAAGCCATATTTTGCAAAGGGATCAAATACTTATTTCACTCATTAAAATGCAAATTCATTTATAACTTTTTTTAAATGGGCTTTTCTGGATATTTTTGTTGTTATTCTGTCTCTGGCTGTTAAAATAAACCTACCATTACAATTATAGACTAATTATTTCTTTGTCAGTGCGCAAATGTACAAAATCAAAAGGGGATCAAATACTTTTTTCCCTCACTGTACTTCCATGCACACATATTTTATGTATTTTGATTCTGAAGGCATTCAATCCCTGGGATCCCTGCTAGATGCGCTATGGCTTTTACTGGGCTAGTGATGCTATGCATTAGCACATCCGTGTTTAGGTGTCCATCCAAACTCGCTGTCCCCTGAAATCCATCTATGATAGTATCTTATCAAATGATAGGCAGTGTTGATTCATAGGAGGAGATAGAGCCGGGAAGAGGCTGAGGAGGAAGAGACACCTTTTCTGGTGCTTCACTGGATGGGGTGTAGCTAATATAGGGGGGCCTATCCTGTCTCCACATTCATTGCCTGTTTCCGGCTCCTGGCCTTTGTAGGACCAATCTGTCAAATTGGCAGTTCAGTCCTACAGATTACACTGGGAGAGTATGGCTCAATCTGAGTAATTAGAGCAGCTGCCCTGCTCTGTATCAGAATCCCTGTGTGCTCCTAATAAACAGAGCACAGTGAATGGCTGAGCATCGCAGATTACACTGGGAGAGCAATGATGATTGGTAACTCAAAAAAGCAAGGAGTCTTTATTCATGATATTAGTAGCTACAAGTTTCTGCTGACTGTGCTGTATCCACTTTGTATTGCATATTGACTGGTTTGATGTTCTTTTTTTTTTTTTTTGGGGGGGGGGGGTTCACCTGGTTACTTGCATGGATAATTCTTTTTACCTGCTGTTGTTGTCCTCTTAAACACTCTGTTTTGTTCTCATTGTAGATGTACATGGCTTGATTTGGTCTAGAGTAGGGTTGAGCGGACACCTAGATGTCCGTGTTCGACGGGTTCGGCCGAACTTTAAAAAAAAGTCCGGGTCCGTGTCCCGGACTTTTACCGAACTTTTCCCGGACACCGAACCCCATTGAAGTCAATGGGGACCCGAACTTTAAGGCACTAAAATGGCTCTAAAACACCAAAGGAAAGGGCTAGAGTGCTGCAAATGGCAGCAAAACGTAATTAAGAGCATGGCAAGTGCTCTGCAAACAAATGTGGATAGGGAAATAACTTAAAACAACAAAAAAAAACAGAAAAATAAAACAATGTTCTTCTTCATCTCTGAAGGACGAGGCCCATATGGAGTAGGAGGGAGGTTGAGGTGGTGGTGGATGTGGCGGTGACATAGGCGTGCGCACAGGGTGTGCTGGGTGTGCCTGGGCACACCCTAATCACCTAGGGCACATAGCATTGCCAGTGAGGAGATGGGAAAGATCTCCCTGGGACCTGCTCTGCTCTATTTCTCCTTGCCTACAGGTACATGGCCCGGATACATTACTCTCCCTGCTGGCAAACACATGCATGTGTATTTCAACTTTGGGGTGCACACCTTAATGCAATAGGCTGCGCACACCTATGGGCGGTGTAGGTGGAAGCGGCGGTGGAGGAGGACCAGGGCCGGATTAACAGCATCATGGGCTTGGTGCTGAGGATTTTGAAGGGCCTTAGGGCCGTGCCTTGCCATGCACCCAGAGGAGGAAGGGTGCAGCCATGCATGCCTAATTCAACATGGGATGCTGTCTCTGAAGCCCATAAACACATCCATGCATCGCCAACTGTCCCTCCTTGTCCGGCCTTCACGCTGTGTGGGGAGGTTCTGAGGGTGCTGCCTGGGGAAGCGAGCATAGAAGCCAGACTTCTGTGTTTACAAGTGACAGAAGAGCGGTAACAGTGAATATGGCCAACCCGGGGCCTATATAAAAGGTAGGGGCCTGGAGCTGCAGCTCCAATAGACCCTACATTAATCTGGCCCTGAGGAGGAGGACGAGGTAGCCAACACTGCTTCTTTTCACAAATTTTAAATGAGGGTACACCCCAAAAGAGTGAGAAAGAGCAAAAATGGAACAATGGGTGGGTAAGGTCGGTATCCATTGCTATTCTGCATAAGGTACGGAAAAGTCCCGTGGGATCCATGCCTGGTTCATTTTAATGAACGTGAGCTTGTCCACATTGTCTCTGGACAGGCGGCTGCGCTTGTCTGTTATAACGCCCCCAGCCGTGCTAAATACCCGTTCAGATAATACACTGGCTGCAGGGCACGCCAGCACCTCCAAGGCGTAAAGGGCAAGCTCAGGCCATGTGCCCAATTTGGAGACCCAGAAGTTGAAGGGGGCAGACCCGTCATTCACTACATGTAGGCGTGTGCACACATACTGCTCCACCATGTTGGTAAAATGCTGCCTCCTGCTAAGACGTTCCATCTGAGCTGCTGGTGCTGCTGTTTGTTGTGGCGTGCTGACAAAGCTTTTCCACATTTCGGCCATGCTAACCCTGCCTTCTGAGGTGCTGGCGGTGCCCTGGTTGCGTTGGCGACCTCCTCCTCCTCCTCCTCTGCCTTGTGCTTCCACTGTGGCCCCGCTGTCAGATGGGAATGCCAGCAGCATGGCGTCTACCAGCGTGCGCTTGTACTCGCGCATCTTGCGATCGCGCTCCAGTGAGTGAATTAAGGACGGTACGTTGTCCTTGTAACGGGGATCCAGCAGCGTGGCCACCCAGTAATCAGCACAAGTTAGAATGTGGGCAACTCGGCGGTCGTTGTGGAGACACTGCAGCATGTAATCGCTCATGTGTGCCAGGCTGCCCAGAGGCGACGAAAGGCTGTCCTCTGTGGGAGGTGTATGGTCCGTGTCCTCTGTATCCCCCCAGCCACGCACCAGTGATGGCCATGAGCTGGCCTGGGTGCCACCCTGCTGTGAACATGGTTCCATCTCCTCCTCCAGCTCCTCCTCCTCCTCATCCTCCTCATCCTCCAGAACTGTGCCCCTGCTGGACAATTGCGTCCCTGGCGTTTGCGTGTGCAGGAACCCACCCTCGGAGCCCCTTGCGAATGACTGCCCTGAAAGCCTTGGAAATGTTACCTCTTCATCCTCCTCCTCCTCCTCATCCTGTGCCACATCCTCTTCCATCATCGCCCGAATTGTTTTTTCAAGGAGGCATAGAAGTGGGATAGTTAAGCTGAGAACGGCGTCATTGCCACTGGCCATGTTGGTGGAGTACTCAAAACAGCGCAACAAGGCACACAGGTCTCGCATGGAGGCCCAGTTATTGGTGGTGAAGTGGTGCTGTTCCGCAGAGCGACTCACGCGTGCGTGCTGCAGCTGAAACTCCACTATGGCCTGCTGCTGCTCGCACAGTCTTTCCAGCATGTGCAAGGTGGAGTTCCACCTTGTGGGCACGTCACATATGAGGCGGTGAGCGGGAAGGCCGAAGTTACGCTGCAGCGCTGCCAGGCGAGCAGCAGCAGGGTGAGAACGCCGAAAGTGCGCACAAACGGCCCGCACTTTCTGCAGCAGCTCTGACATATCGGGGTAGTTTTTAAGGAACCTCTGCACCACCAAATTCAGCACATGCGCCAGGCAAGGGATGTGCGTCAAACCGGCTAGGCCCAGAGCTGCTATGAGATTTCGCCCGTTATCGCACACCACCAGGCCGGGCTTGAGGCTCGCTGGCAGCAACCACTCATTTGTCTGCTGTTCCATGCTCCTCCACAACTCCTGCGCGGTGTGTGGTTTGTCCCCCAAACAGGCAAGTTGTAAAACTGCCTGCTGTCGTTTACCCCTGGCCGTGCTGAAGTTGGTGGTGAAGGTGTTACGCTGTCCGGATGAGGAGGCGGTAGAGGATGAGGAAGCGGAGTAGGAGGAGTTAGGAACAGGAGGCAAACTGAAGCGCCCTGCAATCCTCGGTGGTGGAAGGACATGCGCCAAATTGCTATCCGCCTCAGGCCCATCCGCCACTGCATTTACCCAGTGTGCCGTTAGGGAGATATAACGCCCCTGACCGTGCTTACTGGTCCACGTATCCGTAGTTAGGTGGACCTTGGCACAGATGGCGTTGCGCAGTGCACACCTGATTTTTTCCCCCACTTGGTTGTGCAGGGAAGGGATGGCTTGCCTGGAAAAGTAGTGGCGGCTGGGCACGACGTACTGTGGGACAGCCACCGACATAAGGTTTTTAAAACTGTGCGTCTCCACCAGACGGAATGACAGCATTTCAAAGGCCAATAATTTTGAAATGCTGGCATTCAGGGCCAGGGATCGCGGGTGGGTAGGGGGGTACTTCCTCTTCCTCTCAAGTGTTTGGGAGATGGAAAGCTGAACGCTTCCACGGGACATTGTGGAGATGGTTGTTGGTGACCCAGGTGGTGGTGTTGCTGACAGATCGTCTGTTTGCGGGGTGGCAGGTGCCGGTATCACTACAGATGTGGCTGGAGCGGCCGAGACTGCAGCAGAAGAGGAAGCAGGATGAGCCAGAGACGTTTCTTGGTTTTGAAGGTGTGTACTCCACTGCAGCTCGTGCTTTGCACTTAGATGCCTGATCATGCAGGTTGTGCTCAGGTTGAGAAGGTTCATGCCTCGCTTCAAGCTCTGATTGCACAGGGTGCAAACCACTCGTGTCCTGTCATCAGCACATTTTCTAAAGAACTTCCACGCTAGAGAACTCCTTTGAGCTGACTTTGGTGCGCTCGTTCCCTTGCTGCGTTGGGCAGTAGCGGGCGTAGTGTCTAGGGCACGGCCGCTCCGCTTCTGCACCCTGCTCCCTCTTCTGCTGTGCTGGTGGCTCTGTGCGACCACCGCCTCTTCCTCCAAACTACTCAGTTCACCTGCATGACGTTCATTCCATGTGGGGTCGAGGACCTCATCGTGCTCCACATCATCTTCCACCCAGTCTTCACCCCTGCCCTCCTTGTCGGTCTCCACAATGCTGAACGCCGCAGCAGTTGGCACCTGCGTTTCGTCATCATCGGAGACGTGCTGCGATGATCCTTGCATGTACTCATCTTGAGGAATAAGTGGTTGGGCATCGCTGCACTCAATCTCTTCCACTTCTGGGGCAGGGCTAGGTGGATGGCCCTGGGAAACCCTGCTGACAGAGTCCTCAAAAAGAATAAGAGACTGCTGTATGGCTTGGGGCTCAGACTGCTGGCCTGATTTGCAAGGGGGTGAGGTGAAAGACGGTTGGACATTGGCTGCAGGTGCCAACTCTGACCTTTCTGCAGTAGACTGGGTGGGAGACAATGTGAAGGAACTGGAGGCACTGTCAGCAGCAAACCAATCTACTATCGCCTCAACTTGTTCTGGCCTCATCACTTCTAGGGGCGTTTGATGCCCTACCAAATACTGATGCAGGTTCTGTCGCCTACTCACACTTGAGGAAGGTGTTTCACTTGTGCGTGTAGCTGGCACAGATCGACCATGTCCTCTCCTTGCAACAGGAGCTCTACCAGCAGCACCACGACCCAGGCCACGGCCCTTATTTGACGGTCTCCTCATATTTCTGTAATTTAAGATCTTGCCCTAGAAAGGTTTTTATTGAATAGCGGAATAGAAAATATGATCCAAAAAAAGTGTATGTATATCACACGTACACAACCACACTAGGCCCCAATTACTATTGTTTGTACCCCTAAAAGGCTAGATGAGGAGTAGGGGGAGTATGGAACAGGCAGCACCCTCAAACCTTCAGAAGTATGAGATGAACCCCAACAACTTGGAAAGGTGGATCTCTCTCACACGTACCGACACAGACTATCCCGCAATTCAATTGATCCTCAAAGGTTTTTATTGAATAGCGGAATAGGAAATATGATCAAAAAAAGTGTATGTATCTCGCACGTACACAACCACACTAGGCCCCAATTACTATTGTTTGTACCCCTAAAAGGCTAGATGAGGAGTAGGGGGGGTATGGAACAGGCAGCACCCTCAAACCTTCAGAAGTATGAGATGAACCCCAACAACTTGGAAAGGTGGATCTCTCTCACACGTACCGACACAGACTATCCCGCAATTCAATTGATCCCCAAAGGTTTTTATTGAATAGCGGAATAGGAAATATGATCAAAAAAAGTGTATGTATCTCACACGTACAGAAACACACTAGGCCCCAATTACTATTGTTTGTACACCTAAAAGGATGGATGAGGAGGAGGAGGAGTATGGAACAGGCAGCACCCTCAAAGCTTCAGAAGTATGAGATGAACCCCAAAAACTTGGAAAGGTGGATCTCACACGTACCGACACAGACTATCCCGCAATTTAATTGATCCCCAAAGGTTTTTATTGAATAGCGGAATAGGAAATATGATCAAAAAATGTGTATGTATCTCACACGTACAGAAGCACACTAGGCCCCAATTACTATTGTTTGTACACCTAAAAGGATGGATGAGGAGGAGGAGGAGTATGGAACAGGCAGCACCCTCAAAGCTTCAGAAGTATGAGATGAACCCCAAAAACTTGGAAAGGTGGATCTCACACGTACCGACACAGACTATCCCGCAATTTAATTGATCCCCAAAGGTTTTTATTGAATAGCGGAATAGGAAATATGATCAAAAAAAGTGTATGTATCTCGCACGTACAGAAACACACTAGGCCCCAATTACTATTGTTTGTACACCTAAAAGGATGGATGAGGAGGAGGAGGAGTATGGAACAGGCAGCACCCTCAAAGCTTCAGAAGTATGAGATGAACCCCAAAAACTTGGAAAGGTGGATCTCACACGTACCGACACAGACTATTCCGCAATTTAATTGATCCCCAAAGGTTTTTATTGAATAGCGGAATAGGAAATATGATCAAAAAATGTGTATGTATCTCACACGTACAGAAGCACACTAGGCCCCAATTACTATTGTTTGTACACCTAAAAGGATGGATGAGGAGGAGGAGGAGTATGGAACAGGCAGCACCCTCAAAGCTTCAGAAGTATGAGATGAACCCCAAAAACTTGGAAAGGTGGATCTCACACGTACCGACACAGACTATCCCGCAATTTAATTGATCCCCAAAGGTTTTTATTGAATAGCGGAATAGGAAATATGATCAAAAAAAGTGTATGTATCTCGCACGTACAGAAACACACTAGGCCCCAATTACTATTGTTTGTACACCTAAAAGGATGGATGAGGAGGAGGAGGAGTATGGAACAGGCAGCACCCTCAAAGCTTCAGAAGTATGAGATGAACCCCAAAAACTTGGAAAGGTGGATCTCACACGTACCGACACAGACTATTCCACAATTTAATTGATCCCCAAAGGTTTTTATTGAATAGCGGAATAGGAAATATGATCAAAAAATGTGTATGTATCTCACACGTACAGAAGCACACTAGGCCCCAATTACTATTGTTTGTACACCTAAAAGGATGGATGAGGAGGAGGAGGAGTATGGAACAGGCAGCACCCTCAAAGCTTCAGAAGTATGAGATGAACCCCAAAAACTTGGAAAGGTGGATCTCACACGTACCGACACAGACTATTCCGCAATTTAATTGATCCCCAAAGGTTTTTATTGAATAGCGGAATAGGAAATATGATCAAAAAATGTGTATGTATCTCACACGTACAGAAGCACACTAGGCCCCAATTACTATTGTTTGTACACCTAAAAGGATGGATGAGGAGGAGGAGGAGTATGGAACAGGCAGCACCCTCAAAGCTTCAGAAGTATGAGATGAACCCCAAAAACTTGGAAAGGTGGATCTCACACGTACCGACACAGACTATCCCGCAATTTAATTGATCCCCAAAGGTTTTTATTGAATAGCGGAATAGGAAATATGATCAAAAAATGTGTATGTATCTCACACGTACAGAAGCACACTAGGCCCCAATTACTATTGTTTGTACACCTAAAAGGATGGATGAGGAGGAGGAGGAGTATGGAACAGGCAGCACCCTCAAAGCTTCAGAAGTATGAGATGAACCCCAAAAACTTGGAAAGGTGGATCTCACACGTACCGACACAGACTATCCCGCAATTTAATTGATCCCCAAAGGTTTTTATTGAATAGCGGAATAGGAAATATGATCAAAAAAAGTGTATGTATCTCGCACGTACAGAAACACACTAGGCCCCAATTACTATTGTTTGTACACCTAAAAGGATGGATGAGGAGGAGGAGGAGTATGGAACAGGCAGCACCCTCAAAGCTTCAGAAGTATGAGATGAACCCCAAAAACTTGGAAAGGTGGATCTCACACGTACCGACACAGACTATTCCGCAATTTAATTGATCCCCAAAGGTTTTTATTGAATAGCGGAATAGGAAATATGATCAAAAAATGTGTATGTATCTCACACGTACAGAAGCACACTAGGCCCCAATTACTATTGTTTGTACACCTAAAAGGATGGATGAGGAGGAGGAGGAGTATGGAACAGGCAGCACCCTCAAAGCTTCAGAAGTATGAGATGAACCCCAAAAACTTGGAAAGGTGGATCTCACACGTACCGACACAGACTATCCCGCAATTTAATTGATCCCCAAAGGTTTTTATTGAATAGCGGAATAGGAAATATGATCAAAAAAAGTGTATGTATCTCGCACGTACAGAAACACACTAGGCCCCAATTACTATTGTTTGTACACCTAAAAGGATGGATGAGGAGGAGGAGGAGTATGGAACAGGCAGCACCCTCAAAGCTTCAGAAGTATGAGATGAACCCCAAAAACTTGGAAAGGTGGATCTCACACGTACCGACACAGACTATTCCGCAATTTAATTGATCCCCAAAGGTTTTTATTGAATAGCGGAATAGGAAATATGATCAAAAAATGTGTATGTATCTCACACGTACAGAAGCACACTAGGCCCCAATTACTATTGTTTGTACACCTAAAAGGATGGATGAGGAGGAGGAGGAGTATGGAACAGGCAGCACCCTCAAAGCTTCAGAAGTATGAGATGAACCCCAAAAACTTGGAAAGGTGGATCTCACACGTACCGACACAGACTATTCCGCAATTTAATTGATCCCCAAAGGTTTTTATTGAATAGCGGAATAGGAAATATGATCAAAAAATGTGTATGTATCTCACACGTACAGAAGCACACTAGGCCCCAATTACTATTGTTTGTACACCTAAAAGGATGGATGAGGAGGAGGAGGAGTATGGAACAGGCAGCACCCTCAAAGCTTCAGAAGTATGAGATGAACCCCAAAAACTTGGAAAGGTGGATCTCACACGTACCGACACAGACTATCCCGCAATTTAATTGATCCCCAAAGGTTTTTATTGAATAGCGGAATAGGAAATATGATCAAAAAAAGTGTATGTATCTCGCACGTACACAACCACACTAGGCCCCAATTACTATTGTTTGTACCCCTAAAAGGCTAGATGAGGAGTAGGGGGGGTATGGAACAGGCAGCACCCTCAAACCTTCAGAAGTATGAGATGAACCCCAACAACTTGGAAAGGTGGATCTCTCTCACACGTACCGACACAGACTATCCCGCAATTCAATTGATCCTCAAAGGTTTTTATTGAATAGCGGAATAGGAAATATGATCAAAAAAAGTGTATGTATCTCGCACGTACACAACCACACTAGGCCCCAATTACTATTGTTTGTACCCCTAAAAGGCTAGATGAGGAGTAGGGGGGGTATGGAACAGGCAGCACCCTCAAACCTTCAGAAGTATGAGATGAACCCCAACAACTTGGAAAGGTGGATCTCTCTCACACGTACCAACACAGACTATCCCCCAATTTAACTGATCCCCAAAGGTTTTTGATTAAATAGCGGAATAGAAAATATGATCCCAAAAAAGTGTATGTATATCACACGTACACAACCACACTAGGCCCCAATTACTATTGTTTGTACCCCTAAAAGGCTAGGAGTAGGGGGGAGTATGGAACAGGCAGCACCCTCAAACCTTCAGAAGTATGAGATGAACCCCAACAACTTGGAAAGGTGGATCTCTCTCACACGTACCAACACAGACTATCCCCCAATTTAACTGATCCCCAAAGGTTTTTGATTAAATAGCGGAATAGAAAATATGATCCCAAAAAAGTGTATGTATATCACACGTACACAACCACACTAGGCCCCAATTACTATTGTTTGTACCCCTAAAAGGCTAGGAGTAGGGGGGAGTATGGAACAGGCAGCACCCTCAAACCTTCAGAAGTATGAGATGAACCCCAACAACTTGGAAAGGTGGATCTCTCTCACACGTACCAACACAGACTATCCCCCAATTTAACTGATCCCCAGAGGTTTTTGATTAAATAGCGGAATAGAAAATATGATCCCAAAAAAGTGTATGTATATCACACGTACACAACCACACTAGGCCCCAATTACTATTGTTTGTACCCCTAAAAGGCTAGGAGTAGGGGGAGTATGGAACAGGCAGCACCCTCAAACCTTCAGAAGTATGAGATGAACCCCAACAACTTGGAAAGGTGGATCTCTCTCACACGTACCAACACAGACTATCCCCCAATTTAACTGATCCCCAGAGGTTTTTGATTAAATAGCGGAATAGAAAATATGATCCCAAAAAAGTGTATGTATATCACACGTACACAACCACACTAGGCCCCAATTACTATTGTTTGTACCCCTAAAAGGCTAGGAGTAGGGGGAGTATGGAACAGGCAGCACCCTCAAACCTTCAGAAGTATGAGATGAACCCCAACAACTTGGAAAGGTGGATCTCTCTCACACGTACCAACACAGACTATCCCCCAATTTAACTGATCCCCAAAGGTTTTTGATTAAATAGCGGAATAGAAAATATGATCCCAAAAAAGTGTATGTATATCACACGTACACAACCACACTAGGCCCCAATTACTATTGTTTGTACCCCTAAAAGGCTAGGAGTAGGGGGAGTATGGAACAGGCAGCACCCTCAAACCTTCAGAAGTATGAGATGAACCCCAACAACTTGGAAAGGTGGATCTCTCTCACACGTACCAACACAGACTATCCCCCAATTTAACTGATCCCCAGAGGTTTTTGATTAAATAGCGGAATAGAAAATATGATCCCAAAAAAGTGTATGTATATCACACGTACACAACCACACTAGGCCCCAATTACTATTGTTTGTACCCCTAAAAGGCTAGGAGTAGGGGGAGTATGGAACAGGCAGCACCCTCAAACCTTCAGAAGTATGAGATGAACCCCAACAACTTGGAAAGGTGGATCTCTCTCACACGTACCAACACAGACTATCCCCCAATTTAACTGATCCCCAGAGGTTTTTGATTAAATAGCGGAATAGAAAATATGATCCCAAAAAAGTGTATGTATATCACACGTACACAACCACACTAGGCCCCAATTACTATTGTTTGTACCCCTAAAAGGCTAGGAGTAGGGGGAGTATGGAACAGGCAGCACCCTCAAACCTTCAGAAGTATGAGATGAACCCCAACAACTTGGAAAGGTGGATCTCTCTCACACGTACCAACACAGACTATCCCCCAATTTAACTGATCCCCAAAGGTTTTTGATTAAATAGCGGAATAGAAAATATGATCCCAAAAAAGTGTATGTATATCACACGTACACAACCACACTAGGCCCCAATTACTATTGTTTGTACCCCTAAAAGGCTAGGAGTAGGGGGAGTATGGAACAGGCAGCACCCTCAAACCTTCAGAAGTATGAGATGAACCCCAACAACTTGGAAAGGTGGATCTCTCTCACACGTACCAACACAGACTATCCCCCAATTTAACTGATCCCCAGAGGTTTTTGATTAAATAGCGGAATAGAAAATATGATCCCAAAAAAGTGTATGTATATCACACGTACACAACCACACTAGGCCCCAATTACTATTGTTTGTACCCCTAAAAGGCTAGGAGTAGGGGGAGTATGGAACAGGCAGCACCCTCAAACCTTCAGAAGTATGAGATGAACCCCAACAACTTGGAAAGGTGGATCTCTCTCACACGTACCAACACAGACTATCCCCCAATTTAACTGATCCCCAAAGGTTTTTGATTAAATAGCGGAATAGAAAATATGATCCCAAAAAAGTGTATGTATATCACACGTACACAACCACACTAGGCCCCAATTACTATTGTTTGTACCCCTAAAAGGCTAGGAGTAGGGGGAGTATGGAACAGGCAGCACCCTCAAACCTTCAGAAGTATGAGATGAACCCCAACAACTTGGAAAGGTGGATCTCTCTCACACGTACCAACACAGACTATCCCCCAATTTAACTGATCCCCAGAGGTTTTTGATTAAATAGCGGAATAGAAAATATGATCCCAAAAAAGTGTATGTATATCACACGTACACAACCACACTAGGCCCCAATTACTATTGTTTGTACCCCTAAAAGGCTAGGAGTAGGGGGAGTATGGAACAGGCAGCACCCTCAAACCTTCAGAAGTATGAGATGAACCCCAACAACTTGGAAAGGTGGATCTCTCTCACACGTACCAACACAGACTATCCCCCAATTTAACTGATCCCCAGAGGTTTTTGATTAAATAGCGGAATAGAAAATATGATCCCAAAAAAGTGTATGTATATCACACGTACACAACCACACTAGGCCCCAATTACTATTGTTTGTACCCCTAAAAGGCTAGGAGTAGGGGGAGTATGGAACAGGCAGCACCCTCAAACCTTCAGAAGTATGAGATGAACCCCAACAACTTGGAAAGGTGGATCTCTCTCACACGTACCAACACAGACTATCCCCCAATTTAACTGATCCCCAAAGGTTTTTGATTAAATAGCGGAATAGAAAATATGATCCCAAAAAAGTGTATGTATATCACACGTACACAACCACACTAGGCCCCAATTACTATTGTTTGTACCCCTAAAAGGCTAGGAGTAGGGGGAGTATGGAACAGGCAGCACCCTCAAACCTTCAGAAGTATGAGATGAACCCCAACAACTTGGAAAGGTGGATCTCTCTCACACGTACCAACACAGACTATCCCCCAATTTAACTGATCCCCAGAGGTTTTTGATTAAATAGCGGAATAGAAAATATGATCCCAAAAAAGTGTATGTATATCACACGTACACAACCACACTAGGCCCCAATTACTATTGTTTGTACCCCTAAAAGGCTAGGAGTAGGGGGAGTATGGAACAGGCAGCACCCTCAAACCTTCAGAAGTATGAGATGAACCCCAACAACTTGGAAAGGTGGATCTCTCTCACACGTACCAACACAGACTATCCCCCAATTTAACTGATCCCCAGAGGTTTTTGATTAAATAGCGGAATAGAAAATATGATCCCAAAAAAGTGTATGTATATCACACGTACACAACCACACTAGGCCCCAATTACTATTGTTTGTACCCCTAAAAGGCTAGGAGTAGGGGGAGTATGGAACAGGCAGCACCCTCAAACCTTCAGAAGTATGAGATGAACCCCAACAACTTGGAAAGGTGGATCTCTCTCACACGTACCAACACAGACTATCCCCCAATTTAACTGATCCCCAGAGGTTTTTGATTAAATAGCGGAATAGAAAATATGATCCCAAAAAAGTGTATGTATATCACACGTACACAACCACACTAGGCCCCAATTACTATTGTTTGTACCCCTAAAAGGCTAGGAGTAGGGGGGAGTATGGAACAGGCAGCACCCTCAAACCTTCAGAAGTATGAGATGAACCCCAACAACTTGGAAAGGTGGATCTCTCTCACACGTACCAACACAGACTATCCCCCAATTTAACTGATCCCCAAAGGTTTTTGATTAAATAGCGGAATAGAAAATATGATCCCAAAAAAGTGTATGTATATCACACGTACACAACCACACTAGGCCCCAATTACTATTGTTTGTACCCCTAAAAGGCTAGATGAGGAGTAGGGGGAGTATGGAACAGGCAGCACCCTCAAACCTTCAGTATGAGATTGTGTTCACTGTACCCCACAAAGATTGAGTTCACTGCACCCCACAATGATTGTGTTCACTGCACCCCACAAAGATTGTGTTCACTGCACCTCACAAAGATTGTGTTCACTGTACCCCCCAAAGATTTTGTTCACTGCACCCCACAAAGATTCTGTTCACTGTACCCCACAAAGATTGTGTTCACTGCACCCCAAAAAGATTGTGTTCACTGCACCCCAAAAAGGATGTTGTTCACTGCACCCCAAAAAGGATGTTGTTCACTCCACCCCAAAAAGATTGTGTTCACTGCACCCCACAAAGATTGTGTTCACTGCACCCCAAAAAGATTGTGTTCACTGCACCCCAAAAATGATTTTGTTCACTGCACCCCAAAAAGGATTTTGTTCACTGCACCCCAAAAAGGATGTTGTTCACTCCACCCCAAAAAGATTGTGTTCACTGCACCCCAAAAAGATTGTGTTCACTGCACCCCACAAAGGATTTTGTTCACTGCACCCCAAAAAGATTGTGTTCACTGCACCCCAAAAAGGATGTTGTTCACTGCACCCCAAAAAGGATTTTGTTCACTGCACCCCAAAAAGATTGTGTTCACTGCACCCCACAAAGGATTTTGTTCACTGCACCCCACAAAGATTGTGTTCACTGCACACCAAAAAGGATTGTGTTCACTGCACCCCAAAAAGATTTTGTTCACTGCACCCCAAAAAGATTGTGTTCACTGCAGCCCAAAAAGATTGTGTTCACTGCAGCCCAAAAAGATTGTGTTCACTGCAGCCCAAAAAGATTGTGTTCACTGCAGCCCAAAAAGATTGTGTTCACTGCAGCCCAAAAAGATTGTGTTCACTGCAGCTCACACACAGAAAAATGGATGTGGATCACTGACACCTGCCTATCTCCAATCCCACACCACACAGCAATATCGATTGTAGTTTGTAGAACACAGTTTCCCTAAAATTCAGCAGACTCTGTCCCTAACAGGATTGAGAAGAGATCGTAGATCAGGATTGAGTGCAGATTCACCCCACCCCCCACACAGCAATATCGATTGTAGTTTGTAGAACACAATTTCCCTAAAATTCAGCAGACTCTGTCCCTAACAGGATTGAGAAGAGATCGTAGATCAGGATTGAGTGCAGATTCACCCCACCCCCCACACAGCAATATCGATTGTAGTTTGTAGAACACAGTTTCCCTAAAATTCAGCAGACTCTGTCCCTAACAGGATTGAGAAGAGATCGTAGATCAGGATTGAGTGCAGATTCACCCCACCCCCCACACAGCAATATCGATTGTAGTTTGTAGAAGACACTGACCCTATATAATTCAGCAGACTCTATCCCTAAAATGCCTACAACTCGCCCTGCCTAAACACTCCGACCTGTCCCTCAATTCTATCCGGACACAAATGGTTTTTTCCTGCCTATCTTTCCCTAATCAGCAGCCAGCACGTTGATGTGTGCTCTCTGTCCCTGAATCTAAGCAGCATAATGACGCCGCTGCGGCTGCCTCGAACTTATAAAGACTTGGTCACATGCTTCAGACGGCCAATCACAGCTACTGAGACATTTGCAGGCATGGCTGGGATGGCTTAAGGCACACCAGTTAAACGATTGTTGATTGGCTGTTGAAAGCCCGCCATGAAAAGAGCGCCAAAGCATGCAAAACCCGGAAATAAAACGACCGAACACGGATTTTTACCCGAACATACAGTAAAGTGTCCGTGTCCGTGTTCGGGTACAAAAAATCCAATTATTCGGTACGAACACGAATAATACAGTCCGTGTTCGCTCAACACTAGTCTAGAGTTGTTTTCATCTCTAGTTGTTTCTTCCCCATATTAGCCCTATAGGGTTGATTTACTAAAATTGGAGAGTGAAAAATCTGGTGCAGCTGTGTGTGGTAGCCAATCAGCTTCCAACTTCAACTTATTCAATTAAGCTTTGACAAAAAAAAAAAAAGGTAGGTGATTGGTTTCTATTCTCTAGTCATGTGATCTTCAGTTGTATATTTTTGTTATCGTGTTAGAGATTAGTGAATAAGCAAACCTACTTATCAACCCACCAATCTGCTGCTAAACTTGATCCACTGCTCTACCTTTTTTTCAGCCATTTTTGTTGCGAATGTAAACATCCAGCTGAAGTTGTTTTTGACTTTCGGGGGATGTAAATTAGTGAAGGCAGATAAGAACTTACCGATTGTAAATTCAGAAAAGCATGTGAGTTTACTTGGGCAAAAAGGAATTTTTGAAAACCATAGAGATAAGCAAAATATCTTAAAATGTAATCTCCTGACAGTGCACTCTTGTAATCCTTTTTTTAATTGGATTTGGGTCTTCCTATCTATAGTTGTTTTTGATTTTCAACTTATTTTACACTTTTTAAACTAATTAAAACAAAACTCCAGCAAAACATTTGCATATACCCCTGAAATAAGTATTGTAAATAGGATTAATTTTACATTAAAAAATGTGTATTTTTGTTCACGCAATTCTGAGATTTAAACAGGCCTGACAGACAGCACAGCCAGCCTGTTGTTCACTTCATCACACCCCAGCATGTCAATGTCATTGCCCAAATGTGGCCAGTGATAATATTTTGACAGTGATGTTACTGCTATCATCTCCCCTTTGCTTTGGTGACTAGAAATCCCAAACCATGTTTGCAAGGTTCTGCAGTTGTTAGAGAAGCAGTGAGTGCCGACACCCACTGCTTCCTTAGGAACCATTGACATCGGGAAGCTGTCATTTGAAGAAGTGATAGAAATACTACTTCTACATACAGATGCCCAGCAATTGCTGAACAGAGCACCAAATGAGCAAAAGTTCAGAATCAACCATTGTCTAATTCCTAATTGCATGTAGGACATCTGATTGACCCCTAGTGCTGCCCCCCCCCCCCCAGTTTGAGTGTGATTATGGGAAGCTGGAATAAAGCAAAATAATTTATTCACAGTAGTCACATTTAAACTTACATTTATTAATTTTTAGGTAAATACATAAGATCATTCAGTTGTGTTTTTTTTTTTTATATATATATCTTCTTGGAGTTAAGGGATGAATGCTTGGAACACAGAAAGCCTACATTCCAGGCAAATACATAGGGAGCTAAAGGTGAGTACCACTTGGTAACAAAAAAAGAAAAAAGTGGAAAGCCACAAGCACAAATAGCAGTACCACAGACACAGAAACCCCTTCACTCACAACGGTGTCTATTGTACAGCGCAAATGAGTGATACTCTTAATGGTAAAAGGCATATTGAAAAAACAGGGACAACCAGACCATTTATACCCCGTTTACTCTTATATGGTGCTTTAGGGCCTTCCCCCTCTTTGGTTCTGGTTGTCCCTGTTTTTTCATTCTGAGTACCACTTGGTACAGCATTCAGCCAGGTCCAGTCGCAGCTTGCCTAAGGCTCCTTTTACATGGGGTGATCTGATCAGATTCACCAGTGAGTTTTTCAGGCAGACCTGATCGGACCCTCCAGTCTCTGCTGTGGAGGGGTATATGTCAGTGGAAAAATGTCTGCTGACACCCGCTGATGTTCGATCCAATCCTGTCTGCCAAAAGCAGGCGGATGGGGGACCTATACCCCATCCGTCTAGTGGATCAGATGGAAACGGACAGGCGGTCTGTTTCCATCCTATTGCCTCATAGATGAGAGCGGGCTGTGTTCATGTCCGCTCTGCATAGCCGAGCAGACATGGACCTGACATCCACCTGATCAGCGGGGATCAGCATTGAGATCCCCCGCTGAGCAAGTCGATTCTGCTTCACGGAGGCGCTTGTGTGAAAGGGGCCTAAGACTTTCGTAGGGTTCAGGCAATGTGGCTGTATTCTGTACCTGGGCATCCTATGCATACTAAAATGCTAAGTGTTATGCACATCACCTAGACACCCCCATATGCAAAGGTCTTAAAGGAAAAGCTGCCTAAATATTCTGTCATATATTTTTTTTTTTAATTACCATTAACCTCTGGCTATGCAATTGATTTCATATTGTTACTTTGAATTTCCCATACTTGTGACAGGTTTACTTTAACTGCTCGGTGCTTTATTGTACTATAGTCTATCAATGACAGTTATGTGGTGTATAATATTATCTGCAAGTTTTACTGCTGTTTCTATTTCTAAGTTATTTATTTACTTTGTACTTTAGTGAATAAATATAGAACCCTTGAAAACGAATCAATCAGTTGATTTTTTTTTTCCTCTACTAAAGTAGCACATTCAATATTTTTGACAGCTGTCACATTATAAATATTAAATTAAGGACCAGGTGTTGAAAATGAAAGCAAGGACATCAGTTTGGGTCCATAAAAATAACTTTACACATTGCTGCATAAAATTTAACTCCAGGTAAGCAACCAGAGACAATTTCTGGCAGATCCAGTCCAATAAACAATTGCATCAATTGATAATGTGTTTCAATCTTCTAGGCCAGCAAAAGAGCAGCTTGCAGCTTGCAATGGTCAGCACAAGGGACATGATGGAGCTTAAACACAAAAAGGTACAGGAAGCGCATCTTACTGGTGCAATAAAAGCCTTTATTTAAAATACCACATAAAAGGTCTAATCCTGACATTAGATTACTGCAGAGTGGAACCACACATTATAAAGTTGCAGCATACAGTGACAACCTTTTTTTTTTACCACCCACCCAGACACATCCATCCTCATCCTCCTATGGGTGTTATCTAATGCAGACCTGTCTAACTATAACTATAAAACCAATGTTCACAAATCCGAGGCCTTAAATATTAACCTAGCTCCCGAGGCATTCTGCCAAATTCAAACCAACTTACATAGTTACATAGTTAGTCAGGTTGAAAAAAGACACAAGTCCATCTGGTAAACTTCTCATTTACCTGGACTCAGAAGAAAATCAAACATTTGGTCATTTATCTTACCCCCTCCCTGTTAGAGATTTAAAAGAAAAACTTTCTTCCATGGCTGATGTCAACTAGGATGGACCTGAATCGCTGTCACCAGCAGGTGTTTACTTGGTTTGGCGTAACAGCATTCTAAAAATGTCAATCCTACCCAGACTTCATCTTTTACAAACTCTTGCAGTGCTTATCTCTTTTCTCCATACAACTAAAGTAGAATTCCTGAATTTTCTTTGGGGCTATCAAACCAAATGCATTTCATACTGGATTCTGGCACTACCTAAGGAAAAAGGAGGTACCGGTTTTCCGGACCCCTTTAAATATTACTCTGCAATTCATATGTTCTGTACATTAGATTGGATTAAACACGGATTATAAAAGGGCTGGGTCTAGAACAAGATATGTCTCCTTGTCTTCAGACCTATGATCCTATGATAGATACTATGGTGGCAGTTTTGGCCAAAATGCACTGTCTAGGATCCCTGTCCCAGACACCCACTCTTATGTCCCCCGTAATAGGGGTCTTAAAGTTAATCCTGGGCTTAGAGGATGCAAAATTCAAAGCTTTTCTCTTGACTGATCAGTTTTGGGTCCAGCACTTCCTTTCAAGGGGACCATGGCGGGGCGGACCATCTTAGAGATCCAGGCCATGTGCCCCCCCCCCCCCCCGTATTTTTAAAAGGTTATGCAACTTTAGCATTTTTTAACTACCATCAAGCTGGGTAAGGTAAACCTGGGGCCATTATCCTCATTTCAACAACTCTACACATCCCCAATGAGCCACACATTATCGACTTCCAATACTATAGGTAATAGACAGCCTGGGAAATTCCCCCCCCCCCCTGCTGCTGAAATGGGAGCATGATCTTGAAAAGAAATGGACTAGATTCTTTATTTTCCCATTGATCCTCCCTCAGGAGGCAGGGTATAAGTGGTTGACACATTGGTATAAGACTCCAGCATTCCTTTATAAGATCTATCCTAATGTGTTTCTGATGTGCTGGCATTGTCAACAAGAACATGGTATGCTGCTACATCTCTTTTGGTCAAGCCCCCATATATACCCATTCTGGGAAAACATTGGATGGCTAATCCATAAACTCACCAATATTTTCCTGCAAGTGTGTCCTGAGATTTTCCTCCTACATCTTACTCCACTCTCGAGATGCAGGTACAAGAAGTCTCTCTTGATCCACCTATTTAACCTCACCAAGGTGTGCATTCCACAAATGTGGAGGAGTGTGGACCCTCCCTCGATTGGGCACTGGATAGCAGTAGTCAATGAGATTAAAAATATGGAACAAACTTACAAAAGAACAATTTTGCAAACTGTGGTATTATTGGCATAATTTCCAATATTCGCAAGACTGCTCATCTTATTTTTCCACACTGGTAGCACAGGCTCCATCTTAATAAAGGTGGACCATTATGTTCATCTGGTTCGTTTGGTGGACACCGGTCTTCTCATGTCCATTTATCCCTCCCATATTTCTTCCCCCTTCTTTTCCTTTCCTTTTTTTTTACTCCTTTTTTATATATTATATTCTCTTTCTTTCCTTCACGCTTGTATCTTATCCCTTATGTCTTGAAATGGTGCTTTCTTGGGTTCAGCACTAGTTTCCCAGCCCACAAACATGGTGTGCATGTATAGTAATGCAATCTTATGGGGGCCTCTATTGTTATGTAGCTTTGCTATGGACTATGTTTTGTGATGTGGACCTGACCTTCTTTGGTCTCATACTGTGATATATGCCTGTTATGTATTCCTTATTGTTTGAAGACTACCATCTTTTGACTGTACCATTTGCTTTGCTGGAGAGTGCAATAAAAAACTATAAATGTCAAAAAACCAAAATACCACATAAAAGCACACAATACTTATTAAACTCACATATCCTAAATTTGGTGAGAGCTTCACAATATTCAGTACGATAGTGCATGGAGGGCAATCCTGTATACCAGGGGTAAATGGAGGGGTAATTCCACTCCTCCTTTTAACCACTGATGTACAGGATTCTCCTTCTTGCACCATCCCACTGTGTATTGTGTCGCTCTCTCCAATTGTAGGATATGTAAGTGCAGTAAATATCGTGTATGTTCATGTGGTATCTTAAATAAAGTGCTTTCTTGTGTCATTTTTTTGGTTTTAATATCCATGTTTAAGTCTACGCATTAGGTGTATATGCGTTTTTCAGAAAATGGAAAATAAAAAGCATTAAAGAAGACCTTTAACAATTAGTTTTTTTGCTATGCATCATTGTTGCTAAATTTTATTCTACGTTTTTCATAATACTTGTTGCATACTTGGTATCTAAGTTTGTAATTCTTGAATGCTGCCCTATGGATTTTATTTTTGAGAAAGAGAGAAAAAAATGCTTGAAGGCCCCACAATGAGATCCCAGCTTTCCTCATTATTATTATTATTATATTTTATAAACCGGTTAGTGTAATATGTGTGAAATGATAAGCAAGCATGGCACAGTTAGAACGAACAGGAATAGGTAGGGGTTAGTAGACAGAAGTTAGAGTGATGTGACATCTCGCTGGTTAGATGCAAGGAAATTAGAGCTGTTGAACAAGCCTGCCTTAATGAATGGAATGGTTCGTACGTGCTGTAACAGGAGAGTAAATAACAGTGTGCAGCTAAACTGTGTGGTTTCTATAATGAGGAAGAGATTGGGCGCTAGCATGGTTCATTATTTTGCTAAGGGCAAAAAAACAACTTCAGAAAATAATTGCAAATCACCATGCATCCCACCCTATAGTGTAAGGATAGATATAGCTGGGATATTACTTCTTTAGGGCCCAGCAATATAAACAACCTATTACTTACTCTCTTTGAAAAAACACAGACATATGTCAACTGAAACAATCGTGGAACTTTTTTTTGTTCTGCTTTTTGTATTTTTATTTTTGGTGTAAATAAGCAAGTGGAGTAAGAATAAAGTCTTTGATTCCTAGTATATTAAATTGAATATTTAGTATCTTAACTGACTTCAGGATCGGTTTGCTTGTATTTCTAACATCCCAGGTCCCCTACCCCGATCCACTTTACTAAAATATTTCAAATTTAAATTCCATCCTTCCTTGTTCTTTCCTCCCTCCAAGAAGCCAGGGTTGGTGGGAGGAGAATGACAACATTATGCTACATTGATATGTCCCTGCTTCGCACTTCTAAGTGTGAAAAGGGCAGAGCTTTTGAGCATTGTTGGGATCATGTATAATTTAAAGCCCTGGTGTTGCTCATACATAAGTGCTGACTCTCTAGTACACTTCCGGTAGTGCTGAGAACTAAACAGGGTGTGTCTTTGACAGTCAGGCATCTAATAGGTTGCCTGGACTGTTATGATCATCAGGGGACCTAAAGAAAGAGCAAGAGCTATAGAAGCAAGTCACATTTTAGTGGTTCTAAACTCTAATGGTAACAAAAAATGTTGGGAAAAGAAGAAAAACGGCCGCACACCACTTGCTGCAGACACTCGTGTTTATTCCATAAAAACCAGGGACAACACAGATGACACCAGTGACCCCCAAGCCTGTATCATTAACACGTTTCCCACATTTCACATTGCTTAATCATAACAAATAGGAGATCGGGAGTGAGAATGTTAAATAGCTACCATACACCTGTCCAGTGATTAAGCAGGAACACAGCGCCGACCTCCTAACAGCAGATGAATACATCACAATGAGGAAAGACCCAGTGACAAATAGTACAAGATACATACGTAAGTTAAAGGGGTTGTAAAGGTTCATTTTTTTTAAATAAAAATAACACACATGTTATACTCTTCTGGGGTGCCCTGGCAGGGCTCCAGCGGGACTCGGTCCCACCCCCTGCTCCCGTGTCACTGGATTTGATTGACAATGGCTCCTGCTGCTATCAATCTGTCCAATGAGATGAGAGCCGGCGTCTGGAGCCACTGGTCTCATGCACAACGCTGGAAGGGATGGGCTCAGGTAAGAAAAATGGGGGGGGGGGGGCGCTGCAACAAAGAAGGTTTTTTTACCCTAATGCATAGAATGCATTAAGGTGTAAAACTTTGAGACCTTACAATCCCTTTAAAACCATGCGTTGTTACATAAATATCAAAGGAAAAAAGGAAACATTGTCTAACAAAATATAAACCAAAGAAAAAATAATAAAAAAAAGGAGATAAAGGAAAGAGTACACTCCATGGGGCCATGCTGTAAATACAGGGTGATGACAAAAATAATTTCCTTATACCATCACATATAATGCAGTATTATTGGCTCTAGAGTAAGCCAACACAAGGTATTCCAGAAAAATGATCCTCCGCTACCTATTCAAAAAAGTGACTCACATCACATCACTTAATCCGTTTGGGATGCGAGTATGTAGCTGGAAGATCCAGAATACCTCTCTTTTACATTGAAAACAAAAAAACATCACCCCCCTCTTTTGGGTGCCGTATTTTGTCTATTATCTGTACCCCTATTTATGGTGCTACTCCCGCATGATGGTTGTTAAAATGTCTATCTATGGTCGTTGAACGATTCTAATGTATACTATACAGGTGTTCAGTGAACCGATCATGAAGGTGTCTTGTGGTCCTGCCCACATATTGAATGTGGAAAAGACCACAGGTAACTACATAAATAACATATCAGGTACAACTAAATCTTAAAATCTTTACCATTAGATCTTAGAAATCATTAGATTAGAAGAACGTACAATCTGACATCCCAATATATAACTGCAGCATGAGCAATCCAAAGATCTACATATATAGTTACCCCAGCAATGTAGGCAGGTAGTGGAAATCAGACCTATAGGGTTAAAGAAGCTAGGGGATAGGCTATTACCCAAACTGGGCGCTCTTCTAGAGACTATGTTGATCCCTTCCTTTAACAACTCTGCACAAATCACTATATAAAATGGGTAGGTAATGTATCTTTTTGTGATGGGTTTGACCTCATTGCATTCTATGCTGTAAGGTGTGGACATTGTTACCCCCATTCTGCTTTTATTCATTATTTTATTCCATTGTAAAAGGCTACAAAAAAACCTCCACTACCAGTTTACTCCTCCACCCAAATACTTTGGTCCTCTCTTCATCCAGCAGTGCTGAACAATTGTATAAACACTCTGGTGCTATCACTACTGTGCTTTAAATTAAATTAAATTGGACTAAAAGAATTTAATTCAGTGACAGCAGACAAAAATGAGTGTTCCCACAGTGTACACATATATATACAAATAAAAATGTTGCGTCATCTATTCAAATCTCTTGGCTTCTCTTCCTGCACTCACAGGCTTCACTGAGACCAGCTGGGGACTTTGGCTCCTCCTGTGAGGAGCGAGCAGGGGAGCTTTGCCACGCCACGCTGTACGTGTCTATGGACACACAGCCCACCTCGGGAGTCTACCTACTCAAGTGCCCCCTCAGCACAGGGCTTGTTTAGGAGGCATTCAGAGAAGAGCCCAAGTGGAGAACACTGGTGGGGGCCTCCAGAAGAGGAGGAAAAAAAAAAGTTTACAACCAATTTATTAGGAGGTGTGTTACTGGCCAGATCACCAGGTGTAAAGGAAAAAAGTAGAACTATAGGCAAAACTTTTTATTATTATTTTGGATAGAGTAAGGGGTGATTATAACCCCTGGCATTTTATTTTTTGCCATATGTGTCTTATTGGGGAGATTTACCTTCACTTCTTGTCCCATAGCCAAAACAGGAAGTGACAGATAATCCCCACTCATTAGGGGAATTCCTTGGGGACCCCCAGGTCACCAGGACTAGTGTCCCCATTTGTCCTGTATTACATTTCTAGGGACAACCCTAAAATTGGGGTTTTCTTTATTTTTACTTTTGATGATAATGGTAAACAGGATGAATAGAAAGGGTGAATCTTCCTAACAGGGGCACAGACAGCAATAGAAGCCTAATAGGTGTTTTAAGCCTTTTCCAGTCCAAAACTAAAAAAAAAGTTTTGCCTTTAGTTATACTTTAAAAAAGTAAAACAAATACAGCCACACATACAAGGTTTGGTAAACTGCAATATATTTTATGTTTGGGTTTAATACTGCTTTAACATTTTAAAACTGCACAGTTTTTTTTAAGAAGAATTCCAGGTGTGAATATTTTTTTACATAAATTCATTATTATTCATTATTATATACAGTACATAGTAACACTGATCGTAGCAGGACCAGAGTAACTATGTATAAAATGTCTGTACCTAGAAATCATCTTTAAGGCCTGGTTCTACCCTATGCGGTTTGCTTTTGATCTGTTTTTGCATTGCTTTTTGCAATTCATTTTGTGTTTTTGCACACGCGTTATGACACGCTTTTTGTGTGCTTTTTTATGTGTTTTGCATTTTTTATGCTTTTTTTGGTCAATTTGTTGTCCAGCAGATTAAAAAACACAAAACACGGGGGGCGTGGCGACCGCTGGCTAAGATGGCCGCTTAGACCTTGAGCTCCGGCGTGTACCCGGTCTATTCAATCTCCACAGCCTACCACAGAGACGATCGCAGCCCATCTGCACCATTTTCGGGCGTCCGAAGTCCCGCTGCATCCACCGATCATGGCAAGGAGGAAGCTGGAGCAGCCTGTCGTGCGCAAATTATCGGAGTTTTTCAAGCCGGCCACCGCCGGTCTTCAACAAAATGGCGCCGGCACCTCTCCTCTGCCTCAGCGCGTCCGCCCTCTTGCGGCGGCGCGCACCGATGACGCGGCTCCTCCTACGGCTCCAGGGCTCTCCACCCAGCCGAATCCAATGCGGCCATCTCGCTCCTCGGACTCCTCGCCCTCTACACCCTCCACACAAAGCCCGGCTAAGTCCCGACCGAGGTGGGAGGAAGCTCTGCCGACCCTGGAACACCCGGACATGGAGGTGAGTGCTGCTGCCAGCCACACTACCCACGCTGAGGCCTATACCCCCTCACCTGATCCCTTTGCATCCCTGGTGACCACAGGCAAACCTATTACGGACACAGCCTTAAAAGACATGATGTCTATGTTCCATGCTTCCCTGCAAGCCAATATCTCTGCCTCCATAGCATACTGCCAAAGAGAATTGCATGGGATGGGAGATAGAGTACATACCATTGAGGAGAAAATGGGAGAATTTACAGCGTCTTATAATACCCTTGTAGACTCCCACACAGCTCAACAAACTGACATTCGCCACATCCAAGCCAAACTAGCGGACCTTGAAGACCGTTCACGGCGAAATAACTTGAAGATTCGCGGTATTCCGGAATCTGTTCTCCCTAACCAATTGCCTACCTATGTGAGAGATCTTTTCCAGAAATCGGTACCTGAGCTTACTAATGCGGACTTGACAATTGACAGGATCCATCGCATCCCCAAGCCCTCCTTCCTCCCACAAGAAGTTCCCCGGGATGTTTTGCTTAGGATACACTTTTTTCAGGCAAAGGAAAAGATTCTTGAGACTTTCCGACGCAAGGACCGCCTGCCTGAACACGCCGCTACTCTCCAGGTACTCCCTGATTATTCCCAATATACGCTACAGCAACGACGTAACCTTAACTCTGTGACTAAAGCCCTCAGGAATCACAAAATCATATATAAATGGAAGTATCCAGCCAAACTTTGCATCACCTACCAAGGATCGACGACCCAAATAACTACGATTGACCAAGGGATACGCCTGCTACAGCAATGGGGTATAGTCCCTGAGCCTCCAGACCATTCTCCAAGCAGCAGCGCCCCACTTTTGCCTACTCACGTCCAACCGGATTGGCAGCTCGCATCCAGATCGTCCAGATCATCTAACCATTACAAGTGAATTCACCACATATCATCCTGACGGGTACGCCCGGCTCCGCTGTCTCTGATGGACACCCAACACCGTGTCCATGAACCCCGCAATCTCCGCAATACAGATTGCTCACCTGGTCCCCATGGGCCAAGTTCTTTTTACCTCCCCCTCCCTCCTTGTTTGTCGTGTCCTTTGTCCTATGTTGTGTCTATCCCCTTTTTTTTTCTCTCTCTCCACAACTCCAGGTAGAGACTCCGGTTTTGCATTCATCCGCTACACACGCAGCTGGACTTCGCTCACTATCTTGATTCAACTTTGTCCTTGTCACGGCTTTAATTCCTCTGCTGAGTTCTTCATCGCCTGCAATCGATCTTCAATGACCGTCTCCTACTCAGGTACTTTTTTCCACGGTGCTGCTCATAGTCCCTGTTGGACTATGGCCTTGCCCCTTGTCCCTCACTTTCTATCCACCACTGATGGACTTGCCTCTATGCCCCGAAGGACTGCCTCTCTTCACTGACCCCGGCACCTCTGTGTCCCCTTATCCACCCCCATGACGCCCTTGCACTTCCTCTCACTGAACATTAAGGGTCTCAACCACCCGGCTAAGCGCTACTCCTTGTGGCAAGAAGCACTTTCTTCCAAGGCGGACATTCTTGCAGTCCAAGAGACTCACTTCAAGCTGGGATCTACCCCCAAATGTTCCCATCAGGAATTCCCACACGTCTTTCTAGCATCATCCAACGAAAAGAAGAGGGGGGTGTTGATAGCTGTCCGTGCCTCGGTGTCCTTCGCTTACTCCAGGGTGGTGCAGGACACGGAGGGACGGTATCTCATTGTTAATTGTACTTTGGATGGCTGCCATTACACGTTAGTTAATGTATATGCGCCTAACACTCACCAATTGCGTTTTCTACGTAAATTATATGCTAAGGTAAAAAAATTAACGGTGGGCAAATTGATCATCTGTGGGGACTTCAATTTGGTGCCAGACCGCGTCATGGACTCCTCCTCCAATCCTAAATCGAAGTTGCCTTCACTGGCTGCTTTAACACATGCCGAAGGACTCCATGACGTGTGGAGGTACCAACACGCGGAAGAAAGAGGTTATACTTATTTCTCACCCTGTCACAACACTTACTCCAGGATCGACTTGTTCTTGGTAGATTCTGCCACTCTGCCCCTAGTAGTTGACACTGACCTTTCCCCTATCACGTGGTCCGACCATGCGGCAATACACATGACCATTTCCACCGGCCCTGCAAACCCATCCTCCTATATTTGGCGTTGTAACAACTCCATCTTATCTGACCCTGACTCCCTTAAACACTTGCAATCACAAATGAGAGAATTCTTTGAGACCAATGACACACCAGATGTCAGCCCAACCACCCTCTGGAACACCCACAAGGCGTTCGTCAGGGGAATCCTCATACAGCTGGGCTCTCGCCTTAAAAAGAGATATCAACAGAAGTTGAGGGACCTCACTGCAGAAATTCACTCACTAGACACTATCAATGCCACCGCACCCTCCCCCGCTAATGCATCCAAACTCACATCCTTGAGATTAGACCTCCGGCGTCTCCTTATTGACCGTCACGACAAAATGTTGGCCCGACTGCGTTTACAGTATTACTCGTCCCACAATAAGGCAGGCAAATTCCTGGCCTCTCGGCTACGTGCCAAACGAATAAAATCCAGGATAGACTCTATTACCCACCCACACACTGGTGAAAAATTAACCCACCCCCAAAAAATTGCTGATGCCTTCGCAGACTACTACGGATCCCTATATAACCTGCGTGATGACAAAGACACCCCCCAGCCCAGCGCCTGTGACATAAAAGCATTCCTTGACCGCCTTGATCTACCAACACTCTCTACAGACTCCCTTGCCTACCTGAACCGCCCTTTCTCAACCCAAGAATTAGCCAAAACTCTTAAAGCCCTTCCCCTCCGTAAATCCCCAGGTCCGGACGGCCTGACAAATGAGTATTATCACACCATGCAAGACACCCTAATTCCCCACATGCTCCCTTTATTTTCCACGGCCATCCAAACCGGTACTCTTCCGTCAGAAATGCTCCTAGCTAATATCACCACCCTCCCCAAACCCGGTAAACCACCATCCACACCCGCGAATTTCAGGCCCATTTCGCTATTAAACACTGATGTAAAAGTCTATGCCAAATTGATAGCCAATAGACTAGCAACAATTCTCCCCACACTAGTAGGCATGGATCAGATGGGTTTTGTAAAGGGAAGACAAGCTCCGGACGCTACCAGAAGAGTAGTCAACCTGATCCACCACGCAGAGCGCTCTAGAACGCCTTCTCTGCTCCTCTCTATAGACGCAGAGAAGGCGTTCGATCGAGTCCACTGGGGGTACATGGAATTGGTGCTGCGGAAGTTCGGCTTCTCGGGCCCGATCATGTCCGCTATACTCTCCCTTTACTCTTCACCTTCGGCTAAAGTCCTATCAGCAGGAGTCCTGTCTAAACCATTTTTTATAACAAATGGCACCCGTCAAGGATGCCCCTTATCTCCTCTTGTCTTCAACCTGATCATTGAACCACTAGCAGCCTCCTTTAGACAAAACTCCCTGGTCTCCGGCTTTAAAATCAACCGCTCGGAACATGTCATTACACTATTCGCTGATGATGTGATTCTTAGTCTCACAAACCCTGTAGTATCCCTCCCGGCGGCCCACGACATACTACAAAATTTCAGTCATCTCTCATATTACAAAGTCAACTTTAGTAAGTCCGTTATTCTCAATATGGGCGTACACAATACAACGCGTACTCATCTACAAACCACTCTCCCTTACACATGGTCTACGTCACCGCTCCGCTATTTAGGCATTAACCTCACGTTTCCCTCGGCCAACTTAGTCACCTCCAATATCAAACCTCTGATCTCGACTATCTCCGCAGACATAGCCAAACTTACGTCGGCAGATCTTTCGTGGACTGGCAGGATTGCTGCATTTAAAATGGTCTGCTTACCCAAAATTTTGTATCTCTTTCGTACTCTCCCAGTCTACATTCCCCAGAAGCTCATCAAACCCCTTTCGTCGCTCCTCCGCGCTTTTGTCTGGCAAAAAAAGAGGGCCAGATGCTCTTATGCCCATTCGACTCGCCACAAATCGGTTGGAGGCATTGGTATGCCAGACCTTCTGGATTACCATTCTGCGGCCCATCTCACCGCCCTTCGCCAATGGTTTTCCGAACGCTCTGACCTCCCGTGGGTTCCCATAGAAAAAGCGCTCTCTAATGTACATGCCCTTAGTGATCTGCTATTAGCAGATAGCTGGAAACAGGTACCCCTCCACACGCTCCCCCTACCGACTCAGGCTCCCCTATTGTCATGGAGAATGTTATCCCACCACCTTCCAGGTTCTGCGACACCTGTCAAACTACCAATCCCCATTGCCACTTTGAATGTCCTCCTCCCTTATGTTAACCTCTCCAAATTCCATGCAGCTGGCATCACCTTCGTATCACAGCTCTACCAGGGTGACACCCTTAAACCGTTCACAAAGCTTGCCAGTGAATTTTCCCTCCCAGTACAAGCTACCCTTGCATACAACAGCATCTCCAGTTTCCTGCGTAAATACCCTCCACCGGTGATCCTGGTATCCCCTCAATTGTGGCAATTCTTCACTAACCCCGTATGCTCTACAAAAGGTATATCCCTATTCTACAATACCATCAAGCATAAAAATACGTTCCGCAAGTCCCCACATATGATTTCCTGGGAAGGTGACCTCAAGCAAACCTTCTCAGATGCTCAATGGCAAACGGCCATCCGTGCTACTTATAGAGCCTCCAAATGTGTATCCCATTGGGAACAGGCGCAAAAAGTGTTGACTCGCTGGTATCTAACCCCGTACCGACTTTCCAAAATTTTCGATACCCAAAGCCCCCTCTGCTGGCGTAACTGTGACCAGGTGGGCACGATTCTTCACATCTTTTGGCAATGTAGAAGTCTGACCAGTTTTTGGGGAAAGATTTTCGAAATTATATCAGATGTCACTGGTATTTTAAGAAGCACAGACCCGGCCTTAGCACTCCTCTCCTTGGGCATAGACTCATTTCCACTCGCCATGCATACTGTTATTACCCATATACTAATTGCAGCAAGGACGATTATAGCCAGATGTTGGAGGCAGCCAATCGCTCCTTCACACCTTGAGGTCATTAAACAGATTAACCTCCAATTCTCTTTGGAGAAAGCTTATGCCTATGCTGTTCTTCAAAGCCCTAGGTTCCACAAACACTGGTCATTCTGGATGCAAAGCAAATACTTCACCAACCCTTGTTGACAGTTCGTACTTATATGACAGGAATTACCTAGTTCTGTTGTTCCATTTACCTCTACACCAGTTGTTATACTCTCGCATTGTTCGTATTGTATAATCTTTGTTAAACCTACTGATTGTACCAAGATTGATGCAAACCTATGTACTATGTAATGTACATCGCACCCTTCCCCTCCCCCCCTTTTTTTTTCTCTGTCCCCCCCCCCCCCCCCCCCCGTGTACTTTGTTATGTTTTTTCTTGTGTTTCTGAAATTTCAATAAAAACCATTGAAAGTGAAAAAACACAAAACACATAAAAAATGTGTCAAAAATGCACTACATGCTTTTCCGCAGTGTCTATTTTGAAGTCTATTGAACTAAAAATGTACTGTTCTCAAAAAATGCAGCAGCTGAGAAAAAACATAGATGTGAAGGTGTGCCATAGGAAACCATGTAGTGCATTTCTGAAAAAAAAGCACCAACCAGGTGCCTGTGAACCAGGCCTAATAACTACTAGGATCCCATTGGCTGCATAGGCTAGTTTCTGGAAAAGGTGAACTTAGCCTTTCATAGGGAAGCTGGACTTGGGCCTTTTAACCGCTTGCCGACCGCCGCACGACTATTTACTGCGGCGGTCAGCCCCGTACAGGCAAAGTGACTTAGGACTACGAGCCTCTATGAGCCTATGAGCCTCTAGGGGGCGAGCACACGCTGTCGGAGGCGCGCTCCCACCCCCGCTCGTTCCCTAACCATGTGCGCCGGTCACTCGCGATCTCCCCGTGGAGAGGGAGAAAGGCAGGCGGCTAATGTAAACAAAGCCGTCTGTCATTCTCCCTGATCTAACTGCAGAGATCATACGATCCTGCTATGTAGGATCGTATGTCTCTGTGGTTACATCACTAGCCACACCCCTTTACAGTTAGAAGCATGCCCCTAGGGACACACTTAACCCCTGCATCACCAATAAAGTTAATCCCTTCCCTGCCAGGGTCATTTTTACAGTAACAGTGCATATGTATAGCACTGATTACTGTAATAATGTCACTGGTACCCCCAAAAGTGTCAAAAATGTCAGTCAAGGGTCCGATCTGTCCGGCGCAATGTCGCAGTCCCGCAAAAAAAATTGCAGATCGCCGCCATTACGCGTTAAAAAAAACCCACCAAAAATGACAGAAATCTTTCCCTTAGTTAGTAAATGCAATAACTTTTGCGCAAACCAATCAAAATACGCTTATTGCAATTTTTTTACCAAACCTATGTAGCAGAAAACAAATTGGCCAAAAATGTTAAAAAATTTAGATTTTTACATTTTTTTGGGGGGAATGTCATGTAAAAAAAATGTGAAAAATATTGTTATTTTTTTAAAATTGTCACTCTTTTTTTGTTTATAGCGAAAAAGTAAAAATCGCACAGGTGATCAAATACCACCAAAAGAAAGCTGTTTGTGGGAAAAAAAGGACGTCAATTTCATTTGGGTACAGCGTCGCATGACTGCGCAATTGTCCGTTAAAGTCATGCAGTGCTGAATCCAAAATAGGGCCTGGTCAGGAAGGGGGTAAAATCTTCTGGGGCTTAAGTGGTTAAAGGGAACTACACATGTCTATGGAAAAACTAAGAGTCAGCAGCTTCAAGTACTGTACTGTAGATATTGATGATGGGGTTAATTTACTGAAACTGGAGAGTGCAAAATCTGGTGCAGCTGCGCATGGCAGCCAATCAGAGTCTAACTTTAGCTTGTTCAATTAAGCTTTAATCACTTTAGGTTCGTTATCTGACATTTCCCGGGTAGGGGCTACACATGCACACCACCAGCGGCTCGCTTCCACTGTGATTACACACACAACGGAAGCTGATCGGCGGGTGTAGGGATCTAGATATACTACGGCACCCACCGATCATCAGGCAGAAACACAGAGCTGTGATGTAAACACACTGTGAAACATGTCGAGTGTGGCACAACTGTAGGTTTGAACCAGGAGTCATGTTGTATTTTTATGCATTTATAATGCATTATGGATTGTCATATTTCTCTTGTTATATTATATGCAGAAAAGACCTTTGCTTTTATTTATTTGTTTATGCTTTTTGACGGTACCAAGAAAATCCTGCTTGCCCCACTCCCTTTTCCTGTTCACCCCCATCCCCTTCCCTCCTTGGTCAATTTCTGGCCTAGAGAGTCCATTATCAAAAAGGGTGAAGGTACCTTGTTTATATAACATTTTTAAGTAGCACTGACAACTTACTTTTTTTTCAAAATGTTCTTATTATTTTGGTTATAGTGCAAAAAATAAAAATGAAGAGGTGATAAAACACTATTAAAAAAGGCTGTATTTATGGGGGGAACTAGGTCATACATTTTTTATTTGGGTGCGTTGTTGCATGACTGCGCAATTGTCAGTGGAAATACTGCAGTGCCGTATCACAAAAAATGGCCTGGTCATGAAGGGGGGTAAATCTTCCAGAGATCCAATGGTTAACAAAAAAAATGGAGGCTAATTGGTTTCTATGCAGAGCTGTTCTAGGTTTTGCATTCTTCAGTTTTAGTAAATCAACCCCAATAAGTGGGGATGAGTGTGTATGGGGTGAAGATCTGCTTAAAAGACAAAAAGCTAAACATTTTAATGCTACTTTTAAATTTGTAGTCAAGTAAATATATATAATATTGCATATACATAGCTCATATGTATTACTTGCAGCCAGCTGGTATAGCTCCCAGCAGGTTTTCTATTTCATAGCAGGGTGACTTAACTGGGAAACTTATAGTAAATGTGATTCTTTGAAAGACGCTGGGCACAGGAGTGCAGGTCCAGATACAAGCAATATCATTTTCTACTTTATTTATTTGTATCCAGCCACTATGTCAATCCTGAGTGTTTCCAGGTTCATATTGTCAGTGTGCCACTGCTGGGAACCAAGTAAGCGGCAGATAAAGGGATTACAGTATCTGTCCTTGATCTATAACTTCTGAACACAGAAAAGGCATCAGGGGTCAATTAAGATCCCTAGTGTCTGTATAAAAAAATGCATGCAGGGGCTCATGTTAGTAAAAGTTATAAAATATTTAAAAATGTACAGAACTAATGTAAACAGACAGATGACTTAGTTTTAACCTATTATTTATTTATTTATGTTTATTATTATAATTATTTTCCCTTTTATTTACAAAGTATAATGGTACAAGGATTTGTAATTTGCACTAAAAAAATGTATTAAAAAAAAACCCCAAATCAGATGAAAACGATAAGCATGCATAGATGTCTGTTAACCTCCCTGGAGGTATGATTGTTTTGGATTTTAGGTGCTGAATGCGGTACCATTATTTTGCATGTAATTCTTAATGATGAGCAGCCCAAACCAACTACTTACATATGATTTTTTTTTTACTGTGCGTTCTTCTTAGGTTACATCTCGGTTATGATAAAGTTCGAAACACAAAATCATAAATTATAATATAATAAATAACTATAAATAAGTTAAAGTATGTATGTATGTATGTGTATATATATATATATATATATATATATATATATATATATATATATATATACGTATACGTATATATTATATATATATATATATATATATATATATATATATATATATATATATATATATATATATATAGATATATAGATATATAGATATATAGATATATGCAGTTTTACTGTACTTTATATATATATATATATATATATATATACGTATATATATATATATAAAGTACAATAAAACTGCAGGAAAGGGCACTTGGGGGCAAACTAATGTAAATTAATTTTATTTTGTATTGTAATCAGTGTGTTTGTGTGTATAACTTTTTGAATTTGCCACCGGTTCCACCCCCCTGCGAGCGTCACGTCGCAGGAGACGGAAGCCGAGGGGCTCACAAGCATCGGGCGGAAGATCCGGCCGCCGCACACCGCCAGGATACATCGCTGGATCCCGGGGATAAGGTAAGTAAACCCTCTTTCAGGATCCAGCAATGCTCCTGGCGGTACCCTGAGTGTGGCTCGGGGTTACCGTTAATTGCACTGAAATTGAACCCCGAGCCACACTCAGGAATACTGCTAAGGAGGTTAATGAAAATTTTCACAGTGAAACCTTTGTTGACATTCACTCAAGTTAGATTTGATGGTGAAAATTCAATAATTTAACGCTGCTAAAACAAAAAGTTAGAAATAAAAATAACCCAAAAAAACAAAACAAAATTTTTTTTTTTATCAGTAAGAGCCGGTTCACACTGAGGCGATCCGACTTTGGAGGGCGACCTGTGAAGTCGTGTGCACCGCTGTGCACCGCGACTTCGGCGCGACTTGCAGAGACTTCACATAACGGAAGTCTATGCATGTCGCCCCAATGTAGTACAGGACCCTTTTTCTAAGTCGAAGCGACTTGTGTCGCTCCTATTAGAATGGGTCCTGTACTACTCAATGGACCGCGACCGACCGCGACTTGTCAGGCTGACAAGTCGCCTGACAAGTCGCGCTAGTCTGAATGGGCTCTAAGTGATTGTCCTCAAAGTCTTACTTCCGTGACACAAACACACAATGTGCTGCACAAACCCCACCAATAGCAGCTCACCTCACTATTTGACCTATGTTCAATAGGTCACTTACGCATGTCCCTTTTAGGGGTGTAATCAGATGTATCAAATTAATAGATGTCTCTCTTGATCCAGTTAAACGCTACAAATGCTCCCACTAATGCAAAGGAAAGGCTCAGGAATAAAACATAGGAACAATCATAGCGCTTTCCATAAAAATACGCAAATTTGTTTAAAATAACCAATAAAAAATAATTAGTATATTCTCATGAGTTGCTCACCTATTGATATTTAGATTTTTACATTCATCATTGGTGTGTTTAAAAGGATATACATGTGTAATAGTATACATATATATATATATATATATATATATATATATATATATATATATATATATATCGTACACATTTGGTCATTCCACTGTTTTTGCGTTATTGGTTTTATTTTTTTATTTTATATCTATTTTATTTTATATATTTATTTTTGGTTTTATATAATTTGTCATTATACCCTTTATCTGGTGAATAATCATTGAATCTCACATGCATGGTACATATAAATAATGGTTTTCTGCTTTTTTCCAGGGTGCTGAAACTGTATTTTAGCCTTAGAAGGGTTAAAGTAGAACTAAAATCAAAGCTTTTTCTTTCATTTAAGATTGAGTAAGGGAAGATTTTACCCAATAAGCTTTTTCAGGATTCCATGGCTGCTTTTGGACTGAAAAGCAGTTATGAAAACTGCCCACTGCCATTGGCTGTCAATCACAAGGCAGGTGAACCTAATAGAGTTCTGAGAGGTTCCCATAGGCTCCGCCCACTGTCAATGTAAATCTGTGTCACTAGTTGCTAGGGTCTTGGCTGCCTGCATCCCAGCAACCAATAAAAAATGAAACAAATAGGTTAACAGAACATCTTTCCCCTCCCTGATAACTTGGCCTGTCCGTAGGCCAACTTAGAGCTGGTACTTCCAGTTTTATTATCGAAAAACTGTAGGAAATTCTGTTTGAATTTGTTGCAATCATAGGGATACATTGCAAAAGTGATGCAAATAAAATCTGCAAATGAATCTTTTGTTTGTTGGAATGGTTTCTGAAACTGTCGACAGGCTTTCATTCATTTAGCCAGGACATTTTAAGGCCTATTTTACATTTGCGGTAGGGGGAGAGGGCATAAGACAGGTGGTTAAGCCACATTTGAATGCCCCCCAAGCTACAAAGGCATACAGGGCTATACACAAAAATGATCCCCCCCTCTCATATTTGGTGGCCAGTAACGTATGCCAAACATGACCCAATGAAGCGAATACGGCTGCATCACCACCATATCGCAGTGGTGTGGACATTTAGGGGTTAAAACAGGCAGCGAAGAGGTGACATAACGACTCCTTTCTGTCTCTCAAATGCCCCTTGAAAAGTAATCAATGGTGGATCACTGTTCGGGGGGCTACTACATGTATAAACGTAGCCTAAAGGTACCATACTTCCAGAAAAGGCTTGTTTTTTTTAATGTCCCCTATATCAGAAGTTCCTAATAATAAAGTAGAAAAAGTAAATTAGCTTAATTATACAAATACAGCTAAATACTAAGAGACAGCTTATGGAGGAATAACCATTTGTGGGTTCATTTGTTCTTTAACTAAGGTGTGAATGTGACAATTACAGGAGATAGTAGATGTGATGCAGACATTAATTACTAATCTGGGGAATGGCTTATTTTTTGTTTCCTATTTATCAGTTCTTTCATTAGCACTTTCTAATATCATTCTAATGGGGGCTGGCCTGGTAGATTTGAGCTTGAGAGCACATCAAAGAGCTCCATAGAAACCTTCATCCATCTGTATAATAATACTGATAATGAAGACAAGGGCACCACTTCAACACGAGACCAGAAATCTCATTGTGGGTTCCTCACAAAGGTCTCTACGAGTCATTACCTGTCATGAGAAGCGTATCATGTTCTGTTGTAAATTGTGACAAAAGTTACAATGGAAATTATAAGCTACAAATTAATTATGGGCTCAGAGAAATGTAGTGAAAACTAAAAGTACACTAAATAATTTATACACTGTAATATGTCTGGAAGCCTAAATACCATAACTAGAAAGCATTTTTAAGGGAAATATTCATTATGTATGCATTATAGAACTATTTGATTTTTTATGTGATCCAATAGTTGGAGACAATTCCTCACTCTTTCTATATATGATTATATGTTAACAGCAAATTCAAAAATGTAAACAATACATTCTGAAATTCATAAAGGCTGGTGCAGATAGATTTAGCAAAAGTGTCTCTCGTGCATTCCTAAAGTGGTGCAGAATGCGCCATATTCATGCACCTGACTAGAAATTGCAAATAGGAAAGGATCACCGCTACTCCCGACTGACCCAGGTCAATATAATAAAATAAAAAGTGGCCTCAGCTTACATGTCCCCACCAAACCATACACACTGATGCGTTTTGCCTTGCCCACCAGCGCCCCAGGGTAGGGAGTAGGGATGGGCTGTATGTTCGAATCAAAAGTAAGTTAGACTTGAACTTCAGCTGTTCGTGTGTTCGCTGAACACATAATCAAATGGGGCGCTCCTCGGGCAGTTTGACTGCCGATGAGTGCCCCATATTGCACTGTGATCTTGCAGTGCATTGATTGCTGATGATTGGCCAAAGCATGCACCTGACCTGTATGCTTTGGCCAATCACAGCACAATGTACTGTTAGAGCTATGATTGGCAAAAGGCAGAGTGCCTTTGTCCAATTATGGCTCCGGTGCTAAGTCCCCCCACACTATATAAGGCTGGTACGACAATAGAGATTAGACAGGTAGTTAGTGGATAGTGTGTTCAGTCAGTTTAGTGCAGTCAGTGTAGTGTACAGGCATACCCCACTTGTAGCCCTGGGTCCCCTCTCGGTGCTACCCAAGTTTTGTGTCCCTGTCACTTATGGTACAGGAGCAGTGCCATGTCAAGCTGACTAAGGTTTCCCATAATCCATGCCAGACCCTTATCCAAGCATGCAGTCTTGCAGGCCAGGATTGGGGGGACAAGCGAGCGGTCCACCCTTCTAACCATACCAGGTCCCTTGCCCTCAACATGGGGAGAGTGCTTTGGGGTGACGTCAGAAGGGGGCAATGCCTCCGGGTGACGTAGCCGGGTGGCCCCGCCCCTTGCCTAAATAAGAGCTGTCAAAACAGAGAGAAGGCAGATGGCGGAAGGCTCCCAAGAGATGGAAGCAAATTTTTTTTCGGGTCTGGCGGGCGTCATGATTGATGATGGATTTACATTGAGGGGCACTATTTTTTTATTTTTTAATAAAGGCCTTGTCAAAAACTCCTGAGGTTCTTACTTTTTGACACTTTTTGACACAATTTTTTAATGATGTACCTGATACCCATTCACATGAGGGGCCGGAATCTGGGAATTGTTAAAGGGGGCTTCCAGATTCCGATAAGCCCCCTACCCGCAGACTTCGACAACCACAGCTCAGGGTTGTTGGAAAGAGGCCCTTGTTCCCATAAACATGGGGACAAGGTGCTATGGGGTAGGGGGGGCAGAGCCCCATTGCCCCAAAGCACCCACCCCCCCATGTTAAAGGCATGTGGCCTGGTGTGAGTCAGGAGGGGGGGATCACCTTTCCTGACCTGCTAGGCTGCATGCTCGGATAAGGATCTGGTATAGATTTTGAGGGGGACCCTAAGGTGTTTTTTTAAAAAAATATTGGCGTGGGGTTCCCCTAAATTCTATACCAGACCTCTTTGTGTAGGTGGGGATTACGAAGCAGGCAGTGAGTTAATTGTATGTACAGTGCCTTGCAAAAGTATTCGGCCCCCTTGAACTTTGCGACCTTTTGCCACATTTCAGGCTTCAAACATAAAGATATAAAGCTGTAATTTTTTGTGAAGAATCAACAACAAGTGGGACACAATCATGAAGTGGAACGAAATTTATTGGATATTTCAAACTTTGTTAACAAATAAAAAACTGAAAAATTGGGCGTGCAAAATTATTCAGCCCCTTTACTTTCAGTGCAGCAAACTCTCCCCAGAAGTTCAGTGAGGATCTCTGAATGATCCAATGTTGACCTAAATGACTAATGATGATAAATAGAATCCACCTGTGTGTAATCAAGTCTCATTATAAATGCGCCTGCACTGTGATAGTCTCAGAGGTCCGTTTAAAGTGCAGAGAGCATCATGAAGAACAAGGAACACACCAGGCAGGTCCGAGATACTGTTGTGGAGAAGTTTAAAGCTGGATTTGGATACAAAAAGATTTCCCAAGCTTTAAACATCCTAAGGAGCACTGTGCAAGCGATAATATTGAAATGGAAGGAGTATTAGACCACTGCAAATCTACGAAGACCTGGCCGTCCCTCTAAACTTTCAGCTCATACAAGGAGAAGAATGATCAGAGATGCAGCCAAGAGGCCCATGATCACTCTGGATGAACTGCAGAGATCTACAGCTGAGGTGGGAGACTCTGTCCATAGGACAACAATCAGTCGTATACTGCACAAATCTGGCCTTTATGGAAGAGTGGCAAGAAGAAAGCCATTTCTTAAAGATATCCATAAAAAGTGTCATTTAAAGTTTGCCTCAAGCCACCTGGGAGACACACCAAACATGTGGAAGAAGGTGCTCTGGTCAGATGAAACCAAAATCAAACTTTTTGGCAACAATACAAAACGTTATGTTTGGCGTAAAAGCAACACAGCTCATCACCCTGAACACACCATCCCCACTGTCAAACATGGTGGTAGCAGCATCATGGTTTGGGCCTGCTTTTCTTCAGCAGGGACAGGGAAGATGGTTAAAATTGATGGGAAGATGGATGGAGCCAAATACAGGACCATTCTGGAAGAAAACCTGATGGAGTCTGCAAAAGACCAGAGACTGGGACGGAGATTTGTCTTCCAACAAGACAATGATCCAAAACTTAAAGCAAAATCTACAAATGGAATGGTTCACAAATAAACATATCCAGGTGTTAGAATGGCCAAGTCAAGGTCAAGATCAGAATCCAATCGAGAATCTGTGGAAAGAACTGAAAACTGCTGTTCACAAATGCTCTCCATCCAACCTCACTGAGCTCGACCTGTTTTGCAAGGAGGAATGGGCAAAAATTTCAGTCTCTCGATGTGCAAAACTGATAGAGACATACCCCAAGCGACTTACAGCTGTAATCGCAGCAAAAGGTGGCCCTACAAAGTATTAACTTAAGGGGGCTGAATAATTTTGCACGCCCAATTTTTCAGTTTTTTATTTGTTAAAAAAGTTTGAAATATCCAATAAATTTTGTTCCACTTCATGATTGTGTCCCACTTGTTGTTGATTCTTCACAAAAAATTACAGTTTTATATCTTTATGTTTGAAGCCTGAAATGTGGCGAAAGGTCGCAAAGTTCAAGGGGGCCGAATACTTTCACTAGGCACTGTATGTATTGGTAATAGTCCGTCAGAGTGAGGAGGAAGGATTGGAGAAGGTTGTCAGGGTAAAGGTCTGAGACAAGGTTGATATCTTTATCTTGCCATGTTTGTATTTTGAGTTTGGGAATGAGAATAGAGAACACTGATATTGGTAGCGGTATTTTACAGGGTGAGTCCCCTTTGGGAGCATTGGTGAGTAGATAGTTAAATACTAGTCTTGAGGCTACAATGGTGGGTGACACAGTGGTCTTCTGTATTTTTACTTAGGATTAGCTGAGTAACCAAGTGCTGAGGTTATGGCCGGGGATTTGAGATGTTTCTGTGCTAAGCCAAGGATATGTGGGGTCAGGCGTGAACTAGGCTTTAAGCTGGGCTAATAATGCAGCATTGTAGTAGTCTCTAAAGTTGATTAGCAACAGTGAAATACCACCGATTTGTCTTTCAGGAGGATGGCGCAGGAGCATTTAGCTTTTGTGTGTTGCCATATGAAGCGTTCAAGGACACTTTGCGAGGAAGTGAGAAATGAGCTAGGGACCGGAATCAGTAGTGATCTAATAGGTTGTTGTTAGAGCAGTTGTGGTAGTTTAAGCATTTTAAACACCGCCAGTCTGCCTGCCCATGATAGTGCTGATTTGGGGAGCTGCTCAAGTTCTTTTGGGAGATTATTTAAGAAGGGAGTATAGCTGACTCTGTAGAGAGAGGAGATTGTGTTGGTTAATTTAATCTGGAATAGGAGATAGATTATTTAGCCCATGTGTATGCATACTTGTGTCCTAGTTCTATTTGCTGTGTCCCAGGTATTCCTAATGGTAGAATAATTGACTTTGAGTCGTTCACTCTATTATATGAGATTTCACTAAATTCCGATAATGTTCTTTGAACCAATGCCAGGGAAGATGCAGGTTTGTGTTCAGTGGTCTTAATTATGAAACCTGAAATGTTGTCTTGGAATCTAATTTTCTCCGCTAGCGGCTCTATGACTATGTTAAATTGGAGGGGAAAGAGAGGGCACCCTCACTGTTTGGTACCATTGCTAATGCTAAAGGTTTTAGATAGCATAAAAGAGCAATTACTTTAGCTGAGGGGTGAGAAAATAGTGCCATTATTGCTGAGAAAATTTGGCCCTGAAAGCCAAACTGCCAGTGCACCCGATCTAATGCCTTCTCTGTGTCTAGAGACAGAAGCAGAGAAGGCACTCGGCATTTCTCAGCAATATGGATGATGTGAACCATCCTTCGTGTGGCGTCTGGAGTTTGATGACCTTTTGTGATCGGGATGAATAAGGGCAGGGAGGAGGTTGATTAGTCTATTCCCAATGACTTTAGCATACAATTCTATATTGTGATTTAGTAGGGATATGGGCGGAAATTCTGTGGAGTGTTAGATTCTATGCCTGGTTTCGGTAGTGTAACAATCATAGGTTTTAACCTTTCTTGTGGGAAGGAAGCCGAGGAAGCAGCATTGTTGAACATGTGGACTAGATATTTATTCAGTATTGGTTTAAATTGTTTGTAGTATTCCCCTACAAAGCCATCTGGGCCCAGAGATGTATTATTTAATAGTGTGTCGAAGGCTTTATCATTTTCTGAGGTAGTAAAAGGAACATAGAGTTTCAATTTGCTTGTCAGTTAAGCATGGAAGGTGTACTGAGTCTAAAAAAGCTTGGATAGCAGAGGGGGTTGGTTGAGCTAGGGAGGGTTCGTTTTTTAAGTTGTAAAGGGCGTTATAATAGGTGCTGAACGCATCTGCTATGTCCTGTGGGTTTCTTAGTTTTTCTTTTGTGACAGGGTGGTAGATGAAGGTTATATGGGATTTCTTATGTTGCCCTTTGATTTGTTGGGCAAGAAGTTTCCCTGCTTTATTAGCGGAGCTGTAAAAGTGCATCTTGTTGCACTTTTGGGTTTTATGGTAGTTATCTAAAAGAAGAGATCTCAGCTCTAGGCTCAATTGGATTAGTTTGGATTTAAGTTCAGGATGCGATTGTTGTTTGTTTAGTGAATCAGTATGTTGGATGTCTTTTAGGAGTTTGTCAACATGCTGCTTCCTTTGTCTTCTGTCCCTAGCACCTAACTGAATAAACACGCCTCTCATAAAGGCCTTGTGAGAAGCCCACAGTGTTGAAATATTAGCAAATGAACCGTCATTTAACAGGGAAAAGGTTTTGAGTTGTTTGCAAATGGATGGTGAATATTTAGGGGACTGGAGGATCCTGGTGTTTAGTCGCCATAGATAAGTGAGAGGAGGACTAACAATGTCCTCTATGGTGTTGCATACCGGAGAGTGGTCAGACCATGTAGTGGGAAGAATGGTAGATTATGACACATTTTGTAGTGTCCATTAGTCAAGGAGGACAAGGTTGATGCGCGAATAAGAGTTATGGCATGGTAAGAAAAATGTATAGTCTCTTTCTTCCATGTGTTGGCACCGCCAAACGTCGTACAGATCAAAAACGGGCAGGAGGGGGTCCAAATAGAGTTTGCATCTCAGAGAGGAGGAAGAAGAGTCCAGGGAGGGATCAGAAGTGATATTAAAGTTGCCGCACCATATGGTCGCTCCTTGTTGTATGGTATTGACTTTTTTGTGCAACGTGGTGGATTGGATGCTTGGAAGTGAATCTCTTGTACACAGAGGATATCACACTTAGAGTGTTTTGCCAATTTCCATAAAGAGGACCTTTTTGCCAGGTGATTAAGACCTTTGGCATTAATGGTTAAGATTTTGATGGTCATTTTAATAGTAGATTAAGTGGCGAGGGTTACGTTTGGTGGTGTTAATAGAGCTCAGAATGTTCCGTGAGGAAAAACTTGCTGGTGAAAGCACTTGATAATATTACTGAGATTGTGTCTGCAATGCTTTAGGCTGTACTGTGCCTAGAAGTGATAAAATGGCATAGTTAGGCAATATTCTAGTTCCACTTGTACATGATAGAAACTCTAAAAAGTTAGTGTTTGGTAACTGGTCATGATGAATGTAAAGAGAGAAAAAACAAGAATGCTGAAGGTGACAACTGGGGCTAAATGCATTAGCAAACTCCAAGGCTCCCACTGCCGAGTGACCGAAGATAAAATGGCCCGATAGGGAGACCACCGCTCACACAAGTCTAGACCCCCCGCATGGGAAAGAAGGAGAATGGCAGCATCCCAGGCTCTCACGCACCACTACTAGCTGCAACAAGACAGGGCACACAAGCTGGGGGGGGGCAGGCGTGGGTGGTCTCCCTATCGGGCCATTTTATCTTCGGTCACTCGGCGGTGGGAGCCTTGTAGTTTGCTAATGCAAATAGCCCCAGTCATCACCTTCAGCGGGTTCAGACATCTTCAGCAACGCCCAGGCAGCAGGCAAGTGATGATGCAATCAGAGTCTATAAGAGGCAGCATTCTCCACATGTCCAAGATGGCTGCCAACAGGAGGGCAAGATAAGACCTTGACAGGATGTCACTACTGTGCTGCTCACTGTTCTCCTTGCTGTGGATGAAGCTGTACCTAAAGACCTTTCTGGGCTTCCTAATGCTTTTCCATTGTCCCCCTACTTGTAAATAGACCAGGGGTAATCAAGGGACAGCTCTAACATGAGGAAGCAAAGCCCTGTTCCTCTAGCAAGATGGTTGCCTCCACATTAGAGAAACAGTGCAGAGCAAGGCATATTATGTCAGTATTGGGGAAAAGATTAGCAGTGGGGAGCCTACAGGCAATCCTGGAAAGTGAAGGATACTTATTTTAAGACTGCCTTTTTCAGCAACAGTTACTGCAGCACACACTCTTTAAAGCAAAACCAAACCCTCTAATACTTTATAGCCAAGGAAGCTGCCATCTTAGCTTCTATTTGATTTGCAGTTGCAGTAGTGCTGCAAATGTGATCAGTTGTGACAAAAGTGATTTTATGGCTTTACAGTTCGTTTGAGGACAAAAGCAAATGTGACAGTTATTGTTGATGGCATGCATTGCATTTAACTGTTTTGGGATACAGTTAAATTGGTGGGAATAATTTCACTTTAAATAGAATGGAAAGGGTTAGAATTTTTTTGGCAGGTATTTATTGTCTTGCTGCCCTGGTAAATCACACTGTCGTTTTTCCTTTATGTTTTCATTCAATGTTCCATCCCCACTCTCTCCACACACACACTCATGCACATTTGCCTGGAGTTGGCTTTGATAGTTCATTCTCTAAAACGTATTTAGAGGAACTATTTTAGTTATTGAAAAGTTATGGGATAATGGGGCCTAAGAATATTCTAATATTATGTTTTTATACCATTCCTGTACCACAGAATTGTTTATTGTACAGGGAAGTTTATTAACCTTTACAGTCGACCTGAACGTAAAGTTATTTTTTATTTTTTACTATTTTTTTAAAATAACAAACCGTTATACTTACCTGTTCTGTGCAATGGTTTTGCACAGAACAGCCACGATTCTCCCATTCTTGGGTCCCCGGCCAGTGCCCCTGGCTTCACCTCTTCTTGGTGTGGCACCATAGGAAGCCACTTTCTATAGTGGCACACCTGAGGGCTCGATCCCAAGCCATGCTGTCTGCATCCATTGACACAGACAGTGCGGCTTGCCCCAGCCCCGCTCCCTTGTCACAGGATTTGATTGACAACAGCAGGAGCCAATGGCTTCCGCTGCTCTCAGGCAATGCTGGATAGAGGATGGGCTCAGGTAAGTATAAGGGGGGCTGGGGGAGATGCACATAGAAGGTTTTTACCTTAATACATATAATGCCTTAAAGTGGTTGTAAACTTGCACACTTTAGGAGATATTCAGAGTGCATGCAGCCGATGACGTCATCAGCGAATGCTCTCTGAAGGTTCGGCTTACAGTGGTGAACCTTCAGAGCCCATGCTCCAAACAGGTGTGACATGATTGAGGCTCCGGCCACTCTCAGCACCAGAGCCTGCGAACCACTGAATGAGCATTTGGGAAAATGTCAGCTGTCTCAGCAGTAAGCGGGCTCCGCAGGAAGGGCTTCCTTCCAAGGTATGTATTTCATAAGGAGTTAGTATGCGATGTATACCAGCTCATTATGCCTTTGTCTTACAGGGTTTTTTTTTTGTCAGGGGTTTACAACTTCTTTAAGGTAAAAAAAGTTCTACATTTACAAACACTTCAAAATGCTATGATTTTCTATTTTGTAGTGAATATTTAGAACATTCAATTGTGGCTACAAAGGACCCTGAAAATCGACCTTTGCCTTGAATTCCTAAAAAGTTGTATTGCTCTTACTTACTAAACAGTGGCTGGGCACTCTTGTGCCTACGCATTCATAATGTAGCTGCGTATCTGAAGTATGAGATCATCTAAGGGAAATCCAGCACACATCTGTCTTTATAGAACTGCTTGTGGAAAGGTGCAGCATGATGCCATGAAAGAAAACACAGAGAGTCCAGGTTTAGTAATAGAAACATATTATAATAGAAATCAAGCAATACAAACTGGCCCAGCGGGAAGGCAACCCGATCGGGAGAACTCACATGGCAGAAGAGTGGTGGTCCAAAGGTGTCGAAAAGTGTCTGTACAGAGCAGCTGAATGTGGCCTGGCCGGTCTGCACCCAAATGGGAAGGCTTCCAGGAAAAATGGGGTGTCCCTGCCAATGCACCTACTCCTCCGGAACATTTCCCTGATGCTAAGCACTGTCTCTGACAGACGGGTGGCATGTCCCTGCTCTAGCCACACGCAAAATGCATGCCAAACCTGTGAGACAGGGTATAAGGCCTGGTTCACACCCATGAGTTTTTCTGTGCTTTTTTCAGAAATGCACTACAGTTCATTTAACATGGTTTCCTAGGGGACATTTTTATATCTATGATTTTTCAGTCGTTACATTTTTGGAAAGGGTCAGGGAATTTTTAAATGCAAAGCTGTGCTTTTTTTTTTTTGGTTTTATAAACTTCAATGGAGAAGCTACAGATAAGCATGCAGTGCATTTTTGCCGTGATTTTGCCACAATTTGCCTTTTAGGGTTTTTAAATAACATATGTGTACACTGGCGCAAGCAAAACAGAAAAATGCCAATGGTTCCTACCCTCAGAGAGTACAAATGTCCAATACACATGCACATATGAAAAAGTTCATACCCAAGTCTATATGCACAAAATGCTCCCCAGCACCGAAGGCTGCTCTGATGCAAGCAAACAGAAAACTTGAGGGAAACTGTGAAGAAAAAACAGGCGCCACTCTAAGTGCAGTAGGAAGGCTTTAATAAAACATGGCAAAAAAACACCAATATACTCACAAAAAAGTAAGTATGGAAGGCATCATGTGGTATATATATAATGACCGTCCGTGGGAGCAGTTAGTCCAGATGGCTCCAGTGGTCTCAGACGCTAGCTGCAGCTGATGGATATCGGCGCTTCCTGGTGGCTGGAACGCAGGGGCACCATTCGACGTTACTTCCCAGTCATGACGTGATGACGCAGGCGGCGACGCGTTATGAGCTCTACTCCCGGTATAGTGCCCGCTGTACTTGTGCCTCTGGTGGTGCGAGTAATTGCCTTTAGGACCCAGTGGATGCTTATTGGCATCCACTCTATAAAATTACCTCATCCAAGATGGCGCCATAGAGGCCTAAGGAAGGAGCGCATGCTCCGATAACGCGTCGCCGCCTGCGTCATCACGTCACGACTGGGAAGTGACGTCGGATGTTGCCCCTGCATTCCAGCCACCAGGAAGCGCCGATATTCATCAGCTGCAGCCAGCGTCTGAGACCACTGGAGCCATCTGGACTAACTGCTCCCACGGATGGACATTATATATATATACCACATGATGCCTTCCATACTTCGTTTGTGAGTATATTGGTGTTTTTTGCCATGTTTTATTAAAGCCTTCCTACTGCACTTAGAGTGGCGCCTGTTTTTTCTTCATAGTTTTGGGGTTTTTAATCTGCCCAACAACAAATTGGACTAAAAAAGCATAAAAAATGCATAACGCAAATCGCGTGTGCAAAAGCACTGTTAACTCGCATGTGCAAAAACACAAAGCACACAGCAAAAAGCATGGCAGAAAAAAATAAAAAACAAACCGCATAGGTGTGAACTGAGTCTTAAATAGATTCTGCCTGAACAAAGATGGCCACTAAAGTCACATGGGGTGCCAGCATCCAATCAGATAGCTGCCTCCTTGTGACCAAGGAAACCATAGAGGAATTCGGTTTCTTGCACTTCCTCCTCCACCTGCACTGCCACTACTGATAAGCGTCACCTGTAGTACAGAAAATAGATTGTACCTGTCTACATGCCTCTGTCACAAGAGTTGAAAGAGTGCTCTTTTTGGGCACTGTGGAGATAGATGGTGTGCTGTTTTCTGTTTTTCTGTGGGCTTTCTGGAGAGGAAGCTGTACCTGAGGGCCTGAATTGAAAGGATCTCCCCGCTTACTTTAGGAAGACTTAAAGAGGAAGGTAACACGTTACAGCAATAATTTATTACATACAGCTAATGTCATTAAGAACTATCTTCAGCATAAGAAACAATCCTAGAAGTGATGGTTTGGCCCCAACAGAACCAGTGGCTTGTTTAGATTAGCTTAGTAAATAAAGTGAACTACCCGCCATGGGGTTGATTTACTAAAACTGGGAGGTGCAAAATCTGGTGCAGTTGTGCATGGTAGCCAATCAGCTTCTAACTTAAATTTGTTTAATGTAGGCTGGCCATACATGTTCAATCTTCTTGTACGATTTTCTGTTAGATTTACCAAAAACCATATAATATGAGGTCAGTGGATAGACTGGATCCGATTCAAACATACCTCTACATACGAAGCGATTATGGGGACCAGGGGCCCACCAACGTGAACTCGAGTAATATACCGAAGTTGAAAGCCACCTCCGCGTTCTATTCTGCTCTCTGCGCCCAATGAAAGGCCGTTTGCTGAATTGCTACTGATCATGTACCGTCCTGCTTTCCTTTCATCCCCCCTTTTCACCTATTCCCACTTCTCCTTTCCTTCAAGTCCCCTTCCTTCCCCTTTCTGGTCCCATCCCTTCTTTTCCTTCCCTTCCCATCTTCCCTGCCCCAGTTGTTGTCTGTCCCCTTTATCCAGTTACTACGACTCTCCACTCCATGTCCAGTGGGTCCCTGCCTGTTTTTTTTGGCCAATTACTACCCTTCCCTTGCATGAGATCTGGCTAACGATACTCATTATGTTAGGCCGCTGTGGCACATGACCCCTTTCTTCCTGCCCGCCCTCAGTTAGCCGAGTTACCCAGGATATGAACCTTCCATCTCAAGAGTTATGATAATCTTATGGCCATGTCTTATCTATTACTGCTTTGTATACACCCACTATGAACATATTGTTGCACATACTAGTCGTTATTGCTACGTTATGCTACTATGTGAATAGCGTTTCACTGTTTTGTACACACTCACACAACTGTAATTGTTCTCATGTACTGTGTATATTTTGTATGTTTTTTTTATACCTAAAATCTCAATAAAACCTTATTATGGAAAAAAAAAAAAATAATATGAGGTCAAAACTAAACAACACTTTCAATTGTATCCAATTAGGCAAGCCTTTGTACTACATAGTTGAATGTAAATTTAAAGAAAATTGTACAAGAAAATTGTATAATGTATGGCTAGCCTAAGCTTTGACAAAAAACCTGGAAGCTGATTGGTTTCTATGCAGAGTTGCACCAGATTTTGCATGCTCCAGTTTTAGTAAATCAACCCCTGCGAAGGAAATTAAAGAAAAACAAGATTGTTGCACATGATTGGATGATTGAAGTAAATTAAGTTTTACCTTTGTTCACTAACACATTTCCTTTGCGAAATGAAATTGTCCATTTAATTCTTTAACCCAATGTTCCTGATCCAGTTCATATATATTTATATGAAAGTAACTTTAAAGGTTAAAGGAGTTTAACTAGTTTCTGCAAGTCAAAGATCAAAGACTATATAAGAGATTTAAGGGGTGATATCGTATGTAAAGCTAATATATTTGGCTGGCTGCTTTTTAATCCTACCAAATCCTTTAATGGTAATGCTTCTATCTTAAATAAGAAAGATTTGTCTGGTAAATCGACTTGCAACTCAAAGCAGATTACCCATAAATTGAAATGCTTTTATGATGACCTTTATTAAGTGCATTCCTTCTTTACTTTCAAATAGAAATTATTTAATTAAATTGCATTTGCAAAATTTTTCATAGATAGAAAAATAACTGAACAGAGGGGAGAAATATATATATATTTTTTTATTATTACTCTTCTTGTGTTAAAATTATGGTAGAAAAAATGAATTAGTGTGTTAAATGTGGTCTTTTAGAAAAAACACTGAATGTCATTTTTGACATCTAATAATCTCTGTTGTCCATTGCAGCAAGTCATTCCTTTTTTTAATTCCCATATCTTTTATGGTAGTTCAAAAGGAAGAATTTTATTAGTTGTTGGGGGCCTCACAAACAGCACTAACTTCAGACAGTTTCACCCAGGAGGCAACTAAAAACTATCATAATTCTTGGCTGCTCAGGATGGCTCCTATAAACTTATATAGGGCACTTCTAACCAGTCCTCAAGTGATCATTTAGCACTTGCACCTTTACAGCAATGTTCCAGATTTTAATCCCTTGTGTCTGTCTCCAGCTTTTGCTGACTCTTAGTTGCAGGTTTTAGGAATTCAATTTTATTAATGGTTTTGGATGGACTGAAATATCACATTTTCACTGAAGGATTCTGTCACATTTCCTATGAATACCCATTGCATAGAACATAGGATCATCCCTGATAAGCTGCTCACAGCACATGTGATACTCATTGCTTCTCTATTAAACTTCTCACTTCATAAGTGAGTCTTTAGCCCAACCGCTCACAGTAAATGTAAAGCTTTGTTCAGCTGCTCACATGACATTTAATTCTCAATCCCTCCTTTTATGTGCTATAAAAATTTATTGCAACTTTCAGTCCACTTCCAGAAGTTTATATCACCAGGGATGACTGTAGCAGGCCACACTGCCTAAGTCTGTCCGCTACAACTATGACAAGTCTCCAGCACACACGCACAGTTCAGTCAGTAGTGCTCACACCTTGGTAGAGACATTCTTTGATTATTGATTTGTCTCTACCACACAAAGTTCCCTCAGCAATATCCACAACACTAAACACTCTCTACGCCACTTTGCTCATGGCCATACCAGGGTGGAAGTCACCTGAGGCTGCAATTTATGTGCCCTCTCCCCCCCCCCACTCTTACCATTAGTTGACAGGACACAATCTAAATAGACACAAGACTGAACATGCAGTGAGGGTGGAGAGTCCTGTATGGACCGTGCCACCCCTACCGTACCTCCATAAGTGTCATCAGACTTGGCAGCCTCAGTTGGCCTTACTGGTGGCATGGCCATGCCGGTGCTGCATACTTTTTTTTCCAGCATCTGGCTAAAAATATGTTCTAGCTTTCTCCACGCTGCCTGCAATAGCTTTTTTTATTTAACCCCCCCTCGCCCATATTATGCTCTTTGGCATCTCCCATGCACTGTTCACACTGCATTACCTGGCAGGTATGTCCCTTTCCCCTCCCTTTTGGATACAAACAGGGCCGGTGTTACCACAAGGCAAAATAGGCAGCCGCCTAGGGCGCGCTGCTGCCTAGGGCGCCTGGCTGCTGGTTTCCCTACTCTCTCTTTCCGCACTATGTAAGTTTTAGTTGTGGTATAGGGATGCTTCTGCTCTGCAGCATGTAACTAACTCAGTCCCATGCAGTCGCTCTGTTCCCCTGATAGTGTCATTAGAGGTGCAGTGCAGCACTGGAGGACATGTCCAAAGTCTCCCAAAACATTTCCTGCTGCTGCGTGCCTCTATGATCAGTGACCTCTCTCTCTCTCAGAGACTCTCTGGTGATGGTTCCAGTAAAGCCAGCTCTGCCTATTGTAGAGGCCGCTCTCCCTCCCAGCTGGACTGTCCTGTACAGCGGCAGCATCATGTGCTATAGCCAATTGGAGTCGTGGACGATCCAGGGTTGGTGGCTGGTTGGTTACAGCTGGAGCCTGGAGGCACCAAGGCAGGGTTCATGCCTGGCAGAGCTGTCGGATGCAGAGCAGAGCCCTGATGAGTGAAGAACACTGACATTGTTTTACTGTATAGTGTATAGATTGATCTGTCCTCAGACTGCTCACATGTGTGATGTCATTGTACCAAGCACATGGCCTGGATGTAGGGGTCCCCCTCCCCTGCCTGTATGAAAAATATCCAGGCACATTGATACTTGTCAGATAAAAACTATTAACATAGGCTGGTCAGTATTTCTAATATGAAAACAGCAACAGAAAAACAAGGAAGAATATTTTTTTCAAATGAACACACTTTTTTTTCCACTGAAATAGAATTAGGTGTTAGGAGTGGGCACAACAGTAACTGTGTTGGCAGCATTTACAGAAAGTGACATAGGTGCATGAATTATAGACATGCTGACTTTGTTCTTACATACTAACACTAACTGGTAAAAGCAAGAAATCACATTGGTAATACAAACTAAATTTAAAATTGCATTTGTTTCTGAGACTCATAAGAATTGGAAAGGGAGACAGTTTCTTGTATTAAATTGTTGCTCACAGTTAGGGGCTAATGCTTTCCTTGTCCATCTCCTGCCAGCTCAGAGAGCCCAGCACAACAACTACAGATTAATGACGTCTGAGAACAACTTTTGACAGATGTTACTTAGATGCTCTGTGTTATTCTATTGTATTTATTTTGTTTGTAGAATTTTTTAAATTGTAAATGGAAAATGAAGAATAAACCCCCAAAACATTGCCCTGCTCTCTACACCCAAGAATTTTAAAATACAGATGGAGTTGGCGCTCAAGGCATATATACAGGATGGAACAGATAAAACATATGAAGATGCAACATAAATGTCCATAAGCAAGGTCCATAAAGGTGCCAGGTGGGCTAATGATAGATCAGCAACAGGGCTAGGCTCTTCAGAAGAGTGAAGTCAACTCTGAGTATGAGGAAAAAAAGAGAAACAGGATGAGAACCTCTAAGTGCAGTAGTTTTAATGGTTACAATGCGCACAATAGTAAACTCACATAGAAGTAAAGGTAGAAGCTCATCTGATGGGTCCAATGGTGATCGTGGTGTGGTGTAGCCTACATCAAGACTGCAGGGCCAAGATGTGAGCGAGAGATGAGGAGGAAGCCGGCACTCAGCATCTTCCGGGTAGGCTGGCATCAGGGAGAGGCAAGAACCGCAACGCCAGGGCGCGTGAAGTCACCGAAGAGCGGAAGGGTTCTCTGCCCTTCTTTGACATCACGTGCCCTGATGTTGCGGTTCTAGCCTCCCCCTGATGATGGCCTACCCAGAAGAGGCTGAGTGCTGGCTCCCCCCTCGCCTCCCGCTGACAAGAATTTTAAAGTGGAGCTCCACTCAAAAGGGGAAGCTCCACTTGTCTGCCTCCTCCTACCCTCTGCTGCCCCATTTGGCACCTTTTGGGGGGAAGCGGGTACCTGGTTTTGCCACGGCAAACTCAGCTGGAAGTTCGGCCTCCCTCCTCCTTCCCCTGCAGCCGGCACATTCATAGAGAGCAGTAGGGAACCGGCTGTGAAGCTGCAAGACTTTCACTGTTGGTTCCACTTAGTGGAGAGGGCAGCATCAGCACCCCGATGGCCAATTGAAAAAAATAGCTGGGCTGAAGACACTGCTGTATTTCTGGACAGGTAAGTGTCCTAATATTAAAAGTCAGTAGCTACAGTATTTGTAGCTGCTAAATTGTATTTTCTTCTGAAGTAGCCGGGAACACCTCTTTAAGACCACTTTCTACTACAAGTCTATTTTGCTTCTCCTAAACGTATACATGCCAAGGAGCACTCAAGATAAGGTGACTCAAATTGAGGGGTATTTGGTGAACACTATATTTTAAAAAAAGGTTATTTAGTGTACATGTTGCAAAGGATAGATCATGGATGGGAGATATGTGTCTCCTTTGATTAGGTTGTGGTCCCTTTAAGGGGATAACAAGTAGCAAGATGAAGTGCACAAGGTTTCTCATCTATACAGGGTGAGGGGTTTTGGAGGAGTCTGGTAAATAGGGGAAGCTGACTTGCAATTCAGAGGCTCAGAGGGATTTTGGATGAGACAAAGCCTCCCACCCTGGCTATGGGCACTTTGGTCATGAAGAAGTTAACCTGCCAGTGGGAGAGGACAATAAAAGAGCAAGGAGCAGGCAGCAGGTACCTGTGAGGTGTAGTATGAAAGTGAAACAGTACACAGTTGAGGGATATTTTGCTAATACAACGTTGGCTGGTTGGTGATTCCAGGATCCCCCATATTACATAAGCTTGAAGCAAAAGTTTAGAAGTAGCTGGTAAAATTCCATGCCTCCTTCTGAGCTGCCAGATACTGTCCTGAGTGGGTGTCTTCCGACACTGTGAGAATTAGGGGCTACCACTGCTACTGAGAAACGTTGTACCACCCTGCCCACCATGTCCTGCCCTTCCTTCTATTCACAAAAATGGTATTAATACTCTCCCACAATGCACCCTCTTCCATTCTTAGAATGCAATGCATTGAGGGAGAATAGCAATGTGAGCAATATGAATATCAGAGAGGACAGAAGGCAGCAGCAGCAGCAGCAGCTCAGTAGCAGCAGCGGCTGTTAAAGCGAAGTTCCACCCTGAAAAATATTTTTTAGATAAAAATACTCCCGGGACAGTCAGGGCTAGTGCATTTAAGCAACGATAGCCTCTGAACTGTCCCCTGTTTCACTTACCATTTAGAAGAAATACTTACCTTGAAAATGTCTTGTCCAGAGCTGCCATCTCAGGTGTGGGCAGCTGAAGCCGGAGTGTCCTCTTCGGTGCCCTCTTCAGTGATGTTGGAGTCCCAGAATGCCCTGCACCGGCCCTGCTCGTCACTTTCGGTGCATGCCCAGAAGCTGTTCAGCAGGGAATGACAGTGCAGGCGCATTGACTCCTGGGATCGATGACGTTCATCTCCCAGGAGTCAAAGCAAGGAGGAAGTGACGGCGCGGGCCACGGCCGCAGAGGGAGGAAGAGGAAGGAAGGTAAGTATATTTTCTTTAAAAATAACTTAAGTGAATCAAAAAAAAATTTAATTATCCAATTGTTTTTCAGGTAAATTAAAGCAAGCGGACCGTTAAAAGTTCATTTTGAGGGTGGAACTCCACTTTAACTCTCACAGAACCAGAATATAGCCACTCAGGGCAGCATCCTGGGGTTCTGAAGAAGGCACTGAACAGAAGATTTTACAAGAAGCAGCAACCTGCAGGTAATAGGATATGCTCCATTACACGTAACTATTGCATTTGGTGCTGTATTCCTCTTCCCCCTTACCCTCCCCCAAAAAAACAATGTTAATAACATGTTGAAATACTGAAATAAGCTATTCCAGTTCAGTTATTGTTCTCATTAAAAAGGATGCCAATTAAGAATTGTAATTTTTGGCAGCAATGCAAAAAGAAAGTTTGTCTGCAGACTAAAATGGAGAAATTATTTTTTTTTATAATATTAAATTACAAAATGGTTTAAGTAGCAAATGTACAGTATATTTTATAACTCATTGCACAAGTGGGAGGCAGTTGTCAGAAAGTGGCTGAACAAGAACCTTAATATCAGGATCACATTCTTTCAATGAAAGCTGCATGTTGAAAACAAGTATTTAACATACTTTTAAACACAAAAACAAAATTGTAATTTTTTGCAGGTTACTAATTCTTAGCTGTGTTGGCTGCATTTGTTTGCTATACAGGCTTTTTCCCCTTTATTTTACCTGGTGATCCAGCCAGTAACATCTGTTTTAGGGTACATATAAAGGATTAAGGTTCTCTGTTCTACATGCCCACATCCTCAAATACATATAACACAGAAAAATTCCTGTATCAATGGATTTTTATTCTGAGCAGATAGAAAATGGCACCACAAAGTAAATTCATAAAATCATAAAGTTTATTATACAAATGTGTATGTAGCACTACTCCCATGGGAGCTGCTGGTTACGCATTCCCCTGGATTACCCATAGCAACAACTTGACAATATAGCATATTCTAAGTTCAGTCAGAAAACAGTCCAAGGGTTTGGGTTTCTGTTGTTTTATTTGAGAACTGGGATGGGAGAAGGGATGAGTGGGATACTCCAACTAAATAAACTATGCACAATTGCTGGGACTTCTGAATAAAGCTGAGTGTGGCAAGGCTGCTGCTTCACCTTGCCACTAAGTGAAGAAGAATTAGATAAACTGTACTGTACTGTGAATCGCTCTTCAGGGTCCTACTCGGTACCCCCTTTGTCCCTACTCTTCAGGATTCTATATGGCACCCCCTTTAATCTGACACTCTGTGTGAGCTGGCCCCTTGATCCTCTGACTTCACTGGAGTGGTCTCCCTTCCTGGGCAGACCCTTCGGCAAGTTCCCTGGTACTCACAGACAATGTTTTTCCCAGAAGACTCTGCCAGCAGCTCCACTGTCAGCTCCGCTGGATCCTCTGCAGCTCAGTTCCACACCTGGTTCACTAGGCAGACTGCCTACGACCACCTTCCTCATGCAACAGGAGGAGAGACCAGCCGTCAGTCTCCTCCTGGGACTCTGCTTCCTGCCAAAAACGCCCTGTCACATGTCCCCCTGGCTTTTATGAGAAATCCCAGGATGCACTGCAAGAGTGCCCACCCACTGAGGCTCCCACACAAGCCAATGTGTCACTGGCTGTGTTTCCTCCACTGTCCAACAAGCTCCCTTATTGGATACAGTGGGGTCATTCCCTCAGACCCAGTGAATCACACCTGGAAACATACAACAGGCAACCTATTAGATCAGGCTTTCCTGATAATCAGATGCATTAGATGCTTTTACCTAGCACCTACCTAGGAGGGTGCTACACGTATAATAAACTTTATGCTTTTATGAGTTTACTTTGTGGTACCTTTTTTTTTCTTATATGTCCAGAAAAAATCCACTGCTACAAGAATTTTTCTGTTTTCCTGTCTTGGGATGTCTGCATTATGGATGAAGTAGTAAACAGACACCTTTGGATATTAGCATTTTCATTCTGGGGAGAGGGTAGTACTAGAATAGTAGATTTAGAAGAATTTGACTAACAACTTATAGCCGAACTCCGGTGAACACTTTATAAGCAGTTACAGCAAATAGTTTAGTTTTTCCCTTTGAGATAAAATTTTTACATAAGTGAATAAAAGCTGACCATAATAAACATCCTTTTTAGTGTTAAATGGTTTGTCTTAAAACTATAACTGGCACTTTGTCTGGACAGTTTGGTCTGTTAAAGAAAATTGAAAAATAACAGATTTACTGGCTAGATCACCAGCTGAAAATAAAGGAAAAATGTCCAAAAAAAAAAGAAACTAGAAAAACAAAAGAAAAACGTCCCACGGGGATTTTATTGGACAGGGCTGATCAGAGGTAAGAGTATATAGGAATAGAGAGAGTAAAGTAAGATAAAAATATACATAGAACAAGTGGTACATCTAACAAAGTCACGTTAAAAAACACATAGCATAATGACACGCAATAGATGGTTGGGCTCAGGTCTGGGCATATTGTCAGTGTCATGGTGAAATGACTGATTAATAATGCAAAAATAGACATCCCGACATGTTTCAGAATCTAATAGTGATTCCTCAGGGAAAAATTCAGATCATAGACCAGTTAGACAGCCCGTGCAATTATGTCCACATATGGTTCCAGCCAGAGACGTGGTAAGAAGAGGGTTGTGTTGGTCCCAGCAGTGGCAGCCCACCTCTCAGCAGAGAGGGGGATTTTCACCGGTGAAAAAATATATAGAAAAAGGAGGTTCAGGGCAGTGCCATCTTAAGAGCTTTAAAGGCCCCCGGGCAATGCAGTGCACTGGGACCCTGCCTACATGATCACCTACGAGAATAAAAATGCAAATTATCGATAAGGCGATATTTATTGGTACAGCAGTGCCAGGCTAGTGACAGCTTCCAAGTTTGGTGGCTGGGTCCAGTGAACACACACACAGATGGGAGTCAGGCTTGACTGTCCTGAGTGTGTCTGTTCCCTGACAGCAGCGCAGAGTCAACAGGTGCTTGCCACCTGCTAAGTTTGGTGGCGGGATGCATACGGGAATCGGGACTAATGTTTAGCTGGGGCTGGGATGCTGGGCAGGTAGGCCCCTCCAGGCAAGTGGGTGTCCATTCAGTAAGATGGCCCTGGTTCAGGGCAACAGTTTGATATGGGGGCACATTTGGATGTATCAATTCAAAAATAGTCCAAGATTGGGATTGCAATCAATATTCCCGCCCCTAGGTGCACCAAAAAATGCTCACAAGGATCGCTGTAAATGGAGTACAGTCTGTATAAGACCCTCTGTCTCTATCTGTCCATTGTTTGCACTGACCGCTGGTGGCCAGAGCCTCCTTTTTCTATATATTTTTTCACCGGTGAACATCCCTCTCTCTGCTGAGAGGTGGGCTGCCACTGCTGGGACCAACACAACCCTCATCTTACCACGTCTCTGGCTGGAACCTTATGTGGACATAATCGCACGGACTGTCTAACTGGTCTATGCTCTGAATTTTCCCCTGAGGAAGGAAGGATTCACTATTAGATTCTGAAACATGTCAGGATGTCTGTTGTTGCATTATTAATCAGTCATTTCACCATGACACTGACAATATGCGCCAGAGCTGAGCACAACCATCTATAGCGTATCATTATGCTATGTGTTTTTTAACATGACTTTGTTAGATGTACCACTTGTTCTATGTATATTTTTAACTGTGTTTAATAAATTATATATATATTTTTTTTTATTTATCCAAACTTTTTTTTATGGAGGTAAAGTAGACATGTACAAGTAAAAAATTAAACTTTTCCGTACATAAACAGCATAAAAAGTTGCATGACAAAAGGTATCCAAATACAGTTTAGCAAGTGGTTCTAAAGCAACAAGACAGCGTTAAACCACCTAATTGCTTGCATAGCTACTGTAAAGGCAGTTTTCTCGCCACACACTGATAACATCCACATATCTTAATGACTCATACTCTTCAGAAAACCTGCTAGGAGAGGAATGTTCAGCAAAGAGATACTCATCACCCCCAAAGGGAACACACTGTGATCGAGTACCCCTTAAAACTGCTGTTGGAGGAGGCAAGTGCGTCACTACCAGCCTCCTTGTCCCAGCTAGGTTAGTCCATGATTGTCAATACTCTAGCTAAGAGAGCAACCGCCGCCCATAGGCTGACCTACATTAGGGGTTCCCCTGGAGCCCGTCGTGAACCTAAGTACAAAAGTAGGCTGGACGAGGGTAGAAAATGGAAGGGTGGATAAAGGGGGGTAGGGAGGGAAGTGGGGAGGGGGGAACAGGAAGGAAGGAGGGAACAACTGGGTGCCTGTCACTGGAGATATAGCCCTGGAATAGCTCAAAGTCACGTCAAGCTAGCGTCAGAGGACCTGAGAAGCCTAAACTGCCTGTACTCAACACTCAGTCATTGTCAGTAGAAGCCGTTAGCCAAGAGTTCCATTTCTTATGGAACGTAATTGCCCTTTTTTCCTTATAAGCCAGCATCCTTTCCATTTCACATTGAGAATGTACCCTCCTCTTGATATCAGTAATACTTGGAGTCGTAAGAGACCGCCAATGTGCGGCTATCGCTATTCTACTGGCAAACAATATGTGCGCCGCTACTATCCTACTATGAGGAGGAAGCTCATCCACTCCTATACTCAAGAGTGCCATAGCTAGGTTCAGGGTACACTGTCGGTCACATATGTGTGAGAGTAGAAATTATATTTTTTTTATCTTACTATACTCTCTCTATTCCTACATACTCCTCCTACCTCTGATCAGCCCTGTCCACTCAAATCCCCGTGGGCCATTTTTCTTTTGTTTTTCTACTATCACTTGGGGAAGGGAGTGAGACTGGTCTAGTTGCAGACACCTATCTGTTCTTTACAAAAAATTAAAACTAAAGCAGCCACCGTATCAGAGAATTTGTGAGCTTAAATGTAATACATTTTTGTTTTTGGGTTAATAGCGCTTTAAAGTGTTAAAACTTATATGAGGCTTAATGTTTGGGTTTGGATTTAATAATATTATTTTCTGTTTATACACAGTTCAATGTAAAACGTAAAAAGAAATAAATTATATACTGTAAATATAATTAAATTCTATAATCTTTTCTCGTTCTGGTTATTATTAATGTTATTTAAAGTCCTGGAATGCTATCACTCATAAAAAATACAATTTCATAGTCAGATAATAATCAGTGTTTACCTTTTGTACCTTCTTTCAAGGTTGCGATAGAACAATTATACAAGGCCAGCCAGCTGTTAATTGTGATGAGTGATGTGAGAAAAATAGGGAGATGGCTGCAACAGTTTTGATTTTGAAAAAAAAAAAAAGAGAAGAAAAGAATATGTGATTTATTGATACATGCAAGAAATGCATTCATGTGGCATTAAAATGTTTAAAGCTGAACTCTGGGCAGGTATAAAAAAAAAAAACACAAATTATTGCAACTCTGGAGTCATGAATATATCATTATATATATACATATCTATATATCTATCTATATCTATATATCTATCTATATCTATATATATATATATATATGTATATATATATATATATATATATATATATATATTTATTTATTTATTTTTTTTTTAATGCAAGCAATAAAACTACCTGAATTTGACCTGGTAACAATCCCTTGCGGTCTCTGTAAAGCAGGACTGGAGTGTAAGTGTAAGAAGCCGTACAAGGAGTCAATCAGTTCCTGTACTTACAGAAAGCATGGGCTGAGAAAGCTCCAGGATGACCTGGGCTCAGAGGAAGAAGGTTTATTGATGCTGACCATCAGACAGAGAGCATCCAGTGGCAGTGAAAAAATTGCGGCGGGGGGAAATCTCTAAATAATGCAGCAAAAGCTATTTTTGTTATTTTATCTTTTAATGGGCTGTTCATTTTTATCTTGTCCTTTTCAGTTGTCTTTCTCTTTTAGCTTTAAAGTTCAGCTGTTATTTTTCAATCTTAATAGCAGTTAGACTTTTATCTGGTGTAAAGGGAGTTAAAACAAAAAGGCTATGCCTCAGATGTTTATAAGAACAGCTGCAGAGGTGTGATTGGAACTTTGTGTGTTTGTAATCATTTCTAGAAAGCAATTGTATATCTGTCAGAATTGACAGCGACGTGTGTTTCTCTTTACATGCAATGATCTCTATGACAACTAAGAAAAATGAAACACATTTGCAGACTCAAATGAGGGATGAGTGATGGAACTGGGTCATTAGATACATTGTAAGACTCTTAATTAGCAATGGGAAAGTCAGTTTCAAAGAACCGCTAGCAAGCCACTGTGAATGAAGACATCTTACGTGGAAAGAAGGGGGTCAGTTCACTAGGCTGTATGAGTTGCTGAGTACATGATTGTATCTTACGAAAATCCTCTCATCAAAAAGGTTTATTTCGGGTATATAATTATTACGTAAGTGTGCAATTTCTATTTTTTTTTTAATTAAATAATTATCAAACTACTGCACACCGTTCTTTCTCATAAATTATTTTCTCTTCACGTTGAATTCCTGCTTTTATTATCTCCATAAAAAACAACTTGTAGAACCTCAAAATTTTTGCCAATTTTTGTCAATAAATAAGAAGATTAAAGTTGAACTCTGGGGACAAAAAATCTCTACTCTTGCAGTGGGTCCCCATTGCAAGGGTTACTTGCTCATTTTCCCCAAGGGATGATAAACAAAGTGATATACCTACCCCGTCCTTGCTCCCCTTGCAGCTCCTAATGTTCAATCCTAGGATGTGGGTAAGCCATCTGAGTCCTCTGGTGTAGTGTAAGACTGCCAGTCCTGCAGCAAAGGGAAGTGGCTTTAGGGGATCAGTCACAGGGGAGTAAGAGGAGGAAGCCTTTTGGAGCTAGAAATAGGGTAAGTAAATCACTTATGTGTGCTATCTGGTGGAGGGAGTTCACTGTGTGGAGCCGTTATTTTCTACATCTTCTACATCTTCTTTCAACACAGATTGGACTTAATGACTGATTTCTCCATCTTTTGGGACTTTTAGTTATTTTTATCATTATTATGATCAGTTAGAGGATTTGCGCTGCACCAATTTTGTTTGATATATTTTTCTGGGATTTCTGCTGTGTATCCTGGGTCGGTGTTGAGCTGACATTTCCATTCACATTGAGTACACTTACCTGTTTGCGCTGATTGTTTTCCGTTTATATAAGTAAATCACTTTATTTATCTCCCTCAGGCAAAATGAGCAGTCAACACTTGCAGTGAGAAGGCAGACCCAATGGATGGGTAAAGACTTTTCCTTCCCAGAGTTTAGTTTTAGGAAGCAAAAACATGTACATTAAAGCAGGGCTCAAAATTTCAAGTCCTAAACTATTAGCCAGGCCTTAAGCCCCCTTTCACATGGGGCGGATCCGTTTGGACTGACTCCAATTGCTCAGCTGGGATCGATCCATTGATCCCTGCTAAGCAGGTGGATGACCGGTTCGTCTCCCCTCACTGTGCAGAGACAGACCTGTCAGAGTCCCGCTCTCTTCTATGGGGAGATTGGATGAAAATGGACCACCTGTTTGTTTTCATCTAATCCCATCCGAACCAACCCTCTGGATGGATGGCGAACGTATCGCCATATGTCTGTTTTTAGCGGATCTTGTCAGATCAGATGCCAGGCAGGTGTCAGAGGACACATGTCCGCTGACATCCGCCTCCCCATAGAGGTCAATGGGTGTCCCAACCAGGTCCGGACAGGTGGACCCGATCGGTCCAATCGTGTGAAAGGGGCCTAAGAGTTACTCACCACCAGGCGCCCAACACTGCCCCTCCCCTAATTCCACCTCCATAAATTATCTCATGAAAGGGCACTGCTAAATGTTTTATGCATAATTAGGTTACAAAAAGAAATATTAACAATAACTTTAACATTATTAACATAACGCAAAGTATATTGATCTGACTGTGACAAAACAATAAAAATAAAATATGATTGGCTACTATAGGCACTGTTTGGCAGGTTTGGGTAGTATAGTGGCAGGTTTGGGTAGTGTAGGGCAGTATAGTGGCAGATTTGGGTAGTATAGGGTGGTATAGTGACAGGTTTGGGTAGTATAGGGTGGTATACTGGCAGGTTTGGGTAATATATGGTGGTATAGTGGCATGTTTGGGTAGTTTAGTGTGTTACAGTGGCAGGTTTGGGTAATATAGGGTGGTATAGTGGCAGGTTTGGGTAATATAGGGTGGTATAGTGGCAGGTTTGGGTAGTAAAGGGGGTATAGTGGCAGGTTTGGGTAGTATAGGGCAGTATAGTGACAGGTTTGGGTAGCATAGGGTGGTAAAGTGGCAGATTTGTGTAGTATAGGGTGGTATAGTGACAGGTTTGGGTAGTATAGGGTGGTATAGTGGCAGGTTTGGGTAATATATGGTGGTATAGTGGCATGTTTGGGTAGTTTAGTGTGTTATAGTGTTTGGGTAATATAGGGAGGTATAGTGGCAGGATTGATGAAGGAGTAGCGCATGCTCCGAAACATGTTACCGCCCACCCGCACCTGACACTGGCCGCGTGCGTTCCAGCATGGTTACAAGAAGCCCTACCACGCTGTGTGATTGTTGCATGCTGACACATTAAGCAGCTTCCTGGACACTGGACCGAGTATCGGTTCCTCTTGCTCACAGACAATGCTGTTGCTCGATCCCAGGTTTTTCTCTTGGCCTTTATTACAAGGAACTTCTTGTAAGTGTTTTTAACCCTTTGATATCATATTAAACGGTCAATACTGCACTTAGAGGGGACTTGTTTTCTTCTACTCCTCTTGGGTAATATATGGTGGTATAGTGGCATGTTTGGGTAGTATAGTGGCAAGGTTGTGTAGTATAGGGCAGTATAGTGTCAGGTTTGGGTAGTATAGGGCAGTATAGTGGCAGGTTTGGGTAGTTTAGTGCGGTATAGTAGCGTTTGGGTAATATAGGGCGGTATAGTGGCAGGTTTGAATAATATAGGGCAGTATAGTGGCAGGCTTGGGTAGTATAGGGTGGTATACTGGCAGGTTTGTGTAGTAGAGGTCGGTATAGTGGCCGGTTTGGGTAGTATAGGGCAGTTTAGTGGCAGGCTTGGGTAGTATAGGGCGATATAGTAGCAGGTTTGGGTAGTAGAGGTCGGAATAGTGGCAGGTTTGGGTAGTATAGGGCAGTATAGTGGGCGGTTTGCGTAGTAGAGGTTAGTATAGTGGCAGGTTTGGGTAGTATAGGGCAGTATAGTGACAGGTTTGGGTATAGGGAGGTATAGTGGCAGGATTGATGAAGGAGTAGCGCATGCTCCGAAACATGTTACCGCCCACCCGCACCTGACACTGGCCGCGTGCGTTCCAGCATGGTTACCAGAAGCCCTACCACGCTGTGTGATTGTTGCATGCTGACACATTAAGCAGCTTCCTGGACACTGGACCGAGTATCGGTTCCTCTTGCTCACAGACAATGCTGTTGCTCGATCCCAGGTTTTTCTCTTGGCCTTCATTACAAGGAACTTATTGTAAGTGTTTTTAACCCTTTGATATCATATTAAACGGTCAATACTGCACTTAGAGGGGACTTGTTTTCTTCTACTCTTCTTGGGTAATATATGGTGGTATAGTGGCATGTTTGGGTAGTATAGTGGCAAGGTTGTGTAGTATAGGGCAGTATAGTGTCAGGTTTGGGTAGTATAGGGCAGTATAGTGGCAGGTTTGGGTAGTTTAGTGCGGTATAGTGGCGTTTGGGTAATATAGGGCGGTATAGTGGCAGGTTTGAATAATATAGGGCAGTATAGTGGCAGGCTTGGGTAGTATAGGGTGGTATACTGGCAGGTTTGTGTAGTAGAGGTCGGTATAGTGGCCGGTTTGGGTAGTATAGGGCAGTTTAGTGGCAGGCTTGGGTAGTATAGGGCGATATAGTAGCAGGTTTGGGTAGTAGAGGTCGGAATAGTGGCAGGTTTGGGTAGTATAGGGCAGTATAGTGGCAGGTTTGCGTAGTAGAGGTTAGTATAGTGGCAGGTTTGGGTAGTATAGGGCAGTATAGTGGCAGGTTTGGGTAGTATAGGGCAGTATAGTGGCAGGTTTGGGTAGTAGAGGTCGGTATAGTGGCAGGTTTGGGTATTATTGGGCAGTATAGTGGCAGGTTTGCATAGTAGAGGTCAGTATAGTGGCAGGTTTGGGTAGTATAGGGCAGTATAGTGGCAGGTTTGGATAGTATAGGGTGAAATAATGGCAGGTTAGGGCTGTTTGACGTGACAATGTCCTCAGTCACTTACAGCATTGCTGGATATAAACACTCCCGGGGCTGCTGTGGTCTCTCCTGCTCAGCTTGAGTGAACAAGTCTTTGGGAGGAGTGGAGGAGGCAGCCACACCTCTGGCTCGGCCCACCAACTCCGGCTGCTTTGGGAGATAATAGAAGATCCCTGAAGGACAGCCTAACTTATATAAAAAAAAATATATACAGTATACAGTGGTGATCGAAAGTTTGGGCACCCCAGGTACAAATTTGTATTAATGTGCATAAAGAAGCCAAGGAAAGATGGAAAAATCTCCAAAAGGCATCAAATTACAGATTAGACATTTTTATAATATGTCAACAAAAGTTAGATTTTATTTCCATCATTGACACTTTCGAAATTACAGAAAACCCAAAAAATTACGTCTGCAAAACTTTGGGCACCCTGTAGAATTTATAGCATGCACTGCCCCCTTTGCAAGGCTGAGACCTGCCAGTGTCATGGATTGTTCTCAATCATCATCTGGGAAGACCAGTTGATGTCAATCTCAAAGGTTTTAAATGCCCAGACTCATCTGACCTTGCCCCAACAATCAGCGCCATGTATATACCACTGTATATATATATATATATATATATATATATATATATATATATATATACATACACAAATGTTTTGCCTTTCGTTTCTATTTTAAACTGAATGGGTAGTTTTGCAAGATGAGGGTTTACACATACTTTAAGAGGGCATGCAGAGCAGGTCAGACACAGTCTCTGAACTACCATGTGTACTGCTGATTTCAACTCAATGGAATTGTTCTGACCTGCATTTGAGGTGCATTCCAAGTGCATGTCAAATGCAGGAAAACAACACCCTTCAACATGAGCCCTAGAGTTTAGAGTTCTCACCAGAGAAGGAGATGAGGGGAAAACTTTCAGTGTGCACACCTCTTAGCTACTGTCAAAGAAAGGTTTTCCCTCACTTTGGTGGGATGTCCTATCATTTTAGAAAGGGAATTGAAAACTCCCTAGTGGAGCACAGGCAACAAAAAATCATCTGATGGGAGTTTTGGCTCCTCCATACTCTATGCCTATTATTGAGGTATAAATTATGGTACACTAATGGGGGTAATTAGTGTACCATAAACCCAAGTGGGCAGGGCCAGCCTTAGGTGTTCAGGCGCCCTGTGCGAGCTAATCCTGTGGCGCCCCCTACACGCGCACTTTCTTGCACCTTTTTTGCACTTTATTTGACTTTTCTTTTTTATGATCACTAATAACTTAGCCCCCCTTACATCAGAGACCCCCATTTACATCAGAGACCCCCCACACAGAGCCCCTTTACATCAAAGACCCCCCACACAAAGCCCCCCTAACATCAGAGACCCCCTCCACACAGGGCCCCCCTCACATCAGAAACCCCCACACAAAGCCCCCCTTACATCAGAGACCCCCACACACACATCAGAGACCCCCACACAAAGCCCCCTAACATCAGAGACCCCCCCACAGAGAGACCCCCTCACATCAGAGACCCCCACACAAAGACCCCCTCAGATCAGAGACCCCCTACACACACACAAAGCCCCCCTCACATCAGAGACCCCCCACACAAAGCCCCCCTCACATCATAAACCCCAGACACAGAGCCCCCTTACATGAGAGACCCCCCACGCAAAGCCCCCTTACATCAGAGACCCCCCCACACATCAGAGACTCCCCACACAAAGCCCCCCTATCATCAGAGACCCCCTACACACACAAAGCCCCCCTCACATCAGAGACCCCCCACACAAAGCCCCCCTACACACACAAAGCCCCCCTCACATCAGAGAACCCCCATACATCAGAGACCCCCACACAAAGCCCCCCTAACATAAGAGACCCCCCCACACAGAGCCCCCCTCACATCAGAGACCCCCCACACAAAGCCCCCCTACACACACAAAGCCCCCCTCACATCAGAGACTCCATACACAGAGCCCCACTCACATCAGAGACCCCCACACAAAGCCCCCCTTACATCAGAGACCCCCACACAAAGCCCCCCTAACATCAGAGACCCCCCACACAGAGCCCCCCTCACATCAGAGACCCCCCACACAAAGCCCCCCTACACAAAGCTCCCCTCACATCAGAGACCCCCCACATCACAGACCCCCCACACAAAGCCCCCTTACATCAGAGCCCCCACATCAGAGAGCGCCCCTTACATCACAGACCCCCCCACACAAAGCCCCCTTACATCAGACCCCCCCACGGAGCCCCCCACATCAGAGAGCCCCCCCTACATCACAGACCCCCCACACAAAGCCCCCTTACATCAGAGCCCCCCCACACAGAGCCCCCCCACATCAGAGAGCCCCCCTTACATCACAGACCCCCCCCACACAAAGCCCCCTTAAATCAGACCCCCCCCACGGAGCCCCCCACATCAGAGAGCCCCCCCTTACATCACAAACCCCCCCACACAAAGCCCCCCTTACATCACAGACCCCCTCACACAGAGCCCCCCTTACATTTTTTGATGGAGAGAGACCTCACTTACCTTCCGCTCTCTGCCACTTTTTTTTTCTTTAACCTTCCCGCCCACACATCCCCAGGAGTGTGGTCGGGAGGTGGAGGAGAAGGGGCGGGGCGAGGAGGAGCTGACGATCTCTCCTCTGGCATCAGTGCAGGGAGGGAGGAGAGATCGTCAGCGTGGAAGGATCCATCGGAGGTTGAGCTGTGTGTAATACACAGCTCGCCTCACTGCATCAGTAGGTGACCGAGGCACAGCCGCACAGCAGGAGGTAAGCGGCGGCCACAGCCTGTGTTGACCCTGTCCAGGCCGCAGTCGCCGCTCACCTCCAGCTGTGCGGCCTGAATCGCCTGATCTTCTGCGAGCTGTGATGGCCGCATGGCGCCCTTGTTGCCCATGGCGCCCTGTGCGGCCGCACAGCTCACACACCCCAAAGGCCAGCCCTGCAAGTGGGCTCAACACTACCAGAAGGTAACCTGCTCAAGATTCCAGGAAACAGGTCCCAGGACAAAAAAAAAAAAAAGGAAAGACAAGTAATGAGAAAGTGAAAAGGAGGAAAAGTGAAGAAAAGACGTAAAGAATGTTTTAACAAAAGAAGAGGAGAGTATAGTTAAGGGATAGATCAGGCATCAGGGTTCATTAACCCCTTCCCTCTGGGCCGACGTCATATGAGGTCCGCCCATTCTCACCACTCTCCCGCACCTCCGGGGATGCGACGTGTCCCATCCCATCCCGATCGGTGTAAAGTGGCAATAAAAAAATGGCTCTTTATCATGTGACTGGCTGTGTCCAATCGCAGCCAGTCACAGAATGTCAACAACCTCGGTAACTAGCTGTTACTGGACTCTCCTCCTCACACACCAATCCTGTGTGAGGAGGAGATTGCGGTAACAGCTAGTTACCGATTACAGTTCACACCAAACACTCTGATTGCCCCCCACCCCAATAAAGAGGGCCTGTCACTAGCCCATCAAAGTACCTGTCACCAGCCCATCAAAGTACCTGTCACCATCCCATCAGAGTACCTGAGTACCTGTCACCAGCCCATCAGGTACACTGATGACAGATACTCGGGTACTCTGATGTTCTGTTGACAGGTACTCAGGTACTCTGATGACGGGTACTCGGGTACTCTGATGACAGGTGCTCTGATGACAGGTACTCGGGTACTCCGATGACAGATACTCTGATGACAGGTACTCGGATACTCCGATGGCAGGTACTCAGGTAACCCAATGACAGGTACTCAGGTACTCTGATGACAGGAACTGTGAGTATCTGTCATCAGAGTACCCGAGTACCTGTTACCAGCCCATGAGAGTACCCGAGTACCTGTCTTCTGAGTACACGAGTACCTGTCATCGAAGTACCCGAGTACCAGTCATCAGAGTACCCAAGTACCTGTCATCCAAGTATCTGAGTACCTGTCATCAGAGTACCTGTCAAAGGAGTACCTAAGTACATGTCATCAGATTACCCAAGTACCTGTCATCGGAGTACCCGAGTACCTGTCATCAGAGTACCAGAGTACCTGTCATCGGAGTACCTGAGTACCTGTCATTGGAGTACCCCAGTACCTGTCACCAGCCCTTCAGAGTACCCAAGTACCACTCCGTAGTCCATCAGAGTACCTGCGTACCTGTTTCCAGCCGAGAGTACCCGAGTACCTGTCTCCAGTCCAGAGTACCCGAGTACCTGTCTCCAGCCAAGAGTGCCCGAGTACCTATCTGCAGCCCATCAGATTACCCAAGTACCTATATTCAGCCCATCAGATTACCTGAGTACCTGTCTCCAGCCCATCAGAGTACCCAAGTACCTCTCTGCAGTCCACCAGAGTACCCGAGTACATGTCATCAGAGTACCCAATTATCTGTCCCCAGCCCATCAGAGTACCCAAGTATCTGTTATCAGAGTACCCAAGTACTTGTCACCAGCCCATCAGAGTACCCGAGTACCTGTTATCAGAGTACCCGAGTACATGTCATCAGAGTACCCAATTATCTTTCACCAGTCCATCAGAGTATCCGAGTACCTGTTATCAGAGTACCCGAGTACCTGTCACCAGCCCATCAGAGTACCCGAGTACCTGTTATCAGAGTACCCGAGTACCTGTCACCAGCCCATCAGAGTACCCGAGTACCTATCATCAGAGTACCCGAGTACCTGTCTCCAGTCCATCAAAGTACCCGAGTACCTATCTCCAGCCCATCAGAGTACCTGAATGTCTCTCTGAAGCCCATCATAGTACCCGAGAACCTCTCTGTAGCCCATCAGAGTACCGAGTACCTATCTGCAGACCATTAGAGTACCAAGAGTACCCGAGTACCTGTCTCCAGCCAATCAGAGTACGCAAGTACATTTCTGAAGCCGATAAGTGTACTTAAGTACCTGTCTGCAGCCCATTAGAGTACCTGCGTACCTATCTGCAGCTCATCAGAGTACCTGAGTACCTATCTGGCAAGAAAGAGAAAAATGGCCCAGATGGGACTTTAATTGAAGTGGATGCATGAGTCGCTGATGCATAAAAGTAGATTTTAATGAGTAAAAAACATGTAAGCAAAAACATGCATTGACCAACAGATGTACAAAATATGGCATGGCAAGATTTCAACAGCAATATTGATATAAAAAATCATATAACATGGATTGAGCAGGATACACACAAAATTGTCTTAAATATAATGTACAACATAGTAGAAAACTTGACGCATTTCGTGGGTCTGTAGCCCACTCACCAGGAGTATATACAGGTAAACCTGTCAAAAGAATAAAAGACTTGTATGTAATGTCACAAACCAATAAATGTTGGGGATAAATCAGCAAGTATGGATTTTCAACAATTGTATGACCCAAGTGGGGAAACCATACTTACATGGAGCCATATTTCACTGGTGAAAGCAACATTGCCACATGGTGGGGGCGTTAATTGTCTGACCCGGGAGCTGAAGGAACATGAGTCCACGGCAATGAGACGGGAAGCCAGGTGAGGACACTTGTGGCAAATACTGTCTGAGCATGTTTCATAACGTAGCACTGAATAGGAAAATTTAGGTATTTTATATCAGAGTATAAGTAGTACAATGTATCACTTAGTAGTAGTCAGAAAGGATATGAATGTATAGCACAGGGCTAGTGTAAAGGCCAATCCAAATCCAAAAGAAAGTAAACTAAAATCGCAGAGTGTGCTTGTCTGAATGTGATCAGAGTGATCCAAGAGGGATAACAGCTAAGTGTGGAAGATAGAAAGGTAAACAAGTATCAGAGTGTGGGAGATACAATGTATCAATTAATAATAGCCAGTCCAAACCTAGAAAAAGCTGACAAAATATGCTTGTCTTAATGTGATCGAATAATAAAAAGGGGACAACAACAATGTATGGAAGATGAAAAGGTAGGGGAAGGAAATATATTTCACTGGGTTCTACCATTGCAACTGAGAACTATATAACTGATATGTCAGAGTATAAAATTGTATGTGCTAGTAGCAAGGGTAATGACATAATCAGAGGATAATGTGTATCAAAGTATGTCCAGGTGGTGCAAATATGAGAACACAGAAAATTAAATGAATGGTGGGAAATCCCAGGACTGGGGTGTTGTAACCGTGAGAAAAGGAGGGGGAGAAAAAGGAAAAGGAAAGAGGTGACTGAGGTCTCATGGATTAAAGAATGAACAAAATGTAGTGAGAAATGAGTGAACAATTGGAAGACTGTGTGATAAGATGAAGCCCAAAAGCAGCATCAAGGAGTGCTATGCTGAAATATGAGTATGTTGTGTCCATGCCATTCCTCACCTGGGAGCCTGTATCCACTGCAGGTGGGTCCTTGTTCCTAACGCCATGTAATGGTTTGGGCAAGCACACGCCGACAGCATGTGCACATCCAGTGGACGCAGACAGGATTTGGCCAACAGTCACAACCAAGAATAGTAATCTCTGCACATAGATGTGGACGCCACAGGTGTAGTGAGTGCACATGAATAGCAGGACCATGGCGCCGATATATAGGTGGCCCCACCCTAGGGGGGAGGGTGGGGACAGCAGGAGAAAGAAAACCTTCCTCAAAATATATTGCAGCTCCCGGTGTAGGCAATGCACCACCTCCAGAGGGAGCGCATTCCAGCAGTGAATTGCATAAGCACAAATGTTGACAAATTGGATATAAATAATTTGTATATTGTCTTGTAAGACTAATTAAACCAACGCTATTTTAGTGCATTGGTAGGACTCAGGCAGCATTAGACCATGAATGGGCACTTTTTGTGGGTGTCTTCCACCCTGTACATGTGTAAAAACTGGGAAATGGTCTGATGTTGTCTATTACATCCACTTCCATCCCTAAATCAAGCAAGAAAGAGAAAAATGGCCCAGATGGGACTTTAATTGAAGTGGATGCATGAGTCGCTGATGCATAAAAGTATATTTTAATGAGTGAAAAATATGTAAGCAAAAACATGCATTGACCAACAGCTGGAGTACAAAATATGGCATGGCAAAATTTCAACAGCAATATTGATATAAAAAATCGTATAACATGGAGTGAGCAGGATACACACAAAATTGTCTTAAATATAATGTACAACATAGTAGAAAACTTGACGCGTTTCATGGGTCTGTAGCCCACTCATCAGGAGTATATACAGGTAAACCTGTCAAAGGAATAAAAGACTTGTATGTAATGTCAAAAAACAATAAATGTTGGGGATAAATGAGCAAGCATGGATTTTCAACAAGTACCTATCTGCAGCCCATGCCTCCTAGATTATGTGTTGGGGTGTTTGCTCTCCAAAATGGGTCATTTTGTGGGCGTTTCTATTGTCCTGGTGCTCCAGGGCCTTCAAAAGTGTGATAGGTTGTCAGGAAATTAGATGTGAAATTTATGCTCCTAGAACGCCTGAAGGTGCTACTTGGATGTTGGGCCTCTGTATGTGGCCAGGCTGTAAAAGTCTCACACATGTGGTATCACCATTCTCAGGAGGAGTAGCAGAATGTATTTTGGGGTGTCAGTTTTGCTATGTACGTGCTATGTGTTAGAAATATCTTATAAATTGACAACTTTGTGAAAAAAAAATGTTTTATCATTTTCTTTCCACATTTTCCAAAAACTTGTGGAAAAAAAAGGGACATGTTCAAAAGACTCATTATGCCTTGTAGAATATATGTTAGGGTGTTTGCTTTCCAAAATGGGGTAATTTTGTGGGTGATTCCATTGTCCTGGTGCTCCAGAGCCTTTAAAAATGTGATAGGTCGTTAGGAAATTATATGTGTAATTTATGCTCATAGAACACCTGACGGTGGTATCACCATACTCAGGAGGAGTAGCAGATTGTATTTTGGGGTGTATTTGCAAGTATGCATATACTGTGTGTGAGAAATAACTTGTTATTATGACAATTTTGTGTAAAAAAAAAAAAAAAAACTTTTCTTAAATTTTCCCTAGAATTGGGGGAAAAAATTACAACTTCAAAAAAACTCACTATGCCTCTTTCTAACTACCCCGTAATATCTACTTTCCTAAAAGGGGTCATTTGAGGGGTATTTGTACTGTCTTGACATTTTAGAGCCTCAAGAAATGAGATCTCAAATAGGCCGTCGGTACATCAGGTGTGATTAATTTTCAATGATTGGCACCATAGTTTGTAGACTCTATAACTTTCACACAGACTAAATAATATCCTCTAATTTGGGTTATTTTTTACCAAAGCTATATAGCAGTATAAACTTTGGCCCAAATTTATGAAAAAAAATTACTTATTTGCAAAATGTTATTATAGAAACTAAAACAAAATGTTTTTTTTTTTAATTTTCGCTCTTTTTTTCACTTATATCGCAAAAAATAAAAAATAAACTGCGGTGAATAAATAGCATCAAAAGAAAGCTCTATTTGTGTGAAAAAAAAATTTTTGATTGAGTACAGCGTTGCATGACTGAGTAATTATCATTCAAAGTGTGGGAGCGCTGAAAGCTGAAAATTGGTCTTGGCAGGAAGGGGGTGAATGGGCCTTGTATTGAAGTGGTTAAAGAGTAAAGATTAGCACAGTGGTTTACAGGGATTGATGTATGTATAAACTCCACAGTTCCCACACCGCCTCAAATGCATTAGAAGTGGCTAAGAGGATGCTGACCGCCTTCTCCCTGACCATTAATAGGATGGACTATTAAATGACCCACTGGCGCTAAAGTAAACTAGTAAATGGTTCCACAAAATGAATAATTTATAAAGATCTTTTGGGTAGAAATCATCCACCCTTAACTAGTAATTGATGATGTCGGATTCTGGCCCTTCGTAACCAATGGCTCTTAGAGCAATGGTAAGGGTTGCTATTCTTGTAGCTGCACCCCATGGATGGATCTCATTACTGCTAAGGAAACATTGACAATTATGGTTCCTTCCCATTTTCACAGCATACCACTGTTAGGCGAAGTCATATTTAACTGGAGACTAGAAGGAAGTCAACACATAAATGGAATCAAAGTTCCTTCAGAAGCACTATTAAACTCATTGTGCATACCGAGTGCATTGCAGTAAGTGAAATTAAATGTATGGCAATAAGCAAAATGATCTTTTTTTCTGGTTGCCAGCTGTTCATGACATTCATACTTAATTACTGTACTCATCTTCATTCCTTCTGTAGCAACAGATTCTGAACATTTTCTCAACATCATTGAAATCTACGCTTACATTCCATTACTTTCTTCTCCCTAAGCAAACCATCTGCAGACTTGCAGTGCATTAGAGAATGGAGGCCTTCTTCCAAATGAAATGCCTCTCTTCTAGCATATTTCATTTTAGAGAATGAGCAATCACCAAATCACAACTGAACACCAGTAATGATTGTTTTTTTACACTTACAGTAATGGAGTGGAAGAATGCTTTGAAAGAGTTATGATTATTCATAAGCATGTGCAAACTCCTATAAGCAGAAGTCAACATAGGCTGCTACAAAACAATGTGTAATATGTGAAAAACAATACATTTAAAAAAAAAATGTAGATACCAATTTTTACCTAAAGTGTAAGTCCACTTTTGTAGAGAAAAAAAGCAACCCTGCCCCCCCTCCCCGGGTGATCTGTATACATTGCAAGTAATTTTAACAAAGTTAGTTGCAGATTCCTAAATTTTTTCTGGTCTTAAGAAATTGTTGAGTTTGTTACTATGTACTTTCCTGACTGATTCATGAATGGGAGGGTCTGTGTTCAGTACAACTACCTAACCAAGTTTCAGTGTCTGCCTCCCTAGTAGACAAGCCTTAGGAAGCATCTAACCAAAAATGAAATTCATAATGCAGGGGATGCCTAAAATATATTTCATTTCAGCCTTCTGAGAAAATCAGTGAACCAATCACACAAGCAGAAAATTATATTTATTATACTGTATAAACACAACAGTGTACAGGACTCCTCCAGGTTGCCATATTGCACTAAATTTTTTTGCACTTTTAGAAAATTACACCTGCTGCAGACTGAAAGGGCAGTGCAATTTTTTAAAGCATTTACATTTCAAAATGACATGTGTAGCAATTTTATATGTTATATCTATTTTTTTTAAATTAAAGAGTACTTTTTCTTTAAATGCTGAATCCAGCAAAATATAATGAGGTGGGAAATCAATAAAGCTGCTGATCCACTTTTTTGGCGTTAGTCCCTCTTGGTAATTTATGGTGGCAGATTCACGAAAAGTTTGGTTCTGACAATGACTCGTGCACCAAATTCAGGTAGTTCTAAAATGGGCCACTTTGACATTGTGTCGCATTAAATGCTTCAAATGTAAAAGTGGAGCTAATTAACCATTTGCCGACCGCAATATCTATATACTGTGTATGTTGTAGTTTGGTTTACCGGGATTATGGCTGAAGATAACAGATTTTTTTCAGCTGGTGGCTCTCTTTCTTATAAAACCATTTTGAGCAGATCATGAGCCGCTGGAACGGTTTCTGAAGTGGTAGAAGGGGACACCACCCCCCCCCCTCCCACCCACAGCTCGCTGGTTTTTCTCTGGCTTACCATTCCAGCCGTTTAGCCAGAGAAATGATCTGACAGTACGTCCGGCTGCTCCCATAGGCGATCAAAGAGTTAATACTCTTTGATTGCCTCTATGGCCTTGGGGGAGTAATTATATGGGGGAAGTAATTATATATATAAGTTTTTTTTTTGTCTGTATCCAATTTAGATTTCCCCTTACTTCCTAATATTGTGACAAGTTACAAATGTTGGACTTCCCATCACTTCCTCCTTCCTATGTTTTTTGTATATATATATATATATTTTTTTTTTCAAAGCAAAAGATCTTTTTTTTTTGATCTTTTGATTTTAAAAGACAAAGACGAGATTTGGGGCCATTTTACCACCAGATCTCTCCATAAAGAGGACCTGTCATCCTTATTTCTATTACAAGAGATGTTTACATTTGGGCTAACTTTTCTGTTTAGGTTTTTTTTTTTAATTCAAGTGTATTTGTTCTTAAAAAGTGTGCTTAAAAGACTGCTGCGCAAATACTGTGTGACATAAACTATTGCAACGACTGCCATCTTAGTCTTTGCTAAATATATATATATATATATATATATATATATATATATATATATATATATATATATATATAATGTTTGGGGGTTCTAAGCAATTTTCTAGCTTTCTAGCTTTAGGTCCATGTGCAGACGCAACTTTTCTTTTCTTCTATGGATAGAATAGAAAAAGTATACAATTTTCTCTAAGTTTTTTAGATTTTCCCTTACTTCCTAATATAGTGACAAGTTACAAATGTTGGACTTCCCATCACTTCCTCAGTAGCAGAGACGATAGTCACAAGAACAAATAGAAACAATAATTCTGCCCAGCAAGGACACAGACAGAAATGAATAAAAACTGGTTCTAACCCATTGGAACAGCACCAGGAAGTGCTCCACCTTGACGTCCTCAGGAAAACATTCAGAAAAGGAAATTGATCTCTGCACTTTAAAACAAAAAAAAACACACCTTTTAATGTGCAACGTCAGAGAAGAACATTGTTGCTTTTATTAAACAAAAAAAGTTGCTTCAGTAATTAATTACCTTTTCTGATTGATTGGCAGGCAGAGAGGGTAACTACCACAGCTTAGAGCTAAGACACCGGCCGCTGTAAAACCGAGTCCCGCCTCCTGGATCGGCTGCTATGATTGATGTCACACTGGTCTAATTTCCCATCATTGGACCAGTGTGGAGTTCGTCATAGGACTTGATCCTAGTCTTAGCCCCACCCCTGCTCTCTCCTCCATGGCTCACTGGCTGTGATTGACAGCAGTGGGAGCCAATGGCTCCCACTGCTGTCTCAGTCAATGAGGAGAGGGAGTCCCAGGACAACCGAGGCTCTCGTTCACATTGCTGGGAGACTGTTGTGGGGAGCAGCAAACAGAAGGTTTTTTATCTGAATGTTTACAATGCATGCGTGTAAAAAACCTTCAACCTTTACAACCATTACTACCATAACATTATCTTCAGTGTGTGTAAAAAATGCAGCAGGACTGACATTTTGGGAATGTTAGGTGCTTTTCATTTTGAATGGAGAGCCTAAGTTAATGTAATGCTATTGTGTGGCACTCTGGAAATGTTGGGGGCCACATTTGAAATCCTCTATAATTTGTAAGTAAAACACCTCTGTTTTAAAGTCTCATGCCATTTAATAAAAACATTCTACTTTAAGTTTTATCAATGCATTTATTATATTTATTTTAAAATATTCCAAAGTATAAAAGGCATTATACAAATCAGCGACTCAGCTTTCATATAAACGCATTTAAATAAAAGAACATGAAAAATTAGCATGCAGTGCTGTTATTAATTATGAGAAATTTGGACGTTTTCGAACACTTGAGGATGGTTTAAAATCAAAATGTATTTCAGAACTGATTTCTGGTCTATAGAATATAAGCATGTACCAACATACTGACATTTATTTATGGTCTGATGTCAGTGTCAAATTAAAGTTGGGTGCTTTTTATGCTTGTGTAATGATGCATCAATGCCAAAGTAATGTATCTATCAGTACACGAGTATTGGAGGTTTACCTATTGTATTGCCTTTTGTTCCTCGGGGTCAGAAGATTGCTGGATCGTCTTCTCGTACAGCATCATTAAATATCAAGGTGCACATCTTCAGATAGAAATAAACTTAAATTCACTGGCTGGCAGCAGACATAGCATTATTCTGTTTTATTTGCCCATTTCTCCAGTCAGTTCCAGTTCAGGCAAAAAATAACTCGAAACTGAGCACAGAACAGAGCTGACTTTGATGCTGTATAGATTAAAGTTCCAAGTTCACCTTTTCACATTGTCTGCCTGCAACATATTTGCTGTAAATTCTCCATGTGCTCAGTTACATTTAATTGCATTCATTTCTCTATTTGCAGTACAATTAAAGTGTATGATGTTGAGATAAAGTAATACTACAAACAAAAAAGAATCTCTGCAATACATGCACATTTCTTCATGTGTTGTCTCTTTAAAAACACAGAAAATACAGCAAATACATAGTTACATAGTTACATAGTAGTTGAGGTTGAATAAAGACTATAGTCCATCCAGTTCAACCTGTGTAGGTGTGTGTAGATGTAATTATTTCACATACCCCTGAATGTTTTGTTTCTTGAGATGTACGTCCAAGAGTCTTTTAAAAGTAGCCATACTCCCTGCAGTAACTACCATTTGTGGTAGAGAATTCCACAATCTTGTAGCCCTTACTGTAAAGAACCCCCTGCGTAGCCTGAGGTTAAATCTCTTCTCCTCTAATTGCCTTGTATGGCCATGTAACTGAACAGTTTTTTTTCTATGCTGAGATCACAGTTGAGGTACTTGTATATCGCTATCATGTCCCCTCTCAGGTGTTTCTTTTCCAGGGAGAATAAATCAAGCGCTTGTAAGCGCTCTTTATAATTAAGATCCTCCAATACCCTAATCAGTTTAGTTGCCCTTCTCTGGACTCTCTCCAGCTCCATCACATCCCTTCTGAGGACGGGCGACCAGAACTGGACAGAATACTCCAGATGTTGTCGGACCAGTGGTTTATAAAGTGGTAGGATTATAGTTTTATCTCTGGAATACATCCCCTTCCTTATGCAAGCTAATATTCTGCCAGCTTTGGCAGCCGCAGCGTGACATTGCATGCTATTGCTAAGTGTATCTTCCACTAAGATTCCCAGATCTCTCTCCATCTTTGATTCCCCCAGGGGTTTCCCCCCCCCCCAAAGTGTATTGGGCATTTATGTTTTTAGTCCCCAAGTGCAATACTTTACACTTCTCCACATTAAACCTCATTTGCCATGTAGCTGTCCACTCTGTTATTTTGTTCAGGTCATTCTGTAAGATATCTCCCTCACGATGTGAACTTATTGCCCTACTTAATTTTGTGTCATCTGCAAAAACTGCAATCTAGCTAATGATCCCGTCCTCAATGCTATTTATGAATAAATTGAACAAAATTGGTCCCAGGACTGAGCCTTAGGGACCCCACTTACCACCCCAGACCAGTCTGAGTATGCGTTATTTATTACCACGCTTTGGACACGCCCCTTTAACCAGTTTTGAATCCAAGAGCAAACCTTGTAGTCAATGCCCGCAGACCTTAATTTATAAATTAAGGGTTGGTGGGGAACTGTATCAAATGCCTTAGCAAAATCCAGGTACACCACATTGTCGGGATTATTGGGGTGATTAAAATAATAATAGAAAAAAAAATGGATTTAAAAAGCCATGTATATTCCATCTTATGCATATAAGATTCTGAACAGTATAGATTCCATTTTGTTTAAGGTGAAGGAAAGTTCATATGTTCATTTAAACAAAATTTCTCTTACAATAGGGTCTTATAATTTCAGCAGATATTTCTATTTTCTTTTGGTCATAAATAAGTGGAAAACTGACGTTCTTTTAGATAAGACTCAGTCAGCCTGACGCTATGTTAAGGGGGTGATGTCTCCTTAATTTTCTGTATTTTAAAGATGAACAATAGGTTCATTTAAACTATAAGTTTAAAGATACATTATTATGTGTGAGAAGATATTAGCAATAATTATGTCATTATATTATGTAAGGCATATACATATATATTTAGAAATTGTTTGTCTACCATATGTTGGGTTTATATTCTTGTTAAATAACAAATCTTACTTAGACTTAAGAGTGAATACTAATCACTTCATTTTAAGGCATGTGGTAGGAGTGTTTATATAAGAATTGCTTTGGACTAGGCTAAGTGATATAAATTCTACAGGTCAGACAAAATGTCTGACAGTAATGGCAGAATTCAAATAATTAATGGACTTTCGCTAGCAACAGGTCAAATAGGTCATCAGATAAGAATAGTGGTAATTATTTTATATACACTGAATTTAATGAACAGTACAATACTGCCTCCTGTGGAGATAATACCAAATGCAGTCTTGGGATAATTTAGATATTTCCAATATAAGTATATATATTGTATTGAAAATATAATTATTGAAATGGCATTACTTGCCAGGGTGAATGATGGAGATTAGATGGACATTTATGTATGTACTGAGAGTATGGACACATTTTATGTTGTGTTTTATAAATACTCTTAAATATAGAGAAATCATCATTTAATTTTATTATCAAACATTGGGTTAATTATTAGAAGAGGTGTGACTCTGACCTCACCAGTTAAGGTATAGAATATCCCAACCAATGGGGATAGTGTTCCTCCCTCTGGGTTTAACTTATGGTAATTTTTATAGCTCTTTGTTCATACCATATAAAAGAAGAACCCAGATGAGAGATAGGACACATTACTACTGACAACACACCTTACACTTGCAACATACACACTACTACGTCCATCTATAGACTCATCCGGACATACTCCATCTTGCTCCATCATTCATCTGAAACTTTGAGGGACGCCAAACGAAACTCCTCCCTCACTTACCACCATCTTGAGAAAGGCATCCATCTTAGGACTCTGGTAATGGCCATTTAAAGCTAGCAGCCATCTTAAGTGTGGTAAATATAACTTTGCTGTGTTATTTCCTTATATGTTTTATATTGCATATTTAAGGGTAATAAGATTACAATCCCAGCTGTATAAACCATAGTAGATTTTTCTCTAAAAAGCTGATTTTTGTTTTTATACATTTTTATTAATATCAGATTTAGTGCATTATTTGCAATTTTAAGTCTTCCGTTTTGCATGACTTATTCTCGCTCCATCTGCAGTACAACAACTTTCGGCAATGCGATTCGCAGACAATTGTGGTCTGTTTATATAGAACACATACCTATGGTTTATGCTACACCTGGAGAAATGGTAATCTTGCTTTCGTTTTGCTTTCACTTTGTTTCACTTTCATTATTGAGCTAAACATCACATTGCATTGATCGTTTTAAGTTTGTATTTTATGTAGAGTTGTTTCTTTGTGTCATTTCCATTTTTGATCATATATTGTGATTACATGTCTTGTGAATAAATATTTTATATATATTCCATACTGTAGACTGTACTCACTAAGATTGGTATATGCTTTTAAAAAGAAATTAATCAATTAAAAAGAATTCACTACATATTGGTTTGTGGAAATAAGTGAAGATTCTCCTTCCTCACAGATCTTTGCTTATTGACATAAATAGACACTGTTATATTCAGAGCAGTATAAATATTCTGACATAATGAAGTACGAGCGCGAGATATTATTAAATATTCTTACAACATCCACAGGTCTCCCACTATCTAGCTCACAGCTCACCTCCTCATAGAATGTTAACAGATTAGTTTGACAAGAACGCCCTTTTGTAAACCTGTGCTGATTACTGCTGATGATGTTGTTCTCTTTAGCAAACTCTTGGATATAGTCCATTATCATCCCCTCCAGAAGTTTATATACAATTGACGTCAGGATGACCGGCCTATAATTTTCCCGGATATGCCTCTGCCCTTTTTTGAATATTGCAAAGCAAAACCCCCCTTGGTAGGGAATGGGACTTTAAGGGCCGAATATAACACCACAAGTGTGAATAAGTTAAAACATAATTTTATTAAATTAACATAAAACCAAGTGAACTGATGAAGATAAATACATGTATCACAATACAAAGTTGTAAAAACGTTTCATGGTAGGACCAGAAGAATGGTGGGGCATAGATTTCCAATGGGCACCCAACACCCTACGCGTTGCGGGAAAACCCTTCATCAGGAGTGTGAGCAGTGGAATTCAATATGCAATATAAACATTTGTTTCTACAATAAAAAATACAACAGGTAATATAAAATGTAACAATGAAAATACCTTAAAGGTACATAACGCCCAAGGGACAAAAATATGTATTCAAAAAATCACAAAAAATCATGTTGGATTGAACAACGTACCCTGAAAAGATGACCAAGTCAAGATGGAAGAAGGATCCAAGAAAATGGATGGGAAGAGAAGTGGGTAGAAAGAGAAGTCAAAAGTAGGTGAAGAGATGGCCGAGTAATGTCTTCAACACAGGTCCCCTAGGAGTCCATGTGCAAGTAAGAATGAAGTTAATGAAAACATCAGTCAAGAAAATATCTATATTTAACAGTTAGGGGTAGGGAAGGGGGAGGAAAGGGAAAGAGGGGAAGGGAGGGAGGAGGTGGAAGGAAAAACTAAACAAAAAGGGGGGAGGAATAAAGTCGGGAAGGGGGGAGAGGGGAAGGGGGGAAGAAGATGGAGGGGGGATTGGGAATAAATATATCATGATGAAGATATTGTGAGATTAAATAATATAAAAAATGATGAATAGATGGATAAATAGTAGGTAACAGAAAGATATACCTGTATTGTTTATTCTGGATTCTTAGAAGAACTCCATGTGAACTTGTAAGTAATGTATTAGTAAAATGTCTTTATTAAAGCCCATATATAGGTGGCGCTATCAAACCTTATCACTAGTCAACTATTCAGGAGAAACAAAAAATCCAATCCTGGATGGCCCAAATGGTAGGTAATGAGCTGTGGGAAAAAGTAATAGTAAAGAAAAGAGGAGATGGAATTATGACTGCTGGTAGAAGTTATTTAGCAGGGATGAAGATCCCTGCTGTAGATCAGTACCAGAATGAAACCTATACAGAGAGCATAATTACCTTTCCTGGGTGGAAAAAATAGCAAGCTGCCGTCTGGGTCAGTGAGACCAGCAGATTGGCAGGGCATGGGACTCCTAATATGGCTGCAGGATGCCGGGGCATGCGCCGTGTGAACCGATCACAACGGGCATGCGCAGACCGGCAGCCAATGAGTCCTGTAGTCCGTGGAGCGCACGTCACCGCCCCTAAAGAAGAAGGGGCCACATCCTGTGCTCCAAAGACTCCGACACAGCGGTCAGGCCCAGAAGGTGGAGCTCAGACAAAGAACTGCCTCCTAGACACTGAAAGAGGGCGGAAGAAGACAAAGCAGAGGACGGAGAACGGCCCAATGCGACCTGCTATTATGTGTTTATGTAGATTCATACTATTTTAGGGTGGATTTGATTTAAATCAAGTTGATTTAAATCATAATTTTTTAAAGAGCACCTGTCATTTCTGTCCCACAGCGGCTCCTCCTCTCCGTCCGCTGTTGACTCACCGACAGTCATATTCACTTTAATACGACAGCTGGTGATGCGGCAGTGACACAACAAGGTGAGGGGCGTGGCGGCGGCAGGTGAGTGGATGCCCGCTAACAGGCGCTGCCATGGTGGATCTGAAATGACAGGTGCTCTTTAAATGTAAGGACTCATTAATGCTGGTAGTTAGAATCTCTAATATTTGCAAACAAAATGAAGGTTTCCTATTTAGAAATAATAGACTGTCAGTTTAGTAAAGCAACAATAGCAGAACCGATTCAATCATACAGTTTGTAGTGTATATAGATTTGCAAAATAATGGGATAAAGGAATATTCCTGAACTATGTTTTATCTCATGGTTACTCAGAAATTGTGTGAATGCATTAATGCAGTGCATGCTATCTCAGCTTGCAGTGCTTAAATTCATTGAATGAGTTTACAAAAATGTTTAATGTTGTAGAATATGCAGGCTCTTTCTACATAGCTAAGCTCCATTTCATGCTGAATAAACTAAATTATTAATGTATCTTAAAATTTGAGTTAGAGTTAAGATTTTAACTCTAAAAGCATTTTATTTTAAATAAATTTGATAAAAATCTAAAAAATCTGATTGAAATGGAAAAAAATCAGATTTAAATAAAAACAAATTGGATTTTTTGGAATTAAAAAAAAAAATTGATTTTTTCCACCCTGTTCTATTTTGTATTTGATGCTCTATTTCATCAACGAAACATCCCTGGTTACATTGAATTAGATACACTCCAATGCTAATGCCACTTTATGAGCCTGAATGTTCCCTTTGCATGTGGATTTCTTTTGAATACAGAGATAAATAACACGATCCAGAATAAATAAGCCTACAACAACTTTTGATTTCTCATAAAAAGAAAAAATGAAGAAGTAACCATTGACTGTAACCTGGAACAGTATTAATGTTCTAATGAAAAAGCATAAGATACCAATCATCTCAGTCAACTAGAGTGCACTAGAGTTGTAGGTGACAAGACCGTACCAGTTCTGAGTGGTTTAAGTGACCCTGACATTAAAATACAAATGGCAAGCAGGCATACTGGCAAAAGCAATAGGAGGAATCCATAAGCTGGGTATACACACCCTGTGGGCTGAACAACAGTAATTAACCATATTCCCAAATTCATGCTATACAGCACAGATAAGAAAATATTCTGCTGTGGCTATTGTATTCTGACAGCCGGAGCTGTATTGGATTCAGCCAGTGTTCGGCTAACAATTTTCTGCAAAAGAAAATTATGGCAGACAGAAGGAGGCTGAAAGAGTTACCCACATAGGGGATTTCATACAGTGTGTATGAAGCCTTAATTTTCCTGCAATACTTGCCTCCAGAATACTGTGCATTCAGAAAAAATCTTCCATCAAATTCAACTGGGAAACAAATACTCCCAGGATTGCCAAGCTCCCAGGTCCCCAGAAGTACTTACGGGTTCCTCTCACTGATCCCGACACCACTATTGTGTCTTATCATGATGTGGAGGTCTGCAAGAAGAACCACTGGAGAATAACATTCCCAGAAATGTCTGTCTCCTGTTATTATTATAGAATCAGATATATTTACATTCTTTAGCCATCCATTGAAGGTGGTGGAACTTGCCATTTACCCCTGTAGGGGTACGGACATCCGGTAAGCACAGGACCCCAGGAGAGGGGGAGCACCCTATCTTCCAACCACTCACTGCACTCCCGGCTTCATAGAAAAAAAGAGCACCTTACTCCATCCTTATATGGACTATAGAACTTTATGATTTCTGTACCAGCTCTGATTGCACTATTTTTGGACAATTTTAAAATACACAGAACCTGATTTTTGAGCCTTTGAATTTATATGGTTCTCACTTTCATAATTTATATAGTTATTTGCACGGCTGCACTTATTTATTTACTAGTGTTTATATTGTCACCAGTGTGGGATGCACATAGTTCACCCACTTATTTATTTTCATTGCTTATGAGTATGCAGTTGCACTTTATTGAATAGATGGTTATGACTATTCGGAATGCACCTTATTTAGTTTGATTAGTGCACTATATTTATTTTTTAGCACCTTTGCACACTAACTCTCTATATCACCATAATTTATTAATACTATCTTTATATGCTTTTATATTTTTATACCTACATTTACATATATTTGCATATTTATGTTGAGTCTCAATAAGCCGTTTAGGTATTGAACACATTTATTTATTTATTTATTGATTTGGTATCAGCACATAGTGTTAATTTTACACACATATTACACACCCATTGTGTTTTTATATCCTATTACTTATATAGTTCTCATTCCCACATACATTCTATGTGCATTTGCATGTGTTGAACTTGGTCTTGAACTATAGGAGCCTAACCCAGATTTCCCATTAACCTACTTTCCTGGCAGCGCCAATCACTTCCCTTTTTGACATTTACACCTGACGCTCCCCCATTGGGGGTGCATCTTTTGGAGTGGGCAGCAGCCATTAGTGTTTTATTTATAGAAATTTTACGCACTATTTTATAGATAGCTTATCCTAAGCGCGGATCTTTCTTCTTTTCTTCTAATTCTGAAAGATACAGCATGAGAGGAGAGGCGAGAGATCTGTTACTTACAGAGGGGGCATCCCAGAGTGCAGCATCTCATAACATGGAGAGGTGAGTAGTTCCGGAAAATGCATACAGTTCTCACACTGGTCCATGCTTCCCCCTAAGAGGAAACTAAATAAATGAGTCCCAACTGCCTACAGTCTGGTCTGGTCCATCCAGAGAGAAAACCAGTAGTCACTTTCCTCATGGCAACTAACTCATGAAGATCATGCCTTCCTAATATACCCTTACTCTAGGCGTCCCTCTCCTAGCAGGGACAGGGCTGACATTTAACATTACTGCTTCCTGAGTCTTCTCTGACTTCTGGATAGGGGAACATTTAGTACTCAAAAAAATAAATTACAATAAACTAGCTTTTTGCCCAATCCTATAGCTGCATTGTATACAAGGGATTCCCAGACCAAAACACTGGCTGAACAGAAGAGCAAACCTGTAACGCTCCTGCGTTTTATGTATGATGTGGATTTTCAGCTGCAGAAATATTCCACTTCAGTAGTCATGTAGAGAAACGCTGAGACACCATTCCCAACTCTCAATGACTCATCATGTGTGGATGATCTCAATTCAGCAAGTAAATACACACACTCAATAAGATGTTTCCTAGAGTGACTTATGTATATAGTAACACAGTGATGATAGGCTGAAGAGACAGGTTGGGTAGAGATGGTAGATGACAGACACTTGAAAGGAAATGTTCTTGAAAGTAAGATAGTAGCAGATGGAATGCAGATAGGTTTAGCAATCATGTATGGTAGTAGATGACAGAGTAGCAGGTGGACATACAAGAGAGATCAACCCAGTGCAAGAACAGGTGGTAGTAGGCTCAAGAGCTAGCAATCTTAGATAATGCAGATGTAGTAATAGTCCTTAGTATGCAGAGCTAGATAGTGTAAGCTTTAGTATAAAGGTTATAGAGGTTTCCCCTGTGGGGTACTTATCACTAATAGCAATGTAGCAGAGGAGAGGTTCGGCAAGAGCGGATGATCCGGTAGCGGGATACAGGGATCAGCGCAGCGTGGTTCCGACAGCGAGGAATGCTTGCAAGCATGTGAGCTTCAAGACAGGTTAGCAACAAGGCACAAAGCAGTTTGAACGAACACATGTGAGTGAGAGCCGGCGATCTAAATAGCCATCCAGTCCGGCGCTCAGTGATGACAGCATCAGTCTTAAAGGTGTATGCGCACCTTACCAAAAGAGGATGGTGGGGCGCATACACTTATGAAAGAGTAATTAGGGTACCCAAAGGTACCAGAACATTACAGTACAACCCCCTTAAGGCCGGCTCCTGAAGGCCTCTGGAGCTGGTTTGTCTGGGTACTTCGCATGAAAATTGCGGATTAATCTAGAGGCATGTCAGAGGTGTTTAGCCAGGTGTCGTCTTGGGGCCCATAGTTCTTCCATCGAACCAAGTACTGAAGTCTTCCTCTGTGGATACGAGAATCCAGAATCTCTTTTATCTCATATTCTTCTCCACCTTCAACTTGTACAGGAGGAGGAGGAGGGATAGTAGGCCTTATTCCTTGGTCAGGAACATGGGGCTTCAGTAGCGACACATGGAAAATGGGATGTATTTTGAGGTCTGTTGGCAATGTAAGCTGTACTGCAGCTTTTCCAATAAGTTTCTTGATTGGGAAAGGTCCCAAGAACAGAGGTCCAAGCTTTTTGCTAGGGATTTTTAGTCTTAAATTTTTTGTTGAGAGCCAAACGAGGTCCCCGATAGCGTACTGAGGAGAAGGTCTTCTGCGAAGATCATAGTACTTCTTTTGTTGACTATGAGCGTGTGCAATGGTAGTATTAAGCAAACCCAGAGAGTCCTTTATTTGGGTAAGATAGTCTGAAGCTACTGGGTTATTTGAAGGAAGGATGCGTGGTGGAAGAATAGAGGGATGAAACCCATAGTTCAAGTAGAACGGACTCTGCTTGGTCGTACTGTGGGTTGCGTTGTTGTAGGCAAATTCTGCCAGAGGGAGAAGATCCACCCAATCATCCTGTTGGTAAGAAGTGTAACAACGTAAATATTGCTCGATGCATTGGTTGACTCTTTCAGTCTGTCCGTTGGTCTGCGGATGGTAAGGAGAAGTGAGCTTCCGCTCGATCCGTAGTATGTGACATAGTTCTTGCCAGAACTTGGAAATAAATTGTGATCCACGGTCAGACAGAAGAGTTTTTGGGATACCATGTAACTTAAAGACATGTTTCATCAGGAGTTCTGCCGTTTGTTTGGATGAAGGTAGTCTGCGAATAGCAATGAAATGTGCCATTTTTGTCAGATGGTCCACTGACACTAAGATGGTATTAAATCCTTTGGAAGGAGGCAATTCCACTATAAAGTCCAAGGACACAACTTCCCATGGAGTTTGGGGTATTGGTAGACTGCATAGTAGACCGGATGGTCTCGTAGTGTCAATTTTGGACCTGGCACAGACATTGCATGAAGAGACGAATTTTTGTATAGATGTTTTCATGTCAGGCCACCAGAATTGCCTGGTAATCAGATTAAGAGTCTTTGACATACCCATATGTCCTGCCATAGGCACATCATGCGATAATTCCAAGATCTTGGTGCGTATGGTAGGTGGTATGTAAAGTTTGTCGTTGTAGTAGAGGAAGCCTTCTGCATCAGTATTTAGTTGTGGTTGGGGTGAATCCAAACTCATACCATGCAAAACCTCTTCCTTCAAGGAACGGACAACTCCAATAATGCGTTTGTGAGGTATTATAGGAACGGAAGGGATTTTCGAAGTAGTTTTCTTCAGTTAGTCGTGATAGTGCATCCGCCTTTTTGTTCTTATCTGCAGGTGTGTAGGTCATATAAGTATATAAGGTATATAAGTTGTGTTGTAAAAATAAGTCGCGCTATAATATGATCAATGGAGATATAAAGTCCATACAGTCCAAACATAAAGTAAAGATGTAATCCGGGACCAGGAACCCCAAAGGGTATATGCTTACCAGATTGAGGTAAGGTAAAGGCAGTTTCTTTAGATAAACTTGTCACCTTGATAGTAGATCCAGGTCCACGTGAACGGTTAGCTCAATGGTCATAGGATCATGGAAGTAAAGGTAAAAGCGCAATAGCGTAAAACCTTACAAACTAAATTAATTGGACACCACAGTGTTCATGAAAAATGAATTCAATTGTGTAAATGAATGAACCTCCACCAATAAAATTGATCACTGATGACAGTGAATAAAAAAACATGCAAAAAATAAAATATAAAAATATGATGGGTACCCCTTACCAAAGGTGATAAAGGTAAACACCAAAATTGATAAACGTGTTATAGCTGAAGTCGCCTCTTACCGGACAACGTTAATTGAATAGCCAATAAAGGAAGGCAAAAGTGTGAGATTTGCGTGTTGAACCACCACCTTTTATAGCTAGATTCGCCTCTTACCATATGGGATAAGGATTTTAGCAAACGTGCAGATCACAATTCAGTGTGAACCCGGAGCCAATAATAAGATATACCAATAGGGGTCGCCTCTTACCAAATACAAATAATGTTGAGCCTGTATGGTGATCAAGCATCCAAGGACCCGACCCTTACTCTGGGGTGCTGTTTTCCTCAAATAGCGGAGGTATTGCAAGTGTTCACCCACGTAAAGAAAAGAGAGGCTCCCATAGCGTAAAACCATTAAAATTTATTCACAAATAAAATCAAAAAAACTTACAGCAAGACCAGGAATGAGGAGCAATGTTTGTCAGCCGCCGGCCGGACGGCTTCGCTCGCCCGCACTCTCCGGTCGCAATCCGATGACGTCAGTACGCCGTGACCCGACAACGTTTCATCACAGATGACGTTTTCAAAGGTGCGGACGGCGTACTGACGCCATCTATTTGAGCTAAATGACCGGAAGAGGGTGAGGATCATTCCGCCATCTTAAGTGGGGGAATTCATAACCGGAATGGTAACCCACACATCAACCCGCAAATAGCAACAACAAAGGGTTTATACATAAACAAAATAAAGAAGAGCATCACGCAAAACAACCATATTTTGTACTTAAGATATAAAGCAAAAATTAGCGAACAGATATTCGTCATATCCGCCTAGAGTAGGTCAATAAAGGCACCATCTAGTGGATATTTAAGGATATCATCTCTATTGACCCGAAGAGGGTGAGGATCATTCCGCCATCTTAAGTGGGGGAATTCGTAACTGGAATGGTAACCCACACATCAACCCGCAAATAGCAACAACAAAGGGTTTATACATAAATAAAGTAAAGAAGAGCATCACTCAAGACAACTATATTTTGTACTTAAAATATAAAGCAAAAATTAGCGAACAGATATTCGTCATATCCGCCTAGAGTGGGTCAATGAAGGCACCATCTAGTGGATATTTAAGGGTATTACAGGTTTAAATGACATATTGATTACAACTGGACAGCACCAATCCAGACCATCATAAACAGAGAGGGAGGAAGGCTATATATGAAAAGGATTAATGATGTAAACAAAAAAATCCTTTCATTCTTAGATATTGTTATATCCAACTCAATCAGCCCCTTATTTAATAATTGGGCCCAACATAATGTTAACAATTATAATAAAATGTCACACATATTTCAAATATAACTGATTGGTGTTATCCAATTGTATTGACATTTAGGCAATAGGCTTGGATAAGAAATCAATAATAAATTAATTTCAATATATACATTAAAAATATATTTGAAAAATGGAATAAAAGGGTAATGTTAAGTTTAGGCGTTATCTATGAAAGCATTTATTTCCATGTCTACATTGAGTCCAAACGGTACGTATGTTTTGGCTCGATGAATCCAGTTCATCTCTAGTTTTGAGATACCTCTAACTAGGGGTTCACCCCTCCAATGGGGTACAAATTTGTCTATCCCTAGGAATAAGGTATTCCTGGGATTTTTATCATGGACAAGGGCATAGTGTTTGGACACTGAATGCTTGGGAAAACCTTTAAGTATATTTGATATATGTTCATTGAGTCTTACTTGTAATGGTCTTTTGGTTCGTCCTATATATTGAAGCCCGCATGGGCACTGGAGCATGTAGACAATGCCAGTGGTCATGCAGGAAATGAATGGCTTAATAGCGTGAACTCTACCTGTAGCTGTGGATGTAAATTCTTTAATTGATCTACATTTATTAGAGCTGAAAGAACAGACACGGCACCTGTTGCATTTATAAAACCCAGTCAACTGACTTAAAAAAGTAGGTCTGGGAGCTGGTGGTTCTAAAATGTTGGGTGCCACTTTATCTCTCAAAGTTGGAGCTCCTTTAAATACCACGCGTGGTCTATCCGACAGAGTGCTACCCAGGACTGGATCATTACCAAGAATGTGCCAGTGACGATTGACAATATTTTTAATAGTCATATGCTGACTTGAAAAGGAAGTAACAAAAGGTAAATTATAAGAAGAATTTTTTCTATCCGTTTTGGACTCATTATTCAGTAGTTGGGTTTTATCCAATCGGCCAACCTCCATAAGTGTTTCGTTGAGAAATTCCTCACTATAACCCTTATCGAGAAACCTCTCAGTAAGAACACGGGCCTGAGTTTGAAACTCATAGAATTCACTACAGTTAAGCCTAATACGAAGGTATTGGCCTTAAGGTATAGCCCTCAGCCAAGTTGCATAGTGACAGCTATCGACAGGAATATATGAATTCCTGTCGGTTGTTTTGAAGTATGTAGATGTAGAAAATTGTCCATCTTAAATGCTTATGGTAAGGTCGAGAAAATGAATAGTAGACTGGCTACACTCATAATTCAGCTGGATACCCTGATCATTGGAATTCAAATATTCCAAGAAGGATATCAGGTCACTGTGATGGCCATCCCAGAGGAGGAGCACGTCATCTAAAAAAAAAAAGTAAAAACCTAGCAGGAGCGGGGGTGTTTAATTTAAGCAAGGTCGTATTATCAGAATCTGAGAAACGTTTATTGGATAAGGGCCTGAAATATGCTCCTCCGAAGCGTTTAGACAAGTTTCATACATATATGGATATCCATAAATTTGTAAGGAAACTAAATATTAAAAGATACATATTGAGTAATCCTGTAAAAGATAATCGTTTAGTTAGCTCTGAAATTCAACACTCCGGGCTTTCTAATGCTTCATTATTCAATCCACCGGGATCCCTAGCCCCATCACTGAGGGTATTTAGGGATGTGTTATTAAGGGATCTAGATAAGATCAAACCACACAATTCCTCCTTGTCTGCTGACCTACAAAAGGGATTAGATTCCTTGTGTGAAAATAAGGATCTGGTCATTAGGCCAGCAGATAAGGGCGGTGGGATCGCTGTACTCGATCGTAGCGATTATAATCAAGAAATGCAACGCATTTTAGGAGATAGTCAAACCTATGTCCCACTTTCTAAAGACCCTAAAGTCTCTTACAAAAAGACTCTAGAGGGTATTGTAAAGAGGGGTTATGATCAAAACATCATAAATAAAAAAGAAAAGGCATTTCTGATCCCCAAGTGCCCTCGCACTCCGGTTATTTATTATTTACCCAAATTGCATAAGAGTCTAACTTCCCCCCCGGGTCGTCCCATTGTCAGTGGCATCGACTCTGTGACGTCCCGGGTGGGGAAGTATATTGACTCTTATCTACAGCCATTGGTGCAAACCACACCTTCATATATTAAAGACACGAGACATGTCATTGGCCTTTTAACAGGTTTAACTCCTAGTGACCATCTTTGGATGGTCACCGCCGATGTCTCCTCTCTTTACACAATTATCCCACACAATGTGGGGTTGAACGCGGTCAATATGTATCTTAATAGAGATTCTGATTTACCATCAATTCAGATATCCTTTATTATGGAGCTACTTGAGTTCGCCACTCACCATAATTATTTTTGGTATAATGGGCAGTTTTATCGCCAGGTCACTGGGGTGGCCATGGGCGCTAAATATGCCCCGTCTCTCGCCAACTTGTTTATGGCCCAGTGGGAGGAGGACGTCATCTATGCCCATCGCAGGCCGCAAATACTGCTTTGGGCTAGGTACATAGATGACGTGCTCCTCCTCTGGGATGGCCATCACAGTGACCTGATATTCTTCTTGGAATATTTGAATTCCAATGATCGGGGTATCCAGCTGAATTATGAGTGTAGCCAGTCTACTATTCATTTTCTCGACCTTACCATAAGCATTAAAGATGGACAATTTTCTACATCTACATACTTCAAAACAACCGACAGGAATTCATATATTCCTGTCGATAGCTGTCACTATGCACCTTGGCTGAGGGCTATACCCAAAGGCCAATACCTTCGTATTAGGCGTAACTGTAGTGAATTCCATGAGTTTCAAACTCAGGCCCGTGTTCTTACTGAGAGGTTTCTCGATAAGGGTTATAGTGAGGAATTTCTCAACGAAACACTTATGGAGGTTAGCCGATTGGATAGAACCCAACTACTGAATAATGAGTCCAAAACGGATAGAAAAAATTCTTCTTATAATTTACCTTTTGTTACTTCCTTTTCAAGTCAGCATATGACTATTAAAAATATTGTCAATCGTCACTGGCACATTCTTGGTAATGATCCAGTCCTGGGTAGCACTCTGTCGGATAGACCACGCGTGGTATTTAAAGGAGCTCCAACTTTGAGAGATAAAGTGGCACCCAACATTTTAGAACCACCAGCTCCCAGACCTACTTTTTTAAGTCAGTTGACTGGGTTTTATAAATGCAACAGGTTCCGTGTCTGTTCTTTCAGCTCTAATAAATGTAGATCAATTAAAGAATTTACATCCACAGCTACAGGTAGAGTTCACGCTATTAAGCCATTCATTTCCTGCATGACCACTGGCATTGTCTACATGCTCCAGTGCCCATGCGGGCTTCAATATATAGGACGAACCAAAAGACCATTACAAGTAAGACTCAATGAACATATATCAAATATACTTAAAGGTTTTCCCAAGCATTCAGTGTCCAAACACTATGCCCTTGTCCATGATAAAAATCCCAGGAATACCTTATTCCTAGGGATAGACAAATTTGTACCCCATTGAAGGGGTGAACCCCTAGTTAGAGGTATCTCAAAACTAGAGATGAACTGGATTCATCGAGCCAAAACATACGTACCGTTTGGACTCAATGTAGACATTGAAATAAATGCTTTCATAGATAACGCCTAAACTTAACATTACCCTTTTATTCCATTTTTCAAATATATTTTTAATGTATATATTGAAATTAATTTATTATTGATTTCTTATCCAAGCCTATTGCCTAAATGTCAATACAATTGGATAACACCAATCAGTTATATTTGACATATGTGTGACATTTTATTATAATTGTTAACATTATGTTGGGCCCAATTATTAAATAAGGGGCTGATCGAGTTGGATATAACAATATCTAAGAATGAAAGGATTTTTTTGTTTACATCATTAATCCTTTTCATATATAGCCTTCCTCCCTCTCTGTTTATGATGGTCTGGATTGGTGCTGTCCAGTTGTAATCAATATGTCATTTAAACCTGTAATACCCTTAAATATCCACTAGATGGTGCCTTCATTGACCCACTCTAGGCGGATATGACGAATATCTGTTCGCTAATTTTTGCTTTATATTTTAAGTACAAAATATAGTTGTCTTGAGTGATGCTCTTCTTTACTTTATTTATGTATAAACCCTTTGTTGTTGCTATTTGCGGGTTGATGTGTGGGTTACCATTCCGGTTACGAATTCCCCCACTTAAGATGGCGGAATGATCCTCACCCTCTTCGGGTCAATAGAGATGATATCCTTAAATATAAACTAGATGGTGCCTTCATTGACCTACTCTAGGCGGATATGACGAATATCTGTTCGCTAATTTTTGCTTTATATCTTAAGTACAAAATATGGTTGTTTTGCGTGATGCTCTTCTTTATTTTGTTTATGTATAAACCCTTTGTTGTTGCTATTTGCGGGTTGATGTGTGGGTTACCATTCCGGTTATGAATTCCCCCACTTAAGATGGCGGAATGATCCTCACCCTCTTCCGGTCATTTAGCTCAAATAGATGGCGTCAGTACGCCGTCCGCACCTTTGAAAACGTCATCTGTGACGAAACGTCGTCGGGTCACGGCGTACTGACGTCATTGGATTGCGACCGGAGAGTGAGGGCGAGCGAAGCCGTCCGGCCGGCGGCTGACAAACATTGCTCCTCATTCCTGGTCTTGCTGTAAGTTTTTTTGATTTTATTTGTGAATAAATTTTAATGGTTTTACGCTATGGGAGCCTCTCTTTTCTTTACGTGGGTGAACACTTGCAATACCTCCGCTATTTGAGGAAAACAGCACCCCAGAGTAAGGGTCGGGTCCTTGGATGCTTGATCACCATACAGGCTCAACATTATTTGTATTTGGTAAGAGGCGACCCCTATTGGTATATCTTATTATTGGCTCCGGGTTCACACTGAATTGTGATCTGCACGTTTGCTAAAATCCTTATCCCATATGGTAAGAGGCGAATCTAGCTATAAAAGGTGGTGGTTCAACACGCAAATCTCACACTTTTGCCTTCCTTTATTGGCTATTCAATTAACGTTGTCCGGTAAGAGGCGACTTCAGCTATAACACGTTTATCAATTTTGGTGTTTACCTTTATCACCTTTGGTAAGGGGTACCCATCATATTTTTATATTTTATTTTTTGCATGTTTTTTTATTCACTGTCATCAGTGATCAATTTTATTGGTGGAGGTTCATTCATTTACACAATTGAATTCATTTTTCACGAACACTGTGGTGTCCAATTAATTTAGTTTGTAAGGTTTTACGCTATTGCGCTTTTACCTTTACTTCCATGATCCTATGACCATTGAGCTAACCGTTCACGTGGACCTGGATCTACTATCAAGGTGACAAGTTTATCTAAAGAAACTGCCTTTACCTTACCTCAATCTGGTAAGCATATACCCTTTGGGGTTCCTGGTCCCGGATTACATCTTTACTTTATGTTTGGACTGTATGGACTTTATATCTCCATTGATCATATTATAGCGCGACTTATTTTTACAATATTCTACAGGGTGTGGTCACACTAGAAGTTGCTGCTGTTCACTGTATTTTTCCTTTAGCGCGGTTAATATTTTTACATTACCGTGTATATAAGTATTGGTAATTGGGTGCCTTCGAGTAGATGTCGCCAATTCTCCAGAGCCAATTTTATAGCAAGCAGTTCCTTTTCACCCACGGGGTAATTTATCTCTGGACTGCTTAGGGATTTAGAAAAAAAGGTGACTGGATGAAGTGGTGAAGTGTGAGTTGGTCGTTGGGAGAGTATTGTTCCTACTGCCATGTTTGACGCATCTACTTCCAGAATGTATTGGAGGGATGGGTCTGGATGGCGTAGTATGGGAGCAGAAGTAAACCTTGTCTTTAACAGGTGAAAAGCTTTATTTGCTTCATCTGACCATTTGAATGGTTTTTTAATGCTAGTGAGCTGTGTGAGGGGTCTCACAATGGCAGAGAAGTTTCTAATGAACTTCCTGTAGAAATTCGAAAATCCAAGGAATCGCTGTAGCGCCTTGCGTGTGGTTGGTGTAGGCCAATCCTGAATGCAGGATATCTTACTCATGTCCATCTCGATTCCTGTTTTGGATATGATGTAGCCTAGAAACAGTACCTCTTCTTTATGAAACAAGCATTTTTTCAGTTTCACATAAAGGTTGTGTGCAAGCAATCTCGATAATACTAGTCTTACATGTCTTATGTGTTCAGACAGGGATCGTGAATATATAAGTATATCGTCCAGATATACCACAACACAGACATCTAGTAAGTCTCCGAAAATATCGTTTATAAATCGTTGAAAAACGCCCCGTTGCATAGCCCGAATGGCATTACAAGATATTCGAACAATCCGTATCTGGTTCTGAATGCAGTCTTCCACTCGTGTCCATCACGGATTCGAATGAGATTGTATGCTCCTTTCAGGTCCAATTTTGAAAAATAGGTAGCTCCATGCACCTGCTCAATGAGCTCAGGGATAAGCGGTAGAGGATAGCGATCTTTTATTGTAATAGCATTCAATTGCCTATAGTCGATGATAGGCCTGAGACTTGAGTCCTTATTGCGGACAAAAAAGAGTCCTGCTGCTGTGGAAGAAGTGGAAGGTCTAATTAAACCATTTTCCAAATTGTCATCCAAATAGTCTTTGAGATGGGAAAGTTCATCCTGTGAAAGAGGATAAACATGACCGAACGGCAATTTGCTATTTGGGAGTAGATCAATGCTACAATCATAGTCTCGATGGGGAGGTAGTGCTTGAGCATTTTTCTCAAGAAAAACCTCAGAGAGATCCTGATAACATAGTGGTGCAATCTCATCTGTCACCACAGACAGGATCTTCCCGAAAGACGGGAGGTTACACGTACCCTCGCAATAGCAAGAGAGGAAGGTCAGGGTCCGTTCCTTCCAATCTATGGTTGGTTGATGTGTGTGCAACCAGGGAAGTCCCAAAACAATGGGAAAGTGGGGTGAAGGTATTAGATCGAAGGTAGTGGTCTCCATATGAGACCCGTTAGTAGTGACTAGGAGTGCCTGTGTCTGATCAGTGATCGGACCAGAGGATAAAGGAACACCGTTAATAAGACTTACTGAGACAGGTTTAAGTTTAGAAATAATAGGAACTTTATTTAAAGCAGCAAAACGTATGTCAATATAATTTCCACAAGATCCTGTGTCAATCATGGCCTTAGTAGTAATCCTGTTCTGGTCCCACTGTAATGTTAAGCAAACAGAAAGGTAAGGGTTAGTGATTGAAGTTGTCAATCCCCCTAGGAGGACATGTGAACACTCACCCTTCTTTTTGTAGACTAGGGGACAGACGTTTATCTTGTGATCCGGGGATGCACAGTACAAGCAGAGATTACCAGATCGTCTTCTGGCTCTTTCCATAGTTGATAGAGGTGGGCGTATGGTTCCTACCTCCATAGGAACGGGGTCAACGGCCGAAATCCGAGAAGAACTGGATAATGGCATTCCCATTTTCTCAGCCTTTCTTTCTCGTAGTCTTCTATCTATGGTGATACTGAGTTGTATCAATGCATCCAGGGTTTTTGGCAGATCCGCTCGGGCGAGCTCGTCTTTAACGGCCTCTGATAGGCCAAGCCTAAATTGGGATTTCAGAGATGCATCATTCCATTCTGAATCAAGGGTCCATCTCTTGAATTCTGCGACAAAGTCTTCTACAGGTCTCCCACCTTGTTTCAAGGATCTTAATTGAAGATCGGCAGTACTCTGCCTATTGGGATCATCATATAGGCTAGTGAGTTCTGCTAGGAACAAGGCATAGGAGTTGAGAAGCTGGTCGCTTTTCTCAAAAAGAGAGTCTGCCCAGGCCAGAGGATCGCCTGTTAGGTAAGAAATAATAGTACAAACCTTAATGTGATCAGTAAGGTAGGTACGGGGTTTTAGCAAGAAAAGTAACTCACATGCGTTTTTAAATTCGCGAAATTTTTTGCGATCGCCTGTAAATACCAAAGGAGGATTTATTTTGGGTTCAGGGGACTGAGCAGTGGTAAGTTGTGTCAGTCTAATTACCTGCCGCGACAGAGCCTGATTGTCTTCTTTTAATTCAGCAAGTGCGTGTATTAACGCAGGTACTTGCTGTTTTAATTGTGTCATCTGAGTGGTTATTTCTGCTGAATCCATTTGTGGTTCGTTCAATCTATAACGCTCCTGCATTTTACGTATGATGTGGATTTTCAGCTGCAGAAATATTCCACTTCAGTAGTCATGTAGAGAAACGCTGAGACACCATTCCCAACTCTCAATGACTCATCATGTGTGGATGATCTCAATTCAGCAAGTAAATACACACACTCAATAAGATGTTTCCTAGAGTGACTTATGTATATAGTAACACAGTGATGATAGGCTGAAGAGACAGGTTGGGTAGAGATGGTAGATGACAGACACTTGAAAGGAAATGTTCTTGAAAGTAAGATAGTAGCAGATGGAATGCAGATAGGTTTAGCAATCATGTATGGTAGTAGATGACAGAGTAGCAGGTGGACATACAAGAGAGATCAACCCAGTGCAAGAACAGGTGGTAGTAGGCTCAAGAGCTAGCAATCTTAGATAATGCAGATGTAGTAATAGTCCTTAGTATGCAGAGCTAGATAGTGTAAGCTTTAGTATAAAGGTTATAGAGGTTTCCCCTGTGGGGTACTTATCACTAATAGCAATGTAGCAGAGGAGAGGTTCGGCAAGAGCGGATGATCCGGTAGCGGGATACAGGGATCAGCGCAGCGTGGTTCCGACAGCGAGGTATGCTTGCAAGCATGTGAGCTTCAAGACAGGTTAGCATCAAGGCACAAAGCAGTTTGAACGAACACATGTGAGTGAGAGCCGGCGATCTAAATAGCCATCCAGTCCGGCGCTCAGTGATGACAGCATCAGTCTTAAAGGTGTATGCGCACCTTACCAAAAGAGGATGGTGGGGCGCATACACTTATGAAAGAGTAATTAGGGTACCCAAAGGTACCAGAACATTACAAAACCCTTGTCAGATAAAACCTTCAATTCAGTCCAGCTTGGATCGATGTAAGTATGCATTATCCATAAATGCATGGAATGCATTTTTTCAGGGTGGTAACGTCATGATCCTCTCAGAAAACGCTTTGCATTCATTGCAAAAACTGCATGGCATTGTTTAAATGTGGGCCATCTAAAGTGAGTGACCCCCTGTAGTTACTAGGCATCTGGGCAGCTGCTCAGCACGGAACTCAAAAGACCATGGCTACCACAGTGAATTTCTGCTTCCATGGCCATCCTACCGTTTGGAAAGGATAAAGGGGTATTTTTGAAAATTGAAAAAATTGTGAAAAATATTGAAATAAATAAACAACGAGTTACCTGCGGGACGCTGCGATTGAATCTCCAGCTACCATCATATATGTGTTTATATGTGCTACATCCATGTGAGTAGTTTTCTTTAATAAACAACATTATTATTATTTATGGGATTACGATATGGTCTTTTGTACAATTTTATTCTATATATCCATCTGACCACTATGGAGCTTCCTTGAGGAATTCATTACTCTACGGCGCTACTTATGGTTTCTTGGAATCCTGAGATCTATGTGACATGCTTTATCTGGCGAGGCTTTCTCATTGAGTTGAGTAGCCACGGCTTTTTGGTAAGCTGCTACCCTCTTTAGTGCACTGTGGTGTCCCCACCTTACACATTCCCTGGGTGTCACAGGAAGGAAGGACTGTTATCAAAACCACTTTCTTGGATTTGTTTTACTTTGGACTTTTTCCCTGGGATTTTTAGACATTCTACACCTACCTCTATATGTCATTTCTAAATGCCATTTGTATGATATTTTTTCTGTCATTGCATTTATGATTATTTTTTTTAGCGCTGCACTTTTTGTCAATTTCATCCTACAGTTTGGAATATTCATACTTACATTGGTACAAGCTAAACCAATGTAACTATGCAATAACAACCATACCTGAAATACAGCTTGAATCCACATCCTGTTTATTTTAACTGGCCTTTTAGCTGTTTGCCTTGAGTTCACTTTTAATTCCTACCCCTGTCTTCTATTTCATTTTAGGTGACATACTAAGCTTTGATTCTATTATTTTGGCTTTCTAAATAATTATTTTGAGTGTATTGTCTTTAAACACTGTAAATAGCACTATTTCACACCCTTAAGTCTTTGGAGTGCAGGAGTTTGTGTTCTGCAAAATGCATTCTAAATGATTTTTTGCATTGCTATAATAAATATACAGGCTTTGTGCTGGCTTATTCCAAGCAGGGTTACATAATACAGCGTGATTAAATTGTGTTCTGTTTTTATTCTCAAGCATAGCATTTCAGCCTAGTAAAACATAAAACTGGGGAGTACTGGTGAGTGAAACTATTGAAAAAAACCTAGTATGCTGGAAATCGTCAACTGAATTGTTAAACCATTATAAAGAAATGGAGAGATTGTAAAGCACAGTATGTGTTCTAAAATGAAACAAAACACTATGCCTGAAATAGAATAAATGGTGCGTAATTATAAAGGGTAGGCCCACTACCCTTTAACTGATATTTCACAAAAGTGCTAGTGGGCTATAGCAGGTTCTCGTTTCAGATACTCCAGGAGCAGAATCTAATGTTCTGGATTTCTAACTCTGCCCCTCTGCTTAGAAATATTAGTTCTCCGGCTGCATTATTGATAAAACAAAAATAAATAAATGAACCATATCTCCAATAGAAGTAAAATAAGTAAACATTTGAGCAGCAGAAATGATGACCATGTACCCGGCAGAGAATTTAAGAAGTATTCGATACTGACAAGTGATTTAACTCAAATGCACTAGAAACATAAAAAAATAAATCCTGTTCAAAATGTTGGTGCCTTGACAGCCAGTATGCAATATTATGCTCATTAGAAGGACGTACATGTGACACACCCAACCAGGACAGGGGCTTTTGGAGAGGACTAGGTACGGGCAGGCCTCCTACCCACTGATTATGGCCCATGGAGAGAGCAGATCATTCTCTAACAATGGACAACCACATAATGGACGCTGAGAGTGAGGATTGGATTACTTCTCTGAATAGGGAGAATGAAGCTTCCCTTTTGGAGTGGATGGAAAAGTGTAATATTATTTTTTTACAGGTTAATGCAGTGTTTCTCAGCTCCGGTCCTCAAGGCACACTAACAGGCCAGGTTTGCAAGAAAACTGAAATACATCACAGGTGATATAATTTGCTGCTCAGTAACTGCAGTATTCTAGTCTGCATCTCCCCAAGGTAATACTTAAAATATGGCCTGTTAGTGTGCCCTGAGGACCGGAGTTGAGAAACACTGGGTTAATGGTCAGAGGAAATATAGTGTCCCTCCTGCAGACTGGGTTGGAGAGGCTTCTTCACTTGGGACAGAAATATTTATCAACATGTCCCTCAAGAAATGTATGAAGATAAATGAATTCCACTTTTTCAGACTGCTGGAACATTGTATATTTTTGTCTCATACACTGTTGTAGACTGATGCTAGACAGTCTGAGATAGAATGGGATCACTGTTATGTGTTTATTGTGTGCATCCTAAGTGTGAATTCCCATTGTTAATTGAGTCATCTATTGTTTCTGTCTGTTGACTAACTCTTGGAAGTTCATACATGATGGGATTAGCTTTTGTGTCAACTCTACCTCGTTAACTAACTATTGTGTTATGTTTTGGATAATATTTGATTTATTGTTCATGTGGTGACTGACCTACTTTTAAAGTGTATAGAAACCTATATTTATGTTCAATAAACAGTAATTCCTTTAGTTTTACCTCTACATTTTTTCAGTGTACAATGCTTAGGGTAAAAGGGCTGGTATTAGCTCTTGTCTCCTGGAAGGGTTTGGAGAGTGGGAGGCACTGTTTGGCAGAATAACCCAAGCTAGGTGCAGGACAGTTCCGTCACAGTACAGCCTTCATATTTTTCCTGCATTGGGCAGCCAACAATCCTTTTATTTTTGGAAGTTTCAGATTCGTCCATAGTCAATATCTTGGCATTCTCTGGACTTCTTGCATTACACATGTGAGGGCTACCCACTGATTTGCAATAATATTCAAATCTGGGGGCTGTGCATGCCATTTCAAAACCTGTATTTTTTGTTTTCCAAAGGGCCACTTTAGTCATAGTAATTTTTGCCTTATAAGCCTGTAAACTATTATGGATAGAGGTAGACATTGTTAATCAATACTGTCCATGTTGTAGGAAATGGGGTTTCTACTTAAGATTACTAGCCTTGAGCTTCCTAAAGTATCCTATCAAGTTCCCACCATTCCTATTCTTTTTAGTGTCAGAGATTTACTAGGGGTTTTGACCCTAGCAGAATTTTGTGTCCTTTGGGTCTCTTTGTCAGTTAAATATCTGTTCGAGACTGATGGTTAGCACAGGTTTAATATGCCAGTACTCACAGGTCATCTTTGACTGGCACAGGTTTTTGTTTAAATGTTGATGATGTTATTTGATGTTTCATTGGTATAAGCATGTTTTTTTTAAACTTCATAAATATATGGCCTTGATCATTTGAACATAGCTGATTTCCTAATCTTTTTTTGGACAAAGTACTATTATGTTCTTTCTCATGTCTATGCTTTTTAGCTGCTGTGATTTAATTTATGCCTAATTGAGTGGTGTGTTTTTGATCACTATATGGTTGCAAAATGTAAAACGTTTTTGTCCAGGTTTTCTTCATACTCAGTAGAATATCTTCTAACTTCTCACACCATATTTCCTGTGCCATTGACAAACACATTCCCAAATTATAAAAGACCGTCCCCTTTCTCAATGGCTAGGTAGTTTTTTTTTATTGATATGCTGTTCATTTGTTACCTAAGGCATTATTTTTTTAAATGAGACAAAAATCTTGGTACTAAAATCCCTCTGATTATTCTAGCTCTCTGTTGTGTATTTCAGATGTAGACTTTTGAGACAAGATCACAAGTAAGCTTTCTTGTTGTTGCTTCCTCCAATTAGACTGAAATTGTGCTAGCAATGCTGCACCATGGACAGTGTAATACTACTCCTGTTAGCTTAACATATATTGCAGGTTTTTTGCGGAAAAACAAAGTGAGGTGTTATTAAAAAAAAAAAAAAGCAGTATTAGGAAAAGCGTCATTTACTTTGCAATCCATGTCCCCAGAGGTATATGAAAGGGTTAGCAACCCCCAGGTATTATGAGTAAAATGGAAAATGAATCTACAGGTGGAAAGTCATACTTGATCCGGCCGCTGCAGTCTAATGGAGGGTAACCTTAAATCTTGTGCAGTAAAAATTATAGCATTTACAAAATTAAGGTGGCAACTCATATTTGACTGACTTGCAACAATGCACATTAGGCCAGTAGAGGACAGTTCAGGGTAAACTGGCACACCATGTCCAGTGGAGGGGCTGAATGAAGGTCTAACAACTGTCAGTCTTGCAGAAGGACCCTGATCCACGGATGGCAGATCTTAAAGCTAGCTCAGTCTAGGTCTCTTCTTATTGTCACTTTAAGGATCTTGCTTTGCATACCTGAACAATATACAAATGGTTCTGTCAAACTATTTTCTTGGCCTTATAGCTTTTCTGTTGACATCTAAAATTACTCCTAACATCTATTTATTTTAATCCTATAAAGTGAAAATTACTTGCAAAAACCATTTAGACATCTTTTTTTAACCTTCCTTGGCATTGACAAAGTCAATTATATTTATTTTAAGATGGTCTCTAAGCTGAAATCTTGAAAGGTTTGAAGGATCAGAAAATGTATTAACCTAATTAAATGTTTTAACCTCAGAAATTGAACTCACTTGATCTGGATTAAAGTAGTTCTAAAGCCTTGGTATTTTTTTTCACCTTAATTCATTCCTTTCTTTAAGGTAAAAAACACCCCATCATATATATCCCCCTCTCTTCTCTAAACACTTACCTGAGCCTGTCAGCAATCCAGCGCTGTGCTTAGCCAAAGTCTCCTCACCCCTCTTTTACTATTTTCACAGAGACTCAGGCAACAGCAGAAGCTACTGTCAGTCAAATTCTGTGAGCAGCGGGAAGGGGTGGGACCGAGGCACACCGCGTGTGTCTATTGATGCACACAGAGTGGCTCGGGATTGAGCCAGCAGTTGTGCCAATATAGGAAGCAGTTACCTGTGGTGGCACCCTGAGAAGAGGAGGAGCAATGTGAACTAGCAGGGGACCCCAAAGGAGAAGGATCAGGGCTGCTCTGTGCAAAACCACTACACAGAGCAGGTAAGTATGACATGTTTATTATTTAAAGTAAAAAAAATTAGCATTTACAATCATTTTAAGGTGTCAATTAAAGTAGTTGTAAAGACAGAAGGTTGTTTTTTTTACCTTAAAATATTCTCTACATTATAGTAAAAAAAAAACTTCTGTGATTAGCTCCTCCCCCAGTCCCTTTCCTAAATCCTTACCTGAGCCCAATCTTAGTCGGGCGCTGTGTCCGAGAGCAGCAGCACTGCTCTCACTCCTCCCTGGGCATGGAGGCAGCAGTGGGAATCATTGCTTCTGCTTCTGTCAATAAAATCCCGTGAGGATAGAGTGGGAAACGAGGCCGACCAGTGCTGTGTGTGTCAATAGACACACACATCTTGGATCGAGCCTGCACAAGTGCCCCCCCCCCCCCCCCCATGGCAAGCGGCTTTCTATGTGGGCGGGGCTGCACTGTGCATCATACACCTGGAAACCAGGCTGGAACACACGCTAGCATCTGTGAAGGGCAGAAGTACATCCTTCCCGCAGCTTGCTGTCCATGGGTCAGGTGTATAAAAGGGGGACACCTATTGTGTCTCCTCATCTGTCCTCCGGATCTAGGAGAGTGGACGTCTGTGGCTCCTTATCATACAGGCAGTACCTTTTCAATCCTTTACTGACCAGGTAAAGTCTTTAGCTCAGCCAGTATCTTTATAGATTTGTGTACTAGCAACCCTCTGCATATTATTTCTTCTACCGAGGGTGGCATTGACCATCAGTATCCCTTATGGGATTCCCCCACCTTGGGCATACAACACTTATGATAATAACCCCCCTACATTGCAGCCTATCCTTATTAGACATAGTGACCTATGTGCTGTTATATTAGTGTTATAATCTCCAGTTTGTAATGATAGTTTACTGTGAGATTTATTGGACCTCTATGGAGATGCCATGCCCTAAGATTGTATGTATAATTTCTGAGGCCTTTTTAGAATTTTATCTATTTACTGTTCTTTTGTAAATTTCTTCCTTTCCCAATTTTTGTCCTATTAGTTGTTTGGCTGCACACATCTTCCTCTTCATGCCTTGCTATCTGCCAGGTCTTGCTGAACTTCACAGGTGGTACCATTACATTTTGAAGTATATCCTCTCCTAGCCATTGCGATGGATCACTGTCTGTTTTTAATAATTGTGTGGCCATTGTATGCAAACCTTTATCAACATGTAAGTGAAATGGTGCATCAAACAAAATAGTAATGAGATATATACATGTGGATAATATGTGTTTCTTACATATATGTATTTTGTTTGCTTTATAGAAGTGATCTGTTATCATTAATAAAACATACACCCGTGAGAAAAGAATTAACTCCTGAAACGCGGCTGATTTATTTTTGCCTATTCTGCCATGGTGTCTTCATCGCAGTAGTCCAGAGATATATACAGATCTATATATATTTGCTTGTATAATGTTGATTTGTATATACATCATCAACCATTGGTGTGTTCTTTTTTTAATTAATTGTTAATAAATGTGATATGATTTTATATACTATGTTGACATTATATCTTTTCACATTGATGTTACAATACAGTTTGGCCAGATAAGTCCCATTTAGGGGGTCTTTTTCCAAATTTGTATGTATGCACGAAGAGAGGAAGAGCCAGATGTACCTTAATTTCCTGTTTCAAGAAAAAAGAGCAAGGAAGGAAACATTTGACAATGTTTTGCCTTCCATTTCTTGTCCTGCTCTCACAGAAACAAGAAGTGAGGGGATCACCAATGGAGTCATAAACAGAAATAAAAACTTTATTTGGAATGTAAAGAAGAAATCCAGGTATGGCATTTTTTACATAGTTACATTTATCCAGCTTGGACCAATGTAACTATGCATGTACCACAGCTCTGGGATCCTTCTAGAAGCTGGAAATCACTGGAGTAGACAACGCTTTTCCAGTGATTTCCTTTGCCCCGCATCTCTGCATTGTCCAATTAAAGGATGCTTTGCATTAGGGCAGCCGTTCAGCACAAGACCTGGAAGCTTTTGGAGATCACTATAGTTGCAGTATCTATTTAATGCCTTGTTTCCACTGAGCTTCGGTTCGGTATGGTAAGCAATTTTTGCCGTTTCCATTGTCAAAAGTTGTAAATCATAACCTAATTCTTAACCGAACCGTACCCCTTTTTTGGTACTCTTTCGTTGGGGTACCAAGCACATTAGTACCGTACGAACAGGGTGGAGCAATACTGTTGAGGTACTGTTGAGCTTAGGTACTGTTGGCGGTGGAAATGCAAGCCTGATCAAGGTGTACTGCACCGAACCGAACTGAACCGTACCGCTCAGTGGAAATGAGGCAAAAGTGATTTTCAGCTTCCAGAAGGGATCCCACATTTATGATGTATGCAAAGTAACATTGTAAACAGGCAAAAAATTTTGGGGGAGCATACCCATGTATTTCTAAAGCTGCTGCAGCTATGAACCAAAAGACATGTATATTAAAAAAGAATAGCGCGCAAATGCAAAAGAAATAACTACCAAATCTGAAGACAATCCATAAATAAAAATGGGGGTTTGGTCCCACCATATGGCCATATTGTGCTCAAGCCCACTACTGCGTCAAAGTACCCCATTATCAGTGGGTCCTACACTATCCATGAAAAAGAGATGAATCCAGCCTAACCCTTGGAGATAATACTCCTTGCTGGGAAGGATGTGCAAATGCACTACAGGGGACTCCTCCTATATCCACTTGATGGTGGACACTGATTGAGTACAGGTGTGTGTGGGGGGGTGGGGAGGGTTGCTCAACCTCGATAGTCTGGTCAGACCGAATACATAATAAACAGGCAAAAAAATTTGGGGGAGCATACCCATGTATTTCTAAAGCTGCTGCAGCTATGAACCAAAAGACATGTATATTAAAAAAGAATAGCACGCAAATGCAAAAGTAACATTGGTCTAGGCTGGACCAGTATAACTGTAAAAAAATGGCATACCTGACATTCTTCTTTAATTTTTCCATTCTGTTTAAACCTAATTCTTTTCTGTCTCTAGATGTTTATACTAGTCCTCACTGAATAAAGACCAGAACTGGTATAGTGACCCTGCCCATGCTCCAGGGAGCCCGTGAAGCCTCACCTGGCTGCACCCCCTTGTGATGTCACCAAGCTGGGTCGGTGATGTCGCCCACCAGAAGGGGGCTTCCAGATTTTGATAAGCCCCCTGCCCAAAGACCCCCACACCCACAGCCCAGGGTTATGGGAAAGAGACCCTTGTCCCCATCAACATGGTCTGGTGTGGCCTGGGGGAGAACTCCATGCCGTTGTTTTCTTTATTTTTTGTTTTAGTAGCAGGGTGGCAGCAATTGCAACCGTGAGTCAATTTAAATGTGATTTGACTCGTTTTTTTTTTCTTATGAAATGTCATTTTTGCTGCAGCATGTTCTATATATGCTACAGATGTGCCACTTTACAGGCAGACCAAGGGGACCCCGCAGGCATTATATTTAAAGGAGTTTTTAATTTTTATTGTTGCACCATTTAAGCACCCTATAAATTTCCTGCTCCTGAAAAAATTATTGTTTTAAAAAAATGTTTTTGCATTGATACATGTCTCCCAGGAGAGTACCCGGACCCCCATACCCCTTTTATGGCCAATTACTTGCATTTAAGTCTTCAAAATGGGCCCTTTTTATCTCTCATGTTCAGCTCCCATAGACTTCCATGGAGTTCACTGTTTAGGGCAGAATTTTAACCCTATTTGGGAGTTCTGCTGCAAACCAGTTCAGCGCATCTCTATTTGTGAATGAACGGAAGCTCTGTACAGAGCTATTTCTCTCTCCTTTCTCTGTCTCAAAAGTGAAACATCAGGGGTCTGTTTAGAACCCTAGTATTTCACCAAAGCCCCCAAAGGGCTGCTAAAAAGTTGTAAAAAAATGAGGTACACCCCCTAAGCAACCACAGGTAAACTGGGATTCCCCACCCTGCATAGCCAGGCCCCACAGTCCTCCAGACTGACACTCACCAGCCCACCCGGCTGACTGTCAGGAGATCTCACAGACGTGCTGACCTGCTCCTGCTGTCCTCTCTCCTTGCTCCTGTGCCTCCAGGAAAGGCTTCCTCTGTGTGTTTTGGTAGGATCCTTCCAGCACCCGATCCCCAGGTCCAAGGTCACCCCCCCATACTAGGGGGCACCCTCAAGGGCTACTGACAGCCTCCTCAGTACTCCATCTCCATCTTCTACTAGACTGCCCTGCTGGCATGGCCCAAGTCCATTTATGAGGTAAGCTATTTATGAGGCCTCATAAATATGCATGGAAACCCTTCCTTACTTCCGCCCTCCAGCTCTGGAAGTTTCTACAACCTTCCAAACCAGGGGGAAGTGCCAGAGAGAGCTGCCTGATGAGTTACCCAGCCCCTGAGTAACTGAACCCTGACCCAGATTCCCAGCTCAGGCTTGACCTTGGCCTGAGCCAAACTTACATTTGCCTACACTTACTGCTATACTAACAACCTAGCACATTAAATGGTGCTACAAAAAAAATTGTAAAGAAAAAAAAGTAAAAAAATAGTGAAAAATAATTCAAAAATAATTCAAAAATAAAATAAATAAATAAATAAAAAACTGACGAGATCACTACCCTACTGACCCCATCTTCTGCCCTATTGACATAGTCCACTGTCCTACTGACATAGTTCACTGCCATACTGACTGACATAGTCCACTGCCCTAATGACTATTTTTACAATGACATACTGTATTATATTTTTCTATGTTGTTCTTACTATTTAGTTAGGCCTTGTTAGTTGATTCTTAAAAAAAAAATTAAGGTGCACCCCAGTGATCCTTGATCTCTTTTATGTTGTTCAAGTAGATCTCTACCTCTCAAAGATTGCCTACCCTTGTTCCAGGGTGCTCAAGAGAATTGGAGAGGTATGTAAAAAATGTGCAAAGTTTCTCCAAAATCTTTTGAATTACAAGATCTGAAATAACTCAGTAGGCACTTGGAGTATCTTGGTGCGCGGTGAAAGCAGGGCCGATGATAAGGGGGTACTCTCACTCCTCCTGTAAAGCTTTATGTTACATTATAGCATGCAGGCAGTTATCAAATCTTAAAGAGTAGTGACTCTTTTTGGTACACAGGCGGTCAGTAAGTTTAAAGTTTTGGCCCCCAGCCTGTCTGTCCCTGGCAGAGTGATATGGAATAGATGCCTGCTGGGCCCACTCCCTTTAGTAAGTGCTGAGGGCAGAGAACAGGTCAGCAGCCGGCAATGACTGTGAGGGGCTGTAGCCACAAATACAATCTGTGAAGGGATCATCATCTAGGCCGTGGCATCGGTACAGAGCTGCACAGGCTAGCTGGCACAGTTGCACAACCACCTGTTTAATGGTAAGCAGTTACCTACGTGTTTGCACTTGTAGAGTAAAACCTCTACAAGTGCAAACGCTCTACAGCAATAAATGATACACAGCCACAGCAGCTGTACTGTGTCATTATCATCATGATAACATAAACACAGTGAGATACGTTCTTTTCGGCCTCAAACACACTTGTGTTTGGGGGGGGTAAAAACACATAGCTCTGCCTTGACCCTCCCCCCAAACTGCTCATCCTTATGCTGCAAAGGCAATGGAGGGGGGAGTTCATCTGCCATGGCCATGATGCTTTTGCATGGCAAAAAATATGCCCACTGTCATCATTGTGTGTGTGTGTGTGGGGGGGGGGGGGTTCACATGACTATATAGTGGATTCTTGTGGATTGAATGAAGGGTGATGCAAATAGCAGTGGCCACTCAGCCTTTGTAAAGCATTTACAAGCTGGCAGCAGGTGTCGCTGTTTGCAAGAAGTCACATGACAAGTGGGTACCTGTGGTTAGGGACACGTGTTGGAACCTATACGCATCTGACTAAATCTAGACTAGGACACCCACCCCTAAGTATAGGTAACCGCTTGCTGTGCTTGGTTTGTATAGGTGAAATCACTGCCACTATTTGCTCGCACTTTTCATTTCAGCTACAAGAATCTGCTGATACTTGCTGCTAGAATCCAGCAGATGCAGCTTAACAGCCATGTAAAGGAAACCTGTAAAATCCTGCATGAATGAGACAGTAGGGATAATTTGTGCTGCACAAAAATGCCTGTGGAGCAAAAGGAGGAAGTGTTGTGTGGGAGGCAGTAAAAACACATGGCACAGATGTGTGTTGAGGGGCGGGCCCAGTCAGGTAGGCTGTATGGTGCCCAATGATCTCTAACAGGAGCCCTGGGGGGAAGCAGAGGGTGGTAGGAGGGGAGCCCAGTTCAACTTTTGCATCGGGGCCCGCAAGTTTCAAGCTACGTTTCTGATGGCCAGCATCATTCAACCCACTCCATTGGAGCCCAGGCTGTCATGGGCAAACCTTCTGGGGCAGGTTCATCAGCACCCTTCAGAACAGAAACAAGGACACCAACTTCTAATGGAGGACAAGGGGAAAAACCCATGATGGCACTCAACTCATCAGAAAACCCCTAGGAAAAAGTTTTTTTTTAACCTGGTAAGCCTCTGTTATTTTCATTTACCACATTTGTCTATTACAAAAAGCAAATTACCTTTGTGTAACATTGTGCTGCCCTCTCCACTGACTCGCCTTAAATGTAACACGACCAGTGAGCTTTTTTTGTCATTTTTGTAATAACATTAAAGTATCCAAATGTAGAGCACAATTTGTTACATTTTGCTGATATGCTAATAAAGTCAAATCTCAATTTTACACTTCACTACAGCCTTGATGCATTGAAGGCAAGTATTTTATGAGTTAAGTATCACTTGGCTTTGTGAGTCATTTTTAAAGCAATCAATTAAACTAAAACATGATTTATATGTTTTTATATATCATTATACTTAATGCTGTAGTTACCAGAATACAACATTTAAAATAAAAATAATAATAATTAACATGTTAACAAAGGTGTTGTAGAATATTCCACCAAGTAAAATAAAACTATAACACTAGCAGCGCTAGAAAGAAACAAACTGTTGTGTAAAACAAAGTCCTTGACCACTCATATAATATATAGGTATACAGTCCATACAGTGATTGATCAGGCTAAATCCATCCACCAGGGTAGGGGAGTGAGGGGTCTTGTCTGTTCTGCCAAACTTCCACCACACTGCGGTGCTCCCCCCCTTAAATGGAACACTCACCAGAAACCGGTGAACAGCAAGCCTCCAATTATATCCACCAATCAACGGGTGTACGAATCACTGCTGGGCTACACCTAGCTCCTCCTTTCTCCAATTTTCCTCCGTTCAAAGCCCCATGTAATTGAACAAAGTGGGGGCAACAATAGTGTAATTCCACAAAAATGTTTATTTAAAACCACACACAATTAAAGCCTCTCTCCCCTCCATATGTCTACTTACAGGAGGGCAATGGAGTGAAGGCATACAGATCAAAATATGCACACTGGATGGTCATCTCAAACAATTCCTGCAGCCCAATAGGAATCCTGGACGATGTCCTGTGTGAAAAAATAAGCGACCGCGCACATCAGCTCTGACGTTTCGTCCTCATGACTTCTTCTGAGAGCCCATGTGCGCGGCGCGGTCATTCTCCTTTAATAGTGACGCCGGCGCATGCGTGCCAGCGTCCCTCTCAGGGGTCACCCGGAAGTACACAGCGCTTGGCCTCCATCCCGCATCGGTACTCCGATGCACGGATGTGTACTTCCGGCCGGATGTGATGACGCACATCCCGCCGTCACCTTAAACCTGGCAGCCGATGACCGCATCCGGTTACACCCCCGGATGCGGGTCACCACCAAGTTCCTTAGATACCGGCTATGCGGACACCCATTACTACTAGGCTCCGGAACGCAATTGAATCCTGGGAGCAAGGTTTACTTCCCAGCATCCCTTAGCCCTCCCACTGACTTATATTAATATGGGGCAACATATGCCAAAGGGGCAATTATATTACATTCGCGATACCGGACCAATTAATATAAAACATCCATATTTTGCACTGAATGCCTTACCCTTCACATCGATTACATAAAACACCAAATAGCATCAAACCTCAAGTATGCAGTCTGATACATAAAATAAAGTACATTCACAATGTACCTATATCCATGTTGAAGCAATAGCAGTAGCTTATTTATACATGAATATCTAAAATGTGTTAAAATGCCAACATTCTAAAAGAAACAAAAATTACGTATATATAATACTCCTAATCAGAGAAAACATGAAATCAATATTAATTAAAAGCATAACAAAATATATTAAAATCAGATATAAGAAAAGACACAAAAAAAAGACACAAAAAAAGGGGAACTGAAAAGGTTAATCACCTAATCTATTCTACATACATGCATATGAGAACAGGGATGAACACAAAATAGATGTTACTCAATATTTTATGTGAATCAACTGCCGGCATGGAATCTGGACAGAGACCACATCAATAATATTAATAATTGCTAATAAAGCAGTTAATATCCAGATCCACGTTTAGACCTTTGGGGTACAGACTATCAGTCAGGTAGATCCAGTGTGTTTCGCGCTTTGATACTTCGCGAACCCTATTTGAGCCCCTCCACATCGGTTCCACTTTCTCTACACCCCAAAATTTGAGGTGAGTAGGATCACTATTGTGGAAATCCCGGAAGTGGAACCGATGTCGTGAGGACGAAACGTCAGAGCTGATGTGCGCGGTCGCTTATTTTTTCACACAGGACATCGTCCAGGATTCCTATTGGGCTGCAGGAATTGTTTGAGATGACCATCCAGTGTGCATATTTTGATCTGTATGCCTTCACTCCATTGCCCTCCTGTAAGTAGACATCTGGAGGGGAGAGGGGCTTTAATTGTGTGTGGTTTTAACATTGTTAACAATGTTGTTAACATTTTCTTCTGTATAGCAGCTGCTTTGAGACTTTACATCTTCTTAACATATTCATTCCATCACTATTGCCATCTATCAATTTTTGATTACTGTGCGCGGGGTGAGTTATGAGCTGGTTATCTGGTCATACATAGTTTGACTCTTTTGTTTGAATAATAATTAACAAATTAACCACTTGACCTCCAGGAGATTTACTCCCCTTCATGATCAGGTCAAGCGATACAACACTGCACTACTTTAACTGACATTTGAGCGGTCATTTGATTTTGTGCTTTATGTCATTTTTCCCCCCACAAATAGAGCTTTCTTTTGGTGGTATTTGATCACCTCTGCATTTTTTGTGCTAATAACAAAAAAAACATACAATTATGAAAAAAGAAATATATATATATATATATATATATATATATTTACGTTCTGCTACAAAACATATCCAATAAAAAAAAAAAAAAAAATCAAATTTCTTCATAAATGTAGGCCAATATGTATTCTGCTACATAATTTTAATCAAAAAAAATCCCATTAAGCGTATATAGATTGGTTTGAGCAAAAGTTAAAGCATCTACAAACTATGAGATATTTTTATTTATTTTTTATTTATTTTTTTACTAGTAATGGCAGCAATCAGCAATTTTTAGTGGGACTGTGATATTGCGGCAGTCATTTGGACACTAACTGACACTTTTTTGGGAACCAGTGATACTTAACAGTTAGAAAGCACCCCCTGCTTGCTCAGTTTTAAAAAGATTGAGTTTGAGGAAGTGTTGTGACAACTATACTGATATGTCACTCAGTAAATCTGTGTTATGTGGGGAGATCGAGGGGGTAAACTGGTACACAAATGGTAATTTACCATGGCTTCACATTGCAGGCTGAGGCTGAAATCCACAACAGTGATGGTGTCAGCAGATGCGTTGAAAACTACTCACACTGCAGAGCTCTGTGGACCAACCCTGTGGGCAACAGTATACCAGTGGGGCATTGCCACCAGATAAATGAGGATGGCTCATAACTCCAGTTCTCTGTAAGCTGCCCCTGTTCCTTGACAAAATCCTCCCTCGCTGCTTCTTTGCTCTGCCTCTGCCTCATAAGTTTTCTCCTTTCCGATGGTAGCACCTATGGACAGTATGCCACTTCATCATCCACCCCCCCCCTCATTTCTGGAGCCTACTTGGCAGTACAGTTGGTGGAACATCACCACCTGCTGTTGCTCCCTGCCTGACGTCCCCTTCCCTCTATGGTCATGGTGCTATCTTCCTTTATCATAAATATCTGAAATGAGGAATGCTTGCACATGACCATAATCATCACCTTAAAGAAAGTCATAGATCAAGTGATTAAATAATTATTATTTTTTTTTTTTCAAAATTGTATTTTTATTGAAGAAATGAAGGAAAATAAAATATAAGTAACAAACAAGGGGTGGACAACCCCAGAAACAGAACATAACAGAGTATTAAATATCAAACTTAGTAAGCTCAAGGAAAACATCAGAAGATCAACCAGAACGTACGTCGGAATGTAAACATGAAGAGCATAAAGGGAAGAATAAAAATCGAATAATTAGAGCGATAACAAGGAAAGATAAGGTACAATCATGTCAAATCAGAAACGTGGAGGTCCGAGTCTGCCCAAATAGCTCTGAAGCGAGTAACATCATCATGAACTGTAGCAGTCAAGAATTCCATTCTCCGTATCTCCATCACCAAGCGCTGAAAGAGGGCCATATCAGGAGGTCCCGGCTGAAGCCAGCACAAGGGGATAGCTCTCCTGGCCACTAACAGGAGGTAGGAGATCAGGCGCCTGGTGTGTTTGGAGACCCCGGGGAATGGAAGGCCCAATATGTAATGGAGAGGGTCAAGTGAAAAAGACAAGCCAGTCACCGACTGTATCTTTGACCCCACCATTCCCCAAAAGTGTTGTATGAGAGTACATTGCCAAAAAATATGATATAGTGTGCCCAGGTCGTTGCCACAGCGCCAACAAGTGGCTGGACACGATGGGTCGATTTTGTGCAATCTAGCCGGGGTCCTATACCAGAACATTAAGATTTTTAATTTCTTCTCTCTCTGCACCACGCATCTAGATGACTTGAAGGCAGAGGACCAGATCGTGTCCCACAGCTGCAAGGAAAGGGACCTCTGCAGAATTTCGGACCACCTACGCATATAGAGGTGGGAATCCTCAGCCAACAGAAGGGCATCATGTAAAATATTATAAATGGTGGAAACCATGTGTCGCTGGTGAGGCCCCTGTGCCGACATTTGCTCAAAGGCATTGGGTCTCTCTAGGGACAGAGATTTTGTCATGGAATGGAAAAGGTGACATATTTTCAAATAAAAATAAAAAGTATGTTTGGGAATGTTAAACTTCTCCCTCAAGGTCTCAAACGAGTACAGGGTACGTGAGACTGGATGGACCAGGTTACGGAGCTGGAAAAGGGGGGGCCGCGACCAGGTCCACACACGCCCCACCTGTAGACTATCAGGAATGGAGGGGTTAAACAAAACATTAGCAGTGGACATGGTGAAGAGAGAGAGTACTTACGATAACACCTGATCCATACATCCATAGTGGAGAGCATGGGTGCAAGACGCATACTCCGCGAGACTCGATCCGTGTGAAGGGTTGGGGTCCACGGTAAAGAGCAGGGATGGACCGGAAAAATCCCACCCCTCTCAATTTCCGACCACCGGTTGGGGGCCGCCAACGAGGACCAGGAGGCCGCCACCCAGAGGTGGGAATTAAATAATTCTATTGCTTCCTTACTGCCAGTTTGGGGGCTATGGCAAGATTACCAGAAGAAAAAAGGGAAAGAAGAAGAGGAAGCATTAGCAACAGTTGCAGACAACTGTCTCTAGTTAGTGCAGCCTGATCACCAGCTTGTCCTGCTGGACCTGCTCATCTCCTACTACCTTTGTGCACAGAACCCTAGTCTTCCTTTAGGCCTGCTTGACATTTTTTAAAAAATTCTTGTGTACCCCTTCATGTTCAAAGTTCAGAGACCCAACAGTTCTCTAACTTTTTGTGTGTGCCAGTAGCAACTATAATTGGTGTTTAGCTTCTGCCCACCTCCATCCTCAGCTTTTTTATTTTATATTATTTATTTTTTTTAACCCACCACGCTGCAATCCACAGTAACTTTAGCACAATATAGAACAGCATAGCAACAACCAACGCTCCATACATAGACTGTCAGCTCTTCCCAAAACACTCAAACACACTCTGACAAATAGCAGCTGGGATTTTATTATAGTAAAGGGACTGGCACATAACAAAATCCCCATTATTGGTACTTCTAAACCAGTTCAAAGGCCCTGGTAGTTCATTATGGTTACAAATAATTCAGCCCAGAAAAATTCCCCATTAGTTTGCTGAGGCAGTGAACATGAATGCCTGGGGTTTGCTTCGAACCCATGACAGAGTCAAACCCAAACCTCATCCCTAGTAATGAACCCTTGACATTGCACGCATATTTAAAAGCAATATTAAAAATGATTGTTTCCAAGGCAACGGATGCTTTAGGGTAAAAAATGGAAGTATCTGCACATGATTTTCTTGTTTTGTTATCTGTATGTCTTACGTTCTTTCCGACAGCTAGACACTTAATTAAACTCGGCTTTGCAACTACATGGAGTAAATCTCACACTTAAGCAGATTGTGGACATAAGTAACCCTTAGGAACAAATGAAACTGAAGTTATTTTAGGATGCTAGAAGGCAGCTAACAGTACAATTTATGGATAAACAAACAAGGCAAACACTACAATTTGTGCTGCTTTGACATATACCTTGTTTTGATTGCCTAAATCTTCTGTAATTCCTTGAAAATGTCAAAAGCAGGCAATGGAGGCATTCCTAGGATAAAATCTTATTTAATATTATAGTGGTTTTTAGCCGAGCCTGAATTGGAAGCTATGTATTTTTCCATTTTAAAAGCAGATAAAGTCTCCGTTTGACACAGCTTTACATTTAATAAATCCACTAAGCAATAGATCTTAGCCACATCACATTACAATTTTACAAAAACTACAACCTTTTCAAAGGAAAAAAAGATTTTTATTATATTTTGCAAAGTTATTTCTTTGCCTGGGCAACATAAGGAAATTTAAAATGGAACTCCAGGCAAATAAGTACCTTTTGGAACTTTTTTTTAAATTTCTGTGTGTTCTTTTTCAGCTTCCTAAAGCAAAATTAAACCCTAATTAAACACATTTAAATTTTCTAAAGGGCTGTGTATCTTAAAGTGGTTGTACACCCCCCTGTAATGTTTGTACCTATAGGTAAGCCCTTTTACAAGGCTTACCTATAGGTACTGTAAATATCTCCTAAACTTGCACTATTTAGGAGATATTTACATTGCATGCAGCCGATGACGTCATCGGCGCATGCGATCTGAAGGAACGGCCGCCCGCCACGTTTCTTCAGGGCCCTGTGCCGTCACCGGTGGCTCCAAAGCACATGCGTGGGAGTGACGTCACATGGCTCTGGCCAGTAGCACAGCCAGAGTCCGCAGTCCCAGAAAGAAGATGGGCGAAGATGGATGCGGCCTCCAGCGGGGACAATGCAGACTTCGTTTGCAGCTAAGTGTTGGATACTAGCGCAGAGTTGCATGCTAGCACATTATGCATTTACTTTGCAGGTAACCAAAAAGAAAAAAAAATGGCAGGCTTTACTTCCTCTTTAAACAGTTGCCAAATACTCTTTAGAAACATAGTTGTCACGAACAGGCAGGACTGGTAGTGGATCCTCTGGACCAGAGAGGCGATGGCACGGGTTGTACTAGAGGACCGGTTCTAAGCAGTTACTGGTCTTCACCAGAGCCTGCCGCAAGGCGGGATGGATTGGCTGCAGCAGTAACTACCAGGTCGTGTCCCCTAGTAACAACTCAACCCCTCTGGCAGCTGATATGGCGTGGTACACAGGGAGTAGGCAAGAGCGTAGTCGGACGTAGCAGAGGTCAGGGCAGGCGGCAAAGGTTCAAAGGCGAGTAGTCGTTAGCAACGGGTTCGGCAACAGGCAAAGCAAACAAACACAGCAGGGAACGCTTTCTCAAAGGCACAAGGCACAAAGACCCGGCAGGAAGCTGTGGGAGGAGAAGGTATTTATGGGTAGTGCACAGGTGAAGCCTAATTAAGTCAGCACTACCTCTCACAAACCTTAACCCTTAATAACCACTTTAGGCCAGGCACCAATCACTGGTGCACTGGCCCTTTGAATCTAAGAGTCCTGGCGCGCGCGCGCCCTAGAGAGCGGGGACGCACACGCCGAGACGCTGGAGTGCTGCCTGGAGGCATACGCTGTGAGCGCTCCAAGGCCAGCAGGGGACCCGGAGCGCTCAGCGTAACAATAGTATACTTGTTTTCACCGTTTTCATTAATTTTTGTGTCTCAGTGCTCAGTCTTTGCAGCCAATAACTGTCTCTATGCATGCATTCTAGTGATGGCTGCATGGCATTTCTCAGGGAGGGTGATGGTGCCTGCCATAATCAATGTTGAATGTTGAAATGTCCACTTGTAGCTTCCATTGGAAGCTCATATATCAGGATGACAATGCAGAAGCACAACTTTAAGACAAAGCAGGGTGTCCCTATAACAGGAAGGGGTTTAAAAAGGAAATGCAGGATCATCTGTGTTATTCCAATGAAAGCTGCAAATTTATTTAAATGTATAATAACTTTTGTTTTTAAATTAACCTGTAAGCTCATATGAGATTTTTGTGATTGTTTAGGGGTACTTTAACTTTGATGTGTTTTTTTTTTTTTGGCAAGGGACAAACTTGGCAACAATCCTAAACTCTACTACAAAAAAGCCTATGTGTCAATGTACAGATAGGCTTTTAGCAGTGTTTAGGAGCTGCTGTGGTTAGGTGAGGTTCGACCTTCTTCAACCTCCCTCTCCTGAACACGGAAGAATCAAGTTCAGGATAGTAATGTTTTTACCCCTATTGCATACAAAAGAAAGTAGCTCTGAGGAAGGGAGCGTGTCTCCCGAAATGTGTCAGCGGTCCAATGATAGGGACATCAACCTCCACATGTGGTGGACTCATTCCATGCGATACATGTTCTTCTTGTCTGTGAGTATGTTTTTGGCTTTTTAATAAAAGTTTTAAGGTGTCCAAGGGTAATGCACCAGGTGTTTGCGCCTCCTTTTCTTTCTTTTGTATGCACTTTGGATTGGAGTTCCCCGCCTGAGGAGAGCAGTACGCCTGTTATTCCCATTGGAGTGAGCGCTTGGGTGTTTAGTTTCTTGTATATCAATGTTTTTACCCTTGGCCACATGAAAAATGCAAAATGCAGAAAAAAACGTGGAAAATTTGCGTCGTAATTTTGCTATGATTTTGCAGAATTATGCTTTTTTTTGTGGCCGCACCATATGACAGCCAAGTGTACATGAAGCTTTACAGGAATTTTCTGCCTACACAGGGATCAGCCGGGCATAGAATATGTATACTTACATTAATCCAGGGTGAACCAATGTAAATATCTATACCTGGCCAATATGCAAAAATATTGTATTCTGGAAATCAGCTTAAAGAATCAGATCACCAAAAGGTATATTTCATTTTTGCTTTATGATGAGTTAAACCCCAGTTTCATATATCTCAGGGGTCCATCAGATACAGTAGTCATGGGATCGTGCTGCTGCTAGCCCAAGGGGGCGAGCCAGTGCATGTGTGCTGAGCGACGTACCAACAAGTCGCTTATCCTGGAATTGCCGCCTGCCTGCAGTAAATGTACTGTGAGCTGGCGGCAAGTGGTTTTTAAAGTGTAGGTTTTAAGGTGAACCAATGTAACTATCTATACCCGGTCAATATGCAAAAATATCCATACCTGGAAATCAGTTTAAAGAATCAATCAAGCAAAGGTATACTTCAATTTTTGATTGATGATAAGTAAACCATAGCAACAGTTTCATATATCTCTGGGGTCCATCAGATTCAGTAGTCATGGGATCACCGACTGCACATCCAAGGGGGCGAGCCAGTGCACGTGTGCTGAGTGACGCACCAGTACATGGCTTAGCCTGGAACTGCCGCCTGCCCGCTGTATATGTACTGTGAGAAGGCGGCAAGTGGTTTTTAAAGTGTAGACCTTTCATTGCTTTTAAAATTAAAAATAAGACCATGTTTATATGGTCTTCAAAAGGTTTCTGCACTTTTTTTTTATTTATTAGAGTTAAAAAAAGTGCAAAAACTTTTTGAAGAATCCTCATATAAAGCCAAAACAAAATTTTGATAAATTTGGGACATATTAAAAACTCTGCCATTTTTTTTATTGTTTTCTGTGTGCCCACTTGGGTGATAAGCAAAACAGGAGGTGAGGGAAAATCTTCTAATGGAGACACCTGTTTCAGTGACAACCATGTTAATATGTGATTTTTGTGGCTTACTCGAAAATCTCCTAATGGGACACAGACAGTGAACAAAAAATGACTGATGTAATTATTCTTTTCTTCATCCAAAACGAAATGAAATGTTTTGGAAACATATTCTATCTGAACTCAGGGGATGAACAATTGTTACCCTTGCAGTGTGTCTCTATCTGCACTGCAACAGAGGTTAACTGCTTATTTTGTCTAGAGTTGTGGTCTCCAAACTGAAGCCAAGTGGCCGGATGGGGCCCTTTACTTGCCTTTATCTGGCCCTTGGGGCACTTTTACCCCCACTGACACAAGCAATGGGGGTATAATTCCTGTTGCTTACATTCAAAAACAGGGCACTATTTCTCACATTGACACCAATGATGGGGCACTATTCCTCCCACGGATCCCAATGATGGGGAACGATGGCGCACTATTACTCCCGCTGAAACCGATGATGGGGCACTATTCCTTCCACTGATACCGATGATGGGGCACTATTCTTCCACTGACACCAACAATGGGGCACTATTACTCCAGCCAACACCAATGATGGGGAACTAGTTCTCCCACTGACACCAACGATAGGGCACTATTCCTTCCATTGATACGAGCAATGGGGCACTATTCCTCCCTCTAATGCCAAATATGCACTGGTACTTCTGCCATCGCCAAAACAATTTCTACTCCCAATGACCACAGTCCGGCTGCCTCAGGGAAAAGGGACAGTATACTGGTCCTTTGTTTAGAAAGTTTGGAGACCCCTGTCTAGAGGATGAAGAATAAGTGATACACTTACCCTATTCCATGTACCCACAGGCTTGCTTTTCCATGCCACTGTTCTCCCAAAGTCCCTTCCTGCTGTCTATCCCTGTTGTAGCTCTTTGATGTCATCTGGTACAATGCAGGACCAGCAATCCTACATTGTACGGGAGGACACCAACAACTCAAAACCATCAAACAACTTATGAGACCACCAGTTGCCAGGGGAGCAAGTAATACTGTGTGTATATCACTTTAATTATTATTCCAATGGGCAAAATGTCCCCGATGTTCAAATTTAATGATAAATCTAAAGTGTGCATAACCAAAGATCTATGGATTATTTGATTTGGAGTGACATGATCTAAATAGACTGATTTCTATTATCATTAACAACTATTTTCTTTTCTTAGTAAAGTTTCCTTATTTAGCACTAGCTATAGCAGCATTCTTTAAAAAAGAAAGATTAATTCTAGTTAATTAAATTGTACAGAATTATATAGACATCTGGCCAAAAAAACAAATCAGTCAAAGAATAATTATTTGGTAAATGATTGTCGCAAATCATTAAGTTATTTAAAATAATATAGTGAAGGTTTAAGACCTTGTGCGTAATATATTTATTTTGACAGCTGGCTCACAACTAGTTCCTTTGGATTATATTAGAAAGGAAAACTTTTTTAAAGGTTCACTCTAGCATCTACCAATAAACCCAAATTACAGTTTTGGGTGGAAGGACATTTTAGAAGAAGAAAGAAATGGTCTTAAAGAAGAATTCCAGGTATGGGTATACTACATACATAGTTACATTGGTCCAGCAAGTGGAGATCACAGGAGTAGTGGCATCCAGAGGGTGGTGATAAATAGCCAATTCTGTCTAACTTGTTTATAAATGATATAGAGTTTGGTATAAATAGTTAGATCTCATTGTTTGCTGATGAGACAACGCTAAGCAGAGTAATAACTTCACTGGTGTAAACCTTTCAAAAAAGACCTAAAAAAAAAAAAAAAAAAGTAATTGGCAGCTATATGGCAGATGAGGTTTAACCTCTTCACGGCCGCGCTATAGCCGAATGACGAGCATCGGCAGTGGTCTGTGATTGCTGCATTCTTTGGACACAGCTGATCACAGATCGGGGTAAAGAGTCAATCATGGTGGCTCTTTACCACATGATCAGCTGTGTCCAAGCACAGCTGATCATGGATGTAAACAGGATTCAGCAGATATCGTCAATCCCTCCCGTACGCTGACAGGGCATGAGAAGAGGAGAGCCGAAAACCGGAAAATCCACACAGGGGACATCTGCACTGACATTTAGGGCACTGATCACCAGTGCTGCCAATCTGTGCCCACCAGTAAAGCATGTCAGTGCCAATTAATGCTGCCTATCAGTGATGCCTATAAGTGCCCATTAGTGTCACCCATCAGTGCCGCCTAACAGTGCCCATCAGTGCTGCATATCAGTGCCTCCTCATCAGTGCCTATTAGTGCTGCCTTATTAGTGCCTATCAGTGCAATCTTATCAATACAGCCTATTAGTGTAGTTTCATAAGTGCACATCAGTGAAGGAGATAAAATACTTACTTACAAAATTTTAGACCAGAAACTAAGAAAAAAAAATGTTTTTCTTTTTTTTTTTTGTTTAGCAAAAAATAAAAAAACCCAGTGGTGATTAAATACCACTAAAATAAAGCTCTATCTGTCCTTATAAAAAATAATATAAATGTCATATGGGTATAGTGTTGCATGACCACACAATGGTCATTCCAACTGTGACAGCGCTAAAAGCTAAAAATATGCCTGGGACAGAAGGTGGTAAATCTGCCCAGTAGTGAAGTGATTAAACTGCGTAAGGGGTTCTAAAGAAAGCAGGCAGCCAACATAGTGAAGTCCACAGGAACCTGGAAGGTGGGCTGAAACGCGTTGACGTATTTCCAGTTACGCCAAAACCACTGAGTCACTTCCTGTGCTCCATTGAATGCACGCTAGTCAGCGTTCCCAGAAGTGCTGTGTCTTTTCTACATGCCTGTTTACATGGAGCTATTTGTAAGTAAATAAATGTATGCGCAATCATATATTCTTCTCTATGGACTTCACTATGTTGGCTGTCTGCTTTCTTTGAGTCACAAAGATTTGTTATTAGGCGATATACAGTGACAGAGTGTTAACATCAATTGGATTTGCATTTTATCTCACCATTTCTAAGCCTACCGGACCCCCAGACTGAAACAGCTGAGGGTCCATTGCTTCTGGTTAGTGGGGACTCAGGAGGGGAGTGAAACCCTCTGCACCGCTTGATTCGTTTGAAGCACTCCAGCACTTTTTTGAGGCACTTTCTATTATCAAGCATAATTGCACAATATATGGACATTTTTTAGCACTATTGCACTTTTAAGGAATTGCACAATTTATGGACATATATTTTTTTAGCACTATTGCACTTTTAAGGATTTTTTTTGCACTAAATTGTGATTGTGCACATGAAAAATTAATAAAAAAGAGAGTCTATTATGGCATTGTCAATGGCTTAGTTGTCCTCTAAAAAACCCTGGTTCTTCGGTAGCCCCAACAACCACACTCACATATGATGCTCATGGACCCACAGCAACCCACCTTTTTGGACCTCAGCTGTCCCCTTCTTTATAGAACAGGTGCGCTTGCTAGGACAAAAAGCCCAGGAGCTAGGCAAAAAACAATTAAGCCTTTCCCCAGCCTGGGTTAGCTGCTGGCTTACATACTTCAACTTGCCTACAGGCATCTCAGTGAACGCAGTATTCAAGGAAATGGAAGTGACTGCGGCCTGGACTACGGCCAGGAGGCCAGCATGACAGCCAAGAAACCATCATTTTTAGAAGGCAGTTAGCTGTTATGACAAGTTTACTTTAAAACAAAATTATACTTTTTTGAGGCAAAAATAAAAATGTAAGCATGCTTCAGATAATTCATATTCACTAGTTTTATCCAGTTACATGGATTAAACCTGATTATCTATATCTCTAAATCTCCTTAAGTATTAATAGACTCAAATATTCTGTAGCATTTTCTAAATTGGTACTTTTACATTTGTTTTGTAATATAAAGGTGTTATAATGCACGGTTTTATACACCCATGGCTCATATTATGTATCAGGGGAGTCTTTTGGCTCAGTTGAGTTTTTGTAGTTAGTTGCTGGAAATTATTTAAATTCACAAACGCCTGAAGTACTGTATGCTGTCCTTGGTGCTGAAATAATTCACAGACATACAGGAACTTCTTAAATTGACCCAGATTAAGATCTGCCAGAAAATACATAATAAAGGGTCCCTGTATTAGGAACTGTAGGTTTTTGTCTGAATATAGATCTACGTTTGTCCCAAGCACGTTTGATGTCGCTTAATGTTCACTGTCTCACTATTTCTGCTGGTAGTTTATTCAAGCATTGACGACCCTTTCAATAACATAATACTTTCTAAGATGAGTTTTGAACTTTCCGCCAGTTAGTTTAAGGTCATGTCCCCGTGTTCTTGATTTTGGTTTCATTGAAAAAACTGTCCTCCTGAACCTTATTCACCCCATTAATGCATTTAAAGTTTTCAACTGTGTCTCTCTTTTCCCTTCTTTCCTCCAGACTGTACATTTTAAGTTCCTGAAGTTGCTCTCTATATTTTTTATTCCCAAAACCTTTTACCATTTCTGTTATCCATCTCTAGACTTGTTCTGTCTTATCAATATATTTTTGTAAGTGAGGTCTCCAGAACTGGACACAGTATTCTAAAAGATGTCTCATTAAATATCTATATAGGGGAAACAGAACCTTTTATCACTGCCCTGTGGTAAAATATGCTATAGCAACATTGTAGCTTTAATGCATCAGTGAACCTTTACTATGTAAAAACCTATTAATTTTACCATTCGAGCACCAGCCTGTAATACCCCTTTATTATCAGGCCATTTTCAGTGATTTGATCATTGGACAGACACTTACTCCATTATGGAACACTGTACCCCTATGGGTTCTTTATTTTTGAAACCATGAAAAAAAATGTTTCCTTACTTTCTGGTAAAATAAAAATGCCAGAGTAGTATAATTCTCCAAAATTACCTTTTTTGGATAGTAGACATCCCAAAGTGATCTTATTTTTCACCAAAATTGTTTGCAAATGAAGAAACATGCCGGTACAGACAGTCCTCGGGTTACTTACATCCGACTTACATACTTACAAAAGGAAGGAGACAACAGGAAGTGAGGGGAAATCTACCCCTAGGAAAGGAAATTCACTCCTGTAAGAGTTCTCATGAGAAAAGTGTGCCTCTACTTAAGCTTAACTCCAATCCTTGTTTCCACACCAACCCAAAATTTTAAAAATCCAATTGTAATCGGGACAGAAAGTGAGGTGAATTCTTCTGAACGGGGGCACAGACAGCAAAACAAGTGTTAACCCTTCTCTATGATAGCTATACAAAACTTAAAAAAACTAAAATTTGACTGGAGTAACACAAAAAAAGGACATGTTCCAACTTACACTATATTATCAAAAGTATTGGGATGCCTGCCTTTACACACACATGAACTTAAATGGCATCCTAGTCTTAGTCCATAGGGTTTAGTATTGAGTTGACCCACCCTTTGCAGCTATAACAGCTTCAACTCCTCTGGGAAGGCTGTCCACAAGGTTTAGGAGTGTGGCTATGGGAATGTTTGACCATTCTTTCAGAAGTGCATTTGTGAGATCAGGCACTGCTGTGAATGAGAAGGCCTGGCTCGCAGTCTCCGCTCTAATTAATACCAAAGGTGTTCTATCGGGTTGCAGGCCAGTCAAGTTTCCTCATCCCAAAATCGCTCATCCATGTCTTTATGGACCTTGCTTGTGAACTGGTTCAAATAATTTGGTGGAAGGGGGTTATGGTGTGGGGTTGATTTTTTAGGGGTTGGGCTTGGCCCCTTCGTTCCAGTGTAGGGAAGCCAGGCCCTCTCCTCCAACATCAGTGCCTGACCTTACAAATGTGATTCAGGAAGAATGGTTTAACATTCCCATAGGCACACTTCTAAAACTTGTGGACAGCCTTCCCAGAGGAGTTGAAGTTGTTATAGCTGCAAAGGTGGGGGGGGGGACTCATAATGGAACCCTGTGGACTTAGACTGGGATGCCATTTAAAATCATATGCGGGTAAAGGCAGGTGTCCCAATACTTTTGGTAATATAGTGTACATATAAATTCAACTTGAGAAAAAACCTACAGAACCTATCGTGTTTGTAACCCAGGGACTGCCTGTGTTAAAGAGTCAAACACAGTGCTTGAGAATGGTGCATTAGATACATTAATGTACAGGTCATACAAAGAGGAATGAGGAAGTGAAGCAGATAATGTACTGGTTCCATACAGTGGCAGGATGGAGGTGGGGGTTATTGCAGGATAAAGGAGTTGAAGGGTTAATTTACAGGTCACTAGGGACAGCTCTGGAGATATTATGTGTTGTGAAGAGGGGGGGGCATGAAAGGTTAAATGAAAACAGATTTCTCTCTCACTGCAACAGGATGAATGGATCTGCAGCTGCAGATTTATTAATTCTGTGCCTATTCATAAGTACTAATCTTTCTCCTTCCCTTTTGTAAGGGGGAGAAGAGGGATCAGTACTTTAAACAGTACCCTGTGATAGCTGCGATGCTCAATTGCAGTGATGATATGGCACCTGAGCCTCTCAGATCGGCTGGGTACAATGTCTCTCTGTGGTGAGCTGTATAGTGGCAGCTCAGAAAAAGGAGATTACTGGATGGATTGGCCGCCCAATGGCTAATTATCCAGTGGCATTCATAAATGGCACTGGGTATACAAAGAGCCACCAATCACCAGCATGGTTGGGTGTTAGTGCTTCAATCATTCCGACACCATTGCTGATATAGTATCAGGATGATTGAAGTGCATTATTTTTGTTATTACATTGTAATATATAATGAAATAGTTCAACTCACCATAATGCAGAATCAGCGGGAGCCCTGAGCTTATCACTCTAGCCTGCCACCAGATGCAGCTTGTCACTTGTCATTGTAGCCTGCCAGCAGATGTAGCTTGTCACTGTAGTCCTCTACCAGATGCAGCATGTAACTGTAGCCTGCCACCAGATGCAGCATGTCAGTTGTTACTGTAGCCTGTCACCAGATGTAGCATGCCACTTGCCACCTTAGCCTGCCACAAGATATAGCTTGTCACTTAACACTGTAGCCTGCCACCAGGGGCAGCATGTCACTTGTCACTCTAGCCTGCCACCAGATGCAGCTTGTCACTTGTCATTGTAGCCTGCCAGCAGATGCAGCTTGTCACTTACCACTGTAGCCTGCCACCAGATTGAGGTTAAAATATAGCTGTACACCAGTGCTGGAATTTATCACACAAGAGAGCAGCTGTATCCCAATATCCTGTGAGTATTAGAGCATATGTAAGTGACCAATTATACAGAGCTACTTCATGTCAACTCATCACATTATGACAATGCAGCTTGTCACTTGCCACATTTGCCTGCCACCAGATGCAGTTTGTCACATGCCACCGTAGCCTGCCACCAGATGCAGTTTGTCACTTACCACTGTAGTCCGCAACCAGATGCAGCTTGTCACATGCCACAGTAGCCTGCCACCAGATGCAGCTTGTCACTTACCATTGTAGCCTGCCGCCAGATGCAGCTTGTCACATGCCACCAGGGGTAGCTTGTCATTTACCACTGTAGCCCACCACCAGATTCTGCTTGTCACTTGCCACTGTAGCCCACCACCAGATGCAGCTTGTCACTTACCACTGTAGCCTGCCACCAGATGCAGCTTGTCACATGCCACAAGGGGTAGCTTGTCTCTTACCACTGTAGCCCACCACCAGATTCTGCTTGTCACTTGCCACTGTAGCTTGCCTCCAGATGCAGCTTGTCACATGCCACCATAGCCTGCCACCAGATGCAGCTTTTCACTTGCCACTGTAGCCTGCCACCAGATGCAGCTTGTCACTTGCCACTGTAGCCTGTCACCAAATTGAGGTTAAATTATAGCTGTACACCAGTGTTGGGATTTATCACACAAATGAGAGCAGCTGTATCCCAATATCCTCTCAGTATAAGAGCATATGTAAGTGACCAATTATACAGGGCTACTTCATGTCAACTCATCACATTAAGTGCAAAAAAAAACCAATCAACACAATAAAATTTAAATATAAAACTTGAAAAGTATCTATGCTTATATACAGTATATGAATTGTCCATGCACCAAAAAAATCCACTTTCTCACAAAGTGCTATATGCTGTGCAGTCGATGTCTCTAATCAAATATCTTAATCTGTGCTCAAGCTATCCTCCACAACACCTGCCGAGAGGCTGCATTTTTCGTGTTGCCGGTGCCAAGGTGATAATTTAAAAAAAAAAAAAAACAACACTGTTCTCAAAATGTTCCTAAAACAGAGAGGATAAAATTATATAATAGATGTGATTTTGCAACCACTTTAATGCAGAAGAGACATGCTTTGTCTCTTCTGCATTAAAACTACTTACCTGCCTGTCTGCCCCTGTACAGTAAGCTGTGCAAGGGCAGCTCACTGCACAGATTTGTCAATGATGAATCTAACGGAATTCCTGCACATGCGTAGGAGTGACATCATCTCAGCCCAGCCAATGACAGTGGCTGCCATTTGAGACCAAGAAGCCAACCACCAGAAAATGTCAGTGGCCGGCGGAGAGTTTTGGGGATAGCGTATTGCTGGATTTAAGGGGAATATACACTTCCACTTTAAACATGTTTCATTTAACGGAAATCCATAGGAAGTATTCAACTCTCATTTCTAATCACTTTTTCTTAGCAGTTCCCTGTCTGTCATGGTGAGTCAATAGCTTCAGGTGGAGGGAGGCTCTGTTCAAAATTTTCCATGTTATTTAGTCAGCAGTGAGAGCTGATGATGTGTTTTATTTTCACATTTCTATGTGAGTATTTTTTTTAATACAATAAATTGTTTGAAATAGAGAGCACTATGGTTTCTCTTTATTTTCTGGTTATACAGGATTGATGGATATCTGCAGAGGAGTCCATTTGGGTCCAAGTACATCCAGAGGAAGACCATTCCAGTGAGGAAGGACATAATTATTCAGAGGGACATAATTACAGGCATTGAGGCTCTGTGGTGGGGCCACTGCTTGGAGGTGAGCAGGCATTTTAGCCATAGGTGGAGGTCACTGAAGTCACTGGATTATAGGACTGTTTAACATGATTGAATATTGCACGACGGTGGATTTTTATAATTTTATTGGGACTATGCACATTAGATTGTGCTACACTTGATGTGATATTTTCAGTACTTTCTGAATCACTGACTTAAAACAAGTATAGAGATCAGGACATCTAACCTCACTTTTTCTGGCTGTAAGCTTGTTCCAGGTGAGCATCTCAAAGTATGGAAACCAGAGACAGCTAAGCATTTTCAGGAGGTCAGCAATATATTCCACATAGCACACATTTTTGAAATGTTCCACAATTTTGTTATAACAAGGGTCAAATAGTATTGCGCCCCCAGTTGGTCATAATCAAGATTCCTGCAGGCACACTAGCTTACCTGCATTAACCCAACATGCAGCAATGGCGACGTTGAAACCTTCTCTTATATGAAAATCTAGCCTTTTTCTACCAAAATTCTACCAAACGTGCCATCAATGTAAGAAAGAACTGGACTCATATGCCCAAAGTTTTTACAAGTTGCATGCTGGCAGACATTGAGATTGATCATCTTCCTTGTCTTGCAGCATTCTTAATAATCTGTTGCTTTGCCATTCCTTGCAAAGTAACATCTTCATGTAACTGTCCCCCATCCCTAGGCATACATACTTTCCTAGCCAACCATCCTCTTCCCACCTTCCCTCATCACCCCCCACCTGTATCACATTTATAAAGCACAGCAATGGACCTTACAAATGTGGATTGCGCTCTGCTGTCATCAAGAGTCTGAAGTTGGTGGATAGCATTAATAATGAATAAGAGCGTCAAAAAGAACCAGAGGACAGCCAAGACAGATGGCTATCTCTCCTCTATTCGTGGAGTTATTTCTGCGGGAACCATAAAGGATGATCATTATCAAGAAATAAAAATAACACAAATGTTTGGCGGCAAACCACCAGAAACTCCTGAGCAGCCACCACAAGCAAGTTAGAAGGAACAGGTTGAATACTGTTTTGTGCAAACCAGTTTTCTCCCTTTTGCCATTAAACGACAACACAAACCACATAAGAAAAAATGTTATCTTAATTATGATGCACTTTTATTTTGAGAGAACCAAAAGAAAAATGTCATTATAACACTTCATTGGGCATTTGACATATAAAACTATATAAATAATATCAAATACCAAAATAATAAGAAATTAAACTGATGCTACAAAAGTCATGTCTCAATTTTTAAACAATTTATTGTGCAAATATACATAAAATACCTCAATGTACCAATCCCTATTTAATAACCACCCACCAAATCCTCCATTACAAGAAGAGCTTTCCTATATACAGTTTTGACAGTATTGCCTATCCGACTTTACCAGACGAATGTAGATGTCCAGAAGTATGGGGCATGTGAGCATGCTGGGGTTGGCATACCATGCTATTGTCATTAAAATAGGGGTATGGCTATTGTAATATCACTTTACTTTTTGGTATATGGTACTTGATATTATTGCTAAAGTTTTGTATGGTAAATGACTATTGATGTCTAGTAATGGTGTTTTTCTTTGCATCTTTGATTGACTGTCCAGACATGACACACCTCTTGGGGGCAGTCCATGACAGCCTGGGCACAGTAAAAATGGGATGAATGACACACACCACTATTTAATCCAGAAGATTGCTGACACCTAGCGGTAGTTGGGGGGACTTTTTTTTTTTTTTACAGAGGCAGCGCTGAATATGTGAATATTGCAGCAACATCTGCTATCATTTTTATTTTAATTGGACTACTAATTTTTTTTTTTTTTTTTAATGTTCTGCTTTAACCACTTAAGCCCCAGAGGATTTGGCTGCTCAAAGACCAGGGCCTATTCTGTGATTCGGCACTGCGTGACTTTAACGGACAATTGCGCCGTCGTACCCAAATGAAATTAATGTCCTTTTTTCCCCAAAAACAGAGCTTTCTTTTAGTGGTATTTGATCACCTGTGTAATTTTTACTTTTTGCGCTATAAACAAAAAAAAAGAGCGACAATTTTGAAAAAATAGCAATTTTTTTGGAATTCCCCCCAAAAAAATGTAAAAATCAAAATTTTTTAACATTTTAGGCCAATTTGTTTTTTGCTACATATTTTTGGTGAAAAAAAATCACAATAAGCGGATTTTGACTGGTTTGCGCAAAAGTTATTGCGTTTATTAACTATGGGAAAGTTTTATGTAATTTTTATTGTTTTTTTTTTAACTAGTAATGGCGGCGATCTGCGAGTTTTTTTTGCGGGACTGTGACATTGCAGCAGACAGATCGGACCCTTGACTGACATTTTTTACACTTTTGGGGGTACCAGTGACATTACTACAGTAATCATTGCTATAAATATGCACTGTTACTGTAAAAATTGCACTGGCAGGGAAGGGGTTAACTTTATTGATGATCAGTGGGTTAATTGTATCCCTAGGGGCCTGATTCTAACTGTGGGGGGGGGCGTGGCTTGTGATGTAACCACAGATACATACAATCCTACATAGCAGGATCGTATAGTCTCTGCAGTTACACCAGGGAGAATGAAAGGCAGCTTTGATTACATCAGCTGCCTGCCTTTCTCCCTCTACAGCGGGAGATCGCGAGTGGCTGGCGGACATCGGAGCCGCCGGTCACTCGCGCGGGGATGTTAGTAAACGAGCAGGGGCGGGAGTGCACCTCTGGCGGTGTGCGCTCGCCCCCTAGAGGCTCGTGGGCAAGCGACGTAGCTCTACGTCGTTTTGGCCAGTAGGGGCTGACTGCGCAGTAAATAGTCGTGTGGCGGTTGGCAAGTGGTTAAGAACCAAACACACACATAAAATAAATGAATGTGTTTTTAGTGTCCTGTATTCACTCTATACTGTATTTCTTTATCTTTTCGCTGTTATTCTCTGTTATATAAATGCTACTTTCAACTCCAGGATGTTTTCCAAGAAGGATGTTGGCAAACTACAGCTTGCCGTTCATCCCCGTTACATCTGACCCCTCTCTTAATACCCTCCGTCTTTAATCCACTGTCTATTGTTCACCTTCTGTATTATCAGCATCCGACAGCCTTGCTGAGCTGTGATTTCTGATCCAGTGAAAATGTTGCCTTTCTTAATAATGCCATGCTTCCTGTAAGACACACACTCTCACCTCATCTAAGGTAAGAAAATAAATCTGATGAATAATTCATATCTGAAAAAAAAAAAAAAAATCTTCAAGTTGATAACCTCCACTATGTAAAGCTCGGCGTTTGCAAAAAGCAGATAAACCTGCTAAGTTGTAAGAAAATATAAAATATAATGTCAGTAATCCTACATCAGGTTTTGTAATAAGCAAGTTCTGGTAAACACATTTGTGTTGAAAATGTTTACTTAATGCTGTTTATAAGGCAAGAGGATAGGACGGGCTCATAAACAGGCGAGGAGGTGATTTCACTCATGCTATCAAAGTGAGCTCTGTGATATTAAAATGAATGCACTCTAAGAAGCCGTTCCAGCTGGCATCACTAAATTTAGCTGTGAAGTGTGACATTGGGGAATTTCATGCAGATCCCTCTCCACTGCTCAATAGCTCTGGCAAAAGTCAGAGGAATACAATATCATTACTCTTTTCTTGCTTCTCGTTCACCACTCCCTTGATGTGGCACAAAATCCCTAGAAGAACACAATGAATGATTAACACCAGGTTGCAGTCAGATAATGCAGATAGAAATACTTTCAAATACCTCACTTACAATGCCATTGGCAGTTTCTAGAAATATTTCAGGTGCCATTTCTTTTTCTTGTGGCTTTATTGTACACCTATGGCTCCCTATGGACATTCCAGTATTAAGATGTTCCAAAAGCAACTCAAAAATTGGGTCATACACAGTTCCTTGCAAAATAAATTACAATATACTTACCGCTCTGGTAGCCTGTGTCTTCTACTGTCTCTTTATTCAAGCCCCTAAGGTTACCATTTATCCTCATTTCCTGAGAGTAATCCCCATTGTAAGGGGTCTGTCCACAGGAAGAAGAACCATAAGAACAAATGCAGTGCTTAGGCTCCAACTTAAAGCGGAGTTCCACCCGAAAATGAAAGTTCGTTCCATCTTCTTGGTCCGGGTCACCTGAAAAACAAATGGATAATCACAATCTTTTTTTCTTACTTACCTTGTTTAGAAGATAATATACTTACCTTAATTCCTCTTCCTCCCCTCGGCGGCCACGGCGAGTCGTCACTTCCTGGCTTGCAATGATTCCTGGGAGCTGAACGTCATCGCTCCCAGGAATCAATGCGCCTGCACCGGCCTCAACGTCAGTTCCGGTGCAGGCGCCGTCATACCTTGCTAAACAGCTTCTGGGCATGCCCAGAAGCTGTGCAGGGATGACGCTGCAGACCCGGAAGTGACGGCAGGGCGGGCGCAGTGCATCGTGGGACCAAAGAGTAGTGGATGCATGGAATAACCTTCCTGCAGAAGTGGTAGCTGCAAATACAGTGAAGGAGTTTAAGCATGCATGGGATAGGCATAAGGCTATCCTTCATATAAGATAGGGCCAGGGACTATTCATAGGATTCAGATATATTGGGCAGACTAGATGGGCCAAATGGTTCTTATCTGCCGACACATTCTATGTTTCTATGTTTCTATGTTCAAAGAGGACGGAAGAGGACGCAGAAGAGGATCACGCCGGCTTCAAGCTGCCCACACCTGAGATGGCAGCGCTGGAGAAGACATTTTCAAGGTAAGTATTTATTCTTGCAGGTAAGTGCAGCCCGGGACAGTTCAGAGGCTATCCATTGTGGAATGCACTAGCCCTGACTGTCCCGGGGGTATTTTTATGTATTTTTTTGTTTTTTAGGTGGAACTCCACTTTAAGTAACACTGTTTGAGCATCAATCCAAAGGACTGAGTTGGATCAGTGATTTGATTTGGCGCTTGCACACTGCCATGTTTACACCATGATGCCTGGCTCCTGGGAATGATGATGGGGGTGAGCAGGTGAGAGAAGTTGGATGCCAGACATGAGGGACTTATTTGCTTATGACCTGACCCCCGAACTCTGTGCATTGCTCAATCCTGACCCCTGCCAGACCCTCTTATAGGATAAGGATCTGGTATAGATGAAGGGAATCCCCAGCTGCTTCATTTATAAACAAAAATAAATGGTCAATGCTGTCATTTACTGGCAGTGTAAACTGCATTTTTTCATTGCCAATGTCAGTTTTGCTGTAGTAGATTAAATGCATTGTATAGATGCAGCACTTAACAGGTGGATTAGGCATCCCCTGGCATGGTATTTAAAGGGATTTTAAAGGAAGTTTGCCCTTTTTTGTTTTAAAAATTTTATTGAAAAGTAGACAGCATACAAAGTTGGCATCAAAGACGCCTAAGAAACAAGCGTACAGAAAAAATCAAAGTACAACCAAGTATTTGAAGCTGTTGGTAAGAATATCATATAAAGAAAAAGAGTGTTATGCAATACAGTAAATCCAAACATATAATCACCAGAAAAAACTTATGAAAGGTTTGGATATACAGAGGCCAAACAGTGAGGGTTCCAGTGTCTTTAGTATAGTTGGGATAGTTACAGAGTTAAGAAAATAGTTAGAAAACAACAATAAGAGAAGGGCGCACCGACCTAGTGCATTACCACTAAAAAGGTTTATTAAAATGTAAAATAATGTACATTATACTAACAAAACAATTGTAGATAGCACACATATAATAATAATCAAACAAAAAATCTCCAATGTAGCCAAAGCACTGCACGGTGCTGGATAGTGTGCAGATGTCTGCACGGATCTGCTGTGCCTGACGCGTTTCGAGGGCGAACCTCTTCCTCAGAGCCAAAAAGTGCTGCTAAACCACACACCGCACTGGCAGGGGGCTAAATGGTGAGTTTGCTCCACCCACTCCTGTACTGTCCTGCCTCACAGGGGGCAAAGTTTAGCAAGAGGAGGATGCATGAAAATAGAAAAGATGGAATCCCAATGTCAACAAACTTCCTTCAGCCCCCACAAAAACCAGATCGCGGTGTCAGCACTGGCAAAAAAAAACGCATATTGGAGAATATATATTTATAGGACTGAGAATAACAACAAATCATCTATCGTCAAAAGTATTAATGATAGTGATTAGGGATGATCGAACGGTTCAGGTCCACCATCAGATCGGCCCGAACATTGGGTGTTCGAGGTTCGGCCGAATTTAGAACTTTTTGCCCAAAAAGTTCGGAATTCGGCAACCAGAACCGACCAAAATGCAATGCTTCAGGAAATGGGCTTTAAAAGCCCGTGATTGGACCAGAACCATTAGCAAAAGCCAATTGAGGGGGCAGGAGAATGCTAGGAATGTGATTGGAGTGACTAGGGGGTCCCTAGACCAATCATTAGTGAATACGCCCCCCCAGTATATAAGATCGCCCCCGCCAAATTCCTAGCATTCTTGTACGGGACATGGAAGAGAGTGGAATGCTGTTCTGTTCTAATGTGTTACAAAGTGTCATTTAGCTATGTTTAGTGTGAGGAAAGGGATATCTAGTGTAGTTAGAGTGCTCCTTTACACTTAAGTTAGCTTCAAAAATTTAGTTTCTGTAGGGAAAGTGTTAATTGTAAAGGGACCGTAGTGTAGTGTAGGGTTAACTGACAGTGACTGCTATGGAAGGGTGACAAAACCCTTCCAAAACAGGGTGACCGCTATAGAGAAATGATCATTTCTCTGAGTTGCTTCGGGACAGGAATATGGCTTCTCACCAGCCAAGCATTTTTCATGCTGCAGGGGCTGCCACTGCCAGTGCTTTTTTGAGGACATGTTTGATGTCAGACATGACATGTGAACATGTGTATAGGGGGTATATATACACATATATGTCTGTATATATACCCCTAGACATATATAGGTGTGATAGTAGCAAAAATATATGCTTGCGCTAATGAAATCATTTACAGTAATATATTTCTGCTACTATCACACCTATATATGGCTAGGTGTCTATATACATATAATTATGTGTGTATATATACCACTATACACAAGTTCAGATGTTTTGCCTGCCTCAAAAGAACCCAAAAAAATGCCCAAAAAAACGCTAGCGTCAAAAAAAAAAATGCCCAGGTGTGTTTTTGCTGGCATTTTTTGGGGGTTTTTGGAGGCAGGAAAAACATCAGCACTTGTGTATAGTGGTGTATATACACACATACATATATTTATATACACACCTAGACATATATAGGTGTGATAGTAGCATAAATATATGCTTGCGCTAATGAAATCATTTACAGTAATATATTTCTGCTACTATCACACCTATATATGGCTAGGTGTCTATATACATATAATTATGTGTGTATATATACCACTATACACAAGTTCAGATGTTTTGCCTGCCTCAAAAGAACCCAAAAAAATGCCCAAAAAAACGCTAGCGTCAAAAAAAAATGCCCAGGTGTGTTTTTGCTGGCATTTTTTGGGAGTTTTTGGAGGCAGGCAAAACATCAAAACTTGTGCACAGTACCACTATACACAAGTTCAGATGTTTTTCCTGACTGCAAAGAACCCAAAAAAATGCCTGCTTTGAAACCGGCAAGGTGTGAAAACCGAGAAGAGAAGCTAACCCCCTGAGCTGAAAGGGTTCTAATACAAACAATCTTTTTTTTTATGGTTCTGGACATGCTACAGAGCTGAAACTTCACATGTACACTTTTTAGACCCCCCAGATGAGAAATCCAAAGTAATCAAAAATGACTATTTTTAAGAACTTTTTTGTGTGATTTTGTGTCTGGGGGGTCTAAAATGTGTACCTGTGAAGTTTCAGCTCTGTAGCATGTCCAGAACCTGAAAAAAAGATCATATAGGTGTAAAAGGAGGGTCCCACATCCCTGTTCTACTGAAAAATTATCTTTTTTTTTTTTCATGGTTCTGGACATGCTACAGAGCTGAAACTTCACATGTACACTTTTTAGACCCCCCAGATACCAAATCCAAAGTCAAAATCTCTCTCTTTTTTTTTTCATTAATTGGCTTTTTTTATCAAAAATGGCAATTTTTAAGAACTTTTTTTGTGTGATTAATAGTTAATGGGGCATGACCCAGAACCCTAGGGACTTTTTAGGGGCATTTATTGGGTTTTAGGGCTTAAAAATGGTGTTTTTTGATTACCGAAGTTTGGGTCCCATTGATTTCAATGGGGTTCTGAAATCCGGGCCGAACTTTTGAGAAGTTCGGATGTTCTGGCCGAACCAAACTTTTCAAAAGTTCGATCATCCCTAATAGTGATACACATTTCTAAAGGGAAAATCCTATTAATCAAAATGTAACAGTACTTGCATGCAATCTAAAATCTAGATGCTGATTAGTTAACATTAGTTAACATATGCATGTGGATAGTATATGAACACAGACCTTCTTAATGCTCCCCTAGACATTCCCAACCTTTTTGATCATCCAGTGTCTTTTAGTAGTTGTATATGCAGACCTTTACATTACCATATGGGGGGGGGGGGCATGTCAGATTTTAGAGGAGACTGCCTATGATGTGGTGGTCCCTCCGGAAGTGATGTGATATGCAGTGGAACGCAAACCACCCGCACTTCCATGTCTCAGTCGGTGTGCTTGTCAAGCCATTGGTTAGCTGACAGCACAGATGGCTGAACGGCCTGCAGCGCACACAGTGTACTCCCCCTCCCATATGGTAATATAAAGGTCTGCATATACAACTACTGAAAGACACTGGATGACATTGGGATTCCATCTTTTTTGAAACGCGTCAGCCCCAGCAGATCCATGCAGACATCTGCACACTATCCAGCACTGTGCAGTGCCTTGGCTACCTTGGAGATCTTTCATTTCACTATTATTATATGTGTGCTATCTACAATTGTTTTGTGAGTATAATGTACATTATTTTAAATTTTAATAAACTTTTCTAGTGGTAATGCACTAGGTCGGTGCGTCCTTCTCTTATTGTTGTTTTTTAGTATGGTTTGGATACCCTTGGTCCTGAGGGGGCAGCAAGACCACAAGTGATACCAACAAAAGACCATTGAACATCTACTTTTCCCTCAACACACACCACTTGAGCACAAGAGATTTTGTTTTTACTTTTAAGAAAATAGTTGTCTACATTCCTACCAAATATCCCATTGTTTGTGGGAAGGGGGCAAAGTGTGGTGCAACGTATGGTAAATACACTCCATAAGCATGATCTAGCCTGTTTCTAATTAGCACAGTTGGGACTTTGTTGATTGTAAACGGCTATAGCCCAATGGGTAGCCACACACGCCATGTGTGTTAACTTTTCAGAGGCACATGAGGCTTCTCATAAAATGTTACCTTTTTGAAGTTTTACTTTAAGCATTATTAAAATCACTCCCCCACCAAATGGAATTAAAAAAAAAGTGTTTGCTTTGGTACCCCAGAAAAGTACTCACCCCCCATGTTATTTCTTGCCCATTAGCCTAGGACATTACTTTTTTTTTTCTAACATTGACTTCAATGGAGTTTGGATTTGGCATCCAAATTTCAGTAAAGTTCACCTAACCCACTTTGAACCAAACCCAGGTATTTTTAGCTCATCCCTAGTGAAGTACAAAGAGTTCTGAAAGGGATTAGAGTAGACCATTTGCTCCTTTATAATCAGAGCATGCATAAGGTGCTACATTTTTTTTATAACTGCCCTATGGGAGACTTTCCCAGAACCTGTAACTAGCAAATATAATTGGGAAGAGGTCCACCCTCCTAGCTCCCACCATTTTTTTATTGCTCTTAGGAGAGAAACACATGGAAACTTCTCATATTCTTCTCCTTGAGATGATATTACTGCACTGGCCGTGCTGCTTCAGTAACAGTATTTTATGATGGGAAGGAAGGTAAGTTTATATACTGTTATAGAGTACCAGTCATGTAATTTATCATATGAATAAAGCCATACGAACAAAACAGCTACATTAATTTAAACTACTGTTTCTTATATTAACAACAGAAAGATTTATTGGAATGTTGAGCTGGAGGAAAGGGATCCTCAACAACAGCCAGTTTGTTTCACAGACGTCTATATCAATGGGGGTAGAAGCCTGTTATGGAATGGTAAAATAAACACATGATTAATGGTTTAGAACGTGTTTTATGAAAAGATGATGATCCATTTGTACATATTACAATATGTAGAAAACTATAATGTAGAAAGGCAGTCATATAACCCTAGCAGAAATATATTTTTGTATGCATACGATTCTCTAACTCTATTTTTTCAGCAACTTTATAAAAAAGATAGTGAGCCTCATTTATCAAGGTGTCAGGAAATAGAATTGCCTGTGTTTCTTTGTAACAACCAATAAGATTTGAAATGTTATTTTCAGGAGCCAGATAGAATATTAAAGAACAGCTCCAGACTAATTTAAACCCCTACTTAGTTTCTATTGGCGGAGCTGGGAGGGCTCCTAAAATGGTAAAAGCCTATTTTACGTACAAGACATATTGTGCACATTTATTGATTATCTCCACTCAACCTGATTCAAAAGAAAATTATATTTGTTTTGATTCAGTTTTTAATTATATTTTTTTCTAAAAAAGTATATATAGCCCAAAAAGTTTTTCGGTTTTGAATGATATGGAAAAGGGTCAGAACCCCTGTAAAGTTTGAACTACTGTCTGTGTTCCTGCTAGGTCCATTCATTGACCCTTTCTATTTGCCTTGCTGACCATTCTCACAGAGACAGAAAGTGATAGGAAATCCAACATTTTAGAGTCACCAGAACAAAAGGGGTATATTTTCCCATGAGGAATCATGATCCTAAGAGGAGATGAAAAAGAAAATGGCGGCGCGGTCATATTCGCGAACATTAGCAAAAGTCTGACTTTTTGTGAATTTGAGAACAAGCAAAATTCACAGCAAACCGACCGCCGGGCGAACCGCAAGGCCATCTCTAGTCTTCACCAGAACAGCTGATGTTAGAGATGCAGTAGGCTTACTGGCAAGCTGATCAAACAAGTATTTTCCAGCAAGAAGCAACCAGACCCAACTCAATAAGTATACAGAGGAAGGGAGGAAACACCAAGAGAAAGAGACATACAGGATAAGTAGAAGACACACAGTTATACAGGATAGTGATCATATGAAGCCATTTATTATCAATTGGCAGTGTTGGGTGAACAGTTCAAGCCCAACATAAGTTAAACCCGAACATTGTCGGGGCGTTCTACTATTTATTCGGCCCACCGAATGCCCCACAATGCACTGCATGCCACAGAGTGCATTGGAAGCCCTAAGTGGCTAAAGCAATAAAGGCTTTGCCCAATCAGGGCACAGACTACTGTCAGAACTTCAAAAAGCTTGCCATGCCTCTTACTAAATACCTTGGACTGTGTACTTTACAAGAAGGGGTCATTTGGGGGATATTTGTACTGTTCTGGCATTTTCGGGTTTTGAGACTGATTGATTTTCAGATATATACCATAGTATATGGACTCCATAACTTTCCTACAAACTAAATAATATGTTCTAATTTGATTGTTCTTTTGCCAGAAAAATGTAGCAGAACACATTTTGGCCCAAATTTATGAAGACAGATTATTTGTTTGCAACAGAAGCAAAGAAAAACGTTTTTTCTTGTTTTTTTTTTAATCTTTGGTCTTTTTTTGTATATTTGGCAAAGAATAAAAACCCGGTGGTGATTAAATACCACCAAATGAAGACTCTATTTGTCATCCAAGCCGGGATCAAGTCTAGAAGTGGGTAGTCATACAAGCCGGGGTCGAGTCCAGAGGCAGGTAGCCTGCCAATGCCGGGTCGTCTGCCGATGCCGGGTCATCTGCTGATGCGGAATCGAGAGCCAGAAAGGTCATCAGCCAAGCCAGGTCATGCACGGATAAAAATGGAGAACAGAAGACTGCTAGCAGTGATGCACCTTGGAGCACAAACACTAGGGCAAAGGACTGCAAGCCAACGAGTGATACAGTATCTCACAAAAGTGAGTACACCCCTCACATTTTTGTAAATATTTTAATATATCTTTTCATGTGACAACACTGAAGAAATGACACTTTGCTACAATATAAAGTAGTGAGTGTACAGCTTGTATAACAGTGTATATTTTCCTCAAAATACACACAGCCATTAATGTCTAAACCGCTGGAAACAAAAGTGAGTACACCCCTAAGTCAAAATGTCCAAATTGGGCCCAATTAGCCATTTCCCCCCCCCCGTGTCATGTGACTTGTTAGTGTTTCAAGGTCTCAGGTGTGAATGGGGAGCAGGTGTGTTAAATTTGGTGTTATCGCACTCACTCTCTCATACTGGTCACTGGAAGTACAACATGGCACCTCATGGCAAAGAACTCTCTAAGGATCTGAAAAAAAGAATTGTTGCTCCACATAAAGATGGCATAGGCTATAAGAGGATTGCCAAGACCCTGAAACTGAGCTCCAGCACGGTGGCCAAGACCATACAGTGGTTTAACAGGACAGGTTCCACTAAGAACAGGCCTCGCCATGGCTGACGAAAGAAGTTGAGTGCACGTGCTCAGCTTCATATCCAGAGGTTGTCTTTGGAAAATAGACGTATGAATGATGCCAGCATTGTTGGAGGTTGAAGAGGTGAGGGGTCAGCCTGTCAGTGCTCAGATTATGTGCCGCACACTGCATCAAATTGGTCTGCATGGATGTCATCCCAGAAGAAAGCCTCTTCTAAAGAAAGCCCGAGAACATTTGCTGAAGACAAGCAGACTAAGGACATGGATTACTGGAACCATGTCCTGTGTTCTGATGAGACCAAGATACACGTATTTGGTTCAGATGGTATCAAGCGTGTGTGGCTGCAACCAGGCGAGGAGGAGTACAAAGACAAGTGTGTCTTGCCTACAGTCAAACAAGGTGGTAGGACCGTCATGGTCTTTGGCTGCATGAGTGCTGCTGGCACTGGGGAGCTACAGTTCATTGGGGGAACCATGAATGCCAACATGTACTGTGACATACTGAAGCAGAGCATGATCCCCTCCCTTCGGAGACTGGGCCGCAGGGCAATATTCCAACATGATAACGACCCCAAATACACCTCCAAGACAACCACTGTCTTGCTAAAGATGCTGAGAGTAAAGGTTATGGAATGGCCAAGCATGTCTCCAGACCTAAACTCTACTGAGCATCTGTGGTGCATCCTCAAATGGAAGGTGGAGGAGCACAAGGTCTCTAAAATCCACCAGCTCTGTGATGTTGTCATGGAGGAGTGGAAGAGGACTCCAGTGGCAACCTGTGAAGCTTTGGTGAACTCCATGCCCAAGAGGGTTAAGGCAGTGCTGGAAAATAATGGTGGCCACACAAAAGAGTGAGACTTTGGGCCAAATTTTGGCATTATACTTAGGGGTGTACTCACTTTTGTTGCCAGCGGTTTAGACATTAATGGCTGTGTGTTGAGTTATTTTTAGGGGACAGCAAATTTACACTGTTATTCAAGCTGTACACTTGCTACTTTACACTGTAGCAAAGTGTCATTTTTTCAGTGTTATCACATTAAAAGATATAAGATAAAAGTGTACTCACTTTTGTGAGATACTGTATGTATAGTCAGGTGTGCAACATCATCACTGAGCAAAGCCCAGGCAGCAGGTAAGTGATGATGCAAACAGAGTTTATAAAAGACAGCAGTCTACACATCTCCAAGATGGCTGCAAACAGGAAGGCAAGGTAAGACCTTGACAGCAGTGCCCAGTTGGTTCTCTAAGTTAGGGCGTGTAAGGTAAACCTGATGGTAAACCTGATTTCTATCATAAAAAGGCAAGTGCGGATTCATGCTCATGCTCGTGCACATTGCACAAGTGCTAATATTAATGCGCAAAGGATCAATGTCACTTATGCACTGCCAGCTCATCGCACACATATTTGTGCCTAAGCACATTAGCATTTGGCGCCTGGTGGCCTATTTAAACTGGTCTATCATTGTGAGCTGTTGCTGAATGATCTTCAGCTCGTTGTTATGTTCCCAAGACCTGATCTGCTGAACCTGCTTTCTCTTGTATGACCTGGCTTGCCTTTGGACTTCACCTCTGCTCTTGCTCTAGCTCTGTTACTTATTATTCCAACCTTGGCTTGTTTACTTGATCTGATCTGCCTGCTGACCCTGTACTGCATTACATGACAGTTAACAACCTTGGAATATCTCCTGGACTTGCTTTGCCTGCTGATTTTGGGCCTTGCTGCCCGGTTGCTGCTGACTGCTGCTCGTCTCCTAGTTCTGCTTCTGTCCCATGCTCTGGTGCCAAGCTTTTCCAGCATCCTGTTCCGAGGACTGCAACTACCAGCTCTACCCACCTACAGAGTGGACATCACCAGATAGCTGCTATAGCACCTGTGCCACTTCTTGCCTTTACATTCTCTGTCTCCACCTTCAGGAGTGTTAGGTGGGAGGTTCAAGAGAGGCCTCCACAACATTATAGTCTTCACTAGGTACGACATAGGACATCTTTGCATACAGGGCAAAAGGAACACCATTGAGTGATCACATGTGATGGGGACATTTTATACTTCCTTTATTAATATTGGTTCCAATATCTAAGAATGAAATCTAAACCATGTAATGGGGCCATATAAGGATAGTTACCTAAGCTGACTTCATACTATAGGAATGTCAGTAATGTGCTATCTCTCTTAGAAGGTAATGTTTCTTATGATTGGTTAAATGCTACCAACTAATCCTGTATATACTACAGCTAAAACTTGTAATAGTGAGTCTTGTATCAAATCTGCGTTATGCACGCATCAGAGACGGGGTGTATTGTGTTAAATAAATGTTATACATACAAGTGTTTGTATGATCTTTCTTTGCACATCTTGACTAACACCCCAAAAATGTAAACTATCACGTAACTGTGATAAAAATAATATGACAGACCTTGGTGTCTCCAACATACTGAGAAAGGTCTAGTTCTCATAACTGTCTTTGCAGAAAAATCTTCAGCACCCTGCAACCAACTTCCTGTTACTATGTTGACAGAAAAGGGATAAAACTTTCCACTTCTTAAACACTTTTTCAGCCATTCGCTGAGTCTCATGGTCGCATACTAGTCTTGGGGCAGTAAGGTGGATTCTCTTTAGCTTCACACCAAGTGAGATGGTTGCACCTGAAAGACTATATATTGTTTAAATTTAAAAAATGATATATATTTAATGTAGCATCCTCCTAGGAAGGTGCTAGTGAGAGAGTATCGTTTTGGCTCTGTCTGCCTATCAAAGGAACAGCAGGAAAATCTATAATGCTTTCTGCCTACCAGAGAGAAGGATCTGTGAGTTAGGTCTGCTCAGTGTGCTCAGTGTGTGATTCATTGGGTTTCACACTGGTCAAATAGGAAGACATGTTGGACAGTGGGTGGAAACCTGACCAATGGGTACACAGGCTTTGATACAGTCCCGGTGATTGGTAGAGACTGGCTGTCTCAATGCATTATGGGATACTGTATAAAAGCCAGGAGCATCTTGGAGGGAGGGTGGCGGCTGCCTCCTCCTCTGTAACAGTGGCACATAGTCACAGGCAGTCGGCCTGGGGACCAGAGGAAAGGAACTGAACCCAGAGGTCCAGGAGAACTGACTGAGGGGTAGAGACACTGGAGACCCTCTGAAAACAGTATCGTGAGTACAGGGGATCGTGTCCAGGGGTCTGACCTGAGGGAGGCCACCTCAAAAGTAGGATAGTCTGTGGACGGGTGTCAGCATTCCGAAAAGGAGATACTAAGGAGAGTGTCCTGAAGAGAAATGTAGTTCACAAAGTCTTTTGGCAAGAGATTTAAACCCAAATCTACCTAAGTGGCAAGGTGGATCAGCAGCCTGGCTGCATCATTAGATAGGAGTCCTCACAACTTGTGAATAGTCAACTTGGAGTATCCCACTATTCCCTTCTCCCATCCCTATTTAAAATAAAACACCAAAAACAACTGCATTTCCCCTGGACTGATCATTGACTGAGCCAAAAAGTAAAGTGTTAATCCGTGAATGCCAGTGTTGCTAACGATAACCCAGGGGGACCCAAGAGTGTAATATCCAGCAGTCCACAAGGGGGCAGTGCTGCATTTAAATTAAGGGATTACAATTTTGCTGTTAAGCCTTTCCATGGATTCCCTTTAAAATGGGCTCTTTTTCTGTTTTTTCAATAAACACATTTTTGGAGCTATGTAATATGATGAACAGCTGGCACCACATTAGGTTATTACATCGTTATTTTTAGGTCAAAGTGTATTGACACCCAAGTACAAAAAGGTTACATATTGCTGCTTACACATATAACAGACAGAAAGAAAAGGAACAAAAGCGAGCAAATAAGAGACATTATTGAGAGGGTTTGCAGGGTTTAATGCTAAGGCTTGTTGTTTGTGGATTTGGCTGCAGACATCTCTATTAGATTGTTGGATGTTCAATATATTAGATGTTATCCTGTGTTCTGTCTCCAGATGCCAATCACAAAAACTCTATAACAGCATATTACATGGTACCAGAGGATGCAAACATTTGCAACACAAGAAGGCGTACAAGCAAATTGCCTAAAATGAAAATGGAGATTGTTGAAATTCAACCATCCCGCCATAACAACATTTTCAAAGAACTCCCTAATGTAAATGAAGAGGAAAAATGCTTTGCTGGGAACAAAAAGGAACATTTACAACACATTCAACAAAAGGGCAATGATCTGGTTCCCACCAAAACACTCCTCCATCCCAAATTATACATACAAACAAGAAAAATTGGCCCGCGGGACTTTGTGTGAGGTTTGCTTGGAGGCTGGAGAGGAATTAAGTACACAATTAGTAAAAGCAATAATTTGTTTTATTGCAAAGTATGCACAGGTTGTAAAAATACAAATACAAAACATGTGCTCCATGGCACATGACGTAGCTCAAAGGCTATAGTTACAATATTGTACAACACAGGCAAATTGAATAATATATTGAAAAACATCTTGATGTAACCACTTAATTACAGATAAGACATAAATAATGTGCTGAGTTGACATAACAGTAAAAATAGTATATATCATCGTGATCTGACGCGTTTCGGGAGTAACATCTCCCTTCCTCAGAGATCAATAATTCGAAGTATATCTATAAAAGAACACTGTTGTTAAAATATGCAATAGCATTGTAGTTTTAATTGCAAAATTCAATCAAGTAGTGAGAACTTGACGGAGTATGGAATACTCACAACTCAATGGGACTTGAGTGGAGAAAATGGACTCCTGTGTTGCAGCGGTGTGCGTGTCTGGCCCGGGAGCTGAAGGGTCCCAATGTAGTGACAGCCAATGTAAGGGGTCCATGGTGGGTGAGTAATGAATGTGCAAATAACAAAAGCACCTTTCCATCTGTCATGTGTAAAAGTATAAATAGTAGTGAGACGGTAGCAAATTGCAACCGATAAATTGCTAAACAAATGTGTATGAGATGGAGAGGGCCGGTGTAAAAAGGAATAGTGCTGCCAAGATGACCAAGAGTGAACAAGAAAAGAGAAGACATAATGGAAAAGAAAGAAAAGGTGGGTGACAGTGTGTCAGGTAAGTGCCGAGGTGGGGTGAGGGAGAGATGAGATCGTGAGTGGAGGGTATAGAAAAGCCGCCCTGAGAAAAGTGGATGCAAGGAGAAAGTAGTGCGGACAAGATAGTGAGAACAAGGCAACTGACCTACCATTTGGACCCGAGACTAGGAGCACAGGTGGGACCCTAGCGTCATGCAGCGGGTGTGCAGAGATCAATCAGACTAGCAGCGTCTGTGATCTCGTGGAGGAGAGGAGCGCTGGGGGCGGACCTCTCCGACCCGTAGATGTGTAGGCACGCACACAGCGCGGTGACGTCAGTGACAACACTGACGCACCACGCTGGGGGTGCGGCATGACGCCGATGTACAGGTGGACCCGCTCCTCCCATGGAAGGGGAGGAGCGGGGACAGCAAGGGAGACGGAGCCTCCCAATTCGTACATCGCAGCTCCCGGGACTAGAACTAGCAACATCCAGCACACAGGGAATCAACATAAAGCAAAGACATTGGATGTAATAACCGTAACAGAGTAAATCTCAATAGATGGTTGCATATGGCATATAAGGGAAATAGTTTAGATAAACCTATAAGAAAATGGAGGGGCACCAAGATGTGATTGTCCAGCCAGAGAGGGAGCCAGATCATTAAATGGGCACAGTGGGTGTCTTCCACCCTAATATAAATTCAACAAAAGGGCAATGATCTGGTTCCCACCAAAACACTCCTCCATCCCAAATTATACATACAAACAAGAAAAATTGGCCCGCGGGACTTTGTGTGAGGTTTGCTTGGAGGCTGGAGAGGAATTAAGTACACAATTAGTAAAAGCAATAATTTGTTTTATTGCAAAGTATGCACAGGTTGTAAAAATACAAATACAAAACATGTGCTCCATGGCACATGACGTAGCTCAAAGGCTATAGTTACAATATTGTACAACACAGGCAAATTGAATAATATATTGAAAAACATCTTGATGTAACCACTTAATTACAGATAAGACATAAATAATGTGCTGAGTTGACATAACAGTAAAAATAGTATATATCATCGTGATCTGACGCGTTTCGGGAGTAACATCTCCCTTCCTCAGAGATCAATAATTCGAAGTATATCTATAAAAGAACACTGTTGTTAAAATATGCAATAGCATTGTAGTTTTAATTGCAAAATTCAATCAAGTAGTGAGAACTTGACGGAGTATGGAATACTCACAACTCAATGGGACTTGAGTGGAGAAAATGGACTCCTGTGTTGCAGCGGTGTGCGTGTCTGGCCCGGGAGCTGAAGGGTCCCAATGTAGTGACAGCCAATGTAAGGGGTCCATGGTGGGTGAGTAATGAATGTGCAAATAACAAAAGCACCTTTCCATCTGTCATGTGTAAAAGTATAAATAGTAGTGAGACGGTAGCAAATTGCAACCGATAAATTGCTAAACAAATGTGTATGAGATGGAGAGGGCCGGTGTAAAAAGGAATAGTGCTGCCAAGATGACCAAGAGTGAACAAGAAAAGAGAAGACATAATGGAAAAGAAAGAAAAGGTGGGTGACAGTGTGTCAGGTAAGTGCCGAGGTGGGGTGAGGGAGAGATGAGATCGTGAGTGGAGGGTATAAAAAAGCCGCCCTGAGAAAAGTGGATGCAAGGAGAAAGTAGTGCGGACAAGATAGTGAGAACAAGGCAACTGACCTACCATTTGGACCCGAGACTAGGAGCACAGGTGGGACCCTAGCGTCATGCAGCGGGTGTGCAGAGATCAATCAGACTAGCAGCGTCTGTGATCTCGTGGAGGAGAGGAGCGCTGGGGGCGGACCTCTCCGACCCGTAGATGTGTAGGCACGCACACAGCGCGGTGACGTCAGTGACAACACTGACGCACCACGCTGGGGGTGCGGCATGACGCCGATGTACAGGTGGACCCGCTCCTCCCATGGAAGGGGAGGAGCGGGGACAGCAAGGGAGACGGAGCCTCCCAATTCGTACATCGCAGCTCCCGGGACTAGAACTAGCAACATCCAGCACACAGGGAATCAACATAAAGCAAAGACATTGGATGTAATAACCGTAACAGAGTAAATCTCAATAGATGGTTGCATATGGCATATAAGGGAAATAGTTTAGATAAACCTATAAGAAAATGGAGGGGCACCAAGATGTGATTGTCCAGCCAGAGAGGGAGCCAGATCATTAAATGGGCACAGTGGGTGTCTTCCACCCTAATATAAATTCAACAAAAGGGCAATGATCTGGTTCCCACCAAAACACTCCTCCATCCCAAATTATACATACAAACAAGAAAAATTGGCCCGCGGGACTTTGTGTGAGGTTTGCTTGGAGGCTGGAGAGGAATTAAGTACACAATTAGTAAAAGCAATAATTTGTTTTATTGCAAAGTATGCACAGGTTGTAAAAATACAAATACAAAACATGTGCTCCATGGCACATGACGTAGCTCAAAGGCTATAGTTACAATATTGTACAACACAGGCAAATTGAATAATATATTGAAAAACATCTTGATGTAACCACTTAATTACAGATAAGACATAAATAATGTGCTGAGTTGACATAACAGTAAAAATAGTATATATCATCGTGATCTGACGCGTTTCGGGAGTAACATCTCCCTTCCTCAGAGATCAATAATTCGAAGTATATCTATAAAAGAACACTGTTGTTAAAATATGCAATACCACTGTGCTCAGCACTCGATTTGAAAAAGTTTATGCCAATCTACCATTGTAGTATTGCTTCTATAAATTAGAGATGGGCAGTAAGGTAAGTTGGGAATACCTTTAAAATACATATCTGATGGAAACTACCTTGCATTCTGACAAAGTCCTGTAATCGAATGAAATGCGTTAACATCATTACTGACTCCACGTGTGTGCGGCATTCTATTCTCACAAGACTAGTAAGATACAGTGAAATTTGAATTTGTAATGTCTTGTTAATGAACTGGGATCATTTTTTGAAGAATGCCATATCCTTGGAGATAAAATTGTACCATTCAAAGAGAAATTTGCAAGTAAGCTTGTTAGGGCGGTAGACTGGCAAAGCAGATGAGCCCACGAATCAGTAAATTCAATAGTCACAGTTAAAAAACTAACCCTAAGTGAAGTGTAGATTTGTCTTGACAACAGAGACCTAAAAAAAGCTACAAGTCTTAAGCACTATCGTATGCCTACAATAAAATATATAACTAGCAAGCTCACTGGTGAAAATGATTCAGTGTCCTGGATTACCAGTGAGGATATTAGCAAATAATCTACACAATGCTCATTCAATGCTTACCAAATTTACCATGTAGGTATCAGTTTACCCAATTACCATATGGCTTTTAGTATGCACAGCAGGTGTTCCAATTTAAATTGGATGAACCCTATGTAAGGCTTAAAGTAGTAAAATGTTATGTGTGTGATCTCTTGCTTGGCAGTATTGTTGAAGAACAGAAGGTAATGTTTGTGAAAAAAAAAATACATAATAAAAGCTGTAACACACAGGAAAATCAACTGCTTTATCCACATATTGTCATCAGATCGATTCTTAAGCCCTGGCTCCAGAAGCCAAGCACCTTAATGCAATAAAACATATTACTGTACATATTTACAAGTTAGTTTAGTGATTAAATTTACTAAATGACTGGTGAGATCCGTCTAATCCCAAAATAAGCCACCTTGGGGTGTATTGCTATCAAAGAATGATTATAGTGTATGTCTTGACTGACTCAATAAACCTGCATTGAAAAAATAAATAACGACAAACAAACACAAGGGCGCACCGGCCTAGTGCATTATCCTTTAAAAGGTTTATTAAAATAATAGAATAAAAAATACTCACAAACGAGTTCTTGATAAAAGCATATCAGACAAGAAAAAAAGTCCTCCGCATCGAGATCGGGAGTAAATCGTCCCCCGAAGCTGTATAGGCTTACGCGTTTCAAGGCTTAGCCTCTTCTTCAGAGCCGTTTGTTTGTCGATTTTAGTGGTCCCAGACTACCCTGGTCTTGTAAGGGGCTGCAAGGCCCAAGCTTTCCAGAGTTGCCGTGTCAATAGTTCTCAACATCTGCAAGTTTGTAGCCGAGGTGGATAGAGGATTGCAGAACTCAGAGAGCAGGGGACAGGTGCATTGCACCGTTTTATTTGTTTGCTATTGAAATAAAATAAGCTGACTTTGACCACTACAGAAGAAATTCACATTTTTTAGAGTTCTATCCAAAATTAAAAAAAAAAAAGCACTTTGGGTTTTATATGTGTTTTAAAGAGAAAATGTACCCATCTAATTAAAAAAATGCAGTTTGTGAGGTTGAGAAAAGACATCAGTCCATCCAGTTCAACCTATGATTTGTGTGTGTGTGTTTGCTGTTAACCGTACATTGTATACCCCTTTATGTTGTGGTCTTTAAGGTGCCCATCTAAAAGGTTTTTTGAAACAATCAATGCTCCCTGCTAATACCACTGCTTGTGGAAGAGAATTCCACATCCTTACTGCTCTGACAGTAAAGAACCCCTTATGTATTTTAAGGTTAAACCGTTTTTCCTCTAGTTTTAGTGAGTGGCCATGTGTCTTATTGTATTTCCTTTCTCTGAATAGTTTGTTCCTTATGCTAGGGTCATCACCAGTACAGTATTTGTACATTGATATCATATCCCCTCTCAAGCGTCTCTTCTCCAGAGAGAATAAGTTCAATGCTTGTAGTCTTTCCTCATAGCTGATGTCCTCCATTCCCCTAATTATTTTTGTTGCCCTTCTCTGCACTCTCTCCAGTTCTAGCACATCCTTGCTGAGGACCGGTGCCCAGAACTGGACGGAATACTCCAGATGTGGCCGGACCAGAGTCTTGTAGAGTGGGAGAATAATCTCTTTATTTCTGGAGTGAATCCCCTTTTTTATACATGCCAGTATTTTGTTGGCTTTGCTTGCAGCGGCTTGGCATTGCATGCCACTGCCAAGCCTGTTATCCACTAGGACCCCCAGGTCCTTTTCCATCTTAGATTCACCCAGAGGCTTTCGTGTTTCTGACGCCCAAGTGCATTACTTTACATTTTTCAATAATAAACCTCATCTACCATGTAGTTGTCCACCCCATTATTTTGATCAGGTCTGCTTGTAAGTTTTCCACATCCTGCATAGTAGATATTGGCATGCTTAGTTTAGTATCATCCGCAAATACAGAGATAATGCTGAATATCCCCTCCTCTAGATCCTTTATGAATAAATTAAATAGGGTTCGGCCCCAGGACAGAACCTTGGGGGACCCCGCTTTCCACACCCGCCCAATCCGAGTTCTCCCCATTTATCACCACCACTCTGTATGGAAATAAAGACAAAGCATATTTACTACTCCATGAAGTCCAGTGTTGTCCTTTGGCAACTGGAGGCTTATTCTCCCATGCCACCATGTTGAAACAAGATCCCAAGTTCATGGGACCTGGCAAAGACTCATGGCGTAACTGAAAAGCTCTGAGAGCCTTCTCACACTTGTGCAGACTGTCCCAGGTTTCTACAGATTCAAAAGAGTTGCAGTGGCAGAGAACTGCATCATGCTGCCCAGGTGCAGGAGGGTTTGACCACACATAGGCAAGGATTCAGAAAGCGGCAATAAGAAAATATACAAAAGGTGCTCAAGCTAACAGATTTTTTTCAGCAATTGTAAAGGGGAGGGGGAGTAGGCATAACACTATTTTTTTTTTTTTTTAATAGATGGAATATTTTGTTTTAATATGTATCATCACTACAGATGTAGAATTAGACAGTGGAAAGCAAGTTTCAGAGGGCAGAAATGGGGGCATTAGCGGTAGGGTGTTCGGAGCTCCTATACCCAGGGTGGGTATGGGGAAAAATCAAGAGAGCAGCCTAAAAACATCAAATGAGGATAAATGTAACCGATCAAAATTAAGAGGTTTGTATACTAATGCCAGAAGCCTGGCCAACAAGATGGGAGAGCTGGAGCTGCTGATGTTTGAGGAGGACTTAGATTTTGTGGGGATAACTGAGACTTGGTTTGACAGCTCTCATGATTGGATGGCGACCATTCAGGGGTATTCCCTTTATCGCAGAGATAGAGAAGGTAAAAAAGGGGGAGGGGTATGTCTGTACATTAAGAACAGCATACAGGTAAATATGAGGGATGATATTAATAATGGAGCTATGGATGAGGCAGAATCCCTATGGGTAGAGCTTCAAAGGGATGGCACGGCGGGGAAGGTAATATTGGGCGTATGCTATAGGCCCCCCAACCAGAGGGAGGAGGGTGAGGCGGACCTCCTTTTACAGATAGGATTGGCAGCAAGGATGGGAAATGTCATTATCATGGGGGACTTTAATTATCCAGATATAGACTGGGCAGAAGGAACCGCGCACTCAGCCAAGGCTAGGCAGTTCCTAAATGTTTTGCAGGACAATTTTATGGGTCAGATGGTGAATGCACCGACAAGAAACAATGCGGTACTTGACCTACTGATTACCAACGATACAGACCTGATCACGGATATAGAAATACGGGACAACTTAGGAAACAGTGACCATAGGTCAATAAGTTTCAGTATTAATTACAGTAATAGGAAGCAGAGGGGTAATATAAGAACACTGAATTTCAAAAGAGCCAATTTCCCTAAACTGCGCTTGCTGCTAGAAAATATCAATTGGGATAGAACCCTGGGAACAAAGAACACGGAGGAAAAATGGGAGCGCTTCAAGAGCATACTAAACAGGGGGATTGGCCAGTGCATTCCAAAGGGAAATAAATTTAAAAGAGCAAAAATAAACCCTGGATGGCTAAACTCCAACATAAAAATGTATATTAGTGCTAAAGAAAAGGCCTTCAAAAAATACAAGACTGAGGGGTCATTGGCAGCATTTAAGCATTACAAAGAGTGTAATAAGAAATGTAAAGATGAAATCAGGGCGGCTAAAATAGAACACGAGAGACATATAGCGGAGGAGAGTAAAAAGAACCCCAAGAAGTTCTTTAAGTATATAAACAGTAAGAAAGCGAGGCCAGAACACATTGGCCCCATAAAACATGATAAAGGAAATATGGCCACTGAGGACAAAGAAAAGGCGGAAGTGTTAAATAATTTCTTCTCTTCAGTCTTCACAAAAGAATCGGGGGGCTACACGAACCCAGCTTGTAAGGCCGAACTAAATAATACACCTCAGGAAGTGCCGCCATGGCTAACAGAGGATAGACTTAGAGCTAAACTAGAGAAACTTAAAATAAATAAATCCTCGGGACCGGATGGCTTGCACCCGAGGGTTCTTAATGAGCTCAGCCAGGTGATTGCCAGACCATTATTCTTGATCTTTAAGGATAGTTTACAGACGGGTATGGTGCCAGCTGATTGGAAAAAAGCCAACGTGGTACCAATATTTAAGAAGGGGCCGAGATATATCCCGGGTAACTATAGGCCGGTCAGCCTAACATCTGTAGTCTGCAAAATTTTGGAGGGGATGTTAAGGGACCACATACAAGACTTTAGTAATGAAAACGGTATTATAAGTAGTAATCAGCATGGATTTATGAAAAATCGTTCTTGCCAAACCAATCTATTAACCTTCTACGATGAAGTGAGCAGCCACCTAGATAAAGGTAAGCCTGTGGATGTGGTGTATCTGGACTTTGCAAAGGCCTTTGACACCGTTCCCCACAAACGATTACTGTACAAACTAAGGAAGGTAGGTATGGATCATAAGGTGAGTACCTGGATAGAGAACTGGCTCCAGGGGAGAGTACAGAGGGTGGTGATTAATGGGGAGTACTCGGATTGGGCGGGTGTGGAAAGTGGGGTCCCCCAGGGTTCTGTCCTGGGACCAATCCTGTTTAATTTGTTCATAAATGATCTAGAGGAGGGGATATCGAGTACAATCTCAGTATTTGCAGATGATACTAAACTAGGCATGCCAATATCTTCTATGCAGGATGTGGAAACCTTGCAAGCAGACCTGAACAAAATAACGGGGTGGGCAACTACATGGCAGATGAGGTTTAATGTTGATAAATGTAAAGTAATGCACCTGGGGGCCAGAAACCAGAAAGCAAGCTACTCACTAGGGGGGGGGGGGAACCTCTGGGTGAGTCTAGGATGGAAAAGGACTTGGGGGTACTGGTAGACAACAAGCTTGGCAGTGGCATACAAGGATCTAGAGGAGGGGATATTCAGCATTATCTCTGTATTTGCGGATGATACTAAACTAAGCATGCCAATATCTACTATGCAGGATGTGGAAAACTTACAAGCAGACCTGATAAAAATAATGGGGTGGACAACTACATGGTAGATGAGGTTTATTATTGAAAAATGTAAAGTAATGCACTTGGGCGTCAGAAACACGAAAGCCTCTGGGTGAATCTAAGATGGAAAAGGACCTGGGGGTCCTAGTGGATAACAGGCTTGGCAGTGGCATGCAATGCCAAGCCGCCGCAAGCAAAGCCAACAGAATACTGGGATGTATAAAAAAGGGGATTCACTCCAGAAATAAAGAGATTATTCTCCCACTCTACAAGACTCTGGTCCGGCCACATCTGGAGTATGCTGTCCAGTTCTGGGCACCGGTCCTCAGGAAGGATGTGCTGGAATTGGAGAAAGTCCAGAGAAGGGCAACAAAAATAATTAGGGGAATGGAGGACATCAGCTATGAGGAAAGACTACAAGCACTGAACCTTTTCTCTCTGGAGAAAAGACGATTGAGGGGGGATATGATATCAATGTACAAATACTGTACTGGTGACCCGAGCATAAGGAACAAACTATTCAGAGATACAATAAGACACGTGGCCACTCACTAAAACTAGAGGAAAGGCGGTTTAACCTTAAAGTGCGTAAGGGGTTCTTCACTGTAAGAACGGTAAGGATGTGGAATTCTCTTCCACAAGCAGTGGTATCAGCAGGGAGCATTGATAGTTTCAAAAAACTATTAGATGGACACCTTAAAGACCACAACATACAGGGGTATACAATGTACGGTTAAAAGCAAACACACACGCATCATAGGTTGAACTGGATGGACTGATGTCTTTTTTCAACCTCACTAACTATGTAACTATGTAACTATGTATCAGTATATCATGGTGGTTACCAAAAACGGATGGATACAACATAAGGTATACAGTAGAAATGATTTAAAATAATTTTACTTGTATCGACATAATCTAACACATAGTTTTGTTTTTTGGTTAATGAAGAAATCTGTACTAATGTAGGTAGGTACCCCTACCAATATACTAGCAGAAAAGTAAATGAGTTTGTATTCTTTCTTATTTCTTCAAAGTGTCAGAGGGGACATCCTGAGTACAAAGCAGGTGACAGCAGTGTGAAGGTAAGCCTGATTTTCTTTGAAAGACAAACACATCTGAAAAAAACAAAAAACTAATGTAGAACTACATGTACCTTGGAGTTGCTTCATTAAACACAACCGGTAATAAGGACAACAAAGCCTTCAACATCTTCTGCCAGAACGAATGATGCTGATGCTCGCTGAGGGCTGATGCTTCTACAGTTCAGTTGAAGAGTTTGTAGTGAGCAGCCTGGGGCTTTATGGCTTGTGATCATTCAGTGGAAAATTTGGACGTTGGCACCAAGAAGAGAGCAGCTCATGCAATACTTTTAAAACAAATGAGACATCAACGCTGCAATCACATTTTTGGAACATTTTGACAGGCAACAGAAGCTTTAAAGAACCACAGTCCAATTAACCACTTCTAGTCTGGAAGGTTTTCCCCCTTAATAGCTAGGCCATTTTTTTGCGATACGGCGCTGCAGTATTTTAACAGACAATTGCGTGGCCGTTCGACACTGTACCTAAATAAAATTGATGTCCTTTTTTCCCCACAAATAGAGCTTTCTTTTGGGGGTATTTGATCACCTTTGCATTTTTTTTTTTTGCGCTATAAACAAAAAAATAAAGCAAATTCTGAAAAAAAAAAAATATTTTTTTTTACTTTCTGCTATATATATATAATTCCCAATAAAAAAACATTTAAAAATCTATTTTTTTCATCATTTTAGGTCAATTTTTATTCTGCTACATATTTTTAGCAAAAAAAATCCCAATAAGTGTATATACTGTAGATTGGTTTGCGTAAAAGTTATCGCTTCTACAAACTAGGGGAAAGATTTATGTCATTATTATTATTATTATTATTTTTTTACTAGTAATGGTGGCGATCGGTGATTTTTAGCATGACTGCAACATTGCGGCCGACAGACCGGACACCTAATTGACATTTTTGACACTTTTGGGGGGACCAGTGACATTACTACAGTAATCAGTGCTAAAAATATGCACAGTTACTGTAATAATGACACTGGCAGGGAAGAGGTTAACACCAGGAGCGATCAAAGGATTAAATGTGTACCTAGGGGGTGCTTTCTAGCTGTGGGGAGGGGATGGGCTTACTGCATGAACCTGTGTTCCTAAATAAGAGGAACACAGGATCCCTGTGTTCATAACTGACAGAACAGCGATCTGCCATGTTTACAACTGCAGACCGCCATTCTGTCTCTACGGGAGTGATCGCGGGTGCACGGCGGGTACCTCTGAGGAAGGAAATTAATTTTCCGAAACATGTTGGGCTTCATGGTACCAAAATGCTATCCTCATGGCTTCACCCCTGCCTGTTAGCTTATCTGGTAAAACCATGTTATAGCACAGATGACTGATCGCAGTGGTATACTATGCCTGTATTTTAGACTCTATGTTTTGTCTGACTGTTTTTTAAGATGTATAAATAAACTTTTTTGATTACTTTTATATATTGTGTTGAGTGTCGGCTGTATTTAAACCCCACGGAATTGGGACCACAATTTTCCTGTTCTACAATTTAAATAGGGGGGCAGCCATACACTCTTATTTTTGCTCACCCACCACATAACCATTCTTCCTGTCTCCCCCAGTTACTGTACTAATGACACTGGCAGGGTAGGGGTTAACACCAAGGGCGATCAAAGGATTAAATGTGTATGTAGGGAGTGCTTTCTAACTGTGGGGGGGGGGCTTGCTGCATGAACACAGAGACCTGTGTTCTTAAATAAGAGGAACACAGGATCACTGTGTTCATAACTGACAGAACAGCGATCTGCCATGTTTACAACGACAGACCGCCATTCTGTCTCTACGGGAGTAATCGCGGGTGCAGGGCCGGCAATCGCGGGTGCAGGGCGGCAATTGCGGCTGACGGACCTGCTGATGGCTCCCCCTGTATCCAATCAGTGCATGCGCGCCCCCACTAGTGGTCCCGCGACACGACTTACAGTTACGTCATTTCGTGGGACACAGCCGACTTGCCACGGTATATGTACTGCTGGTGGTCGGTAAGTGGTTAAAAAGCAGCTTATTTCAGGGGATTTTTTCAGCACTGAGTGATTTTTAAGCCTCGTTTTCCCCATAAATTGTGTGTTATATTTGTAGAACAATTTATTTATAATGCAGAACTGTACATTTTACCATTATTGATTTCATTTAATAAATATGCAGAGAGAAAATTGTTGACTGCAAGTTACAGTAGCTCAGAGCAACCAAAATTCATATTCATGAAATCTATGCAGTACAAGATTTTAATTGGCTGGTATTAGAAAGGTTAAGAATCTGAATTTTATCAGGTGTGATTTGTTATTTGGTACATGTTGCCTGTTTGGTGTATAAGGGTCTATGACCAAATCATCTAAAGCCTAATGCAATGGGTACTATAGGGTGCATTATATGCTTGGAGGTCATCAATAATGAACACAAGATAAGCAGCTGGGCCCCCTGACTTTCCAGAAAACTCAATGGCTGGTTGCTTCTTTTCATATATAACTGTTTCCTTTTTATATGAAACTCCTTTTATCCTTTTGCTTTATATCTGAGACTTGGTCTCTTTTCATACACTGCGTAAAAGCTTTCCCAATATTATATAACATAACATAATGACTTGAATGCTTGCTGCATTCTTGTTGTTCAGTTTCTCGTACGTGTATCAAGGCAGCGTGTTTTTTTATTTTTATATAACATCTTGCAATTGTATTTCTCCCTGCAAAAATGCCAGCAGAGTAGTTTACCTTTTATGTTGAAGATTAATCCTATTTTTAATAACTCGATCTTGCCCTGTGGTTTATCCATCTGTACAGTTAACAAGTCATCATTTTAGGCTGCGGTTTGGAGACCGGTAACTTCATCTGCATTGAACTGAATAATCAATCCATCTCTTGGGAGCTGTTTGCTCAAGAGAATGTCAGGAAGGACCACGGGAGGTTTGTGGAGAAAGAATGACGGTCTGCTGTTGTAAACACAGCAGACCGTTGTTCTCTCTGGAATGAACACAGAGCGCCTGTGTTCCTCTTATTTAGGATCACAGGTCTCTGTGGTCATTTCACAAGCCCATCCCCCTAACAGTTAGAAAACACCCCCTAGGCATACACTTAACCCTTTGATCACCTCTGAGTTAAACCCTTCCCTGCTAGTGTCAATATTACAGTAACAGTGCATATTTTTATCACTGATTACTGTAGTAATGTCACTGCCCCCCCAAAGTATCAAAAATATCAGTTAGGGGTCCGATCTGTCTGCCACAATGTCGCAGTCCCACCAGAAATTGCTAAGCGTCGCCATTACTAGGAAAAAAAAAAAAATATTTCCCCTAGCTTGTAGATGCGATAAATTTTGTTCAAACCGATCAAAGTACGCTTATTTTTTACCAGAAATATGTAGCTGAATACAAATTGGCCTAAAATTATTAAATTAATTATTTTTTTTGGGAATGTTATATAGCAGAATGTGAAAAATATTGTTTTTTTTTTCAGAATTGCCGCTCTTTTTTTGTTTATAGCGCAAAAAATAAAAATCACACAGGTAATCAAATACCAACAAAAGAAAGCTCTATTTGTGAGAAAAAAGGACATCAATGTTATAAGGGTACAGCTTCGCACAACCGCGCAATTGTCCGTTAAAGTAACGCAGTGCCAAATCACAAAAAATGGCCGGGTCATTAAGGGGGGCAAAACATTCCGGCGCTGAAGTGGTTAAATACTAATGTGCATTTAATTATTTATTTCCTTCTGTGAACTGACTTTAACACCTTTTCATGCAAAATTCACTGACAGCTTTGAGCGTTTTTGTGGTAAATGACGGAAAACGGTATATTCAATTGACAGTTGAATGATTGCATGCGGGGTGTGTTGGGAGACCTACATACCGCATGCGATCTGGTTTTGTGAATGGAGCCTCATGTGTTCTAGGATTCTTAGGCCAGGGGTGGGGAATACTAGTATTATTCTATAAATGACAAAAAATAAGTGCTTTGTTGCCCAAAATAATGTGAATCCTAATTTTAACAATAGGTCAATTTAAAATTCAATGGCTGCCCTTGTCTCTGTGCCCACTGTTTATCAAAAAGAAGGTGAATTTTGGAGTATATGTTTGCTTTAAAGCTCCAAGTAGTTAGAGAAAAACATATGCAGTAAGATGGATAATATAATATAAATCTATTTTCATAGCCTTACTTCCATCAGCTGTGCAGGGCATATAAATATAGGTGTGCAGTCTAGCAGGCACCAGAGTTAAGCTGGCCATAGTTGGTTCGAATCCATGTGTTAGCAGGCTGATTGTACCCAAGTCGATCCATTAATCAACTTGGGTAAACGCAGGATGTTGAATTTCTTTCTAATCACTGTGTTCTCAAGTCCCGACACTTTTCTTTCCTGCAACCCGTGGTTGCAGGAAAGAGTTGCAGGAAAGAAAAGTGCATCATCTATGGCCTGCCTTAGATCTCAGTACTCCCAGCAATCAGCACATTTTAACAGATCTGGTCAGAAACATCCTTTTTCTTCCTCTGCAGGACAATTCTGTGGGAGGACGTGTGTAATGAAGAGTATTGGTCTTACTATGGTATGCTTGCATAAAGCACTGGAGTAGAGGGGTAGGAAGCAGCATTTTCACTGATGACAAAATTGCATTTTAGGCAACAAATAAGTCATACCATGTGGAAGTATGGGACAAGAAACATAGATTAAAAAGTGGGAAACTTCAAATGGGCTTTAAAGGAAAGCTACACTGAGTACATAAACAGCCATTGCTGAACTGTGCCTTTGAGAATGCTATTTCTTGGCTTAAGCTGATACCCTTTGGGGTTGATTTACTAATGACAAACAGGCAATTCACTGTGCAACGGAAGTTACACTGTGCAAAGGAATTTTCCCCAGAGCCTAATGAATGAGCTGGAGCTCAGCGGTTGTCCATCATCCAATCATGTGTAAGCAAAACTGCTGCTTTTTTTCTATTTCCTTGCACATGCTTGGGTAGTCTTTGCAAAGTGAAATTTGTCTTATTCGCTAAGCTCTATGGTAAATACCCTTGCACTGTGCATCTTTCCTAGGAAAAGTGAACAGTCTATTCACCTTTAGTAAATTGTCAATTGTAAATTGATCATTCGGAGTCAATGATCAGATACAAGTATTCAGATCTGATGTTGTTATAAAACTCCTCTACCCTCCCTGTTTCTTTTTTTAGGCCGTAGATTAATTAATATTTAATTTTTTTATGATTTAAATACTTTTATCCAAATGTTTGAAGTCATACACAACCAGGAAATTTTCAGGACCAAAAACACATTAAACTCCCCAAAAAATGACATATTGCAGATTACCAATTTTTAGACGTGGTGGCTGCATTAGCCTTCTTTTTTGGGCTTTTTTTTTTCTCAATTCCTTCTGGTGATCTAGCCAGTAGCTCCATTATTTTTCAACTACCTTTAATTGGCCAAGCTGTCCAGCAAAAATGTTGCTTTCATTTATTACTCCAGTCCATCTAAAACTGCTAGTGCATCTAATACACTACCCTCTCCCCAGACTGGCAATGCTGATTTCCATAGGTGTCTCCATTCCTCTTCCATCCAGAATGGAGACACCCCAAAGCCCCGTACACATGCGTCAAAAATTGGCAGGGAATTTTCGTCCGACGACCGATCTGCCGATTTTCGGCTTGTTAGTATGATGCTTCCGACAACCAACTCCGACTTTTCGGCCGAAAAAAATCTGGTGTGCAGACTATAACACTTTTGTTGGCCGTCAACACAACGCCCGATTTTCGTGCAGTCAGTACAGATTTCGACAGGGAAAAATCTGATGAGCAAGTCTGGGCATGCTCAGTGAAGAAAGAACACAAAGAAAGCAAACCAACACATGACATCACTTCTGAAGTAGAATTTTGTTGGGCGAGAAAATTCGTATGCAGTCTAGGCACATTCCAACCAACAAAACACAACTCTGGACAAAAGACGGACGATTGGTCGGCCGATAATCGTTGCGTGTGTACGGGGCTTAAGACAGGGAGTGTGTTACTGGCCAGATCAAAATGGCAACCTCCATGTCTTTTCTCTCTGGGTTTCCTCAAAGCAGGATGTGGTTGGAGTTAATTTACAGTGGGGGGCTAGGACTATGGTGGCTAGATCTAAGGACAATTACCCTTTTTTATATTTCAAGGGCTCTTAATATGGTGTGCAGCAAACAGATAAGACAGCAAACTTATGCAAAATACATTGAACAACTATCTCTTATACAGACAATATGCTACATTAATTTAAACATGTTCACAGCAAAAAGGATTTAACAAGTAACAGTGCACGCTGTTATTTCTTGAGCCCAAGTGAACACATTAGTAAGACAAAATGGTTATTTTATTAAGTATGTGCATTTTCCAGCTGCATTCACACCCGTTCCCAAATCTCAAAGCATTTTATTAAAACAATTTTTATAAGTAATACTATGAGACAGTAAAGCAGTGTTATCGTCTCCTTACAGCAATGTCACACTGCAATGATTAGACATTCCTAAACATTGACTTCTGTTCAATGAACATCCACTGAGTTCCATTCAGATGATGCTTTCTTACGTTTCTTTAATTAAAAGTGTATTTCATTGATTTGGATCTCTCTTCCTCTGCATAGATCTGTGTCAACAGATCAGTCTAAACAGAGAACAAGAATAAATTATCAATATGTAAGATGTAAGTATACTTTGACATTTCAGCCCAATAGATATAGCAGCTTGCAATGATCATAAATTCAGATATTATGAAGAAGAACAAGTATTGCAAATAACCTTATACAGACTTAAAGCCCAACTCCAGCCTCACCTATTTATGATTGTTGAACTCACCCACCCTCTTCTCTTCACAGTGAGCACTTAAAGTAGAAATTCAGATTTCTCCGCAATACCCACCTACTTGCCGGTTCTGTCCAGCACAAACCTACGGTTCCTGGCCCAGGACACCATTCCTCTTCTGGTTTAAATACCAACCAACACAATCCAACTTCCTGTATACACAGACTATCACTAACATATCCCTTGGGGGTGCATCATCACACTTACCTGGTCTTACAGTACTGATGTGCAGAACAGAATTCACATGCCACTATTTGAGCACTGTTCTGAGCATCAAGGCCCACCAACCACTGCCTGAGCAGAAGGGAATGAGACCGTGACATCTTTGGATATATGTTGGAAGAAACCCCAATTAGTGCCATCCCCAGGGGTGGTGTACTCAAGTCTACTGTGCCCTTTGTGGGAGTTACAAGCAGCAGAGTGCTGATGCAGATATAATTGCTTAGTAATGCCTACTTGAAGATTATTGACCCTGGCCGACTGGATGGGTGACATGGAGTCAACATTTGGAGCCAACAAAATTGAACTTGAAGTGCTACATCACTGCTCAGAGGTCCAAAAAAAACTTTATTCCAAAAATAGGCAGGGAAACAATCCAAATAGGCTACTCTTTGGATTGTCCTCCTGACTTTTATTGGAATAAAGTTGTATCTGGACCTCTTAGCAGTGCTGTTGTGCTTTAGTTACTTTTTTTTACATTCTACGATAAGCCAAAGAGACCATGGAGATCCTCTATGTTGTAAAAGCATATTGCCTAGGAACCAGATTATTACAGCAACATTAATACTTTAACGCCTTCTTACCCAGCCCTGGTATCTCTTTTATAGGGTGTGAATGCCTAGGCTACAGATCATTAGTGGAGACTAAGAGCTGTATTTGGCAGCTCAGTCTTTGTGCAGATAGCATGCAGTGAAGACTCTCTTAGCACAGAAGTCTAGACTGCCTATGTATGCATAAATAGCATATGAACAGCATGTGGGCCTTAAAGCCCATCCTTTTGTTATCACACATATGTGTTCCGTGGGTGTTACAAGGTTAAGATAGCAATACCAATACGATAAACTTACAGATCCAGTGCTATTTTTCCACTTTCTTCAACTAACAGAGCCAACTTCAAACGCTACATTGCTGAATATGATTTAGACCTCTCCTTGCAACATACACAGTACTATGCAAACACCACTTGTGTGTTGCTGAGAGAAGTAAAGTTTACAATAATGGGCCTTTAAAACCAAGGTGCTGCTGCAGTATTACAGCACACATGCATTGTGCCATGGTGCATTGAGGTGTTATCTAGAATGAATGACACTGCAGCGCACCAACACATGCAATGCAATTGCTGGTAATGGGCCTTAAGGCCCCTTTCACACAGACGGACCATTCAGATCCGCCTGTCCATTTTTTGGCGGATCTGAACAGATCTCTATGGGGCATCGGATGTCAGCGGAGAAATGTCTGCTGACATCCGATCCGTCAAATCTGGACGGATGGAAACCCTATTTTCCATCCGTCCAGCTGATCGGATAGGATGAGAATGGAGAGACAGTCCGTTCCCATCTGATTCCCCCATAGAGAACAGCAGAGACCTTACAGCTCTGTCTCCACACACAGCGCGGAGACAGAGCTGCCATCTGCCTGCTCAGCAGAGGATCGGCGTATCGATCCCCCGCTGATATAAACGGAGTCCGCCGACAGACCGGAATGTGTGAAAGGGGCCTAACTCTGTCCACCCACTGCCATATACAAAGTTGTAATGCTTGTTGAGACATATGGTCTCAGAGCTCTGGCTTACACCATTGCAGCAGAAATGTCAGCTCCATTTCACTCCTTCGACTGGCCAACATCAGCATAAGGTAAAAAGAGACTTGGATGGTCACATAGATCGGCTTCGTAGATCGGCTTCCCCGCTGCCTAAAGGGGGCGCAAGCGCCTCCAGCAGTGCCCACACCCCCAGGAGCACTCCTGTGAACTGCCATACAGGTACAGCGGGTTCATGCAGCCGAGCCAGCCTGCCGGAGTATCTCTGCGGTGGGCAGTCGGCAAGTTGTTTAGTAGTGGTCCAGGCATGCTGTATATAAGGAATGTAAAAATATAATAGCCAATTTGGCATAGTCTCTGCCTTTTTGGATCAGTTCTCTCAACAGTAATGCAAAGAACCCTAAATATGGAAACATGTAAATCACTGGGGTTGATTTACTTAAAGTATAACTAAAGGAAACACTGTTTAATCATTTTGGATTGAGTGGAGGTGGATTAGAACACCTGTCAGGTTTTTATTGCTGTCTGTGCTCCCATTAGGGAGATTCATCCTCTCTATTTGTCCTGGTTACCATTATCATTGAAAGTGAAAGTAATAGAAATTCTCAAATTTTGGGTTGTCCAAAGAAAAGTAATAGAGGGGAAATCTTCCAATAGGACACAGATGGGCAAAAAAAAAAAAAAAACTGACAGGGGTTATAACCCTTCTTTACTTTATCGAAAGATGTAAAAAAAAAAAGTGGGGCCTATAGTTATTCTCTGCACGTTGCTCCAGGGGTAAATGAACAAAAACTTAACTTTACAAGAAATACCAAATCACATACAAGGAAAATTTTAAACAAAACAGCGTGCAATTCTTGCACATGATTGGATGATGGAAGTCAGTAGAGGTCCCCCTCATTTACTAAGCTCTAGAGTAACTGCACTTGCAAAGTCCTCAGTCTATGTGCCTTTAGTAAATGAACCCCATTACATTTAGTAAATCCACCACATTGCCTGTAGTGTAATAAATCTATTTTCTCCAGTCATTTTGACAGATTTTTGGAGACTTTTTCTGTGCATTTACAAGCATATCCGTCATTTTCTGCAAACCTCCCAATCACTCCAAACATAATACAATGTACATACACATGACAATGGTCTATTCCTTGTAACAATATACGTCATATGTAGTGGGAAAACTTTACTTATTCACAATTATTTTTAGCGGTATCTTTGGCTCAAATATTCACAAAGCAGAATGGGATTAGGAATAGACAAATATTCTTACAAAGGTGTGGAACTTGAGCTGTTAGGAGAGGGGGGTCTTCAATTTAAAGGTTTGAAAGATGGATACCAGAGTGGTACTTGCCAGAATATCAGAGAATGACGATGGCCATTCTCTAACAAGAAAAAACAGACCTGTCCAAAGATTTAGCAATGACTTTGCCAAATATCACAGCAAACTAACCACACCAGGAATGATTTTAAGTAGTGTGATTTAACCACTTTAAGACCGGAAGGATTTGCCCCTTAATGACCAGGCCACTTTTTTCAACTTGGCATTGCGTGAATTTAACTGACAATTGCGTGGTCATGCGACGCTGTACCCAAACAAAATTTACTTTCTTTTTTT